>NC_142443.1:131207500-132457500 GCF_059453495.1 Arachis ipaensis | reverse complement strand
GCTGTGTGTGCTTGTTTGTGTGGAGTTAGAGGGTTCATAATTGCTTGTGGATCTAAATCACCAGAAAAATTAGCTAAGAAAATAAAAAAACTATAGAAACAACATACAAATTCTCATGGGAGTTTAAAACAAAACAAATTTACTCATTTGAAGCCCCATGCTTCTTTGTTTTTTACCCACATTTGTTTTCTTCTTTTGTTGAATTTTTTTGTTTGAGCCTCTTTAGGCTTTGTTAATTTTGTAGTATAATAGTTAAAAATTTATTGAAGAAAGCACAAAAAAAAAACATAGAATAATATCAATAGGGAACAACACAGAATTAAAAGTTTTATAGTACATATACTTACTTTCTTTGTTGTTTGAGCTTCTTTAGACTTTGTTCTCTACCTTTTTTTTTGTTTTTCACTTTTGTTGTTCAATTCTAAGAATACATTTAAAAATCTTTAATAAGAAAGAGATTTAATTTTATAATAGAAAAGAATTTATTGGAAAATAGTGTGAATCTTACTCAGAATCTAATTCAGTTTTGTTTTCTGTTTTTTTTTTTTTTTTTTTCTGAATCAGATGTGGAAGTAGGAGGTTCTATTGTTTTCTCAGTCTTTTTGGCCTCCATGCGAGCTCTTTTTCTCATTGTTTTGTCTTGTTTTATGAGGCCCTGAAATAAATGGTTATTTAAGATATTTAGCAAACTAAGAATGGACAACATAAACAAAAGATCTCAATACACAAACTTACCTTATATTTTTTGTATTCATCCTCAATTCTCTGTACTAATTTGTCCCTATTCCAATACAACATCCATGGTCCTTGAGGGGCATTAGGTACTGGCTCAATCCCCTACCTTTTACTGCGGAAGTATATGATGACCAGAGCGTATGTGCACCCAATGATGGATTTTTTGTTCCTTTCCCTGAAGGTTTTGATACCTCCTATGAGAAATTCGTTGACACGACTAGCCTAATTCTTCTCAATTATGTCTTTTATATCCAGAATTGCAGGGAAGTGAACTGGAGATATCTTTGGGGTTGCTGTTGGTACAAAAAGCTTTTCTGAATGAATAGAATAAATGCTCTTTTAAAATTTGTTCTGTTCTCATCAGTATCAATGGTGGTTTGGAGAACCATATCCCTTGACAGAGACTT
This sequence comes from Arachis ipaensis, assembly GCF_059453495.1. NCBI lineage: Eukaryota > Viridiplantae > Streptophyta > Magnoliopsida > Fabales > Fabaceae > Arachis > Arachis ipaensis. The sequence goes on along the minus strand of NC_142443.1, from coordinate 132,456,358 downwards.
GTTCTAGATTGGCATTATTATATTCTTTATATCTTCAATCATTTCATACTCTTTAATCTTTGAAGGTATAATTTCACATAAAATAAATATTTAAAAAATAAAAATAATGAAAAACATCACACTAATTTGAAGATAAAGCACAAAGATGTTAGAAAACAACACCAAAAAATACCTATTGAATTTAGACCTAGAGCTTACCCAATCTTTATTGATGTGATTGGGATTGGAGCATATATCTGCATATGGAGTTCTTATGCAATCGTTTTCAGGATCATAACATTTAACAAGCTCCATTTGAAGAGCGTGGCTCAAATTCAATGCCGAGATATTCCTTAAAGCCCCAAACCCTATTGCATTCACAGTATGATTTTTACCATCAAACATTATATTGCTTTGAAAATCTCCGCAACATATCGTGGAAAACATCGAATGTCATAAATTCTTTACAAAAATTCATGTAGTCATGTTAGATCATATTGTCTAGATGAAGTTGAATGTTAGATTACATACATATACTCATAGAATAATATTTTTCGTTTCTTTCTCTTTCTCATGTTTCTGTCTAGAGCCACCTTTCTTGATAAGTACTTTCTTAATCCTCCAGATATCCAAAGTATGAGATTAGAATAGTTTTCTTTTTGTTGGTTAGATTGAAGCAAATTAATTAGAGGCATGTAGCAACGAAATGTAGGTTCCTTTGTGATCGCTAAGAACAGAAATTTGCCATTGCATTTCATGACTAAAACCATAAAATAAACCAAAGCACAAAGAATAAAACACAATACACAAACAATAGACCTCAGCACACAAACATTTAAACACATCACACATACTATGAAACTCAGCACTAAAATACAAAATCAAAGCACATAATATAAACATTGAAACACAGAACACAGTATGAAACTCAACATAGAAATAGGGATGCACATAGATCGGATAATATCCACATATCTGTGGTAATTATCCGTATCCGATCCGAATTTTACGGATATTATCCGATCCACACTATGGTAGAATCGGATTGCGGATTTAGCAGTGATATCTGTGGATCCGATCTGCAGATCCGCATATCCGCACGTCTTATATAAATAGCATAATTTAAGAAAGTAAACCCTAATGTGATATGAATTTTAGTGTGTTGTTTCATGAATTTTATATCTTATTTTTAATTTTTTATGTTGTACTTAACTTAGAATAATTAAACTTAGATCTTGTTTTTTTTTTTTGTTATTTAAGAGAACTTTTATTGATAATATTTTAGGAGTAAATAGGCTTAAACAGATGAAAAAAATAGATTTTCTAGAGTCAAAAAGGGCCTTAAAACAATTTTTTTGAATTATGCGGATATACCCGATATCCGATCCGATCCGCAAGTATGCGGATAAAATCGGGGCGGATCCAACTTGCAAGACTGCGGATATCGTATCCGATTCGATCCGATGAGTGCAGTGTGGATCGAATAGAATTATAGGCTATATCCGATCTGATCTGTGTGCAGCCCTGCATAGAAATACAAAATCAAATTAAAGTATACTGACAGTAATAAAATGAGAAGAATCGAACTCATTACTTTGAATAATCGTCAATTTCTTTGCTTCTTAGGGTTCATTCGGGTTCGTTCGAGTTTTTGTGCTTTGATTTGAGAAGTTTTTTATTATTAAATGGTTTTAGATTTTGAAATTTGAAGATGAAGGTAAAACGATTTTGGAATGAGAGTGGAAGAAAGTGTATTGAAATGAAGGTGAAACAATTTTTGCCTCTTAATGTAGCCTGCGTTTTTTTTTTCTTGAGAGTGTTTTTAGTTGTTGCTCTAGGCCTGTAGCAGTACTGATATTTATATTACTAACAGAATTTATTACTTTAACTAGTTTTAAATTTTAAATATTAAATCTACTTCTACTTAATTTATTAAAATTGGGTTTTTTTAACTAATAAAAGTGAGATGTCATCTTCTCATGAATTTTTTTTCTCTCCAAAATAAAAATATTATTCTTTAATATATTTATATTAATTATTTACCAATTTTTTTATTTTTATTTCTCACATTTGTTAAAGATTTCTTTTCAATTATTATTATTTAATTTACTTATTTTAGGTATTAATTATTAAAATTTATTAGGCAATATAGGATAAAAAAATTGCTTAATTTCAATCATTTAATAATTTTTAATTTTAATTGATATGTGTTATTCGTATTATTTTTCATTAATATCTCTATTCATTAAATATTATACTCTTCATATTTACAATACATATTAATTGTAAAAAAATAAAAAAATAATATTGATTTGATTTGATATATTAGTATAATATATTAGTGGCTATCTTATTAAAATTTCATTGTCATATCATAATAATAGTCGCATATTATTTGTATCCCCTTAATATTTAATTATTATTATTTATTTTACTTATGATATTTATTTAGAGTAATAATTAAATTTATTATAATTGTAACAAGTCTTTATAATTATTTTTTAACTATTAATATTATTGGTATATTAGTATATTTTTAGAAATATTAGAGGTAAGATATCAATTTTTCATGAGCTCTTTTTTCCTTCAAAATAAAAACACTACTTTTAATATATTTATATTTACTCTCTTCTCAATCTATTTTAAGAAAATATATTTTTTATAATTATAAAATTAATATTTAATACATTATTATACAACTTGTCAATCATTAATATTTTTAATCATTCTAATTATTATATTAATTGATATAATTCTAAATCTCAATCATTATGCAAGTTGATACACATGTGGATACAAGTTGATACTAATTATTATATTAATCTATCTATCTATCTACTTAATCTACTAAAACTGAGTTTTCTCCCAATTAATGAAAGTGACGTGTCAATTTCTCATGAATTCATTTTTCTTCAAAAATAAAAGCACTATTCTCTCTTCTAAATTTATTTTAGAAAAATATCTTTATTATAATTATGTTACAATTAGCAGTTAATGAATAATGCATGATTATGCTAATTTAGAAAAATATCTTTATTATAATTATATAAAATTAATATTTAATACATTATCAACTAATGAAAGTGATGTATCAATTCCTCATGAATTCATTTTTTCTCTAAAATAAAAGTACTATTTTCTCTTCTAAATTTATTTTAGAAAAATATCTTTATTATAATTATATTACAATATTATAATTATATTACAATTAGTATTTAATGAATAATACATAATTATACTAATTTAAAAAATATCTTTATTATAATTATATAAAATCAATATTTAATGCATTATTAAACTAATTATCAATCGAGAATACTTTTAATTATTTTAATTATATTAATACCATTCTAATTCTCATTCATTATGCAATAATTTTATTAGTGGTAAATTATTACGTTAATGGTGACCCATTAATAATAATAATAATTAAATGCTAAAATAATTGCCAAATATTGTCTACCTTGCTTCAATTAGTTAACAAATTTACTTTTAGTTACTATTTTTTATTTTCTACATAATTATGTTAATTGTCAATCATTATACATCAAATTAGCATTTAATACATAATTATGGTAATTGTCAATAATTTTTTTATAATTATACATCAAATTAGCATTTAATACATAATTATGTTAATTGTCAATAATTTTAATTTTCAATCATTGTAAATATAATTTTAAATTAATCGTAATTTTCGTTGATATTGATATCTACTTTAAAAAATTAAAACAAAAATCTATGATTCTAATCATGATAAAAATGTATATGATATGATAATGGCTTATTCAATCACGGCAAATATATGATGTATAATGTAAATAATAAAAAATTAACTTAATAATGACTAATTTATATAATTATTTTTGTTTTAATAAAGGCTATATATAGTATTTTATTGTGGTTCGTGAGCTTAGATATGAGAGTCAACTCATTTTTTTTATTTATTATTCTTCTTTAACTACTTCATAGAATAAAAATATATTCTTCATTTTTCATTGAAGTTAATCCTTTTAAGGTACAATTTATAATTTTTCATAGTATTTTTTATATACTCATTCTATTATATTATTCTTTTGATAATTTAATGATTGTTCTTACGCCAACTTATTCTTTTCATATAATGTTCCAATGTGTGATTGTTTTTTGCCGCAATCGTTTACAATGCACTACATCCATCAAATACCATCTCAAGTTGTATTCACTGATTTAGGTTCTAATTACATGGATGTATGTAAGCATCCAACAAAGGAGCAGTAAACTCTATTTTACCGAATTATGGCTTGATCTACTCACATATTATGACCAACCTAATGGAATATGGATAAAGTTTATTTTCTTGGGAGGAGCTCGATTTTTGATTGATGAATTGTTTTCACGGAGCTTTGTAGGCTAAGTTCAAGTTCCATCCCCTCCATAATTTTTACGTCTGTCCAAAAATCTTCGAAGTGGAGCACATAATAAGATTGAATTTCCTCAATTTAAGTTCAGTTTTGGTAAATTTGTGTCAAATTTGAAGATGCAATTTCAACGATTGGTAATATATTCAAATTTTCTTATTTTAAATTTTTCGTAATTAAAATAATTTTATAACATATTGTGATTTTTTTTAGAAATTACCGGCCTTCTTTTGCATCAATGCAATGCCATTGAGAGGAATAAATGTCAGTAGTTTAATTTCTCGGTGTGGCAATTCTATACCTTGCCGCATTGCATGGATAGCGGATGATGAAGCTTATTTAACAAAGGGATGGTCTGAATTTGCACAAATTCTAAGTGTTTGAACTTATGATGTTGATCACTTGGTTGTCATTACGAGAATAACTCTAATCTATACGCGTTTAAGGACTAGAATATATTAAATATTATTTAAGTAATTTATTCATAATATTGGTATTTGATTAAATTAAGTTTTAGAGAAATTTAAATTGTTGCTTCAATTTATATATTACGACTATTCTTATTGAATATGTTATTTTTAAATTTTTTAATATAAAATATTTTATTCCGATTTTAAGTTTATTTTCTTTCTTGGATATATGCATTACATTTTTTTTTGTATTTCAGATTAGTAATGCAATTATTAAGAAAAGTGTAATTCATCAATATATTAGAGTGATTAAAAGTTTAATTATATTGTATGAATACAAGATAGATTAATTAAGATTAAGGCATGGTAAAAGATAAAGAGTCACAATACGTGATTTTACTTTTCTTGCTAACATATGAAGATACGTGAAAAAAATTAAAATATCACTATTTAAAAAAAAATTGTTAATCATGCGTATGAATGGGGATTGAGAAATATACATGTGGATATAAAAAAATTATTGTATGATTGTAGAATAAAAAATAATTATATATATATTTAAAAGGAAATAATCATAACAAAAAATAATTAATATATGTGATTTAAATATTTTTATGTATAATTAATATATATGTATGCATGAATAAAGAAATATTTAGAATTATTTAACAAAATTAATATATACGTATATATAAATAAAGAAACTACTGTAATTTATAAAGATTACACATACGATAACATTAATAATAATGAATAAAAAAATTATTGAATGATTGTAGGCTCAAAAAGAAATTATCATGATAAGAAAATAATTAATATACGTGACTTAAATATATTTACATACAATTAATATATATGTATAAACTAAATAAGAAAATATTTAGAATTATTTCACAAAATAAATATATTATGAGAATAAGGAAACTATTAACTAAATTAATATATACAAATAAGGAAATTACTATGATTTATGAAGATTATTACACATATGATGATATTAATAAAATAACAAAATCATTGAATGATTGTAGGCTCAAAAAAAATATTCATAATAAAAAAATAATTAACATATGTGACTTAATATATATGTATACTTAAATAAGGAAAGATTTAAAATTATTTAAATAAAATAAATAAATATATCCTACGAATAAAAAAATCATTGACCAAACGATCAATACATACGGGTAGCATAAATAAGAAAACCATTTAATAAAAAAGAAATAGTACATTTTTTATTTTGGGAAGAAAACGTAAATAATTATAATATAATGATTTGTTTAATTATTAATATTTATAATTGTTATTTCAATCATAAATTTAGAAAAAAGAAGTAGATTAACAAAAATGATTAATAACTACATTAGAATTGATACATTTAATACCAGATTAAGAAAAAATGAATGCATAACATGTTAATTTTTTATTAATCAAATTATTACAATTCAAATTAATTTCAATAAAATAATTTAAAATTATAATTTCAACCTTATCACGTGCATAATATGAGTTATTGAACAATTTATTATCACGTACATGTCACGAATTATTAAACAATTGTTCATGTGTTCTTTTTTTGTCCAAAATAAAAACACTATTTTTACCTATAATTATTATTTTTTATTAATTTTTTATTTCTATTTCTCACATTTAATTTGTTAAAAATATCTTTTCAATCATTGTTATTTGATTTACTTATTTTAGATATTATTCATTAAAATTTATTAGGTAATATACGATAAAAATAATTAAAAAGTCATTGGTCAATCTGATTACAAATGAGTAAATTTTAATTAAATGCTAAAATAATTGCCAAATATTATTTACTTTCAATCATTTAATAAATTTAATTTTAATTGATATGTTTTATTTTCTATTCATATTTCTATATTCATTAGTTATTGTACTCTTTATATTTATATTAAATATTGAATATAAAAGACTAAAAAATAATTTTAATTGTTATCTATTTTATTTATTTAGAGTAATAATTAAATTTGTTATAATTGTAGTAACTATCCACAATTAATAGTAATATATTCTTTGGAAAGAACCAAATGGGAGAAGTTGATAAAATGGGAGAAATAAATAATGAATAATAAACATATAATTAATGTATATAATATATATACCGAGCAAGTATCTGCATTAAATTAAGAAAAAGTCTAGGAGGCCAGCACTTTTATTAAAATTTGGCTACCATTTATGATTTAACCAACAAAAAAAAAAGTGAATAATTCCACACCATTGGATGAAATCTCACATTATAAAAAATATAATTGATGGCTACTTGATGGCTATAAATCACAAAACTTGGTGACCTCCTAACACTCTTCTTAAATTAAAAATAAAGATTAATAATAAAATATAATGGCATAATTTTGATATAATTGTGGCAAGTATCTCCATAAAAATATGGGAGAATATAATTAGCGCATATATATATATATATATATATATATATATATATATAATGAATAGTAGTAAATTTTTTCATGTTTATCATTTGAAAAATTCATAATTTAGATATAGTTTTTATTCTAATTTTTGTTTTTCATATCTAATGGTTATTAGCTGTGATTCTATCAATAGTGTCACATATGGTAGATTATGTGATGAGAAAGTATAGAAAATAAAAGCAAGAATTAATAAAGTTATGGAAAGTCCCATCCAAATTTGATAAAATTAAGATAGCTTACATAGAAATAGTTCTAATAAATGATAAAGTTAGTTGATTATTTTCGTAAGTCTTTCAAGTGATGATAGGTTTATAAATATTTTTTGTTCGTATTTTAAGTTTATTTGATAAGTAAATTCTTGCATGAGTCAAAAACAGTGCGATTTAATAGCTTTATAAGTGCTAATAGCTTTTATATTTGATTTGTTTTGTAGTGTGATAAAATTCATTGTTCAATCAAGAATTTTTTAGCAAAGATGTTTGAGAATGAACTGATCGAGAAAAAAGTCTATGTCTTCTCAAATTTTGCGATACGATTGAGGAATCAAGTGGAATATATCTTCCGACTGCACATGCGTGCAGAATAATTTTTAAGAATGAGTCACATATAGTAAATACGGTCAATGATCGTAAAATTCTTGATAATTATTTCAATTTTCTTGCTCATGCTGCTACATTGAAATAAACAAATAAATGATTCCATTTATTTGGTATGTAGTAAATAGATATTAATTACCCATACAAAACTGTTTTCCTTTTAATTTTAATTTTTGTCAAAAAATTGTATAATAGCATTATTTTATCGATAGTAAAAATTTTAAAAGTTTATTTATTAAAATGTTTGAAATTGTATTGTGACTTTTTCTAAAGGTATATTCTTATATTAATATACTGTTATTTTTATCGTTTAATATAAATTAAATTAATAAAATCTCTTTAATTTATGCATGTAGAAAGCTATAATTTCTTTTATTATTCATTTATTTGTCCTTTATTTGGTACATTTAATTCAAATTTTTTAAAGAGATGTTATTGCACTCTTGATCGAAAAAGAAAAACTTATATCATGGCTAAAAACAAGGAGAAGTGGCCAATACATTGTGGCTGAAAATTTTGTAAAATTTTAAATATCTTAGTCAAATTTATTAAAATTTATTACTATCAATTAAAAAAATAAAAAAAATTCTAGGTGCTAATTGGTAATACATTTTTATTCCACATTTATATCTTGAGGATATTAAAATTATCATAATGTTGTTTAAGTTACATATTTTGCAGGCATCAAAGAGTAGGGTTGAGTTATTTTTTAGTGATTTTAAATTATTTACTATTTATTAAAGAAATTTGTGTATTCGAATTCTCTATTAATTTATTGTTGTCTATTTTGAACTAATTTTTATATATTTTTACTTGACAATAAAATAACATATAAATATTTATTAGTGAGTATATATGTCTAGCTTATTAAAAAAATAAATTAATAAAAATAATTAATAACTATATTAGAGTTGATACATTTAACACCAAATTAAAAAAATATTTTAAATACATAATATGTTACTTTTTTATTAATCAAATGATTATAATTCAAATTAATTTTAATAAAATAACTTAAAATTATAATTTTAACCTTATTACGTCAAATTAATGCAAGTTGATACTAATAAAAATATTATTTTTTAATATATTTATATTTATTATTTACCAATTTTTTTATTTTTATTTCTCACATTTGTTAAAGATTTCTTTCCAATTATTATTATTATTTAATTTACTTATTTTAGGTATTAATTATTAAAATTTATTAGGCAATATGGGATAAAAAATTGTTTAATTTCAATCATTTAATAATTTTTACTTTTAATTGATATGTGTTATTCGTATTATTTTTCATTAATATCTCTATTCATTAAATATTATACTCTTTGTATTTACAATACATATTAATTGTAAAGAAATAAAAAAATAATATTAATTTGATTTGATATATTAGTATAATATATTAGTGGCACTACAACATTTTTAGGTTGAGGCAACATTTAAAAAGTGTTGCCTAAAGGCTGACAAAAGGTTGTTTTTGATCTATGACAACACTTTTGGACCTAAAGCAACGTTTTTGGGCGGCGTTGCATATGCAGCCGTTGCCTTAGATCAAGACAACACTTTTTTGTTTCAAAAGTAACGCTTTTGAGAGCAACACTTGGTAAGTGTTGCCTTTCGTTGAAAACAACAACACTTCAAAGGTGTGTTTGAGACAACACTTTTGCAATGTTGTCTCTTCTCTTGTATTTTGGTCACTACTAAAAAGTGTTACCTATTTGCAATAAAATGCAACTCTTTTACGTGTTGCTTATAAGTTGAAATTTGCAATCCCTTGAAGTGTTGCCTATTAATTTTGAATATGCAACCCTTTAAAGTATTGCCTTTTCTTTTGGATATGCAACCTATATAAGTGTTGCTTTTTTCTTTTGGATATGCAACCTATACAAATGTTGCTTTTTCTTTTGGATATACAATCATACAAGTATTGTCTAATATTCAAAATATGCAATTAATAAAAGGGTTGCCTTTTTGATAAAAATAAAAATTATTTTTGTAATAAAAATACAAAAAAATAAAATTTACAATAAAATTTTTTGTTCATACATGTGTAATTATTTTAATTAATAAATAAATTTGTGCACAATAGAAAAAAATTATAAAAGAGACAAAATAATTAATTATAAAATTCTAATTAAAATAGATATTAAAAAGTTCAATTAGTATTTCAAATATATGTTTATTAATAATTCTCAACAAAATAAAATTCTTATCTAACAATAATTTTCATAACAAAATAGTAATTAATATTTATCAAAAAGATGTCAATCTACTTGCATATTTTATATCCATGCTTGACTTGTCCTATATGCTAAATCTGCAAATAATACACAACAAAAAATAAGCAACTTATCATTAAAACTGAAAAATTATAATAAAAATTTCTTTATAATATTAAATACTATAGATATAAAAGCAATAAATAAGTCTAAAAAACTCCTTCTAAACAATAAATGTGAAGGGTAACAGGACCTCACCTCTGGGAATGTTTCTTATATATGAATATTAAATTGTGTATTCCCCTTAACAAATATATATATTCATGAGCAGTGCTTTTTGTAGTTTTTCTAATAGAATATTTGTTAAAGCAAAACTAGCAAGTCACCATCTTAATTCTTATAAATACATGATTTCTTATCATTCAGGACCAAATCCGACAACATTTCTTGCTACCTCATTAAAAAGTGGTTTTAGAAGTTCTCCGAAATTTGTTATCGAAATTTCATGAAACTTTGAAATAGATACTTGAACCACTTTAATCCAACAACAAAAATTATAATTTTTTCTGTGTAAAATACCACTTCTACTAATTCCGCTGGTAGCCTAGCTAGCAAAAAACAAGAGGAAATCCTAATCTAGTAGCATTGAATCCAAACGAAAATACATTTATTGAAAGAAACTGGGAATCTTAATATTGAATTTTGTGCTTGATCTCTAATAAGTAGAATGAGTGTTTTTGTTAGCAGAATCTGTGACAAACACAAAGCTCTTCATAAATATGCATAGGAAAATAAGTGAAAAAATTAGATGAAGAAAAAGCATGAAAGTAAAACCTGCTTTTCATAAAACCCCAAAAGAAATACTGATCTGAACTCTTGTATAGGAAGGAGAAGAACTAGTAGATATAACCACCATGTAAGAATAATTCTCCTGGCTCTTCAGCTATTCAACAAAGCACATTTCCAAGCCCTAAAATTGACATCATTTAGTGATTAAAGCACAGGCCGGCGAATACACAATAAAAATTAAACATTGCAGTGATTTAATAGGATCATAATTAATTAAACAGTAATTTCTCATCAAAGAAGAAAAATTTTCATGACCAGAATTTCTCATCAACTTCAGCCATGACAAAGCTGAGTAAAGCAAGGAGCCTATCTGTGATGGAAAGAGCACGAGCACCACGGGGGAGCAGAGCATATCAGCACCCAGCCAGGGGCCAAGCAAAACGTCACAAGTAGAAGAAGGCGAGAAAATTGGAATCGAGCAGAGAAAAATTCAGAAGCTCAAAATGCAGAGCGACGAATACGACGGCGATGCGAGCAGCGACGAGCACGAGCAGCGACGAGCACGAAGGAGCACGAGCAACAACAAGCACGACGACGCGCGAGCAGCAACAAGCACGACGACACGCGAGCAGAGACGAGCACGACGGCGACGCGAGCAGAGAGGAACACGACGGCGACGCGAGCAAAGAGGAACACAACTTCAGAAGCAACGATGAGGAAATGCAGGGCAGCGACGAACACGACGGCGATGCGAGTAGCGACAAGAACAACGGCGATGCGAGCAGTGATGAGCACAACGGCGCGCGAGCAGAGACAAGCATGACGGCGAAGCGAGCAGAGAGGAACACAACTTCACAAGCAACGATGAGGAAATCGAACAAACAAGGGTAAATTGCGCAGAAGGGTTTGAAATGGTTGGGGTTAGGGTTTCTAATTGAAAACAAGGCTTGGAATTTTCAATTTTGTTTTGAACTTTGGAATTTTGTTTCTAATTTATATATTATTTACTAAGTTAAAAAATATTTTTTGTTAAAATATTTAGAGAGAAAGTCAAAATTTTAGAGGAAAAATTTTAATTGAATTTTGGCAACATTTATAATGAGAAGCTTATTAAAAATGTAAGAACAACAGTTATAAAATGTAATATATAAATATCACAAATGTTGTTTGTTTAATTTATAAAAGCAACACTTTTTAAGTGTACTTTAATTAATCAAAAGAGAACATTTATGGTGTGTTGTTAAGAAAGAGTTGCAACAACTTTGTTTTTATGTAACAAATATTAAGTGTTGTCTTTAATTAATTTAGACAACATTTTTAAGTGTTATTTGCAGTACATGTTGCAATAGCTAAAAATTGTTGTAGTGTGGCTATCTTATTAAAATTCCGTAGTCATATTGTAATAATAGTCACATATTCTTTGTATCTCTTTAATATTCAATTATTGTTATTTATTTTTCTTATGATATTTATTTAGAGTAATAATTAAATTTATTATAATTATAACAAGTCTTTACAATTATTTTTTAACTATTAATATTACAACAAATCCGGCACTTAGCGGTGGTTGCTAGAGCCATTTTGCGGCAATTTTTAACCACCGCCAAACATATTGTGGCGGTTAAACCAAACGCCGAAAGATAAGTCGCGGGTAAACGGTTAGCAGCGGTTTTACCTAACCGCTGGAATAACCGCCGCTAAACGTCTATCAATTTTGCAAACCGCCGCCAAATTTTAGTATTTCCGTTCATAGTTATTAGAATCGGACCGGACTATGTAGAATATCAACTATGTAAAGCCTTTCACAAATGAAGAAGGTAGGGCTCGAACCTGGAACCTGGAAGAAGGAAAAGCTTTAACAATGTCATGTTACCACCAAGCCAAATGTCTCTTCAATGTATATAGGGCTAATAATTATATATATCATATGAACACATTTGATTGCCACACAATTTTTTGTTGTATACTTTATATCTGATCATAGTTATTATGGGTACCTTATATATTAGGTAAAATGCACAATTAAATCAAATGGAAGACCAAATTACACAATTCTACCAAATTGAAAAACATTACCAGGATCTCCCAAAAGCACATTCTTATGTAATTCGAATCAGTCTCATTCGAATTAGACAAACCAACACTAATTTGAATTAGTCCTATTCGAATTAGTAGTAATACTTGTAATTCGAATTTGTCCAATTTGAATTATGCTTGCATGTAGTCTTAGGGTAGTTCGAATCAAGGTGATTTGAATTATGCACGCTAGGACGTCCCTAGTAATTCGAATGGGTCTGCTTCGAATTAATTTTGGACCATAGTAGCTCAAATTAATTTACATCTATTTATATATGATCCAAGCGTAAATAAAGAGTACAATAAAGAGTACATTTAATAATATCCATAATGAATTCAATAAAGAATACATTCAATCATAAATAAAAAAATAATAATTATAAATATTTTTTATAAATTATTAAAAATCAAATATTTTCTAAAAATATTTATTGAGATTTAGAATTTAGTCTTTAATATTTAAAATTAGTAAAATATTTGCCAAAAATATTATATTTTGTTGGTCAGTTAGCATTATTGAATCTATTAACCACGATAATATGCAGATGATTGATTGGTTTTCATATAAAAATATTTTTATTCTATTTAGTATTTAATTTTGATAAAACATTAATTAATTTTGAATTTAGTTATTATGAATTCTTATATCTACGAATACAAGTTATTGTTATTAAAAGAAATTGAAATTTTTTCTTTTAATAAATCCTCAACAAATTATTAAAATAAAAAAATATAATTTAAAATTATAATTTTGGTAAAATTATAAAGTTTTGAATTTTTAATGACTTGTAGAAAATATTTTTAATTATTATTTTTAATATTTTATAGAAAATATTTATAATTATTAATTTTAGAAAATGTTTGATTTTTAATTAGTTTAGAGTATGATTTTATTTTCTTATTTTACATCCATGTTTGAATGCAAATTTAAATGGCAATAAAGTAAACAAGAAAATCTTGTTGGTAAATTTGTTCATATGAGTTAAGATATATAGCTTATTTAACTTGTGAATTTTTTTACGTAAAACGAATGTAGAGAAAGTGTTATGAGTTTAAATAACAATGATTTAAACATATGTAGCTTAAGATAGTAGTGTTTACTTAACTAGATTATACCCAGATGGTTATTACTAAAGAAAACATTGCAATATGTGGTAAATGCAAAACCGCCGCAAAATGTAAAACAATAACTCTCCCAACGGTACATATAGCGGCAGTTTTCAAAAAGACGCCGCTAAATGTAGCTCTGATTGCAGCCCCAACCAATAACTGCCGCTATATGTGCCGCAAAATTTTCGCTGCTATCTGTCGGAATTGTTGTAGTGATTATTGGTATATTAGTATATTTTTACAAATATTAGAGGTGAGATGTCAATTTTTTATGAGCTCTTTTTTCCTCCAAAATAAAAATATTACTTTCAATATATTTATATTTACTCTCTTCTCAATCTATTTTAAAAAAATATTTTTTTATAATTATGAAATTAATATTTAATGTATTATTATACTAATTGTTAATTATTAATATTTTTAATCATTCTAATTATTATATTAATTGATATAATTCTAAATCTCAATCATTATGCAAGTTGATACACACGTTAATACAAGTTGATACTAATTATTATATTAATTATATAATACTAATTGTCAATTCTTAATATTTTTTAATTATTACTTTTTAGTGGTGACAAATTAATATTGATAACAAATAATAATAATAAAAAAGGTCTAGATAGCACACACGTTATATTTTAAAAAAGCAAAGTATCTTTTAAAAAGGATTAAGATATCAATAATTAAAAATAAAAAATAAACATAAATTCGTAATTCTAAATACCATAATATGATACTAATGTTGATAGTGGTAAACTGATGTTGATATCAATAATTAATTTCTATAATTATTTTTGTATTACTAAAGACTATATATAATATTTCTTTTACCGTTCGTGAGTCTAGATCTAAGAGTCAAAATATTTTTTTCTAATTTGTTATTCTTCTTTGACTACTTCATAGAAATAGAATGTATTCTTCTTTTTTCATCGAAATTGATCCTTTTAAGGTACAAGTTATGATTTTTTATGGTATTTTTTATGTAGGCATTCTATTATATTATTCTTTTGATAATTGTTCTTACTTCAACTTATTCTTTTTCATCTAACGTTCCAGTGCGATTGTCTTTTGCCGCAATCATTTATAATGCACCACATCCATAAAATACCATATCGAGTTGTATTCACTGATTCAGATTCTAATTACATGGATGTAAGCGTTCAACGAAGGGGTAGTAAACTCTATTATTTTATTGAATGATGGTTGGATCTACTCATATATGATGACTAACCTAATGGAATGTAGGTAAAGTTAGTTTTCTTGGGAGTAGTTCGATTTTTGATTGAGCAATTGCTTCCAAGAAGCTTTGTAGGTCAAGTTCAAGTTTCATCCCTCCACGCTTTCTACGTCTGCCAGAAAATCTTCGAAGTGGAGCATATCATGAAATTGAATTTCTTCAATTTAGGTTCAGTTTTAGAAAATTCGTGTCAAACTTGAAGATACAATTTCAAAAGTTGGTACTGTATTTAAATTTTCTTCTCTTAAGCTTTTTGTATTAAAAATAGTTTTATAACATATTGTGATTTTTTTTAGAAACTACTAGCTTTTTGGTGCATTAATGCAATGCTATTGAGGAGAATAAAGGTCAATTTAGTTTTTCTGTATGACAATTCTATATCTTGCTGCATTGCATGGATAGATGAAGCTTATTTAATAAGAGAATGGTCCGAATTTGTACGGATTCTAAATGTTCGAGCTTATGATGTTTTGGTTGATTGTCGTTACGAGAATGACTCTAATCTATAAGTGTCTAAGGACTAGGATATATTAAATATTATTTAAATAATTTAGTTCTAATATTAGTATTTGATTAAATTAGTTTTAGAGAAATTTAAATTATTGCCTCAATTTATATATTACGACTATTCTTTTTGGATATGTTATTTTTAAATTTTTTTAACATGAAATTTCTTTATTTTTTCCGATTTTTAAGTTTATTTTCTTTCTTGGATATATGTATCACCTTTTTTTTCTTTTTTGTATTTCAGATTAGTAATCAAATTATTAAGAAAAGTATAATTCATTAATAGATTAGAGTGATTAAAAGTTTGATTATATTGTGTAGAAACAAGATTGATTAATTAAAATTAAGGCGTGAAAAAGAAAGAGTCACAATACGTAGTTTTACTTTTCTTGTTAATATATGAAAATACGTGAAAGAAAAAAAATTAAAACATCACCATTTAAAAAAAATTATTAATCATGCTTATGAATGAGAATTGGAGAATATGTATGGATATAAAAAATAAAAAAATATTACACGATTGTAGGATAAAAAATAATCATATATATATATATATATATATATATATATATATATATATATAGAAACAATCATGATAAAAAAAATTAATATATGTGACTTAAATATTTTTATGTATCATTAATACATATATATACATAAATAAAAAATATTTAGAATTATTTAACAAAACTAATATATACGTATACATAAATAAAGAAACTATTATAATTTATGAAAATTACACATACGATGACATTAATAATAAAGAATAAAAAAATTATTGAATGATTGTAATATTAAAAGGAAATATCATGATAAAAAATAATTAATATATGTGACTTAAATATAATTACGTATAATTAATATATATGTATGAACTAAACGAGGGAATATTTAAAATTATTTAATAAAATAAATATATTCTAAGAATAAGAAACTGTTAACTAAACAATTAATATATATAGCCAATGAGTTATAGTTTAAATGGCATAGTTTTTTCATACTCACCTAAGAGGTCGCAGATTCAAATCTCTCTATCTTTAGTAAAAAATATATATAAATATATACATATACATAAACAAGAAAATTACTATGATTTATGAAGATTATTATGTGTTTGGTGATATTAATAGAATAACAAAATTATTGAATGATTATAGAACCAAAGAAAAATATTCATAATCAGAAAATTAAAAAAACTTAACATATGTGACTTAATATATATGTATACTTAAATAAAAAAATTAAAATGATTTAAACAAAATAAATAAAGATATCCTATGAATAAAAAAATCATTGACTAAACAAGTAATATATACAGGTAGCATACATAAGAAAACCATTAAATAAAAATGAAATAGTATGTTTTTAATTTTGGGAATAAAACGTAAATAATTATAATATAATAATTTGTTTAATTATTAATATTTATAATTGTTATTTCAATCATAAATTTAGAAAAAAAATAGATTAACAAAAATGATTAATAACTACATTAAAGTTGATACATTTAACACTAGATTAAAAGAAAATAAATACATAATATGTTATTTTTTTATTAATCAAATTATTACAATTTAAATTAATTTTAATAAAATAATTTAAAATTATAATTTTAACCTTTTTACGTGCATAACACGAATTATTGAACAATTTATTATTACGTACATGACATGGGTTATTAAACAATTCCTCATGTGTTCTTTTTTCTTCCAAAACAAAAACTCTATTTTTACCTATAATTATTATTCTTTATCAATTTTTTTATTTCTATTTCTCACATTTAATTTGTTAAAAATATCTTTTCAATCATTGTTATTTGATTTACTTATTTTAGATATTATTTATTAAAATTTATTCGGTAATATACGATAAAAATAATTAAAAAGTCATTTCATTACAAAGGAATAAATTTTAATTAAATGCTAAAATAATTAGCAAATATTATTTACATTCAATAATTTAATAATTTTAATTAATATGTTTTATTTTCTACTCATATTTCTATTAATTAGTTATTATACTCTTTATATTTATAGTAAATATTGAATATAAAACACTAAAACATAATTTTAATTGTTATCTATTTTATTTATTTAGAATAATAATTAAATTTATTATAATTATAACAAGTATCCACAATTAATAGTAATATATTTTTTCGAAAGAGCCAAATAAAAAAAGTTGGCAAAATAGAAGAAAGTATGGAAAATAAAGCCAAGAATTTTAAGATTATGGAAAGTCCCATCCAAATTTAATAAAAGTAATATGACTTACATAGAAATTGTTCTAATGGATGATAAAGTTAGTTGATTACTTTTTATAATTCTTTCAAGTGATGCTAGGTCCAATTTATAAATATTTTTCTTCGTATTTTAAGTTTATTCGATAAGTAAACCCTTACACGAGTCAAAAATAGTGCGATTTAATAGCTTTATAAGTGCTAATAGCTTTTATATTTAATTTGTTTTACAGTGTGATAAAGTTTATTATTTAATCAAGAATTTTTTGGCAAAAATGTTTGAGAATGAACTGATCAAAGGGAAGGTCTATGCCTTCTCAAATTTTACGATTTAAGAATCAAGCGGAATATATCTTCTGACTGCACACGTATGCAGAAAATTTTTTAAAAGGAGTCACGTATTAAATATGGTCGATGATCGTAAATTGTCGAGAATCATTTCAATTTTCTTTCTCATGCTGCTATATTGAAAATAATAAATGAACGAATCCACTTATTTGATATGTAGTTAATTTATATTAACCCACACAAAATTATTTTTCTTTTAGTTTTAATTTTGCCAAGAAATTGTATAATAACATCATTTTATTGATAGCAAAAATTTTAGAAATTTATTTATTAAAATGTTTAAAATTGTATTGTGACTTTTTCTAAAGGCATATTCTTATATTAATATACTGGTAGTTTTATTGTTTAAAAACTTTTTTCGTCCCTAAAGTCTGATGCCAAAATCAAAATCGTCCCTAACCTTTTTTTGTTATTAAAATCATCCTTAACATTACAAAACGTTATAAAATCGTTCTTTTTTACTTCAATTTTTTTTACCAAATTACCCTTAATAATTAATAAAAATAATATTAAAAAACAAAAACAAAATCCTCCTTCCACCCTACCCCCATATCTCTTCACTTTCTTCCCTCCTCATCCCCTTTTTCATACCCCTCTCTTCAAAACTCCCAATCCCAATTCTTCTTCTCTCCCTGTTCGCCGCCCTACTATCTCTGCCCCGCCTCTTATTCCATATTCTTCTCCTTCTCCATCACCAACCTCAACCCTTCCTCCATTGGCGTTGGCCTCACCTTCCTCAACCACCCATGGCGACCGCTTTCTCGGCGATCCCGACCCCTCCTTAGCCCTCAACGACAACCATGTCGGCATCGACCTCAACGGCATCGTTTCAACTCTAGCAACCGATTTGGGTCTCTTACTCCAGTGGTTTCAGTTCTGGCCACTACCATCATGATGTTCTCCATCACCATTGTTCCTATCATAGGGATGTCAATGGGGCGGGGCGGGGCGAGGGAGGGGGATGCCTCCCTGCTCCCCGTCCTTGCCCCCAGAATTAATCCCATCTCCGCCCCATTCCCCATCATGGGAGAATAATTGTCTCCATTCCCGTTCTCCGCGGGGCCCCATTCTCCATCTCTCTATGTTTAACATTCATATGGAAACTATAATAAAAATATCAAAAAATCAAAAAATAAACTACAAAATATTATTACAAACACACAAACATATCTTATCCAAAATTATAAGTCCAGAAATATAACATAGCAAATCATAGTCCATAAAATAAAATCTTGAACAATAGGGTTAGGATTTTTCAATGAGTGAAATTACTAAAAAAAAACCCTATATTAGAAATAAAGTAAGGGTCATTAAATAAGTTCAAAAATTCAAGGAATTATCGGGGATGGGGCAGGGATCCCCACTCGGGTCCCCGCGCCTGTCTCGGAAAAATTTCGCTCCCCATTCCCATCCCCACGGGAAAAATTTCCCACCATTGGGGTCCCATTTGGGGCGGTCCCCGCAGGGATCCCGGCCTCCTGGGAATTTTCGACACCTCTAATCCTATCCTCAGCCACAACTGCGACAGTGCTAGCAGCAGTAGCTTCTCACACGTCGTTCCTCCTCTTTTCCTCAACCGCGACGGCAACGGATGGCAGTAACACCACCCCTCTTTTAAGTTCTCTGTTTCTATCTTCGTTCTTCCTTTCTTTTTATTTTTATTTTTTAACTTTTGAAGAACATAAACATTATTTCTTTCTTTTTAATTTTTTAAATTTATGTTGTTGCTGATTTTGGATCTGAAATTGTGATTGATGATTATTGAATTATTGTTTAATCTGAAATTTTTGTTGATTTATTTTGTGAATGTTGCTGTTGATTTATTTTAGGAATATTGTTGTTGCTGAAAGAAAAGTGCTGGGAGTAATGAGTGGGTGATAATAATTTAGGATGATGAACGAATAATAGAGAGAAAGAAGGTGTGTTGGTTATGATGGCAATGGTGATGGTTATGGTGGCAGCGGTGATGGTGGTAAGGAAAGAGAAAGGGAGGAGATGCGAAGCGATGATGATGATGTAACGTTAATGGTGAGGGTGTGGAGTTTTTTTTTTATTATTTTTGTTTAAGGGTAAAATTGTCCAAAAAATATTGTTTATGGACAAAAGAATGATTTTATAACGTTGAGGATGATTTTAACAACAAAAAAAGATCAGAGACGATTTTAATTTTGGTCTCAAATCTTAGGGACAAAAAAGTACTTAACCCTAAATTAAATTAGTAAATTCTCTTTAATTTATACACGTATAGAGCTGTAATTTCTTATATTATTCATTCATTTGTCCTTAATTTAGTATATTTAATTCATTTTTTTAAAGAGATATTGTTGGACTCTTGATCGAAAAAAATTTATATTATGATCAAAAATAGAGAGAAGTAGCCCGTACATTGTAGTTGATATTCATGATTTGCAATATGTAAAATTTTAATATTTCACAATGAGATTTTTTTTTATTACAATTATCTTTTTTTATGCAAATTTTTTTATCTTTTTCATTACGTATTACAACTTATATCTCTTAATTTTTGATTTCATTTAGAAATGAGAAAAAAATAAGGTGTACATTGAAAAATTAATTTGTAACTCAATTATTCAATTATCTACATGATCACCAAAAATCGAATACATAATTAATTTTCAATTTGAAAATTTTAACAAAGGCATTGGTAAGTATATTAGGTTAACCTTTTATTTATTTAATTTATTTATGTTATATTTGTAATCATATTATATCTATTTTTACGAATATATCTTTTTTAGAAAATACTCTTAGTATTAATACATGATGTATTAAATAAATATTTTAAAAATAATTGTAACCTATGATAAAAATAAAAAATAAACTAAATAGATATTACAAAAAATAATTCTATATCTTCTGTTGTGCTATGTTGTGCACTTAACTAGACTATATGGATGCTTTTTTATTTCGGGTTCCTATTTACAGAAGAGCTTTTAAGTCCACTTCAACTATCACTTTAATAATTGCTACCTGTTACAACTAAATCCACAAACAACCCTAAACTAAATAAGTGGCCAATTGTATGTTGTGTTATCAAGAGTAAAGAATAAAGATGGTCTGCGTGTGCTGTTGCAAGATCACAGACACTTGGAAGATAACTGTACAATGAATATGATATATAGAGAAGTTTTTGAGAGATAATAATGAAAAGGTAATTTCTAAATCTTTTAGACAAATTTATTACTATTAATTAAAAAAAATAAAAAATTCTAGGTGCTAATTGGTAATACATTCTTATTCCATATTTATATATTGAGAATATTAAAATAATCATAATGTTGTTTCAGGTACATATTTTAAATTTTTTATTTTAATAAATAAAATAAATATAATAATTACTAAAATAAATAATTTTAAAAATATTTACCAATTTAAATTCTCCAGTCTTATCTCGTTTACACTGTAAAGGAGATAGTGTAAACGAGATAAGACACATCAGCATGACATGTGGTTATCTCATTTATACTGTAAACAAGATAAGGCCTGTCCGCGCTTATAAGTAGAAGTCGTTTACGGCCATAGTTCTGAAAACCAAATCGGACCGGTCGATTCAACTGGGTTAACGGGAAACCGGTCACTAGGACAGTTCGATTGACTCCAAAAACTGTCTGGCACAAAATCGGTCGAACCAGCAATTAACCGTTGAACCGGCAGAACTGACCGGTTTTTTAGAGGTTTTCTGGTTTAGTAACTCCCTCCAAAACGGCGCCGTTTTGACCCCTTAAAAAAAAACCTAAATAGCTAGTTCCTCCTCAGAGTACTCTCACCCCCTTCCTTTTGATTGAAGCAAAGGTACCAAATCAAAACCCTAGTTCCTCCTCAGTCCTCAACGGTTCTGCCGCAGTGCCGCCACCATCCGTGTTGTCGGTGCCTCCGCTTCTTCCTCCTTCCCCGTGTCCAGAACCCAGGCCCTTTCTTGTTGCTCGGCACGTCGTCCCCATCCTCCCTGACTTCTCTGTTTGAGGCTAGAAGCAGCTCACCGTCGGGTCGCCGCTCGCCCTCCGTCTGTCCGTCGAAGGTTAGTGGCCCTGCTTTCACTACTTCGGTTCTTCTTCTTCCTTTTTTATGCTCTGTGTACTTATTTCTGGATGTGAAATTGTGAATGGATATTTTTAAATTAAATAATTGATTTAGTGCTGCTGCTCTTTTTAGTTTTTTTAATTTCTGAAATTTTCTTGCTGCTGCTAAAAATGGAAATCAAATCATTGTTGAAATTTATTTAGCTTTATTGATTTCAGGTTTAGTGTGATTACTGGTTGCTGTTTTGTAATGTTTGTTGCTGAATGCTGATTTTTCTTGATTTTTGGTTCTGTTTAGTGTGTTATGGTGTTTGTTGAAATCCATAACTGAATGCTAATTGTTCTTTGATTGGGTTTATCCATTGAGAGCTGATGTTAGTGTGGTTTATCCAAACTCTAATACCTGCTGTCTTACAGTTCAGGGAGATAGGATACCTACCTGAAGCAATGGTGAATTACCTTGCATTATTAGGCTTGGGTGATGGAACTGAAAATGAGTTTTTCACCCTTAATTAAATCGGTTAGTGGTTTTTTGTTTTTAATTCCACTATTGTAGTATAAAGACAGTATGATGTTGAGAGTTGAGACTGATTGCTTACTATTCATACCCTGGGTCGAGTTGTCCGACCCGGGATGATTGGTGTCAAAGCGACCGACCTCCTCAGGTCAGACTATCCGACCTCTTTTTAAAGAGAGATCGGCCAAACCGACAGGAAAGCCCAGCAAGGGGCCCAAATAGAGGAACACGACCCAAATCCAAAGGCAGTCAAAGCCTATAGAGATAAGGGCGGTTCTCTTAAAGATAAGCTGACCTCACTCAAAGATAAGATAAGATAAGATAACTAACTTATCTTATCTAAAAAGGTCACTCTACACCATTATAAATACACTGGAGCACCTAGGTATAACTCATACTCTGATTCTACTAAAAACCTGTTTAATACCCATGCTAACTTAGGCATCGGAGTCTCTTGCAGGTACCCCACCCTCTGGTGACGAAGGATCAGTAGTGCAGCCAGTCCCACAAGTCAGATACGACAGCTCCGGCCGCCACCCACCAGCCGGACACGTCATCTCCGACCAGTACAGAATATCTCGTCTGAGATCGACCTACAGTTTCAGGTAACCCTCGGAACATTGGCGCCGTTGCCGGGGAACCTGGAAGTCATCCCATCACCACGGCGGACGATCATGACAACGACCATGATTCAGATCTAGAGGATAGAACACCGCACAAAAATGCGGACACTACGCTAAAAGACACTCCAGAATCCAACGGGGACAAAAATTCATCAAATCCGGGAGTGATAGAAGCACTTCAGGATCGTTTAAAGCAACTTGAAAAAGAACCCATCATCAACGGGAAGTCGGGAAGGATCTACAGAGAGAAGTAAGGCGACGTCGAGAATTAGAAGATAAACTTCTAAAACTCGAAGCCGATCTCAAAGCCAAAGCTACTCAATCCACCCTGGAGGACAGCCCACGCAAAGACCAAGATCCATTCACTAGGAAAATTATGAAGACCAAAATTCCTAAGAACTTCAAACTTCCGGACATGACCTTGTACGATGGCACTACAGACCCCAACCATCACCTCAGCAATTTCAGAAGTAGAATGTACCTCACCGACGCCTCAGATGGAGTCCGTTGCAAAGCTTTTCCAACAACTCTCACAAAGACAGCAATCAGATGGTTCGACAACCTACCTCCAAAGTCCATATCAAGCTTTGATGATCTAGCCAAAAAGTTCCTGGCCAGATTCTCCATCCAAAAAGACAAAGCTAAGTACGCCCCCAGTCTACTAGGAATCAAGCAAGGAGATCGGGAAAGTCTTCGCAACTACATGGAGAGATTCAACAAAACATGCCTAGACATACAAAGTTTACCAACAGAGGCCGCCATCATGGGCCTCATCAATGGTCTACGAGAGGGACCTTTCAGTCAATCTATATCAAAGAAATACCCCACATCCCTGGACGAAGTGCAAGAACGGGCGGAGAAGTATATCAACATGGAAGAAAATTCTCGGCTAGGTGAAACCTCAAAATCCGGATTCTCCTACCGAGAAAAAGATAAAGAGCCCAAAAAGAAGGGAGACCGACATGGGAAAAAAATTAAAAAATATCATAATTACACCCCCCCCTTCGGGTGTCTCTTGTGGACGTGTACAAA
This sequence comes from Arachis ipaensis, assembly GCF_059453495.1. Lineage (NCBI taxonomy): Eukaryota > Viridiplantae > Streptophyta > Magnoliopsida > Fabales > Fabaceae > Arachis > Arachis ipaensis. The sequence goes on along the minus strand of NC_142443.1, from coordinate 132,431,765 downwards.
GAAGTCTGCCACACAGAAAAAATACTCCCAGCTCGATCACTCAAAGGCAAAAGAGGAGGAGGAAACCGAAACGAGTATTGCGAATACCATCTTATCCGCGGACATTCTACCAATGAATGCTTCGATCTAAAGAACGTCACAGAAAAGTTAGTAAGAGAAGAAAAACTAGATCGGTATTTGGCCACCCGAGACGATGAGCAAAGAAAAAGGAGGAGGGATGAAGAGGCCGGACGAACCGAGCAATCACCTCGGACACCAGAAAGACATGTTCATATGATACACGGAGGATTTGCAGGAGGAGGAATCTCCAAATCATCCCGCAAAAGATATCTTAAAGAAGTATATCATGTCGAAGGGAAGGAGGAAGCGCCCGACATCCCTGCAATTACGTTCACCAAGGAAGATGCATCCGGTATCATCTCGGGACACGACGATCCCATGGTTATCACCATCATACTGGCAAACACTAATCTCTACCGCACATTAATAGACCAAGGAAGCTCCGCCGACATCTTATTCAAAACTACCTTCGACAAGCTTGGCTTAGAAGAAAAAGAGCTTAAAGCATACCCGAACAGCCTGTTCGGACTGGGAGATACCCTGGTACAACCATTGGGTTATATGCCACTACACACAACCTTCAAAAAAGGAAACCAATCTAGAACACTCAAAATAGACTACATCGTGGTCGACGTGAGATCAGCCTACAATGCCTTAATAGGACGGACAACCTTAAATCAACTCGGCGCAATAGTCTCAACTCCGCATCTATGCATGAAATTTCCAACTGCAGAAAGGATAGCTACAATAAAAGCAGATCAAAAGATGGCACGCCGCTGTTATAATGAAAGTCTAAACCTCAGAGGCAGAGGAGAAGAATTCCATACAATTGAGCTTGGTGGAATTCAGAGACGAGAAGAACTTCGTCCACAGCCCGAAGGTGAAGTAGAGAAAATCCAGATCGGAGACACCTCAGACAAAACAACTAATATTGGCACGATCCTACAAGGAGGCGCAAAAGAATCACTAGTACAGTTCTTACGAAATAATGTCGATCTCTTCGCATGGAAAGCTGCAGACATGCCATGCATAGACCCCAAACTAATGTGCCACAAGTTGGCGGTCTATCCAGGATCTCGGCCGGTACAGCAGAGACGAAGAAAACTTGGACCAGAACGATCCCAAGCTGTGGAAGAACAGGTACAAGCATTACTGGAGGCAGGATTCATAAGAGAAGTCAAGTACCCACTATGGCTAGCCAACATCGTCTTGGTGAAAAAATCTAATGGGAAGTGGCGAATGTGCACCGACTTCACCGATCTCAACAAAGCCTGCCCAAAAGATCCTTACCCACTCCCAAGTATTGACGCTCTGGTGGATGCCTCATCCGGATATAAATACCTCTCGTTTATGGATGCATATTCCGGATACAACCAAATCCCAATGTATCCACCTGATTAGGAAAAAACCTCGTTTCTAACACCAAAAGCAAACTATTGCTACATTGTAATGCCTTTTGGTCTTAAAAACACGGGAGCAACTTATCAAAGGCTAATGAACAAAGTCTTTTCAGACCATATTGGAAAAATCATGGAAGTCTATGTGGACGACATGTTGATAAAGACACAAAGTGAAGAGACATTATTGTCCGACTTGGCCCAAGTGTTTGACACTATAAGGAAGCATGGCATGCGACTCAATCCTGCAAAATGCACCTTTGCAGTAGAAGCTGGCAAGTTCTTGAGTTTTATGCTAACACAAAGAGGAATCGAGGCAAATCCGGATAAATGTCAGGCTATACGCAACATGAAGAGCCCAACTTGTGTCAAAGAGGTACAACAACTCAACAGGAGGTTGGCGGCCTTATCCAGATTCCTAGCGGGATCAGCAATAAGGTCTCTCCCCTTCTATGCCACTCTAAGGAAAGGAAAAAAGTTCGAATGGACAACGGAGTGTGAGCAAGCCTTCCAAGATTTCAAAAGTTTTCTGGGATAACCACCTACCATAACTCGGCCACGAGAGGAAGAACCACTCGTATTATACCTCGCGGTAGGAAGTCGGGCATTAGCCTCAGCACTGGTTCAAGAGGATGACAAAGGGCAACAACCTGTATACTTCATTAGTAAAGCGCTACAAGGATCCGAGTTGAACTACCAAAAATAGAAAAATTTGCCTATGCGCTCATACTAACTTCTCGATGTCTCCGCCCGTACTTCCAAGCTCACACTATTAGGGTTCGGACCAACCAGCCCATAAAAGGGATATTGCAAAAAACAGATCTAGCAGGCAGAATCCTACAATGGGCAGTTGAGTTGTCCGAATTCGACCTCCAATACGAAGTTCGGACAGCCATTAAATCACAATACTTAGCCGACTTTATTGCAGAATTTACAGACACCCCAAAGACCCCCATAGAATGGAATATTTGTGTGGATGGCTCCTCGAATAAGACTGGAAGCAGCGCAAGTGTAATAATTGAAAGCAACCAAGGAACCCAAATTGAGCTTTCCCTCAAATTCGGGTTCCCGGCTTCAAACAACCAGGCGGAATATGAAGCACTACTAGCTGGTTTGAAGCTGGCTAAGGAGATTAGAGCTCAAAAACTCAACATCTTCAGCGACTCACAAGTAGTCACCTCACAAATAACAGGGAGCTACCAGGCCAAAGATCCCACCATGAAAAAGTATTTGGATAAAACCAGGGAACAGCTCGGACAACTCGGGGAATATAAGATCCGCCACATACCCCGAGAACAAAACACCCGAGCTGACGCACTCTCAAAACTAGCCAGCACCAAACTAGGGGGCAACAATAGAAGCCTCATCCAGGAAATGCTACAGAACCCGTCAATCTCAGAAGAGGAAAAAGTCATAGCCGTAACAAGTCAGGATCAAGGATGGATGATCCCTATAATCAACTACCTCAAAACAGAAATACTCCCCACAGATGAAAAGGAGGCAAAGAGGTTAAAATGGGAGGCACAATACTACACTATCATAAACAACACCCTATACAAAAGAGGGATCTCAATGCCATTATTAAAATGTGTGCCGACCTCCAACACAAGGGAAGTCTTAGAGGAAGTACACAGTGGCATTTGTGGCAATTATTTCGGAGAACAAGCTCTTAACAAAAAAGTACCCCGGGCGGGATTTTATTGGCCAACTCTACAAAAGGAAGCTACAGAGTTTGTAAAGACATGTCCACCATACTAGAAACATGCCAACTTTCACATCGCCCCGCCAGAAGAGCTCATCAGCGTAACCTCACCTTGGCCATTTGCAAAATGGGGACTCGATCTTCTCGGACCCTTTCCCCAAGGATCGGGACAAGTTAAATTCCTCATAGTAGGAGTAGACTATTTCACAAAGTGGATCGAGGCAGAACCCCTAGCTAACGCCACTGCTCAAAGAAGTCGAAAATTCCTATATAGGAACATTGTCACAAGGTTCGGGGTTCCATACTCCATCACCACAGACAATGGCACCCAATTCACAGATGCATGCTTCAGAAAATTAGCAGCCGACTTGAACATAAAGCACCAGCTCACCTCCATCGAACATCCCCAAGCCAATGGACAAGCCGAAGCTGCTAACAAAGTCATATTGGCCGGGCTAAAACGAAGATTACAAGAGGCAAAGGGAGCTTGGGCCGAAGAACTTCCACAAGTCCTATGGGCATATCGAATAACGCCACATTCCACCACAAAGGAATCACCCTTCCGATTAGCATATGGAACAGAGGCAATAATCCCAGTAGAGATCGAAGAAGGGTCGCCTAGAGTGGTCCACTACAATGAAGAAGCCAACTCCCAACTTCAAAAGGAAGAACTCGACCTACTTCCTGAAATTCAAGAAAGAGCTCGGATCAGGGAAGAAGCACTAAAACGACGAATGGCTTCCAGATATAATCAAAAGGTAGTACCAAAAGGTTTCATTGAGAACGATCTCATCCTAATCCGAAATGATATTGGAACAACTCGACCCGGGGAAGGAAAGCTAGCAGCAAACTGGAAAGGACCCTACCAAGTCACAAAAGTACTTGGGAAGGGCTACTACAGACTATCCGAACTCGACGGGCGAGAACTTCCTAGGTCGTGGCACGCATGCAACCTAAGAAGGTACTATAGTTAGAGAAGGTAAAAGATCTCATCATAGGATGCACTCTTTTTCCTGAAAAGGTTTTTTAATGAGGCACCAAGTTGAGATTAAGAGGATAAAAACTCTATATGTACATATTTTTATTTTCTTTTAAATAAAATATATTAGACGTTCTACAAAGTTTTCAAGACGCATTAATCTGAAACATTCATCGTCCGATTATAAAGCGACAGATTGGCAGAAAGTGAAAAACAAATTCACTGCACGATCACCTTAAAGACCAACAAAGATGAAAACCAAATTCATCTAGAGGTCGACTAAACGAGGATTTAATCCACTTTCTACAAATTGGCAAAGATGAAAACAGAATAATGTAAGAAGTTATCGAAAGTGATCCGGAGAAAGGACCTGACGAGGTCCTGATGGATTGCTAAATAATAACTTAAAAGACTGGCCGACGTTAAGAAGTCGGACCAAGTCAAACCAAGTTATAAGTAAACCCTGGAAAGAGGTCTGGCCAACCCTATAAAAGAGGATTACTTTAACTTAGAAGGGCCTGACATGACGAAGTCGGCCCAAAACACAAAGTTATAGAAGTAATCCCTGAAAGAGACCTGAACAAGGTCCAAGAAAGAGGATTACAAAAATAACTTAGAAGGGCCCGACATGACGAAGTCGGCCAAAACACAAAGTTATAAAAGTAATCCCTGAAAGAGACCTGAACAAGGTCCAAGAAAGAGGATTACAAAAATAACTTAGAAGGGCCCGACATGACGAAGTCGGCCCAAAACACAAAGTTATAGAAGTAATCCCTGAAAGAGACCTGAACAAGGTCCAAGAAAGAGGATTACAAAAATAACTTAGAAGGGCCCGACATGACGAAGTCGGCCCAAAACACAAAGTTATAGAAGTAATCTCTAAAAGAGACCTGAGCAAGGTCCAAGAAAGAGGATTACGAAATAACTTGATCCGACATGACGAAGTCGATCGAACACACAAAGTTATAGAAGTAATCCCTGAAAGAGACCTGAACAAGGTCCAAAAAAGAGGATTATAAAGGTAACTTAGAAGGGCTCGACATGAGGAAGTTGATCCACATAAAGTGCAAAGGCTACAAAAGTAATACTTGCCAGAGACCTCACAAAAGGTCCAAAATAACAAGATTTTTTGCCTCAAAAAAGAATCAAAGCCAAAAGCACAAGAGCCACCCAAAGAGATCGAGCAACAAGGCTCCAGCACTACCAAAAGCCTAGAAAAAGTGCATAGACGAGATAAAGATCGACATGATACTAAAGGCGCGAAGTTGATAAAAACAAATTCAAGGGGGCTACCCAAATCAGCCCCAAGAACTCGGGAGCTATTTCTTGTTTTTTAGCCTAAGGTTGCTAAACAAGCAACTAAATAAGTGCCAACAGTCAGCAAAATACAATTTACAAAATAAAGAGTTTAAAAGCCCACAAGCCGGGCTATCTACACAACCAAAGATAAAAAAGTTCAGTTAAACATCAGAAGCCTTCCCAGTAGCATCAGCATGGGAAGAAGGAGGGCGAGTCTGAAGGGGCACAGCATCCACGGTCCCATCATCTCGATTCAGGATTTGACAGTCCAGATCGAATACGGGATGACCGGCCACAGCAGAAGGAACTGAAGAAGTTGACACTTTGGCAGCAGGCGTAGGGGGAGGTTCAACATCATCATCATTCGAGTCATCAGGGATAATCTTACCATCCCTCACAACATTGTCTAGGCTGAAGTGAGACAGATCGACCTCGGGAGCCAGAACTTGAACCTACTCCTTCAGGTTCTCATAAGCAGCATTCACACTGCCGACAAGGTGACCTTGGAGCTCGGAGTAATCAGTTCGGGCAGACTCCAACTCCTCCCTCAGATGCATTACCTCCCGATAGGATGTAACATAGCTGTCTTTATGCCTCAATGCCGTGTCCTCGGCCAACCTCACAGAAGCCGCCAGGGCAAGGGAGCTAGCCTTCTCGTTCTCCAGCTCCTTCTCCAGTTTTGTCACTTTCACTTCGAGCCCCTCCTTTAATCCCTTCATCCGATCAAACTCTTGTTTAACCTCCTCCATGATGGCTTTGGTGGCATGAAGAGGAAGATTTTGGGCAGTTCGGTACAAGGCAGCCCCCATGTGCGCCATCTTAACACTACTCTGAGTTATAAAGTCCAAATGGCGGAGGAGCGATACATCATCCATAGGGAGGAGCACCAGAAGTAACAACAGAGGCTTGGGGAGGATCAATCACACGAACCCGGGGAGTTGGGATTACCTTCCTCGCCCCAGGTGAGCTCGGAACGGACGGCTTCGACTGAGCCTGGGAAGATCCTTCCCCGGCCGCCTTGGCCGAGATGTTTTTTTCTGCGGTAGCTTTCTTCGCCCTTTTGAAGGCCTTCATAGACTCATTATCCTTAATCATCTCTGCAAGCAACGCGCAACAGTGAGAAATCAATTTACAAATCAGAAAAGAGCCTGCAGAAAATAAAATCAAACAGACAAAGAAAGGAAATCGATCACTACCCAGCTCAGCTCGGATAAGTGAGGGGTCCCCTAAGAATTTCTTGGTATCAAGATAGGGAGGCTCCCCCCAATTCTCCTCCAACACAGTCACAAAGGCCTGCTCGACCTCGTCCAATATCTCCCATGAATACCTCGACACAACAACATTCTTTTGCCACTCTAAAGAAAAAGTGGGCTCATCATTCTCATCCAGAAAAAAGGGCCGAGCTCCTTCAACAGCTCAGACCTTGAAGAAATAGTTCTTAAAATCACGAAACGACTCGTCATACATAGAAAAAACTTTCTTCCCTTGCGAAGCTCGGAAAGAAACCCAGGCATCCTTTTTCTTCACTACCCCAGGTTTTGTCAAGACAAACAAATAAAAGAAAAGGGATTGCGAGGCAGGGGTGTCAAGTTCACGACACAACAATTGAAAAATCTTTATAAAGCCCCAAGAATTGGGGTGAAGTTGGGACGGAGCTACGTTGCAAGACCACAACAGATTGGTCTCAAAAGGAGTAAAAGGAATGGTGATGCTCATCTGGCCAAAGAAGAAATCATATGCATAGAAAAAAGGACGGTCTCCAGCAACTCGAGTAGAGAAACAAACTCTCTCTTCAGAGGAGGGAGGTACAAGTTCGTAATTCTTCTCCTCACCGACACTACTACAAATCCTATGAAACTGCCTAAGCTGCTGACAAAACTCATAATCAACCAAAGAAACAGAAGAACCATTGAATCCACCTAATCAGCCATGCCCTCGGGGACCTGGAAAGATGTCTCAACAATGTTCTTGCGAGAAGACATGAGAATCAACTAGTCCTACAGCAAGAAGAGAAGAAAACAGATTACTAACCCAAAAACATCTCGGATAAAAACGAAAACATCTCAGAACAACTCGGACAAGCGCGACACGGAGCAATACAAACAAAAGGAAACCCCCGGGACCTACACTAAAGACCCAGGGGCATCCTTTTGGGTGCAAGTTAGGGAGCAAGGACTCAAGAAAACCTACAAGTTTTCATCTTTACGTCTCTACACGTCTTGGCAGGAAGATAACACTCCAAGAAGAAAAGCCACGAGTTACAAATAAAAAATCATCAAAATCACCTCCCAAAATTCACAGTCTCAGACGGAACTAACAAAAGCATCAAGAGGGAAACGCACTCCTAACAAAAGGCGAAAATTAAATTATGGGAATCGTTATCTCCTACAAAGATACAGCAACAAGGAAAGCCACCAAAACAGAGCAGAAGTCAAGGGGCAATCTTTTAAAATTATGAGCAAGATACAGTTTTTTCAAAATAAACATCCAGAAGCAACAGTAGAACATGCAAATCCCTAGGAAGCCTCAAACAAGAAATACCAGGAATATGCATGAAAAACGAAAAAGAAAGTCAGAGATAACACATTACAACGACAAGCAAATACAAAGATCATAGAAAGGTTCAAGCTTTTTTCAAACATGCAATCAAATGACAAAGAAAACTAACTGTAAATAGAACCAACCTGGAAAAAAGCAGAAAGCTTCAGAGGAGTCGAGGAAGGAAGATGAAATCCTGAATCACCCTCACACAAGCAAAAGCACCAGGCAATGTCGCAGGAAGAAACGCGAAATTAAAAACTCCAGGCGAAAACAGAAAATGAGAAAGAAAAGGGAAGTTACGGTAACAAGAGAAGAAAAACCATCTTTTCTGTGTGTAAAGATTCAAATTAGAAAGCCAAGGGAAACGGGGCATTAAAAACTAATTAATAAGGGTATTAAAAACCTTCGCCCGTTCCCAAGAACAAAGCGCTAATACAAAAGCGCGCGCTTTTAGAAGAAAATGTTCCGCATTCAAAAACGAAAACTCTACAAGGAAGAAGTCGACCGGTGCCCGAGTTCGGCTTCATCAGAGCAGGATCGAAGTCCTAAATACAAGACTCGATCTCCCAAAAAAGACCAAACTCGAGCAGGGGCACTGTTCATACCCTGGGTCGAGTTGTCCGACCCGGGATGATTGGCGTCAAAGCGACCGACCTCCTCAGGTCAGACTATCCGACCTCTTTTTAAAGAGAGCTCGGCCAAACCGACAGAAAAGCCCAGCAAGGGGCCCAAATAGAGGAACACGACCCAAATCTAAAGGTAGTCCAAGCCTATAGAGATAAGGGCGGTTCCCCTAAAGATAAGCTGACCTCACTCAAAGATAAGATAAGATAAGATAACTAACTTATCTTATCTAAAAAGGTCACTCTACACCATTATAAATACACTGGAGCACCCAGGTATAACTCATACTCTGATTCTACTAAAAACCTGTTTAATACCCATGCTAACTTAGGCATCGGAGTCTCTTGCAGGTACTGTTCCGAGGGTTACCTAAAACTGTAGGTCAATCTCGGATGAGATCTTCTGACTGGTCGGAGATGACGTGTCCGGCTGGCTTGATAGCGGCCGGAGCTATTTTGTCCGACTTGTTGTCCTGGCTGCACTTCTGATCCTTGGTCACCGGAGGGTGGGGGTACCTGCAAGGGACTCCGATGCTTAAGTTAGCACGGGTATTAAGCAGGTTTATTGTAGAATCAGAGTATGAGTTATACCTGGGTGCTCCAGTGTATTTATAATAGTGTGGGTTGACCTTTTTTGATAAGATAAGTTAGTTATCTTATCTTATCTTATCTTATTTTGAGTGAAGTCAGCTTATTTGGGCTTTATCTTATTAAGCCTTTATCTCTATAGGCTTGGATTGCCTTTGGATTTGGGTCGTGTTCCTCTATTTGGGCCCTTTTACTGGGCTTTCCTGTCGATTCGGCCGACCTCTTTGAGAAGAGGTCGGGTAGCCTAATCTGAAGAGGTCGGTCGCTTTGTCGCCAATCATCCCAGGTCGGATAGCTCGACCCAGGGTATGAACAGTGCCCCTGCTTGAGCTCGGTCTTCTGCTTTGAGGTCGAGTTTTTCGAACTTTTTATAGCGAAGCCGAACTCGAGCACTTTTGTCGATTCCTTTCTTTGTAGAGCTTTTTTGAATGTAGAACGTTTTTCCTCTAAAAACGTGCGCTTTTGTGTTAGCGCTTTGTTCTAGGGAACGTGCGATGGTTTAATACCTTCATTAATTGGTATTAATTTCCCCGTTTCTCCTGGCCTTATTTTGAATTTTGCTTCCTCAAAAAAACGGCTTCTCTTCTTCCTTTTTCTTTGCAACTCCTTCGTTTTCTCTGTCTCTGTCTTTTCTTGCGTTGCGGTGCCTTCCAGTGTTCCAACGATTCCTTCCTTTCTACTTCTTCCGGAACTTCTCATTTCTCCAGGTTAGTTCCATTTTGCAATTACTTTCTCTTTTGTTGCTTTGGCTCTGGTTTTGTGGTGAAGTTTTGATTTTGCTTGGAGAAAGTTTGGGTCTTTCTGTTTTTGTTGTGCCTAATTGCTGTTTCTGGGAGTTTCTTCGTCTTTCGTATAAAATTTTTCGCCTTTCCTGTTGCTTGATGCTTTTAGGGCTTTTGCATGTTATCACCGTTTCTGCTTGTGCTTTCGATGATGGTTTTTGTTTAATTCTGGAGAAAAGGCTGTGTCTTTGATGATTCTCTGCTTGGCATGTTTGGTGTTGTCGAAGCTTTTTGTAAAAAGATAGTGGCTTTGATGACTTTTTGTACTTTTTTGTGTTTTGTCTTTCTCCTGTGAAAATTCTTGCTGTTTGAAATCTTCTTTTTGTTTGGAGGATGCCGAGACGTAAGATGTAGATTTTTCCTGAAACCTTGCTTTGCCACTGCCTCCAAAGGATGCCCCGGGACTTTGGTTTGAGTCTTGGGGTTTTCCTTTTCTGTTTGTTCATCTGTATCATATTAGTCGAGTTGCTTTGCCTCTCCTCCGAGATGTTTTTTAGTAATCCAATCTTCTTTTCTTTTTGTAGGATTAGTTGGCCTCATGTCTTCTCGCAATAACGTTGTAGAGGTGTCTTCCAAAGTTCCCGAGGGGATGTCCGATTGGCTGGACTCCCTTGTCCTAATGTGTGTCTCTGTCATGGATGCTGAATTTTGTGTAGAGTTGAGGAAACGTCATAGGATCTGTGGTAACAGTGCTCGGGAGAGGGATTATGAGCTTGTAGCTCCTAAATCTGATGAGAGGGCTTGTTTTCCTACTTTCGTCGAGGGGGAGCGTCCATTCTTCTATGCCTATGAATATTTCTTCAGCCAGTTGGACGTTACTTTTCCTTTTACTGCTTTCGAGACCGACTTGTTGTGGTCGTGTAACATTGCTCCATCCCATCTTCATCCGAATTCCTGGGATTTTATCAAGATATTTCAACTGCTTTGCCAAGAATTAGGCATAACACCTTCTCAAACTCTTTTCCTCTATCTTTTTGTCTCGGCCAAGCCCGGAGGTTCTTCCAAAAAGAAAGCTTCCTGGGTTTCTTTCAGATCGGCCCAGGGTCATAAAATTTTTGCCATGTATGATGAGTCTTTTAAAGATTTTAAGAATTATTTCTTCCGAGTCCGTGCTGTCGAGGGGGTCCACCCCTTTTTTCTTGATGAGAATGACGAGCCTGCTTTTCCTCTAGAGTGGCAAAAGAATGTGAGAGTGCCACGTTATACATGGGAGATGCTTAATGAGGTTGAGCGGACTTTTGTAGTTGTTCTTGAAGATTTGTGGGGGGAACCACCCCATCTGAATACAAAAAGATTCTTGAGTGATCCATCTTTGGTTCGAACTGCTTTGGGTACTGTCTGACTTGTTTTTATGCTTGTTTCTGAGCTTTTCTTCTTCTATGTTGTAACTCGTCATTTATGGTTGATTCTGTATTTTCAGAGATGTCGAAAAACAATGATTCCATGAAGGCCTACAAGAAGGCGAAGAAGGCTGATGCTGCTCAAAACATCTCGGCCAAGGCGGCCGGAGAAGGATCTTCAAGTTCCAGTGAAGCCGCCCGTGCCAAGTTCTCCTGGGCCAAGGAAGGTGATTCCCACTCCTCGAGTTCGTCTGACTGATCTTCCACAGACTTTTGCCATTACTTCTGGTGCTCCTCCCAATAAGAAACAGAAAACAATTGAGGCCTTTAACCTTGACACCCCTGATTTTAATGCAATCGAATTCGTAGATCAGCAAATCGGTCCCTACGGTACCCTCCCCATGGATGATGTGTCAATCCTTCGCCATCTGGATTTTATGACCTGAAACAGTGTTAAAATGGCATATATGGGGGCTGCCATGTACCGAACTGCTCAGAATCTTCCTCTCCATGCCACCAAGGAATTTATGGAGGAGGCTAAACAGGAGTTCGACCAGATGAAGGGCCTGAAGGAAGAGCTTGAGGTAAAGGTAGCCAAGTTGGAGAAGGATCTGAAGAACGAAAAGGTGAGTTCCCTTGCTCTGGCGGCTTTTGTGCGGTTGGCCGAGGACACGACATTGAGGCATAAGGACAGTTATGTGACATCTTATCGGGAAGTGGTGCGCCTGAGGGAGGAGTTGGAGAATGCCCGAGCTGATTACTCCGAGCTCCAAGGTCATCTTGTTGGCAGCGTAACTGCTGCCTATGAGAGCTTGAGGGAGCAGGTTCGGATTATTGCTCTCGAGGCCGGTCTTACTCTTTTCAGCTTGGATAATGTTGTGAGGGATGGTAAGATTGTCCCTGATGACCAGAATGATGATGATGTTGAACCTCCCCCTGTGTCTTCTGCCAAAGTGTCGACCTCTTCAGTTCCTCCAGTTGTGTCTGATCCGGATTGCCAGATTCTGAACCAGGATGATGGAACCGTGGATGCTGTGCCTATTCAGACTCGCCTTCCTTCTCCTCAGACTGATGCTGCCGAGAAGTCTTCTAATCTTAGCTGAATTTTCTTTGGATATTTGCGTAGTTGGCCCGGCTTGTGGGCTTTAAAACTCTTTATTTTGTATAGTTGAATATTTTGCTGACGGCTGGTACTCCTTTTGGTTGCTTGTTTAGCAACTTTTAATTTTTTGAAAAAACAACAAGTAGCTTTCAAGCTTTTGGACTCAACCCTGAAGCTTGTTTATAATACTGTATTTTATATCATGCTTGTTTGCACTTGTCTTGGCACTTTTCTGGGTTTTGAGGATGCTGAAACCTTGCTGCTCGGCCTCTTTTAATTGCTTTTGTGCTTATTGCTCGTAGCTTGGATCCTTTGATGTTGTGGATGTGTGTATCCTACTTGTATTTCAGTTTTCTGGCTCTTACCAGCAACCCATAACCGATTTCTTTTCGTTGGTCCTTTTTCCAGTTATTTTTGTAGTCCTCTTTTTTGGACCTTTTTTAGGTCTCTTTCAGGGACTACTCTATAACTTGTTGGTTGTAGGAGACCGTCTTATTCATGTCGTCCTCTTCTAAGTTATTTTTGTAATCTTCTTTCTTGGACCTTTGTCAGGTCTCTTTCAGGGATTATTTTTATAACTTGTTTGTAGGAGGTCGACTTCTTCATGTCGTCCTCTTCTAAGTTATTTTTGTAATCCTCTTTCTTGGACCTTTGTCATGTCTCTTTCAGGAATTACTTTTATAACTTGTTTGTAGGAGGTCGACTTCTTCATGTCGTCCTCTTCTAAGTTATTTTTGTAATCCTCTTTCTTGGACCTTTGTCAGGTCTCTTTCAGGGATTACTTTTATAACTTGTTTGTAGGAGGTCGACTTCTTCATGTCGTCCTCTTCTAAGTTATTTTTGTAATCCTCTTTCTTGGACCTTTGTCGGTCTCTTTCAGGGATTACTTTTATAACTTGTTTTTGTAGGAGACTGACTTCGTTAGGTCGATCTCTTCTAAGTTATAGCAATTCCTCTTTTATAGGGTTGGCCATACCTCTTTCTAGGGATTTGCTGATAACTTGGGTTGACTTGGTTCGACTTCTCTATGTCGGCCAGTCTTTAAGTTATTATTTAGCAATCCATAAGACCTCGTCAGGTTCTTTTTTTGGATCACTTTCGATAACTTCTTGCATTATTCTGTGCTCATCTTTGCCGATTTGTAGAGGGTGGTTTCTGTCTTTCTTTGGTCAACCTTTAGATGAATCGCGTTTTCATCTTTATTGGTCTTCCATCGTGATCGTGCAGTGAATCTGTTTTTCACTTTCTGCCGATCTGTTGCTTTATAATCGGACAATGAATGCTTCAGATTAATGCGTCTTGAGAATTTGTAGAATATCTAAAATTATATTTTATTCAAAAGCAAGTGCAAATATATACATGCGGGAGTTTTTCATCCCTTTAAGTCGGATAATTTCTGGATCTCAACTTGGTGCCTCATTAAAAAACCTTTTCAGGAAAAAGAGTGCATCCGAGATCTGTTACCTTCTCTAGCTATAATACCTTCTTAGGTTACAGGCGTGCCATGATCTGGGAAGCTCTCGTCCATCGAGTTCAGAGAGTCTGTAATAGCCTTTTCCAAGTACTTCTATGACTCGGTAGGGTCTTTTCCAGTTTGCTGCCAGCTTTCCTTCTCCGGGTCGAGTTGTCCCAATATTGTTTCAGATTAGGATGAGATCATTCTCAGTGAAACCTCTTGGCACTACCCTTTGATTATATCTTGAAGCCATTCGTCGCTTTAGCGCTTCTTCCCTGATCTGGGCAGTTTCTTGGATTTCCGGAAGTAGGTCGAGCTCTTCTTTTTGAAGTTGAGAGTTGGCTTCTTCATTGTAGTGGACTACTCTAGGCGACCCTTCCTTGACCTCTACTGGGATCATTGCCTCCACTCCATATGCTAGTCGAAATGGTGATTCGTTTGTGGTGGAATGTGGCGTTGTTCGATATGCCCATAGGACTTGTGGAAGTTCTTCGGCCCAAGCTCCCTTTGCATCTTGCAGTCTCCGTTTCAACCCAGCCAATATGACTTTGTTGGCAGCTTCGGCCTGTCCATTGGCTTGAGGATGTTCGACGGAGGTGAACTGGTGCTTTATGTTCAAGTCGGCTACTAATCTCCTGAAGCCTGCATCTGTGAATTGAGTGCCATTGTCTGTGGTGATGGAGTATGGAACCCTGAACCTCGTGACAATGTTCCTATATAGGAATTTTCGGCTTCTTTGAGCGATGGCGTTGGCTAGGGGCTCTGCCTCAATCCACTTTGTAAAATAGTCTACTCCTACTATGAGGAATTTGACTTGTCCTGATCCCTGGGGAAAGGGTCCGAAAAGATCAAGTCCCCATTTTGCAAATGGCCAAGGTGAGGTTACGCTGATGAGCTCTTCTGGCGGGGCGATGTGAAAGTTGGCATGTTTCTGGCATGGTGGGCATGTTCTTACAAACTCTGTAGCTTCTTTTTGTAGAGTTGGCCAGTAAAATCCCGCCCGAAGTACCTTTTTGGTGAGAGCTTGTGCCCCGAGATGATTGCCACAAATGCCACTGTATACTTCCTCTAAAACTTCCCTTGTGTTGGAGATCGGCACACATTTTAGTAGTGGTATTGAAATCCCTCTTTTATATAGGGTGTTGTTTATGATGGTGTAGTACTGAGCCTCCCGTTTTAACCTCGTTGCCTCCTTCTCATTTGTGGGGAGTGTTTCTGTTTTGAGGTAATTAATTATGGGGGTCATCCATCCTTGATCCTAACTTGTTATGGCTAGGACTTTTTCCTCTTCCGAGATTGATGGATTCTGCAGTATTTCCTGGATGAGGCTGCTATTGTTGCCCCCTGATTTGGTACTGGCTAGTTTTGAGAGTGCATCAGCTCGGACATTTTGTTCGCGGGGTATGTGGCAGATCTTATATTCTCCGAGTTGTCTGAGCTGTTCCTTGGTTTTATCCAAATACTTTTTCATGGCGGGATCTTTGGCTTGGTAGCTCCCTGTTATTTGTGAGGTGACTATTTGTGAATCGCTAAAGATGTTGAGTTTTTGAGCTCCCACCTCCTTAGCCAGCTTCAAACCAGCTAGTAACGCTTCATATTCTGCTTGGTTGTTTGAGGCCGGGAACCCAAATTTGAGGGAAAGCTCAACTTGGATTCCATGGTTGCTTTCTATTATCACACCTGTGCCGCTTCCAGTTTTATTTGAAGACCCATCCACGTAGAGATTCTATTCTGTGGGGGTTTCCAGGGTATCTGTGAATTCTGCAATGAAGTCGGCCAAGTATTGTGATTTAATGGCTGTTCGAGCTTCATATTGGAGGTCGAACTCGGATAACTCGACTGCCCATTGTAAAATTCTACCTGCTAGATCTGTTTTCTGCAATATCCCCTTTATGGGCTGGTCGGTCCGAACCCTAATGGTGTGGGCCTGGAAGTACGGACGAAGTCGTCGAGATGTTAGTATGAGAGTGTAGGCAAACTTTTCTATTTTTTGGTAATTCAGCTCGGATCCCTGCAGCGCTTTACTGATGAAATATACAGGTTGTTTCCCTTTGTCGTCCTCTCGAACCAGTGCTGAGGCTACTGCCTGACTTCCTACTGCAAGGTATAATACGAGTGGTTCTTCCTCTTGTGGTCGAGTTAGGATAGGTGGTCGTCCCAGAAAATTTTTGAAATCCTGGAAGGCTCGCTCGCATTCCATTGTCCATTCAAACTTCTTTCCTTTCCTTAAAGTGGCATAGAAAGGGAGAGATCTTATAGCTGATCATGCTAAGAATCTGGATAAGGCTGCCAATCTCCTGCTGAGTTGTTGTACCTCTCTGACACAAGTTGGGCTCTTCATATTGAGTATGGCCTGGCATTTGTCTGGATTTGCTTCAATTCCTCTTTGTGTGCGCATGAAGCCTAAGAATTTGCCCGTTTCTACTGCAAAGGTGCATTTTGTGGGATTGAGTCGCATGTTATGCTTCCTTATAGTGTCGAACACTTGGGCCAGGTCGGACAATAATGTCTCTTCGCTTTGTGTCTTTATTAACATGTCGTCCACGTAGACTTCCATGATTTTTCTGATATGATCTGAAAAGACTTTATTCATTAGCCTTTGATAAGTAGCTCCCACATTCTTGAGACCGAAAGGCATCACAATGTAGCAGTAATTTGCTTTTGGCGTCAAAAACGAGGTCTTTTCTTGATCTGGTGGATACATGGGGATTTGGTTGTATCCGGAATATGCATCCATAAACGAGAGGTATCTATATCCGGAGGAAGCATCTACCAGAGCGTCGATACTTGGGAGTGGGTAAGGATCTTTTGGGCAGGCTTTGTTGAGGTCGGTGTAGTCGGTACACATTTGCCACTTCCCATTTGATTTTTTCACCAAGACGACGTTAGCTAGCCATAGTGGGTACTTGACTTCTCTTATGAATCCTGTCTCCAGTAGTGCTTGTACCTGTTCTTCCACAGCTTGGGATCGTTCTGGCCCAAGTTTTCTTCGTCTCTGCTGTACCGGCCGAGATCCTGGATAAACCGCCAACTTGTGACACATTAGCTTGGGATCTATGCCTGGCATATCTGCGGCTTTCCATGCGAAGAGATCGACATTATCTCGTAAGAACTGTACTAGTATTTCTTTTGTGTTTCCTTTCAGGATCGTGCCAATATTAGTTGTTTTGTCTGAGGTATCTCCGATCTGAACTTTCTCTACTTCACCTTCAGGCTGTGGACGGAGTTCTTCTCGCCTCTGAATTCCACCAAGCTCAATTGTATGGAACTCTTCTCCTCTGCCTCTGAGGTTTAGACTTTCGTTATAACAGCGGCGTGCCATCCTTTGATCTACTTTTATCGTAGCTATCCCTTCTGTAGTTGGGAATTTCATGCATAGATGTGGAGTTGAGACTATTGCGCCGAGTTGATTTAGTGTTGTCCGACCTATTAAGGCATTGTAGGCTGAACTCACGTCGACCACGATGTAGTCTATCTTGAGTGTTCTGAATTGGTTCCCTTTTCTGAAGGTTGTATATAGTGACACGTATCCCAGTGGTTGTACTGGGGTATCGCCCAGTCCGAACAGGCTGTTCGGGTATGCTCTAAGCTCCTTTTCTTCTAAGCCGATCTTGTTGAAGGCAGTTTTGAATAAGATGTCGGCGGAGCTCCCTTGGTCTATTAATATGCAGTGGAGATTGGCGTTCGCCAGTACGATGGTGATGACCATGGGATCGTCGTGTCCTGTGATGACACCTGATGCGTCTTCTTTGGTGAATGTGATTGCAGGGATGTCGGGTGCTTCCTCCTTCCCTTCGACATGATAAAATTCTTTGAGATACCTTTTGCGGGATGACTTGGAGATTCCTCCTCCTGCAAATCCTCCGCGTATCATGTGGACATGTCTTTCTGGCGTACGAGGTGATCGCTCAGCTCGTCCGACATCTTCATCTCTTCGTCTTTTTCTTTGCTCATCATCTCGGGTGGCCAGGTACCGATTTAGTTTTCCTTCTCTTACTAATTTTTCTATGATGTTTTTTAAATCGAAACATTCGTTGGTGGAATGTCCTCGGACCCGATGATATTCACAGTATTCGTTCCGATTTTCTCCTCCTCTTTTGCCTTTGAGTGGTCGAGCTGGGGGTATCTTCTCTGTGTTACAGACTTCTTTGTAAATATCCACCAGGGACACCCGAAGAGGGGTGTAATTATGATACTTTTTTATTTTTTCCCCCGATAGATCTTCCTTCTTCTTGGATTCTTTATCTTTATCTCGGTAGGTGAAACCGGATTTCGAGGCCTCCCCAAGTCGGGAATTTTCTTCCATGTTGATGTACTTCTCTGCCCGCTCTTGCACCTCGTCCAGAAATGTGGGGTATTTCTTTGATATAGATTGGCTGAAAGGTCCCTCTCGTAAGCCGTTGATGAGGCCCATGACGGCGGCCTCTGTTGGCAAGCTTTGTATATCCAGGCATGTTTTGTTGAATCTTTCCATGTAGTTGTGAAGACTTTCCCGATCTCCTTGCCTGATTCCTAGTAGACTGGGGGCATGCTTGGCTTTGTCTTTTTGGATGGAGAATCTGGCCAAGAACTTTTTGGCTAGGTCGTCAAAGCTTGAGATGGACTTAGGAGGCAAGTTGTCGAACCATCTAATTGCTGTCTTCGTGAGAGTCGTTGGAAAAGCTTTGCAGCGAACGGCGTCTGAGGCGTCGGTGAGGTACATTCTACTTCTGAAGTTGCTGAGATGATGGTTGGGATCTGTAGTGCCATCGTACAAGGTCATATCCGGGACTTTGAAGTCTTTAGGGATTTTAGTCTTCATGATTTCCCTAGTGAATGGATCTTGATCCTTGCAAGAGTTGTCCTCAGGGGTGGTCCGGGTAGCCTTTGCTTTGAGATCGGTTTCAAGTTGTAGGAGTTTATCTTCCAATTCTCGACGTCGTCTTACTTCTCTTTGTAGATCCTTGCCGACTTCTTGCTGGTACTAGCTTTCTTTTTCGAGTTGCTTTAGGCGATCTTGAAGTGCTTTTATTACTCCCGGATGTGATGAGTTTTTGTCTCCGTTAGATTCCGGAGTGTCTTTTGGTGTGGCACCCGTGTTTTTATGCGGCGTTCTGTCCTCTAAATCTGAGTTGTGGTCGTTATCCTGTTCGTCCGCCATGGTGATGAGATGACTTCCAGGTTCCCCGGCAACGGCGCCAATGTTCCGAGGGTTACCTGAAACTGTAGGTCGATCTCGGATGAGATCTTCTGACTGGTCAGAGATGACGAGTCCGGCTGGCTTGATAGCGGCCGGAGCTGTTGTGTCCGACTTGTTGTCCTGGCTGCACTTCTGATCCTTGGTCACCGGAGGGTGGAGGGTACCTGCAAGGGACTCCGATGCTTAAGTTAGCACGGGTATTAAGCAGGTTTATTGTAGAATCAGAGTATGAGTTATACCTGGGTGCTCCAGTGTATTTATAATAGTGTGGGATAAGTTAGTTATCTTATCTTATCTTATCTTATTTTGAGTGAAGTCAACTTATCTTCAAGGGAACCGCCTTTATCTCTATAGGCTTGGATTGCCTTTGGATTTGGGTCGTGTTCCTCTATTTGGGTCTTTTTACTGGGCTTTCCTGTTGATTCGGCCGACCTCTTTGAGAAGAGGTCGGGTAGCCTGACCTGAAGAGGTCGGTCGCTTTGTCGCCAATCATCCCAGGTCGGATAGCTTGACCCAGGGTATGAACAGGTACCCCCACCCTCCGGTGACGAAGGATCAGCAGTGCAGGTAGTCCCACAAGTCGGACACGACAGCTCCGACCGCCACCCACCAGCCGGACATGTCATCTCCGACTAGTACAGAAGATCTCGTCCGAAATCGACCTACAATTTTAAGTAACCCTCGGAACACTTACCAAACAGGAATTTATTTAAACACGTCTTTATGGATATTTTTTTGGTCTAACAGTTGAAAAATTCACTGTTGAATGTGTTGACAAAAGTGGTGCTGTTTTTTATTCCACGAAGTTAAGGTAACTATTGTTTTTGTTTGCTTTATATTTTGAGATGAGATGAAAACTTATGGTTGTGAGATTTGATTCCATATGTCTTGATTTAGTCTCATTCTAAGTAGAATTCTATTTAATCATTTTCCAAGGCACTTGAATTTATTTAGTATGATTTTGTTGTGACTTAAAACATTAGGCTCAAGTATGGCAAGTTTCCTATCGTTGACTTGGGAACTGTCAAGAAAATCAAGCATGGTTATGTTTGGTGGCTCTGGAAAATATGTCTCTGCATTATAATTATGTTTTAGAGTGTATATTTATAATTTATTTATTATTTTTATTTTATTATAAAACGGTTTTTTCGGTTGAACTACGGTTGGACCAGTAAACCAGTAGTTAGAGCGGTTCGATAACCGGTCCAGTTTTCAGAACCATGTTTACAGCTTCATTCCGAACCTCCATTTGACTTTGTCAACCTCTTTCTCCCCTCTTTTGACCCTTTCTTACCCTATTTTATATTGATACGGTGATAGCGTGCCAGGCGAGGAACGACGAAGACATCAACAGGCTGAACGAGACGTCGCATTACGCCGTAGCGGCCGACTTCGAGGTTAGTTGTGTTCTGTTTGTTTAATCTAAGTATGTGGCCATTGTTAGGGTAATCCTGAAGAGACAGAATGTAGTTAAATGGTTTAGGGATAGATCTCTAGGAGGAATTTAGAACTCTATTTGCTTGTGCAAGGTTGTTATGACATAATTATTAGTTTGGAACTCTGTTTTACTTGTGTTAGGTTGTTAGTATTTATAACGTTCTAGTTAGGGTTTGCTTAGTATGGAATATGTAATTTAGAGACATGTGTAGCCTAGAAACAATGAAACATCGAAGTATGTGCTTAAGTAGAAGTAGCTATAAGTTAGAAAGAAATATTTGCGTAACTTCTAATGTGCTGTGTATCATGTTAAGCTGATCTAACTACTAAATCAAAAAAACCAATATCTGGCTGAATGTTTTTTAAGCATGAATTTTTTTTTATTCTTCAGAGGCCTCGCCTTCTACTGCCTCGGCGAGTGAGTCATACCCTTCCTCTACCCGACGCCATCGTCCCGTATCTGGTTAAGGCCGGATTCGGTGACACGGTGCCCCTCAGGGACTTCACTTTTGACGATTCCCTGATTTCCGGCACTTGTGGAGTAATGGCGTCCAGAGACGCACACGTTTCATCTCCCGTGGGGTGAGATCACTATCACCTTGTAGGATGTGGCGTACCACCTAGACCTACGCGCGCACAGTAACCCCGTTGGGGGTGCCTCCGTGACTTCGATAGGTGGTACGGCACTGAGACGTGGGCGTTGGTGGAGCAGTTGCCAGGCTTCCGATGGCAGGAGAATTTAAATCGGTAAATATTTTTTAAATTATTTATTTTGGTAATTATTATATTCATTTTATTTATTAAAATAAAAAATCATACATATTTTGCAGATATCAAAGGAGAGTGTTGGGTTATTTTTTGTTATTTTAAATTATTTACTATTTATTAGAGAAATTTGTGCATTCGAATTTTCTACTAATTTATTATTATTTATTTTAAACTAGTTTTTATATGTTTTTACTTTACAATAAAACAACATATAAATATTTATTAATGAGTTTAAATATTACTAGATTATTTAATTTGATATTAAATATATATGTTTAGCTTATTAAAAAAATTAAATTAATAAAAATAATTAATAATTATATTAAAATTGATATACTTAATATCAAATTAAACAAATATTTTAAACGTATAATATATTATTTTTTTATTAATTAAATTATTATAATTTAAATTAATTTTAATAAAACAACTTAAAATTATATTGACACGATTTATTGCATTTGTTTAATTCTAAACTTTTTTTTTATTTTGGTCAGAAGGGGCTTTAACTTAAATTCTGCTCTTCAGTATAGTAGCAAGAATCTCGATTTAACTCTTAAAATTTTCTAATATTAGAATTTTAAATGAGTTTATCAATTTTACAAAATTTCTACTAAGTCTGACGATTTTACGATTTAAATCTTATTAAAATTTTACGTTTTATATTTTTAATTTACTTTTTCAATTTTACGTAAAATCTCGATTTTCTCTACCTTGCTCTTCAGGCAGGTGATCTGAAACTTCCTCCTTCGGAACCGTAACAGTAAGCACCCCGTTCTCCATGGAAGCTTTCACCTGCTCCAACTTAGCATTCTCCGGCAGCCTAAACCGTCTCAGGCTTCGCTCAATGCGGTGCCACATGTCACCCTTATCCTCCTTCTCCTTGCTCCTCTCACCGCTAATCTGAAGCACCCTGCCCTCCTTGATCTCTGCAATTGTAACTTTATCAATGTTCATCATAAACCCTGATGAGACCGTCGCAGGAGCTTGATTTATTTTCGTGGACCACGGAACCCTCAACGTTGACCTTGTACCACCCATCCTTCAGCACCGAACTTGTCGCTTGATAAGCGGTATTTTCTTTTTTGAAAATCAACTCATTCCTCTTCCTCCAAACCTAATCCTAATAGTATATAAGTTGTTGACTTCAAATATTCGTTAATATTGATAAAAAAAAGTATTTGCTCTCTAATTTTTCATCTAAACAAATAACAAGCAATTAAGTTTTTACTTTTTTAATTGTTTGGATTTTTTAGCATCAATTATTATTGCGTCATTTCCTTTTATTTTTGAAACTTTTGTGCTCTTTCGTTGTGAGTTATCGTGGAGTTCTTTAATAATTGCTTGTGGACATGTAGGAAAATATTATTATTTATTTATCTTCTATGATAAGTAACATCTAGGTAATTGCACAAGGCTAGTTCTAGAAATGAGATGTTTCTATATGAAAATTTCACAGAAAAGGTTCCAGGCTTCCCTAATCATGATGAAGGATAAACATGAACCTTTTAACACAATTGATCAATCTTTTACGCGGTGATCACTAATTAGTTGTTTGTTATAGGAAGAACCCATGACACGATCAAAATGTGTAGGAACAAAGCTTTGAAGTTGTCGATTCTGCTCCGAAATTGTGTGCGCTGTTCTGCAGTCTTGCAAGTCAAGCAATGCCATGCCCAAACTATTCTCCAAGGATTGCTTCCGCATCTCACTCTTCAGACAGATCTCTTGCTAGCCTACTGTAGATTGTGCCTTCTCCGCCATGCTCGGAAGGTGTTCGGCACAATGCCCATAAGAAACATGCATTCATGGAACATCATGATTGCCTCCTACATTGAGAATTCCTTGTATTCCAATGCTTTAGCTATTTTTCGTGAGTTCAAGAGTTGCAATCTTGTTCCAGATCATTATACGTTGCCTCAACTTTTTAAGGCTTGTGTAGGAGTAGGTGATGCTTGTTTTGGTAAGGTGTGTCACGGTTGGGTGATAAAGCTTGGCTATGAGGGGTATGTTGTTGTGGCTAGTTCTGTGCTCGAGTTTTATGCGAAATTTGGGTTGATAACCGAGGCATACTCGGTGTATTCCATGATGCTTTGTAGGGACTTTGTGGCTTGGAATTTGATGATTTCCGGCTTTTTAAGGGCTGGCTTGTATTTGCGTGTTATCGATTGTTTCAGAGAAATGCTGCTTACAAATGGGGGGAAGATGGATTCCATGTCTGTTCCTAGCATTTTAATTGCTTGTGGGAGGGAAGGAGACTTAATGAAAGGGAAAGAAGTTCATGGGTACGTCTTTAAGAACTGCGAGTTTGATGTGGATACTCCCATTGGTAACACCTTAATTGATATGTATGGGAAGTGTGGATGCTTAAATGATTCAGAGAAGGTTTTCAAGACAATGCGCAGCGTGAACGTGGTTACGTGGACTACCATGATATCATGTTATGGTATGCACGGAAATGGGGAGGAAGCGCTCTTTCTATTTCGAAAGATGGTTAATGGGGGAATTACACCAAATTCTGTCACACTTACAGCAGTGTTAGCCAGTTGTAGCCACTCTGGTCTGATAGACCAAGGAAAGAAAATTTTCAATTCAATTAGTTCCAGTTATGGATTGCAGCCAAGTGCTGAACACTATGCATGTATGGTGGATCTTTTCGGCCGCGCTGGGTATCTTGTTGAAGCACTTGAGTTGTTGAGGAGCATGAAATCGTTAGGAACGGGAAGCGTCTGGGGTGCGCTTCTTGCTGGTTGTGTAATGCACAAGAATGTTGAGATTGCAGAAATTGCAGCTCATCATCTTTTCCAATTAGAACCAAATAATGCTAGTAACTACATAGCCCTATGTGGCATCTATCAGTCTCATGGTATGCTTGATGGAATTGCAACTGTTAGAGAAAGAATGAGAGAACAAGGTTTGATTAAAACCCCTGGTTGTAGCTGGATCAGTATTGGAGGAAGGGCTCATAAATTCTATCAAGGTGATTTGTCTCAACCATTGTCTCATTTGATTGAAAGAATAACACATCAAATTAGCAACACTCAGTTATTGGATGATGATTTTGGTAGTGTGACACATGATGATACCTGCATGATGGCTTTGTAGATCTTTAAAGCTAGTTTATTTACAAACTTATAGCATGTAATTTATACATGATGAATTTTTCAACACGTTTTGTGGAACATAATTATATTCGGCTTACTTTATAGCTAAGAAACATTTACTTTGAATGTAGTTGACATTTAGTTTTACAGAGTTTTCTTTTTCCTCTTCCCTATATTTCTTTCATGACTTTATTATACACTCAACTTCTACCTTCATTCTTTAGCTTCTAATTAGTGTTCATAGCTTTTATGAAGATGAGTAGAGTTAATCCCATCTTCAAAAGGCCCCATGGTATTATTTATTCCATTTTTTCTACTAAAAATGTTGGTATGCTAGCATTGCTCCCTTCGAACAACAATGTCTTTTGGCCATAAATGCAGTGATCTTATTTTGAAGCTTCTCATTATATGTTGTGCAATATCATCAAAAGTCATAATAAGAAAAATAGAGAGTAAAGAATTATCATTGTAAACATGCTAATACATCTAGATTTTCTTTTCTTTGATTTTGGATGAATGTTAATACATTATGATACTTAAACCAAACTCCCCCCACCCCAAAAAAAAAACCCAAAAAAAAGAAGAGAGACAAACAAAACCAAGAGAAAAGAGTGAGGGGAAAGTTATAAAGGGAAGTGACAATATCAGATCTTCACTATTCAGCACTATCTTATATAATAAGTGAAGGGGGGAAAAAATATATAAGGTAAAAACAATTCCCTTCTTCATTTTGTTATCTACAAAGACAAGGAATCATGCAATGGCTCTATATTATTGTTCTTTCTGATTATTACTTGAACAGTTGCACTTTGCCCTTGTATCTGTGAGTATCTGCATTATCACAAAAAAAGTGAGTTAATATATTTTATTGAATGACTATATTTTGTTATTTCACTCTAAAATAAAAGGTCTGAAGGATAGTGGATATGTAAGCTTAAAATTTTTCTTAGGTTCTATGTTAAATTTCTTTGTACCTTGACTTGTTTCTGAAGGCCTTTGATATAATCAACTGCCAAATCCAACATATCTGCAGTACTTGTTTGCTGCCAAATTAAAGGGAAAGAAGCATGATATCATCAATCGAATTGCTTAATGAATTTTCAAATAAAATTAAATCAAGTAAAATAAAAAATCCATGTGCTATTAAGGTTACCTTGTCCGATTTTGGGAAAAGGTCTTGGAGTTTCTTGATTCTGGCACTTATTCTTGTTCTTCTTTCCTAAAAGTTTTAAATCGAATGACACATGAATTTGTTTAAAAAAAATTGTGATATTTAAATGTGATATTTATAGCAAGAATTATACTTAAAATTTATAATGACATAATAAGTGTTGAAACGGACTGCGAGAATTTGAGTATTATGAAAAAAAAAAATTCTAAAACTAAATTGTAATTCAAGTATGTAAGATTAAATTACCCTCTCTGCAATGCTTCTTGGGTGAGTGGCAAATCCTCTTTTGGCTCTAATCTTACATGGAGCAGATCCTTGAATTTGAAAAAGCTTTTCCATGCCACCAATCTTGGTAGAAGAACTAGGTAGACTTAAATGGTGGGTCAAACCAACCTTTTGATATCCAAAATCTACATCCTAATTTCTCATGGAAAAATAAATAAATAAATAAATAAACAATCATCAAAGCATTATTATTGTTATTGTTGTTGTCGTCGTCGTTAAAATACTCTAACTTTCTATTTGAGGAGTACTTCTGTATTATGAGCATTTAAAAGTATTCTTATCAATTGATTAAAAAATGTTATACTTGTCCTATATAAATAATTAAATATTATAATATTGTCACATATCAATTTTGAGGTCTAAATCACTATGTTTAAATAATGGAACTGATGAAATAAGTAAAATTTAACAAAATCTGAGCTATATATACCTGAGCTTCCATGGCATTTGAAGTGGAAAACATGATTTCACCATTGTTAGTGCCTCTTTTGGAGGAATTGAATTCAGAAGCATCCCAAAAGTCACCAGTGAATCTTGGCATATAACACTTAGTACTGCCATTATTATTATTATTATTACTATCATCATTCCTTATTATTAGGTTTCTATTTTCAACACAATTTGATTCCATGCCTTCATTTCCACTCTCAACAATTTTTGGCATGCGGCTTTTGGAGCAAGAGGATGATCTTGATGAGAAGTTCAAAGTGCATTGCAATCCACTACTACTTCTTGATGATGTTGTTGTACCTAAAATGGAAAAATACTAATTATTTATTTTGAACATTACAATGCCAAAAAAAGAAAACATATTTACCAATAGAAAGAATATTACTTTTCGTCTTTCTTTATAATTGGAAATGAAATTTTATTACTTGAAATTAGACCATCTCTTCCTAAATAAGAAGGGGACAAATATATATATTATTTGATCAATGTCATACGTACCATTAAGAGAAAGAACATTATGATAAAATATATAATATTTTTTTTTTGTAAAATAGTTATCAAAGTCATAAAAAGAAGAAAATTCATATAATTAGAAGATTCTCATTTTGATCCAAATTTTAGCACTTTGAAAAGCAAATTCTTCTGCTTTCTTTTTTAGAATTCGTTTCTAAGATTCCCTTTCCACCCCTCTTCTTTTTCTCCAAAAGCCAAAATTTCGAATAAAAATTAATTTCAGCTTGGATCAGAGAAATTTATTAATTTAATATAATTTCTTGATAAGAATTATTATTATTAAGTCAACTCTCTTTGCAAGAAGAATGTGATCTATCTTTGTATTCCAGACATGCAACTCCCAATTGCTTTCAAATTA
Organism: Arachis ipaensis; assembly: GCF_059453495.1. Taxonomy (NCBI): domain Eukaryota; kingdom Viridiplantae; phylum Streptophyta; class Magnoliopsida; order Fabales; family Fabaceae; genus Arachis; species Arachis ipaensis. The sequence continues at coordinate 132,404,631 of NC_142443.1, read as the reverse complement.
TACTGCTCAAAAAAGGAATCAGATTTGATTTCAATCTTTGGTCAGCTTTTTCTATATTAAATATTAATTCAACAGTTTTACAAATGTAATAAACATATGATACCGCTTCAACTAATAATAATTTAATATCACACAATTTTGATTCAAATTTAGGCCACACCACATTAACAATAACAAACTTTAGAGGAGAATGAGAAATCATAGTAAATTTCTTTTTTTTTTCTCTATCCATTTGTCCAAAAAATAAAGTATTTTTTATAATTTAAAAATTTATAATTGGTTTTTTAATAAGTAATTGACCTAATCTATCTTTGTTACTGGTCTAAGCAATTTCTTATCTATCATCATATCACTGTTTATAAGGACTGTTTAGGTCAATTATTTAGATGATTGAAAATCGACTAAAAATTTTTTAAATTGTAAAAAAATACTTTATCTTTTGGCAAATGGTCAACGACCGAAAAAAAAGTACGCTAATAAAAGTGAAATTATATTAAACAAGACAAGAGAAAAGCATATAATATAATACTTACCATTATTATCAATTGAATAATTGGAGAAAAAACCAGCTGGAGAACTCTTTTGCCTAACGAGATTGGAACCCATTTTATTTTGTGTGCCATTATCATTATTATTCTCTGAATCCATTGAGTTCGTTGCACCAAATAATGTTCCATCAAAACCATTATTACATGATGATGCCATTGCCAACCCTTGATGAATTTGATGGTAGTGCTGGTTGTTTTGGTAAATAACATGATTCTGAGACCCAAAAGAGTAATTACAATTGTTGTTGCCTTCTTCTCTCTTCAAATGCTCTGAAGAATTGTTCACAACACGTTTGTTTTTGTTGTTGGATGAGATCAACTTTTCCAATTCAGTTCTCAAGGCTTCTTCGTCGCCGCCACCGCCGCCGCCGCCGCCACCGCCGCCGCCGCCGTGGTGGATGTTATCCATAAGGCTTGTGAGCATTGAGCTTGGAGCAGACCGGTACCTTAATAATCCAGAATTAGTGTTGTTTGAATCCATTTCTTGAGAGTATTTTAGAGCATGACTATACACAACACTCATCTTTATATCTCTTCTTCACAATTACCTGAAAAAAAAATAGCCCAAAAGAGTAATTAAACAAAAGAACTTTTTTTTTTTGCTTTTCCCTACAATAAAATTTAGTTTTTTTTTTTTTTTTATAACTAAAGATAGAATGACTCAAATTCGCGACCTCTTATATGAATATGGAAAAACTATACTACTTGAGCTATAACTCGTTGGCACAATAAAATTTAGGTCGGAAATGTCCAAACATTAGATATAAATTAGTCTCAAAATTTCCCTTTTTTTTTTTTATAGTTCAAAACCTCACAAAATTTCAATTAAAAAGCGTAGAGACTCAAATACAAAAACTATAAAGTCATAATTGACACAAGACAAGATACACTAGAAACTAAAAAGATTAAAAACAAACAAATTGTGTTCAAACTTGTTGCAAGGGAAATGCAAATTCTGGCTTTAAACAACAAAATTCAAAGAACATAAAAACCTGCTAAAAAAAAGTTGTTAAGACATTATCATCATCATGAAAAACATTGTTTCAATTATTTCTGTGTAGCCTTTGTTTGGTACCATAAAAGCTCAAAAGGAACATAGAACTTGAGAGAAGAGACAATAAAGGAGCTTACATGCGTTCATTCAAATTTTGTTATATTCATGTGAGTTTGGAAACTGAAGCATATAGAAAAGAGAGAGCTTTGAAGAACAAATTAAAGTTGAGAATTTCGTGTTGCCATTGGAACATTGCATATTACATGTTTATATAATGTAGTGTGTTGTTCAATATAATAGCCCTTTATAACTTGCCAATATTACCAAAATACCCTTGCTTGCTGACATATGGTGGTCCATCATATAACTTTTTAATCTTCAGATTATCTTTATTTCCCGTTGACCAACCAAAACCAATGAAATGCCCAAACTTCTAAATCCGGCTTAAGGGATCTAAATCTGGCTTAAGGGATCTTAATATGTTTGCTTATCATAATCATAACTAATATAAAATACATTTAGCTAGGCTATTTTTTATGACTTATGCTATACAAATAATTAAGTTAGCTTTGGAATAAATAATTAGAAGAATGGAAAGTACAATAACTAATTTAATAAGATATGCTTGGCATAGAGGTTTTTTTTTTTCTTTGCTCCTACAGTCCCACTATATATTTTTTTATCATTTTATTAATTATTTAAATAATTTATTGTAGTTCATTTTTTTTTGTATATAAATGGTATTATAGTTCATTCTTTATTTGAACTATACCTTGCAGTATATGGGGATTAAATAATTAATAAGGATTTAATGATGGTGTGGGGAATAAAAAAGGCCAAAGTTATGGTTGGTGCTCTTTGGATTTCTGGAAGGGGCAATTTATCTTTTAGCTTTATTAGGTTCTTCCATTATATCCTACTAAATGTTTTCATTGTTTAGTTTAATAAAAATAATTATCATCAATTTTCTAAGCAATTATTAATTAATTATTAACATGGAAAAAAGGCACTTTTTGATAACGATTGTTGTCCTTAAACTTTAGCAATGACTTTTACTTGTTAAGAAGTGGTAATTGGTTGAAAACATGTTTTTTTAATTTTTTTTTGTTAGGAAGAGGTTTTCAGACCTAGGGAAATGGGGAGAGAGAGTACTAATCTCTAGTGATCTAAAACAACTGAGCAAACCCTAGTGATTGGTTGGAAAACATACAATTAATAAGGACCATTTTATATTTAGGGTATGCTAGGGTGGACCGGTGGAATCAGAAGAAAAGAAAAGGAATAAAATGAATTAAAGTTTTTCATAACTGAAATAATTCAGCAGTAATTTTACAATTAAAGATTTTTTTATATTCTTTTGTTAGTTTTTATATTTTTACTAAATTTTTGATTAAATTTGTATTGGCTGCTATTTTTTTAAAAAATAATATAATCTTAAAATATCCTATAGTTTATGCTAAATCAAACATAAAAATGAATCAAATAATATTTTATTTAAAAAAACAATTAATTAAAAAAAATTTATTTAATGCAAAGGCTCAATTATAAAACTTTTAAAATATAATAACTGATCATTGAATAATCAATCTTAAACTTTTGGTATATATATTTTTAAAAATTGCTTAATTAGAATATAGAGATGATTTTTTTTTTTTATTTTGTGTTTATCCCAACTGGACACTATTACATGAGCAGAAGAAAACTTACATGATTTTATATATATATATATATATATATATATATATATATATATATATATATTATGACATAGAAATAAATAAATAACCATATGACATTTATAGACAATAAAAAAATCTTAGATCTAAGTCTAGAAAAAATTAAATATTTTTTATGTTAAACTAAAATAAAAAATTAAGCTCAATATTTGATTCTTTAGAATCTTTAATATATAAAAATAGAGATAAATTTTAATCTCTTTTGTTTTTAAAATGACATAAAATTAAAAGTGTTACAATATTATGAGATATTCTTTTTCTTCTCTGAATAAATCTAAAACATTTACTGATCTGTAAATGTTCAATGAACAAAATATTATTTTCGATATATTTTTTCAGATATAAACAGTAATTGCACCACCAATAAAAGAAAAAAAACACTACAAAAAAAAAAACAAAATACACCACAGGATTATTGAAATTAAAAGAATAAGGAAAAAACCATGACCAAACTAGAAATGGATTATCGAAAGTTGGACTAGAGAGAAATAAAAATGATAGTTGTATAAAAAAAATTAGTCACTAATATATTTGTATATAAAAATATGTTTCGTTCAATTTATTTTTAATATGTATTTATATTTTAACATATATTTTATACTATTAGCTGATTTCGATAGCTGATTTTAGTATATATTTAACATGGTTGAAAAAAAAATATAATTTCAAAATAATGAAGAATATGTATGTTAGAAATTTTGAAATTTTAGACTTTAGGCGAAATTTAATTTATAGAGAGTAAAGGTATGATTTATTTAGAAATTCATAATTTTTTTTAGTTAAGTTCGATTTTGATCCCTAACGTAGAGACCGAAAATTTGTTTCGTCCCCAAGTTTTTTTTCAAACAAAATCGTCCCCGAAGTTCATACTTTTATTAAAATGGACCTTTTGCACCAAAAATAAAATTTAATGACAATTTTGCCCTTGCAATTTGTGTCCCTTAATTTTCACTCCCGCGAAGTGTACTCCTGCTCATCAAGAAACTCCTAATGTTCCTTAAAACACTTGAAAGTTGAAACGTTGGTGTGAAACCCTCATACGTAGGTGCGAAGAGAGTGTACTGAAAGGGTTGTCGCCATTTGGGGGTTTAAGCTTCAGAATTGGTGTGCTGTGACATTGGTGACTGATCTTCATCGCTGCAACAACAGATTGTCCAGGTACGATTACTTTCCATCCCTCTATCAATCATGTCAACTATTTACAACATCTTGGGGTTTGCCGTTCATCACCATGTTGCTCTTTTTGAGCATTTGGGGTTGAATGCAAGTTTTCGAGTCTGCTGCTATAGCTAGGGTTTTTATATATGTGTTTTAGTAATGTATTCTGTTGTATAACAGGGTTGAATGCGCAGAAGATGGTGTACATGAACATGAGGGTGCATCATGGGGTGCATTCGGATATGAAGAGGGGGTATTTAAGTACTTGAATGGTCAAAGTACAATTATCGAGGATATTGACGGCGATCGTTGGTCTGTGTTTGAGGCCTATGAAGAGCTAAGGCAGTTAGGGTACTTGCAGGCCAACATTGAAGCGTTGTGGTATAAAGATCCAAGCTTGGATGATTTGGAGACAAGCTTGAAGATGCTGAAGGGTGACGAAGACGCAATCAAAATGTGCAACATTGCTGGGTTAAGGGGCTTGGTAGAGTTGTATGTGGTCCACGATGTGGGCAATGCGGAGCCGTTTCCGAAAGTGGGTTACGTTGACGTTGGGGAGTTGCTGAAGAGGGGACAGATGATGGGCTTGTCTTGGTTGTTTTCAAAGGGCACGGGACTGAGGCAACAGAGGCAAGTGGGGAACCTAATAAGGGAACCGAGGGTGGAGATGAGGGGGATGAGTTTCGAGTAGATGGAAGTGGAACAAGTGATGAAGACAGTGAGGACCCCGAATATGTGCCATCTATGAGAAGGGGGCAGTGCAGGAGACGTTCACTTCACTAATAGTGAGGAGGAGTATGAGGGTGATAGTGGATTTGACAAGAATAATTCTAAGCCTAAGGAAGCTATTGCTGGAAAGGGAAAAGGGACTGGGATAAGTTAGTTTAGTGATGAGGATGGAGCAGATAGTGATGAGTTGGAGATAGACCATATGATTGGTGGAGATGAGGGGGATGATGATGATGCCGAGGATGATGCTGATGATGTATCAGATCGTGGGGGGTCAAAGATTTCCAATTCATAAACCTTTGAAGGATATGAGTAGCTATAGATGGGAGGTAGAAACACTTTATGCATCCAGACAAGAATTTAAAGAGACTGTGTTGGTTTATGTAGTTCATACGGCTAGGAGCATCAAATTTAAGAAGTGTGATTTGGTGAGGGTTAGAGCTGTTTGTCAAAAGGATTGCCCATTCTGGCTCTATGCACATAGGGTTGGGGATGAATCGACGTGGTAGTTAAGAAGCATGAACCTGCAACACACCTGCGTGCAAACACACAAGGTTGGCATACTGCACACTAAGTGGCTTGGAGCACAGTTTAAGAAGAAGGTAGAGTCTAATCCTAGAATTAAAATAAAGGAGTTACAAGCAAAGGCACACAAGAAATGGAATGTAACGATGACCAAGTCCATGGTAGCCAAATCAAAGCAAGAGGCACTAAGTCAAATTCAGGGTGCATTTAGGAAGCAGTATAAAAGGATTAATGATTACTGTGCTGAGCTTCTAAGGACAAATCCAGATTCATCGGTCAGCCTGAAAGTGATTAGGAGCCCAGATTTTGCCCCGGAGGTCCAGAACCCAGAATTGATGAATAATTGTGTATTCCAGAGATTGTATGTCTGCTTCGATGCATGCAAAAAGAGCTTCCAACATTGTAGACCCTTTATTATGCCAACAATTAAGAAGAAGTTAGAGAAAAAGGCAAAGTATGCTAGGGATTGGAGGCCATTTTGGTCAGCTGCTAGTAAGTATGAGGTGATGTGTGGGTTAGACAAATTTGTTGTGGATCTATCTGCTGGTAAGTGTTCTTGCAGGAGGTGGCAGATGAGCGGGCTACCCTGTCCTCATGCCATTAGCAGCATAACCTTCAAGGGGTTGGACTTGGAGCTTTTTGTGGATGACCATTACAAAAAGAATGCTTACCTAAGGTGCTACTAGGAAGTGATACATCCTCTGAACGGGCCAGATCTGTGGGAGAGATCCAAGTATGATGATATCATGCCACCACCATATAGGAGGCCAAGTCACCGGCCAGTTAAGAAGAGGAAGCGAGGACCTGGGGATGAGGATAATAGAAGCCAAACTCACCTCTCCCGTAGGGGTCAGACACAGAAATGCTCTAATTATGGTGCTTTAGGGCACAAGAAGTCAGGTTGCACAAAGCCTAAGAAGAAGGTATGTGGTTCACTGTTATAGGGTTCAGTTTGGTATATATTAAATTGTTCTAAAAATGTTACTAATGTTTTATTTTCCTCACAGGTCCAATATGCAACTCAACAAGCTGGCAAGGGTCCTAAGAGAGGTATTAAGGTTGCAAGCTCACAACCCCTTGGCCAAACAGTACAAAGAGGAAAACTTAGCAGAACTTCATGCTCTCAACCCAACTCTGCAACAACTCAGCCCAACCCAGCAACAACTCAGCCTAAGAAACCAGTAACCAGGCCCAGAAAATTAACAGCTAAGCCCATTGATCACTCAACTCAGCCCAAGAACTAGGCTAAAAAACCAGGGCCTGCACCACCTCAGTCCAACCCTAAAGCTCCTTTATCTCAACCATTGCCTAAGAAGAGTAGTGCAGCAGCATCCTCTACTAGCAACAAGGAGTCAGACAGTCAACCAACTGACAGAAAGAGGCATTTTTCTGTTATCCAGACTGGTGCACCTCATATCCCACTGCAGAAGCTGAAGCTAATGGCAAAATTGCCTCCTAGTGCATGGGACAATCTTTAGAAATCATTAGTTATGAACACTGTTGGTCTGTGTTTTTTTGTTATGGCTGTTTCACTAGGCCTCAAACAATGTTATCTTGTTATTTTGTTTTATGTGGTTAACTGGTTTCAACTTTGTTTATGAACACTATTGGTCTGTGTTTTTTTGTTTAAGTGACATCTTTAGTTCTGTAATTGGCCTTCTTGACTTATGGATTGTGTTATGAATGACTTAAATTGTCAATTTTTTAAGGTTCATTGGTCTGTGTTTTATGTCATTACCAAGTGCACATATATCTACTTTAGAGTATTGTAACACATATCTTCTGCTTTATGCTTGGAAATCAGCACAACACTTTCATTCATACATTCAAACATGTTCACAAAGGATACAGCACAAAAGATCATTGTAACATTAACAGTAACCCTATCAAATAACCAAAAGAACACAACAAAATCCTAAAATTCATGTTCTAATCATCTGAAATTTAAGTGCATTCTATATGGTTGCCTTAATTTGTGTGGATTATGCAGCAACAAATACAAAAACTCAATCCACCCGACTACCCCTAAAGTAGCTACAATCCTCAGCTTCCATTCGACATCCTTCAACCTTGTCTTCAAGGATGTAATTTTCTTCCTGCTTCTTGCAATTTCAGAATCCTGCTGCGCTCCTCCAGCTTCTGGGTCTGTCCACCTAAAGAAATCACAGGCATCCTGAACCTATCACAACCCAAGATTCCTAAGATGAAGGAAACCCAGATGGAGAAACTCAATCTCACAAAATAGAGCCCAACAAAATACCTCATAGTAGACGTAACCCCAAAATCGATAGTCTAGGTTGTCCTTCGTCGTTGAGGTTCGCAGAATTGGCCTCTCTCCATGCCCACATACCAACTCCTTCGCAGGTGATCGAATTCGACCTGATCTGGAACTCTAGGAAGCCATTGAAGCGGCGTTTCCATCCCTTACCTCCACTTCGTCGAACCCTAACGCAGCTTCCTTCCTCTGAGCCTTGGCAACAATACGATCCTCTCCTCTCTCTTCTACAACATTCCCTATTATTATTATTATTATTATTATTATTATTATTATTATTATTATTATTATTATTATTATTATTATTATTATTATTATTATTCGATTAACAAACAATAACAGATAATAACGAATTTAGGGGCATAATTGTCCACAGGACCATTTTAAAATAAGTATGAGCTTCGGAGACGATTTTGTTTGAAAAAAACTTGGGGACGAAACAAATTTTCGACCTCTACGCTAAGAACCAAAATTGAACTTAACCCTTTTTTTTCTATCTGAAAGTTAAAAGAGTCATGTAGAACTTTGAAAACTTCTACTCCCCTCCCTTCGAGTATGTGCTTCAATGAAAAACTGTGTTATGAATAAACTATTTCACACCATGACGTGGCAAGTTATAATCTATACGTGACAATTTTGAATACTATCAAAAATGGGAGCCTATATAATACAATATACATTAAAAATAGATAATTCACCTGGATAAAATAAATAAAATTTAAAAGTACGTAGATATCTTAAATTAGAATTTGTTATATATCTTATTTGGGTTATGCTATGTGTACACTAAAATTAGTCACCAAAATCAGTAATCAGTATAAAATACATATTGAAATATAAATACACATTAGAAATAAATTAAACCACATATGTATTTATACACAAATATATTGGTGGCTGATTTTGGTATATAAATAGCATTTTTCATCTTGTTTTGACTATTTCTATATAAATTGATTCGATTTATGCGAATCAAATTAACTTAATTTGATTTATATCGAAGATTTACTACTGATACAACATATACATAATAAATTGAATCAAATTAATTCGATTTACACATAAATAGTATAAATCGAGATAATTTGATTTGATATATATAAAAATATTTAGGACAGAAATATAACCAATTCTGATTTAACATATTTGCGTAATTTTAAACTCTATTTATTTTATCTAGGTGAATCACCCTTAAAAAATGATAGGCTCGATGCTTAGAATAAAATGAAAAGAAAATACAAAAAGTAATTATTTTATTCAAAAGATTATAAGTAATATGACTAAATTATTATTTTGGTCAAAAAAATCATTTTTCTATATAAACTGTATTTAAAAGAAAAAATGATATGTTAGCTCTAAAAATTGTTTTATTTGAAAAAATGTTTTACTTTTTTATAAATACTAAACAAACTATGCATTTATTTTTTCGCTTAGAAGATTTGAATAATTATTTAAAAATGTATAAAAAGACTAAGAAAAAAATAATCTCTATAAATTCATTTTTTCATTTTTTTTTAATTTTAGCTATATATTTGTATAAATAGAATTAGAATAAAATCCATTCACTGTAAAATCATGTAAGATAGAAAGATTTTTCTTTTAAGCAAAATTATTAAAAAAAAAAAACTTACGTTTAAATATAATATCTAAAATCTTTTACATATTTCATACATTCGTCGCACAAAAATAATCTTTAAAGGATCAAGACATTAGGTCGCCCTTATAAATTGTCAAAAACTAAATATTGTGGGAGATAAAGTAGTAATTTATCCTATATAATGTAATTATTTAGGTTTTTTCTTTAATTTCAAGATAACTTATAAATAAAAGTATTTTTAAAGAGATATCAAGAGGCGAGTTTCATTATTTGATGTTAAGAGACGGTAAAAAAAAATTAGATGTCCAAATTTAAAGAGAAAATAGCATTAACATAGAATTTTTACACTACAAAAAATATACTTAATACTGTTAGATTTATTGTTGGATTTAGTAGTGAATGTTATTGGTAGATTTAGGGGTGGATTTTTTTTTTTACGATTACGAGTAAAAATTCGTCCCGAGAGTAACTTATTGTCGGATGATCAAAATTTCATAAGCAAATCCGAAGGTAAATAAGTGCATGATAATTAATTTTATTATTAGTGTCAAATTTAGTGTCGGATTTTTCGTTGAAAATTTCTAATTGTAACACGAATTAGTGAAAACGCGATGCTTATGCAACGACCAACACCTTACGGTATGATATTTCTATCGGTAAATCTGACGGTAAATTTAGGATAAAATTCAAATGTAAAACCCCTCTCTTTACTTATGCAAATGCTCTCTCTCTTCCCTTTTTCTCTCTCGTCTCTCTCCCTCTCCTCCATTGAAGGTTATTGTGCCACCACCAGAGCTGCCGTTACTGCCACTTAGCCATGTCGTCATCAGAGATCAGTATGTTGTCCTCACTGCTAGTGGAGTTCTGTCCGTGAAAAGTTTTCGTCGTCATTGTTGGCGTTCCTTGCCATCGGAGGTCGTCACCGCATTGCCGTCACTACATACCACTGAGGTCTACTATGCCAAACGTAAGTTGTCCATTTTTTCTTTTGGTTGTTAGTTATATTAAACCTAGGATTTACTAAACTCTAACTCCACCATCATAAATTTCATTGTCGTCTCATATCACCACCACGCTTTCACCATCCTGCAGTCACCATCAGAGATAATTTTTCTATATTTTTTAAGAATTTTTTTTCGTTTATTTAAGATTTTATTAAGTATTTTATTAAATTTTGTTAATGAAATATGTGATTAGGATTTGTTACGTTAATTTAATTAGTGTATTAGAATTTAAATTAGATTAGGTAGGGTGTAATTTTGTAAGGTATCAGATTTTTTAGGAAGAATGAGAAGAGATAAGAGTTTTGAGAGCTCATAGAAGGAAGATGAGAGAAGAGTGTAGAAGAGAGTGGGAGAGAACAATAATGTTGTTCATTACTGATTGTGAAAAATTGATCATAAAGAAGGTACAGTGAAGATATTTATAAGGTATGATTACAGATTATTGAGGTTGGGAGTAACTAACTAAGGGTGAGTGTAACTGATTGAGTGTAACTAACTGCTGAGCTGTCATTAACAACTTCTAACTACTTAACAGTTTGTAACTACTTTTGCTTCTGCATTCTGTGTATGGAGTTATTTGGCTATATACACTTACATGCCCTTGAAACCAAGGGCCACCTCAGCTGCTCCAGACATTAGGGTGCTACTTCAAACACTCTTAATGAATTCCTAAACCTCAAGAAAGCAGCTACTGGGAGAGGCTTTGTTAGAGTATCTGCTAGTTGATCCTGAGCTGGAATATGTTGCACAAAGATTTTTTGTGACAAAATCTCTGACAAAAGAGTGACTTAGTGCAAAATGTTTGGATTTGTTGTGTAGAATTGGATTTGCTGACAATAGAACAGCGCTCTGATTGTCACAGTAGACTACAGGCTTGGTAGAACAAGAGAGTTTTATTTCTCCTAGCAAGTTTTGTAACCAAATGATCTCACTTACAGCATCTGAGATGCCCCTAAATTCTGCTTCAGTGCTACTTTTGGATACTGCAATTTGTTTTCTGCTTGTCCATGACACCAGGTTTGATCCCAAGTAAATTGCATAACCATTTGTTGACTTTCGATCATCAATGTCACTAGCCCAGTCTGAGTCACAGAATCCATATATTCTGAGGTTGGTGAATTTGCTAAATCTCAGCCCGTGTTGTATGGTTCCTGCTAGATATCTGAGAATACGCTTGACAGCCTTCCAATGGGATTCAAGGGGATTATGAAGAAACTGTACTACTTTGTTTACTGAGAAGGAGATTTCTGATCTGGTTACTGTGGCATATTGTAGGCCACCAACAATTGACTTGTACAATGTGGGGTTGGTAAAAGTAGTGTCACCAAAGGCAGAGAGTTTCAGGGAGGAGGTCATAGGGGTTGGGACAAATTTTGCATTGCTCATATCAGCTTTCTTTAGTAGGTCTCTAATGTATTTGGTTTGTTTTAGTGTGACTGTGCCTGTGGAGCTTTTGTGGACTTCAATTCTAAGAAAGTAGTGCATTTCTCGAAGGCTTTTTAGTGAGAAGGTGTTGTGCAACTGTGCCATGAGGGTGGTAATCTCACTTTCAGAGGTGCCAGTGACTAGTATATCATCAACATAGACAAGAATGTAGACCGCAGAGGTGGCTGTCAGTTTGGTGAAGAGGGATACATCAGATTTGGTGCTTGTGAAGCCAAATTGGTTGAGAGCAGCACCTAATTTTATGAACCATGCCCTTGGAGCTTGCTTGAGCCCGTCGATCTTTGGAGCTTGCAAACTTGCTGTTTGTTGGAGGAGACAAACCCCTCAGGCTGTTGCATGAATACATCTTCATAGAGATCACCATTTAAGAATGCATTGTTGAAATTAAACTGGTGAATTTTCCATCCTTTGGCTAGCGCTATGCTTAACATGATTCTAACAGTCGCAGGTCTCACTACTGGACTGAAGATCTGATCATAGTCCACTCCTTGCTTCTAATGAAACCCCTTTTCCACAAGTCTGGCCTTGTACTTCTGGATGCTGCCGTCTGGATTCTTTTTGACTCGGAACACCCATTTGCAGCCTATGGGAGCTGAGTGAGCTGGAGGATCGACAAGCCGCCAGGTAAGGTTGTTTTGTAAGGCTGAGAATTCTTCTTCCATGGCTTCTCTCCAGTATGGGGTACTAAGAGCTTGTTCTATTGACTTTGGCAGGTTCTGATATGCACATTCCTCCGTAGCTGAGGCTAAGGTAGTTGTGAACACTCGTGGCTTAAAGATGCCATTTTTGCTTCTAGTCACCATTGCATGCGTGTTCTGGGCGGCGGGTGCTGGAGGCATTGATTCTATGGCTGCCTGCAACAGAGAGTTAGAGGAATCTATAGTGGTAACAGAGTCAGTGGCTGCATTGTTCTCAGTGACTGCAATAAATGCATCAGGTAATGAATTAGATACAGCATTGATATTAGTAGAAGGTATATCATGAATGTCTATGTATGTAGGTGAGGAAGAGGGACTAGGGGAGGACTGGGGTTGAGGGATTTGGCGAAATGTGAAGTTCGAGGGTGGGGAGAGGACCGGGTTGGTTGGTTTAGGTGGTGGGGTTTTGAATAGAGTTTGGTAAGGGAATTCATGCTCCCAGAAAATTACGTTTCTTGATATATAGACTCTGCCAGATGAGGATAGGCACTTGTAGCCTTTGTGGTCTGAACTGTACCCTATGAAGATGCATTTATGAGATTTGTGATCAAATTTGTGTTTGTTGTATGGTTTTAACAAGGGGTAACATGTGCATCCGAAAGATCTTAGGTGCTGATAGTCAGGTTTGGTGTGGAAGAGGGTTTCATGAGGAGTTTTAAAGTTGAGGACTTGGGTGGGTAAGCGATTTATCAGGAAGGTTGCAGTTAGGATGGCTTCATCCCAAAAGGAGAGAGGTAGAGAGACTTGAGAGAGTAGGGTGAGGCAGGTTTCGGTTAGATGTCTGTGTTTTTGCTCAACACACCCATTTTGCTGGTGTGTGTGAGAACAAGTGAGTTGGTGTTGAATTCCTTGGTTTGCAAGATGTTGGGTGAAGGATTTTGAAAGATATTCGCCACCATTGTCTGTTTGAAGAGTTTTGATTTTGTGGCCAGTTTTGGTTTCAATCATGGTTTGAAATTGACAGAAAGCTGAGAAGGTTTGGGACTTGGTTTGTAATAGATAGGTACATGTGTATCTGATAAATGTATCTATGAAACATGCATAGTATCAGTAACCGAACTTACTGGGCATTGGGGCAGGCCCCCAAAGGTCAGAGTAGATAAGTTCTAAGGGTGTGGTGTATTGTGTTTGGGAGGGAGGGAATGGGAGTTGGTGTATTTTATTGGTGCAGCAAGGTTCACAGGTTGTAGTAATGGGAGTGTTGTCCTGAGGTGAGTGAATATTGAGGCTGGCTAAAACGATTTTGGTGACTTTGGTGGAGGGATGACTAAGTCATTTGTGCCAAAGGTCTAGGGAGTTGTTGGTATTGATGCTTGTGATTTGGTTGAGTGGGGTTATGGTTGTTGTTGTGGTAGTGGCAGTGGTGTGTGTGATTTGATTAGGTGAGGTTTTGGCTGGGTAAGTGTTATGGTAAGGGAAATTGGCTGGATGATTGCTACAGGTATGTGGTACATTACTTGAGTTTGTTGTTATTGCACAAGAATTCAATGCAGCATCAGTTGGAGGTTTGCCATAGCAGTCATTGTTCATTGTAGTATTGGAATCAGATGCACAACGATTTAAAAATGCAGCAGTACAGTTAAGAGTATTGGAAAAGATATTTGTATTGAATTGGGAAGATATTGTATCAAAGTTTGTATTTGTATTTGTATTTGAATCTTTGTAGAGATTCTTATTGACACTACTTTGAACACTGTCAAAGTTTGCATTTACATTTGAGTCTTCATGGACATTCTTATTGACACTACTTTGGACACTAGAGCTGGTTGCACTATTGGCACTTTCTATTGGCTTGCTACAACTTGTTTTTTGTTTTTCTTCATTTTTCTTTTCTTTCGACTCATGACAGCAGACCACATGTTTTCCTTTTTTTTCACTTGGTATAAGTTTGACACTGACATTTGCACAAATGCTCTTTTCATCATTGGCTGCTTTTTCTTTTTCAACTTTGCAACTTGGTCTTTGAACCTGAATGTCATCAAATCTATACAATCCATTTCTAAGTCTGCCTTGTAGCAGAACCTTCTTGCATTCCTGACATTTTACAGCACAGAGGTAAGGCCAAAATTCAAAGAATACTCCATTATCTAATGCAAACTTTGATACACTGATTAGATTTTTTGAAATTGTAGGAACATGAAGCAAATTCTGAAGTTTGAAGATTTTGTTTGACATAGATGCATGAATGATAGACCTTCCAATATTAGCAATGCTCATACCTTTTCCATTGCCTCCAAATACCTGTTCAGGCTGATATTCTGAGCTGTTGATTAGGTTCAATTGGTCGAATGTGATGTGGTGAGAGGTTCCTGAATCTGGATACCATCCTGGATCTGAGCTGGTGCCTAGAGTGGTGAGCAGTGCTTGAGAATTTTGGTTTATTTGCAGAGGTTGTTGAGGTGGCTGGCTGTATGGCTGAGCATGTGGGCTTTGGGGTTGGTAGTAGGGCTGGGTTGGTTGGTTGGGTTGGTAATAGGGCTGGACCAGTTGATTTTGTTGGTGAAATCCATCATTTGGTGGTGGAGGTCCAGTATTGGGGTGTTGGAGCTGTGGATTCTGGTAATCCAGATTGAATCTATGATAGCACTGCCACACAGTGTGACCTGTCCTCCCACACAGTTGGCACTGGGGTCTGTTGTTCTGCCACCATGATCTGCCTGATCTGAAGGAATTTCTTCCTCTGCCTCTTCGACCTGATTGACCTCTGCCATAGTCTCTTGGGTAACTCTCATACGGTGCTTCAGTTTGATACTCCATTGCTTCCTTGCTTGAATCAAGTTTCCATTGTACTAGATTTGCATGCACCATATTCAGATTTGCTTTGCGAAATCTCTCATTCACTTCTTCCTGCGCTAGCAGTTGTGATTCTAACTCATTGATGGACATATGATCGGATCTTCCATTAACCATGGTGATAAAGGCACTGAATTCTTCATCTAATCCTCCGAGTGTGCATTCAAAATATTCTTCTTTTGTTAATGGAGCTCTAAGGGTAGAGAGAGAGTTTGCTACCTTATTAATCTTTGTGACGAACTCTGCAGCGGATGAATCGTGCTTCTTGATTGATTTCAGCTGAGCTTTTAGTAACTTGATCTTTGATTTTATTCTGGCTGCAAAGTGTTCTTCAAGAACTTCCCATATTTCATGAGCATATTGATGTTCAACTATTTTGTTTACAAAGAATTCGTCCATTGTAGACAGCATCCACGCTACAAGACATTCATCTCTTTGCTCCCATTCTTCAAATTCTGGAGACACCTGTTCAGCTTCTTGATCTTCCACTGAGTTGTATTTTTTTGGCATTGAGCAAGCTGAGATATGGTTTTGTAATCGATTTGCTTTGATGCAGGCCAGAGCTTGTCTATTCCAAGCTTTGAAATTGTCTTCATCTAACTTGATTATTGTAGGAAAGTTTGCAATTGCAGCCATGGGTGAAGTTGAACGAGCTTGCGTTGCGAAAGAGTTAGGAAGAGCCATGGATCAGAATCGAAGCTCTGATACCATGTAAGGTATCAGATTCTTGAGGAAGAAGGAGAAGAGATAAGAGCTTTGAGAGCTCATAGAAGGAAGATGAGAGAAGAGTGTAGAAGAGAGTGGGAGCGAACAATAATGTTGTTCATTACTGATGATTGTGAAAAACTAATCCTAAAGAAGGTACAGTGAAGATATTTATAAGGTATGATTACAGATTGTTGAGGTTGGGAGTAACTAACTAAGGGTGAGTGTAACTGATTGAGTGTAACTAACTGCTGAGCTGTCATTAACAACTTCTAACTGCTTAACAGTTTGTAACTACTTTTGCTTCTGCATTCTGTGTATGGAGTTATCTGGCTATATACACTTACAAATTTATGGTAATTAGTTGGATAAATTAATTTAGGGTTTATTTTAGAGTTGAAGCTATAGTAATTTAAAGTTGAATTTTTTATTTGTTTATAATTTTATTAATTTTTTATTAAATTCTATATTAAATTTTTTAATGAAATGTATGATTAGAATTTGTTACATAAATTTAGTGTAATTTGAAATTAAATAATATTAAGTTAAATAGGGTGTAATTTAGGATAATTAGTTAGATAAATTAGTTTAGGGTTTAGTTTAGAGTTAAAGTTAGAGTAATTTAGAGTTGAATTTAGGTAAATTAAGTAAATTTAGAATTAATTAAGATTTTCGGATTAGTTTATAATAAGTGTTTTTACAAATGTTATTAATTTTTGTTATTAATTTTTATATTTTAGTAAGTTTATTTCTATTTTAGAATTTTTTTTGTTTGAACGTCGTGTAGCATTACTCGTGAGTTATTCGTGCTGATAATATACTTGAGTTGTTTGTGCATTATCAAGATTGATTTTTTATCTTTAAACATGTTAAATTGTTAAAACTTTATGTTAAACTTATTTTTTTATGATAGAATTTTAGGATAAAGGTAGGAGAAAGTTGCCTAGTGGCCTGGTGCTTTTTCAAAATCCTTATTTATTGAAAAATTACAGAGTAATAAGGGAATGCGCACTAGAACGACTAGGATTTGATATTTGTTTGAATGTGTATTTGTTTTAATTTATGTTTGCAATTATCTTCTATGTATAAATTGATAACTTTTTTTGTGGAGACCTCTAAATTAAAAAAAAAAAATTCTATCGAATTTTCATTAAAATTGTTTAATGATATATTTGATTTGTGAATAAATAAAAATTATATTTGGTTGCCAATACTGTTAAAGAAAATTCTCGTCCTCTCTATAGGCGCTAATAGAAAATGAATCCTCTCAAATTTTTTAACACCACCGTCTACATTATTGACTCAGCAAGATCAAAAAAGACTAATTCTTTAATTATATTTCTAATTTTTGAATAAGGTTCTAAATTTGAATAATATAAGTATTCAAATTCAAAGAAATACAAATGTGAATGGAAAAGGACCTGTTCATGCAAGCCATCATTATTCACCTAAGAGTATAGTAGCCCAGAAAAGACTAATAATAAAGAGGGAGAAAAGAAAAAATATTGAAGTCTTACAAATTTGCTGACTCAGATACAGTAGCTTCTTTCACTTTCCTATCTTTATTATGTTACAGTCAAAATATTTTGCCTTCACACTGTAGCAAGTAGATTGGTGGCCAATATTTATTTATATATCTTTTTAATTAAGAATGTTTTTTCTAATTTAAATAAGGCAAGTCCATCATCATGTGTGGAAAGTTTTATTTGTTGACCATGAAAATGAAAACAAGCTAAGGCAAGACCATCAGATTTCCAAAATCGTTTCAAAGAAGTGATAAGAAGAGAAATAATCAAGTAGTATGTATACCTTAACGGCACGTTGTACGTATATATGTTCGGATGTACGTATTATATGAGATTAATTAAATATTTATATGTTTTATAATAAAAATAATAAAATAGTAGAAACTCAAACGTAGTCGACTTCACTTGAAAACTGTTAGATAAAAATTTAGTTAAATTATCTAACGACTTTCAATTATCAACTTCACTTGAAGTCGACTGCACCGAGTTTTCACCTAATAAAATATATAAATTTTCAACGTAAGATTTTAATGGTTTGGTTATTTTATAAGCTAATAAATATTAAATAAATTTTTTAATCATAAAATAAAATAAAGTTCTTAACATCTGCTAAATAAAAAAATATATTTTATAAAATAATTTAAACCTTTAGTATAAATATTTAAATATTATAAATAATGGAAAATAAAAAAAAAACTATTATAGAGAAAGTTTTAATTTATTTTGATAGTGGATCAACTTTAACTTGAACCCATTAATTTATTCCTCCGAATATCATTAAGATATATATTACATTACCGAATGTTAATGCGTTTTTTAAAATGTAAGAACTACAGTGTTTTTGAATTTTAGAGCCTAATAAGTAATAATAACATTAAATCAAACCCTAAATTCTAAATCTTGTTATAAATTTTAAATTTTAAAAACCTAAGTGAACATATCATGGGGGAAAAAATGTGTTAGCCTCCAGCAGCAGTATCACAGAAAGTTTGTTCTTTTCTAAAATTAAAATAAATAAAAGAAAAGAAAGAAAAGTCTTACAGACGGAAGAAGGTCTTTGCCTCTTTGGAATTAGTGAATTACCATCCATATTGGAAAGTCCACATACAAAGCTATATATAACTAAACATAAAAAATAAAAAAAATGATTATTATATGTTTATTAATTAGTAGATGATCGATTATTGTACATGTTTATCTCGTGATGCTTTCTTTGCACCGTCAATTATTTAACTTTTTACGCAAATTAAATTCAAGGTCAACTCTTGTTGTTGAATGGGCAAGGCATGCATAGATCATAGTTTCCCTCTAAGAGTTGCAAAGTTAAAGTTGAAAATAAAAGTCTACTCCCAAAAAAATATTCATTATTACTATCGCAGCAAGCAATGCAGTGCCACAATAATTCATGCAAGTTTCATGGAGCTACTTGCATTTTCAAAACTATAGGATCAGAGTATGTGATAAATAATTTAGGAAAAATTTTAAGGGTACTAGAAATATCAGTGTTTCAATTATTTTAACCGTTAATTTTAATTAATATATTATATATATTTTTTATAATTCAGATTAACGGTTAAAATAACTGGAATACCGATGTTTCTGATACACTTAAAACTCTTTCATTAATTTATACTAAACTATAGGAGTACGGACGGTGATAATAAGTCAGTAGCAATTTACCTATTTATGTCTCCAGGTACAAAAATACTGTAATGTGGTTGGATCTAGGGTGACAAACAGGTTGAACTTGAAAATTGAATTTGTCCTCCAAAAAAAATTATTTGTCAAAATTGTATCTTGTGGGTTTTGGTGGAGTAGAATAAGTTAGTAGATGTCTACTAATTTTTTTTTATATAAAAGTATACTTTTAAATTATTTTTTTCTATACTTGTAAATTTTATTTAAGTATTTTTATAATTAATTAGTTAATAAGTTATGAATTTTATTTTTTAATTCAGTTGATAATAATATTATTTTTTATTTTTTTAAATTAAAAAAATTATGGTGGATTAACATAGCCAAAAAAATAAGTGAGAGAGAAATTCTCATTGTCTGTCTTGACAAGACAAACCAAAATTTATTAGCGGGATAAATTAGTCTATCTATCATCTTTAATTAGATCAAATTAATATTAGTTTGATGTGATTTTTCTCTTTCAATTTAAAAAAAAAAACCATTAAAATATAAATTTGTTTACTTTAGCTTTTGAAATTCACTAGCATAACAAAACCTTGGTATTAAACAACAAACTAATTAATGATGATAGATTGAATATACAAGTTAGAGCATTACATTAAAAATAATATGGTTATACATTTAAGTCTTTTTGTTAATTAAATTTAATTATTAATAAAAATTAATTATATCTAACATTATTCTAAGTTCTATTATTTAATTTGATTGGATTTAGTTCATAAAAAAATTTAAATATGTAGTATTACTCAATAAAATGAACAATAATATTCATATTTATCTCGAATCACTTATTTAAAGACATTACTGTACTAACTCTCTTATCTCTAGAATATAATTCTTAATGCTGAAAGATCAAATTACAATATTTCTACATGACTATACAATATTTCTACAATAATATAATAGAGAGGAGAGTGGATTTTTTTTTCTTTTTGTCCTAAATAAAATGTGCAACCTACTAACTTGTTGAGAAGGTTAACCACATTTATCTTTTACTCTATAGGGAGCAGCCATAACACTTTTCTCGTTAAGATAAGGTTAGGTATGCTGATGAAAAGTGGAGCTTCTGTTATTGGATCCATCTTGAAAGCTATCGGTTATATTACATAATCATATATTTTTATTTAAATTCAAAATAGTCCACGAATGAATAATATATTTATCATTTATGAGTTATCTTGGTCATTTTTGTGAATTAGATAAAAACACATGACATCAATTATTTTTTAACTATATTATTATCTAACTGAAAATACAATTCGATTTATTATTATATCTCATAAGAAATTAAATGAGCTTAATTTATCTCAAAAATTAGTTCATAAAATAACTATTGTTTCAATTTATTTTAAAAGATAATTCAAGAAATAAGAGTTGTCTCATTTATAAAAAGATTAGACAAAGACTTAGAGCGTAAGTTTATGGGTTAATATTCAAATTCGACTTTGAAAGATCACGCAATCTTCATTTTCGTTTTTGAATGATTTTATTAATTAAATTAGTCCCTGAAAGATAAAATGTAAGTCAAATTAGTCATTCCGTCAGTTGGATGATGATGTGTCACGTTAAGTGACATGTGGCACGTCACGTGGCAGGTCAGTGACACGTGGATGCCACGTGTCACTTGACATGTAAAAAAATTTTTTATAGTCAAAATAGTCCTTGAAAGTCCAGACGTAAGTCATTTTCATCCCTCAAATTTTAAAAATTAGTCAAATTAGTCCTTATATAATTTTTTTTTTATTTTTTCTTCATAATATTAAATTTGAAATATTTTTTGATACTACTAATTTTAATAGAAATGTAATTGACAAACAAAACATTAGTAATTATATCTTTTCTTTTTAAAAATTTTTTCAATAAAATTATCTTTCTCCTTTAATTCTTCTCAAAATCTCTCTTATTCTTTTCTATTCTAAAATTTTTTTCTTACATTATTACATTTTGCTGGAATATATATATATACTCAAAATTGAAATGTATGTATTTATTAACCTAAACAAAGTTATATGCTCAAAATCAAAATTTATGTATGTTAACCTAAACAAAGTTATACTGCTATTTTTTTTCTACTACATCTTTTTTTTTCCATTACGGTATTACTTACATATAGGATGTAATGGTAGTGATACTTAGAGTCAAAATTCAAGAAGATCCACAAATTTTGCTTAATTATTATTATAAACGAATTGCTTTTTCAGCGTAATACGTACAAAGATCATAATAAATTTGTGTGTTTCATATGTTTGAGATAGATTATATAATTTTTCTTTTAATTTCACAAATCAATGAGATAAAATAAAATAGAAAATATTATACCTATGTATAATACAGGCTATTCCGCACTAGTACATTATATAAATAGATATGCTTCGTATTAAGATAAAATTTCTTTTGTTTTAAATGAAATATTTAAAAAATTATATTAGAATATTAAGATTCAAAAAGTGATTTCATAAATCAGTTTTTCAATTATTGAGTTTTACTATATAAATTAAACAATAATAAAAATTATAATTTTAAAAAATTTAAAAGATTTAAAATTTAAAATAATTACTATATTATTTAGTAAAATTTAAAATATTAAATTTTTAAATATATAATCAACAATAATTTGATAAACTCATTTAAATAAAAAAATTCACATAAAAAATTACAATTTAAAAATGTAAAATTTTAAAATACAAATGACAAAACAACTTTATAAAAATTTAATTATTTTTATTATTTTATGTAAAGAGAATTTTGTTTATTAAGGTTTAAAAAATAATATTAAAATTAGTAGTATAAAAAAATATTAAAAATTTAATATTATAAAAAAATTATATAAGGACTAGTTTGACTAATTTTTAAAATTTGAGGGATGAAAATGACTTACGTCTAGACTTTCAAGGACTATTTTGACTATAAAAAACTTGTTTACATGTCAAGTGCCACGTGTCACTGACCTGCCACGTGTCACTTAACGTGATACGTCATCATCTAACTGACGGAATGACTAATTTGACTTATTACCTTTTATCTTTCAGAGACTAATTTGATTAAAAAAATCATTTGGAGACGAAAATGAAGATCATCTAATTTTTTAGGGATGAATTTAAGTATTAATCCGTAAATTTATTGTGACCTGAGGATGTTTCGGGTCCAGTAACAATTTCTTAAAAATGTTATGATACTATATAAGAAATTAAATATGCTTACTTTACTCCAAAAATTAAGAGTTGCTTCACATTTATAAAGATCATCATACTTTTTATTTTAGACAATATAAAACTTAATATATCTTTTAAAAACTAATTCAAAACATTTAATTTTTTTCCTAAAATATTTTAAAAGTCTATTTTGATATAAACCGGTAATCCAACTTGCATGGGAAGGAAACATTAAAGAAACGAAGTAACAATCATTCTTTACAGCATAGCATTTGCATTTTGTGAGAAATCATTTTTGTTCTTAACAGTTAGACCCTTTCCATCGCCACAAAAAGTGGTTCTCTTTGTTTTATTAAATAACATTTCTCGTTTCATAAGTTATCACTGTTTTCACAATTTTTAATACAATGATCAATCAATCGATAATTAAGCTTACGAATCGAGTCGTACAAATTAAAGAATTTAAGTAAACTCTCAAATTTAATTGCCTTAGTTATTATTTAAAGAATTTCATTATTAGCTCCATTTTTATTTTCAGAGAGGACATGTTCCCAGTGAATGCAGGCTCAGCAAGATTTGGATCTTTTATTATGTACGGCATAAACTTTCCATTATTGATGGCGATACCATTCTCAATTTCAATTTTAAAATTTGGGCATATGTTATTTTGATTTGATCTGATATGATTTAATTTGAAACATCATCATGTTAATGGGTTTGCTATGGCCATTGATTAAGACATTTCATAACCTTTTTTTTCCCTCACGTATTTTTCAATCCAACTCTCAAAGACTAATTTACTGCAGATCTGAGACTTTATTTAAAAATTTGTCATTAATCAATAAACTGTTATATATATATTATAAGACGAAATTTAAATTTCTAATACTTACTTAAATGGACTAATAAACTAACCACACGGTTAACCTAAGTTT
The DNA here is from genome assembly GCF_059453495.1 of Arachis ipaensis. Classification (NCBI taxonomy): domain Eukaryota; kingdom Viridiplantae; phylum Streptophyta; class Magnoliopsida; order Fabales; family Fabaceae; genus Arachis; species Arachis ipaensis. The sequence continues at coordinate 132,381,115 of NC_142443.1, read as the reverse complement.
CAGTGACATGACGTTACGAAGCATCTTATTTTGGATGCAGGATGTTCCATTAGTGGAATTAGGAATAAGAATTGGGAAGTGATAGGTAAAGTGGAACAATTGCACTTAGGGAGAAAAAACAAAAAAGAAGATGCTTTAATTTCCACTCAAGTTAAGAAACAATTTTTGTTTAATGTTTATTAGTTATCACCAAGTTTAAAGCGTAATAAGAGACTTATTATTACATAGTTAACATTGCAAGTGGGCTAATGGCATATCTTAGATATATTATATTATTACTTATTATTCTTTTTTTTTTTTTTGGCCTACCAAACAAAACATTAAGTAATCTTTATTATTGGTGTATAACTGTCTCCCAATACTGAAACTTAAACCAGTCCAAAGAAAATCAGAAAAGTTTGGAACTTTTTGGTATTATGTTAGAAAGAACTACGTTAGCACCTCTATAATTGGTCGTTTTCAGCTACTTGGATAAATATATTGTGTTTAATTTTCTTTGTTTTGTTCTTAGCAGAACTCATCTACTTATAGATATGTAATTTCTTTTCTGAATCTGTTTTCTTGGTAGGATTTGCTTTGTGGCTAGCCAATAGACACAATAGTAAGTAGTTTCCTTTCATTTTATGTGTCCCCCAATAAGCTTTTTAGTTTTGGCACCACATATTGTATTTTTACTTTTGAAAAATATCTAGCTAACATTTTTTATTAATATTAGCAAATATTTAGGTAGTTTTTGTTTTCGGAGACAGGATACGGAAATATGCACAGCACATCTTTAAAAAGTGTTTGAAAGCAAAGACATGGACACTGAACATCTTGTCTTCGAAATAATTTTTTATACCTTTGTGTCTACTCTTTTACGAAGGAGAATGATGGATATGGGATTTGGAAGAGGGACGCAGACTTTTTTATGATTTTTTTTTTCCATAGATATTTTTTATTATTCCACTATTATCCCTTCTTATTTTTCCTAATTTACGGTTTTCCTAATTACTTTCTTCTCCATACTCTTTCTCTATCTCTATTCTCTACGTTCTCCTTCTTTCTCTTTTTTTAAGTGCTCTTTCCTTTTTGTAAAAATTTTTATTGAGCTGGATAATTTCTTTTTTCTTATCGTTTTTACTTCAATATCATTTTAACCTTGTATTGTATTATTTGATTTGTAATAAAAATAATAACAAAAATAATTAGTCTTCAGACTTTTGAAAGATAAACATTATAAAGATTAAATTGATCTTTTAAAATACTAAAAAATAATTTATAAGTTGTTAATGATTTTATATAATTTAAAGAAAAATTAATTTTTTGAAAGGAAAAATCAGTTTTTAGATTAAAAAAAATTTGATTTTCTAAATAAAAATAGATTTTTACGTGCAAAAACTAATTTTTTTCATGTAAAACAGATTCTTTTTTAAAACTGATTTTATATTTAAAATTAATTTAGCTTATTATCCTAAACGAAATTTTTTATTAATCAAACTCAGATTTATTTTTTTGTTAATATTAACCATATGTATTCCTACATATTAATAATAAATTTAAAAATAAAATAATTATATTTATAAATTTATTTTAATATAAATACTATTATATAACTTTTTATTAAAATTTTTTGCCCTTTCAAACATTTTTTTCAAATTCCCATTGTCTGTACTTCTACGTACTCTCATTCTCTATTAAATTAATTTGTACCAGAAAATTTGAAATCACATGGTTATTTTAGTCATTTCATATAATATTTTAGTCTTGTCCATGTGTATCCAAACATAATACTGCACATTACATTATTGTCTTGTACATCGTATCCAAACACAATACACAAAAAATAACTTTTAATGTCTCTGTGCTATTATCTCTGTCTCAGTGTCATGTTCTGTCCTATCTCTAAAAATAAACACTACCTTAGAATTAATACTTTTTTTTTATATTATTAGAATTTAAAGTTTAAAATTTAGGAGATAAAATTTAATATTTTATTAGTCATGTAATATTAGTCTATATTTTTTATCTTCACAAATTATGAAAATAAAAGTATAATAAAAATGAACACAAAAACATAAATTCAAACCATAGATGAACACACCAAACATAAATTCAAACCACACATGTCTAGATAGTGTTTGCCTACTCCCTTGTGATACAAGATACAAAGATATTGGCCATAAAAACATATTTGAAAAAGAAAATAGGGATAAATAATTTAAAATTAGAGTAATATTTTACATTAAACAAGATAGTATAAATGGTAGGTATTTCGTAAATATATTTGGGAATTTCTCTCATTTCTGATTAGAAAAGTGGGGAAGAATACTCATTGCATTTTTCAGTTTATTTTTAACTCTTTTTCTTTGACTAAATTATTTTGATTCTTATATTTTTAGATAAATATTTTCTTTTTTTTTTCTGGTATTTTATAAGTGATATTCTTTAATTTGATATTCTAAGTTAGAATTGAAAGACTTGTATCCTGATTTTATGACTAAAAATACTGTTTTAAATGTGGAAGAATATGTAAAATGAGTTTGTTATTTCATACACTTAGATAACAATCAAGCCAATTAATTGGCTTTGTTTTTATTTTCTTTTCTTTTCTTTTCTTTATAGGTAGACACAAAAAAAAAAAAAAAAAAAAACACACTAAACTCTACAAAAGAAAGGTTAGCGCTATATTTATTTCAAAATATATAAATCATCAAATATTATATAATTTAAATGTCAAATCAGCTAACGTATAATTTAATTTTACAAACAGAGAAATTTCTAATATTATATAAACTATTTAGAGAGGAGATAAGTGGAATCGGAATTGACCTTTTTTCCCCACTTAGGTGCTTATTTTCTCACCTTTATGTTGTCATATCCGCATCATACCCTTCTAATATATTCGTATGGGGTAAGGCTTTTTTATTTTGTTGTACTTGGGGGGTAAGGCCTTAAATTGACACTTACAACTATTTACGCTTACCACATAAAGTTTTAGTATGAGAGACCAATATCACATAAGAGTATAGCTCTTTTCAGAGAAAAAAATACCCTTAGCAGAATAGATAGCGGGCCAAGTATTTGGCAGCCCTTTGAAACAACTATGATTTCCAAGATCCAAAAGAAAAACTCTGATTTAAATTTATTCAAGGTGTGTATTATTGTATGTTTGGTTTGCATTTTTATTTTTAGTATTTTTTGTTTTTTAAATTTTATGAAAAATAATAAAAAATAACAAAATCTTGCTTTTTATTTCACTTCCTGTTTTTTCATTTTTTTTTCACAAAATTTTGAAAACAAAAAAAAAAAAAAATACAAACCAATCGCACCAGCGTGTCTCCCTCCACATCACCAACTACAGCATCACTTCCTTCAGCTTCAATTTGAACATCACCAGTGACAGCAACATTACGCAGCAGAAATGTCATCAAACATAAGTAAATTTCGATGATTCCAGCTACAAACTAGACATCTTGTACTGGAACCACTATGCATTGCTGTCGTAGTTGAAGATTGTATTGCCAAGAAAGTTGCCAATGAGGGTGGAAAAGGGTTTTCTTTTGGGTGGTTGACGAACGTGGTCAAGTGGCTGCTGCAGCAGCTGCTGATGGGTTTCCTAATGAAGCTTAAGTTTAAAAAAATATGTTTTTATGGAAATTTTAAATTAACACAATCCAGACAACTTTTTCATTAGGATCAATGCTCTTCGGCATCTTGTTCAATTACATAATCCAGAGGGACAGAAACAATATTCTTAGTGTAACTTATATCCATTGCTTTTTTGTCTTTATGCCTTTGGATTTCTTTTGAGCCCACTCAGCAATTATAAATTTAACCTACCTCTTCTTAGCAATGTAGCATCCTTGGACCAAGCTACAAAGAGATCAGATCGGTGGGGGACAAGCTTGGGTTAAAAAAAAGTGTCTAAATTCAAGAGAACTTCTTGTAGTTTCGGGTTTTTTAAATTTAGACTTTAGATCATAATTATATTCGAAATATTCGAACACATGCTTGACCAAGATAGCAAGCACCTTATCAACAAATTTTCATGTGCTACAGGCCTACAGCGATAGAGTAAAATACCATGCTCCAAAAAGCTAAAAAAACATGCATTATTCTTTGTTTACTGCGATTGCTATAGAAACAAACACTAACCAAAACACATTTTTTACTCACGGAAAAAATAAAAAGAAAACAAACAAAAGCTTAGAGTAAAATTTTCATACAATCCTATGACCACAGCATTACTTCATTAACTTGTAAGGATGCAATTTCCCATAACAGACCTGACATGAGGTTCCCTCCGTCTCCGCAATGATCAATAATAAGCCTTCCGAGGATTGTTCTGCAAAAACAAACAAAATTAGGATGCAGATACAGACTACATTAACTTGAGATGATTGCACTCCAAGATCTTTAACAACCAAAACAGGTGTTGTTTACCAGAGGATTGGGTCTATGGCGGTAGCCAAGCATCATCCGCTTTTTGTACTGCTCATATATGTCATCGTCCGGAGTCACCTCCCCAGGTTGGATAGCACCTACTCCCAAGTTATCTTTCTTAACATTGCCTGCCATTATAGGATCTGCAATACCCTTCCTGGAACCACCTAGACCCTCACCTGGAAATTACATGATTGAGAATGTTAGCATAAGAAAGGATTGACAATAACAATTGCACCTTGTCTCGCTAGATGAAGTCATCTATATAAATAGATCTACCGACACCTAAGTTACCTATAATAAATTATGTGTTTAAAAAATTTATAATCTTTAACAATTTCTTCAAAGGTTTTCTGAGGTTTCCCTTGACCTCTAGTTATAGGGCTACCATCCGTTTGATCCACTTCAAACTGAATCCTATAAAAGGATTGACAATTAGGGCACAAGATATGAGAGATAAGAAATTATCTATTTAGATCACTCAGCTTATTCTAGGGTAAGGACTTGTTGGTTACACTTCACGTCAATAGATACTAGCTAGAGCTTTGCTTGAGCCAATTTTAGCAACTTGTACAAGGAAGTTTATTCAGCCACTTGTAAAGTGAAAAGAGTGTAAAGTATAAAGCACCTTCTTTCCAACCCATTTTTGATAAAAGCTTGTGGCCCACATTATCAGCCTGGATTTTTGCCCTCTCTGCAGCCTCCTTTGCAGCTTTCTGTGCAGCTGCATCATTACAGCTAGCCAAGAACTTCTCAAGCTCTTCTTGCGGAATGTAATCACCCATATGATGGCCTTTTTTATTAGAAGCTGTGCCCCAAAAGGAAGCAGTTAGAAGATTATTCCCATTAGAGGAAAGAGTACACAAACAGTGTGACTAAAATACTAAAATTTATACAAGATCAACAAACACCCAATTATGAACCTTGAAGAGAAGCAGGAGGGGGCATCTCATCCTTTGACTGCTTAGGTTGTCGCAACTTCTCTTCATGTGCAGCTTTCTTCATGTAGAACTCCATTAGTGCTAAAGAATCAGCATTTGATGATCCACTAGGCTCATCTGCAACAGAAATACAATTGCATGCACTGATAACAAGTTTCTCACCAAAACAATGATGAGATTTGGGAAATTAAGAGTCCTTTTATATCTTATGGAGAGAATAAATGCAATGTAATTAAACAAAATAATTCAGGAAATTGGAAATTCCATATGTTTAATGGAGGGAATAAATGCAATGCAACTTTGAATTAATCAAAGTAACAGCTAGAGAAAAAATAGTAAACATTCAAAACTACAATCTAAACTGATATCCCTTACCAGTGCTTCCTGCTGAATATGCCTGAGTCGAAGATCCAGAAGCCCTTGATATTTCAGCACTTTCATATAAAGCAGAAGCAGGGATTTGGTAGGTTGAATGCTGCTGAGATGATCTCTGAGAGCCATTTGTTGGTCTAGACGATGAACTGCCTGTACCTCCTGAGGATATAACTGTTCAATATAACATGCCAAATTAATATAAATAATGTGAACCGTGAAAAGATAAAGATATCCCAAGCATTACATAAGAAAAGCTTTTTGGACCATCTGTCCATCTCTCAAAAGGAAATTGCATAACATCTTAACATGGTTTGGATAATTTATTTATATTCAAAAACTCACCATTATGATTTGCTTGTGGTTCCCTGGACTGTGCAAGGGCCTTTTCCTCTTGAGCAAGTTGATATTCATAATATTTATAGTCAGAACATCTTGGATCAAATAAAAATCTGCACATTAATATAAAACATCAGAGTCAGAAGTTAGAAATCATAAACAAAATATCAATGAAATAGGGTCATGATCACACTCCAAACTTACTTGAAAGGGGTATCCCCAGGATTCTTTTGGCGTGTAACGTCCTCAAATTGTCTTCCATTTTTAGCCACAAAACTTGCTAATTTGTCAGCAACTTTCTTCACCATTGGATCACTTGGGGTTGGGGGTGCTGCATATCACTTATAAAACTGATTAATACCAAGAGCATGAACAATGGAATGAAAATTACTCTTGTAGCTGGCGTGCCAATACACGATTCTTGATAGGTAGTTGAAGCATAAGCTGCATTAATGACACAAAAGTATTTAAGACATTTTCTCCTCTTTGCTGATTGGAAATGCTCACTTCATTGAGCAAAGAAGGAATGTACTGAGGTTACCTCTTCGACAATGAAATGATTTAACTTAAAAGGAAGACTCTATTTTCAAGCAAGGGAAAAGGAAAACAGAGAATACTGTGGATGCAACTGTATGCCTACTGGCTGAGGCAACAACATTGACCTTCCTGTAACCAAATACCTTCAGAGGAAGTCTAGAACATGCTTCAGAAAGACATTCCAAGTCAACACCCAAACTTCTCTTCCTCTACTCTTTGTATGAAGGATAAAGTGAATGAAATGAAAAGTTTCATTCTGCAATATTTATCTCATCCTTTTTCTATCATCACGTGAAAATATATGGTATTCAAAGATGTAATTTGCAAAGGAAATTCTTCATTCAGATATTTTAAAAGATGTAAAACAACTAGAAACCCATACTTATCCAACATCCATGGCAACCAGCAAAAATTAGCACAAATAAATGGAGATTGAAAACAGAATGACAAAGAAAGAAAATAACAAATATTCTGAAGACAAATACAAAAACCATTGGAACAAACAATAATTTGAAACCGATAAAAAAGTGAGAAAGGTAGTTCATAGCACACATTAACATCTAAACAATTAAAGCCTTGTCCTGCTCAGTAAAGTTGACTATACCAATGCAATATTGTTGTTTTAATGTAAATCATATTCATCTATTAAGAAATAAATCAATAAATTGCAACAATTATAAAGAATAATTAGGAAGACAAAAATCCTCTTTATACAATCACAATTAGACAGTGGAAGTAAATAATGCTGTCAAAATCCAGCATTAAGCTGGAATATCAAACACAAACCAACTACCTGCACAAAGATTATGTGAAAGTAATTACCAACATCAAATTGCCTTGATGGCTGTGCAGTGCCATCCTCCTGATCAACTTTTTGGCGTTTTGCCTGTACAGCATTTGAAAAATCCCCAGCATCTGTTTCTTCTTCTTCATCATCAGCTAACTTAACAGGCGGTGGAACCAGCTTTGACTTTTGTTTTAGACTGAAAGCAAGTTTGCCACTGGAACCAGCCTGAGAAGTTTTCCGTGTATCATTAACCCTACTAATGGAGGTTTTAGGAGCCAAAGATCCTGAAACAACTTTAATTGGTTTAGGCTCGGATAGTTTGTTATTCTTCTCCTTCTCCTGCTCTTGCTGGAGTTGCTTGAACTTCTCCATGAATGAACCATCATTAACAAAGAGGGCAGGTGGTGGTCCCTTGTCCATTTGCTAAACAGTCAAGGAGCTTACAGCAACTCACTGTTTCAAAAGCAAGCTTCAAGGTATTTAGATAGTGCAACTACATTAAAAGTTAACTTTTGTTTTGTTTGAATATATCTTTTATTCAACTTATGAAATAAAATTGTTTTGCATATTACTGTATTATTTGATGTATTTAGCTAGTTATAGGTCAAAAAGTAGAACTATAAATTGAAAACCAAGGGAGATACAATCAACAATAAATCCCACCATAAGTCAGTTATATGTTACAAAAGTTAGAACGAGAAAGAACAGCCAGTGAACCATGAATTTTGTAACATTAATGGGGGAAAAAAAAGTAATCCAAAGCACTAAACAGTTGACAAAATATTCTATTGAATGAGAAATTATATTACGGATTCTTACATAAGAGCAGCCTTCCTACACAAAACTATCACTGAAATGAGGCTAGACATTTATGGAAACAGAAATATTGGCAAAAGTAGAAAATTTAAAATTGTCACTTTGTTTCATAATGAAATTCTTCTACCATGTCTATACAGGTCAATGATAGACATTTCATGCTTATACCATGTCCAGACACTGAAATGAAACATCCAAAATGGAATTAAAGCATGGATTGAGGTACAATGTAATATTTTAAAAAGAGGACAGTGTAGAAGAATATTCTAAGAACAATCCCTTCCTACTGCTCTCCTACATTTGGAGTTTCATACCTGCCAAATAGCAACAGAACCCTGCTTAGATTCCAAACCCATATGAACATTTACATATGCAAATTTTCAAAATGTCAATTCTCAAATTTCTCAAAAACCAATTTATCAGCCTATCACTGGTCACTGATCAATGGTAGTAACAAAATAAAAGCAAAACCACCACTTCCCACTAAAGTATCATCCATAACCATCACACAAATTTAAAACTAACAAAGAAGAGCTTATATGCTAGCTACATCACTGTGCATATATGATGGTATCTAACGAAATAGTATCATCATGCCATAATCTAAGTTTCAGATAACAACGACAGAACAAATATAACTAACTATTTTATATAGTCAACAATATTCCAATCCCCTTTTGATTCCAATGCATGAATATCAGCCTAAAACCAATCAAACCCAGATCTCGAATCGCACTAGCAAAATCTACCAACCCAAAAATCAAAGACAATAATACCACCAGAACAACAACACAGCCATAATATCAATTCACCGAATCCTGATCCCAAGATACAAACCCTAGAAAGGTCTAATCCCACAATCTCTGAGTCTCCTCCAATACAATTATATCAACCAAGAAGAAACAAACCGAAGCATAAAAAAAGGATTAAAGAAAAAATGCTCCAATAAATAAATAAATAAAAGGAACAAGGTTAGTTGTAAGAGAAGAGCGAGAAGCGAGAAACAAACCTAATTAACGTTTAGGGTCTGTTGAAATTGATTGAATGGAAGGAAGGAAGGTTCGTGGTTGATTAGAAAACGACGTCGCAGCGAAAGCAAAAGGTGTAAGGATGAATGACGCCCAACCGCTCACCGTTTGGAGGAAGGATGAGAGGGAGATGGCCAAAAAGCAAACGACGACCTGACAACCTTCTTGCCCTGAAATTGTGTTTACATATAATCATGCCTAATTTCACTTTGCACCCAAACTTCTTTTATAATTACATTTTATCTCCACTTTTTATTATTCTTCGGCTTTAGTTAATAAAAGGAATAGGACCTATATTACACTTATAAATTTTGAATTAAATTTTAAAGTGGTTTTTCAAATTATTCGTATACGCTAAAATAATTTTATTGTATTAATTATGTTTTTTTTTTTTAATAAAAGAGCTTAACACATTAAGGTGGAGCAAACAGGAAAAGATATTTCAAAACAAACCAATAACTCTAGAATGTAACACAAAATAAATAACTCTCCATGCCTTCTTCGACATAGCCATCAACAACTTGAAGAACGTGCACTCTTCCACTCGTCGCAGTTAAACATGGACAAGTTGATGATTTCCTCCACACCTCTGCTTGTATTTTAAAATATCCTCTTATTCCCTTTCATCCAAATGTTCCAAATGATCGCACAAAAGCACCTTAGCCGCTGCTTTCGGTCCTCCTTCCTGCGCAGTTCTTCTGTCCAACTTAAAAAATGGTCCTTCATAGATCCCGGAAGAGACCATAGCCGGCCAAACACAGATATCCAAGCATTCCACACCTGCCAAGTAAAATCACATCCAAGAAACAAGTGGTGGACCTGCTCAACATCCTTGTTACATAGCACACAACTCTTGTCATCCTGATTGAGTATCCCAAGCCGAGTTAACCTCTCCTTGGTATTCACCCTGCCTGTCAAGACAAACCAAGCAAACAGCTCCACTCTTGGTGGAACTAAACCTTTCCAAATGGACTTAGTGAAGTTGTAACTGGTGATATCCTCTGGTAGCACTCCTTCTTGTATCACCTGCACAAAAGAGTTAGTCGAAAAAATACCAAGTCTATCATATTTCCACATCACTCTATCCTCTCTATTTGATACCAGCCTCACAGGTCTCAAAGACTCATGTAACTGACTCAACAGATCCAACTCCCACGGAAACAGCTCCCGCCTCCATAGAAAATTCCAAACCCACTCTAACCCATCCCAAAACCCACAATCCCCAATAACCGAATCACACTGGCTTGAAACAGAGAAGAGTCTGGAGAACCGATCTTTGAGAGATCCACAATGTAACCACATATCCTCCCAAAATCTAGTCCGATGACCGTCACCAATCTCCATGGACATACCTGTAATCATCTTATCTCTTATATTTTGGTCCTTTATCTGTATCTGGCATATATCCTTCCAAGGTCCTCCTTTAGTAGGTAACACTTGAGTGGACAGTAATTCATTTGGCTTCAGCTTATTACACGAATAGACCATTTTTTTCCACAGTGGGCACTCTTCCTGCGCAAATCGCCACCACCACTTGAACAAAAGGACGGTGTTACGAAGCATAGCGTCTCCAACTCCCAACCTACCTAGCTTCTCTGGGGCCTGCACCAAATCCCATCTTACCAGAGCCATCCCATTCTTCCCATCCTCCTTGCTCCATAGAAATCTTCTCTGCAAGGAAATCAACTTCTCAGCAACAGTTTTCGGCATCTTATACAAGCTCAGATAATACACCGGGAGGCTATTTAACACTGATTTGATGAGCACCAACTTTCCAGTTTTGTTCAGCACCTTAGATTTCTAAAGACTTAGTTTCTCCTATACCTTGTCGATTACAGGCTTCCAAGTCTTTAGCAGTCTTGGGTTTGCTCCTAAGGGGACCCGAAGGTATCTCATTGGGAGAGTACCTGACTTACAACCCCACAAGCTACACATACGTTGAACCAATTGCTCATCACAATTGATTGGAATTAGACTGGACTTATCAAAATTAATACTGAGCCCGAACATCAACTCAAACCACCGTAGTAGCCGCTTGTAGTTCTTCATGGTCTCATCTTCCGACGGGCAAAACAGAATGGTGTCATCAATAAACTGAAGGTGCGAAAGCTCCACCCTGTCTCTACCAACCATCAATGAAAAAATACGCATGTTCCTGATTGTCTCCCCAACCATCCTATGCAGGACATCCACAACCAGCACAAACAAGAAAGGAGAGAGGAGGTCTCCTTGTCTCAAACCCTTTCCCATTTTGAATGGTTTAGACGGCGAGTCATTTATCAAGAACGACATAGAAGCTGTGGTTACACACTCCATAACCCATGACCTCCACCTGCTTCCAAACCCCATCTTCTCCAACACAATATCCACAAAACTCCACTTGACTCAGTCGTAAGCTTTTTGGAAATCTAACTTGATTATGGCTGTCTCTTTGTTCCTCCTTTTAAGCCAATGAACCGTTTCGTATGCTATCATGCCCATCATGAATTTTCCTATCCTTTACAAAAGCACTCTGCGTCTCCCCTACTAACCTCGACATTACTGATCTCATCCTCCTAACTAACACCTTGGAGATAATCTTATACAGACACCCAACTATACTAATGGGTCTCAGGTCTCTAATCTCCTTCGCCCCAACAAATTTAGGTGCCAATGCCACCCAAGTTATATTAAACTCCGCCAGTAATCTGGACGTCTGAAAAAATTTCATCACTGCTGCCATGAAGTCAAACCCAATCTCATCCCAATATCTCTTAATGAAGTTCATGTTGTATCCATCACAACCTGGCGCCTTAGATGACTCACAATCCCATACTGTCGCTCTAATCTCTTCGGTTATGTTTTTAAAATTAATAAAAAAAATACTATGTTAATTTTTTACTTATATTATGTTAACAATTGATATGTCTTGATGACATGAATAGTGAATGATGCATTATAGATTGGTCACATATAATTAGGAAAGTTATTAGGTATATCGGAAATATTGGTGTTCCAATTGTTTTAACCGTTGATTTTAATTAATATATATTATATATATTTTTTATAATTCAGATCAACGGTTAAAACAACTGAAACACTGATATTCTCGGTATACCTGAAACTCTTCCAATAATATAATTATATATTAATAAGTGAAACATGGTATATTAATGTAGAAAATTATATTATCTATCACAATATTATTCGTTCACATATTAATAATTTATTATTGTAAATGTATTAAATTAATCTTTAAAATTAAATGTCATGAATCAGATCAGTCTATACACTAATTCTTTCTATATTTTTATAAATTTAAAATTCTTCATATCATTTAAATACATTAATTTCTCTTATTTTTCACTATGATGTATACAATTATTTTTATAAACATTTTTTAATTTTTAGTTATATATTCATATCATTTTTTTGCAATAACGTAATATTAATAAATTATATATATATTTTATTCTATTTTTAAGAAAATTAAAAAAGTTAGTTACTAGTATAGTGTATAATTATAACCAATTTAAGTTATTCAAATGATTAGTATATTTGCATTGTTTATTTAAATAAATGTCAGAAACTTAAAGTTCATATTAAATATGTAATAATTTATTAGCTAATAACAAATTTTTAAGTAGAGTTAAAATCTGCAATAAATTAATTCTTATTTTGTCGAACCAAAAAATACTGCATAAAACTAAAATAAAAAAAGTTGTAATGTATAATTATATATAGAGACATAAAATTATCATACTTTTTCTAAATAAATATTGGAAAGCTAGCTAAGTGAGCTAATTTTATTGAAATTATTAAAATATTAGATGAGTTAGCTAATGTTATGAAATACACGGGTTTTTTTTAGACTAAAGTAAAAAAGAAAAATTGTTTTTAAATTAGTCATATACTTAAATAATATATAGAACTATATATAACAAAATTTATTAATATTAAATTATAAAAAAAAATCAAATGATTAAAACTAAAAAACTAAAAATATTTATAAAAATACTTGTATTAAATAATATTGCAAAAAATAGAAAAAAATTAGTGTGTTCAAAAGATATTAAAAATTTTTAATTTATAAAAAAATAAGAAAAAATTGGTACAGAAACTGATTTGGTTCATAACATTCAATTTTATTGACTAAAATAAATTATTTAGTGCAAAATTAGAGACCATTTTGGTGTTCCTACAATGATTAATGATAGATTGACAAATTATATTATAATACATGACACCAAACTAATAAAACAATGCTGCCACGTATTAGTACAATATACACATATCACGTGTCACAAATCGACCCGTCATCACATTCCATGTGACCGAATCACACTATATTTTTCCTAATATTTTCAATAAATTTAAATTTTATCATGCTCTTTAAATTGTTTGGTCAATATATAATAAATATTTTTTTTTTTGTATTTATCCTCCAAAAACTATTCATCATCATCACATTTTCAAACTATTTTCTTATCTCTTCCAAACACTCCAATTTCCAAACCCATACTTATCACCACCGTCATCATCATCGTCTCTTCCTCACACATCAATATTGTTGGTGCTATTTGGTGAATGTCGCTAATTATAGTCGAAACTCTGCCGAAATTTTTAAAGAATTTAAAAAGATGTATTAGTTGTTTGTTTTAATATATGTTTGCAATTGTTTAAACTATGAAAACTGAGAATTTTCTTTGTGGAGATCTCTAATTTAAAAGAAAATTCTGCCAAATTTTCGTTAAAATTGTTTAAGGACATGTTTCGTATGTAAACTCTATCGAAGAAGATGATGAACAAGGGGTTGATGGGAAAGAAGAAAAAGAGGAATCTGAATGAGTGTAAATTTATGTTCAATTGTGTTATGTTATATGTTCGATTAAGTTCAAATATTGTATTACATGTTATATGTTAGACTTATATCCATAGTAATCATTCTCTATATTATAATTACATTTGGATTAAACTCTTTTTAACTATTTTAATTATTTGTTTTAGGTAGACATGACCAATAGAGGTAGTGTTGGGAGTTACTCTCGTGGTCGGAATACAAGGCGGGTGACTCACACCCGACAACTACTCAATCACCCTCTACATCCGCTAAGCCTACGACTTCACAGGTGTAGGCTCCAGGGGACTAGCCTTTCATCATGGTCTCAAACCCAAATTATTGGGGCCCTACAACTCTTGCTCCACCGTCTCCACCTCTTTAGTAGACCCAAACATCTACGCCACCTCTTGTGGCTGACCCCACAGCAGTGCTAGCTTCCTCCCATGGATCTCAGCCAAATCCTGTAGCACTGCAAGTCACTAAGATGCTGATTTGGTCTGATGGCATAACTGGGTAAACATTAAACTTCTTTAATTTGTATACTCTATGATGTGCAGATAAGGAGGAACCACCTAATGTAGTGGCTCTGACCTGACATTAAAAAGGCTTTGCATGTGTACTGGGAGACGGATGAGGGTTTTAGACATCGTAAAGCCACGAATAGGGCCAACAGGGCGTTGGCCAAGACATTGAGGTACACAAGGGTTCAGCCACGATTATGAAGACAAAGGTGAAGATCGTATAATGTCTTTACATATGCTTAGCTTGTTTCATTTTTGTTTCTTTAATTAATTGTCATTTTTGTAATATGCTTTTCGAATATGTCCAGACAAAGTTCCTATAGCGTATTGTTTCGATGCCGGAGGTCTTCAAACAACCCACACACTCAAGAAGAGCAGGGAGAGGTTTGCTGATCAGCGGTCTGCGAACTTTTATGTAGGTTATTGACTTTTTATAGAATTTATAACACACTATCATATCACCTCTTATATTGACATTCACATTAAATGTGTTAGGATTTATACACCCAGAACTTGGAAGTCGCGACACAGCAATCTCAGTAAACAGCATCCGAGCGCATCCGTGGTGGATGCTGATGTTGTGTGGCGCCAAACCGCATCCGAGCCACATCTTTGAAGTCTGGTTGTTTTACGCCAGCAACCTACGCATGTCCACCTTCAGGGCTTTCTCGACCTCGACCACCAGCCATGCAGGTCCGTAGCCGGACCTAGAACCTACTAGATTAGGCTCAGCAAATCCATTTGGTTGAGATGATATACGAAGATCTCCTTGCACGCATGGCAGTGAGGAATGCTCGAGATGTAGAGACAGAGTCCCTAAGACAGGAGCTCAGACAGGGGCTAAAGCACATACAATGCATGTGGCAGCAAATGGCTGTCTACTAGGAACAGATGCGAGCAAGGGACAACGGTGGTAGAGGCAGCGCTTCCTTATTTGCACTTGCACCAACGACCAACCCAGACACTAGCACCCACAACGTCACCGCACCAAGAGCAATAATGAGACCATCAGGAAGAGGAGGACCACGATAATTACGAGGACCCGTAGGGTCGTCTAGAGTTTTATTTTGTATTGTTTCACATTACTATCCATTCGAATTATATTATAGTGTATTTAGTTTTCAGTAATTTTTAATTTGAATGTTAATTATCATAATTTTGAAAATCATTGTTAAAAAAAATTAAATAAAAAATTAATATTTTATTAAAATATTAATTAAATATTACTGTCGAATTTTGTATTGCATAAATCTAACAGTATAATTATTTATTTTTATATTATTTTTTTACATAATATTACTGTCAAAATTTTCAGAAGAAATTTTAGACAATAATAACAAATAAAAATGGGCACTCTAGAAGTAATTACTGTCGAAATATTATGACGGTGGTTATTGTCGAATCCTTAAAATCAGCTAATAAATATTTAATGGCGATGTTTATACCGTCAGATTTTATTCGACGGTCTCTTCGATTTTTTAAAGAATTTTTTAGTAAATCTAACAATTTTCAACATTTTGTGTAGTGTAAAATACTACTTTATCCAAGTTAATATTATCAATTAAAAAAATTAGAAAAGAATGAATAGTTTCTTAATGCATTTATTGTGTATTTATTAACATAAAAAATTTTAAAATTTTATTATTCGTAATTTTAACATCAGTCATACTACACATACAAGTCTTTTTGGCTTACAAGTCCTATAAGTTGGGCCAAGCCCAACAAAAATTACTCTCACCCAACTCAAGCATGTTAAACACGCGCGTCACTCAACCATTTCCAAAGTGCGCTACTCACCATTATGAACGACTCTTCTTCTTCTTCCTCAATCAAAACCACAACCGTCGAGATTTAAGGCACATTCGAAAACTCTGAAGAAACTTTCAAACTCCTCGCTAACAGTCGACGAAATCAACAAGCAAACATCCAAATCTCCATAAAAAAACACCAAAAAGAAAGAAGAAACATTATTCAAGGTACTGTTTCACTAATCTTCTAGGTTTTTCAGATTTCTCTTTCCGATTTTGAAAACGAAGCATTATATCGTCGTATTTCTCTTTTATTAAGTAGATTCATTATATGTTCTTGGTTTAAAGTAGATATTAAGGTTCTGGTGAAACTGCTCAAGTCGCTTATACTGTTTTACATACTTTTAGTGAATGATTTAACGTGATTTTTCATCTATTTTTGTGCATGTTTGGAAGTAATTTTGTATACATATAAATTTTGTACTGTATTTCAAGTAAACTCATATTTTGGTGTATATGGCCAAGTTTTGGGTGTATATCATCGAATTCGAATGTGACTGGTGCTTCTAGTGAAATTTTGACCTTAAATATCATTTTGAACTCATATAATGTTATGTAATTAAAAAAAATACAGGTGTATATCTCTAGTATATATATCAAGAGTATTCAAGTGTAACTGGTGCTGTTGTACTTGTGCTTTAGCTTGTAGTGTCATTATATGTATGTTTGTTGACTTGAATATTATTTTGAACTCATATAATGTTGTGTAATCGAAAAAATAATAAATGTGTATATGACTGGACTTGGGTGTATGGGGCTAGTATTTGGGTGTATCTAGCAGTTATTTGGGTGTCTGTTGCTGGTATTTGGGTGTATGCGGCTCGTATTTGAGTGTATATGATTGTTATTTGGCTAGTATTGACAGTATTTTTTATTCCTTACAGTAAAAATGACAAGCAAGAGCCAAGATGGAAAAAATACAATGTAAAGCACACACACATCTTAGAACAAGTCAATTTTTCCTAGTATAAATATAGGTTATTTAAATGATTCTCATTTTGCTTTGTTTACAGCAAACCAATGATTTGAAATGTGCCACGCAACTATTGAGTGAAAAGTTTGAAAAGATGAGTGAGGCAAAGAAGGCCATCATTCGCGGATTAGGATTTGGTGGTCTCATACACATCCCGCCGATGAATGTGCCACACAAACTGTTGAAGGAGTTGGCTAATTCCTTTAATTTGGACAAAAACAAATTGGACACAAGGCACGGTTCGTTGAAAATTAAACCAAAAAAAATAGAAGCTGCCCTTGGCCTCAATGCATCAGGTAACTGATTACAGAAAACCTTTATACTTGCATTTTCTAATCTATTCTTTGTAATATCTTATTCTGATCTCATGTAAACAAGAAATAAATTTAGGTGTATATGGCTGGTACTGGGTGTATTTTAAGTGATTTGGAGTATAATTTGTTTTTTTTTTTATAGGAGACCTATTTTCCGATAAACTGAGTTTTATGGAACTTTCTGAAGAGAACAAAGAGATTTTTAGAAGGTTCCAGGGAAAAACATTAAAGAATCTAACCAATCAGATGATGGATATCGGTATTGACAACGATCAAGATTGCCTAATGTTTAAGAGGATTTTCATCTTCTATATTCAAATGGCGTTCTTGTTGCCAACTACGATAAACAAAGTATCCCCTGTCCATCTAGCTCCAATTTTTCGGATGAACATAACGGAGTACAATTGGGGCAGCCATGTCCTCAATTTCATCATCAAAGGCATAATCAATTACCGTTTGAAAAAGAAAAAAAATTGATTGATGGCTGCCTCTATGGCTTGATGATAGTCTATTTTCATCTAACAAAACACGCAGACAAGAAAGGAGAAGGAATCTCTGGACTGCCCTGGGTTAGCCATTGGAATAGAGAGCTACTAGTAGCGAGGATCAGAGCAGAAATTGATGGTAATATGGTAACTAAACAGAATACATTCTCTAATTTGGGTGTATTTTATTTATGTAGATGGTGTAAACTAACATTTCTACTGTTTCAGGGCATCGTCAAGAAGGCGGAAGTGAAAAAGAAATTGAAGGAAATGAAAGAGAAAGAAAAGAAAGAAAAAAAAAAGAAAAAGACAAAAAAAAATAAGTAAGTTCATCCGAGAGTGGTTCATTGGAGAGTGAACTTGCTTTTTCCTCTGAGTTTGAGTCTGAAGAAGACTCAGAGGAAGCAACAAAAAGAAGAAAACAACCCACCAAGACAACTAAAAAGTAAGTAATATTTTTTGGTGTATTTGTCATTTTTAGGGTATTTTTTGCTAATGATTGTTTGCTCTCCAGAATGGTATCCAGAAAAAGGAAACAGATTTTGGAGGATTCCACTTCAGAAAGTGAAAGTGAATCCGATGATGAGTAAGATTCTGAAATTGTCATTGCATTGCTTTCTTTTCTATTTATTATCAAAATTTGATGTATTAATAGAGTGTTTGTCATTTAATTTTAGAAGCGAAGAATCGTCACCAATAATAAAATAAAAATCAAAGAAAAAAATTCAGGCTCCACCCAAAAAGTATGCACTGCTTTCAAGAGTATTTTATCATCAATTTTGTTGTGTTTGTCTGATTCATACTTTTTTTATTTTCAGGATGCAATCCAAAAAAATAAAGCACATTGTTGAGGATTCGTCTTCTGAAGAACAAATTGAATCCTATGATGTGTAAGATACTTTGTAAAGCTATCTTACCCTTTATCATCAAAATTATATTTGTTAAGATGTTCTTTTGTATGTACTGTCAGAACTGATGTAAGAACTGAAAAAATAGAAAAATTCTTCAGAGAATCAAAAAAGAAAAAAAAACCAATGGAAAAGCTGCACAGGGGTATGTTGAATTTGGGTGTATATTGCCGATTTTAAGGTATTGTTGTTGTTGATAATTGTTTTTGCTTTCCCAGGATGAAGGAAGCTGGGCTCCCATCAACGGAAGGTCACTATGACTCATCCGAAATGTAAGATCCTTTATTTGATAGAATTTTGAGATCCTAATTTAATTAAATAGTATTTTTACTGAATAATATTTATTCTGTGCTTAGAATGACGGAGGTGAACTTAGGAAGCAAAAATGATCCTGTGTTTCAAACACAAACGGATCAAAGAAGCATAAACAAACCCACAAATAGCATGTAATTTTTGTTTCTAATACCGTTTGCTTAATTCTTTTGTTACTATCTGCTTCTAATTTTGTATATATTTTTTTTAGAAAAAAAAGCCCTTTAATGTTTTATTCAAGAAAAAAAGACAGGAAAAAAAAGAAAAATCTGTAACTATGTAAGTTCTCAAAAAACAAAGCCTGTGTTTCTTTTCAATGCTTCAGGTGTATTTTGACATTATTTGGGTGGATTTCAGGTTGGGTCTGGAAGAAGAATCGGTCAGTGACCTAGCTCAATAGAAGATGATCATTGTTCGGATGGAGACACATTCACAATCTGAACCGCTTGATATGTGAGTTTTACAACTAAATTTCAACCTTCTATGTGAGTTTTACAACTAAATTTCAACCTTCTAATAATCTATTTTAAGGGAGTTTTTTAACTTTTTATTTTTGTCTTGTTTAGAATTCCGATTCAAGTATGCATGCCTCTGTCGCAAACAACAGCAACAACCCCTATTCAAATTGAACCATCCCCTCCCCCCCCCCCAAGTCTATGAGCAAGAAAATTAGTGAATAAGCAATTAAGGGAGGGTATGGAATAAATATTCAGGTGTATTTGGTTATTATTTGGGTGTATTTTTTTCTTGGGTGTATTTTTTTCTTGGGTGTATCTCATCTGAATTGAGCTGTAATTAGTTTTTTTATAATTTAAATCTTTTTCTATAACACTGCAGTACTCCACAACCCCAGCAACCTGCTGAAAGCACACCCACAGTTCCACCAACTCCATCTAAAATGTAAGTTCTACACAATATAGCTCTCTTTCGATATCATTAGTCTATTCTTATTTTTATAGTATCTTATATGTCAAAACACAGTAATCCACACTTGAAGCCACTGCTACACTGATGATGATCGCCAACACAGCATCCTATGTACCTAAACAATTTCTGGCGCCATCATTCAGTCTCAGCTTCACTGATTCGAGTAAAGAAGAAACGCTAACTCAAGAGGGGCAACCAGGATCTGAGAAGGGAAAAAGTCCTAAGACACCAATACTAATTGAAGAATTAGAAGAGCTGGTGGAGAAAATTGCAAACACTGAAGTTAAGGCAGCATTGAATTTTGCAAAGGATAAAGTCCCCCGATCGAAAAGCAGCCTGCCGACTAAATTTTTGAAAAGTTTGAAACTCCTGCAAGGAGGAAGGAATTGTTGGTCGACATGAAAGAAAAGTGTTACCTTTGGGCCACACATGTAAAGACCTACGGGGATGGAGGTACTAAAGAGTATGAGCCAGTGTGCATCCTCAATGCTCAACAACCATTGCAATTGTCAAAAATCCACTTCGCATCTCTAAAAGCTAGTTCATAAATCAAAGTTGAGGTAATATTATAATAAGAGTAATGATTTTATAATGAGATGTGACTGCAATGTTGATTGATGTAATTAATTTGGATTTTTTATTTTTCTAGATTGTCACTGCTATGTGTCTGATTCTGAACCAACAAAATATTAGAAGATTTGAAGAAGTTTACTGTCTCCCTTTACTATTGTGGTAAGGTGTATTGAACTCAATTTTGGGTGTATTTGTATAATATTTTTGGTGTATTAAATATTTTTTTCGCTGTTTCACAAATGCTGTAGAACATGGCTATTGGGAATCATAAGGGCGGCGAGTTCTTACAGCCAAAAACAAAAAAGTCGTTTAAGATTGAAGACTACAAAATGTTCATACCTTTTTTGGACCTAAAAAAATTGGCATCCCATCCATATGTAAGTTTTCATTTCTAAAACTTCTTATCACAATTCTTTGGTTATGTGCCAATTAAACTAAAACACTATTCAATGTGGCCATACTTCAGATATTTGCACCTGTTTGTTACGCGGAGCATTGGTGGATATGGGTGGCTGATGTTAGAAAGAAAAAATTTTGTATCCTTGACCCGTATCACAAGACGTGTCCCTCCGAACACAGAATGAATCTTAATAAATTTGTTGTAAGTTAATTCTGTTGCTTGTATTTTAGGATTTGGGTGTAGTTCTGTTGAAAATAAGGTGTAGTATGGGATCCTTTGGGTGTAATCAGGTATTAAATTTATTCTTTCTTATATTTTGCTTTGTTTTTGTTTTTAGGGGTATGTGATTTCCATAATAAGGGTATATGCCGGGAGGAACCTCTCAAGAAAGACGATCCTGAAATTCAACCACCATACATAAACATTTCAGGCCAAAAAACAGAGTATAAATCTTTCTCTCTGAAAATTATATTTTTTCTTGCTGTCGTATTTTAATTTGCTAATTTATTTTTGGTTTTCAGCTATGATTGTGCTATTTATGTAATGAAATGGCTTGAAATAATCGAGCCTCAAAACATTAAAAAGGGAAAGTTTAACTGGGACAATTGGACATAAGTAATTGTGTTTAAAATTATATAACTATCTATTACTTTACTAAATTAACGGAGTTAATTAAAAGAATATTCTGTTAAACTGTAGGCGGAGGTGGACCACTTTAGAGTTGAATATGCTTTGCAGATTCTATTTCATGAGATGAATCGAGATAGAGATACAACCATTAGGGAAAGCGAAGCAATAAGATTGTCCAAGCCATCTGCAATGTCGTTAAGTCCATATTGTCAAATAAATTCAGATGATATTGACAGTGATTAGTTTGAATGGTGTGTAGTCTTGGAATAGTTTGAACAGTTTTTGTAAAGTTTGTGAATATTTAATCCAATCTTATTATAAATTATTTTTGCATAAATAAACTGTCTGTGTTGTATTCAAAAGCTGTCAATTACAGGTTGAAAAAAAATCAAGGAAAACAACATCAAACCTACTAGTACACCGAATTACTTAAATAATACACCCAAATATAACCGGTATACACCCAAATTGAGTAATCACATATTTCCATGGAAAAACCATCCAAGAGTTATGAAAATTCAGAAATTTGAATTGTTAACCTCTTTAGGATTTGATTGTATATGATTGTAAATTTAAAATGAACAAATATAAACAAGACACTAATTTCCAACACAAAGAGCAGCATCTGAAAAATATAAAAAAAAAATATCAAAAACAAAAGAATGCAGAAATACACCAAAAAAGTTGATCGTTATACCAAAATATTGTCATTATACACCCAAAAACCTATCCCCTGCTGCTGGATCTCTGAACTGATAATTCATAACATGTCCATGATATTGGCTGGAATTTGGTTGCACCACTGATGCGCCATTAAAAAGGTTCAACTGGAAAAAATAAACTCACATATTAGCAAAAATATTAACAGAAAATAAACTCAATTACCCCCTGTTTAGAAAACATCACTTTTACCTCGCTTAGAGTTTTCGTTTTCTTTTTCTTTAAGGCATTTGCAATTTGTTTGTCTAACTTTGAACCTAGTCTATTTTTGGGACGTCCTCTTGTTCTCACCCTTGGAGGGCTTTGAAGCTCGTTAACAGATTCTAAGTTAGCATCTTCATGAGATAACAAACATGTCCCTTTCCTTTTGGCTTTCAGTTCTTGCATCTCAACCACGATGTTATCATAGGCGCGGTGTAGAATGGCAGTGAGCTCCTCGGATTCTGATATAAATTCGCATATATTTTGCAAACGAAACACCAATTCGTCAAACCTCTTGCTTCTTGGGTCCAACAGTGGCTCGTCGTGGCTGCTCTTGATGTGTGTGTGTCTCCTCTTTACGTTCTTGCTCCATCGTTCTAATATGTATCTCGGTGACACTTTGTTTACTCGTTCAAAACTTAACATGCTTAGGGCGTGACAGCATAATATCCCTCTTGACTCGAATAATAAGCACTAGCATTTCACTTGGCCTGCTACCGAGTCGTATGTAACCGCAAACTTATTCAATGTTGAGTTGGAAACTTGTTCTACAACTTTGTATACCGAATAATCTAGAGCGGAGTTCGTTGATCTTGTGATGCAATTCACCTTCCCTCTGAATTGTGTTTGGACTTTCCTGAACTTTTGATGAGTGTACACCTGTTGAAACTGGGCTTCTATTGAGAATTTTGTTGCACACGGTATGACGGTGTGAAAATCTGCAGCATCTGATTCTCTCTCTCTTTGCTCCCTACTTTCGAGGCAATTATCGTATTATTTGACGAATTGGATAAGTGAGTTGTTCCGCGTAATGAACTTGTTAAAAAAGGCATGCATGCTCTCGCTCCTTTGTGTGCTTATCATCCCGACCCAGAAGTGGTGATCAAGGTAAATTGGAATCTATATATGACGGTCTTCGTAAAGCTCTGCAAAAAATACCTAAATCATACTATAATACACCAAAAAATATGCGATTTACACCTCTGCTGCATATTTTAAAAGACATTACCTGAAAGCCACTTGTTGTCAACAAGACCATACTTCATCAGAAAATCATTCCAATTCCTATCAAATGATTCTTTGGTATGAGAGTTCCAAACAACATGGCTCATTTCTTGTTCGATATCTATATGTCCCTTGTAGCCATTTAATTTGCTTGGAATCTTCTTCATGATGTGCCAAATACACCAACAGTGAATTGTTGTGGGCATACAAGCCTCGATAGCCCTTTGCATCGATGCGCATTGATCGGTGAGAATCCCTTTTGGAGTATTTTGTCTCATGCAACGAAGCCAACATTCAAATAACTATTTGAATGATTGAATATCTTCATTTTTTTTATCAAAGCGCATCCCAGAGGTGTTGACTGACCGTGGTGATTCACCTCGACAAAAGAACTAAAACCATATTATACCTGAAATAGATTACGACAAAACAGGATTAAAATCGTTAAATACACCCAAATAATGACCTTCTACATCCAAAAATATCCAATATACACCTCTGCAGCAGATTTATAAAACAACATTAATTCAGCATCATAAACCAGAACAGCATATTACCTGTTTGTATTTTAGGTGGTGTCGAATGAAATAACATCTCCAAAATACTCACAGGCAGCCCTGCTCCTTGCGTCGGCCCAAAAAGCAAGTTTAATCGACTGATCGTCCTCGAGTTCAAGCTCGAAAAAGAAATTCTGATTCTTCTCTTTCATTCTTAATAAGTATTTCCTGAATTCTTTTGCATCGTCTAGTTCCGAAACATTCCGCACTTCTCTCGTGATGTAATTTCTCACGTCTTTTTCGATAAAATTTAACTCCCGGTGACTCCCAGCTGTTGCCACAAATAATTGGTAAGTTTTGCTTGGTCTGATACCAGCTTCCTCGTTATTCTCTATTGTACGACGCACGAAAATGCTTAGTTTCCTATGCTGTTTAAGCATCTCTGCTTGATTTGCACAGCAAGGATGTGAATGATGCAACACAACCTTGGAAATGATCCAAACACCGATATCCTTCAATATGTGTATATAAATTCTTGCAGGACAATTTAATCCTGCTGAGGGGTTTGTCTTCTTCGTCGGAGATATTTTCGGTTTTCATTTCCCATCTCTACTACATGTAATCAATTGATTCTTAATTTTGTTTCCCTTCTTATTTGTTCTCTGAACTCTTGTAGAAAAACCTGCAGCTTTTGAATAATCCTTGTAGAATTTTGCAGCATCTTCAAGGATGTTAAAAGTCATCCCAACCTTGAGAACAAACTGCTCATCAACATCACAGAGCGGCTGCAAAATACACCCAAAAAGTCCAAATACACCATATCAAAACAAGCATAAACTATAGAATGTAAATACAACTATAATACCATCATCAAAAATGACAAAAATCAGATTCATGAATCATCATCAAACAAAAACTAAAACAATTCAACTAATTCAACTAAAAGAATAAGACAATTCACCCTCGGTCAGATAAAAAGTCATAAACTGTAAATACACCCAAATATTTCTGATTTACAAGCCTAAAGTCTGATATAAAATGCAGAAAATTCATCAGAACTAGTCCATTACATTTAATTTAAACAACGAACAATGAATAGCAAATTTTACAGGCAAGGTTTAAAACATTATTCAGCCCCACAATCATAAACTACTAACAAAAATATTAACTGAATTAAACCATATTTCAGGAACTTCATTGGATTCAAATTCAAAATCCACTTCGCTTTGATTTAGCTGACAATCTGAAGTTGAATCATCTATTATCTTCAAAATGATTTCAGAGCTTGATTTCAAAAACAATGGAAATCGAAAAAAACGAAAAAAGAGAACAGAGAGAGAAACACACGTAAACGGCGAAGGAAAATGCAGAGAGAAACACACAAAAGAGATCGAAGAGAAAATGTAAGAAAACGCAGAAGAAATTTGAAAAAGGAAACAAAATCCTTTCGAAAGAAGAAGTTAGATATTCACGCGTTGATTGATTGAAAATTTGTTAAGGAAGTGCGTGAACTAGACGTGCCAGAAGAGATGCATTTTAGAGGTAAAAAATTTTCAGGACTTATAAGACTTGTATAACAAAAAAAACTTATACGTGGAGATTAATTGTTTTAATATAGGTTTTCAGGACATATATGATAGCTAAACCCTCCTTATTATTACACATATTAAATATTAGAAAACTAATGGATTGATGTTAATCATTATGGGGGAGAATCTGTAATGGTTTTACCTTTCTACCGGAAAAGATAAGCTCAATGATGACCCTAATCTATAGCAAATATCTTATTCTTCATAATTTGGGTACAGTGACATAGGGGTGAGAATTTTCTTTCATCATCATATTGGCTATGAAGACTTCAATACTAGCACTTATTAATGTAGTTATTAATTTATTAAAAAAATAATTTTGATGTATTTTAAATAAAATGTTTTATATATTTCTTTAATTTTATCTTTTATTTTAAATGATTATTTATAAAATAAACATAAAAATTAGATGTTTTTATTTTTATGACCTTGCGAAATTGGACTTTGTATAAATTTTGTTACACTAACTATGCCTAAAAATTAAATCCTGTTATAATTATATTATAGAAATCCTAATAAATTCAAAATTTATTTATAAAGTTTATACTTTCAACTCTTAATAATAATGTTTACATCTTCCTAGAATATATATATATATATTACCCATAAATGTTTACAACTATTATTCTCATATTTTTATATAAATAAAATTAAATGACTGATCACTATAAGTTTTCTTGAAATTTTTATTAAATATAGTCTAAAAATATACAAATATTTATCTTAATCTTTTACTCATTAGCACACACATATAAGAGGAATATTTCTTAATCTGTGAGACGCGGTTAATGATGATTATTTCTTTCAAAAGTTAAACAAAAAACATTAATATGTATAGAAGTACATTTTAAAGTGGAAATAAACCTTTTCATTTATTTAAAAAAAAAAATCTCCTTGACCTTTTTAAAATGTATACTTTATGTTTTATCATTGGTACAAATATGTGAATCCCACTAATTACTAATCTAAGTTCCACAACAAAATTAAATTCTAAATTTAAATTAACTTAATGATAAAAGTTTTCTACTATCATAATATCAATTGTGTGTGTCTATATATATAAATCCAAAAAATAGTAAATAAATTTCAATCATTACATATTTGTATATATTTATATATTATTTTCTATTTTCTATTTGTTTTCTATAAAATAATCATCCATTAAAATAATTAAATATTTTATCCCTGAATAATTAAATCAGTTATGATAAAATAATAAAAAACGGCGACATAATCAAACTTTATCATAAACAATTGTACATCAAATATACGGTCGTGGTTTTTTTTTTTTTTTTTACATTCAACATAACCATATTACATAGACAACAAAAATTAATTAAGAGAATCCACTGTTCTTATAAAGCAGTAATAATAGGTTCATGATCCCAAATTGATTCGCGGGAAAAGCTCTATCTGTAGTCCTAAAATTTAGGAAATCAAGTTTCAAGCATTACAATCATCAACAGAATACAGGACAAGAAGCAAATTATAGACACCGAAAAGTCGAACACTAAAGTTTGGTATCAATATTGCATATATTTTTTTTAGATTTTGATCAAAGTTTGGTGCAATACTTAATTATTAGATTTTATGGCGGGGTATATTATCTTCTTCTAAAATTTTAAAAAATACCATAAAATTTAATAGTTGAATGTTACACAAAAAATTAGTCAATATTTAAAAAATGGTGGAAGCTCAGTCGATTTCACGTGAAGTTGATACTTGATTGATTTGACTAAATTTTCATCTAATGTCTCTCAGATATCAACTTCACGTGAAGTCAACTTCACCTGAATTTTTACCTTAAAAAATTAGCCTTGATGTTACACTTCTTTCTCCTTTTTTTTCCTTAAAAAAATGAACTACACAATTATGAATAAAGCCAATGGCCAACTATCAAGAAAACTATACAAAAATTGAAAGATTTAACCGTGAAATATAAAAATATCTTAAAAATTTAAAAAGTGGCAGAAATAATTAATATTTTTTAAATAAACAATAAATAAAATTTGTAAAGATACATGCAAAAAAAAGGGAAAAATTGGATTTCTTAATTTTTTTTCATTTAAAAATAAATCAACCATTAAAAAAATCGAAATTGAGAGAGTTTTTTTTTTTTTGAACAAAATAGCTCAACACAATAAGTGGAGCAAAAATAACAAGCAAATAGAAAAGTTTAAAAAAAATTGCAAAAAAACTTATCAACTATTTTTTGTGCTCCTCCTTCTTATGGTGTACTCTTGATTTTTGTACTCGTGAAAACATCTTCAACCACTCTAATCTTATTAAAACTCTGTCAATCCAATTGTAAGATCGCTAAGCGAATGTCTACCAGTCTGTTAATCTGACAGCATTCTTTCTCCCTTCCACCTGTACAATCTCGTTGAAGTCTCTCATAAAGGCTGACTTAACTATGCAATATAACTCAATTTTTCCCGCACAACAAATTTCTCTTCTCTTGTATGAATTCCATACATCATATAATTGAAATTATTTTTAGTAAGCCCTTCAACACACAACCAAAACACCCCTTTATGACAACGACTCATTTTAAACATTATTTCATCCCAAATTAACACTAAACCACTTGAAGCACCTTCCGACTCAACATATTCTCATCCCCCAGCATCATTTTCCCAATTTTTATTATATCAAATTTTGTCACTACCCGCTCCTTAATCCCAAACAAACTAACATATTCAACTTAAATTTTTTCTTGAGATTTTTGACCATGTTCAATTTTCTATCACTTATTAACCGCCTACCAAAAATTGAGAGAGTTATAATTAATCAAATTAAACAAGGAATTTTCATATGAATTAATTAAAAAATTTATCATATCAAAAATATAAAAGAAAAATGTATCTAAATTCCTTCGTAATAAAGAGGTTTTTTTTCCTCTTTTTATTTGTGTGGTTCGTTTAAGAGCTTTTCCATTACATTTTTTGAATAACCCTTATTAGATGTTAGATATGTACAAGACATATTAACTAGGAGTAATTGCCGAAATCATATCCAACTTTTGAAAACGATGACAAAAATAATTCTCATTTTTTTATAAAGGCAGTCGACAAAAATAGTTTCAAAATATTATAGAACACGACATAAATAACCAAAATTAATATTTTTTTATAAATCATAAATAATTTTTATATTTAACAAACCTCATATAAAATTTATACAAAATTTTGAATTTATTATTTCTCATGTGTCGGTGTTTTATTACCTATTGTTGATTGAAAATAACATAAGAAAGGTTTTTAGCACACACATATAGCTAGGATAGATTGATTTTTTTTTACTGGTTTAAAATCGAAAATTGAACCAAACCAATTCACTCTAATTCATCATTTTGGTTTCGTTAGCTGCATGCAAAAAAAACAAAATGGATGGAACATTATGCAAATCGATGAGATCAGATCGAATGACTTTTTCTATTAAAAGTGAACCAATTCGTATTGCAAACATTGCTACCATGGAAGCAGGGATGACAAAACTCTTCGAGACGCGAAATATCTGCGGAGATTGTGTCGAATGGAAATTCAACTATTTTGAGAATTTTTTTTGTGGGGATGGAGACGGAGGACAAAATTCTCCAAAGGCAGGCGCGGGGACCCGAGCGGGGATCTCCGCCCCGTCCCCGCTAATCCCTGAAACTCAAAACATATATATACAAACCCAAAATTCCTAATCCTCATTTGCATAACCTTTCTTCAATTCAGAAATTCCTAACGCTGTCCATACTCCATACTCCATCCAACCTCTCTGCAGCCACCCTCTCGCCACTCTCTCTTCTCACCGCATCGTCACACCTCACCGTACCATCACCATCACCGCGTCGTGCTCTCTATTTGCAGCATTCCTTTCCTTAACTCTGCCGTCGTGTCTATTCTCCCTTCTGTTGCCGCGTCTCCCACCTCGTCCACTGCTCTGTCCTCTGACTCGTGGTTATGTCCCCTCACTGCATTATTTCGAAAGAAGTTATTACCATCTTGTCGTTTAAATTTTTTGTATAAAATCTTGCTATTTTTGTATAAGATGGATACTTGCACCTCTATTCATATGGAAATTAATAATTAGTTAGAACTATCAGATAGATGGAGAATGGGGTCCCCCGCAGAGAATGAGACCCTGTGAGAAATGGGGATGAGGAGCAATATTCCTCCACGGCGGGAAACGGAAATGGAGACGGAAAGCAAATTTGGAAGCGGGAATGGGAAGCAGGGAGGCATCCCCCGTCCCCTCGTCCTGCCCCGTTGACATCCCTACATAGAGGGGATACTTTCTATTTTAGTGGGATCTTCCATTTATTATTGTAGGGGTCGTGGGCATTTTGTCGGGCCGGTGTTGAAGTTTTGCCCGTATTGGACTTGCCTAAAATGTTAGTAACCAAACTAAGTTGGGTTGATCTAATGGGTAGCTCACTAATTTGTTTAAAAAAGTGTCGGGTGTGCATGCAGTAACTTATTGGCCAGCGACAAACCCTTAAATGAAGAACTCAAATCCGCGATGGATTAATTCTTGACCTACAGACTGAAAAATATCGCGAAAAACCAAAAAATGAAATCAAATAAAATGTTAGTAACCAATAGTTTTCATGCAAGAAACAAAGTTACAATGTAGAATTGTGAGGAGTCATATATGGATTAAGAATGTGTTGGGATCTTGGGTTCCAAAAGATTATTGTAGAAATGGATTCTAAAACTATAATTCTATAAATATAGTTATTTCTGAGTAAGAGAATATTTGAACTTATTCTTAAATGTTAGTGAGACTTATAGCAAATTTGGTGTTTGGGTGGCAACACAGCAAGTAAGGGTGGATTTTTACTCTATCTGGCCTCGCTTTGCCTTACAATAGTCTGTATAGAATCCATTCCATCCATATTCGCAGGTAGTAAAAACCTATATCCTAACCCACCCATTTCTACCCGTTTCTATTAATTATTAAAATTTAACACATAAAATTAAATCTCAAAATTTATAAAACTATGATTATATATAACAAAAATTAAACTAAAAACTTAAGAATGATACAATATGAAATAATACTGTGAATATTTTTGTTAATTTTTACATATTATATATATATATATATATATATATATAGTTTAATTTTGATGCATTGACAATGTAAAACGTCTTACACAATTAGTCAATTATATTTTTTTAATTATCATCCCGCATTCAATGTGAAATAGAATTATTTTTATTAATATGTCTATTCATACCCTGGGTCAAACTATCCGACTCGGGATGTTTAGCGACAAAGCGACCGACCTCTTCAGGTCAGACTATCTGACATCTTCTCAAAGAGCTCGGCCAAATTGTCAGGAAAGCCCAATAAAGGGCCCAAATAGAGGAACACGACCCAAATTCAAAGGCAGCCCAAGCCTATAGAGATAAAGGTGGTTCCCTTGAAGATAAGATGACCTCACCCAAAGATAAGATAAGATAAAGATAACTAACTTATCTTATCTAAAAAGGTCACTCCACACCATTATAAATACACTGGAGCACCCAGGTATAACTCATACTCTGATTCTCCTAAAAACCTGTTTAATACCCTTGCTAACTTAAGCATCGGAGTCCCTTGCAGGTACCCCCACCCTCCGGTGACTAAGGATCAGCAGCATAGTCAGTTCAACAAGTCGGACACAACCGCTCCGGCCGTCACTCACCAGCCGGACACATCATCTCCGACCAATACAGAATATCTCATCCGAGATCGACCTACAGTTTCAGGTAACCCTCGGAACATTGGCACTGTTGTCAGAGAACCTGGAAGTCATCCCATCACCATGGCAGACGACCATGACAACGACCACGATTCGGATCTGGAAGATAGAACGCCGCACAAGAATGCGGACACTACACCAAAAGATACTCCTCAACCTAACAAAAACAACGATTCATCAACTGTGGGAGCCATGGAGGCACTTCAAGATCACTTAAAGCAACTCAAAAAAGAGGCGGAGCATCAATGAGAAGCTGAGAAAAACCTACAAAGGGAAATAAGACGACGCCGGAAATTGGAGGACAAACTCCTAAAAATCGAAGCCGATCTCAAGGCCAAAGCTAATCGATCCTCTCATGAGGATAGCTCCCGCAAGGACTAAGATCCATTTACCAAGGAGATCATGAAGACCAAAATCCCAAAAGACTTTAAACTCCCGGATATGACTTTGTACGATGGCACTACAGATCTCGGCCATCATCTCAGCAATTTCAGAAGTAGAATGTACCTCACCGACGCCTCAGATGCAGTTCACTGCAAAGCCTTTCCAACTACTTTAACAAAGATAGCAATTAGATGGTTTGACAATCTACCTCCTAGATCCATCTCAAGCTTCGATGACTTAGCCAAAAAGTTTCTGGCCAGATTCTCCATCCAAAAAGATAAGGCTAAACACGCCCTAAGTCTATTAGGAATCAAGCAAGGAGATCGGGAAAGTCTTCGCAACTACATGGAAAGATTCAACAAAACATGCCTGGACATACAAAGCCTACCAACAGAGGCCGCCATTATGGGCCTCATCAATGGCCTGCGAGAGGGACCTTTTAGTCAATCTATATCGAAAAAACACCCCACATCTCTGAACGAAGTGCAAGAATGAGCGGAGAAGTACATCAACATAGAGGAAAACTCTCGACTAGGAGACACCTCAAAATCCAGATTCACCTATCCCTCCCGGGATAAGGATAAAGAGTCCAAAAAGAAGGAAGATCGACATGGGGAAAAAATAAAAAAATACCACAATTACACCCCTCTTCGGGTATCCCTTGTGGATGTCTACAGAGAAGTCTGCCACACTGAAAAAATACCCCCATCTCGACCACTCAAAGGCAAAAAAGGAGGAGGAAATCGGACCGAATATTGTGAATACCATCGAATCCGCGGGCATTCCACCAACAAATGTTTTGACTTAAAGAATGTCATAGAAAAACTAGTAAGAGAAGGGAAATTAGATCGGTATCTAGCCACCCGGGACGATGAGCAAAGAAAAAGAAGAAGGGACGAAGATGTCGGACGAACCGAGCGATCACCTCGTACACCAGAAAGACACATCCATATGATACACGGAGGGTTTGCAGGAGGAGGAATCTCCAAATCATCTTGCAAAAGATATCTTAAAGAAGTATATCATGTTGAGGGAAAGGAGGAAGCACCCGACATCCCTGCAATTACTTTCACCAAAGAAGACGCATCCGGTATCATCTCAGGACACGACGATCCCATGGTCATCACCATTATACTGGCAAATGCAAATCTCCACCACACACTGATAGACCAAGGGAGCTCCGCCGACATCTTATTCAAAACTGCCTTCGACAAGCTCGGCCTGGAAGAAAAAGAACTTAGAGCATATCCGAACATCCTGTTCGACTGGGAGACACCCCAGTGCAACCACTTAGATACATCTCACTACATACAACCTTCGGAAAAGGAAACCAGTCAAGAACACTCAAGATAGACTACATCGTGGTCGACGTGAGTTCTGCCTACAACGCCTTAATAGGTCGGACAACATTGAATCAGCTCGGTGCAATAGTCTTGACTCTACATTTATGCATGAAATTCCCAATTACGGAAGGGGTAGCTACAATAAAAGCAGACCAGAAGACGGCGCACCGCTATTACAACGAAAGTCTAAACCTCAGAGGCAGAGGAGAAGAATTCCACACAATCGAACTCAGTGGAGTTCAGAGGCAGGAAGAACTCCGTCCACAACCCGAAGGTAAAGTAGAGAAAGTCCAGATCGGAGATATCCCGGACAAAACAACCAATATTGGTACGATCCTAAAAGGAGACATAAAAGAATCACTCGTACAGTTCTTACAAGATAATGTCGACCTCTTTGCATGGAAGGCTGCAGACATGCCGGGCATTGACCCCAAATTAATGTGCCACAAGTTGGCGGTCTACCCAGGATCTCGGCCAGTACAACAGAGGCGAAGAAAGCTTGGGCTAGAACGATCCCAAACTGTGGAAGAGCAGGTACAAGCTCTACTGGAGGCAGGATTCATAAGAGAAGTCAAGTACCCACTATGGCTAGCTAACGTTGTCTTGGTGAAAAATCAAATGGGAAGTGGCGAATGTGCACCAACTATACTGATCTCAATAAAGCCTGCCCAAAAGATCCTTATCCACTTCCAAGTATCGACGCTCTGGTAGATGCCTCCTCCAGATATAAATACCTCTCGTTTATGGATGCATATTCGGGATACAATCAAATCCCAATGTATCCACCCGACCAAGAAAAAACTTCGTTCTTAACCCCAAAAGCAAACTACTGCTACATCGTCATGCCTTTTGGTCTTAAAAACGCGGGAGCTACTTATCAAAGATTAATGAATAAGGTCTTTACGGATCACATTGGAAAAATCATGGAAGTCTATGTGGACGACATGTTAATAAAGACGCAAAGTGAAGAGACGATATTGTACGACCTGACCCAAGTGTTCGACACTATAAGAAGGTATGGCATGCGACTCAATCCTGCAAAATGCACCTTCGCAGTAGAAGCTGGCAAATTCTTGGGTTTTATGCTCACACAAAGAGGAATCGAGGTAAATCCGGATAAATGCCGGGCCATACTCGACATGAAGAGCCCCACTTGTGTCAAAGAGGTACAACAACTCAACGGGAGGTTGGCAGCCTTGTCCAGATTTCTAGCCGGATCGGCAATAAGATCTCTCCGCTTCTACGCCACTCTAAGGAAGGGAAAGAAGTTCAAATGGACAACGGAGTGAGAGCAAGCCTTCCAAGATTTCAAAAGATTCATGGGACAACCACCTATCCTAACTCGGCCACGGGAAGGAGAACCACTCATATTGTACCTCGCAGTAGGAAGTCGGGCAGTAGCCTCAGCACTAGTTCGAGAAGACGACAGTGGGCAACAACCCGTATACTTCATCAGTAAAGCATTACAAGGATCCGAGCTGAACTACCAAAAAATAGAAAAATTTGCCTACGCCCTCATACTAACATCTCGACGACTTCGTCCATACTTCCAAGCTCATACTATTAGGGTTCGGACCAACCAGCCTATAAAAGGGATTTTGCATAAAACAAACCTAGCAGGCAGAATCTTGTAATGGGCAGTCGAGTTGTCCGAATTTGATCTTCAATACGAAGCTCGGACAGTCATCAAATCACAATACCTGGCCGACTTCATCGCAGAATTTACAGACACCCCAGAACTCCCCACAGAATGGAATATCTACGTGGACGGTTTCTCAAATAAAACTGGAAGCGGCGCGGGTGTGATAATTAAAAGCGACCAAGGAACCCAAATCGAACTCTCCCTCAAATTCGGGTTCCCTGCCTCAAACAACCAAGCAGAATATGAGGCACTACTAGCTGGTTTGAAGCTGGCTAGGGAGGTTGGAGCTCAAAAGCTTATCATCTTCAGCGACTCGCAAGTAGTCACTTCACAAATAGCAGGGAGCTACCAAGCCAAATATCCCACCATGAAAAAGTACTTGGAAAAAACCAGGGAAAAGCTCGGACAACTCGGAGAATATGAAGTCCGTCACATACCCCGAGAACAGAATGCCCGAGCTGACGCACTCTCAAAACTAGCCAGCACCAAACCAGGGGACAACAATAGAAGCCTCATCCAAGAAATGCTGCAGAACCCGTCAATCTCGGAAGAAGAAAAAATCCTAGCCATAACAGGTCAGGATCAAGGATGGATGACTCCCATAATTAACTACCTCAAAACAGAAACACTCCCCACAGATGAAAAGGAGGCAAAGAGGTTAAAACAGGAGGCACAATACTACACTATCATAAATAATACTCTATACAAAAGAGGGATTTCAATACCATTGTTAAAATGTGTGCCGACTTCCAACACAAAGGAAGTTCTAGAAGAAATACACAGTGGCATTTGTGGCAACCATCTCAGAGCGCAAGCACTTACCAAAAAAGTACTCCGGGCAGGATTTTATTGGCCAACTCTACAAAAGGAAGCCACAGAGTTCGTAAAGACATGTCCGCCATGTCAAAAACATGCCAACTTTCACATCGCCCCGCCAGAGGAACTCATCAGCGTGACCTTACCTTGGCCATTCGCAAAATGGGGACTCGACCTTCTCGGACCCTTCCCTCAGGGATCGGGACAAGTCAAATTCCTCATAGTAGGGGTAGACTATTTCACAAAGTGGATCGAAGCAGAACCCCTAGCTAACGCCACTGCTCAAAGAAGTCAAAAATTCCTATATAGAAACATTGTCACAAGGTTCGGGGTTCCATACTCTATCACCACAGACAATGGCACCCAATTCACAGATGCAGGCTTCAGAAAGTTAGTGGCCGACTTGAACATAAAATAACAATTCACCTCCGTAGAACATCCCCAAGCTAATGGACAAGCCGAAACTGCCAACAAAGTCATATTGGCTGGGCTGAAACGGAGGTTACAGGACGTAAAGGGAGCCTGGGCTGAGGAGCTTCCACAAGTCCTATGGGCATATCGAACAACGCCACATTCCACCACAAAGGAATCACCCTTCCGATTAGCGTACGGAACGGAGGTAATGATCCCAGTGGAGATTGAAGAAGGATCGCCTAGAGTGATCCACTATAATGAAAAAGCCAACTCCCAACTTCAAAGGGAAGAACTCGACCTACTTCCAGAAGTCCAAGAAAGAGCTCGGATCAGGGAAGAGGCATTAAAACGTCGAATGGCTTCGAGATATAATCAAAGGGTAGTGCCACGAGGTTTTTTTGAGAATGACCTCATCCTAATCCGAAATGATATAGGAACGACTCGACCTGGAGAAGGAAAGCTGGCAGCAAACTGGAAAGGACCCTACCGAGTTATAGAAGTACTTGGAAAGGGCTACTACAGACTGTCCGAACTCGATGGGCGAGAGCTTCCTAGGTCATGGCACGCCTGCAACCTAAGAAGGTACTATAGTTAGGGATGATAAAGGATCTTAGGATAAGGCGCACTCTTTTTCTTGAAAAGGTTTTTTAACGAGGCGCCAAGCCAAGACCTATAAATTGCCCAACTTAGAGGGATAAATCTTCCACATGTATATATTTGCATTCTCTTTTGAATAAAATCTGTTTAGATCTTCTACAAATTTGCAAGCCACATTAATCTGAAACATTCATCGTCCGATTATAAAGCTACAGATCGGCAGAAAGTGAAAATCAAATTCACTGCACGATCACAATAAAGACCAACAGAGATGAAAACCAAATTCATTAAAAGGTCGACCAAATGTGGATTAAACCCAATTTCTACAAATCGGCAAAGATGAAAACAGAATAATGCAAGAAGTTATCGAAAGTGATCCATAGAAAGGATCTGACGAGGTCTTAATAAAATGGATTGCTAAAAAATAACTTAAAGACTGGCCGACGTAAAGAAGTCGGACCAGTCGTAATAACCAAAGTTATAAGTAAATCCCTGGAAAGAGGTCTGGCCAGCCCTATAAAAGAGGATTATTATAGCTTAGAATGGCCCGACATGATGAAGTCGGCCCCAAAACATAAAAAGTTATAGAAGTAATCCCTGAAAGAGACCTGAACAAGGTCCAAGAAAGAGGATTACAAAAATAACTTAGAAGGACCCGACATGATGAAGTCGGCCCCAAAACATAAAAGTTATAGAACTAATCCCTGAAAGAGACCTGAACAAGGTCCAAGAAAGAGGATTACAAAAATAACTTAGAAGGGCCCGACATGATGAAGTCGGCCCCAAAACATAAAAGTTATAGAACTAATCCCTGAAAGAGACCTGAACAAGGTCCAAGAAAGAGGATTACAAAACTAACTTAGAAGGGCCCGACATGATGAAGTTGGACCCAAAACATAAAAGTTGTAGAAGTAATCCCTGAAAGAGACCTGAACATGGTCCAAGAAAGAGGATTACAAAAATAACTTAGAGGGGCCCGACATGATGAAGTCGGCCCGAAATATAAAGTTATAAAAGCAATCCCTGAAAGAGACCTGAACAAGGTCTAAGAAAGAGGATTACAAAAATAACTTAGAAGGGCCCGACATGATGAAGTCGGCCCCAAAATATAAAAGTTATAGAAGTAATCCCTGAAAGAGACCTGAACAAGGTCCAAGAAAGAGGATTACAAAATAACTTAGAAGGGCCCGACATGATGATGTCGGCCCCAAAACATAAAAGTTATAGAAGTAATCCCTAAAAGAGACCTGAACAAGGTCCAAGAAAGAGGATTACAAAAATAACTTGGAAGAGCCCGACATGATGAAGTCGGCCCGAAATATAAAGTTATAAAAGCAATCCTTGAAAGAGACCTAAATAAGGCCCAAGAAAGAGGATTACAAAAATAACTTAGAAGGACCCGACATAACGAAGTCGGCCTCCCAAAAATCCTAACGTTATAAAAAGTAATTCCTAGCAGAGACCTCACAAAAGGTCCAAACAAAACAGGATTACTAGAAAAAACTTCAGAAGCCGACATAACATCCACAATCCCAAA
This sequence comes from Arachis ipaensis, assembly GCF_059453495.1. NCBI lineage: Eukaryota > Viridiplantae > Streptophyta > Magnoliopsida > Fabales > Fabaceae > Arachis > Arachis ipaensis. The sequence goes on along the minus strand of NC_142443.1, from coordinate 132,342,718 downwards.
GGAATCAAAGCCACAAGTATGAAACACAAAGGCAATCCAAAGAGGTCGAGCAACAAGGCTCCAACACTACCAAAAAACCTAAAAAAGGTATCAAGATAGATAAAAACCGACATGATATGGAAAGCATAAAGTTATAATAATAACAAAATGAAGTCACTAAACAAGCAACTAAAAAAGTGTCAACAGTCAGCAAACATTACAAAAAGAAAGTTTAAAAGCCCACAGGCCGGGCTATCTACACAAAACATTTACATAATCAGGGAAGATCCGAAGGCTTCTCGGCAGCACAAGGTGAAGGAGGGTGAGTCTGAATGGGAACAGCATCCACTGTCCCATCATCCCGGTTTAAAATTTGACAATCAGGTTCCGACACGGAATGACCAACCTCGGCTAAAGGAACTGAAGAAGTTGGCACCACAGAGGCTTTGGCAGCAGGCACAGAGGGAGGTTCAACATCATCGTCTTCAGGAAGGTCGTCAGGGACAATCTTGCCATCCTTTACAACATTGTCCAGACTGAAGAGAGTAAGGTCGACCTCGGGTGCAAGAACTCGAACCTGCTCCTTCAGGTTCTCATAAGCAGCAGTTACGCTGCCTACAAGGTGACCCTGGAGCTCAGCATAATCAACCTGGGCAGACTCTAACTCCTCCCTAAAATGCATCACTTCCCTGTAGGCCGTGACATAGCTATCCTTGTGCCTCAATGCTGTATCTTCAGCCAACCTCACAGAAGCCGCCAAGGCAACAGAACTAGCCATTTCGCCCTCCAACTCCTTCTCTAGCTTGGTCACTTTCACTTGGAGCTCCTCCTTCAAACCCTTCATACGGTCGAACTCTTGCTTAGCCTCCTCCATAAAGGCTTTGGTAGCATGAAGAGGGAGTTCTTGGGCAGTTCGGTACAGGGCAGCTCCCATATGTGCCATCTTGACGCTACTCCGAGTAATAAAATCCAAGTGGCGAAGGAGAGAGACATCGTCGGTAGGAATGGTACCATAAGGACCAATCTGCTAATCGACAAACTCAACCGCGTCAAAGTCAAGGGCATCAAGGTTGAAAGGCTCATTTGTTTTTTGTTTTTTGTTTGGAGGAGCACCAGAAGTGGCAACAGAAGCTTGAGGAGGATCAACCAAATGAACCCAGGGAGTAGGGATTACCTTCCTCGCCCCCGGTGAGCTCGGTATGGCTGGCTTCGACTGAACCTGGGACGACCCCCCCCGGCCGCCTTAGCCGAGACGTTTTGAGCTGCAGTAGCCTTCCTTGCCCTTTTAAAGGCCTTCATGGATTCATTATTTTTAATCATCTCTGCAAACAAAACATAACAGCAGGAAACCAAGTTACAAATCAGAAAAGAGCTTACAAGAGATAAACTCGACAAAACAAGTAAAACAAAAAAATTAACCACTACCCAGCTCAGCTCGGAGGAGAGAGGGGTTGGTTAAAAATTTCTTTGTATCGAGATGGGGAGGCTGCCCCCAGTTTTCTTCCAGCACAGTCACGAAAGCTTGCTCAGCCTCATCTAACATCTCGCACGTATATTTAGATACCATTACATTCTTTTGCCATTCCAAGGGAAAGGCAGGCTCATCATTCTCATCCAGAAAAAAAGGGTCGAGCTCCTTCAACAGCTCGGACCCTAAAAAAAGTAATTTTTGAAGTCACGAAAAGATTCATCAAACATGGAGAAAACCTTTTTTCCCTGGGAAGCTCGGAAAGAAACCCAAGCGGCTTTCTTGTTAACCACCCCAGGCTTTGTCAAAACAAAGAGATAAAAGAAGAGGGATTGTGAAGCAGGGATACCGAACTCATGACACAGAAATTGAAAGATTTTTATAAAACCCCAGGAATTGGGGTGAAGTTGGGATGGAGCTACATTACAGGACCATAATAGGTTGGTCTCAAAAGGGGTAAAGGGAAGAGTAATATTCATTTGACTAAAAAAGAAGTTGTAGGCGTAGAAAAAGGGACGCTCTCCAGCAACTCGGGTAGAAAAACAGACCATCTCCTCAGAATTTGGAGATACAACCTCATAGTTCTTTTTATCACTACCATTACCACAAATCTTATGAAATTGCCTAAGTTGCTGACAAAACTCAGAATCAACCAACGAAACACACAGAAGAACCATGGAATCCACCCAATCAGCCATGCCCTCAGGGACTTGGAAGATGTCTCAACAATATTTTTGCGAGAAAACATGAGGTCAACTAGTCCTATAACAAGGAAAGAAGATTGGATTACTAAAAAACATCTCGGATGAAAGCAAAACAACTCGGCCAACATAATCCAGCGCAGTACAAACAATAAAAGGAAACCCCAAGACCCACACCAAAGATCCAGGGGCATCCTTTGGAGGCAGGCACAGAACAAGGACTTAGGAAAACCTACAAGCTCACACCTTGATAACGACCCCTTTCAACTAAAGCAACACTTTGAGAAGAAGACTACAAGCCACAAATCAAAATAAAACCATCAAAATAAACTCCAGACTCACCGTCCCAGTTCGATTAACAAACAAAGCTACCAAGCAACAAAATGTATCAAATCATCGAAGACGCACCCCTTTTTCAGAGAAATAAAATCCTCCCAAACAAACAAAGAAAATCAAAACAAAGCATCGTTATCTTCTACAAAGTCCAGTAGCAAGGAAAGCTATCAACAGGGCAAAATCAAGGGGCAATCTTTTCAGAAGCAAACAAGTGCAGTTCACAAAACTCAAGAACAACTAGAAGCAAGCAGCAAAACATGCAAAGCCCTAAAAAGTCTCAGCAGAAATACCAGGAGTATGCATAAAAGACGAAAAATAAGCTAGAAAAAATACATCACAGTAACAAGCAAACACAAGACTACAAAAAGGTTCGAGCTTTCCAATATACATTCAGTCAGAATCAAAGCTTTACCAGAAAAAATGATAAGAACAATGAAAAGAAGAACCAATCTGAACAAAGGAAGAAGCTTTGAAGAAGATTGAAGACGGAGAGACAGAATCACCTTTCGAAGCAAAGAAAAACACTAAGAAATCACCAAATGACATCGCAAGGAAGAAATGCGAAAACCGCAAACTTCAGGAAACAGAAAGAGAGAAAGAAAAGGGAAGTTACGGAGAAGAGAAACCGTTTTGTTCGAGTGTGAAATTCAAAATAGAGAGGTTAAGAGAAACGGGGCAATTAAAAACCAATTAATGAGGGTATTAAAACCCTCGCATATTCCCAAGGCTAAGAGCGCTAATGCAAAAGCGCGCGCTTTTAAGAAGAAGCAAAAGAAAACATTCCATATTCAAAAAGGAAGAACGCTACAAAGATGAAGTCGACAAGATGCTCGAGTTCGGCTTCACCAGAGAAGGATCGAAGTTCTAAAACTAAGACTCGACCTCAAAAAGAAAAGACCGAGCTCGAGCAGGGGCACTGTTCATTCCCTGGGTCGAACTATCCGACCCGGGATGTTTAGCGACAAAGCGACCGACCTCTTCAGGTCAGACTATCCGACCTCTTCTCAAAGAGCTCGGCCAAATTGTCAGGAAAGCCCAATAAAGGGCCCGAATAGAGGAACACGACCCAAATCCAAAGGCAGCCCAAGCCTATAGAGATAAAGGCAGTTCCCTTGAAGATAAGATGACCTCACCCAAAGATAAGATAAGATAAAGATAAACTAACTTATCTTATCAAAAAAGGTCACTCCACACCATTATAAATACACTGGAGCACCCAGGTATAACTCATACTCTGATTCTACTAAAAACCTGTTTAATACCCTTGCTAACTTAAGCATCAAAGTCCCTTGCAGGTACCCCCACCCTCCGGTGACTAAGGATCAGCAGCATAGCCAGTCCAACAAGTCGGACACAACCGCTCCGGCCGTCACTCACCAGCCGGACACATCATCTCTGACCAGTACAGAAGATCTCATCCGAGATCGACCTACAATTTCAGGTAACTCTCGGAACAATGTCGTTATGTAATTAAATGGGATTAAGTACTTTTTTCGTTCCTAAGGTCTAGGGTGAAAATCAAATTCGTCCCCAACCTTTTTTTGTTATTAAAATCATCTTCAACGTTACTAAACGTTATAAAATCATCCTTTTCATAACAAATAATAATGCTTTGACGATTTTGCCCTTAAAACAAAAATAAAAAACCCCTTTCCCACTAACCCCCTCTGTCCCCCTGCATCTTCATCATCTCTCTCTCTCTGTCTTTCTCTCTTTCAACCACCACCCACCACCACCACCACCACCATCAATTATCCTTAACTCTTTTCACTTGAATCCCTTACCCAACACAAAATCACACTCAGACCTCAACAAGCTCCAACAAAGAAAGTGAGATTTAGGGATGCGATGGAAAGTACAACGAGGAGAAAAGCTGCTACTGCTGGCACTTGCTTACCGGAGGGAGAGAAAGAGAAGGTATATGACAGAAGGAGGGGTTATTGCTGCATTCGCTGCTGTTGCTGCTGGTTCATCACGGTTGCCGCTGGTTTGTCGCTTCTGCCGCTGGAGCCTACCAAGTGTGGGTGTTATTCCGGTGATATCAAGTTCTGCCTGAGACGACGTCGTTATTCGAAGCCATCAAACTCTTCCACACTCCATCGAACTAATTCCGCCGCCGCTTAACTATTTGTGATTCTCACTTCAAAATTGAATTGCTGTTGTCATTTATTGTTGTTGTTTAGATGATAGGGTGGCTGACATTGTGATAGATGAAAAGTTATGATTAGTGTTAGAGTTAACGGTTGTGGGTGGTATGGTAGTGGTGGTGTTAGAGATGAGAGAGTGAGAGAGAGAGAGAGAGAGAGAGAGAGAGAGAGAGAGAGAGAGAGAGAGAGAGATGTGCGTTGATACAGGGGACAGGGGTTAGTGGTGAGGGTGGTGGAGAAGGGTTTTTTTGTTTTCGTTTTAAGGGTAAAATCATCAAGACATTATTATTTTTTATGAAAATGATGATTTTAAAACGTTTAGTAACGTTGAGAATGATTTTAATAACAAAAAAAAAGTTGAAAACGAATTTAATTTTCACCACAGACCTTAGAAATGAAAAAACTTTTTAACCCTAATTAAATGTATGTGTAAATCTATTTTACACTAATAATATATCAAAATTAAACTTTTTATATATATTGGCGGGACAAATATTTTCTAAATCCAACTCTCCAAACCTTGCTCCACCAAAAACTTACCTCGTAACAAATCGAATAATTACCTATCTGACCGGATAGAGGCAGAGAAAAAGGTAGAATATCCATAAGTTCAGGAAGTATTGTCACCCCCTACTTGGTGCAAGTAATTGGAGATTAGAATTCAAACATGTGTATTGGGAGAAAAATATAGAGGAGTGGGATGGCAAGCAAAAGAGTCTGAAAAGCCATTGAATTCTTTATTTTGTTGATGTTTTTTAATTTCTCTAGTTCTTAGGCAAGTTGTTGTTGATAATTACAAACAGGTGACTCTATCTCGTATTGTTTCTTTTCCTTTGTTCTGCCTTTTGAATACCAAAAAAAAGAAAGAGTTTGACTAGAAAATTTATTAGGAGTGAAGCTAACTCCAATTAATTAGTTAAAAAATAAGTTTATTATAAAAAAAATTTATTATCTTAATTTTTTGAATTTTAAAATAAAAAATAATCTTAATTAACTTGTATTATAATTGATCTTTTAGATTTTTTTAAAAGAAAAAGTTATAAATCTTCTATTATATACAAAATTTATTTATTTATTATTTGGCGTTAAATTTAATATATCATGTCTATTTTATGAAAAATTATATTTATATAATTATTTGGTTTATTATTTAATATAAAAAATATTAGAGGATCAGTAGAATTTATTAGTTTTGATAATTATTTTAGTTATCAACTCAATTTTTTTAATCTAGTAATTCACTAATATACTTTTTAGTTATCAATTCAATTTCTTCAATAATAAAAGTTTTAGTTCATAACTTTATATTTTTAAACATTAATAATTAACTGCTAGTTAAAAATAATAAATTCTACTGTTCCTCTGATATTTCTAAATATATAATTTACTTTTAAGATATGAAAATATTTTTTTAAAATTTTTTATTGATCACTTTAATACATAAAAAAATACATATAAAATAAACAAAAAAATTGTTCGGAACGTCGGGTTACCGGACAGTTCGAGTGGTAGGATGTGCGAGAAGATGGGTCTCTGTCTTGGTTTGGGCACTGGGAACGGTTCGCGTGGGCTACCGATCTGACGAGCTCTTGATGAAGTGAGGGGAGTATCACCTGCAATGACACTCCGATGCCCAAGTCAGTAGAGTGTATAGGTGATGTGAGAATTTAGAGTAGGGTCACGTACCTTGGGGGAGGGGTAGGACCCTCCCCATATATACCATGTCAGGAGTGGGTCCCGCGAGGACAGACCCACCTTCCTCGAAGCTTCCCAATACAGCTGTAGTAGTGAGCTGTAAAGGACATGTGTCCGGGTCAGCCGTTGAGCATCTTGCGCCCGCCTCGTTCGAGTCGGGTGGCCTATGGATCGGGTCAGCCTGTATGACGTTTGGACTGGGCCGTAACAGTACCCCCAACGCGCCAGCAATGATCGTGAGTGTCGTTGGTGGCGTGTTATGTTCTCTCTTGTGCGTTGTCGTTTGGTCGGCTGCTCGTAGAGAGGACGTGCCTCTTGCGCGCGTATCTGTTTGTTGCTAGGGATAACCTTTCGTTGCCTCGTTCTTCGCGTCAGGCATTTAATGCTCATAATGGGTTATTACAAAATTATGCACGCAAAGACTATTTTTCTCTTGCCTTTCGTGCTTCTTGAGTCAGTTTCCTAATCCCTTGGTCAGTTTGTGCACTTCATTCCCATTTCATTTCCTTGTTCACCTTCTCCATCTTCGAATTCCCTACTTTAATCTCTGCATTCCTGCGCATTTGTTCCCCCTTACTTCCTTTCCAACCATCACAATTAACCTGGTAACACTTCCTCCTTCACTTTTTACTTCATGCGGTTTAAATTTATTGTTCATGCCTTGGTGTGCATGTTGTTCCCCCGATTGCCTTGCATGAATGACACTAGTGTTAGGTAGACGTAATAGGGGGGTTACCATTCCAATACACTGGTTTTTAGCCTTTGCTTAAGATTTTCTATGATTTTCTTTGGTCATGTTTGGTTGGATGAGCAAGCTGTAGTTTCTGGGTTAGTTCCGACCTCCCGGTCTTTTAGACTAACTGAGTGGTGCCCCCACTGTAGGTATGGCCCCCCGTCACATTGCACGGGCTTCCGCCTCAAGTGCGGCTTACGATCGGTATGCCTGGGTGACTTCTGATGTAAAGGATTCCCCTAACCAAATGGGTGTGGAGGAGCTGACCGAGTTTCGTCAAGCCGAGTACTTGTGCGGAGGGACTGACGAGGAATCTAATTATGATGTTTTCGTCCCCGCCCCCCATGAATGGATATACGAACTCAACCTACACTCCCCATGAATTGCCGACTGGATCTGGTTCTACAAGGCAATGTTTACCCAATTGGGGGTTCGCCTTCCTTTCTCTTCTTTCCAAATGGCGCTCCTTAACCGGTGTTCCGTGGCGTCGTCGCAGTTGCATCCGAACAGCTGGGCTTCCATCCACTGCTTCGAGATGGTGTGTGAATATTTAGAGCTTCCGGTGTCCGTCGACGTGTTTCTTTACTTCTTTACCCTTACGAATCCTTCTAAAGAAGGGAAGGCGAGAAATGGGTTCATATCCTTCCTTCTGCCCAGGGTCAGAGGATTTTTGGCTTGTTTGAGGACTCGTACCACGGGTTCAAGGACAAGTACTTTAAGGTACGTCTGGCCAAAGGTCGCCATCCCTTCTGGTTGTCGTTGGCAGGGCAATGCCTCATCCCGACATATTGGAGCTTCAGGGCGGGGTCAAATGCCTTTACTAAGGTAACATACAAAGGAATGTCCTCTGTGGATAAGAGAATTGCCGACGTGTTGTTGGCTGTGTTTGTAAAAAACCATGTGAAGCCCCACCTCCTTATGGGTGACCGGGAGGTCGCTAGAAATTATATTTGTGAGTAGCTTTAACTTGCATTTCTTGCATTACTGTTGCTTTAATTTGTTGCGCTGCTTCCGCGACTAATGGGTTTCACTATTTTGTTGCAGTGGGGATGTCTGCCGAAGTGACCGGCCTTGAAAATTTATTCAATACCTTCCTTGCTGGAGACAGCGATGAGGAGCAGGCCAACGAGAACCAGGAAGCTCCGCCTGAAAATAACGAGAATCAGGTGGTGCCTCCCCCCAATGCAGCCGAGGTGCCGGCCCAAAATACTGACGGGGCGCGTGTCTCTCCCGTCCGAGACGAGGCGGTCAGTACTGGCAAGGACTCGACCTCCAGCCCACAATTCGAGGAGGATGATGTGAAAGTCATAAGCAACCCGAAGAGGAAGAGGTCGTCCTCCAGCCTCGAAGGAGTCCTCACTGTGATGGAGAGGAACTTCGATACCGGGAACGTTATAGACTCCCAATTGCTTCCTGGCACGGAGAAATATTTCTATGGCTCCGACCTCCCTAGGCAGGCGAGGTGGATGTACCGTTCTCTCCTTCGCGGCGCTGCCATAGCAAGAAAGGCCGAGTTTGAGCTGTCGGGAATGCAGTCAGTGCAGAGAAAACTCGAGGCTTCTGTTCAGGCTAATAATAAAGTCAAGGTCGAAGTGGAAACACTTCGGGAACAGTTGTCCAGCGCCGATAAGAAACTCAAAGCTGCCGAGGAGAAGGCTATAGTTGCTGAGGAAAAATTGAAGATTTCTGACGCAGCCGTTTCCTAGCTAACCGAGAGGGAGCTGACTTCGGAGAGCCAGCTTAATACTGCTCAGGGTCGGGTGGTTGCTTTGGAGATGGAACACGACGAGGCCGCCTCGTCGGCTAAGACTGCTCAAATTGAAGCTGGAGATTTTAAGAAGAAGTACAAAGAGACCGTGAAATAGGGGAAGAGCGCCATACTGATGACTGAAGAGGCCCTTAAAGCCCAAGTGAAGCTCGTGGCCCCTGACTTCGACACATCGGCAATCGGGGTCTCTAAAACCATCAAGGATGGCAAGATTGTCGATATGCCGAAGAAGTGATCTCTGTACTCTTGTATGAATCTTGTAATTTTTGTTTTTGTGGACCTTGTCGCGTAGTTTGATGAACTTTGTTGTTGCGTATGTTGGATCTTGTAATTTTGAACTACTTTAGTAGTCGCTTGGTCATCTTACTATTACTGCTCTTCCCCGTTTACTCGGTAGTGCGTTTTCGTTCTATTTTATTACCGTTTTGTTGGTATTGGCTTATCGCTTGCATTTGTTTACCGTTGCGTTGGTAATTTGGCGAAGCCAAGTTGTGGCTTTATTATTGTTATAGCCGTTTGTTATGGTCTTAATTTGGTTGGTTTCCAGGGTGATCAGTCCCGGGATACCGTATCGTTTCCTCGTTTAGCACGTATCATGAGAAATTCGTTGTCATGGGATGTATGAAAGGGAAAAAGTAAATTTAACCACAAGTGAATATTAATCGGCAGTTGAACAAATCTATGGCAGTGATAAGTATTTGACAGAAGTAAATTATTTACTGATAAAGCAAAACCCGGGTCTTATTGAGCTGGTTAGGTCGCCTATTCGGCGTGCTTGGACTAAGAATAAAATATTCTTAAGTTACCCGCATTCCAAGTTCTTGGCACTTCCTTATTGTCGAGTCTTTCCAACTTGTAGGCACCCTTACCAATCACCTCTTTGACCCTGTAAGGGCCTTCCCAGTTAGCCGCCAGCTTGCCTTCCCCCTGAGTCGGCAGCCCGATGTCGTTGCGCCTCAGGACTAGGTCATTTTGTTCGAATTCTCTCTTGAGTATTTTAGCGTTGTAGCGCAGGGCCATTCTTTGCTTCAGCGCTGCTTCCGACAAATGGGCATTTTCTCTAGCCTTGTCTACTAGGTCTTTTTCTACGGCTTCCTCTACTCCTCCCAGAAGTAACCGTGGGCTCGGATCGCCGACCTCTACAGGTATCATAGCATCCACCCTATACGTCAGGCAGAATGGGGTTTCTCCCGTGGACGATTGCTGGGTTGTGCGGTAGGACCAGAGGACTGAGGCGAGTTCGTCAGCCCATGTTCCCTTTTTCTTATCAAGCCGCTTTTTGAGGCCTAGCAAGATGACCTTATTCGCGGCCTCAACTTGGCCGTTCGTCTGGGGGTGTTCCACGGATGAGAACTTTTGCTTTATACCCAAACCGGTGAGAAACTCTACGAACTTCTTATCAGTGAACTGCATCCCGTTATCAGAGATAATGACCTCAGGGATGCCGAATTGAGTTACCACCTGTCTCCACATAAACTTCTGACAATTGGATGAGGATATGTTGGCCAGTGGCTCAGCCTCTATCCACTTGGTATAGTAGTCGATAGCAACTATAAGGTACTTGACTTGCCCTGGACCGGCCGGAAAGGGTCCCAGGAGGTCGACTCCTCAATGTGAGAAAGGTTGGGAAGACGTCAATAGACTTAGCTCAGTTGCCGGCGCCCTGTAGAAATTGGCATTCTCCTGGTACTTGACGCATTTCCTTACGAATTCTTTGGAGTCCTTCATCATCGATGGCCAGTAATAACCAACTCTGATGAGCTTTCTTGATAGGGCTTTGCCCCCGATGTGGTGACCACAGCACCCCTCATGGACCTCTCTGAGCACATAGTCCGTTTGGTTGGGATGCAGGTATTTCAACAAGAGTTGGCTGAGTCCCTTCTTAAACAACTAACCTTGTATGATCACATATTTGGCCGCCTCCCTTCTCAACGCTTTCGCCGACTTCTCGCCATCAAGGAGCTTGCCGCTTTCCAAGAAATCAGTGATTGGGTCCATCCAAGAGGGATCTATCTTTGTCAAGTGGAGGGTGACCGCTGGTTCTTTTATCAAACCCTGAATGAGAGACCGATTGCCGCCCCCTGGTTTTGTGCTTGCTAGCTTGGACAGGATGTCTGCCCGTGCATTCCTTTCTCTCGGAACGTGTTGGATCCTGACCTCCTCGAATTGTTTGCTCAACTCTTTGACCCTCTCCAGGTACTTCTATAACAGTGAGTCTCTGGCTTGGTAGGTCCCATTGACCTGAGAAGTAACGACCTGCGAGTCACTGTAAACTTCTAGCCTTGTGGCTCCGACTTCCCTAGCCAGGATTAAGCCGCCCAGAAGGGGCTCGTACTCCGCTTGATTGTTTGACACCAGGAACTCGAACTTGATCGATTGTTCGTAGATGACTCCGGCTGGGCTTTCCAGGATGATCCCGGCACCTCCGAACATTTGGTTGGATGCCCCGTCTACGTGGAGCTTCCACCGTATGCTCGTTGTCTCGGTTGGATCTCCCGTTACTTCTACCAAGAAGTCGGCCATGGCCTGCGCCTTAATCGCATGCCTGGGTTCATACTGCAAGTCGTACTGGGATAGTTCGATGGCCCAAGTCATCATTCTTCCCGCTAAGTCAGGTTTCTGGAATACCTGGCGGATTCCCTGGTCTGTCCTCACAACCACTTGATGACCTTGGAAATACTGTCGCAATCTACGGGAAGAGGTCAGGAGTGTAAATGACAACTTCTCTAACTTGCTGTATCTCAATTCTGCTCTTTGCAGTGCTTTACTCACAAAGTAAATTGGTTGTTGGATCTTTCTTTCTTCTCGCACTAAAACCGCCGCCGTCGCTTCATCCGTTATGGCCAAGTACAGGTATAGTGGTTTTCCGACCTTGGGTCTCCCGAGAATAGGTGGTGTTGCAAGGATCTCTTTGAAATGCTTGAATGCTTCTTCACATGCCGGGGTCCATTCGAAATCTATCCCCTTCCTCATCAAGTTGAAAAACGGCAGGGCTTTTGTAGCCGACGCCCCGAGGAAGCGGGACAGTGCGATGAGCCTTCCTGACAACCTCTGAACGTCCTTAACGCAGCCCGAGCTCTTCATTTGAAGTATTGCTTGACACTTTTCAGGGTTGGCCTCCACCCCTCTCTGGGTTATCATAAACCCCAAAAACTTTCCTGCTTCCATGGAAAAGGCACACTTAAGCGGGTTGAGCCTCATGCCGTGTTGTCGGAGGGAAGCGAACACATTTCTTAGGTCGCTTAAGAGGTCCTCAGGTCGGGTGGTCTTTGCAAGGATATCATCCACGTATACTTCCACCGTTTTGCCTATGAGGTCGCCGAATATCTTGTTCATTAACCTTTGGTATGTGGCCCCAGCGTTCTTCATCCCGAATGGCATTACCTTGTAGCAATATATTCCCCCGGCGTTATGAATGCTATTTTTTCTTCATCTAGCCGGTGCATTGGTATCTGATTGTAGCTAGAATAAGCATCCATGAAGCTTAGATATCGATATCCTACCGCCGCGTCGACGAGCGCGTCAATGTTGGGTAGGGGGTAGCAGTCCTTGGGACATGCTTTGTTAAGATTGGAGTAATCCTTGCACATCCTCCAATTTCCATTGTGCTTTCTTACTAGAGCTACGTTCGACAGCCAAGTCGAGTAGTCGAGTTCCCGGATAAATCCCGCTTCGAGGAGGTTGGCCGTCTGTCTGAACACCTCCTCTGCTCTTTCTTGTGACATTTTCCTTCTCCTCTGAGCCACCGGTTTGGCCTCTGCCTTGACGGCCAAGCGATGCAACATGAGCTGCGGGTCTATCCCCGGCATGTCAGCTGGTGTCCAAGCAAATAGGTCGCCGTCAGCCCTGATCATTTCCATCAGAGGTTCCTTCAGGTCGTTAGCCCTGATCATTTTCCTTCTCGTCTGAATTGCCGACCCTGAACTTTTCAAGATCTCCCTTTGGTTCCGGCCTGGGTTTGTCATCGACCCTGGCATCTAGGTCGGCAAGAAAGACAACGAATGCTTCTTTAGATTTCTTTCTCAGGGAGAGGCTAGCGTTGTCGCATGTGACTGCCGTCTCTAGGTCTCCTCTGATGGTCCCAACTGATCCATCATCAGCTACAAACTTCATTAGCAATAGCTTGGTAGAGATCACCGCCCCAAATTCGTTGATGGTATTCCTCCCCAGGATGAGGTTGTAGGCCGTCGAGTCTCTTAAGACCACGAACTCTGCCATTAGCGACCTCTTCCCCATGCCTTCGCCTATGGAGACCAGGAGGGAAATTACGTCGTCTGGCTTGATGAAGTTGTCACCTAGGCCTACCACGCCGTGCTGGTGGCCTCAGAGGTCAGCGTCTCATAGGCTCAGGGCGTCAAAAACATTGCGAAACATGATATTGGAATTAGCTCCTGTGTCCACCAAGATCTGCTTTACTAGGCCGGTGCCCACCCTGGCTGTGATCACCATCGGCAGACTCTCCGCCACCCCATCAAACCATTGATCCTCGGGGCCGAAAGATATCAAGGGGAACCTGCGAGAGGTTGGTGCGGGGCCAGAGGACATAGCTAAAACCTTGGCGTCCTTCTTGCTAGCCGACTTCGACCTGGGAGGGGCATCCCTTCCAACCACCACATTCACCACGGTGAGGGCACGCTCCGTGTCCTCCTCGGGTTCCCGTCTCTGTTTTACGGTGCGGCTTTTGTCCTCGGTTGACCGGTCCCTCCACCTAGGTTTCCTTATCAGGTGGGCGAACTCGGCCAGCTTTCCTTCCTGGATGGCCTGCTAAGGTTACCGGGAAAGCTCGGCATCTCACTTCGTCACCTACCCCTTCCAGGTTCATCCTGGCCTCGAAGGCCGTTAGATGTTTCTGGGGATCCTGGGTACCGTCATAACTCATATCTGTCGGTTTGTCAAAGTGCTTTGGTAGTCGTACTCCAAGGATCGAGTGGTGGAAAGGGGTTGCCCCCATGACCACCGGTTGCCTTTCCCGATGTTCTCTGTTGGGTCGGCCTCTCCTCGTCCTTTCTCGGTGGTGTACTTGAGGTGGTCGGTTTCTTCTTCTTCGTTCTCTGTCGCTTTCCCAGTCTTCTTCTTCGGTGTCTCCCGTTGGCGATCTGTTGTAGACCAACGGGTCTCGCCTTCTCCTTGGCACCTCTCTGCTCTCTTGGCTTTCTGATTCTGTCCGGGGGTTCGGGGTGCGCCTGGAGCGACTCCTCCGGAGACTCCTTTCTCCCCTTGGAGTGGATTAGGAAGGCTCCTGGCTAGGAGTGGGCTGACGACTTTCACGGTTGGCTACTTCTCGCTCCAAGTTTTGCACCCTGTGGCGCAGCTCTTGTATTATCCTGGCGCTATCGCTGTTAGTCCCTCCAAAGGGTCGTCCCTCCATGTGTCGTGGGGGAGATCTGCTGCCTTCGCGAACGGTGGCTCCGACGGCTACCCCGCTACTTCGGGGATCTATCCCCTCCCCGCGGGTTCCGGCCCCACCGTCGGCCGCGCCAGAAACCAAAATCCATGTTAGAGAGAGTCCCCGCAGACGGCACCAATATTCGGTACGTCGGGTTATCGGATGGTTCAGGTGGTAGGATGTGCGAGAAGATGGGTCTCTGTCTTGGTTTGGGCGCTGGGAACGGTTCGCGTGGGCTGCCGATCTGACAAGCTCTTGATGAAGTGAGGGGGGTGTCACCTGCAATGACACTCCGATGCCCAAGTCAATAGAGTGTATAGGTGATGTGAGAATTTGGAGTAGGGTCACGTACCTTGAGGAGGGGTAGGACTCTCCCCATATATACCATGTCAGGAGTGGGTCCCGCGAGGGCAGACCCACCTTCCTCGAAACTTCCCAATACAGCTGTAGTAGTGAGCTGTAAAGGACGCGTGTCCGGGTCGGCCGTTGAGCATCTCGCGCCCGCTCATTTAGGTCTGGTGGCCTATGGATCGGGTCGGCCCGAATGACGTTTGGACTGTACCGTAACAAAAATAATATTCTTCTTCTATAAGCGTCTATAGACTTAATCACAGGTGAAAACTATTTTCTTACTCTTAAAAAAGTATGAATCTTGATTTAGCCAAGACTTATATTTCTATGATGATTATTAATCAAGATGTTAACCCCACCATTTGCAATTGCATGTGGCATGCATATGCCTACCACTCACTCGTTGAAGCTAATTAGCTTCAATAAAACCCAAAGCTTAACCCCACCAATTTTAACATAAACTCACTATCTCTCTATCACTGTCAAATTCGTTTTATTCACCAACCACTTATTCAGTTACTTGTATATAATAACCCATTACTCACAAACGTTAACCCACACACTCACACAACACACTTAAGTACATGGCTTCTTCTTCTTCGCTCTTGTTCCTTACTCTCTTTATCTTGTCCGTCATATCTGCCGTTACTGCCTGCCCGCCGTCAGACCGGGCAGCACTCATAGCCTTCAAGGACGCCCTGACCGAACCTTATCTCGGCATCTTCCAGACTTGGACGGGCAACGACTGCTGCCAGGGCTGGTACGGTCTCAGCTGCGATCCAAACACCCACCGTGTCACCGATATCAACCTCCGAGGCGAGTCACAAGACCTTATCTTCCAGAAGCTTCAACGCACCGGCTACATGACCGGAAATATCTCGCCGGAGATTTGCAAACTCACCGGACTTTCCACACTCGTGGTCGCCGACTGGAAGGCAATCTCCGGAGATATCCCCTCCTGCATTTCATCGTCACTTTCCTCGCTTCGAATCCTCGATCTCACCGGAAATCAGATCTCCGGTGATATTCCGGCCGACATCGGAAAGCTCCGGCGACTCACAGTTTTGAGCCTTGGCGACAATGCCATCTCCGGCAAGATTCCGAAGTCGATCGTCAACCTTGCCGGGCTCAAACACCTTGACCTCAGCAACAACCAAATCTCCGGCGCGTTGCCGTGGAATTTCGGAAATCTCAGAATGCTGAGTCGCGCCCTGCTGAGTCGAAACGAACTAACCGGTTCGATACCAAAATCAATTTTTAAAATGAACCGGCTTGCGGATCTTGATTTATCGATGAACCGGATTACCGGTTCAATCCCGGTTCAGCTTGGAAAAATGAAGGTTCTTTCAACACTTAAATTGGATGGCAACTCTATGTCAGGTCAAATACCTTCGAAATTATTGAGTAATTCGGGTATGGGTATATTGAATCTGAGCCGAAACGGGTTCGAGGGTGCTATACCCGATGTTTTTGGGGTAAGGACCTATTTTATGGCACTTGATTTGTCCCATAATAACTTGACCGGTAAGATACCCGGTTCGTTATCTTCGGTTCGGTTCGTTGGACACTTGGATCTGAGCCACAACCATCTTTGTGGAACCATTCCGATTGGATCACCTTTTGATCACCTCGATGCGGCGTCGTTTAGTGACAATGATTGCTTGTGCGGAAATCCATTGAAGAGTTGTGAATGAAAAAAAAAAAAAAATCTATTTTACTTTATCCTATAGTAGTAAAATAACGTGAAATCTCTTGGAAAGTGAAGCAAAGTGTGGTTTTAGATTTGTATTCATGATTTCATGTATTTGTTCTTGTGAAGTGATTTCTACTTATTTTAGATGTGCAAGTTGAAAAAAGAAAAATGCAATGGACAAAAAAGGGTAAAGGAGATGCATGTGCATGCTAGATGGGCATAGGTCAAGATGTTAGATTGGTCTGAATATTCCTTGTGGTGCATGTGATTTTTAGAGCTAAGTAACGTGGAGGATTTGGATGATGTTTCCATAATTGTTTATCACCTTGATTTAAATGTATAATTTATTGTTTTTTTTTTTTTTTTTTTGTGATTGTTGCTTGATTTTCTTCACTTTCATTCTAGATTCTACAACCAAAGCCATGCATGTTTCCGAGGGAAAAATCATAATTATTAGTTGCCATAAAAATTGGAGAAAAAACTATGTTTCATCCACATGATACTTTTCAGATAACATTATTTTTGTTCTCAAAGATCCTGAACATCACTTCTTCATGTGATCGATTTTGAAGGGAAGTTTGTAGGAATGGTAATAGAGTTACGGGGACAAGTATTCCTTTCCATGCTTCTATTTTTGTTAAGAAAAATACTCATATTTTCTTTTTATTTGTCTTAGTTCTTTATTTATCAGTTTTTTTGTGGGAAAGGCTAATTTTTTGCGGATATATGTGAATATTAATTTTTTTTTTAAATTTCAAAAAAAAATTACAAAATAATAAAGCATAATACAAATAATTTAATATAACCTGACTTAACAGATAAGGATTAATTTTCTCTTTTATTGCTTAAGATGAAAAAAAAAAAACTGTTGTTTGATTGAAGAAACAAAAACCAAACTTTTTTGGGTGATAGAAAAGAGCAGAAGTAGAATTTTTCATTACAGATAAAATTCAATGTTCCTCTCCAATTCTCTCTAAAGGTGAAAAAATTATTCATAAACTCCATAACTATTCTCTATTTAAAAAACTTATACAACTTAAAATGAGTATTGTTCATACTCGGGGTCGAGCTACCCGACCTGGGATGATTGACGACAAAGCGACCGACCTCTTCAGGTCAGGCTACCCGACCTCTTCTCAAAGAGGTCGGCCAAATCAACAAGAGAGCCCAATAAAGGGCCCAAATAGAGGAACACAACCCAAATCCACAGGCCGTACGAGCCTATAGAGATAAGGGCGGTTCCCTTGAAGATAAGCTGACCTCAACTCAAAAGATAAAGATAAGATAAAGATAACTAACTTATCTTATCTAAAAAGGTCACTATCACACCATTATAAATACACTGGAGCACCCAGGTATAACTCATACTCTGATTCTACATAAAACCTGCTTAATACCCGTGCTAACTTAAGCATCGGAGTCTCTTGCAGGTACCCCCCACCCTTCGGTGATCAAGGATCAGCAGTGCTGTAAATCCAACAAGTCGGATACAACAGCTCCGGCTGCCATCAGCCAACCGGACACGTTATCTCTAACCAGTACAGAAGATCTCGTCCGAGATCGACCTCCAGTTTCAGGTAACTCTCGGAACATTGGCGCCGTTGCCGGGGAACCTGGAAGTCATCCCAACACCATGGCAGACGGCCATGACAACGACCATGATTCAGATCTAGAAAACAGAACGCCGCACAAAAACGCGGACACCACACTGAAAGACACCCCGGAATCCAACGGAGACAAAAATTCATCAAATCCGGGAGCAATAGAGGCGCTTCAAGATCGCTTGAAACAACTTGAGAAAGAAACCCAACAACAACGAGAAATCGGAAAGGATCTACAAAGAGAGGTACGGCAACGTCGAGAATTGGAAGAAAAATTACAGCAATTAGAAGCCGATCACAAATCAAAAACTCCTCGGACTACTCCTGAGGAAAATTCACGCAAAGAACAAGATCCATTCACCAGGTAAATCATGAAAACCAAAATTCCAAAAGACTTCAAACTCCCGGATATGATTTTGTACGACGGCACCACAGATCTCAACCATCATCTCAGCAATTTCAGAAGCAGAATGTACCTTACCGACGCCTCAGATGCCGTTCGCTGCAAAGCTTTTCCAACAACCCTCACGAAGATAGCAATCAGATGGTTCGACAACTTACCTCCAAAGTCCATCTCAAACTTTGAAGACCTGGCCAAAAAGTTCCTGGTCAGATTCTCCATCCAGAAGGATAAGGCCAAGCACGCACCCAGTTTACTAGGGATCAAGCAAGGAGATCGGGAGAGTCTCCGCAACTACATGGAAAGATTCAACAAAACATGCATGGACATACAAAGTTTACCAACAGAGGCCGCCATCATGGGACTCATCAATGGCCTACGAGAGGGACCTTTTAGCCAATCTATATCAAAGAAGTACCTCCCGGATATACCGCCAACTTGTGGCACATTAGCTTGGGGTCTATACCTGGCATATCTGTGGCTTTCCATGCGAAGAGATCGACATTATCGCGTAAGAATTGTATCAGTAATTCTTTTGAGTCTCCTCTTAGGATCGTTCCGATATTAGTTGTTTTGTCCGAGGTGTCTCCGATTTGAACCTTCTCTATCTCGCCTTCCGGCTGCGGACGGAGTTCTTCTCGTCGCTGAACTTCGCCAAACTCAATTGTATGAAACTCTTCTCCTCTGCCTCTGAGGTTTAGACTTTTGTTATAACAGCGGCGTGCCATCTTTTGATCTGCTTTTACCGTGGCTATTCCTTCTGTAGTTGGAAATTTCATGCATAGATGTGGAGTTGAGACTATTGCGCCGAGTTGATTGAGTGTTGTCCGACCTATTAGGGCATTGTAGGCTGAACTTACGTTGACCACGATGTAGTCTATCTTGAGGGTCCTGGATTGGTTCCCTTTTCCGAAGGTCGTGTATAGCGATACGTATCCCAGTGGTTGTACCGGGGTATCTCCTAGTCCGAACAGACTATTCGGGTATGCTCTAAGCTCCTTTTCGTCTAAGCCGAGTTTGTCGAAGGCTGTTTTGAATAAGATGTCGGCAGAACTCTCTTGGTCTACTAATGTGCGGTGTAGATTGGCGTTTGCCAGTATGATAGTGATGACCATGGGGTCGTCGTGTCCCGAGATGATGCCGGATGCGTCCTCTTTAGTGAATGTTATCGCAGGGATGTCGGGTGCTTCCTCCTTTCCCTCGACATGATATACTTCTTTGAGATATCTTTTTCGGGAAGATTTGGAGATCCCGCCTCCTGCGAATCCCCTGTGTATCATGTGGACGTGTCTTTCTGGTGTTCGAGGTGATCGCTCAGCTCGTCCGTCATCTTCGTCCCTTCGTCTCTTTCTTTGGTCATCATCTCGGGTAGCCAGAAAGCGATCTAATCTTCCTTCTCTCACCAATTTTTCTATGATATTCTTTAAGTCGAAGCACTCGTTGGTGGAGTGCCCTCGAACTCGGCGGTATTCACAATATTCCTTCCGATTTCCTCCTCCTCTTTTGCCTTTGAGTGGCCGTGCTGGGGGAATTTTCTCCGTATGGCAGACCTCTTTGTATACATCGACCAGGGATACTCTGAGAGGGGTATAATTATGGTATTTTTTGATTTTCTCCCCTTGTCGATCTTCTTTCCTTTTGGATTCCTTGTCTTTGTCTCGGTAGGAGGCCTCGGATTTTGAGGTTTCTCCCAGCCGAGCATTCTCTTCCATGTTGATGTATTTTTCCGCTCGCTCCTGTACTTCGGTGCAGCAAAAATGAAGAAAACTTGGGCCAGAGCGATCCCAAGCGGTGGAAGAGCAAGTACAGGCACTACTGGAGGCAGGATTCATAAGAGAAGTCAAGTATCCATTATGGCTAGCCAACGTCGTCTTGGTGAAAAAATCAAATGGGAAGTGGCGAATGTGTACCGATTACACCGATCTCAACAAAGCCTGCCCAAAACATCCTTACCCACTCCCAAGTATCGACGCTCTGGTAGATGCTTCCTCCGGATATAGATACCTCTCGTTTATGGACGCATACTCGGGATACAACCAAATCCTCATGTATCCACCAGATCAAGAAAAGACCTCGTTTTAAACGCCAAAAGCAAATTACTGCTACATCGTAATGCCCTTCGGTCTCAAAAACGCAGGAGCTACTTATCAAAGGCTGATGAATAAAGTCTTCTCAGACCACATTGGAAAGATCATGGAAGTCTATGTGGACGACATGTTGATAAAGACACAAAGCGAAGATACATTATTGTCTGACCTGGCTCAAGTGTTCGACACCATAAGGAAGCACGACATGCAATTTAATCCGGCAAAATGCACCTTTGCGGTAGAAGCAGGCAAATTCCTAGGTTTCATGCTCACACAAAGAGGAATTGAAGCAAACCCGGATAAATGCCAAGCCATACTCAACATGAAGAGCCCGACCTGTGTCAAAGAGGTGCAGCAACTCAACAGGAGATTGGCCGCCCTATCCAGATTCTTAGCAGGGGCAGCGATAAGATCCCTCCCCTTCTATGCTACTTTAAGGAAGGGAAAACAGTTCGAAAGGACGACAGAATGCGAACAAGCCTTCCAAGACTTCAAGGAGTTCTTAAGACGACCGCCTATCTTATCTCGACCACGAGAAGGAGAACCACTTGTACTATATCTCGCAGTAGGAAGCCGGGCAATAGCCTCAGTACTAGTCAGAGAAGACGAAAGTGGGCAACAACCCGTCTACTTCATTAGCAAAGCACTACAAGGATCCGAGCTGAACTACCAGAAAATAGAAAAGTTTGCCTATACTCTCATTCTAACATCTCGACGACTTCGCCCGTACTTCCAGGCTCACACCATTAAGGTTCGAACCAACCAGCCCATAAAAGGAATATTGCAGAAAACAGATTTAGCAGGCAGAATTTTACAATGGGCAGTCGAGTTATCAGAATTCGACCTCCAATATGAAGCTCGGACGGCCATTAAATCACAGTACCTAGCCGATTTTATCGCAGAATTCACAGATGCCTTGGAGACCCCCACAGAATGGAATCTCTATGTGGACGATTCTTCAAACAAGACTGGAAGCGGCGTAGGCGTGATAATAGAAAGCAACCAAGGAACCCAAGTTGAGCTCTCCCTCAAGTTTGGATTCCCGGCCTCAAACAACTAGGCGGAATACGAAGCATTATTAGTTGGTTTGAAGCTGGTTACCGAGGTTAGAGCTAAAAAACTCAACAGTTACAGCGATTCACAAGTAGTCACCTCGCAGATAACAGGGAGCTATCAAGCCAAAGATCCCACCATGAAAAAGTATTTGGATAAAACCAAGGAACAGCTCGGACAACTCGGGGAATATAAAATCTACCACATACCCCACGAGCAAAATGCCCGAGCTGACACACTCTCAAAACTAGCCAGCACCAAACTAGGGGGCAACAATAGAAGCCTCATCCAGGAAATGCTACAGAACCCGTCAATATCGGAAGCAGAAAAAATCCTAGCCATCACAAGTCAGGACCAAGGATGGATGACCCCCATAATTAACTACCTCAAAGCAGAGACGCTCCCCACAGAGGAAAAAGAGGCGAAAAGATTAAAAAGGGAGGCACAGTACTACACTATTATAAACAACATCCTGTACAAAAGAGGGATCTCAATACCACTACTTAAATGCGTGCCGACCAACAACACAAAGGAAGTGTTAGAAGAAGTACACGGCGGCATGTGTGGCAATCATCTCGGAGCACGAGCTCTTGCCAAAAAAGTACTGCGAGCGGGATTTTATTGGCCAACCCTACAAAAGGAAGCTATAGAATTTGTAAAGACATATCCACCATGTCAAAAACATGCCAACTTCCACATCGCCCCACCAGAAGAGCTCATCAGTGTAACCTCGCCCTGGCCATTTGCAAAATGGGGACTTGATCTTCTCGGACCCTTTCCCCAGGGATCAGGACAAGTAAAATTCCTCATAGTCGGAGTAGACTATTTTACAAAATGGATTGAGGCAGAGCCCTTAGCCAGCGCCACCGCTCAAAAAAGTCGGAAATTCCTATACAGGAACATTGTCACGAGGTTCGGGGTTTCATACTCCATAACCACAGACAATGGCACTCAATTCACAGACGCAGGCTTCAGGAGACTAGTAGCCGACTTGAATATAAAGCACCAGTTCACCTCCGTCGAACACCCTCAAGCCAATGGACAGGCCGAGGCCGCCAACAAAGTCATATTGGTAGGGCTAAAACGGAGACTACAAGATGCAAAGGGAGCTTGGGCCGAAGAACTTCCGCCAGTCCTATGGGCATATCGAACGACGCCACACTCTACGACAAATGAATCACCCTTTCGACTAGCATACGGAGTGGAGGCAATGATCCCAGTAGAGATCGAGGAAGGGTCACCCACAGTAGTCCACTACAATGAAAAGGCCAACTCTCAACTTCAGAAGGAAGAACTCGACCTACTACCTGAAATTCAGGAAAGAGCTCGGATCAGGGAAGAAGCACTAAAACGTCGAATGGCTTCCAGATATAATCAAAAGGTGGTGCCACGAAGTTTCACGGAGAATGACCTCATCCTAATCCGAAATGATATTGGAACAACTCGACCAGGAGAAGAAAAGTTGGTAGCAAACTGGACAGGACCCTACCGAGTTGTAAAAGTACTCGGAATGGGCTACTACAGACTGTCCAAACTCGATGGACGAGAGCTCCCCAGATCATGGCACGCCTGCAACCTAAGAAGGTACTACAACTAGAAAAGTAAAAGATTTCACCATTGGATGCACTCTTTTTCCTGAAAAGGTTTTTTAATGAGGCACCAAGTTGAGACTCAAACACTATTCGACATAAAGGGATGAAAAATTCCCACATGTACATATTTGCACTTTTCTTTGAATAAATATACATTTTATATATTCTACAAGATTTCAAGACGCATTAATCTGAAGTATTCATCGTCCGATTATAAAGCAACAGATCGGCAGAAAGTGAAAAAAATAATTTCACTGCACGATCACGATAAAGATAACCGTCTGATAAAGGTGAAAACGCGATTCACCCAAAGGACGATCTAAAGATGACAACCACTTTCTACAAATCGGCAAAGATGAACACAGAATAATGTAAGAAGTTATCGAAAGTGATCTAAAAAAGAACCTGACGAGGTCTTACGGATTGCTAAAATAATAACTTAAAGACTGGCCGACATTAAGAAGTCGGACCAAGTCAACCCAAGTTATAAGTAAACCCTGGAAAGAGGTCTGGCCAACCTTATTAAAGAGAATTACTTTAACTTAGAAGGTCCCGACATAACAAAGTCAGCCCAAAACTAAAAAGTTATACAAGTAGTCCCTGAAAGAGACCTAACACAGGTCCAAAAAAGAGGACTACAAAAATAACTCAAAGGAGACCGATATAACGAAGTCGGACTCCTACTACTAAAAAGTTATTTGCAAAAATAACTCAAAGGAGACCGATATAACGAAGTCGGACTCCTACTACTAAAAAGTTATTTGCAAAAATAACTCAAAGGAGACCGATATAACGAAGTCGGACTCCTACTACTAAAAAGTTATTTGCAAAAATAACTCAAAAGAGACCGATATAACGAAGTCGGACTCCTACTACTAAAAAGTTATTTGCAAAAATAACTCAAAGGAGACCGATATAACGAAGTCGGACTCCTACTACTAAAAAGTTATCTGCAAAAAGAACTCAAAAGAGACCGACATAACAAAGTCGGACTCCTACTACTAAAAAGTTATAAAAGCAAATCCAAAAAGGTCGAGCTGCAAGGTTCCAACATTCTCAGAAAACAGAAGAGATACCAAATCAAGCACAAAAAGCATGATATAGTCTACAAAAAGTTATAAAAGCCTTGGAGGCCACCGAAACCTACCTTAAAAAGCTAAGCGAGCTACCTTTTGTTTTTCAAAAATAAAAGTTGCTAGGCAAGCAACAAGAAAGTGTCAGCAGTTAACAAAACATAAAGAGTTTAAAAAGCCCACAAGCCGGGCCAACTATATAAATATCCAGAATGAATGAAGCTAAGGGTCAGAAGACTTTTTAGCAGGAGACGGAGGGCGAGTCTGGAGAGGAACAGCATCCACAGTACCGTCATCTTAGTTTAAGATCTGGCAGTCAGGATCAGAGGCGGGAGGGTCGACCTCGGTAGGAACAGCAGAAGTCGACACCTTAGCAAAGGACACAGGTGGAAGTTCGACATTATCATCATCCTCGTCATCAGGGACAATCTTGCCATCCTGGACAATATTATCCAGGCTGAAGAGGGTCAGGTCAGCCTCGGGAGCAATAACCCGAACTTGCTCCTTCAGGTTCTCATAAGCAGCAGTCACGCTGCCAACAAGATGACCTTGAAGTTCAGAATAATCTTCCCGGGCACTCTCCAGCTCCCCCCTCAGGTGCATCACCTCCCGATAGGATGTAATGTAACTATCCTTATGCATCATTGCCGTGTCCTCGGCCAACCACACAGAAGCTGCCAGAGAAAGGGAACTCGCCTTCTCGTTCTCTAGATCTTTTTCCAGCTTGGCCACCTTCACCTCGAGCTCCTCCTTCAGCCCCTTCATCCGGTCGAACTCTTGCTTTGCCTCCTCCATAAATGCTTTGGTGGCATGGAGAGGTAGGTTCTGAGCAGTTCGGTGCATAGCAGCCCCCATATACGCCATTTTTATGTTGTTTCGGGTCATAAATTCCAAATGATGAAGGATGGACACATCGTCCATAGAAAGAGCGCCATAGGGGCCGATTTGCTGATCTACAAATTCAATAGCATTAAAGTCGGGAGCATCGAGGTCAAAGGGCTCAACTGTTTTTGTTTCTTATTGGGAGGAGCGACAGAAGGAGCAGTAGAAGTTGAAAGAGGGTCAGCCAGACGAACTCGGGGAGTAGGGATCACCTTCCTCATCCCGGGAGAACTCGGCATGGACGGCTTCACACGCACTTGGGAAAATCCCTCCCCGGCCGCCTTAGCCGAGATGTTCTTGGCAGCAGTCGCCTTCTGCGCCCTCTTAAAATCCTTCATGGATTCATTATTCTTCATCGCCTCTGCAAATAAGACACAACAGTAAGAAATTAAGCTACAAGTCGGAAAGGCATTCACAAGCGATATAAACAGATAACAAAGGAAACGCAAAAATACCCAGCTCAGTTTGAAGAAGAGAGGGATTGGTTAAAAATTTCTTTGTATCAAGATAGGGGGATTGACCCCAGTGTTCTTCCAAGATAGTCACAAAAGCTCGCTCAGCCTCATCCAACATTTTCCACATATATCTGGACACTCTCACATCTTTTTGCCATTCCAAGGGAAAGGCGGGCTCATCATTCTCGTCCAGGAAAAAGGGCCGAGCTCCTTCAACAGCTCAGACCTTGAAAAAATAGTTCTTAAAATCACGAAACGATTCATCAAACATGGAAAAGACCTTCTTTCCTTGGGAAGATCGGAAGGAGACCCACGCTGCCTTCTTTTTTACTACTCCAGGCTTTGTCAAGACAAATAGGTAGAAAAAGAGAGATTGCGAGGCAGGGATGCCAAAACCATTACACAACAATTGAAAAATTTTAATGAAACCCCAGGAATTAGGGTGAAGTTGAGAGAGAGCAACATTACAGGACCATAACAGGTCGGTCTCAAACTCAGTAAAAGGAAGGGTGATACCCAGCTGACCAAAGAAGAAGTCATAAGCATAGAAAAAAGGGCGATCATTAACAACCCGAGTAGAGAAACAAACTCTCTCCTCAGAAGAGGGAGGGACAAGTTCATAATTCTTCTCATCACCATGATTACTACAGACCCTACAAAACTACCTAAGCTGCGCGCAAAACTCGGAATCAATCAAAGAGACACACATAAGAACCATCGAGTCCACCCAATCGGCCATGCCCTTGGGAACCTGGGAAGACATCTCTACAACGTTATTGCGAGAAGACATGAGGCCAACTAAATCTTACAATAAGAAAAGAAGAGTGGATTACTAACAAAACATCTCGGATGAGGGGCAAAACAACTTGACAGACGAACAAACAGGAAAGGAAAACCCCAAGACTCAAACCAAAGCCCTGGGGCATCCTTTGGAGGCAGTAACAAAGCAAGGTTTCAAGAAAATTCTACAGCTTACGTCCCGGCACTCATCATAGGAGAAAATAAGATTTCAAAACGAAAGCAAAAAACAAGCAAAAACCATCGAAGGCACAAGCAAAAACGACGACAACATGCAAAAGCCCTAAAAAAGATTCAAGCAACAAGAAAAGCAAAAAGATTCGCACCAAAAACGAAGAAATTCCAGAACACGCAACAATCAGGCACAGTAAAAGCAGAAAGATCCAAACTTTCTCTGAGCAAAAATCAAACTTTCTAAAATCAGACATATAAGGAAACAGAGGAAGAAAAATCGAACCTGGAGAATAGAAGAAAACCTCGAAAGAAAAGAGCAGAAGCGGCAAAGCCATCCCTCGAAGTGAAAAACTGCGAAGATGGAAGGAGAAATCTGGAAATCGCCCTTCTTCCACAGAAAGCAGTAGCAGAACAGACGTTGCAGGAAGGAACCACGAAACTCCAGGAAAGAAACAGAAAATGAGAGAGTAAAGGGAGAAGTTACGAAGAAGAGCGAAGAAGAGAAACCGTTTTTGATTGAGAAATTCAAAATAAAAAGCCAAGAGAAAATGGGGCAATTAATACCAATTAATGAAGGTATTAAACCCTCTCACATTCCCAAGAACAAAGCGCTGATATAAAAGCGCGCGCTTTTAGAGAAAAACGTTTTACATTCAAAAGATTCTACAAAAGGAAGAAATTGACAAAATGCTTGAGTTCGGCTTCGTCAGAGAAGGACCGAAGTCAAAGACTCGACCTCAACAAAAAGACCGAGCTCAAGCAGGGGCACTGTTCATACCCAGGTCGAGCTACCTGACTTGGGATGATTGGCGACAAAGCGACCGACCTCTTCAGGTCAAGCTACCCGACCTCTTCAGGTCAAGCTACCCGACCTCTTCTCAAAGAGGTCGGCCAAATCAACAGGAGAGCCCAATAAAGGG
The DNA here is from genome assembly GCF_059453495.1 of Arachis ipaensis. NCBI lineage: Eukaryota > Viridiplantae > Streptophyta > Magnoliopsida > Fabales > Fabaceae > Arachis > Arachis ipaensis. The sequence goes on along the minus strand of NC_142443.1, from coordinate 132,315,426 downwards.
CCCAAATAGAGGAACACGACCCAAATCCACAGGCCGTACGAGCCTATAGAGATAAGGGCAGTTCCCTTGAAGATAAGCTGACCTCAACTCAAAAGATAAAGATAAGATAAAGATAACTAACTTATCTTATCTAAAAAGGTCACTATCACACCATTATAAATACACTGGAGCACCCAGGTATAACTCATACTCTGATTCTACATAAAACCTGCTTAATACCCGTGCTAACTTAAGCATCGGAGTCTCTTGCAGGTACCCCCCACCCTTCGGTGATCAAGGATCAGCAGTGCTGTAAATCCAACAAGTCGGATACAACAGCTCTGGCCGCCATCAGCCAACCGGACACGTTATCTCCGACCAGTACAGAAGATCTCATCCGAGATCGACCTCCGGTTTCAGGTAACCCTCGGAACAAGTATGATTATGAATTTTTGGATGAATTAGAGTGGATATGAAACTTTTATCAGAGAAGAAAGTTATTCTAATGAGGATTGAAATTAGTTAACTAATTTCATGAGACTTTTAAGTCAGTCAAGCTAACAATTAAGAGAGAGGATAAAATTATATGAAAATTTAACCAAGTTTGATTGATCTAGTAATTAGTTCACTAGTCTAATTCATTGGCCAGCGGTACATCCTTAAATGAAGTACCCACTTTAGCCTGCGGGATTGGGGGATACCATAGGAGACCAAAAAAAATTATTTAACTAACTCTTTTGTACAGGTTTTGCAAACAGAAATACTTCCAGAGGATATAATAAGTTATAGTTTCATTAATACTATTTGAAGAGGCTTCGTCCTACAAAGAGTTGAGTTGTTTGCTTAGTTTGCTTTGGCTGGCAGGGTGAATACCAAGAAAAAATTATGTAGATTAGGTGTTATTGATCAAAATGATAATATGTATGTATTATGTAATAGGGTTGTTGAGAATATCTTTTACTTGTTTTTTGGTTGTGAATTTATTTAACAGGCGTGGTGTGTTTTGGTTGACTACATTTGGTAGACTATGGTATGTTCCAAATATACTTAAGCAACACTTTAAAAGTTGGTCGAAGTGTCTGGTAGAAAAAATGAGTAAAAGAGATGGTGGATAGGATTTTTTGCAACCATCTAAAATGTCTGATTAGAAAAGAATGATAGAATCTTCAAAATGAAGGTTCATGGTTGTAGAAATAATAAACAAGTCATTTACAAGCTACGACGACTAGAATAATATTGAACCCTATGATTATTGATGACAATGCCCAAAATGACTATGAGTTGAATTTCTTAGTTTGTTTTTTAGTAGTTATTTATTGTTTCTATTCTCTATGTTTCATCTTGTTGTGTTGAGCTTTTCTAAATAAAAAAACTTAAAATAAGTAATAGATTCTACTTACATTCTTATTACTGAAGAGGGAGCGAGACTTTTACAGCTTGTTTGGAATGCTAGGAATTAGAATTCACTCAAGAGTTGAATTCTGGTTCTTGCTTTGAAACAACTAAAAATGAATGATTTGAATTCTTTTGAGAATTCCAATTCCCATTTTTTCTTCATTTGTAAATCAGACCAAAAAGGGTCTGATTTCCAAATCAACTCTCACACTCTTTAAACTTGAATTCTATTCCATTAATATATTATAGTTATTCCAAATCATGAAATTGAATTTCAAATAGAAATGAATTCTTTTCTTAAAGGAAATAGAATTCTTTTCCATGTTAAATGGTTTATAAACAAGCTTTAAAGTCCTAAAATAAACTTTGTGAAGTATATCAGTTCAAGATTTTTTCTTTTTATTTTTTTATCATTACACAACTCATGCACTCATGTTATAAGATTTTTTAAACCTCATCCAAGTCTTAGCTAAAATTTAAATTTGATACAGCCTGATCAAAAGACAATCTAATTTGCCACTTGATCTAGGCCTCAGCTGCATATAAGTCTAAGATTTTCTTTTAAGTTGAAAATATAATGTAAACAATGAAAGCCTCTAAAGTATATATACAAAAACCTTTTTTTCGGCCATGGACCCCTATATACAAGAACTTTGATTTTTTTTTCTTTTGGACTTGGGTAGGATCTCCAATCCAACCCAGAAGAGATCCCACAATTTCAAACAGTACAATGATACTTTTTTCCTCCCATAGCCCCACCTAATATATCTGAACTAATGTCTAGTGGAGAACACCAATGCTAATGCTTGCAACGCTACTAATCAAAGTCCAGTGAGAAGAAAGACACTAATAGAAAATTGATGTAGCTATCTCCATTGACACCGATCAGGATCCGTTCTCCTCGATAGGTTCAAGAGCACCAACCAAGGATTATGGGCGCTACACTCGGAGGTGTTGTGGGTCCTTCGCCGACTACAGACACAGATGCTACTGGTAGTGGTGGCATCCTCAAGAGAGTGCAAGACGAGTTTTGATACCAGCTGCGTGAATTTACGGGATATGTTGCGGCCATAACTCCTCTCTCCTTCTCATCCACACGACCCAAAGAGGTCTTAGGTGCCGATTTTGAGAGGGATGAGTGGATCTTACTGTCGAGCTGCTTCACCTGGAAAATAGGATGTGCGACTCCAAGCAAGGATGAAAATGAAAAGCCGATTCATTTCAATGTCTCCAACTGCCTCTAAACTGTTTCATACAATTGCCTCGTTGGTAACGGACTATTGGCTTTGAGGGCCTGCGGCTAGAGATCAGATGTCGTATTGTGATCCGCCGTTTGGATGCTATCTGCATTGATAATGGTAGTAAGCTGTTCAATTGGCCTTGAGCACCAGTTACCTGGAAGAGCCTCCTCTGCTTTAAGCTTTGCAATTAAATGAGCCCGGGAGTTTTCCTTTCTCGGGGTCCAGGTGAAGCCAAAGCGTTGGTGCTTTGCCATTATGCCTCTGATGTCTTGTAGAATTGGACGGATCTCCCACCAATCTTCCCATGATTTGATAATTTGGATTAGTATTAAACTATCGCTTTCAATTATAGCCCTTTCCATGCTCAAATTATCTGTTAGAATCACTGTTTTTCTTATAGCTAATGCTTTTGCAATTGTTACTAATCCTTCCTGGATTTTTATTGCAGATCCTCTTATCAATCGTCCCAGGTTGTCAAGAATTGTCACAGCAATTGCTCCCCTGTTAGATTCACTAGAAAAGGCTGTGTCAACGTTTAGTTGTATCCAATTGGTTGGAGGCGGTCTCCACTTTACAGGGAACCTACTTCTCCTTTGCATTTCACTGCTGGATTGAATTAGTATATCTAAGGATTTCCTAAACTCTGTTTCCAATAATTTTGCATTGATTATTGTTCTGAGTGGGTCTGGTTGTGAATTGTTGTGAACTTCTGTATTTTTCGCTTTCCATAATGCCCACATCATTTGGCTTAAACTGCTATCCCTTTGTTCCTGTACCTCCTTGCTCGGTCCTTTGATTTTCTTCCATTTGTCCAAAAGCTATCTTCCTAGTGCAGAGACCGTATCCTTTGTTGGATTAGTGACTATTTTCTTCTTAAATAGATTTGTTCTTATCGGTGAAATATTATGCACTGCTTTTCATAGAAATATTTTAATCTTTTGATGAATTTTTAATCCTCAAATTTTCTTCCATAGGTCCTTATGATTGTCACTAGTGGTTGGGTTATCATCTTCTTTCTCTGTCGCTTCCTTCTTTGTAATGGGATACCCTGTTTTGACTATGAATTCTCCATTCCTCCTGTACGACCACCTTAGAGTATCTTCTTTATCAAGCATGCTTACTAGTGTTTGAAGGACCTCTTCTCTTATAAAATCTGGGAATAATTCCTGAACCTTTGTTCTGTTACAGTTTCCACCTATATCAGCATGTCTGATACCTTGCTAACATCAGAATGGCGTCTTTTCAACGGTTGGCTTAATCCGTGAATCTAGTTATCCTCCCATATGTTAATCTTAAACTCATTTCCTACACTCCACTCTCCGTTCCTTTTAAGAAAATTACTTCCTTGCAAAATTGTTGTAATTATTCTATAATTAGTATATATTTGTTTATATTAGGACAGATTTGGTGCAGATTTGTTTTGAATAGCTTTTATTACCTGTTATTTTCTTTTCTTAATTAGGTTGTAAATAATCTTTATATTCTGTATGTAATCACACTCTAAGTGAAACAATTCAGGAATAATATTCAAAAATCTTCTTTTTAAGTTGGTATCAGAGCTCCCAATTCTGAGGGTTCTTCTTTCATATTTTTTCAGCATTTTTTCAGGCAGCCTTCATTGCTGCAGCTATACCTGTTTTGGTGCCCTGCCGCTGCCGCACGCCGCCACCAGAATTTTTCGGCGAGTTTTTGAACGAGACCACCACCATCAGAAGCATGATTTATCGATCTACAAAGCCCAGGAGATTTCGTTGCCATCGGCCACTCCGCACGCGATCTCTTTGATTGCGACGCTGCTTGCCCAGACACGATCGTCGGTTTTCTTTTTTCTTCTTCTGTCTTCCGTTTGCTACCTGAAATCAGCCGTAATTATATGTACTTCCCCATTGCTAAGGAGATTTGGAATAATCTAAGTCAGGCATACTCAATGAAGAAGGATACTGCAGCATGTTATGAAATAGAAAACAAGATCTTCAATACCAAGCAAGGGAGCCTCTCCGTAACAGACTACTATGGGACGCTGAATTGTTTATGGATCGAGTTAGATCAGTATCAAAATTTGACTATGCAGTGCACACCTGATTCTACTACATTGACACAATTTATTGAAAGGATACGTATATTTAAATTTCTGTCTGGCTTACACTCTGAATTTGATCCAATTCGGGTTCAAATTTTGGGTAAAGAAAAAATTCTTTCTCTCTCAGAAGTTTTTCATATTGTACGAGGGGAAGAAACTCAGAGGTTAGTCATGTTGGAAGAAGAAAATTCTGTTGATGGTTAAGCTCTAGCCACTGGCAAAGGTCCTTTAAAAGGTCCATCCCTTTCGTATGGAAAGCCTCCCTCAAAGGCTCACCGTGATGATCGCTGGTGCAGTTATTGTTGGAAAATAGCTCATACTAAGGACACATGTTTTAGACTTCATGGAAATGAGAAGGTCCTCGAACGTATTGGAGGATTCAAAGGTGCCATACAAAGACGTGCTAACCACACATTATCTGACTCTGAAAGTGTGGAAGACCCAAGTATCTCACAAGCTGCAAAGGAAGCCCCAGCCCTTAGCAAAGAAGAATTAGACCATTTACGTAGTCTTATGGACTCACTTAGTAAGACATCTAGCCCTTGTGCTTTAACCATGACTGGTAAGGGTTCTAGCTTCTTATCCTTTAATGCTCCTAGCACTGAGAGTACCTGGATTGTAGACTCTGGTGCTACAGATTATATGACACCTCATTCCCTTTCTTTTTCATCTTACACTAATTCATATGGTCACAAACAAATCACTGTTGCTAACGGTTCCCATATTCCTATTACTGGATATGGTAACATCCACCTTCAACCTTCTATCCATTTAAAAAATGTGCTTCATGTTCCAAAATTATCTACTAACCTCATGTCTATTCATAAGGTTATTAAAGACTTAAATTGTGCTGCAACTTTTTTTCATACTCATTGTGTATTTCAGGATCTTACCACGGGGAGGACGATTGGAATTGCTAAAGAGCAGGACGGGTTATACTACTTACAGCACAAAAAGAGTACCACATAAAAGGCACTTAATTCAAATCATCAGACAAACATACTGTCCTGGGCAAACTCTCAGATATGGCTTCAGCATAAACGTCTTGGTCATCCTCCATTTAGTACCCTAAAGTCTTTATTTCCTTTTTTATTTACAAAAGTGTCTGTCGAGTCTTTTCAATATGATGTTTGTCAATTAGCTAAACACCATCGGGCTACTTTTTCTCCCAGTAATAATAAAAGTTCTAAACCTTTTGATCTTGTTCATTCTGATGTGTGGGGACCTTCAGCTATTAGTAATATTTCTGGTGCAAAGTGGTTTGTTTCTTTTATTGATGATTGTACACGAGTTACCTGGATCTTTCTCATGAAAGATAAATCTGAAGTTTTCTACTTGTTTGAAAATTTTTACCAAATAGTTCGAACACAATTTGGAAGCCTGATTAAGCGATTACGTTCTGATAATAGCAGAGAATATGTGAACCAAAATTTTTCCAAGTTCCTTAAGGATAATGGAGTTATTCATGAATTGACCTGTGTAGACACCCTTCAACAGAATGGGGTGGCAGAAAGGAAAAATCGTCATCTTCTTGAGGTTACTCGAGCATTACTCTTCCAAACGTCTGTTCCTAAGTCTTACTGGGGGGAAGCTGTCCTAACAGCCACTTATTTGATTAATAGATTACCATCTCAGGTCTTAGACAGTGTTAGCCCTATTCAATTTCTGACCAAAATTTACCCCTCTATCCCTATTATGAGTAGTCTTCAAGGTTGTATCTTTAGTTGTCCTATTTTTGTTCATATTTATAGTTCTCATCGGGGTAAGTTGGATCCTCGGGCAATCAAATGTGTCTTTATAGGTTATACTTCAAACAAAAAAGGATACAAATGCTATCATCCTCAAAGTCGTAAATTCTATATCTCCAAGGATGTCACATTTCATGAGTCCGAGTCCTTCTTTCCTAGTTCTCAGCTTCAGGGGGAGAGTCTTCCAGAAGCTGAGTTTCTTGAGTCGTCACCTTTTCCCTTGTTGCAGAATTTCACTTCTCCGGAGGATAACAAAGACCCTGAATCAGCATCACTATTAGAAAAGAATAATGAGGAGAATAATGAGGACATGTTTTTTGGAAAATAATATCAACAAAGGCAGCAAGAACCTGTCCTGGTCAAACAGCAACTTCATTCGTCTGAACCGGAGGTAAGACCTCATACTCTTGAGACTCTTAACACCTTAAATACCACTTGTGCAACTAACCTAGATGATTTACCTATTGCCATGAGAAAAGAAAAAAGATCATGTGCCAAATATCCTATTTCTAAATTTGTGTCCACTAAAAATATTTCTGTACAACACTAGAATTTTCTTTCAGCTATTGATTCTGTCAGAATCCCTACATCAGTACAAGAAGCCTTAAAAGATGAGAACTGGGTTCGAGCTATGAATAAAGAAATGGGTGCATTAGAAAGGAACGAGACTTGGGAGATTGTAGAGAGACCAACGGACAAGAAAGCAATGGGTTATAGGTGGATATACATAGTTAAATATCAATCTAATGGCACACTGGACAGGTATAAAGCAAGGTTGGTTGCAAAAGGATATACCCAAACCTATGGGATCCATTACGAGGAGACATTTGCTCCGGTGGCAAAAATGAATACTGATAAACCCATATTTTATGATTCATTTTGTGCTCAATTAAGTGTTTTTATCAATTCTTCACCCACTTATTCATATGAATTGCATGGTTTTACTTTCTCTTCCTTATTTTATGATATATGTAAAAAACATGTTTCCTATGCTTTAAAAATATTAAATTTAATTATCCTTCATTACCATTCGATGCCGTGATTTGTGTGTTAAGTATTTTCAGGCTTCATAGGGCATGAATGGCTTAAAGGACAGAAAGAAAACATACAAAAATGGAAGGAAAGCAAAAAATGGAGTTTTGAAGAAAAGGCAGCGACGCGAACGCATAGATGACGCGGATGCATGCCTAGCACGAAATGGCACTGACGCGAACGCATGAACGACGCGAAGGCGTGCCTTGAGCAGAACGCAAATGACGCGTACGCGTGACTGACGCGCCCGCGTGACTGACGCGCCCGCGTGACAGACGCCACGTGCAGGAATCTGCAAAAAACGCCCCCAACGATTTCTGGACCCTTTTTTGGCCCAATTCCAAATCCAGAAACACAGAATATAAGCCAGAGAATGGGGCAATCAAACAACAATTCACAGAGAGACATTTTGACAACATTCATAATACACAATTTTAGGATTTAGATGTAGTTTTTAGAGAGAGAGGCTCTCCCCTCTCTCTCAAGTTTTAGGATTAGGATTCCTTTTATTTTATTTCATGATTACTACTTCAATGACAGGTTCAATGTTCTTTTAATTAATGTTTCTCTTCTACTTTTATTTATTCCAATGCTTTTACTTGTTAATGTTCCAATTTAGCTTATGAATCTTTCCATGTTAGATTTAAATATTCTATTTAATATAATTTGAGGTATTTCAGATTTATAATTGCTTTATTCTATTTATGATGCTTTCTATTTAATTTAGATTTATTTTTCCCTTTTGGCCTTGGTTAAGTAATTGGTAACACTTGAGTTATTAAACTCAGCGGTTGATTGAGATTTGGGAATTGCTGATTAATTTGGATCACTCTAAAGCTAGTCTTTCCACGGGAGTTGACTAGGACTTGAGGATCAAATTAATTAGTCCACTTGACTTTCCTTTATTTAGTAAGTTTTAACTAAGTGAGAGCAATAAACAATTTTCATCACACCTGATAAGGATAACTAGGATGGGATTTCCAGTTCTCATACCTTGCCAAAAGATTTTATAATTATTAATTTATTTTTCTTGCCATTTAACTTACTTGTTCTCTATTCCAAAAACCCAAAAACATACATTTTTCCATAACCAATAATAAATCACACCTCCCTGCAATTCCTTGAGAAGACGACCCGAGGTTTTAATATTTCGGTTATAAATTTTATTGGGTTTATTGAGTGACAAACAAGTTTTTGTATGACAAGATTATTGCTTGGTTTAGAAACTATACTTGTAACGAGAATTTATTGTGAATTCTAAACCATCAATCTTCCAGTTCATCAAAATGGCGCTGTTGTTGGGGAATTGCAAACGTGTGCCTTATTATTGGTTATTGTAAATATTTCCTTTTTCCTGTTTATTTGTTTTTATTTTTGTTTTTAATTTTTATTAATTGCTATGAGTTCTCACCCCCATCGCTTTGAGTTTGGTTCTAATATTGTTGAAAGGAATGTAAGCTATAACAGGAACATGCATCAAGGTCAAAACAACCAGAGATGGACGGAGCCGCGAGGATTTGATCAACCTTTTAGGCAACAATATCTTCCAACGTACCATGGACAACGACCATTCAACAATGCATGTCGAGACAATAGTTATGGTAGACCCTTTCGTGACAACCAACACCTACCAAATTACTATGGTCAAGAGCCATTCCGAGGTGCATACCAAGATAATAGATACGGTGGACCCCCTCGTAGTTACCAACAAGCACCATCACATGCCTATGAACCACCTCCTCAACATAGCTTTGAACCACCATACTCACAAGCCCCCTACCAACATTCACCTCCGTATGACCCTAACCCATACCCACCCCAATTCCCACCACGTCCTTATGCACCATGTCCATATCCATCAACCCAAGAATCAAGGGAGCAACTCAAGGAAACATTGGAAAAATTTCATGCAACCCTTCACCAACTGGAGCAAGTGATTAATCGATTACCTTCCCGACGTTTGGACACTCAAGGAACCCCCATGGCTTCATGTGGACAATCTAATGAAGAACGCAGCATGAAGGCGATACTAGAAACTCCAATGGACAGTAAGGAGCATGATTTTGTACTGGAACAAGTGGATGAAGCTGAAATTATCGAAGAAGAAGAATTGGTTGAAGATTTAGGAGATGCTGAACCTCCATGGGAATCCAGAATTGTGGAGAATTCCGTCAAGAAATTTGCAATTGATGCTAAGGAGGATAGTGCACAGCCCCCAAAGCAGGTATCTTATGAAGAACTGGACGGTTCAACTCAAGATGCGAGTTTCCTTGATAATGACAATCACGAGTTAAGTTCTCCTAGTAATGAACTTGCATCCGCAAGTGAATTCTTTGAGATTGAAGAATCTTCCCCAAGTGAATACGAAAATGATGCGGAGGTCGACTTCTCTCAACCTCCAACTTATGACTTGAGTGATGAGGAAGATATCGAAGACTTTGATCAAAACGTGGTTGCAGTTGAAGAAGTTCGCAAGGAAGTGGAGGAATTCACAAAAGAACACAAGGGAGTAGAGCTTGCAAAACCCCTGGAAGCACCTTTTCCAAGGCCATTACCATCCAATACAAATTTCAAGTGGGTAAAATCCTTAGCCTTTATCTTTACTTTTCCACTTGAATATGGCTTGCTTGAAACAGATGGCCAGCTTAGAGCTCTTTGCGGCTTTAAGAGTAAAAGGGAAATGGTTCGTGCTCAAGGCTGGTATGCAAGATTCAACAAAGTTCCACGCTTCACTTTGAAGTGTAGGGATTGGTTTCGAGTTCGATTGAATGGGTCTCGGAAGATGTTTGGTCAACATGGTGAGAATACAACTTCTAAACCGCCCGGCTGGAAAAATATAGATCGAAACAAAGGCGGATATAAAAGCAAGGTTTGGGATCCTGGAATATATTCTGATATTCAGCACCCTGGGAGCCTGAAAACCTGTTTGAATTTGCTCAAGGCCTTTACATGCCTAGTTTGGGACCCCGGAGGCTATTGGAATTCCAAACAGTGGTAGAGATTTTTGGATGAATTCAAGCACAAGCCACCATAGCAGGAAGCTCAGCAAATGTCCAACTTAAGGACTTTAACCAAAAGTGCTAGGTGGGAGACAACCCACCATGGTATGATCATTCCTTTTCCAAATTTGATTTTATTTCGTTTTATTTGTTTTTGAGTTTTATTTTATTCTATTTTCATTGAACCTGGAATTATTCATAGCACCTACATTATCATTGCATTTTGCATCCTGCATATATAAAAAAAAAAAAAGCACCCACGCATGAGCATGTGCCACGCGTGGGCGTCGATTGCAAATCGGCGTCAAAAATCCAACGTCCAGAAAGTTGGGCTGGAATCATGCGGATGTGGTGCATTAGGCACAATTTGGGCCACGCGATCGCGTCGCTGACACGAACGCGTCACCTTCATTACATCTCACCCACGCATTCGCGTCAGTGACGCGAATGCGTCAGTGACGCGAACACGTCACTTTCACTTCACACACACCACGCGAAAGCGTGGGCGACGTGTACGCGTCGCCTGGAAATCTTAGCCCCCTAATTGGAAATAGAGAGTTGTGCTAAAACGACGTTGGAATTGTGCGTTTAGCACAATTCTCAGCGACGCGTACGCGTGCCCCACGCGTACACGTCACTTTCATTATCCATCAATCACGCGATCGCGTCATTCCCCTTTTCGCCCTAAACACGCGATCACGCGCCCCACGCGTTCACGTAGATTCAAATACCCTAACCCCAACCCATGCGAACCCTACCCCTTTCGCGTACCAAAACCCACCCCCCCAAACCCCCTCTGCACTCTCTCTTCCTTCACCCCCAACCACCACATCACCACCGCCCCTCCCTCACCGAGCCATCACCACCACCCAGGACATCTGGCCGACCGCCACCACGCCCCAACCACCGCTCCCTCCCCTTCTTCTTCCTTCCCCGCTTCTCCTCCACTGTCGCGCCGCCCCGTCCCCAAGCCGCCCAGCGCCGCCGTCACCTCCGCACGCCACCACGCCCCCAACCCTCCCCTTCTCCCCTCTTCCTCTCCTTCCATCTCCCATAACCCCGTTAAACCCACACCCACCACACAGCCACCATTGCCCCCACCAAACTGCCGCCGTGCCGCCTCCCAGGGCCACCGCGTCCCTGCCACCACCAACACCATCTCTCTGCGCCCTAATTCTGTTCCTCTGCCCACCAGGTTCCGCCGAACACTAAATCCTTTTTCCCGTTGATTAGTTTGTTAGTTTTTCGATTTTTGTTCAAATTAGGATAGTTAGAGATGCATGATCATAGTGGATTTTAGGTGGTTAGGTAGTTAGGATGTGGTTAGTGGATTTAGGCCTGATAATTACGCCGTTCTTGTTACCTGTTTTAATCTGTTTCGCAATTTGAATATTGCTGTGATGTTACTGTTGTTCATATGTTGTTTTGATGCAAATTGAGTTGTTTATTTTGAATTCCTATGAATTACTAATTGTTTCTCTTTTCTGCACTATTTTATTATCATATGAACTGGTTTTTGCTGTTGTTTATTACCCGGGAATGTCCAATTTTTAGACGAAATGCTGCCCAATTTTTTTCAGCATATTATTTCACTCTACTACCATTCATGAATTCGTTTTGGAACTTTCTAATTTTGCACTAAATGGTTTTAACCAAAGCAATACATGAATGCACGGGCCTGCTTTCTCATTCTTTCTGATTCCCTTATTTGATTAAATCAATTTTGAATTTGCAATTCTTTTCCATGGTTAATCATCAGTAATCTGCACTTTTTCCTTGAATTTGAGTTACTTGTTTTCAAATTTGTGCAATTTTAGTTATTGGGAACCACAACAACATGCCATTGACTTTAACTTCATTTTTAACTCTTAACCACTTTTAACTTTCTAACTTTTTAATTTTCAACTAACTACTTTCAAAACCACTTCAAGGCATGTTTAGTGTTGTTCCTAATTACAAACAATTCCGCACATCTAAGATTTTGAATTGTGATTTTTCTTCTCCAACTTTTAACTTGCCTACAATCCAAAATTTTACATCAAATTAACTCAATTCATGCTTACATTGCCACTTTATTCCTCTTTTGCCAATCTATGCTTCTATTGATATATTCCTATTTGCTTACCTGTTTTCCTGCTTTAATTCTTAAACTTTATTATGGAAATTCTGCTTTTCAGGATGTCTGACCCTAAAAGTAAATGAAAGGGCAAAGCCACCACTGGCAAAAGAAAAAGAGGAGAATCCTCTTCTTCTATTTTGGATATCCTCCACGACGATTCCTGGCGGGAGAAGAACTTTACCCTGCAGGAAAAGGCCGATCAGCTACTGACTGCCACATATCCTGTCAAGTTTGCCAACAGATATTGTGAGCTGAAGTATCCAGTTTTTGCCACTTCCAGGAACCTATACCTAGAAGGGACCCTCAAAATTCCAGAAGAACTCAAACAATACACTTCAGAACAAATTAAATAGAGAGGCTGGTTCTTCTTGGAAAGGAACCTGACTGAAGTCAACTCATCCTAGGTCAGAGAATTCTACTGTAACTACTTCAAAACATCCCTGGATGCAGTACAGCTTCGAGGCAAGCAGATTCTGGTTACTGAGGAAGCAATAGAAGAAATCCTCCAGCTCCTACCAAAATCCGATCAGCCAGACGGTTACCAAAAGGCTGAGGAGGATATGAGATTCATGAGATTTGACTGGGACGCAGTGAAGCAGAGAATAGCCCTTGATTCTACTGTCCCATGGGTCATGGGCAAGTCCACAGTGGCCCCAAAAGGACTAAAGATTATCTACCTGAATGATGAGGCTCGGCTTTGGCAGCAGATCCTAAGTAACTATGTGATACCGAGCACTCATGAGACAGAGGTGCCAGCTGCTATGATTACCCTCATCTGGTGTGTGATGGAGGGAAAAGACTTATATCTGCCCTGCTTTATCCGGTATTACATGGCCAGGATCCATGTTAGAGGCACTCTCCCCTTTCCCTACTTGATTACTCAGCTAGGCCGCCGAGCTGAGGTGCCCTGGGAGATTGCTGATGAAAAGCCCACTGCCGCCGACTGCAAGAAGATCATCCCTCACAGTAGAAAGTTTCAGGCTTTAGGTTACCGACCTCCTTTTCTCACTGACTCTGCTGAGGCAGCTACATCTTCTGCTGCCCCTTCAGCATCCCCTGCTGCACCTGCCACCACTACTGCACCCTCACCTACTTCAGAGCCCATCTACCATCTCGTGCATCGCTTATTTGACCGATTGGACTAGATGGAGTGCCGCAACCAGCGGCGATATGAGAGATCTGAGCGTTGCAGCAAGCAACGCTATGAGCACTTAAAGTTGATGATCCGATCTGGCCACCACGACATCCCCTCCGAGCCTGACACCCCTTCTGAGCCATCTGAGGAGGAGGCAGACGATCATGAGGAGGAGGCACATGCAGAGGCTGAGCAGGCAGGACCCGAGCAGGCTACGCCACACCATGAGGAGCCCCATCAGATACAGCCGGCTGATCCAGAGATCCCTCTACAGACAGAGCCTCCACTTCAGCAGGCAGACCCTCCGACACTCATACAGATTGCAGAGCCTCAGACCACCACAGAGACACCTACTGCACATCCTTCCGGAGATGACACTTCCTCACACCCAGCTTGAGTGAGCATCGAGGATGATGCTATTATTTAAGTGTGGGGAGGTTGCCATCTCTGGCGAACTTTATTTTGGTGAACCACTTTTCAGACTCTCTTTTATTCTATTTTGTTTATTCTCTGTATTTTTATTTTTTATTTTTTATTTTATTTTTTATTTTATCTTATCTTATTTATCTTTCAGTACTTGCACATTTTTCTGTATTTTTACTATATTTATGCATTTTGCACTTTGGTTTATATATTTATCTTAGATATCTAGTTTAGTTGCACTTTTAGCTTATTAAGTTGTGATATAGAATATATGGATTAATTAGCTTAGTTTACCCTTTTAGCATACGATAATTTGGATTAATTGAAAATAAAAAAGAGTAAACTAGAGACTTTAGTATAACAGAATCACAACAATCCACACACTGTATATATATAGCAACAAATGTGAGTTAGTTAACAACATTTCTTCAAGGAAGAACACTAAGTTTTTAAGAGCCATCCTAAGATTCACATTGAGAATAATGGGAACTCTTGATTTCTACTTGCATGACACACATGACTGATATATGGTTTTTGAGCCAGAGAACACACAATCCGTGAGTTTTTGAGCTTAATTGTATGGTTGCATTTAACCATAAATTCATTCCTGTGTGTTTCGCCCTTCTTTTCTATGCTTGTAATCTTAACTTTGTTTTAATCTATATGTCCAATATAGAATGTAGATACATACCCACATATGATTGAGGCCATCATTTGAATTTTTTCTTACATATCCCAAATAAACCTACCTCCTACATCACCTTTGTTAGCCCCCTTAAGCCTTTTAATCCCCTTTTATTCTATAACCACATTACTAGCCTTAAGCAGAAAAATAATTTAAAAATCCCAAGTTGAATCATTGGTTAGCTTAAGATAGAAATTGTGATGCACACTAAGTGTGGGAAAACGTGGAAACATGGGTTGATAGGAAAGGATTAAATTAATAAAATAATCAAGATTTTGGGAGCATACTCATATGAAACCAAAATAAATGAAAATACCTTGTGCATTGAAAATGTTATGTTTATGTTTCAAAAAAAAATTTTAAGTAATTAAATAAAGGGACAAAATTTCCCCAAGAATAAGTTTAGTGAAAAATCAATGCACATAGGATAACATTAAAAATAAATTGGTACATAAGTATGTAATACAAAAGTGGAAAAATTATGGGTAGCTAGGCAAATTTTCAAGCTTATGAAAGAGTATGTATATGTTAGGTGAGATCTTAGGCTAATTAAGGATTCAACTTATAGCTCACTTAACCTTATATATACCCTTACCTTTACCTTGGCCCCATTACAACCTTGAAAAAGACCTCATGATGTTTGTATGTATACATTATATATTTGTTGATTGGTTAGATGAAGAACAAAGTTTTAGAAAGTAGGAATAAAAAAGAATAGAGTGATTAACCCCAAACACTGAGTGACTAGAGAGTAAACACAAAAATCCAGTGAGGGTTCAATAGCTCATCTCCATATATCCAAATTTAATTATTTAATTGTCTTGCAAGTTTGTGAAATATTTGAACCCAACTCAATTGTGAATGTATTTTAATATGGCTTGGTCTTAATTGTACATATATGATTCCTTGAAGAATATGAATCAAATTAACCACATGTAAACTCTATATATATAGGTGGATAGTAATTAGAATTGCATGATTCATTTAGGTAGCTTGCATTTAGAATAGATTGCATTGCATAAGATTCTACCATTCTACCTTTACTCTTTCTCTTGGATTTATCATGAGGACATGCTATTGTTTAAGTGTGGGGAGGTTGATAAACCCATATTTTATGATTCATTTTGTGCTCAATTAAGTGTTTTTATCAATTCTTCACCCACTTATTCATATGAATTGCATGGTTTTACTTTCTCTTTCTTATTTTATGATATATGTGAAAAAACATGTTTCCTATGCTTTAAAAATATTAAATTTAATTATCCTTCATTACCATTTGATGTCGTGATTTGTGTGTTAAGTATTTTCAGGCTTCATAGGGCAGGAATGGATTAAAGGACAGAAAGGAAATATACAAAAATGGAAGGAAAGCAAAAAAATGGAGTTTTGAAGAAAAGGCAACGACGCGAACGCATGGATGACGCGGACGCGTGCCTAGCGCGAAATGGCACTGACGCGAACGCATGAACGATGCGGACGCGTGCCTTGAGCAGAACGCAAATGACGCGTACGCGTGACTGACGCGTACGCGTCACAAGGAAAAACTCGAGACCACGCAAACGCGTGACCCACGCGCCCGCGTGACAGACGCCACGTGCAGGAATCTGCAGAAAACTCTCCCAGCAATTTCTGGACCCTTTTTTGGCCCAATTCCAAATCCAGAAACACAGAATATAAGCCAGAGAATGGGGGAATCAAACAACAACTCGCAGAGAGACGTTTTGACAATATTCATAATACACAATTTTAGGATTTAGATGTAGTTTTTAGAGAGAGAGGCTTTCCCCTCTCTCTCAAGTTTTAGGATTAGGATTCTTTTTATTTTATTTTATGATTACTACTTCAATGACAGGTTCAATGTTCTTTTAATTAATGTTTCTCTTCTACTTTTATTTATTCCAATGCTTTTACTTGTTAATGTTCCAATTTAGCTTATGAATTTTTCCATGTTAGATTTAAATATTCTATTTAATAAAATTTGAGGTATTTCAGATTTATGATTGCTTTATTCTATTTATGATGCTTTCTATTTAATTTAGATTTATTTTCCCCTTTTGGCCTTGGTTAAGTAATTGGTAACACTTGAGTTATCAAACTCAGCGGTTGATTGAGATTTGGGAATTGCTGATTAATTTGGATCACTCTAAAACTAGTCTTTCCACGAGAGTTGACTAGGACTTAAGGATCAAATTAATTAGTCCACTTGACTTTCCTTTATTTAGTAAGGGTTAACTAAGTGGGAGCAATAAACAATTTTCATCACACCTGATAAGGATAACTAGGATGGGATTTCCAGTTCTCATACCTTGCCAGAAGATTTTATAATTATTAATTTATTTTTCTTGCCATTTAACTTACTTGTTCTCTATTCCAAAAACCCAAAAACATACTTTTTTCCATAACCAATAATAAATAATACCTCCCTGCAATTCCTTGAGAAGACGACCCGAGGTTTCAATACTTCGGTTATAAATTTTATTGGGTTTATTGAGTGACAAACAAGTTTTTGTATGAAAGGATTATTGCTTAGTTTAGAAACTATACTTGCAACGAGAATTTATTGTGAATTCTAAACCATCAATCTTCTAGTTCATCAAATACCGTCATGATTATCCTCTCCTTAGCAGCACACTTTGGTTGGGAGATGCATCAATTTGATGTTAAAAATGCCTTCTTGCATGGAAGTCTGGAAGAAGAAGTGTACATAGGGATTCCACCAGGATATGGTATCACTAGTGAAGGAAATAAGGTGTGCATACTAAAAAAGGCTTTGTATGGTCTTAAACAGTCCCCTCGTGCCTGGTTTGGAAGATTTATTCAAGCTATGATATCTTTAGGGTATCGACAAAGCCAAGGTGGTCATACTCTGTCTATAAAACATTCACAGGAAGGCAAACTCACTCTACTCTTGGTCTATGTAGATGATATGATTATTGCAGGTGATGATGAGTTAGAAAAACAAACTTTGAAAGAAAAGTTAGCCACTCAGTTTGAGATGAAGGATCTTGGCAAGCTAAAGTACTTCCTTGGGATAGAGGTTGCTTACTCTAGACAAGGCATCTTTATTTCCCAAAGAAAATATATCCTAGATCTCCTCAAAGAGATTGGTAAGTTGGAATGTAAGATCACTGGAGTGCCCATAGAGCAAAATCATAGAATTGAAAATGATGAGGAAAGCCCAAAGGTGGAGAAGGCACAGTACCAGAGGCTTGTGAGAAAATTCATCTACTTATCACACACCAGGCCTGACATAGCCTATGTAGTTAGTGTAGTTAGTCAATTCATGCATGATCCAAGAGAGAGACATTTGCAGGCTGTAAAGAAGATTATTCAGTAGTTGAAAGCCTCACCAGGAAAAGGATTGCTATTCAAAAAGGAAGGGATTTTATCCATGAAAGTATATACTGATCTGACGACGCTGGATCAATTATTGATAGGAGATCCACCTCAGGATATTGCATGTTCTTGGGTGGAAACTTGGTGACATGGAGGAGCAAGAAGCAAAATGTAGTTGCAAGATCAAGTGCAGAGGCGGAATTTAAAGCCATGCCCAAGGGATGTGCGAATTATTATGGATGAAGATCATACTCGATGACCTCAAAGTAAAGTGTGAAGCTCCTATGGAACTGGTTTGTGATAATAAGTCTGCCATTAGTATTACACACAATCCAGTTCAACATGACCGAACAAAGCATGTAGAAATAGACCGACATTTCATTAAGGAGAAATTGGACAATGGTCTTATAGCCACCAAGTACATCCCTTCAAGACTCCAATTGGCAGATATGTTCACTAAGGGACCTCCCACAGAGCACTTAAAAGACCTTACTTGCAAGCTGGGAATGATAGATATACATTCATCAGCTTGAGGGGGAGTGTTGTAATTATTCTATAATTAGTACAGATTTGTTTATATTAGGACATATTTGGTGCAGATTTGTTTTGAATAGCTTTTATTACCTGTTATTTTCTTTCCTTAATTAGGTTGTAAATAATCTTTATATTCTGTATGTAATCACACTATAAGTGAAACAATTCAGGAATAATATTCAAAAATCTTCTTTTCAAGTTGGTAGCAGAGCTCCCGATTCAGAGGGTTCTGCTTCCGCATTTTTCCAGGCAGCCTTCATTGCTGCAACTATACCTGTTTCGGTGCCCTGCCGCCGCCACTGGAATTTTTTCGACGAGTTTCTGAACGAGACCACCACCATCAGAAGCGGGATTTGTCGATCTACAAAGCCTAGGAGATTTCGTTGCCATCGGCCACTCCACACGCGTTCTCTTTGATTGCGACGCTGCTTGCCCAAACACGATCGTCGGTTTTCTTTTTTCTTCTTCTATCTTCCTTTTGCTACCGATTCTTACCAATGACGGATGATAAGATTGCGCCTCTCGTCAGCCCCAATAATCTACCGGTGTTACAAGGGTCGTATCGTTTTGATGAGCGCAACTACCTCCAATGGTCTCAACTGGTTCGCACTACTCTCAAGGGACGAAAGAAATTAAATCATCTATAAGGGAACCCTCCAGCCACGACAGACCCCAAATATGAAGCCTGGGATGATGAGGATGCTCTTATCATGACCTGGTTATGGCATTTTATGACACCAGAAATCGGCCATAATTATATGTTATTCCCCACTGTTAAGGAGATTTGGAATAATCTAAGTCAGGCATACTCAATGAAGAAGGATACTGCAGCATGTTATGAAATAGAAAATAAGATCTTCAATACTCTGTTTTGACTATGAATTGTCCATCCCTCCTGTACGACCACCTTAGAGTATCTTCTTTATCAAGCATGCTTACCGGTGTTTGAAAGACCTTTTCTCTTATAAAATCTGGGAATAATTCCTGAACCTTTGTTCTGTTACAATTTCCACCTATATCAGCATGTCCGATACCTTGCTAACATCAGAATGGCGTCTTTCCAACGATTGTCTTAATCCGTGAATCTAGTTATCCTCCCATATGTTAATCTTAAACTTATTTTCTACACTCCACTTTCCGTTCCTTTTAAGAAAATTTCTTCCTTGCAAAATGCTACTCCATGTCCAAGGAGCTTTCCTCTTCTTCTTTGCCTCTCAAAATTCCTCCCCAAAGAAGTATATGGCTTTGAGGATTTTAGCCCACAACACATCCGAGTTATTTGCTAGTCTCCATGCTTGCTTAGCCAACTGTGCTGTGTTCTGATGACAGAAATCTTTGAAGCCCAAACCCCTTCTTTTCTACTCACGCATAACTTGTCCCAACTTCTCCAATGAATCTCCTTCTCTTTACCCGTAGATTTTTACTTGAATCTTACTATCTTTGAGCACAGCCTTCTACAAAAATTCTTAAAGAATCTAAGGATACTCATAGCATAAGAAGGAATGACTTGAATTATTGCTTTGATGAGGACCTCCTTTCCTGCTTGATTAAGAAGGCTTTTCTTACACTCCTCTATTTTTTCGGTCACTTTTTCTTCTATCTATTCCAAAGATTTTTTTTTATCTTCCCCATTGCCTAGCATTTTTAGGCATTTTCCGGGGTTGTCCCAAGTTAGAATGCCTAAGATGTCTTCTATATTCACTCTGGTCTATATTGAGACTCTGTGTCCGAAAGTAATCCTTGATTTCTCCAAATTTATCATTTGGCCAGATGCTATAGTGTAGGTGTTTAAAATTTGTATGAGTTGGTATACTTCATCCTACTAAGCTCCTGAAAATATAATACAATCATCAGCAAAGAGAAGGTAAGTGAGCGCTAAGCTGTATGAGCCAGTTTAATCCTTTTTTATTAACTTATTATTTTATGCGCAAATCATCAAAATAGTGAAAACTTCAGATGCTATGATAAATAAATAAGGGAATAGAGGATCTCCCTATCTAAGTCCCCTTTGAGGGATAACTTCCTTAATTAGGTCTCCATTGATCTTGAACCTGTACTTGACTCCCC
This sequence comes from Arachis ipaensis, assembly GCF_059453495.1. NCBI lineage: Eukaryota > Viridiplantae > Streptophyta > Magnoliopsida > Fabales > Fabaceae > Arachis > Arachis ipaensis. Next base: position 132,294,653 of record NC_142443.1, on the reverse strand, counting down.
TTATGCACTTTATAACTAGCTCTATCCACTCTTGACTGAATCCAAACGCTTTCTGAACCTCCTCCAAAAAGTCCCATTTCATCCGGTCATAAGCCTTGTTCATATCAACCTTGATAGCCAGCTCTTGGGAGTTTTTCATGACCTTCTCTGTAAGAACGTGAAACACTTCTTGCACTATGAGAATTTTGTCTTGGATAAGTCTCCCTCCTACAAAAGCACTTTGAATCGAAAAAATAATGTCTTCTATAAACTCTTTTAACTTGGTAACCATAATCTTTGAGATGATTTTGTAGATAAAATTTTAATAGCTGATCGGTCTAAGGTGATTTAAACTCTCAGTTTGTTTTATCTTTGATGCCATAACTACGTGGGTGTGGTTCACTTTCTCCGGCAGTTCACTATTTTCAAAAAATTTTCTGACCACTGCTCCTACTTCTTTCCATAAATCCCTCCAGTGTTTTTAGTAAAATTGACCATTCAACCCATCTGGTCCTGGAGTCCTTAGACCATTCATGCTGAAAGCCGCTTTCTTAGCCTCTTCATCTGTGACTTTTCTCAATAGTCTTTCATTCATATGATTGGTGACTCTAATAGATATTTTATCCAGGAAGTCCCATATGTTTACCGAACCTTTGGTAGTATAAAGGGATTTAAAATGCTCATCAATGAGTTTTTTAACTGTATTCTGCCTTGCACACAGTTTTTCTCTACATTCTTAAAATTTTCAATTCTGTTTTGGTCTCTTCTTTAGATAGTTGAAGCATGAAAGAAGGCTGTATTTTTATTCCCCCATTTGATCCATTTCAACCTCGATCTTTAACCTCAGTATTTCTCTTCCCTTTTCCACAGCTCAATTATTTTCTACTTTGCTTCTTGAATTTGTTTTTGCTTCTCTTCAGAAAATTCTGAGTTCCGTAGTTTTTGTAACTTGTCTTACTATTTGTCTATTTCTCTATCAACTCTCTTAAATTTATCCTTGCTCTACTTCTTGAGATATGTCCTATAAGTGTTCAATCTCCCTAAGAACTCACCCCATTCCCCTTGCTTGTCCAAGCCTTTGGCCCAAGCTCTTCTTATGATGTCTCCGCATTCTACCTCATCGTCCCAGTAGACTGGCCTCGTATTTAAACATTCTCTTATTGAAGAGTATTAACTATTAAGAAACCGGGCCTTTCACAATAAAATTTTGTTTATAAAGCATAGAAAGCCATTTTAAAGTTTATGACAATGACTCCGTCCAATTTTCCTTTTTTGTGCAAAAAAATAACTATTAAAGGTTATGACAATGACCCAGCCACCACGAAAGTTTAAACTTGCTTTTTTTCTTAAAAAAAATAACCAATGTGCTACGTTTTAGAAAGTTGCTAAAATCTCACTCTTTTAAAACTATCTAAATATCACACTTTTTATATTACTATAATTAGTTATAATTAAAAATAAAATGACAAATCAAATTAAACAATTACCAGCTTAGCAAAAGAGTGATACTTGAATAATAAGTTTAAAAATTAGGCTAAGTTTTTTAAAAATAGAAGAAGATTATGCGTAATTCAGTATAATAGTTAATGTGTTTTTTTCCTAATATAGATTTTAATTTTTTAAAATTTTAAATAATAAATTGGACCTTTAAATTTATGTTGAAATATTTTTGTTTCCCCGTAAAATAAATCAGAAGATCTGATTTGCACATTTAAAAAAACTTTTAATACTAAAATACAAATTTAACCCTCAAATTTGCATGTTTAAGAAAATTTAAAATATAAAAAAAAAACAAATCTAAAGATCAGATTTGCATGTTTAAAAAAAGTTTTTAAAAAGTCACATGATCTTCACAAAAAAAAAAACACCAAATTTTAACATTGATGAAAAACACCACTGGACAACACCAAAATTAAGAAGTGTAAAAAATATAGTATTTTGATAATGAGTTTCAAAAAGACTCATTAGTAAAAAACCCTCAAACTTTGACACCATAGTCAAGTTTCCTGCCCTCATTTTCAAAAAACAAAAAAGAAAAAGAAGAAAAATAAGTGTATATCTAAATGAACAAGGCAAAAATAAATTATTTATAGGAATAATTCAAAGCATTTCGATACCCGTTACAAGAGTGTAGTAAAACGGATAAATTTATCTTCTAATAAATGGGAGCATGAGGTTTATTTGTTACAAGGCATCTAATACTATTATTAGTATAAGCAATGCCTACAAAATATGTTTAGTACACTAGAATAATTTTGTTTAAACAAATTGTACAAGTCATTGCTCTTGCAATCTGAAAGGTTGCTTCTCAAATTTGAACTTGTATTCTCGTTTTTACGAGACCAAGTTGCTTATCACTCGTAGAACAACTTACTAATTAGTAAGCTAGATTATATACTTACATTTCAGATTCAAATCCAATATTCCAAAATCCTTCAGGAGTCATAGGTGGAACATACCTATATCGATGCCTAGAAACACCATCATGATGTTCACAGCGGAAATTCTGCTCACTTACATCATGGTCCTTACCATCAGCACTAGGAAGAACAGCTTCATAGAACTTCCTACACTGTTTGCATTCAACTCCTTTCAAATTTTCACGCTCGGCTTTCTTCCTCACCGGTTCAATGTACTTGAAACTCCTCTTGTTGACCACTTGAATTGAAGATTGCTTCTTTAGGGGACTGCTTCTAAGATTCAAATTCTGTGTTTCATCGTCTGAGCTGTTCATGACAATGTCTTCCTCAATTGGATTTGGGAGATCTTCCTTAATCAACTCTCTATTCAAATTTTCTCTCACATTCTCAAGTGGTGTATCAAGAAAATCATCATGGAGGTCAGGACCTGCTCGACTTTGATGTGCCCGGGTCTGCCGCCAAGAAGATGCACGCCGTTTTGTACCAGATACAGAAACCGGTTTTGTGTTTGACGGACATCTTGGGACACGAAAAATGGAAGGAGGAGGACTCAAATCGGCCCCTCTAGCATCTTCCAATATCTTCTCCTCCACTTTGATTGTGTCACAGGCAGCAACAAACACATCAGGATTTGTATTCTCAAGACCTAGTAAAAATAGGTAGTGGATGATCTGTTATTAACCTATATTGTACTTTCAACACAAATCTATGCAAGTGACTCAATTCAACACAGACTATCAGAGTTAGGGCCATCCCATACCAGACAGCAAAATGGGATCAGAGATAGGGAAAATGGGTGGAGATTAAATTGAGGCAGTGTGTTTTACAAAGGGTGAGGGTGAGAAATACAAGGGATAACCATACTGCAACAGACAAAGTAAGTATAGTTAAGTGATGAGTTCACTAACGAAAATGAACACTTATTCAACACACTAAAATCACAATATATCATTTAGCAAGCAAAATCCATGCAAGACACATACTTGCATACATATTGGTTGGAGCAAAGACTAGATCCAAACAGACAAGGAAATATTAAGACCATGCAGATACTTAAGTAACAAGAGCATACAAGCATCCTGCGTTACGCAGGGTCTAGGATAAGGCCGCACCCAAAGGTGTAACGTAGGTAGCCTAACCTGGAAAATGAATTAGTGGCTTATCCATGGCTTAAACCTGTGAACTTGAGATCACAAAGCAACAAGGACTATTGGAAATTTACCTTCCATGTGTTCCTCCGGGATTTCACTCTTCACTTTAGCTGCTTTGCAAGCATCCTTGGAGGTATTACAGGTCTCAAATGCACCATCTGCAACCACATGCAATAACTGATTGTTCACTTTGAAGGAGACAAAGACACCAGATTTTAAATTGCAATCTGCAATTGCCACTGTAGCTACAATACTAATAATTTCTAAATTTTCCACTGCCACAGTTGCAGCACACACAAATCATAAATTCACTAAATATATCAGAGTAACTGTTTGTGCTGATATGTCAGTGTTGGACAAAACGTCAGTGTAATATTGTTTATCAGTTGGTAACTGAAAACATGATCAGCCGTCGACATGTCTCAGACTCTCAGCTACTGCAACACTCACTTCTGATCAAAAGGTTACAACTCAGTCCACTCTGCGTATCCAATTTTTGAATAAACTCTCTCAACCACTAATGCCTCTTATCAGTGTCCCATTTCAAATCATCTTTCAAGCCAACCTTTTTCTCCTCAGTACAGTGCGTGTATCTCATTGAAGTCTCTTCTCATTATTAACCTCACTTCTATGGCAGCGAGATATCCTAAGTGAAGATTTGTTATGAAAGAATAACTTGACACCTTGGAAAACTTGAACCAATAACTCATTGAAAACAATAGTCTACAAATGCACATACAAAATAAGTATAATATAATGGCTCGGTTATCCCGTTGAACAATGGTTCATGGAATTTGTGACTACCATTTTACTTTGAGGTTTCAAACATTTAAAGCCAGTCATTATATCTTTTTCAATGGAGCAGGCCATTCTTCTGTAGTTCTCTCATTCCTACTCAGTTGAACTCATTTCTCAATTTAAGCATGCTCCGTAAGAGGCATCCAATGAAGCTTAACAATAGAGTATTTCCTAGCCTTTGCAAAGCAAATATACACTTTCACATGTTCAAGACACTAGATTCCTTGATGCTAAACCGGCTGTTGCATTACTATGTATAACAGAATCCGAAACTCAAGATCTAGCCCTTTTTGTGATGATTCTTGGTATTGAAGAGCCACTAGCAGAGAAATATTTGATTGTAACCAAACCAGCCATTACGTATGCAGTTAATATGCCTGGTCAATTCATGTCTAAGACTAGAACAACTTACTTTCAAGTTGTTCACTTCCTGTTATGTGTTTTAAGGACATCCTTGGCTAAGGTTATTATTTTCTCTTTGCAACTCATCTTCAAGCCTATGCAGATGCAGATTCATGATTGTCTTGGTAGAAGAAAGTAGGTATCACAACATAGTATTATCTTTGGCGATTTCCTCGTCTCTTAAAAATCATAAAAGAAAAGACCATTACTATATCGTCTGCTGAAACAGAGAATTCTTCCCTAGGAGTCTAAGCCATTAAGATACTTGGTTAAGATCTTTACTTGCAGAATTAGGCTTGACAATTGACACTACAATGGCTTATTGTGAGAACCAGACAGCTATTCACATGTGTGATGTATCCACAATCCAACATTTTATGAATGTCCCAAACACATTTGAACTGATCATCATTTCATCTAACAAAAGTACATTCAACATCTCAGCAAATTGGTGCATATTCCTCAGCACATCAATTAGTTGATCTATTAATTATGCTCCTGCTATTGAAAATATCAAAATTGCTACTCAATATGGGAAAGAGCAATATCCTCATTCCATCTTGTGGGACAGTGTCACACTTGTATTTTGGTTAGAATTTATTTAAGTAGTTATCTATCCCAGTTATATTTCAACTTAAAAGATTGATGAAATTTTAACTACACTTTTTATAGAAATCAGTATAATATGTCAGTGTAGAAATTAGCAAACAAAAGTGATGCATGGAGGCATAATTTAGCATAAACTGATCCGAGTGAAGGCCAGTTTGTACCAGAGAAACACGGAATCAGAGACAAGAAAATCTAGAAAAGGATAATACAAATAATGAACACATATATATAGATTAATATGTCTAACCAACTTCTAAACAAACGCCCACTCAATCTTCTGACTACCTCCTATTATGACCTGTAGCTAACTTAACACTAACATAGTGTAAAAGAAAGCAATGTAAACATTATGGGATGATGGATTGCTTAACAAGAAAATGAATAACTTCTCAACTCTTCACTATCTCAAATCTCAATGTAGAAAGCCAATAAAGGTACTTTCATACATATTGATCGAAGCAACAACCAATTTTCTCAGTCCAAATGATATAGCAAATATTAACACCATGCAAATATTAAGAGTCTGGAAAGATAATTTAATTTACCTCCCAAGTCTTCTGGGATTTCATTCTCCACCTTACCTGCATTACAAGCATCCATAGAGGTCTCTGAGTTCTCCACAACTGCAGTTGCATCACAGACAGACCATGTTATAGTAACTGAATAAACTGTCTTTGTAACTGTGCTGCCATGTCATAGCTAGTTAGAATGCTAATTCTATGCTCTTTTTTTATTGAGGAAAAAAACAAATAAACAAACGAACTTAGTAACAGAGAATGATTGAATGCTTGGCTAACACTTATTTCTGATTAATAGAATGCAAGTTACTCCAGAAAAATACACTCTTTTCTTCAATTTCTTCTGTTTTCAATATTTTTTTTCCTGCTTACTTGTTTTCAATCAACACAGCAAGTTTGAAACTCAAATGTTCCTTGTTTATGAGACTACAAATGACCAAAAGTGTCTTGTTAGACAGATGATGAATAATGAACTAGCAACTAGAAAATTCAGTTAAGTGTTAAATATACCTCTAATCTCTAAATAATTATATTGTGAAAAATAGAGGATCAATTAGGAAGTAACAGGAATTTCAGTTAAGTCACCGTTAATTGTGCTAAGGAGACATATAATGTAATTAATCTGGTTTTCAATATCTGTCAATTTAGTCATTTGCATACTAATTAAACTATTAAAGAATTCTAAATAAATAATTAATTACAAATTTATTTACCAAAAAATCCTGATTTAATAACTAGTTTATATTTATATTTTAAATATTTCATTGTTTACTATGCTTAATATTGTTTGCATGGTAAAATGAAAAATATATTTAACATATAATTACATTGAAAAATGTGAAAATGACTAACATATTGAAACGAGAAATTCCTCTAGAGTAATGAATATTGTGAACTAAGGTGTAACAAGAATCTTAGTAAATATTTATGCCTTGATCACATTTTCTAAAACATGAACATATTAAAATAGAGTTTAATTTTGATGACCTATTTTACACTTTGATGACTATTCACGCAGTCAAGTCAATGTAAAAGATATTTATTTTTGCTAATAACAATGTAAAAAGATATTTATTTTTGCTAATACGGTGTTATGAATTGAATACACCTGTAAAACGGTCATAGTGCATCAAAATTAAAATTAAAATATATATTAAAAAAAAAAAGTGAAAACAAACAACAGTACCATGTTGGATGACAGGAAACTTAAGCTTACATAAATCTTCAGATTTGTTTTGCTGAATCATGTTTTCGTCGGTGATCCCAACCTTGCGTCGAAGGTAATTATGCTGAGACTTAAGCTTCTTATATGCCTCAACCAAACGATTCTTCTTCGTTCTCTCGCCATTCAGCTTTGATTTCGTATTCTCCAATCTCTCACTCATCTCCCTGCACGAGCCCTCAGCCTTGCTAACCCTCTCTTCCAAAACCCTAACCTTCTCGGCAAAACCCTCATTCTCCAACCTCAAGTTCTCGCGAGATTCTCCAACCTCCCGAGATCTATCACTCAGCTTCTTCTCCAACTCACCGATCTTCTCCAAAAGCACCTTCTTCTCCCTCTCAAAACCTTCAATTTCGTTCTGCCGCGACTTTCTCTTCTGGCAATCTCTGAACTCCCTCTCCCTCTCTGCCTCCTCCAGCTCCTCAATCCGGTGCCGTTTCGCCTCGTTATCGACGCGGAGCCGGTCGAGTGTGAGCGAGAGCGCGTTCTGCTTGTCCTTATGGATCTGGAGAGATTCAAGAATGTTCCGAAACGAGTTGGAATTTGATTTTAAATTGGGGAAGAGGAGAGTGCAGAAGATGTGTTCGATCTGCGCGATTCGCTCTTTCGCGTCTTGGATCGACGCGACGAGGACGGTGCTGAGTCCGAAAACGTCTTTATATTTGGGCTTGTCGTCGTCGCCGCCGCCGTTGGGAGGAAGAAGGTGTGGCGGCGATGAGTTGAGGAGAGGGTCTGTGGGTAGTTCATTGAAGGGTATTTCGGGTATTTCCATTGTGAATTGGATTCCAAAAAATGGAAGAATGATGGAGACGTAGGAAGAGATTCAGAGTTGAGAGTGTGGAGACTGCTGAAGTGCAGGGAAACCCGCGCGGGTATTTTGTGCTTTTCATTTTCAGTTTTGAAAAAATGAGTAGCGTGGCGCGGAAGGACCAGGGCAAAATGTTACTTCGTTCCTAGCTGCTTGCCGGTGAAAAAAGTGAATTTTGAATATAATAAAATAATATATTTATGTATAAAATATATAATTTTTTTGAAAAAATATTTTTTTTGTATTTTATTATTTTAAATTAATTAATTACTAAAAATTGAATCGATTTACCTAATTAACTGATTTATTGTTAGTTGATTTTCATTTTAAACCGAACTAATTTGGTGACCTATTTCTAATTAACTGAACTGATTCTCAATTTTCAATTCGGTTCTTAAAATATTAATTTTTGCATAAATAACTTTTTTTAAAAAAAAATTTTTTTTTGGTGACCAAAAAAAAAAATATTTAATTTTTCTAAACAAGTTTTAAGAAATTTTTTTATGTTTTTATTTTTTTCTCTATAAAACGTGACAGTTTTTGGGTTTAAATATTTTTTGTATGAATTCTAATGAAAATGTCAAAAATATTTTTAAAAGTGTAATTTATAGAAAAAAATAATGATTTAAAAGAATAATAACACTTTTGGATAAGATACCCTAAAATAATAGTATTGTTGGAAAAACGAATAAAATTCGACAATAATTTAATTACCGTCGGAAATGATTAGACCTTGTCAATAAATGTTTACCGTCGAAAATTTTTCTTCCGACAATAATTACCGTCCGATGTTGCGACGAATTATCGGCTCGAAAAACTAGTTGGTGGTGCAAAAAAATGTCGTTTCACGCACTATTACCGTCGGATTAATCCTACGGTAATTCTGGCGGTAATGTCAATTTTTTTTTAATTTGAAATAAATAATCAATTTTAATTTTAAATTTTTTTTACACAATTAGTGGTCCATTCATAAATAATGAAAAATATTTATTCAAAATAAATAATACAATATTCAAATAAATTAAAAAAAAAGTACACCAAATAAATACAATGAAACAATAAAATGAAAAACTAAAAACTAATAACATTAAAGAAGTATGAACACAATCCTCTGAATAAGTTATGGCTTATATCCGATCGATTCACGACATGGCTACTCTTGATGTAGGGGTGTTTGCGCTGTACATTCTTGCTCCATTGAGGGAGAACATAGCATGATGGTACTCCATCTACTCTGTAAGCTGAAAACACAACAAGGCAACGGCAACACAGTATATTTCTTTATTCAAACATATTGCAATTGCACCGAACCTTGTGTGACGAAGGGTCAAAATGAATGTCGTAAGTGCAATACCTATACTCCCCGTACAGTAGGTATTGATCGTCCACATTAACGCGAAACAAATCACCCTCTCGTGTCACGCCACGGATTAAACAATCACCTTTCTTCCTGAATTTTTGTTGGACTTCCCTAAACATACTGTATGTGTATTCTTGTTGAAATTGTCTCTCAATTGTAGAGTTGGATGTACATGAGATAACTCCTTTAGAGTCTGCATCATCGTCTTCTAGATCTTTTTGTTCTTTATTCCCAAATATGTTATCATACTCATGCACAAGCTGAACCAAACCACTCTTGCAATGTAAAAATCCGCTGTAAAAAATATACATATTTTCACTCTTTTGAATACTCTTCATACCAGCCGAAAAATCACCTTAAAAAAATATTAAAACCTATATTCGTCGGTCATTATAAAGATCTACACAAAAAAATAAGCACCTCCATGAAGTCTAGCACAAACATAGATTGACTTAGGAAAGGAAACACAAAGCGAACTTGAAAGAGATACATCCAATATATTATACTAAATAAATGAAACTTGTGTGGCAGCTGTACTTGATTTTGGATTTATTAAGAAGTCTATTTCAAAATGCCACCTATGAATTATGATTATATTTAGGTTAGATGCAATATTGTACTTTTGAATAAGAAAAAGTATTTATTACTTAATAAATACAAAGTTTTATATAATAATTTTTAAACAAATAATTATTGAGCACTTAACCAAACCCTGTTGACTATACTGGAAAACGACCTTCGAGGATTAATAGCACATATATTCAATCATAGAGATAAATAAATAGATTGATTTCAATTGAGAACATACAGACACGTGACAAAAACGTAATACAAAAACTAAAACTTGATATAGGATAGTGATAACGAACCTGATAGCCATATGTTTTGTCTTAGGTCGAACTTTGCAATGAATTCAGTCCAATCAATTTCGAAAGATTTGACAGACCGAGCATTCTATACAATGCCGGTCATTTTAGCATGTATTTCTCTATACCGAGCATATCCTCTGAACTTACTCGGTATCTTCTTCAAAATATGCCATATGCATCATCAGTGGCGCGTGTTTGGAAGGACATTTCTAATAGCACCAAACATTACCTTACATTGGTCCGTGATGACACCCTGTGGCGCATTACCCATGCACTTAACCCATTGCGTAAAGACCTACTTAAAACTCAGGATTTCCTCATTCCCAAGCAAAGTACAGCCAAGCAGGGTGGACTTCCCGTGATGGTTGACACCAATAAAAGATGCAAATGGTAGTCCATGCCTATAAGAAAAACAGCCACTTGTGAGGACTTGCGATAATTTCAAAACAGAAAAGCTTTCACAAGAGACACAATCAGACACATACTTGTTTTCTCCTGTATGTTGTATCAAACGACACCACATCTCCATAATATTCCTACGATGTCTTGCATCTTGCATTTACCCAGAGCACACTCCTAAACGTGTTAGCATCGTCAACATCTACTGCATAAAAGAAATTTGGATTGATCTCTTTCATTCGCAAGGAATAGCTCAACATTTCCTTATCATCTGCATTATTATCAGCACAACGGACTTTGCTTGTGATGTAGTTCCTCACGTCCTTCTCTGAGTAACTCAAGTTTGATGACCCACCAACCTCGTTGGCCAATGCGGGGTAGGTCTTGTTGGGCCATATGCCAACCTCATTGTTGTCCTCAATCACACACTTAGCATGCATGCTCAGTTCTCTGTACTCGTGGTAATAGACCGATTGCTTAGCAGAACAGGGGTGAGTATGCTTCAATTCTAATTTCGACACTATCCTATTATTCTTATCCCTATCCAACATCACGTACATCCTTACTTTGCATCTCGTTGTTGTTATTTTCTTTACCCGAGCTACTGCCTTCACTCAGGACTCCTAATAACCTTCCTGATTGCAATGAATCGATTGGTTAATAGGGATCCTTAACTCCTTCCCAGTCTTGTCAAAATTTGTGTTTCTAATCTTAGTGACGAACCGAACATTCTTTGCATAGTTCGAATAGAATCCATGTGCCTGCTGCAACGAATCAAACTGCAATCCTACATAGGGGTTTTCCTTTAGAAGAATGCCACTATGATCCAGCAACTACAAATTCATCTAGAAAAAAATAAAAATCAATGTCGTATGCACATAAAAATTCGACTCCAATCTCTGACTTAGTGCTATCGTAACAATAAAATATAATTCATACCTCGTGACTCAACTGTGAATCATCATTTTCCAACATAATCACATATGTAGCTTCTTCCACCTGTAGTAAAAAAATCTCTAATACAGCTGCGTGAATCAAATAAAAAATATCAATTACTGCTTTTTGATCCAACATAATAAACAAAGACACATCCACTGGTTTATATAAAAAAATCTACTACTATACAGTGGAAGATCAAATAATGCTCACAATTAAATAATAACAAAATGAAAACATATTAAACAACTCATTAAATTGTTTATTTAAGTTAAAATGCAAACATTTGACCTTCAATTATTAATCGCAATTGTGAGAACTTAATCCCAAATTAACAATTGAAAGGAGCACCCAAAAGATAGAAATAGTATACAAACAAAAATATTTAATTTGGAAGCATTTACCCCTACACATTCAAAACTTGCGTACCTATTTTTTTAGGTGAAATTCTTCCATAGTATATACATTGAAAAAAAGAAAGCAAGCAAACTAAAGATAGTAGTAGTATCCAATTTGAAAAGAATGTGCATTAATGCATGCGCAGTGATGAATTGAAGCATAAATAATGCAAAATTATTAATTTAAGCACACAAATGTAATGTGAATCATATTGTTGTGGAGCCATGTATGCATATTCCATCAAGCTAATTAAGCAACTAACAAGGCTCAAGTTGATAATCATCCACTGGTTTACATAAAAAAAATTCACTATTATACTGCAAAAGATAAAAAAAAAATGCACAAGATTATCACTATTGCTACCTACCAAGACAAAAATTAGAACAAATTTGAAAGGAAACATGCAACTTGCATAAAAGAATTCCACCAAAAACAAATTATATATCATAGTTGGAAGATTCAGTATGCATTAAAAACAATCTACACCAAGTATACTACTAAACCACCACTTACCTTAATACATTGTCTCCACATTGACAATCATCACCACTCAAGCACGGACAATGCTTTCTGTGCAATTAGAGTGATCACTCACATCATAGCAAGTGTCATTCGATCCTTATTCAACCTTTGATGGTTCCATTGATGCAACACTACGGAAATGCTTACAGTGGCAACCATAGCACCGTGTTGACGTCATTGTTGTTGGGCGGTCTATTCGGCGTTATGACGTTATGACGATGGCGCATGCATGACAACGACGACAATTGGAGTGTGGTTAGGATGCGATCGCAGTGTGTGTATTGAGTTTCTCCTTGACGGGACGGTGTGGTTGAGAAATGGAAGCGGAGATGGTGGCACGACAATGGCACAGGAACGACAACAGTGCAAGCACGATGATGGCGACAGTACATGCGGAGGGGTTGTGTGCGATTGCCGGGTTTAGGTTTGGTTTAATGTTTTTCGTAATGTGAATATGGAGTTATTATTTTGGGCAATCCTTTTTTTCAAATTCTTAATTAATGTTGATAATTAACCTATTATTTTTATTAACAAAATAGTTATTAATTATTGGTGTTACAACTTGGCTGATTATGAGTTGGTCTCTAATACTTTTCCTATTATTATTGAGGTATTAACTAAATGAATAACATTCAACAAGTAGTGCAACTAAGCTGCCAATACATACATTTAGATTAAACATTAGGTGCGGTTGTTGAAAATTTTTTGTCCTCTCGAACATTTTCTTATTTTTAATCATTAGGCAAGGTTGTGTTGTATTGTGTTGTACTCTTAAGGTCAAATTTAGAGATTTGGTTGAGACATTAGAGTTATTGCTATCCAATATGATTTGATTTTCAACTTGTATTATTACTTATTAGGTTTTTCTGATTTGTTACGTAGGAATATTTCTACAAAAATAATTGGATTGACAGAAAACCAAAAGATTAAGTTATAAACATAATAGCATATTGGGTTTGGCTCCATAACCTAGCTTATCATACAGATTTGGAATTTATTCTTTGAACTATGGGTCTTGAAAATTATTTGTGTTGCTTTGGTTTTTAATCAAATTCTTTGTTGACAGTGCAATGGATTTTAATTTATATGAGAATATAAAGTTGATAGTAGTTTATAGTTCAGAATTCAATGCAAGTAGTCTATTATTGTTCTGTCATTTTGATGAATTTAGAGTGGCTCTTTCTATTTAATCAACAAGCTATACCATCTTCAACATTGAATATCCAACTATAATCAAACACCAAGTAGAAACATGATATTATGCATTATGATTTTTTATAGATATTATGCATTTTGATTATTCATGTTTTAGATTGTCCCAACTATATGAATTTTATTTTTCTGTGGAAGATTATGATGTATTTTATACCAATTATGCAAAGAGAGTTAATTTTTCATGGAATAGAAGATCTACTAAGTGGGATCAAAATGAATAGATTACGTACTAAATCTTGGTATGGTCTAGAACTGGTTATCGAAGATCAAAAATTGATTTGCTAAAGAAGACAAATCCAACTTCTGATAAAAACTATAAAGCTAGGATAATTGTGAAGAGGGATAAGAAGCTGGAGTATATGTTAACCTCTGTTAACACTCAGCATAACCATGATGTTAGTCTTAGCATGGCAAAGTCTCTAAAGAAGAACAGGAAACTAAGTTTGCATGTCAAATGGATAGCTGAGATCAATGATGAATCTAGTGTTACAATGAGAAATACCTATCAAAGTTTTAGCAATTGTGAATGGTAATCATGACAAATTGATTTTACAAAAAAAGATCTTTGTAATTGTATAGTAACAAATGTCAGAGTCATACAAGAGGAGGGGATGCCCAATCATTAATGCAATATTTTCATAAGATGTAGCAACAAAACCACAACTTCTTTTACAAAGTTAAATTGGAAGAGCAACACTACGTAGAGCATGATTTTTGGGCCAATGCTAGAAGTCATGATGTTTATGAGTACTTTGGCAATTTTGTGAGCTTTGATACGACATACCAAATAAATAGGTACGACACCACAATTATATATTTCAAGTTAATTATATCTACTCTTGTTTTTGCATGTGTGTGATGTATAGGGATAGGCAAAATAGAATGCATTTGATACTACTGTGCATCTTATACTGAGTTTGATTATTTTATTGAGTGAGTTTGATTAGAGTATGATTATATCATGAGGTTAAAACTTTGATTTAGATTTTTGAGTTTGATTGCTACTTTGGCAACTATAATTGGATTCCCAATTTTGATTATAGGTATGATATGCCTTTTGTCTCATTTGTTGGGGTTAACCACCATGGCCAACCAGTGCTACTTGGTTGCGCTCTTCTTTCATGCGAAGAAGAGAGCTCATTTGTTTGGTTATTTGATAGTTGGATCCGATGTACGGGCGGCAAGCCGCCTATTAGCATATTGATGGATCAATGGAAAGCTATGTGAAATGCCATTGAAAAATTCTTGCCGATGACACATCATTGATGGTGTATTTGGCATATCTTGAAGAAAATTCCAGAAAAATTAGGAGCATACAAGCAATTTAAAGAGATTAGTGGTGAGATAAGACATATTATGTGGGAGTCTAGGTCTAATAAAGCATTTGAAAGCTCTTAGATTGCTTTTCTCAATAGATCCAATTCGCATGATAAAAATTGGTTATCAAGTACATTATAAGTTTGATTATTTTATATCTAATGTTTGATTATTTATCAATTATTAATCATAGGCCTTATAAATTTAATTATACACATTTTATGTTTTTAGTTTTGTACGAAGAACGTGACAAGTGGGTCTCTGTTTTTCTCAGCAACAAGTTTTCGATAGGCATGAGTTGTATTCAAAGGAGTGAAAGCATGCATGCATTTATGAATAGCTACCTAACCTCAAAGAGCAATTTGCAATAATTTGTACTATAATATGACAATTGTCTTTCAAATAAAGTCCAAAAGAGATATAAATTGGATAATGCTACCTTTAATATCATTATCCATTGTGTTACTGTCTCTCCAATTGAGAAACAATTTCAAACAAAATATACTCATGGCATGTTTAGTGAACTTCAAAAGAAATTTAGGGCAACGATTAATTACATTATAACAAAAGATCATGAGGAGGGTTATATTATCACTTACAAGATTATAAAAGAGATTGAGCATAATGATAAGATGTTTGATTCTATGTATGAGGTGCTATTTGATTCCTCAACTCCAAATGTTTGTTGCCAATACCATCTTTTTGAGTCAAAGAAAATCTTATGCCGCCATAGTCTTTTTGTCCTTGGTCTTGAAAGAGTGAAGAAATTGCCAAACAAGTACATCCATGATCGGTGGAAGAAAACTTTAAAGTGCAAGCACAATAGCATAAAGTGTAGCTATGATCATTTAGAGCCCGCAAAGAAACAATATTATGACATGTGCAAGCAATTTTATAACATTGCCGAAGTAGCTGCTACATCTAAGGAGTTCACCAAAATCGTACATCGTGTACTTAACTTGAATTAGGTTATGTTGTTGGAACCAAATGCCTCTATAATGAATAATATATATGATTAACATTCAAATGAGGTAGATAAAAATGCAAATGGTTTGGAGATTCACAAGCCCCAATAAGTATCACAAAAATGTCGAAAGCATAAGAAGAGGCTTCAATCTACTATAGAAGCAATTATTAAACAATATAGGAAGAAGAATCTTCAAATTGCTAACACTAAGAAACATAGCAAGAATGTGAAAGAGAAAAAAGAGACAAGTCCAGTATTTGATTGATATTATTATTATTGCTAAAATGTTTTATTATCACGTTATTGATTTTTATGTTTTTTTTAGCCAACCTTGGAGTTACCGTCAGAATTGAACATGAGCTTTAACTAATCAAACACAACAAACTTTAAAGACAATTTGTTTTTTAATGGAATGTATTGTAATAGGGAGTATCAAGGAACAATCAACTGGATTTATATCCCTTTAAACTCAATGTAACAAAGCTATTATTGATCAAAATTCGAAGCATGGTATGAATATTTTTTTTCTAGCTATTTGATTGTTATTCATCATCTAGCTATTTAATTTGTTTTTTCTAAAGTTTGTTTTTCTATTATTTATGCAGGACATATCGTGCTAGTTTGGATTGGCTTTTTTATTGAAAAAGTTTTTTTTAACTAAAGTAATTTTATCCAATTTAAAACCTATTTGGATACGTCTTTAAAAAAGAGTACTTTTATTAAAAAAAGCAAATTATTTACTTTTTCTAAAAGTTAGCAATACCTTGTTTCTGAAAAAAAAAAGTAAAAGCAAAAAAGATATTTTTAATACTTAAAAACTCTTTTTAAAAAGTCTATCTAAATGTGAAATAATTTTTGTCTGTTAAAAGGAAATCTTTTTTAAAAAGATAAAAAAATAAATACTATTTTCAAAAGTCAATCAAACTAATCCATCATCTACCATAGATAAGATAACACAACACAAAGATAATTGCATTCTTAGTTACTTAATTACTAAATAATTGTGGCTATTTAGTTGATATGTTATTACTTCTTTAGGATATTATTAAATTTTATTTTATTTAGACTGAAAATAATAGAACACCAATGTTTGAGTTAAGTATAATTAGGTTATATGTTAACTTTTTCTATAATCCCAAGTGTGAATTTCTAGTTCTAGTTTTTAGATATTTACTATTTGAAACTTTAATTATGTAAATTTCTCATTTATCTTTATGCTATAATTAGATTATAATCAAACAAACTCTAATTTATATTATAAAATCTAGTTATAATCAAACATTCAACAAGGTAATAATCAAATTTATATTACTCTAACTCTAAAGAGCTTTCATGTACTGTGCCTCTTGTAAACTTTGAGTATAAATAGTTAAATACATAATAATAGAATTACTCGTATGTTGTTGTATTAATCAAAGTCAAATATCTAAATCAAATTTTAACCTCATAATATTATCATACTATAATCAAACATGGGACAAAATTCATATTATAAAATTCGAGTATAATCAAACTTAGTATAACATGTATAGTAGCAACAAATAAGAGTATTCCTACTATCAAACACTCATTTGGACTACAATGTCAAGATAATCTCTAAAATATGATACAATGAATTATGTAAACAATTAATTCTTTTTTCTTGACAAGTTAATTTTTCTCGGGTTTTCGTTTCTTGATCTCTAGTTATTTTCTCTAAGGATGCCATTCCGACATTCACATATGGAGTAACTTGGAAAGCTCCTAATTTCTTTTGTCTTAGTGTTTTTGCTTCATTGGGTGTATTCAAATCTTTCTTTTTTTTTCTTTTTTCTTTCTTTTGTTTTTATCACCACTCTTTGGGGTTTCCTTCTACTTTTTTTTTCTTTTTGTTTCCAACCTTTCCTTTTCCCACAAATTTTATCATTATTGGACAACTCTAAAATCTCAGTCCGATGACTATTTTGTAGGCTTAGAAGTAATTGGATGATGGTATTTTTTTTAATGTGTTGTAACCATCCTATTATTATTATATAGCAATCCATGTTATCCAAATTAAATCATACACACATATTTAAAAGAATAGAAAAATAACATATATTTTGATTTGATTTGATTATATATACATAGTGCTTGTTTGGGCGCCATTATTTTGAGTAGTAAAAATAAAAGCACTATAAAAATAATAAAAAAAATCTTTTTGAGAAGCTGTAATTTACATCTTTTTTTAAAAAATCTTTTTCTCTTCAAAAAAAGATGTTTTTCATCTAATAAATAAACAAAAAAGTACTTTTATATCGTTATATCCAAACATAATTGATAGATAAAAAGATCTTTTTGCATGAGATAACCAAACATAGAATTACTTTTACTTTTCCATAAGATCTTTTAAAAAAAGATAACTCAAAAAAAGATCTTTTCTTAGAAGTTCACCCAAACAAACTCATAATCAAACTATTACTTACATTAGTCTATTGTGGTATTATTTTAGATGGCTCCCATAGTGCCATTGATTTCATCCCAAACAAACCACAATCAATCATACATGTTTGGTTGATTAGGCAAGTCCACATAATTGTTGGGCTCGAGAAAATTTGAGAATATTCAGGATCTGTAATTACTAATATATTGTCGAGATAACTTGCCTATTAAAAAAGTAATAAAATCGTTAAACTTAAATGATGATCAAATATCAAACTCACTAAACATAATAATCAAACCTAGCATAACATGTACAATAACAACAAACAAGAATATTCCTACTATCAACTAAGATGCAAATGAACAATTTGAGCAAACAAGATACTAACATCAACATCAATATCAATAAATAATAGTAACAATAATTGTAAGGTTATGAGTTGAATATGAGAAAATGTATATATAATAAGTAGACATAGATAAATTAAAGCATATTTATTCTCTGGATTATTGACATTATTTTTGTACTGCTGTCATGTAAGGCATTCCATTAATATTTAACTTTGACCTCACAGTGGGACTACATTGAAGTTAAATGATCCTTTTTTTGGATTTAAATAGGACACTTTAAACCTTAAGAACCTAAACAGAATTACACCCAAACGTAGATGACCAATTTAGTACTTTATCATTTTTTTTTTATTTTATAATAGAAAAAAATCCTTTATGCTAAAAAGACTTATAAAAGAAAAACAAATGTAAATAGAATAAGAAAGAGGTAAACGGTAATCAAAATATTCTGGTGGTGCTGACAAAATGGTACTTGACTTATGTTATTGATAAAATTGCCTCTGAAAATTTTTAAAATTTGGCAAAATCACCTAATAGTAAAAGAATGACGTTACAGTGAATGGAAAGTGCTGATGTAACCGTCGGAAGAGAGCTTCGATTCTTCTTCTTCAACACGCTTCTGCGTCTCCTTCCACCATGGCAGCTGAAAAAGAAGACCGCCATGGTACGCCGCTGCATTCTTCGTGTTCGCCGCTTGTTCTTCTTCAACACGCCATTATGTTCCTTTTTGCATTCCCTTCCGCCAGGCCGCCATGGCACGCCGCTGCGTCCCCTTCTGCCATGGCAGCATTTCAACGCGTTCTCGTGTTTACTGCCTCTTTTTCTTCAACACGTCGTTGTGTTCCTTCCGCGTCCTCTCCGCTATGGTAGCACTTCACCGTTGCGTCCTCTTCCGCCATGTCAAAGAAGAAGTCGACAGAAAACGTTGTGGGAACTCTTTATCATTATCGGAGCTCTTTTTCGATAGCTACATCAGCGTTTTTCATTCACCGTGACGTCATCCTTTTATGGTTCGATAATTTTGCAAATTTTAAAATATTTCAAGAACTATTTTATCAATAATAAAAATCGAATATCATTTTATCAACATTTAATCTGCTTGCTCAATTAAATAAATAATACATCATCATCACGCATGTTTAACGGACAAGCATGTCACGCTTCATAAATCGTAAGAACTAAGAAGCGCTACTAAGAAAATTCACGTGCGCCCCTATGGACTTTTCCTCCCATACTTCGGATTTTGGTATTGATGCAATGGATTCATTGGGACTTTTTCTCGCTTATTTTTAGCGCTGTAGTTGGTGCCCTTTGCTGGCACTGTAAGGACAAAATAAAATACCTTACCCTATTAAATGGTCTCTCTAAATATATATTTTTATTTTTCCTTTTTAGCAATTCTAAAATCGTGTTGTTCTGAAAATTTATTCCCCCTTTTCCCCACAAAATACAAAGTAGCCCAGAGCCTAAGAAATAAGAAGTTAAGATTATCAAGTTATAATTGCGATTAATTTCAATAGTAATAATAATATAACAAATTAACAACTAGCGCAAATTTTATAATCGGCACCCACCACCAAGGCCTTGCAATTTGCCAATTTGATATTGACTTCTCCATTTATTTTTTCTGAAATAATCTTGACATTCCTCGAGATTCTTCTAAATGTAAAAAAAAAAAAAAAAAAAAAAGAAAGAAGAAGAAGCAGAGCCCAATAATCATACGCAAAACCGAAAATACCAATATTTTAATTTAAGTATTAATAATAAAGAAAAGCAAAATATTCCTCTCGCAAGTCCCATAACTTACACGTGTCGACACCCTATAGGTTCACAAAACCCAGAAAAGGTTAACGTCACATCAAGAACGAAATATCGTACGCACGATATCTCGGGAGAGGACTCAACTCATTTGGACCCGCTCACATCACTTATCTCGCAAAATCGCGTCTCTCAATTTCTCGATATAATCGTCACATATCAAATCAAGTGGGTCCAGCTAACTTTCTATCATCATCACCGCTCTCGAAAATTCCAACTTCAAAGTACAAACGCCAAATGACAACTATATCCTCGCACCCCCATCAAATTTACTTCGCATTCCCAGAATCCGATCCTCTCAATCCTCAATCTCGTTCCCCGAATTCAGAACATTTGAAAAAACAATCGAGAATAAAAACCCAAACATAAAGAGAAAAATCAAGCACATAATAATCACAATCACAATAATTATAAATTTCCAATCCAAGCTATTGAAAAAAAACATAAAATATAATTTAAAAAATAAAAATGATCAAAGCTTGATCTAACACAGAAGATCACAGAGAAAGGCTTCATCCTCTCCGGTTTAACAAACCACTCAGCATAAAACCCACTTGCGCTGAGTTTTTGTTTTTTTTTTCCTCTGAGAAAGAGAAACACGAATAATTAATCTAGCCACGCGAACACGAAACGACGATCGACGCCTGCGTTTCGTGATGTTGTCTTTTCCAATTTTCTCCTTAGCGATCTCTTCCGTCGATTTCGTGGAAACGAGGGGCAATTCGGGAAATTCCATCAGACCTTAACGATCTTCGCGGCTTTAACCACCGGATTCTCTCTAGCGATGGCTTCCCTTCCCGCGGCTTTGTAATCGTAGGTGCAGTCATGGCGATCTGAGTACCGGTGCTCTGCGCAGAAAAGCTCGCCGCACCGGCACCGGAATCCGGTGAGACCAACTCTCCTACGGCAACCGGAGCACCGATTCACGACACGCTTCGCCTCGGACGACGTCGTTTCACCCCGATCCGTTCCCGAATTAGCCTCTCGCGGATTCTCCTCGTCGTTCGACGGGTGAGATCTCTTCGGCGAACGAGTTGACGTGGCAGATCTGGCTGTTGCGGTGGCTTTCTCATCGGAGAATCTAGAAGGCTGCTGCGAGATCGGCGTTGTTGTTGTAGTAGTTGTGGTAGCGGCGGCGGCGGTGGTGGTGGCGTTGAAGCAGTTCTGGCACATGTTGTTCGTGGCTGGGTTACCTGTTAAGCCACAATTATTGACGCAAGGGGTAATGGTTTCTGGAACCTTGAACTCCGTTTCTTCTTTCTCTGTTTTCTGAGCCATATTTTTTTCTTTTCTGTTTTCTTTTGGTTCGTGTTATGAGCTTATGGCCCTTTCGAGTTGAAGAAAGAAGAAAAAGAGGGGAAAGAAAAAGAAGGTTTGGTTTGTGTTTTGTTTTTAACGTTTGGGAGTTGCGAAGAGAAAACGGAAAAGTGGGGGAAATGGAGGAATTGGGGGTTGTTGAGAGGTTGGAGGATGAAGAAGAGATTGGGAAGAAAGAGAAAAAGCGGAATGGGTGGATTTGTAAGGAGATGGGGTTGTGAGGTTGGTAATGGAAATAGAATATGGACCTCAGAGAGACGCGTATCAAACATTTGCATCTCAATCTAGAAATTACTCATTTGCCCATACCCCTTTTTGAATTCTTTATTTTGTTTTTGTAATTTGTGTTGCCTTTCTTCTTTCTTTACTTTTCTTGTCCCCACTCCCCACCACCTCCACTGGCTTCTTGTTGCCTTCTTCTTTCTCTTTTGACGTGTTCCTCTCATTATTTTACTTTATTTATTGTTGTAACCTTGCCCTTTCAATTACTAATGTTGGTGGAGATGCTCTTCAAGTTGAGTTTGTAAAAATCAACAAGGGCAAATTAATAATTATCAACTGATTATATTAAGGTAAAAATTTAGAAATTTTACGTAAAGTTGATAAATAAAAACGGTTAAATAATTTAACTAAAATTTTATCTAACGATTTTTAATTATCAACTTCACATGAAGTTGACTACACTTAAATTTTCACTTTATATTATATATAATGAGTACGATTTTCTTTCATTTTAATATTCAAAGAAAATGATCTGTGTTGTGTTCATAAAGAACCATTATCTTTTTTTTAAATTAATGTGTTAAAAATAAGTAATATTTTGTGTAAATAAAAGAATATTGTATATAATCTCAAAGGACATTGTCGTAATTTAACCAGACAACTATTATAAATATAGTTATTTAGTAAAGTTTACCTTGGGTTCCATGAACAGATTTTGAGTCTCATCGGCTGATGAATTTTTTTTTTTTTTTTTTTGGTGTCTTCGGCTGATGAATGATAATTGATAAGTTATATAACTTAAATATTCTTATAATATTCATATCTAATGATGCCTTTTGCGCATGTTATTCTTGTTTAAAATAACCATAATTCTGTTTAGGCGCTTCGGATATTTGTTCGTTAGGAAGCAACAATTAATTCTTAATTTTGGATTTACTTTTTGGTGGATAAAAAATTGGATATAAAATCGATTATATACATATTGTTTTTCAAAATATTGAACCAAAAAAAATTGTTTAAACAGAATATTTAAAACAAAATGGTTTTTGATGAAGAGAAAGCAAAATGATTTTTAGATAAAAAAAACCTGATATAATGTTTTATATACTAACTTCACACTAAACCTGTCTTGCTCTAATCTTTGAAGGGTTTTGACTATTATTATTACGGTTCAACTAGGTATCCTTTAAAAATCGTACAACATTTAGCTTTTTATTACAATAATTAAAAAAAAGGATTATTCTCTACATACAAGTCATTTACACATACAAGTCTATACAAGTCATTTATATTGTATTGTTTAAGAATTTTTTATGTATGTGTATTGATAAGTTCTATATAATTCAAAACTCTTCCTCTTCTTCCTTGCATTATAAAAGTGAATTTTATTGAATTAGGGTTAACTTGTATAAACTTGTATATCAAAAAGACTTGTATGTGTAGTGGGTCTCTAAAAAAAATTAAAACAAACACAACTAAAAATTATAAATAGATTTATTGTCTTTTTAAAATTAAATACACATTCAAAATACAATCTAAAAAAACTGAAATTTAAAATTTAAATTTTAAATTTTTGTTTCAGATTTAATATATTTAATTATTAATATATTATAATTTAAATACATATCTAAAAATCAAATTATTCAAAATTCAAAATTTTGATTTTAAAAATATAAAATAAACCTTAAACTATCAAATTATTAATTAAACTCGTACAAAACACTCAAAAAAGCAGAGAAGTCACGTTTGCGCCATGTCGAAAATTCAGAGGCGCACATGGAAAACTCAGAGGTGCACATCGAGAAGTCATCCTCCACTGTCGTTCATCCTCTTCCGCGCTCATTCTCAACGCTGTCTTCCTCCTTTTCGGAGCTCATTTACAACGCTGTCTTTTTAATGTTTAAATTTAAATTTTAGATTTATGATTTTGGATGTGTTTTAAAAATATTTTCTGTATAACATCATAATTTTAGATGTGTTACAATTATTTTTTAATGTTTAAATTTAGATTTTAGATTTATGATTTTGGATGTGTTTCAAAAATATTTTCTGTATAACTTCATAATTTTAGATGTGTTATAATTATTTTTTAATGTTTAAATTTAGATTTTAGATTTATGATTTTATATTTTTTGTATAACTTCATAATTTTAGATGTGTTACAATTATTTTTTAATGTTTAAATTTAAATTCTAGATTTATGATTTTGGATGTGTTTTAAAAATATTTTTTGTATAACTTAATATTTTAGATGTGTTACAATTGAAAAAGAAACTACAATTGAAAATATTTTAGTTTATGTATATAATTATATTCGACCATTCATAATTGTATTATTAACATTTGTATTGTATTATTAAAGTTGACTGATTTTAGATGTGTTTTAAAAATATTTTGTATAAAATATCATACTATCATATGTATTATAATCGAAAAATAACAACACAATTTTAAATTAATTGTTGATTATATACTTTATTTGCAACAACTTTATTAATAAAATTAAATAAGATCAACCTTGTTTCAATTAAATCAGCAGAGTGTTTTTATGTTTAAATTAAAATATAATTAAAAATATTGAACATGATATTTCTTAACAAATTAGATAAACACATGTGTGAAAAATAATGATACCTTTTTACGAATGCAAAATGAGAGAGTGCTTCAGCTGGAAGGTGGTGATGGTCTTCACCAATAAAGACGAGATGGAGAATTCAGCTGGCAGCGTCCTTTTTGGTTTGGGATTCACTAATGCGTGTGAATATCCTGTAGAATAAGGAATTTAAAAAACTGTATCTGTTACGTGAAGTTACGAAAGTAAAGCAAAGTCACCGTAACCACTGTGAATTTTAAAATTTAAATTTAAATTAAAATCTAATTATAGATATGTATCTACAAAATAGGAACATATTACACTAAAAAAATAATTAAATATTATTTAAATCTGATTAAAGGCTGATTAATATTGTACAACTAGCATTTCTCTTATTATTATTATTATGAAAATACAAATACAAGGCACGGTACAAGAATTTTCTTAGATGAATGGGGCAAACCGAACCAATAGATTTTTCGAAGAAACGGTGGTGTGTATAGTTGTGTTATTTGTTAACATTGAGTAGCACTTTTTTCCACTCTCATTTTTAAATTTTTGTTGCCTTGGAGTAACGTGATCGCTTGACGATGGGAACAATGTTGGTGAGGAACAAGGAAACCTAGCTAACTTCACATCAAAGTGATCCTGTTACTTGCAGGTTGGCAATGGCGGCAAATTCGCAATCATACACAAATTTAATATTTTGTTTATCTATTATCTCACTCATCTTTCGTAACCCAATGCAATTTTAGGTAGAGAGCCCTATTTTGGGCACGAGATCTGGACCAAAAGTTATAATATTCCTCATTATTATTAATCATCAATATTTTTTACTAGCTAACCGATTATTTTTCAGGAAAATATGTTATTTGCATTTGTTTTAAAGAAAAATTAATATTTGTACCACGTAATCCTATAAATTGCCCATCACAACCCCCGTTTATATGATTTGTTATTTCTCTAATTTTATATAAACAATAGGACGGGAACATCGAAACAAAATCACAACTATGTAATCACTACTCTAGCATGGGTTGTTCCAACAAGGGATAGTGATATCAATAAATGTGTTATTGGCGTATTGCTACTCATATTTGTCTCATAAATTGGGTTAACAACTAACAGGTATCTCTTTATTGACTTATTGTTAGATGAAATATAATATTTATTTCATATAAATCCCATAATTTTATTAAATAATAAGGGAGATAGAATACAAAATGATTGCATAATAACCCAATTTAATTGATTTTTTAGTTAGACAATTGAAATTAAATAATCTATAAACATTTAGCACAATTTAATGGTAAAAAAAAGTTGAATTATTAATATAGAAATCATATCGATTTAATAGAAAATGATATTTGCATATTTAAATAGATAGATGTTTTAATTTTGTACATTAAATTTACAACCATTAATTAAACGGTATATTTTTATCCACTTTTATTTATTTTATCTTTTTTACCTCTAATTTAAGATAATATTTCAAATAAATAAACAAATTAATTAATAAGAGCATTGATGAAGATCATAATGTAACAAATCATAAAGATTGAATTATCGTGTTGGCATATCAGACTTATTTTAAATATTATATTCATTCAACATTTACTTGTATTTTAGATTTATTAACTATATTTTAATAGAAAATAAAAAATACTTTAAATATTTTAAACACATTTATATAGACAATATTATATTCATAAATTATATATATATTGAAGTAAAAAGAGTTTAACACAATAAGGTAGAACAAAAAAAAAACAAATAATTACTGACAACTCAAAGTATAAAATAATTCTTAGTTATCTTTGGTATTATTATTAACAATTAAAAGATTCACCACCAATTTACTCATCAAAGAGTGTAAAGAATTTGTTTATAATTTTTACTATATTTAAATTTTGATTTTTGAAGATTATATTGTTTTTTTTAGTTAAATTATTTAGATAACAATAAAAAAACTAATCAATTATTTTTTATTTTATTTTATTTTATTTTATTTTTTGCTGAAATATCGTCAAATTTTTAAAGTGTTGCTTTAGTATGTATTATTATTTATTATTTAAAAAAGATATTATAAACATTAAAAAATAAATTTGACATTAAAATGAATGAAGGATCATAGATAAGTGTGTCATAGATAACATGTGGGTTCTCAATTTGGTATACTATTGGCTTGGCTGGTTGCAGGTGCCACTAGCCCACTATCCGTTATGCAAACTTTTTTCCTTTCTCCTTTTGTTTATTTATCATTATTGATTTATTGTTAATGTTGATAAGTAAAACCGCCCCAAGTTGAAAGTGGACGACGAGAGCGGGGCAAAACGGGAAATTCAGACGGTAAAAAATTGGTGGAAGGAGCCGCCCAATCTGACCATGGTAGGTCGGTAGCTGCTCTCGTTTTCTCAGAGGTCATTTTCGTCAGCTCATGGTGACTGACACGTGTGCTTCCCACGCTT
Organism: Arachis ipaensis; assembly: GCF_059453495.1. Lineage (NCBI taxonomy): Eukaryota > Viridiplantae > Streptophyta > Magnoliopsida > Fabales > Fabaceae > Arachis > Arachis ipaensis. Next base: position 132,267,593 of record NC_142443.1, on the reverse strand, counting down.
CAAGCACCTCCTCGCACAACTTGACCCTTTCGCATGGGGCCCACCCTATATGATTGTGATGGGAGTATATATAACCCTTTTTCTTTGTCTTATTATTCGTTTTTCTTCAAAATATTCCTTTTATTATTAGGTGCTTAATTGGAAATTGGTTCCTCCCAACAGTAATATTTTCTTTCCTACGACTTTATTTGGATATAGAAAAAAATAGAAGAAAAAGTAAAATTATTTGTATGTTATTTAGATTAAAAGAAAATAAATAAAAAAAATAAAAAAATAATATTTTTTTATTTGAATAAAAAAATAAAAAAAATTATAATAATATAAAATTATATTAATATTTTTATCTATATTATATATAAATTATAATTTATTAATAATAAGAAATAAATGTATAATTTTATTTATATTGCCATATTTTTTTCATTTTTTTTTATTTGTGGAAAGAAAATAATTTAATGAGTCTTATATTTTTTTTTTCCTAAAAAAAACTTATTTTTTTATTTATTTTTTCTTCTTCCATTTTTTTCCCTTCAAATTCCTTCAATGTGTACATGTTAACTTTTAAGATCAAATATAAGAGTCGCGTCAAACAAAAAAAAAATCTACTATTATAGGGATTAAAGGTGAATTTATTTAAACTATTATTATGTCTAAACAATTGGAAGTTTACACTTTGTTTGGATGTTTGATGGAAAATGAGAGAAAAGAAAATAGGAAAAAAGAAAATGAAAGAAAAAGTGAATTTCTTTGCATGTTGTTTGGATGTAGAGAAAATAGATGAAAAGAAAATAAAAAAATTTTGTTTGAATAGAAAGAAAAATAAGAAGAGAGAAAATTATAATAGAATAAAATTACCTTATTACTCTTACATATATTATATGTAAATTATAATTTATTAATGTATTTAAATTATTTTTCAAAATTTTAAATGTCATAAACAAAAGTTATATATTTGTTTTTCAAACAAATACATATAAATAATTGTGTAAAAGAATAACAAAAATTACTCATAGATTATGTCATTCATTTCTTTAACTATACTACAAGAAAATATCACTAAATCGTCTATACGTTAAAAGTTGCTAGTATTTGTTTCTTACTACAAGCGATGAAAAATCATATACAATTCTTCTAAACATATAATAAAACACCAAAAGAGTAACAATGATCAGGACTTCAGAAGAGTAATATTTTAACCCCACACGCTAATTTTAAAAAAGGTAATACTTCATATTTAGAGTCATCAGCATGTGCATAATTCCAAAAAAAATTAATTCCACATAGTTAGAGCTATTTGTATACATTTATTTTCAAAAAGAATATTTTTTCTAGTTAAAGATATTAACACATGATCTATTTTTACTTGTATTAAACAGATACTCATTCACAAATATCTTCAAGTATCATGATCCCTGCACAAGCATACACAACAAATATAAATTACTTAACATAAGGAGTTGATCATCATAAATTATTTTTTCAACATTTTTCTATTCAAAGAATAATATCAATGAATAGTGATCTGTTACCATGTGTTAACATAAATAAAACATAGAATGATATCTTGATCAAGCACATGGAGATATAGTCATAGATTACAGCAACAAAAATATAATAATAAATTATTTATTAACAATAACCTCAAATTCAACAGAAATTAAGTCCTTCATACCTGTAAGGGTGAATGTTTTCTGGAAGTACCATATCTCCTAGGCGAACACTAACAGCAGTCATGAAATGAAAAAGAACATCTAGTCGCAGTTCAGGTGGGATACCAAAATTTGGTGCTTTTTTTTGTTCATTTTCACATAAGAATTGATAACATTGCATCCGATATGAACCTATCAAACTCAATTCAGTCAACATATCATATACATCTGATTCGCTATAAATGCGAGGCCTACTTTGTTGTATTATAGCTAACCCTTTTTCAGCAATTGCAACTTGTCTTTCAATTAATGAAACTTGTTTTTTGGCAACCGAAACTTGCCTCTCAGCAACAGAAGCTTGTTTTTCAGCCATGTCATGTAGTTTGCTAGAAAGATAATTACCCTCTTTTACAACATCGGCCATGGTAGTAATTTTCAAAGTAACTTTTTCGTATTGTGCCTCCAAAAAATCATTCATTGGAGTCTTACGCTTAGTACCTCTTGTAGTTGAAGTACCTCCTAATTGAGTTGGCTCACTATGAGGAGCACTTGGTGAATCTATATTAGCAGAAAATATTGGGGTATCATGTCCCATATTAACATCTATGTCAGAAAAATCAATGTTTTCAAACGAGTCATTCAAGTCAATGTGATTTCTATCAAGTTCTTGAATCCTTTCTCGTGAAGTAGCAGCCCCTTTACCAGTAGCTCTATCGGTTCTGAACAACTCCTTCAAAGTATCATAATGCTTAATTTGCATTTTTTTCATTTTTCTGCTTGTGGTTTCTCCGACGTGAACAAATGTTGAAATAATTTTTTTACTAACTTCATCAATAGTATAACTAATAAAAGCAAAGATTAAGATACCTTAATAAAGTCTTGCCACACTTCTTCTTCAGCTTCAAACTTTTTAGTTACATGATTCCACGCAAATCCACTTAAGTGATGAAATAAGTCGTATGCCTCAGCAAAATGATCTTTCAATGTATTTATTCTATTCTTTATCTGGTTCTTTGTTATATGCGGGACTATTGCTATGTTCAGAGTCTTCACAACATTGGCATATGCTTCAGTTGTCCACGAGCCATCGTGTCTATTACCTTTTGATGCTTCCTCTGCTAATGCATTTAGCAAAACTTCATCCATATCATAAGACCATCTTAAATTGTCTTTCGAAGGTTGATTGAATTCTGCTAATTTATTTTCCTTATTCGGCATTATCTAACCTGTAACAATCCCATAAAAAATCCAATCAAACAATTCTGAGTGTAAACTATACATACATATGTATACATATTCACATATATAAAACATAATCACCTATAATGTTTGATACACATTCCACATTTCGAACGCAATGTTATCTCTTAACAATGATGCATGCCTATATTCCTCATCACGTGGTTGATTTGATTGTGATCTATCTATGCTTTGTTCTTGTAGCAATTCTCGATCAACCGCATCAATTATAGACTGATCAACATCGACACCCATAAAAAAGTTATGCAGTATACAACATGCTAAAAAAATGTCTCGCATAGTTTCAAATGAATAATAAGGTTCAGTGTCGACGGCTATAATTGGGAATCTTTTCTTTAGAACTCTGAAACATCTTTCGATGACATTTTTTAATGAAGAATGTCGGTGATTGAATAATTCTTTGGGATTTTGTGGCTCACATACAGATTACTCTTTCAAATGATACCGAACACCTCTATATGGTGTCAGTATCCCATGCTTTAACATAAATTTAGCATCGCCTAGATAATATTTTCCTACACCAGTTACAGACACAAATTAAAATATTGCATACTGTGACTATGAATTTAACTTTATATAGAAGATTTCATAAATAACATTATCACAGACCTTCGGGTATTTGAAGTGGATATTTCCTACTTAAAGCATCTTTCAAAATTCTTGAGTCAGAGACAGTTCCTTCCCAACCAGACAAGAGATAAGCAAATTTCATATCAAACCCATAGGCAGCAAAAACATTTTGTGTGGGGTGATCTTTTCTTCCCCCGAAAATGAGGGGCTTCCAACCTTGATACCTTCACACGACTATGAGTTCCATCTATGGCTCCAATGCAGTCTTTGTTTGGAAAGTATATTGACATATTAACATAACAATTTTGTAATTATTTCATACACAATTTCATAAATGTCACTAACTAAATTGAAATAGTTAGTACCTTAAAAAACAGATAGAATAGACTATTATTATGTATTTCATAAGGAACATACTCATCAGATGGTTGCTTAAAGAACTCTCCCTCTAACGATAGAATAACATATAGGACATTGTGAAAGTGACGACTAATTGTCTCCCCGGCCGGTTGAGCTAACCTCTGCACAGCTTGCAGAGTCGCAGCAGCATTCGCTTCCATGGTATTCGCCAGATTCGTCATCGCCGCCATGAACTCGGCATGGTTATTAGGTGGTTGCTCATTCCTACTTTCTCGTATACGTACTCGACCTCGTTCGCAAGTGGCCATTAGGATTCCTGTCTACACCAAACAATCGATATCAAGGTGATCAGTCTCAATATCAAAAGTCTAGTACTTCAATTATCCCAAACAGGCACTCACAAACAAGCATGCTATGTATATATCAATTAGATAACCTAATAGCATCAAATAAAAGACACACAGAGTATGCAATGAAGCACAATCGGTCCATCCCTCAGGCTCACGAGAACGAACCGCTCTGATACCACCAAATGTAACACCCTAATTAGCCTAAGATTTACCTCGCATCGTAAAGCCAAGGTTAATCAGAGATTACGACAGTTTTAAGCTCATACATAATATATATATAGAATAGTATAATCTAGAAGCCCGATGAAGGATATAGCTCCAAGTCAGATTTTAAAAAGCGCAAAACGTGCTAACGAAGCGTCTAACTTGAAGCACAAGATACAGATAAGATATATCAAAAGATAGTAGTATAGTATTATAGGAAACTAGCCACGGCTCACGGAGTTTAAGCCGGCAAGCCATATACAGACCAGAAAGAACCATACAGTAAAAACAGCTTGTACAAATTTGTTCTCTCAAATACAAGCCTCTAGGCAAAACCAAAATATAAAAGTGAAAGACATATATAAAATAAACCAAAAGACTCAAAAGATGTCCAGATCCTCCGCTTCTATCACCAACTAGACAACTCACTGAGGTGGGTTGCGACCTGCATCTAAAAAATACAACAGAAATATGGTATGAGAACCGGAGGTTCTCAGTATGGTAACAGTGCCCAGTGATGTAGGATATAAGACCCCAGGACGCCAAAGGCAATCTTAAGCTCCATATCCATCACAATATTCAATCTTAAAGCATACTAAAACAAATAAGCATAAATATATCAATCTTAATATAACTAAACCGGATAATCTATCTTAGGAGATTTCTATTCTAACCAAACACCGCTGTCCCACAGCCTTTACCAACCTATCCTCCATGCGATCCCATTGTCACTGCCTTCCGAACCTCAATCCCAGTAGAAAACACAGATAATATACAATGCAAGTAAAACACAAGTATTGGCATATAAGGCAATTAATTCAAATAGCAATTAGGCATGTTATTCAAATAGGTAAGCCATTACAAGTAGACAAAGTATGCAAACAGATAGAAAATGCATATGATGAATGCCTGCCCTACTAGATGTGATATCACATTGTCAGTTTAACTGGCAACCCAACACATCTCCATGGAGATGTTGCCCTTTGGAATCATTATTGGGAACCCCTAAGATATAGTGCTCGGATCACTGTCCAGGGTTTTGTGCCTGCACACTCTTATTATCCGAAGAGATGCGAGCGGGATACTCTTGCCACCAACCTCGCATCTAAGCACAAGCGGGACGAACCACCGCCCTTACGCTGCCGCCGCTACCTCGACAGGCGGGATCCAACCACAGCCCCTGCCGGGCGCATAGCGTCTCATAGTCTCAATATCAAAATGATACATCAGTGGTTTTCAGAAAACATTTTCAGTGTGTCATGGATCCACCATCTCATTCCGAGTCCTCAACTCATCTCAACCACTGTCAATTCACATTTTTATTTCGAACTCATTAGTTCCTCAATTCTCATCTCATACATCAACCATTCATCACATACCATCAAACCATTCCCAGTACACCCGAAACCTAGACTTCCATCTTCTAAGTTTTCCAAATAATATCTTCTAAATCCTTTAAATTCTTTCCCATGTTTTAAATATTCAAAACTAGGCCCAAGAGTCCTAAAATGGTGTTAGAGAAGCTTACAACCTTGTTGGGAAGTTGGAATAGTTGAAAACAATGAAAAATTTGAGAAACAGGGCGTGTGCGGCCGCACAAAAGTGTGCGCGCGCACGCCCAGGAAGATTTTAAAAGTGTGCGTACGCACAGGGGTGTGCGTACGCACAGGGGTGTACGTACGCACAGGTACTAAAAATTATAAGGTCTGTTCACTCGCACAGGGTGTGCTAGCGCCCCCAACAGATGACCCTTCCCGACTTGTGCGTGCGCACAGTGTTGTGCGTCCGCACAGGTCGCAATTCTTCGTTGATGTGTGCACAAGCTGTGCTAACGCTGCAAGAAAAATGCATTCTCCTGCCTGTGCATGCACACAGGTCTGTGCGTCTGCACAGATTAAGATTTTCGCAGAATTGTGCATGCGCACATATCAGAAATTCTGAAATTCTGCAACTTTGCAGAATTTCAGATTTTCAACACCAAATTTGATTGGTCATAACTTCCTCTACAAACTTCCAAATTTTGCAAACTTTATATTGATTTAAAGGGTTTTTAATGAACCCTCAATAAGCAAATTTCAACCAATTTTGAAAACCAAGCCGAAATTTATGATCAGACAAATTTCATTAAAAAAATCAACTTTTACCCAAAGTTCACAAATTACCAATTTTCCCAATTTTCATATCTCAAACCAACCAAAACAATACCAAACTCCCCTCTACAGCACAATCTACCCTCTTGGGTCACTTTTCACAATTAATACCAATCATTCCATCCTGCTTCATCATTCTCAACCTCAATAATCAAATATATATAACATTCCAAACACATATCCACTAATCATCATTTATCACTATCAATCTTCATCATCAACTCAACCATGCTTCATATTATTAATCAACATTGTTCATTCATCCAAATCCATCATATCTCAACATCATTTAACAACATCAACAATATCAATTCATTGTACATCATCAACCAACCAATCATCAACAACATATAAATTTTCAAACCTATCCTATGGGTCACTAGCCTAAGTGTCCATGAATATTATATACTACATAGAGAAAACCGAAACCATATCTTGGCCGATTCTCAATATGCCCTTAACCCAAAATGAGCACCACAATGATCACCAACAAGCTTTCCAACACAATCCAAGCTTCCAACAATCACCAACAAGCTCCAAACTCATAATAATCAAACTATATATACACAAACCATCAAAAATCAACCTAGGACTCATAATAAATCAAAATTTCACAAGAGTTCAAAGCCTCTTACCTTGTCCAACTATTTTGGAAGCCAAAATCAACATCAATCAAAGGCTAGAGTGTACCTAAACACCCAAAACACAAGATTTCACTCAAAACCAAAACCTAATATTTTCGAATTTCTTAAAATAGAAACTGGGCAGGATTTTTCGAGATTCATACCTCTTTATCTAGATGAAACTAACGGGCTCGGAGAGAGCTTTACGTAGCAACTGACGGCATGCAAAACGGAGCACTGTAGCTCAAGTTATGAGAGAAAGAAGATGAATGTGAATAGTGCTTCTTGTAACCCTCACCTCTCTTCTCTCACTCAACCTTGCTGCTACTTGTTGTGTTTGAAAGTGGCTGAAATGGCCACTTAATACACTTATATATTGTTGGGCTTGGGCCCAACTTGGATCCGGTCCAACCCGTTAGCATTTTTAGCCCGTTTGGTCCAACTTCAGGTCAAACCTTTAAAATCAACGCCCAGTTTTTCATTTCTAATGTTTTTCTAAGGTTTTTGACTGTTTCCACTTTTTCTCATGCAGTACCTGGCAGACTTGAACCGGTTCAACTGGTTCAACTGTCGGTTTGCGATTTTTCACAGTTTTTTGCAGAAAACGCATTTTCTGACTCAGAAAGACCCACCGAGTCCAAAAATCATATTTAAATCCTCAAATTCTCACTCTAACTTGTCGAAATCTAATTTGGGAAATATTATCACTTAATTAACCGGTTGATTAGTTGCGGTTCTTACATTCTCCCCACCAAATAAGAAATTTTTCCCTCAAAATTTGAATTACCTAAGAAAAGCTGGGGGTAATCCTTTTGCATCTCGGACTCCAATTCCCAAGTGTGCTCTTCAACTCCTGCTCGCTTCTAAGCAACTTTGACCAACTGAACTTCCTTTCCTCGCAGCTTCTTCACACTAGAGTCGTCAATTCTCACTGGCGTCACTTGGAAGGTCAAGTTCTCCCTCAACTCAACCGACTTAGGTTCCAACACATGAGCTACATCCAGCGTGTAGTTACAAAGTTGTGACACGTGGAATACGTCATGCAGGTTAGACAAGTGAGGTGGCAAAGCAACTTGATACGCCACCGGCCCGAATCGCCTTAAAACCTCAAATGGTCCAATGAACCTCGGATTCAACTTCTTGGTTTTAATGGCTCTTCCGATCCCAGTTGTTGGTGCAACCTTCAGAAATACATGTTCTCCTATCTCAACATCCAACGGTTTCCTTCTCTGATCCGCGTAACTCTTCTGTCGACTCTGAGCAGTTAGAATCCTTGCACAAATCTTCTGAATGTTCTCAGTAGTCTCTGCTATTACATCAGGATCCAAAACACTTGCTTCACCAGATTCATACCAACAAAATAGAGACTGGCACTTCCGTCCATACAAAGCCTCATACGGAGCCATCCCAATGCTCGAATGAAAGCTATTGTTGTACGCAAACTCCACCAATGGCATGTAACGATCCCAACTCCCGAGTTGATCCAATACACACGCTCTGAGCATATCCTCCAATGTCTGAATAGTCCTTTCCGACTATCCATCTGTTTGTGAATGATATGCGGTACTGAGACATAGCCTCGTACCGAAAGCTCTTTGGAAATCTCCCCAAAATCTTGAAGTGAATCGGGAATCACGGTCCGATACTATGCTCGGACGGCACACCATGCAACGTTACTATCTCCTTTATATACAACCTCGCTAACTCTTCCATAGAACAGTTCACTCGGATAGGCAGAAAATGAGCGGATTTGGTTAAGCGATCCACGATCACCCAAGTTGCATCAAATCCCGACCTAGTCCTCAGTAAACCGTTCACAAAGTCCATTGCAATTTCTTCCCACTTTCATTGAGGAATTTCAAGAGACTGTAGCATCCCCGACGGTTTCTGATGCTCTACCTCCACCTTCTAACACGTCAAATACTTCGATACCGTTGAAGCTACATCACCTTTCATCCCAGACCACCATAACATCTCCTTTAAGTCTTAATGCATCTTCGTGCTTCCTGGATGAATAGAAAACCCACTGATGTGAGCCTCCAACAATATGTCTTGCCTCAAACTCCCGACATATGGTATGCAAATTCTTCCCTTATATCTCCATAATCCTTCACCATCCTTAGTGAATTCTTCATGTCTCTTCTCACCAACTGGTTGAAATAATTGTTGAAACTTCTGCTCATCTTGCTGAGCCTTTTGAATCTCCGTCTTAAACGTACTTGAAATCTGCAACTGATACAAACAAGCTCTTCTGGCGACTTCACCAATATCCAACTTAAGATCCACAACTTATCCACTAACTCCTCCCCCTTGATCCTCATCCAAGCAATTGTCAAGGACCTTCGACTCAATGCGGCTACTACCACACTCCGATGTTGCATCAACATGCAATCCAAACCCTTCAGAAAAGCAACACAGTACATTTCGAATGGTTCATGCGGTTTCGGTAAGATTAAAACAGGTGCTGAAGTTAACTTCTGCTTCAAAGTCTGAAAACTCTCTCGCCTTTCGCTGCATCACTCTGATTATCGTCGTTAAGAATTCGAAGATTTTTCCTTAAACCAAATACCGATTTGTAGTATTTTTCAAAACCTTTAAAACAAGTTCAATCTAAATGAGTCCATTGTTAAAACCTTATTAAAAGAGTCAAAAATATTTTATTTGTAAATCAATCATCTTAAAGCATGATTTTCCTAAATTCATTGAAACCCTTAAATCAAAACCTTTCCATTTGAATCCCTTTTTGGATAAGTTAAATTTTGCAAACCAAAATCGCAAGTTAAGAAAATCTTAGGACTCACCTTCCTTTTTAAATCGTATCATTTGATCGAAAGTTCCAATCCTAGTTTCAAAACCAAATTATTTAAACCAAAGCTCCAAACCATATTCGAAAATCATTTTAAACCTTAAAACTGCAAAAATCATAGTTTAAAAACCGCAAAGGCGTCAGTCGGTATTTTCGTTGCCACTAGTGCTGAACCGCACCCATCACCCACACAGGGTACCGACAAGACTTATAGTCATGCCTGGTAACCATTTCGGTACGTCCACTCGGATTGTTCGTCATCACAAGTCCAAAATCCTCGACTACTACCACTAGAATCCTTCTTTTCCCATGGTTTACTCTCAACACGACTCTAAGCCCTTGTAATCCTAACGGCGACTTGCAGATATAGAACTAGGTTATCCCCATATCCAAGCAATTTAATACTCAAAGCATACGCTTACCTCTCGTCGGAGGATCCGACCCCGTCGCATCACGTGTATCCAAGGTACACACACGGCATGACTATTGATTCTGACCCTCATCTCGGTTCTTCCTACGGTGACAATACTTAGATATATGTCCAGGTTTCCCACAAGCATAGCATCGACCATTTTATTTTGCCTGATGAAACTGGGCCTTGTTGTCCCTTCTGAAGTTTCCTTGACCTTGCAAATACTGAGGAATATGTCCATCTTTCTTGAAGTTCTGTCCCTTTGGTCCGAGGTAATCATCGCGTTCCCTACTAATATTTCCTCCATGAATGTCCTTTGACGAGGCTACCGTCATTGCGTATTCTTCAACAACCCTCACATTGTCCACCAATTCAGAGAATCTCCTAGTCTCCAATGGAGCCACAGCACGCCTGATATCTTCCCTCAGTCCTACTTCGTATTTAACGCATTTCCAGCCTTCATAGGACTCAGGGGCACCCTTACTCATCCTCGAGAACTTACAAAGTTCCTCAAACTTACTAGTGTATTCAGCTATAGTCATGGACCCTTGCTTCAGCTGTAAGAACTCCAACTCTCTGACCTCTTTTATTGACTCAAAAAAGTACTTCTTGTAGAAAGCTTCCCTGAATAACGCCCAAGTAATGCTCACGTTCTGTTGGTGTAGTAGTCGGCGCTCTTCTCGCCACCATTGCTGAGCGTCTCCCACTACTTGATAAGCTGCATGCTCTACGAACTGGTCATACGGTACATGTTGAGTTAGCAATGCACGCTCCACAGCTTGGAACCAGTTATTTGCTTCAGTATGGTTTGTTGAACCAGTGAAAACCGGCGGGTCAGCTTTCTGAAAAGTAGCTAGAGTTCTCGGAACACCTCTCAAGTTGCCCTCAGCACCCTCTCCAAATTTGTTTCTGCTTCTGGCCGATTGAGCTAACCTCTGCATAGCTTACAGAGTCGCAGTAGCATTCGCTTCCATGGTGTTTGCCAGATTCGTCATCGCCGCCATGAACTTGGCATGGTTATTAGCTGGTTGCTCATTCCTACTTTCTTGTGTACGTGATCGACCTCGTTTACGAGTGGCCATTATGGTTCCTGTCTACACCAAACAATGGATATCAAGGTGATCAGTCTCAATATCAAAAGTCTAGTGCTTCAATTATCCCAAACAGGCACTCACAACAAGCATGCTATGATATATCAAGTAGATAACCTAATAGCATCAAAGAAAAGACACACAGAGTATGCAATGAAGCACAATCGATCCATCGCTCAGGCTCACGAGGACGAACCGCTTTGATACCACTAAATGTAACACCCTAATTAGCCTAAGATTTACCTCGCGTCATAAAGCCAAGGTTAATCAGAGATTACGACAGTTCTAAGCTCATACATAATATATATATATATATATACACACTCAAGTTGCCCTCAGCACCCTCTCCAAAGTTGTTTCCGCTTCTGGCCGATTGAGCTAACCTCTGCATAGCTTACAGAGTCGCAGCAGCATTCGCTTCCATGGTGTTTGCCAGATTCGTCATCGCCGCCATGAACTTGGCATGGTTATTAGCTGGTTGCTCATTCCTACTTTCTTGTGTACGTGATCGACCTCGTTCACGAGTGGCCATTAGGGTTCCTGTCTACACCAAACAATCGATATCAAGGTGATCAGTCTCAATATCAAAAGTCTAGTGCTTCAATTATCCCAAATAGGCACTCAAAAACAAGCATGCTATGATATATCAAGTAGATAACCTAATAGCATCAAAGAAAAGACACACAGAGTATGCAATGAAGCACAATCGGTCCATCGCTCAGGCTCACGAGGACGAACCGCTCTGATACCACTAAATGTAACACCCTAATTAGCCTAAGATTTACCTCGCGTCATAAAGCCAAGGTTAATCAGAGATTACGACAGTTCTAAGCTCATATATATATATAGTATAATCTAGAAGCCCGATGAAGGATATAGCTCCAAGTCAGAATTTAAAAAGCGCAAAATGTGCTAACGAAGCTTCTAACTTAAAGCACAAGATACAGATAAGATATATCAAAAGATAGTGGTATAGTATTATAGGAAACTAGCCACGGCTCGCGGAGTTTAACCCGGCTAGCCATATACAGACCAGAAAGAACCAGATAGTAAAAACAACTTATACAAATTTGTTCTCTCAAATACAAGCCTCTAGGCAAAACCAAAATACAAAAGTGAGAGACATATATAAAATAAACCAAAAGACTCAAAAGATGTTCGGATCCTCTGCTTTTGTCACCAACCAGACAACTCACCGAGGTGTGTTGCGACCTGCATCTGAAAAACACAACAGAAATATGGTATGAGAACCGGAGGTTTTCAGTATGGTAATAGTGCCCAGTGATGTACGATATAAGATCCCGGGACGCCAAAGATAATCCTAAGCTCCATATCCATCACAAGATTCAATCTTAAAGCATACTAAAACAAATAAGCATAAATATATCAATCTTAATATAACTAAACCGGGTAATCTATCTTAGGGGATTTCTTTTCTAACCAAACATTGTTGTCCCACAGCCTTCACCAACCTATCCTCCATGCGATCTCATCGCCACCGCCTTCAAGACCTTCTCAATCCCAGTAGAAAACACAGATAATATACAATGCAAGTAAAACACAAGTATTGGCATATAAGGCAATTAATTCAAATAGCAATTAGGCATGTTATACAAATAGGCAAGCCATTACAAGTAGACAAAGCATGCAAACAGATAGAAAATGCATATGATGAATGTCTGCACTACTGGCTGTGATATCATATTGTCGGTTCAACTGCCAACCCGACACATCTCCATGGAGGTGTCGCCTTTTGGAATCATTATTGGGAACCCCCGAGATATAGTGCTCGGATCACTGTCCAGGGTTTTGTGCCTGCACACTCTGATGATCCGAAGGGATGCGAGCGGAATACTCTTGCCACCGACCTCGCATCTAAGCGCAAGCGGGACGAACCACCGCCCTTACGCCGCCGCTGCTACCTCGACAGGCGGGATCCAACCACAGCCCCTGTCGGGCGCATAGCATCTCATAGTCTCAATATCAAAATGATACATCAGTGGTTTTCAGAAAACATTTTCAGTGTGTCATGGATCCACCATCTCATTCCGAGTCCTCGACTCATCTCAACCAATGTCAATTCACATTTTCATTTCGAACTCATTAGTTCCTCAATTCTCATCTTATACATCAACCATTCGTCACATACCATCAAACCATCCCCAGTACACCTGAAACCTAGACCTCCATCTTCTAAGTTTTCCAAATAATATCTTCTAAATCCCTTAAATTCTTTCCCATGTTTTAAATATTCAAAACTAGGCCCAAGAGTCCTAAAATGGTATTAGAGAAACTTACAACCTTATTGGAAAGGTGGAATAGTCAAAAACAATGAAAATTTTGAGAAACAGGGCGTGTGCGGCCGCACAGGAGTGTGCGCGCGCACGACCAGGAAGATTTTAAAAGTGTGCGTACACACAGGTACTAAAAATTATAAGGTATGTTCACTCGCACAGGGTGTGCTAGCGCCCCCAACAGACGACCCTTCCCAACTTGTGCGTGCGCACAGGGTTGTGCATCCGCACAGGTCGTAATTCTTCGTTGATGTGTACGCGCACAAGCTGTGCTAACGCTGCAAGCAGAACGCATTCTCCTGCCTGTGCGTGCGCACATGTCTGTGCATCCACATAGATTAAGATTTTTGCAGGATTGTGCGTGCGCACAAGGCTATGCGTGCACACATATCAGAAATTTTGAAACTCTGCAACTTTGTTGAATTTCAGATTTTCAACACCAACTTTGATTGGTCATAACTTCCTCTACAAAATTTTAAATTTTGCAAACTTTATATCGATTTAAAGGGTTTTCAATGAAATTTAATTTTAAGCAAATTTCAACCAATTTTGAAAACCGAGGTGAAAGTTATGATCAGACAAAGTTCATTAAAAAATCAACTTTTACCCAAAGTTCACAAATTACCAATTTTCATATCTTAAACCAACCAAAACAATACCAAACTCCCCTCTACAGCACAATCTACCATCTTGGGTCACTTTTCACAATTAATACCAATCATTCCATCCTACTTCATCATTCTCAAGCTCAATAATCAAATATATATAACATTCCAAACACATATCCACTAATCATCAGTTATCACTATCAATCTTCATCATCAACTCAACCATGCTTCATATTATTAATCAACATTGTTCATTCATCCAAATCCATCATATCTCAACATCATTATTTAACAACATCAACAATATCAATTCATTGTACATCATCAACCAACCAATCATTAATAACATATAAATTTTCAAACCTATCCTATGGGTCACTAGTCTAAGTGTCCATGAATATTATATACTACATAGAGGAAACCGAAACCATACCTTGGCCGATTCTCAATATGCTCTTAATCTAAGATGAGCACCACAATGATCACCAACAAGCTTTCCAACACAATCCAAGCTTCCAACAATCACCAACAAGCTCCAAACTCATAATAATCAAACTATATATACACAAACCATCACAAATCAACCTAGGACTCATAATAAATCAAAATTTCACAAGAGTTCAAAGCCTCTTACCTTGTCCAACTGTTTTAGAAGCCAAAACCAATATCAATCAAAGGCTAGAGTGTACCTAAACACCCAAAACACAAGATTTCACTCAAAACCAAAACCAAATATTTTCGAATTTCTTAAGACATAAACTGGGCAGAATTTTTCGAGATTCATACCTCTTTGGCTAGATGAAATTAACGGGCTCGGAGAGAGTTTCGTGTAGCAACTGACGGCACGCGAATCGAAATACCGTAGCTCAAGTTATGAGAGAAAGAAGATGAATGTGAATAGTGCTTCTTGTAACCCTCACCTCTCTTCTCTCACTCAACGTTGCTGCTGCTTGTTGTGTTTGAAAGTGGCTGAAATGGCCACTTAATACACTTATATATTGTTGGGCTTGGACCCAACTTGGATCCGGTCCAACTCGTTAGCATTTTTAGCCCGTTTGGCCCAACATCGGGTCAAACCTTTAAAATCAACCCCCGGTTTTCCATTTCTAATGTTTTTCTAAGGTTTTTGATTGTTTCCACTTTTACTCGCGCAGTACCAGGCAGACTTGAACCGGTTCAACTGGTTCAACTGTCGGTTTGTGATTTTTCACAATTTTTCGCAGAAAACACATTTTCTGACTCAGAAAGACCCACTGAGTCCAAAAATCATATTTAAATCCTCAAATTCTCACTCTAACTTGTAGGAATCTAATTTGGGCAATATTATCACTTAATTAACCGGTTGATTAGTTACGGTTCTTACACTAAGCGGTGGAAGAAGAAAGACATGGTTCTAGTTTTTACATTATGACCTATAATTTGTAGCAATTTAGCGACTTGCTCTTCAATGGTAGAATGAATTGAATCATTTACTCTACCAGTTCCTCTTAACTTTTGATATAACTGCCTAAATGCTTCAGGGCTCGTATGTATGACATCTCGGCATTTTTCAGACGTCAGTAACTGTGTCATTAACTACGTCCGCCTATTTTCTCTTTCCAAGTTTTCGTTATTAATTTGCCTAGGCCTATATTATGATAAAAATTTCAAAGAATACAACGTATGCACCGTAACACATGAAAGAGATGTGACACAAATCTGTTATCTCTTTTCTAACTCTTCCCTGACACGAGTTAAGATTTGTATTGGTTCAGCATGATACAGGTCAGTAGAAGTGAATTGATTTACTTGAAATCCTGAGTCAGGTATGACGTTCGTTTTGTCTTCTACATTCGCATCTTCAATATTTTCGCTATCCATCTATGAAAATATAATGTTTAGAGTGAACATATCAATAATAAAAGTAACTAGAAAGTAACATATGTTATCACGTTTTAGCAATTCCTTTACGGTGAAAAAAAAATTGAAACTAAAGTTTGATAGAAAATTATGGTGTCACATTACACAGTATAAAAATACCTTGTTATGAGGCACTTATTACGAACTCGTAAATACTAAACTCGATTCCAAAGCTCACTATCATAAATTAAAAACTATAGATTTCAAGTGATATATTAATCAATGCATTGGATTAACACCAAAATTTAGTGGACTTAGCTACTAAAAGCACTTAATAATTTAGATGGTCAAAAACTAATTTAACCAACGCAGAATTTTGTATAGAATGTAAAAAAAATAAGTTGAAAATGTAGTGAACAAATGCTTTCTTGTGCGGATATTCTTGCTCTGGAAGCACTTAATATCTACTGTTATTAATTGCTTAAATTAGCAATGTTTCAATACATCTATCTAATTACATATAATTTTAGTGGCTAATAAATCAGGTTATTTTTATCCTAAACTATAAAAACTCTATTTGCTTATTATTAAATTTATATTTTTTTGGAACAAGTTTGTATAGGCAAATATATTTATATTAATTATGTCATAAGGCATTTATTAAACGGGTCAAAATTAATAGGGATAAGTATTGTTTTGGTCCCTAACGTTGAGGGTCAGAATCAAAACCATCCCCAATGTAATTTTTGATTTAGAATCATCCTTAACATTTTT
Source organism: Arachis ipaensis (assembly GCF_059453495.1). Classification (NCBI taxonomy): domain Eukaryota; kingdom Viridiplantae; phylum Streptophyta; class Magnoliopsida; order Fabales; family Fabaceae; genus Arachis; species Arachis ipaensis. The sequence goes on along the minus strand of NC_142443.1, from coordinate 132,250,603 downwards.
TTCATATTAAAATCGTCTTTTTAACTTTTTACGGACAAAAATATCCTTTACCACTACCAGCACCTTTACCACCACCAACACCTCCCTTACTCCACCACCATCACCTCCCTTACTCCCATCAAATACTAATAATCAGAATCAGAATCAGAATCAAATTCAGAAGAAAAAACAACATCAAATTCAACGAGTACCCAATTCAACAACATCAAATTCAGAATCAACAATGTCAAATTCAACAACAAAATCAACACACAAAATCAGAATCAGAAGCAGAGTCAGAAGCAAAAACAAAGCAAAAGCAAATGTAGAAGCAAAAGAAAATGCAGATGCAGAAGATGAAGTAGATGCATAAGCTAAAGCAGAAGAAGAAGCAGAAAAAGAAGCAGATGCAGATGCAGAAGCATATCTGAAGCAGATGCAGAAGATGAAGCAGAACCACTGGCGCTTCCCCGACGGCATCTCATGGGCAAATCGGCGGCGACGGCTCAGCGGCGTGGTCTCCCTCCAAGGCCCGATGACGACGCGACGTGGCGGCGAGCCCTAGCAACGCCGGCGCATCTCCTTTCCCTCTTCTCTTATCCCCCGTCGCAGCTCCTCTCTCCTCTCTTCTTTCTTTCGGCGCCATCCCCCCTTCCCCTTTCCCCCCTTCCCCCTCTCCCTTTGCCTTTCCCCTTTTCCCCTCCCCTCCCCCTCGTGTTCTTTTGTTTTTTTATTTTATAATTTTTTATTTATTAAAATATGGGTAATTTAGTAATAAAATTAAAATTTTTTTTAAAAAGGACGATTTTAATATGAAAAAAAATGTTAAAGATGATTCTAAATAAAAAATTACGTTGGGGACAGTTTCGATTCTGACCCTCAATATTAGGGACAAAAACAATACTTATCCCAAATTAATAAGTACATATACTACATAAATATGATGATAATCACGTGCGTGGACATAATACAAATATGTATATATGTGTTAATTACAGGCTCAAGGTCCTAGTTGGGAAGTTCAATTAGGGAGGAAATAGTTTAACAGCAAATATAACCTTAGCACAAAAACTTCCAAGTCCTTTCATGACTTTGGATCAACTTAAAGTACTTTTTGCTGCTCAGGGACTTAACACTATTGATCTAGTTGCACTCTCGGGTATAATAATCTAGCAATTACTTTTTTACCAATAAATAATTATCTTTTTACCACTACACTTAGTTTTTGAATAAATTGTAGCCTTCACGTTGATTTGGTTGACCACTACATTTGGTTGTAATTTAAACATGTAATTAAGAAATCAAATCAATACAAAAAAGGAAACAAATAAAAAAGAAAATTAACAAATCAAACATGTATAAATAATTGTGATAACTGATGAACATGTGTACATATTCTATGAACATTGCAGCTGCTTAGTCCATGTTGAAAACACTATACTTTCTTTTATGTCCCTAAGTTATTTGAATTATTTAGATAGAAATTCTTCCTATAACATAAACAGTAGACATATAAATTATAAAAAGTCAATTTTTATCTTATCTCCACTTTAATATCTATCATCTAAAATATCGGCCATTTGTCAGGAATTATCAACCACCAATCTTTCATTAAACTAATTTAATTCAGATTTATTTTAAATTATTTAAATATACAGCAACACTCAAGAGGTAAAGCTTTTGACATTTTTTATTTGTTTTTCACACATCCACTTTTTATAACATTATTAATCACAATGTACATAGAGTTCATAATCACTAGTGAATCCTTTTCTTTCATATTTGGACCACTCCATAAGATTTAAAAGAACTTGTGTATTTATCTAATAATAAATTATTAAGATGTAGTTTTTGTGATTATGGGACACTACAAAAGGACAAGGTGCAGGGAAAGATAGTGTACTACGTAGGGAGAATGGGTAATTAAGACTTGATTATCAAAGAATTGGGTGGAGCAGGGACTATCATAGGCCTTGATAACAGAATATATGACTTCATAAAGCTTTTAAAAAAAATCTCATAATTTTAAAAGAAGGATAAATCATGTAAATACCTAATGAGTTAAAAATTCTTCCTTCTTGGATCAAAATAAACTGGTACAGTGAAACATAAGGTCAAATATAAAGGGATTTTGGAATTATAATGAAAGACCCATTTGAAGACATAGAAAAAGGCATAGCTTATTTTTCGACTACAAAGATGAGTAGCATCTATAGAATGTAAAATCAGAATAACATCTTAGTTGAAAAACAAAAGAAGAATACGAACTATTATGTGCAAGAAAAAGACTCACCTTTGTCTTACGGATACACGGATGAAGACGTAGTGGAGCTCTCACGACAACGACGAAGCTGCTGTGGCGATGTTGACGACGGTGGAAACCTGCGGTGGCTCTGTTGAGAAGGACGACAACATAGGAGAAAAGTAAATCAATTTTTGAGAGAGGGAGTTAGGGAGTTTGGTTTTTGTTATTGAAAGGATAAATATAAAATTTTAACATTGTTTGGCCATCCCTTTTCAGTTTCATTGAAGCAATGAGAAAAAAAAAATTATATGGGCCCTACGCCTATTTTTTTTGTTTTCTACCTCTTTTCCACTCTAATCCAAACAAAGGAAAATGGACTTTTCCATCTATTTTCTCCTCTTTCATTTTTCTTCCTTCCAAAATCTGCTATTCCAAACATTGTGTTAACGTTATTATAACAGGTTTAATTCGGCAAGGATGGGATAGATTTATTGTGGGAAAAAGATTTTTTAAAGTGACAATGTTAAAAAAATGGTAAAATGATACTTTAATTACATTTAAATTTATAATATTTATTATTTGTGAGATCCACTATCTTAATTTAATGGTGATTAATGGTATACTTTTTTTCCCTAAAATAACAATATAATTTTAGAGGAGTCATATCCTTTGTTGTGATATGAACGAATGTTCATTTAGTGACTTGTGATTTTTTTTATAAAATGAATGGCTTAGTTTTTTTTTTTTTTACGAAAAAATGGTTCAAATTTTTAATATTAACTATACTTAATGAAGTTTAAAAAATAAATATTATACCTATATAAATAAAAAAATAAAGTATATATATATATATATATATATATATATATATATATATATATATATATATATATATATATATATATATATATATATATGTTACAATTAGGAATGACAAACGGACCTAAATCCGTTGGGCCGACCTGCGTAACCCGCCAACAAAGGCAGGCCGGACTGAAAAATTGGGACCGCCAAAGAATAAAAGCCCGCCTAATCTACATTGCTTAAACCGCGGACTTTGGCAGGGCGGGGCAGGATTCCCTGCCAGGCTTAATTTTTTTGACAATGAGGTATTTTTGTAATTTTTTGGCCAAAACTCAACTTCCTCCAACCCAACTTACAAGAGTATGAAGATGAAAATTGAGTATTTTAGATTATGTTTATGTTGCTTTAGAGACAATATTTATAATTATGATTTGGATTATGTTTATTTTACTTTGGAGACAATATTTATAATTATAAAGATTTTAATGTTTGTGAATATAAAAAATATAATTTTTGTATGTATTTAGAAATTATAAATTTATTAATATGGTTGTGAAATTATATATATTATTTAGTAGTTAATAGTAAAAAAATGAGTTTTGGCGGGCTTAGCCCGCCAGCCCGCAGTTAGGCGGGACGGGGTTTTGGCGGGACGATGCGGGCTTCCCCGCTTGCCACCCCTAGTTACAATATATAATATTAGTGAATATATATATGAATTATTTCTATTATATTGAAATAATAATATTGGTGAATATTAATACTAAATTTTTTTATTTATATTTTTTTATTTTTTATTTATTTATTTATTTTACAATACATTATCGGTACGAGACTTTGATAAAAACTAAGAAAGACACATATAATAAATTTTCATTATGTCAAAGTTCTCTCATATTGAATTTAATACTCTTGATATATCTAGAAACAACTATTTATCATGAATATTATATGCCGAAATTCATCTTGATTCAATGGATCTTGGAGATACCATTAAGGCTGAAAATAAAGCATCCTAAAAGGATAAAGCCAAAGTCATGATTTTTCTTCGTCGTCATCTTGAGGAAGAATTGAAAAATGAACATCTCACACTAAAAGATCCTACAGATTTGTGGAAAAACCTTAAAGAAATGTATAATAATCAAAAGACAATAATACTTCCTCAAGTTCAATATGAGTGGACACATTTGCGTCTACATGATTTAAATGAATACAATTCAACAATGTTTCAAATTATCTCACGAATGAAATTATGTGGGAGAAATATAACTGATAATGACATGTTAGAAAAAACTTTCTCGACCTTCCATGTATTGAATGTACTCCTACAGCAGTAGTATCGAGAGAAAGAATTTAAAAAATACTCTAAGCTAATTTCTTACCTTCTTATTACTGAACGTAACAATGAATTACTTTTAAGAAATCACGAAGCGCGCCCAGCTGACGCCGCCTCATTTTCTGAAGCAAATGCCGCAAATTATAATCCCAAAAAAGATAAATGGTAAGACTTTGGTAACAATAAAAATTGTGGAAGAAAGAAAATTATTTTCACAAGAAAGGATCTCACCAGAATGGGATAAAGAAAGAAATAATGGCAAAATAAATCAACAGAGGATAAATGTTTCCGTTGTGGTAGAAAGAGCCATTGGTCACGTACCTGTCGTACCCCAAGACACTTAGTTGATCTTTGTCAAACATACTTGAAAAAGGATGACAAAGAAAATGAGACACATTTTGTTTCAAATGATGTTGTTGAAAATTACACCACTCATTATGTAATATCTGATTTCTTTAAAGATCTTGAAGGAAATATTGGTCATTTGATCAATGTTGGAAAAGTTTAATATTTGGATTTGTTAAGTTCTTATGTCAATAAATAATGTAAATTTTTTTGTTAAGTTTTATCTTCTATGCATTTGAATTTCAAGTATGATGTATATAAATAATGTTCAATAAAATATTATTGTGTTTAATAAAATTTATTGCTTATGATTAAGAATTTTAAAATCATTAAATATATCAAGTTCTAAAATAATAACAATAATAATAGTAAAATTTCGTATATGATACTTTTTTAGTAAAATCCCTTCCCGGTTCCTTTTCATAAATGGTAGGAGATCGGGGAGGGGTTTTACTCTACTTTTTTTATATACAATTTTACTGTGCATGTACTTTTACTTATTTTATGATATAATCTTGTTATTATTATTTGTCTTTGAAGAAAACGGTAAGGACATATAATGAAAATATTTGTCATGCGGATAGTGCAAGTTCGTATACTATTCTCAAAAGTAATATATATTTTATTCATCTTATATCAAAAGAAGAATGTGTTAATATAATTATCGGCTCAGGCAAAGCGATAGAAGGCTCCGAAAAGCTATAATTTTGTTTCTTGAAGGAACTAAATTCATAATAAAAAATGCACTATTGTCTATTAAATCTCTAAGAAACTTGTTGAGTTTTAAAAATATTTGCAGAAATGGATATCATATTAAAATAATGAATCGAATGAGAAAAATTATGAGTACTTATATATCACAACTTATATTAGAAAAGTTATCCTCACTTTCTTCTGGATTATATTATACTAAAATTAGTACAATTGAATCACATGCCATTGTAAACAAGAAGTTTACTAGTCTAAATAAATTCACAATTTGGCATGATCGATTTGGTCATCTTGGAATAACCATGATGTGAAAAATTATTGAAAATTTCCATGGACATTCAATAAAAAACTAGAAGATTCTTAAATCTAGTGAATTTTGTTGTGTTATATGTTCTCAAGGAAAGCTAATTTTAAAGTCATCACCAGTGGAAATTGGATTTGAGTCTCCTGAATTCTTAGAAAGGATTTAAGGTGATATATATGGACATATTCATCCACCATGTAGATCTTTTAGATGTTTTATAGTCCTATTAGACGCATATTCGAAATAGTCACATGTGTGCTTATTGTCTTTTCACAACCTAGTGTTTACGAGATTACTTGCTCAAATTATTTGATTAAAAACACAATTTTCAGAAATTTCAATCAAAACAATTTATCTTAATAATGCCGTTGAACTCACTTTTCAAACTTTCGATGCTTATTGTATGGTCAATGATACAAGTGTTGAACATCCGCTAACTCGTGTTCATACACAAAATGAACTAGCAGAGTCACTTATTAAACGAATCCATTTGTTTGCTAGACCCTTACTTATGAGAATAAATCCCCCGACCTCTGCTTGGGGCATGTCATTTTACATGTTGTTGCATTTATTCGCATAAGGCCAATAAGTTACCTCCAATTTTCTCCTCTACAATTAGCTTTTGGCTAGCAGCCAAATATTTTCCATTTGAGAATATTCAAATGTGCGATATATATTCTAATTGTCCCGCCTTATCGCATCAAAATAGGACTCCAAAAAAAAAATTAGGGATATATGTTGGATATGATTCTTCCTCTATAATGAGGTATCAAGAGATACAAACTAGAGATGTATTTAAAGCTTGATTTGTAGATTGTCATTTTGATTAATCAAAATTTTCAATATTAAGGAGAGAGAATAAGCTTCTTGAAAAGGAACTTAATTAGAATGCATCATCCTTGATGCATTTAAATCCTCGATCAGAGCAATGTGAACTAGAAATTTAAAAGAATATACATTTGCAAATAAATAGCAAATGAATTGCTTGATACATTTTCTGATACAAAGAGAATAACTAAATCCTATATACCAGCTGAAAATGTCCCAATTCGAATTAATGTCCTAGCCAGACAAATAGTCACCGAGACAAATTCACGCCAGAAGCGTGGTAGGCCTGCGATTCCAAAGACAAAATATCTTCGAAAAAGAAAAGAGGTAAATACTATTCTTGTTGAAAAATATAAAGATATAGTAAAGACATCTGCAATTGTCCAAAATTCTGATATAGTTTTGATGCCAGAAGACGTTCAGGAACTTGGAAATTCTGAAAATTGTGAAAATGATGAGCTCTCAATAAATTATGTATTTACAAGAGAAAAATAGAACCAAAATAAAAAAATTGTCAATGAAATATTTGCATATAATGTGACATTACACATCATGCATGAAAGTAAGGATCTTGAGTAAAAAACAGTCGAAGAATGTCGACAAAGAAATGATTGATCAAAATGAAAAGAAGTTATGAAAGCTGAGTTAGACTCACTTGCAAAACATGAAGTATTTGGATCTGTAGTATGTACACTAGAAGATGTAAAACATGTCGGATACATATGGGTATTTGTGAGAAAACGAAATGAGAAAAATAAAGTTGTACGTTACAAAGTTCGACTTATGACACAAGGTTTTTCACAAAGATCCGATATAGATTATGAAGAAACATATTTTCCTGTATTAGATACAATAACATTGCGTTATTTGATCAGTTTATTCACATACCATAAACTACAAATGCATTTAATGAATGTAGTGCAGCAGTCAAATTGTAAAGATCTTTACATAGTCTAAAACAATGTTGACGAAATGTGGTATAATAGTCTTACTGAATATCTGGCCAAAAGGTATTCAAAAATGATTATATCTGCCCATGTGTTTTCATAATGAAATCTGAATCTGGATTCATTATGATTGCTGTTGTACGTTGATGACTTAAATATTATTAAAACTGTTGAAGAGATTCCAACAATTATAAAAGCTCTAAAAGAAGAGTTTGAAAAAAAAGAATTCGGAAAGACTAAATTTTATCTCGACTTGCAGATCGAGCATACAAACAATGGGATCTTTATTCATCAAACAACATATAAAGAAAAGATCTTGAAGAGATTTTATATGAATAAGTCATATCAATTAAGTACCCCAATGATCATAAGGTCTTTTGATGTGGAAAATGATTAATTCCGTCCTAAAGAAGAAAATGAAGATATCCTTGATCCTGAAGTACTATATCTTATTGTCATTGAAGCACTAATGTATCTTGCTAATGATACACGACCTGGCATATTATTTGTTGTGAATTTACTAACAAAGTATAGTTCCTCTCCAACCAGAAGACATTGGAATGGAATCAAACAAATCTTTTGATATCTTCATAGAATAGTTGATATGGGACTATTTTATCTATATGAATCCAAGTCACAATTAGTTGGTTATGTAGATACAGGATATTTGTCTAATCCACACAAAGAAAAATCTCAAACACGATACCTATTCACATATAGTGATACAGCTATATCATGGAGGTCTACCAAATAGACGATAGCAGCAACATCCTCTAATCATGTTAAAATTCTAGCGGTACATGGAGCAAGTTGTGAGTATTTTTGGCTCAAGAGTTTAATCCAATATATTCTATCATCATGTAGACTCACTGATAGAAAAATAGCTCAAACTGTTCTGTTTGAAGATAATACAATATGCATTGCATAACTTAATGGTAGATACATCAAAGGTGATAGAACAAAGCATATTTCTCACAAATTCTTTTTCATTCATCATCTTTAAAATCAATGAATAATTGATGTTCAACAAAGTATATTTCGCCCAAATTCTTCTTCACTCATATTTTTTATGTGCTTTTAAAAGATAAACAATTAGTTTTACCTAAAAACAAAATTTTGCCATTTGTTAACCAACTTAAAAAAAAATCTTATTATAAATTTTATTAAACAATTAAACAATTAGTCATTTGACTAACAATTATATTCGTTTCAGAAATTTTATTTAGGAGGATATTATAGAAGAAAGATTAAAGTTGAATGAGAGCAAGAAAGACATGAAGGTTGATGCTGATCTCTTTGCTTTTAAGTTTTGTTGAACCCCAATTTTTAGGGGTTAATATGGCTAGTTTTACTTCCTGGAATTCGACACTTCCGTGGATGATTTTGAAGCTAATATTCGCCAAATTTATCCTGGAGTAAGGGAAGGCCAAATTTATCCTGGAGTAAGGGAGGGTTTGTTGGATTTTCAGATGCATCAGAAGCTGAAAGTTTCATATCTTGCGGCCAAAAGGGATGTGCTGAAGAAAGTTTCATATCTTGCGGCCAAAAGATTCGGTGTCTCAGGGTACACAAGTATATGCAACTACCTTCCATGAAGTCTTTAATTATATGTTAATTTTTCATTTAAGATTGGAGTTTCATTTATTTGTCTCTGACAAATTATCAGAAACCGAAATGGGTATTCACTAAAAAAATTTCACTCATTCAAACTCATCACCTGTATTTGCCATCTTTTAACTTAAAAGTAAGGTCCATCTAGCCATCTAGGTCACTACTCAGTACTCACTACATGAGGAAAGGAAATAAAACTGCGAATAAGATAGCACAAGTTGCATAATCCACTGCCTTAGTTTTTTGTTTTTTTCTTTTACAGAAATCCACTGCCTTAGTTTACCACATTACTTATTGATAAATGATAATGTAATTAGGGATCTTATTCCCCACATTCCTGCTTCTTTGGGGTTTGCTATAGAGTAAGCTCAACCGATCAAAGAAAGATAATTTCTTTAATCTCCGCAATCTGTGTCATCGGTATCCAAGTAAACCCAAACTGGATTCCAGTCTGAAAACAAATAAAAACAATATAAATAAATAAACAAATACAAGAGTTAATATTCACTTTGGTGCTATAAATAATTAAAAGGTCTTGATAACATTGATAACAAGTATCGCTTTGAGGAAGTAAGAATTAACTTAACTCACATTTATTTGTGAATCTATGAACTATTTTAAGTTTTTGACAGCTTAGAACACCAAATCCCAAGATATGGCTACAATGTGTTTATTGGGACTAAAGTGAGCATTAATTCAAAAATGAAAAAAGAAAAGGATCATCAAAATCAACATCCCCAAAGCACTATCAATGATTTTCCTTTATCCTCATCTTGAGAGCACAGCAAACAAGAAGCCAATGGAGATCCCAAGAACACAAGCCATGGAAACCCCACGAACCCTAACAAACAACAGATTCATCTGCTTCGCAACCTGCATGGTAAGCGTCAGAATCTGCAACCTACCTTGCTCCTCCATCTTCTTGAAGAAGTACATTGGCTTCAGTGACTGTCTCAGAACGAACGCCAACGAAAATGGAAACGCAAAAGCCAGCGTGCTCTGAACAGAAACCTCCGAAAATGGTGAAGAACCGGTTTTGTAAGCGATCCAAGATCCAAGACCAAGTTGAACCAGACCTAGAACTGCAACCACCTTGCTCAGCTTGTAGACATTCTTCATGATCGATTCCAAAACCTCTCGTGTTTCATTCGCCAGGGGTGAGACGTCACGCTCAACTGTGGGTCCTTCGATTTCTTGGTGCTTGAAATTAGGATTTTGGCTTGGGTATGGACTTTCAGGTTTCTCGGAATCATTTGTGGAGAAGAATCTTGGTTTTGTTAGTGATGAATTGGTGAGAAAAGGGTTTATTGATTGGGAGAAGGGTTCTAAGAATAAGGGCTTAGGGTTATTGAATAACGGGTTGGTTGAAGAAGAGGAAGAAAAAGAGGGTCTTAGGATTGTAGAGGCTAATCTTAACCTTCGGAAAATGATGGCAGCCATCGTTGTTGTACAATCACTAAGATCGGAGGCAGTGTAATTTGAAATATGACTAAGAAAATAGTTGGTGGCCGAATAAAATTTCTTTTTTTTTTTCAGTTAAATTATTTTGGGGGATTTGGTTATGTTATCAATAAATGGTGGAATCAAAATAGGTAGATTTGCATTTTCGAGTTGGCTTCTTTTGGTCACAAGAATCAAGAGCTTGGTGGTAATGGCTGAGATGGTACGAGGGAATAGGCTAGCGGGTCTACAACTACAAGGGTGTGTATCTACTTTACGTCTTAACAGAAGAACCATGGGAGCAGAATTTTTGCTTATGTGGCATGCTTTCAAGTTTCAAGAGGGGTTGGGAAAAAATCTTCAGTTTTCCTCCTACCTTCTTAATATGCTTCTTATCCCCTAAAACAATACAAAAAATTCAAACCATGTGCCATGTTTTGACCAGCTACACTTTCTTTGCCCAGCTGGTTTGGTCTTCACTTGTCTTATGTTCCCACTGCATTATGAAGTCCAATGTTAAAAAATGGCACCTCAAATATTGAAATCTTCTCACCTAAATGCATTTGGATACCCAAAATTTTTCCTATAAAAGGAGATTCCTTCAAGTTGAAAAGGTAGAAAGATAAAATGAAAAATAAAAGTTTATATTGTGTAATTTTTATTAAGAGAGTGTGTGAGAAATCTAAACAATTTTTCTGTTTAATCATTACCAGAACATCAAGTAAGAAATCTGGCATTGAATCTTACAACTCATTGTTTTGCAATTTTTTTTCCCAGCTACTCATCATCATTCATCAAGATGTCATACAATCACTCCATTGTCACTTACATTCACAACATGTATTGAGCATACATCAAAAACTATGTGTGGCTCCACATAACAAGTCACAAAGCATACCAGCGCAATCTATTTTAAAGAGAAAAGCATAACAAATTACATATTATATTTATGCAAATTCCAAGTGAACAAAAACTTGGTTTCCCTCGTAGGTTAAATTAAATAACTCAATAAGATTGAATGAAAAAGCAAATTAAAATACGCATTAATAGAAGAAATAATTCAATTTAAAGTTTCAAAGCATTATGACAAAGATTAAGAAGTATATACATGTTCAGGAAGAAGTAGAACAAGATGGAATTAAAGCAAGATCTAAGACAAATTTGTGGTGAAGACATGGTGGATGAATTTTGAAACTGGAATCAAAATTTCTGCATTTACCTTCTAGGGACATTGAAAAAAAATTAAATAAATGTATTATTGACTAAAATAACCATCATCAACAACAGTGACAATTTCAAAACCAGCAGCAGCAACAACAACAAGCGTATAAAGTTTGAATAGCAGCAAAAACAATCAGAACTGGACGCAGAAACCATACCAGGACTAGAACGACGACAGAGCGCGGCAAAGTTCGAGGGGCGGCGGTGGATCGGACGAGATGCGGAAAAGCTCGGCGGAAAAGCTCGGCGGAAAACGGCGAACTGAAGGAGGGGTTGGAGTCAGTGTCGCAGCGAAGAGGAATAGTGGTAACGGCGTGGAAGAGAAAGTAGAGTGGAAGAGTAACTAGGAATTGTTAGGGTTTCCCTACATACATACATGTTATAAAGATGGATGCTCTTAGGGGTGAGTCGGGTTCCTTCGGGTTTGGGATGAAATTAAAATCCAACTAATTGAATTATAATGGATTCGGTTTAGTTTGAATTTATGTCTTTTTATGTATGTATGAATCAAACTAAATTCATTAAAAACGGATTAATTCAATTTAGGTAATTATATACTCAATGAAATAGAAATTTATAAAAAATAAAAAAACAAAATTTTTATTTTAAAAACTTTTAAATACAATAAACATAAAAAATCAATAGAAATAATTTAAATATATTTAAATATCAAATATATTAAAATCTAAATATATTAAATAAAATAGGAGTGACTGTACTTAGAGAAGAAATACTTCTAACAATAGTATCACGTACTGGTAAAGTGAGGTTTAAGACAATTCTGCTAGAATTTATTCCATAGGGTGAAAAAATTGCGGTTAGTGTTAGGATTATTGAGTGAGAAACTCAAAATCATTAAAAAGTATATATATATAGTCGGGTCTACAGGTTGGTTCGGATTCAGCACTCTCAGAACCGTTACCCAAACCAATTATTAGAGAGAGACATTGGTTTGGTTCGGGTCGGACCCGATTACCTATTGGTTCCAGAACCAATTTAATTAGTTCGGTTCGGGTTCAGACGGGTAATCGGGTACTCGTTACCCGTGCTCACCCCTAGATGCTCTCAAATTTTGTTCGGTTCAGGTTGTGTGTAAAACAGTCAAAGTATAATTTTTAATTTTTTATTTTTTAATATTTTAGTCATACTTATAAAATATATGATAAGAGATTATGAGTTTAATTTTAGTACATTGACAGTGTAAAAGTATTTTATACAGTTGTGCAATCACAATCATTCTTTTGGATAATCATTCACGCAGTCAATCTAAAAGATAATTATTTTTACTGTGATATTACGTAATTAGATACACGTATAAAACTATTTTACTTATATCAAAATTAAATTGAAGAAATTATACCTTATTTTCTTAAATGAGAAAAAATTGAGAATTTATTATACATTATAGACTATGTTCGAAATTGTACTCGAACACAAGTTTTTATTTACTAAATAGTCATTTTGATACCTAAAAGATTTTAAATTTTAATAAAAAGATATTCAAACAATAATAATGATAAAATAATTTCTATATAATTTGTTTTAATTAAAAAATAATTCAAATATTTAATTAATAGTTAATTTATCCTGTAAACAGTTAAATTTTAATAGAATTACTTATTTACCTTTATCTTTTATCATCATCATTACTGCTATCATCTATATCGTTGTGCCAATATTCTATCTCGCTGCCCCACTCCCATTGGTATCACCACCACCATCAACATCATCACTGACATCATCATCGCATTCTATCTTGTCATTACTAAGGGTGGTAATGGGTAGGGTAGGGTAGGGTTTGGATCTAACCTTACCCTATCTGCGGATTGAAAATATTCCAACCCTAACTCTACCCATTTTTAACCCGCGGGTCCTGATTATACTCGCAGGTTACCAAAAAGATGCAACATTATTATATAACTTGATCATAATTTAAAATAGAATTGATTTTTATGTAAAAAAATATAACAAATTACCAATTAATGATCTTTTATTAGTGACTAAGGATATTTTGTATTTAGTGAGAGGTTTTTAGTTCAACATCTACTTAAAACATATATATATATATATATATATATATATATATATATATATATATATATATATATATATAGAGGGTGCGGATTGGTCGGATAGGGTTGAGGCTCAACCCGCACCCTACCCAACCCGCACGAGAATCCTACTCATACCCTACCTTACCCGCTACAGACCAGGTTGGCAACCGTACCTGACCGGATTGGGTACCCGCGAGTAAGGTGCATGTTGCCATCCCTAGTCATTACTACCAACCACTAGTCTTTAATTTCTACCATGAAATGCCAAATCATCTTTATCAATACCATACACCCAAAATCATCATCAACAATAAAAATAATAGATCGAAATCATAAAAAAAAATGATAAAGGAGGTAGGTATTAGGGTTGTACCAAGAAGCATAAAAGATAATAGAGAGAGAATAGAGAAGGAGTAATATATTACTGAAATGAATTATATCACTCAAGGAACTTGGGCCTAGCTAGTTTATATAACATACACCCTTAGTAGACCTGAGAGAGTTAATTAATTCATCTAAAAACTGAACAGCAAATTATAATTTATATCTAACTCTATAACTATCTCACTCACTAACACCTCCCTCAAACTTAGTTGTGGATTTTGAATCACTCTAAGTTTGAATTTGAACTTATTAAACAAGCTAACAGAAAGGGGCTTAGTAAATGTATCAGCCACTTGATCAGCGACAGATATATTGACAACATACAACTCTTTACTGTTAACTCTATCATGTAGAAAATGCAAATCAAGCTATAAATGCTTGCATCGGCTGTGAAGAACAGGATTTGCTGCCAACAAACACGCACTTTGGCTATCCGAATAAATAGTGGGAGGGATAGGCTGCGGGATACAAAGTTCTTACAACAACTGCTGCAACGAGATGAGTTCTTCTTGAGCAGTGGCAAGTGCTCGATACTCTGTCTCTGTAGAAGGCCTGGACACCTTAGACTACTTGCCACTCTTCCAAGATATTAAATTGCTTCCCATGAACACACAGTACCCACTGATGGATCTCCGATCATCCAAATCGGCTCCCCAATCTGCATCAGCAAAGGAAATCAAACGATAGTCAGTACACTTATGAAAAACTAAACCATCACTTACCGTCCCTTGAACATAGCGCAGTATACGCTTGATAGCTTTCTAGTGATTAATAGTTGGAGAGTGCATGAATTGAGATACCTTATTGACGGAATAGGATAATTTTGGACGAGTGATCGTCAAATACTGCAAGGCACCTACAATAGATCGATAATGCTTGGGATCTTCATAGACATCAGAATCATTTTGTGTTAGCTTAAGAGATGAAATAATGGGAGTGGACATTGATTTCGAACCAGACATCCTTGACTTCTTCAACAATTCACTAGCATACTTGGATTGACTTAATAAGACTCTTCCACTGTCCAAATAATTCACTTCCAATCCAACAAAGTAGCTCAGCTTACCTAAATCTTTTAAAGAAAAAATTTTATTTAACTCTAGTATTAAAGTATCTATATCAGAATTGGAGCTGCCAGTTAGAATGATATCATCCACATAAGCTAGTAAATATAAAGCAGATGTATTAGTTCTTCTAACAAATAAAGAGTGATCAGATTTTGTGTTTTCAAAGCCAAAGTGTTTTAAAGTGTTAGCAAGAGTATTGAACCATGCCCTTGGAGCCTATTTAAGGCCATAAATAGCTTTATGCAATTTACATACCAGAGATAAATCTGATGATGCAAATTGGTCAGGCTGATGCATATAAACGTTTTCAGCAAGCATTCCATTTATAACGCATCTGCTAGCCATTAGTAAGCGCAAGGAAAAGTACAATTCTTACAGTCTGAGGTCGTATAACTGGGCTGTAGACTTCCTCAAAATCTATTCCTTCATGTTGATGAAAGCCTTTCGCTACTAGGCGTGCCTTGTAGCGTAATATATCCCCAATTGAGTTTTTCTTTATTGCAAAAACTCATTTACAAGGCACCACTGTGGAATTAGGTGGAGGAAGTTGTAGAGACCATGTCTTGCATCTCATAAGAGCATTGTACTCAGTTTGCATAGCTTTCTTCCAATGATCAAACTGCACAGCATGCTTGGCATTTTTTGGTAATGTTTTCAAGCAATATGGATCAGTTGTAGTTGTGGAGATATAGGTTTTTGGCTCGGTAATGCCATTTTTTGACCGAGTTATCATTTGATGAGTAGTTGTGGGATGAGAGGCAATAGTAGGTGCATTGTTAAAAGGGATATAGACTTCATTTTCACTAATTGGAATTGAGTTGGAAGGTGGCTGGTCAGAGGTATAAGAAGGTACATGGATATTATTTATAGTGTTGTCAATATGTATAGGTTGAGAATGTGATGGGATGGGTATAAATGATGAGGGAATTGGAATCAGGGATTCAGATGGAGCAGTACTTGATGGTTGGGAATTTGGAGAGGATGCTGGTGTTTCTCTGAAATGCTCATTGTAAGGAAAGAGTTTTTCTTCAAAGATCACATGTCGAGCAAGGTACAATTTTTCAGATTTCGATAGACATTTATATCCCATGTGTTGGTTGTCATAACCAAGAAATATACACAATTCTGATCTGTAATCCATCTTCCTCTTGTTGTATGGCCTTAAATAAGGGTAGCATCCACACCCGAAGATCTTTAATGATTGATAATCTGGTTTTTGATGGAAAATAACCTCAAAAGGTGAGTTAGCTTGCAACACAGGAGTCGGTAGTCTATTAATAAGGTGAGCCGCAGTGGTGAAGGCATCTTCCTAGAATTGAAAAGGTAAGCCAGCTGTTGCAAGCATAGACAATCCCATCTCTGTTATATGTCTATATTTACGTTCAACACTACCTTACTGCTCATGTGTATATGGACAAGCCAACCTGTGAGCAATACCTTCATTTTGAAGAAAACATGTAAAAGCTTGTGATAAAATTCTAAGCCATGATCGGTTTGAAGAGATTTTAATTTGAAACCTGTTTGGACTTCCATTAAAGTTTTAAAATTTTGAAAAGCAGTTAAAACTTGAGACTTATGAGTCAATAGAAAAATGCAAGTGAATTTAGAAAAAGCATCAATGAAGCACACATAGTATTTGAAACCATTTCTAGAAGCTATTGGTGAAGTTCCCAAATATCACCATAGACCAATTCCAAGGGAGAAGTGTAATTGTGTTAAGAGGTTTGAAATGATTATTTGTGCATCTTAGCAATAGAACAAAATTCACATACCAAATGAGTATTAGAGTTATAATAAGATTTGATATCACATTTCTTAAGAACATCAAGTACAGTTTTGATGCCACAATGTCCAAGTCTTTTATGCCATATTTCAAAATTATTGGGTCTACACAAAATAGACTTGAAAGCAACAGGAGAAGAAATAGCATTACAGGAATCATTATTATGATGGGCATTAGTATTAGTAGTATATGCTGAAGTAATAGCATTAGAAGGATCAATCGTACAATAAGCAAGAGTATTAGCAGTATCTAGAGAGGATATAGCATTGGAAGAGTCATTATTATGATGAGCGTTAGTATGAGTAGTATATAGCGGTGATATAGCATTATATGAATCATTATTATGAATAGCATTAGGATGATTAGTAGATGGAGATGATATAGTGGACACATCAACAACGTTTTTATTATTAAAAGTAAGAGAATGTACAGACTTGGCATCAATAGCATTCTGAACTTCAGAATTTGGGGAGTTAACAGACTTAGACACATATTTATGCACATTTTGAGAGGGCTCACATTTGTTTCTTGACACAGCAACTGAATTTGTTGATAAATAAGAATTATTATAACAAGAGCCAGAATTTGAATCAGCAAAAGAAGACACAAGAGATTTATTCAAACACAATCTTGGAACAACTTAATTTTGAAGCTTATAAATTCCTCCCTCAGCAGTGCCTTGGAGAAGAAGCTTCCAGGAATCCTGATCAGGCACAGCACAATAGTTAGGCCAGAACTCAAAATACACATGATTATCCGCTGCAAATTTTGAGACGCTTAAAAGATTTTGTGTGATAATTGGTGTATGAAGAAGATTATGCAATTTGTAATACATATTATGAGAACTATCATATAACAAAGAGGAACCTATAGTAGGGACAGAAATACCTTGACCATTACCCACAAAGAGATCAAGACCTTGAGCATTATTGTTGGCAGCCATAAGATTGTTGCGATCATTAGTCACGTGGTGGCTTGCACCCGAATCAGGGTACCATGAAGATTCTGCCACAGAGGATGATGATGGTGCAGTGTAATATGCGCGAGGTTAGTGAAAATTGGAAGATGGCGGTGGTGGGACAGAATTGCCAAAGGGGATTTGAGCGGCATTTTGAGAAGAGTTATTCTAGAAATTTTGGTCAAAACGGAAGTAACATGTTTGCACAACATGGCCAAGGCAGCTACAGAGTTGGCATTGAGGACGTGGAGGGAAAATCTTCCTCCTCTTCCAAATCTACCACCTCTGGCACGACGAGCAAACATGCCTCTACCATTATTGGTAAAGAACATGGATGGCTGAGTTAAATTCGCCATGGGTATACCAGTTTCTGGTAGCTTAAAGCGATCTAGCATATCTTCATATGCTAGCAAAAATGATTCTGCTTCAACTACAGTAAAGGAAGATAACCTAGACATGACGGATGAGATATAACTTGAGAATTCTTCTGGAAGACCATCAAGAATAATTTGGGTATGGTCATCATTAGGAAGTTGATATCCAATTGAGAAGAGTGCATCAACAAGCTTTTGAATTTTCTGAAGATATTCTTTCACTGAACCAGTTTTTCTTACAGATCGCAGTTGTGATTTGAGACTTTGAATTTTGGTCTTGGATGTGGTAGTGAAGTAGGACTGAATGATGATCCATGCCTCATGAAACAAGGTGCATTGAACAATTCTGTTCTTGAACAAATCGGAAATTGAGGCAAGAAACCAAGTGAGAAGGGCAAAATCCTTTTTCTTCCATTCCTTGAAAGTTTGTGATTCATTGTTTGCGGCTTTTTCGGCATCAATACTGAATCTTGAAGGGACTTTAGATCCATCGAGATGATCTTGTAACTCAAGAAGCTCAATCGTGAGAAGAACTTGTTGAGATCAAGTAGAAAAATTATTTTCCGCCAATTTATCAAACCAGGGAAGCTTTGTTAGAATTGTCAGCAAGAACTAACGCCATTGATGAAATATGATGAAGGAAAACAAATACAGATGTTAAAGAACAAAGTGAAGAATAGATGATTACGGGAAGAAGGAAAAAAAATTATGAGAATTCAGAACTCTTGATACCATATTAGGGTTGTACCCAAAAGCATAAAAGAGAATAGAGAGAGAACAGAGAAGGAGTAATGTATTACTGAAATCATGGTTCTGAAAACCGGGAACCGGTTACCTAGCCGGTCCGGGTAACGTAGAAACCGCCTGACAAAAAACCAGTAAAAAAACCGGTCGAATCGGCGGTTAACCGGCGAACCGAAAGAATCGTTCGGTTTTTTTGCGGTTTAGTGGTTTGCAACTTCAATGCCAAACGACGTCGTTTTGGCTAAAAAAAAAAAAAAAAAAAGACAAAGGCGTACGCGAACCTAACCCTCTCATCAGTCTCACTCACCTAAATCCCTAACCCACTACGGTGCTACAACCCTCTCTCTCTCTCAGCCAGGCGCCAGCAGCCCCCGCCTCCTCGTCTCGCTCTCAGCCAACAACAGCAATCTCCGGCGACCCATCGTCCGAAAAGCTGACCACCATTCTTACCTTCCCTCTTCTCTTCTCGCCTCTCCTTTTCCCTTCAAACGCTTCTGCCCCCACTCAGCTCTCGTCACTGCCACAGAGAGAAGCTGAATCTCTCTGCCCTGCATTGTTCCGCCGCGAGCTCAGCCGGCCACCACCAACTCTGGGCGGCACTACTTCTGCTCTTCTTCCCCTTTTTATTTCCCAGTCTGTCTCTGCTACATTCCAGGTCCCCTGCTTTATCCCTGCTTCCTGCTCTGTTTCTTTACTTTCTTTTATTAATTCTGTTATTAATTTTAGTTAGATTGCTGATTAATCATAATATAGAATTAAGAAATTGGTTCTTTTTTGTTTTCTTTCCTTCTTCTCTGATATTATCATTATTGTTTGGTTTTGGGATCTTTTCCAATTTCTGCTTGTTGGCTGCCATAGTTTTTTGGGGCTCTATTCAGCTTTAGGAGAATACAGAAAGAAAAGAAAGCTACAAAAGTAAGAGTTTTTCCTCAGAAGAAAGATACCATACATACATTTAACAAGGTTTGTAAATATCTTAAACTAGCAGAACCTAGTGCAGTGAAATGGGTAGTGCTCCTTTATCAAGCTGGCCATGGGAGAATTTTGGATTATTCAAGGTATATTATATTATGTGATACATCTGTTATGTATATAGAATAAGTCTAACTACTTGTGTGTTTTCAATTTGATAAATACAGTATGTGTTATACGGTCCATTGGTGGGAAAGTTGTGTATGAATGGTTGAATGGCGTGGAACTCTACTCCATGATCAGCTGCTGGAGCCTTCACTTGCTCATACTATGGATTCTAAGAGGAGGAGTTCATGTTCTGTGGAGTTCTTAATAATTCTGTTTGTTAGAATAGATAGATATATATGCTGTTAGGTAGCTAGGTTGTGGTTAGAGGATTCTAGGCCTGATAATTGCTCCGTTCTTGATTATCCAACATGGCTTAATACTGCTTGTTTGCTGAATGATGTTGGTGTGATCATTACTGTGTTGTTTCTGTTTCATGTGACCTGATTCTACCTGCTGCCCTACTGAACTATACTTGTGAAATTAAGTTTGATGTTGCCTCTGTACATGCAATCCATGCTTTTCTCATGTTAATTGCAATTTTTGGATTCATGTGCTTATATTTTGCTGCTACTTGCTACCCAAATTTCTAGAAATTGCTGTTTTTAAACTTGTTACTTAAGAGTTGAACGTGGCACTTTTCAAATTCTTAATATCACTATATTTCTCTTCCTTAATGATCTATGAAGTTGTTTAGTTATAAACTTTGATGTTTGAAGTTGTTTGTGAACTTCTAATATTAAGTTATGGATAATTTATTATGTGAAATTTTAAATTTTATTAAATTAGAAATTATTGAATTTATATATTTAAAATTATTTTTAAATTTTTTAATAATTTTATTTAATATTTAATTAAACCGGTTGAACCCCGGTTGAATCCCGGTCGAACCAGTGAACCATTGAACCAGTGACCTCACCGGTTTATTGACCGGTCCGGTTCTCGCAACCTTGACTGAAATAAATTATATCACTCAAGGAACTTGGGCTTAGCTAGTTTATATAACATACACCCTTAGTATAATTAATTCCTCTAAAAACTGAACAGTAAATTATATCTAACTCTATAACTATCTCGCTCACTAACAGTAGGAATATGCAAAGAAAGAATGAAATAGATATTTTTATGTCATAAATAGTAAATAAGAACTAAATATATTATTCTCTTTTCTAATAGGAGAGACAAAATATATAAAAAAATTTAATAATTTCATAATTAACAACAATATATAATTTAAGTTTTAACTAATTTGTAATATTATTTAATAGAATATAAAGGTAAATATAATTAAACTCTACCGTTAACGATGCACATTATGAAATTGTTATGTGTTTATCTCAATTGTCGATACTTCTACTTATCTTAAACTTGAACATTTCTTTGGAGAATTTGACATTATAGTACAAAATCTCTTTCCATAATTGTGATAAATCATTTTTTACATTGTCATACGTTAAGTTCTGGACAAAATTTTTTGTATAAATGTTTAATTTATCTTCAACAATTATATTATGCAATATAATATAAGTTCTTATTATATTGTAAGTTTTTTTCTCTCCCAAAAATGCATTAAACCTCATATAACTACAAGTGTGTATTTAACACTTCGAATGTTCGCTTCACGTACGTCTTTTCTGTATCTTTTTAGTATTTAGCAAATAACTATGATTTGGAAAAATAGACGTTTTCATCCTTAAAATCTAGCGATTTTACTTCAAATAAATTCTTTTTTTAATGATTATTTTTTTAAAAAATAAAACAGATGTCTAGTAATTGAATTTGGTTTTGATTTTTCATATGCATTTCTAAATACTTATTCAAATATTTTTACAAGAATTTAAATTAAATATATAAGTAATTTGATAAATATAAAATTTATTTATCAACGACGAATCTAAAAATTTTAAATCATGGGAAGAAACATATAGCGTATAAAAATAACAAAAAATTTTATATAAATATATCGAGGTATATATAATTAAATAACATAAAATATTAAATATTAAATAATATTTTATTATCTATATTTAATATTTAAGGACAAATCACATAAATAAACTATTAGGGTTTCAATTTTACATGAACGTCCTAAGAGTAATGCTAAATGTACACCATAATCAGCTACCAAAGTCAGTCACCAGTATAAAATACTTGTTGAAATACAAATACACATTGAAAATAAGTTAAACCACATATGTATTTATACACAAATACATTGGTGGCAAATTTTAGTGTGCAAATAGTATTTTTGATGTCCTAAATGTAAAGAACTAACGTGAAAGTCCTAAAACTATGTAAATCGAAGCAATATAATTCAGTTTACCTTAATTTCATATAAATCGAAGCAATATAAATCGATATACCTTGAATTCATATAAATTAAAAAAGTATAATTCGATTTACCTTGGATTCATATAAATCGAATCCATTTATTTAATTTACTAAGAAGGCCCGTTACATATATTAAATCAAGTGAACTTGTTTCAATTTAAAGCAATTGGTAGAACATGTCAAGTCGAATCTAATTTATTCGATTTACTAGTACATGCATGAATTTTCATTAAATTGAATTAATTTAATTTGATTTACTATGGAGTATGTGCTATATAAATAGGATCAGAACGTGTAGTGTTCAATAGAGTGGATTTCACAATGGCTAGTAAGGATAGTTTTTGAGTTCTAGTGCACTACAAAGGGACAATAAAAAAACGCGAGAGGGAATAAAATTTACTGATAAGGATTCATTGTGTCTTTATCAGACCTTCTACGAGTTTTGTTGATTTTTAGAATGCCATACTCTAGAAATTGGGACTACATGGAGTGAAATGGATAGAGAAGTTATTTATAAAATTTCAATTTCTGTTGTTCGCAATGGGATGAAGTACGACTCGTTTGTGATAAACAGCGATGACGATTTGCAAGTTTTATTTCATTGTCGTCGCCAGCTTTTCGAGGTGAGAACCCATGAACTATTGGCCAAGTTTGGGGATGTGGTCTCTAGTTTAGGAAGATTGAATCGAAATCATCAATCAGTACCAATGGCAGCAGCCTCTAGTTCAACCCCTGTTGTTGCATCTTCATCTCTACCTATAATGGAATCTGCGAGGAATTTGGTGGCATCTCCGTCTTTTGCAACTAATTTACACCGCGATGAAATTGCAGAAATAAGTGATAACAGGAATACTCCTGTTATGATCCTGGTTTCTGGGGAGGTTAGAGAACCAGATGCCGTGAAAGATGTATTTGTGGGATGACGATGATGTGGAGCCCGCCATGATTGATGATGATAGCGATGATGATATAGGGAAGAGTATTCCTTTTGGGGCTGATGGAGCATCGAACTCAGGAACTCAGTAGTACCTCCTGCACTTTTCGACTCTAGACTTAGAGGCTATGAGACAGCAGGGGTTCCCATTTGCGGCCAGAGATTCACATGACACCGCAGGTCTAGTTGAGTTTCAAGTTGGTCAGCAATTTCAGAATAAAGAAGAAGTCGTGTTATGTGTGAAGACTTATAGCATCCGCTGTGGGATTGAGTACAAAGTGTTGGAATTGGATCAGACCAAGTACTACAAGAAGTGTAAGGAGTTTGGAAACAGTTGCAGATGATTGATTCGGATCACTCTTCGGTAGTGGAAGGGTATTTGGGAGGCCAGACGGTATAACGAACCTCATACATGTCGACCGCCAATGATCACAAGAAACTTGATTATCATGTGATATCTACTTTTATCCAACGGCCAATGAAAGGCGTCAACTTTATCGAGCCTGAAATCCAGGAACTACTAGAAGATCCATGTCTGTATGGACCAGCGAACTTTACCACATTCCTGTTGGTCACACGGCACAAGCATCGGTATAACCACGAGAGAGCAGTAGATCCACAACTGTATCTGCCCATATCCTCTAATCCCGCTACATACAGTAGCCACCGAATATGCATACGTGTACCGGACTTGTTACCAAATAGTTGCGTTATTGATACCATCATGATGTATACCCTCGCATACCTCCTGACTGCCTCCTTGTCTGTGCTCAGAGGAAAGTCATTGAATGTCTCCTGCATCCAAGTGCACTTCACACTGAACTTGTCGATGCAGTCCGCCGGAGACAACACACCCAATAACTCCTCGAACCAAGTCCATACAGGTCGGCTTCCTTCAATGTATCACTCAAAGTCCGGCAGACATCCACTGACGTACTCTTCGTCGATCGGGAGACCTAATAGGTACGCAAACATCCTGTAACGTAATCATGCTCTTCCCGAATGACATGTGAAAGGTATGCGTCTCAAGACGCCATCGTTCGACAAATGCACTGACCAATGACTCATCTAACCTAAATTAGTGGTCATTGAACCTCGCGATATGTGCTAAACCGGCCATTTGCAAGTACAGTATAATCATGTCGTCTAGGGACATACCATATTGCCTCTTCATGCTACTGATATATCGCTGGGCTACATGAAGATGAAAAAATTCTCTAAAAACCATAATAATTAACAAAATAATTTACTCACCGATCATTAAGTAATAGATGCCCTTTTGGACAAAATACACTAACCCCAGACAAACAATCTTATAATATCCATATCCCCAACAAATTAAAAAAAATTCATATCCAAGCTAAATAAAAAATTAACTAAAATGGAGAATTCTAATAAAAAAATAAATTTTAATGTAAAAAATATTGCAAACCAGAACATAGTTAATCTAACATTTAAGATTTAAATTAAATTAAATTAATTAAATTCTAACTAAACTTCTAGTGTCTAGTTAATCTAACATTTAAGAATTAAATTAAATTTAAATAAATTAAATTAAATTAATTAAATTAAATTAAATTCTTACTAAACTTCTACTACCTAATTAATCTAACATTTAAAACCTAAATTAAATTAAATTAAAATCTAACAAAACTTACCTACTTAAACTTTTAACATTTAAAACTTACAAATTCTAATAGAACCTCTAATCACTACTCTAACTAACAGTTACTTATCACTTCTCTAACTTGTATTTGTAGGCACAAAATTCTAACAAACTACTAAATCAATACTCTAACTACTATTTGTAGTTTAAAAATTCTAATAACGCGTTTAATCAAATGCTAAGGAACTTAATATCACTAGCAACTCTGGTCTATCTTAAAGAAAATAAATTTCATTTACTAACCTTTTTATGGATGCTACCAGTAATATGGACAATTTCATCTAACCAGATACGATTCGGGTCGTCTTCCATTTCTGCCGTTTAAATCTTGTGGTATTTTTTCCAAACTTTTCTCTGGATGGTACGTTTTGAGGTGTGGGGAGATAGTGAAATATAATTCGAAACAAGTGAATTCAAATTATATATATAAACATATATATACTAAATCAATTTTAATGCATTCGATTTACTAGGAGTTTAAATTGATGTAAGCTGTTTCGATTACCATGGGTCCAAATTGAAGCTCCATGTTTTGATTTGATACGAGTAGCTCATTCCAAATTCTAAACCATACAAAATCGAATCTTGTTATTTGATTTACATATATACCTACTAATTTAAATCTTATTGATTTAATTTACTACTAGAATAGTTAAATCAAATTTATTACATTCAATTTATATATAAAAAAATATCAATCAAAACATGCATGTAACATTTTTTCTTTTAAGATATTCATGTAAAATTAAAACCCTAATAATTTGTTTATGTGATTTGCCCAATATTTAATATTCAATATATATAATAATGGTAAATGTAAGATAAATTAAAATAGTAGATTGATTATCTCTTCTAACTAGTAAATTTTTTTATTTAAGTCTTTAAAATAGCGAAATACACTTTTTATGAATTATATGTGATGAATGATATTTAAAAAAAAACGTTAAATCTCTTATATTTCTGTTAGATATTTTATAGATTATCTAATAATTATTCAATTATTTAATAAAAAAGACCAAATTTAATTTTAATTATTTCAGCTAATTTTTAAATATTTTTTATTCAATTTATGTTTAAGAATTAATGGTCAAAATACATTTGTAATTTACTAATAAAGATTAAAGTTGAGTAAAAAAATAAAAAATATAAACGTCAACTAAATAAATTATTAACAGAATACCAAAAAAAAAAAAAAATTATTAACAGAATAGTATCATAATGTTCTGTTTCTTATTAATTTGATTTTATATAATGCTAACATGTATCCTAAAAACATATTTTAAGAATATCGTACAAAATACTTTATTTAAAATAATTCAAAAGATAAACTTTTTATATTTCTAATGCATTAAATTCATCGAAAACTTAAAATTATTATTATACTTTTAGAATATATCTTTAGTATATAACATAACTAAATTCATTTAATAAAATATTATTTTACACAAAATTTAATAAAATAATTTTTAGATTTAATTATTTTATTAGTTCTTATAATTTTGTTAAATTTATAATTAGATTTCTATATTTTTTTTAGATTAAATTTTTATATTATTTTTAATTTTGTAATTAGATCATTTTTAGTATAAAAAATATTAAAATTAATTGAATATTTCTTTATAAATTGAAGATATTTACAATTAATAACTTAATTAGTTTTTTTATCACATAATTTTTTGGAAAAATTTTCTTTAATATTTTTGACATAAAAATGATCAAAATACAAAATAAAAAATAATATAAAAATTTAATTAAAAAAAATAGAGACTTAATTATAATTTGATAAAATTATAAAAACTTTTATTTTAATATAGAGACAAATAGATTTTAAGAGGGCCACATATATATAAAAATGTATACTTTCTTGTAAATATGAAAATGTTAGTATGGACATTTATTCCCACAAGAATCGGATTTTTTTTAGATAAATAATTTAAATATTTTATTTACGGATATAGATAGTTTGTAGTTTATTTATGAATTTATATTTTTTAGTGTAAACAAAATAAAATTATTTATATCTTGTTTATACTGTAAATGGTAAACGAAATAAATAAATGAACACAAATTAATAAATAAATTATAAACTATTTATATTGGTAAATAAAATATTTAATTTATTTATTTAAAAAAAATCTCACAAAGATCTACATGCATGCGTCTCATCCTTTAATATAAATATTAAAAAATATTTTTTTATTTTTATTATATTTTTAAATTAAAAAATATTATTTATATATTTTAAAATTATATTCATCAATTATATAAATTCTTAATTATTACTTTAATAATTTATGCTTCTCTTTTTAGAAACTTTCCATGTTTAATAATTTTGTAATTAATATGACGTTACTTGATTAAATAAACACGCGCAGAAAGAAAAAGAAAAGGCCAAAATGGTAAACTCGAGTCCTTTTATTGAGCCTTTTTAGTTTTTAGTTTTTACCCTCCTTTTGAAATACTCTCTCTCTCTCTCTCTCTCTTCCATTTTGGTATTGAAGCTTGCCCCAAAAATCTTTCTACTCGGATGACATCATCATCCATAAATAACTTCGTATTTTATAACATTGTCAATTGAAGTATTAAATAATCATGATAAACTTATAGACAAGTTTAAATTCAATTCAATTCTATAAGATATCAAAAACGGAAAATTTTTTTATAGAGACTAATACAAAAAAAATATTTTATAAATACGAACAATTTATTTAAAGTTTAGAATAATTATCCAATTTCCAATTACTATAATTTGTACAATTACAATAATATATTAATATATATAATAATCACAATCACAATTATGCGATGGCGATGGTCTCGTGGGAGTGAGTGAGATCTACTTCGTAGGAGTAAATAGATACAGATAGAAAGAAGAGAGCGCTTGAAATTGAGACAAGAGAAAAAAAGAGAAGAAGAAGCTGAAGAAGAGGGTATAGATTTTCCTCTCTTCAGAACCCTAACTAACTAGTTAACTATATACGAACCCTTGAAATTTGTGCAACTGTTTTCTTCTATCACCTGCTTCATCAGATCCAAGTCTACGTTCCCCTTTTCGTTCTTATCTTTTTCAAAAACTTGAGCTGCTTTTGAGCTTTTTCCACTGTAGGGTTTTGTTTTTATCCCCTTTCTCTTTCTTCATTTATTCATTTTAGATTTTTTGGAGCTGATAACTCTCTGATTCTCTGCTGTTATATTTTGTTGGTTTTAATTGTTCTTACTCTGCTTCGATGCTGCAAGATTTTTTGCTATGATTCTGACGTGCTTATTTGGGGGGCTAATTCTTCATATAGATTTCGTTGCATCCTTCTCTTTTCTTTTTTTTTTCTTCCTTTTTTCTTTTTAAATTTGTTGACACTTTGTTGGGGGGTCAAAACGCATTAGTGTCACTTTGTGCTTTGCATTCCTGGAACCTTTAATGTAATAAAATCGTGACGAGGATGCTTTCTTCGTTGCTGGGTTTATTCCTCTGTTTTGCACCTATTCTTTATTTTTTATTTCATTTTTTAATTACGGTAATAATGCTGTTTTTGAATCAATTTGATGCAGGATTCAAGCAGATTGAAGAGGAAGTGATTGAATTTATCTGTGGGTCTTTTCTTTGTCAGCTTTGTTGCGAACTGGATTCACTTTTGGTCATGATGAGTTCATGAATGAAATATTTATTTGGGGGTGTTGTAAAATATTTTTGTGATTGTATATCAGGGTTGACTTGATCTGGAACACTAACTAAATATGTATTGGATGATGATTAGCTTTTGTCTAAATAATTTAGGCCAACGGCAGGGATATAAGGATTATCCACTTTGGTGAATTGTTTGCAAATCAATGTATCAGCTGGCTGGTTGTAGTTTATATGTGAAGCTGCTACCGCATTGATCGTTATCATGTAGGCGATGACGTCTTTCCATATGAATATAGTTAAGTTGCAGTTATATGATTATCATTGGTGCAGTGAGTGTTTTCGCTACTTGATAGCATTCCTCTGAGTATTGCCTTTTTTGCGGTTGCCTTATTG
Source organism: Arachis ipaensis (assembly GCF_059453495.1). Taxonomy (NCBI): domain Eukaryota; kingdom Viridiplantae; phylum Streptophyta; class Magnoliopsida; order Fabales; family Fabaceae; genus Arachis; species Arachis ipaensis. Next base: position 132,221,505 of record NC_142443.1, on the reverse strand, counting down.
TTGGTGTTACGATATCAGAGAGTAAAATGGAAGCAGGGAGATTGAATGCTAACCAGCAGCATGGCTTCCTTCATCGGTCGCTTCCTGCTGTTATACCTGTGCTTTTGATTTCAATAGGATATGTTGACCCTGGAAAGTGGGTGGCAACTGTTGAAGGTGGTGCACGTTTTGGGTTTGATCTGATGGCTTTTATGCTAATTTTCAATCTTGCTGCTATCTTCTGTCAGTATATATCTGCAAGGATTGGTCTAGTCACTGGAAGAGATCTTGCTCAGGTTTCCTTTCATCCTCTTTGGGGTTTTTAAAAACTATTCTAATTCTTTGATGTTGTTCAGCTTTTATTTTGGAAGTTTCTGCAGCTGCACTGCTTTATAGCCTGAAATTAACTTTTTTCTGAACGACTTATTTGTTTAATTTTATGCTTATTAGTGCAACACCATGCTGGTTAACACCTGTAAAAAGTATAGCTAAATGTTTGGAAATTTTAACTTTGAAGGCTGTCATTATATGTCACTTTCAAGAGGAATTGAACCTAAACATAAGACTTGTTTCCTCCACGAGCTCCTTTTTTTTCAATACATTCTCTAAGACAAGCCTAATATGAGCAAGGTCATGCATGCATGCTTACTTGGGCAAGTTCATATTAAACATCATGTGGACACTTAGGGTACGTTCCATGTAGAGTAACTTTACTTTCTTTCTCAAAAGATTTGCAGCGACGAGTATGATACAGGGACATGCATGCTTCTTGGGGTTCAAGCAGAGCTTTCAGTGATTATGCTAGACCTTAACATGGTAATATTCTTACCCAAGATTAACCTTTTACATAACGGTTGGTTCAGCAAAGAAGTTCATTGACCTGAAACTATTATTTTACCTGTTTTGCAAGATCTTGGGAATGGCACAAGGATTAAATCTTATTTTTGGGTGGGATTTGTTTACTTGTGTTTTTCTTGCTGCCACTGGCGCTGTGTTTCATCTACTTCTTGCTGTCCTCCTTGTAAGTATTATTCCTTGTGTCCTTACCAACCTTTGTTAATCAATTGTATTTACTAGTTTCTCTTTGCCTAGGACATTGAGAAGGCCAAGATCCTAGGCCAATATATAGCAGGCTTTGTCTTAGTTCTTGTTGTACTTGGGTTACTTATTAACCGACCAGAAAATCCATTATCTGTGAATGGAATACAAATAAAGCTGAGCGGGGAGAGCGCCTTTGTGCTAATGAGTCTTCTGGGAGCAACTCTTGTGCCTCACAACTTTTACCTTCATTCCTCAATTGTACAGGTATGTTTCCCTCTCATTCTACCATACCCGTGGAGATATTTGGACCTCTTGTTTTTTTTTTTTTTTTTTGATATATATGAAATATCTGCCTCTTGTAATAGGATAGTGGGCTTGAGAGACAATCACCTCCCCACTGTAGATGTCTTATCTTCAGTGAATCTTACGCCTAAGGAGATAAGCACTTTAGGCAGTGCTGGCCATTAGTTAATGTGTTTCCAAACCTATGACAAAATTGTTGAATTTTGAGTCCTTTAGACTTTATCTCACTAATGTTACATCCTCATGCATTATCTAGTGAATTTTTGAACATTATGTTGGTCAATGTTTAAACGTTTGCTAATTTGAATGGTCAAAAGCAAAATGTGTTTTGACTGCTTGTTCTTGCCCCTCAAATTACATTGTCTTTGTTTTGTCATGTATGGTTACGATATTTGGTTAATAGTATCCGTATGAGGGGAAATAAATGCAATTACAGCAGTGCTTTAGAGTTTAGATTGATATTTACATGTTTGGAAGTTGGCTCATTGGTAGACATACAGCAGGAATTAACTTAAAATGAAACTGCATCTTAATTGCTAGATCTATTTTTGATGTTGAAGTCATTCACAAAATAGGCTCTTATATTGACTTGACTTATTATTATTTTTATTAGTACCATGATCTGATTCTAGACTTGCTGGCATTGTTCTAACAGAAGGTGCATTAACTATAGTTTCTCTTTAACAATGTTACTGTCGGAGCCAATGATTCATCTAAACAATGTTACTTACCTTGTAGCTTCTGTTTTCAGAGGGGTTTTATTTGATATTTTTACAGTGTAGTTTGATCCATCCATATTAGAAGGATGTTTCTGGTATCATTATGTGTGTGTGTCTATAAGAAATGCACTTTAGTACTCGTTCTCCTTCTTATAGTCCTTTTTCTTTCTCTCTCTAACAGGATTTCCAAAAATACCCTTACTTCCTAACAAGCAAGTATTATGGGATAGGATTAGATGCCTAGCATCTATTTTCTTTTGTGTAGAGGATCTCTTATCCCCACTTTTTGTATTTTGCTTCTCCTCATTTTAATGAATTTCTTTTTTTATCAAAAAAAAAAAAAAAAAAAAGAAAGAAAGAAAAAAGAATATTAATCAGTAATTTCTCGGAGAAGAAATGATCTTATTGCTTGCTACATGTCAAAAGAAAGAAGGAAAAAATGTATTGCTAATTCTGAAGGTATTGGTCTTTGCATGCAGAATTTAGATGTTGTTCCCAATTATGTTTCTTATAAGCCATATGGCAGTCTCCTGGTTAAGGTAGAGCTTTCTTGACGAAGTTTTATGTTGCTTAGGTGTGGGGGGAATATTGTGCATCATGTTCAACGTCATATTGTTAGCAGTTATTAGTTTTGCCAATCTGAATTGACGTTTACTTTTCTGCAGTGGCATCAGGGACCAACAAACATTTCTAAGGATGCCTTATGTCATAACCATTTTTGGGCTATCTTATGTGTCTTCAGTTGTCTTTATTTGGTAAATAATGCTTTGATGAGCACCTCAGCAAATGAGTTCCACGCTATGGGCCTTGTTTTGCTTACTTTTCAGGATGCATTATCACCAATGGAACAGGTTCGTTTACTTCAGAATATTTACCTACAGCAAGCATCCTGTTATCTGCACATTCTTAACGAATATAATTTGAATATTCTTGTTGCAGGTGTTGCGTAACCCGGTAGCTCTGTCTGTTTTTTTTCTCATTTTGTTTCTTTCCAATCAAATGACAGCATTAAATTGGGGTTTTGGTGGAGAAGTAGTTGTGCAGAGTTTCCTAAAATTGGATATTCCAGGTTGGCTTCATTATGCTACAATTAGAGTGATTGCTGTTCTGCCTGCACTTTATTGTGTTTGGAGTTCAGGAGCTGAAGGATTGTACCAGCTACTTATATTCACTCAGGTTTTGGTCGCTCTGCAACTTCCATCTTCTGTGATCCCCCTTTTCCGAGTTGCTACGTCTAGATCAATAATGGGTTTACACAAGATGTCTCAGTTTGAGGAACTTTTGGCACTGATCATATTTATTGGTATGCTTGGCTTGAATATTGTCTTTGTTGTTGAAATGATGTTTGGCGGTAGTGATTGGGTGGGTGATTTGAGATGGAATGCAGGGGGTGGTATGTCTCTTTCGTATTTATTTATTCTTACCATTGCTTTTGCATCATTAAGTTTAATGGTATGGTTGGCTGCCACTCCGTTAAGATCTGCCAGTGTCCAATTAGATGCTCAGGCATGGAACTTAGATGTGCCAGAGGCTGTGCCAAATCCATTTGTCGTTGGTGAGGAATCAAATGTTGCTGAAACAAGGTATCATGGAGATGCAGGTGCTCGGCTGAGGGAGCCAACCCCAGCTCCAGCAAGGACCTTGGACTACACAGATGTACCGGTTCATTCTACTTTACCTGAAACTGTACTGGAGCCTGATCTCCATGTGACTGCTGTAAAGGAGAGTCAATCTATTACTTCATTTCCTAGTTCTCCTAAAGCTCTTACTAAGGAGTTGGCTTACAAATCAGAGTCAGAAGCAGTATCAATGGTAACTGATGACACTTCTGTTTTTAGAATGGAAGATACTGAAACTATAAAAATAGAAAGTAATGCCCCAGTTGAGGAGGTTGGGGAAGATTCGACTGCTGAAAGGGATGATGATGATGATGGAGACTCATGGGAAAATGAAGAATCATCCAAAGTGGTCTCCGCAAGTCCGTTATCTACAACATCAGATGGCCCTCCGTCATTCAGGAGTTTTAGTGGGAAGAGTGAAGAAGGTGGGAATAGCATTGGAAGTCTCTCAAAATTAGCAGGCTTAGGGCGTGCAGCAAGACGTCAGCTAGCTGCTATTCTTGATGAATTTTGGGGGCAACTTTATGATTTCCATGGGCAAGCAACCACAGAAGCAAGGGCAAAGAAGCTGGATGTTTTGATAGCAATGGGATCAGATTCAAGGCTCACTGGTTCCATGCAGAAAATAGATTCCTTTGGAAAGGAATATCCTGATTATTTAGCATCTGTTGGAGGTAGCCGTTCCAATAGTGTACTCAACTCCAGTCCATATGACACCTCCGATCAGCGTAGGATGCAAAGTAGCTTGGAGTCTTCATATGGTATTCAAAGGAGTTCTTCAATGCATGCGAATTCCATGCAATTATTAGATGCGTATGTACAGAACTCTGGCCGCAATCTCCTCGAGTCTGGTGAGAGACACTATTCCAGTGTGCGTAATTTGCCTTCATCTGGTGATTCTGGCGAGAGACGCTATTCCAGTGTGCGTAATTTGCCTTCATCTGAGTCTTGGGATTATCAGCCAGCAACAATACATGGCTATCAAACTCCATCCTATCTTAGCCGGGTTGATAAAGGGAGAAATTTGGATAACTTAAATGGTCCAATGGAGTTGCCACAATTGAAAGCCGCTTCCATAGCTAATACGAACTACAGGGATTCAGTTGCATATGCTTTGGCGAAGAAGTTGCACAGTAACGGTTTAGGTGTGGGCCAACCGCCAGGGTTCCATAATGTAGCTGCCTCTAGAAATAGCCAATTACAATCTGAGAGGATCTGTTATGATTATTCATCTTCTGGACCTGCAGTCAACATGGTCGGTTCAGGTAATGCTAAGAAATACCACAGCTTGCCGGACATTTCTGGATATGGCATCCCTCACAGGGCTGGTTATGCAGCCAGTAAGAATGCTCCATGGGATGGTTCCGTGGGCTATGGATCTTCTGCAAGTAGGACATCTTATGAACCGTCATTATACTCAAATTCTGAATCAAGAGCTGGTGCTCCTTTGGCTTTTGATGAACTGTCCCCATCAAAAGTCTATAGAGAGGCACTCTCTTCACAGCTGAGTTCTGGTTTTGATACTGCATCCCTCTGGTCTAGGCAGCCTTTTGAGCAATTTGGGGTAGCTGATAAAATTCATAACGGTGGAATGGAAGGTGTCGGAAGTAGGCCTAATAATATTCCCCAAGAAAGTACTGCATTTGTGGATATTGAGAGAAAACTTCTTCAGTCTTTTAGACTATGCATTGTGAAGCTCTTAAAATTGGAGGGGTCAGATTGGCTGTTTAGCCAGAACGATGGAGTTGATGAGGATCTGATTGATCGTGTAGCTGCAAGGGAGAAATTTGTTTATGAAATTGAGACTAGGGAAATGAATCCGGGAAACCATGTGGGTGAAGCTCATAAATGTTCTTCTGATAGGAAATCTGGTTCTTTGATGAAGAATAATGAGGCGAATTCCTCTACTTTGTTGGTGTCCTCGGTTCCTAACTGTGGGGAGGGATGTATATGGAGATCAGAATTAATAATAAGCTTTGGGGTGTGGTGTATCCATCGAATTCTAAATTTCTCTCTTATGGAGAGCCGGCCAGAGCTTTGGGGAAAATACACCTATGTTCTCAATCGCCTCCAGGTAAATGTCTTGACGTGTTTGCATGTTCTCGAGTAATCTAAACATATTTCAGCTGCTTTCTTCATTCACATTTGAAAATTAAGTGGATCTAGTTGTTGCGATGATGTCTCTTCCCTCTCTTCGGCGAAAAATAAATAATAAAAAAGAGATAGAAATGCATCTATGGTTCATTCGATCATCGTTGATTGATCATATTGATAAATTGCTTGTACATGTTATACTTTTTTCAGTCATCGGTAATGTAGACATGATATTGTGGGCGTCCTTTGCAGTGTCATCAACTTTTTCTTTTTATGTCTTCATCGCTGCTTATAATTTTCTCCATGCCACTAACATTCTTTTTTGGTGCTTTGAGCAGGGCATTGTTGATCCTGCATTTTCGAAGCCTCGCGGTCCTTTGGTCCCATGCTTTTGCCTTCAAGTTCCAGCATCACATCAACAGAAGTCCAGCCCCCCACTTTCTAACGGGATGATGCTGCCCCCTACTTCGAAACCAGGCCGCGGAAAATGCACAACAGCATCGACGCTTCTTGACCTGATCAAGGATGTGGAGATGGCGATCTCTTCACGGAAAGGACGTACAGGAACTGCAGCCGGGGATGTGGCTTTCCCAAAAGGGAAGGAAAACCTGGCATCTGTTCTCAAACGGTACAAGCGAAGGCTATCCAACAAAGCCGTTGTGACTCACGAAGGAACCGGTTTGCGGAAGATGCCCACTTCGGCACCATACAACAACTTGTAGTACTTTTGAATCTAATAAAATCAGTGTTCCTTCGGCTGTTTTATGAGTATTGTGCAGCAGCTCATGCTCTAAGATCACGGAGTGATCTGTCTCCATCTGTGTATCATAATCCTTGTAATGTTATATACACATAGGGCAAAGAATCTAATTGTATTTTCAGCGAAATCAAAGAAAAATTGGCTAGATGGGAAATTAGTTTCATGTTTTTTCTTCATTTTGGTCAGACATGTTATTTGTTTTGTTGCGTTGTCCTGCATAAAAGCTGGGTACAACAACTTGCGAGGACAAAAAAGGAAAACGAAAACAATTTTAGACGCTTTTTTTTTTTTTTTTTTCTGTTCTCCAGAACACGTCTTGGTTTTCGGCCGGAAAACACGTAGACCTTAAATAGCTTCTTTTTCTGGTTAATTTTTTTGAATATATGGTAAGCTTTGGTATAATGTTCCATTATTGGATGGTGTGGTGTTTTGAATATATCTGGGGAGCTAAGAATACGAAGGGGGCGAATTGTTGTACCGTTTTTTTTTTAATTAATTTAGCTACAGCAACACGCCGGGGTGTATTGTATTAGTTTAATATTAAAATCACAATACATAGAGAGCATATTATCAATACAAGGGAGACGGATTATATTTTTAAGATTAAAAAAGTATAACTGGAATATTATAAAAGGAAGAACGAATTGTTAGATTGAATGTAAGTGTGAGTGTTTTATTTTTTTGAGAGAGTAAGAGTATAAAAATGGAGAGAGGTATTAGTTTGAAAATATATTATAATGGTCACATGATCACATCTTTTTTCAAACATTGAAGGTGTAAATTTTGTATGTAAAAATTCATGTGATGCTATTCCTTTTGTAATAACATATGAGAAATTTAAGAATATACTTTGCCAATGTATTGATAATCAAGTATTAAAAAGAGTCACAAATACTTTGTTAGTATTTGGTGGTCCGGTCCAATTTAAAAATCGTTTAAGGTTAAAAACCGGTCAAGTTGGTGAAAAACCGGTCCAATCGATCCACTCAAAAGAAAATTCTAAAATTGATGTAAATGTGTTTGGACTTTGAACCTAAGTCCTCCTTACACTACATGCTCCAATTGCCACTAAGCTATGTTATTCTTTTTTATTTAATATGCTAATTATTAATTATATAATAAAATGGTACAATAATTTTGTAGATATTATTTTAATTTTATATTCACTTATATTTAAATTAATTATATTTTTTATTATTCATAATTATTAATATAAATATTATCAAATATGTATAAATAAAAAATATTAAATATTTTTATTAATTACAATATAATTATTTTTTTATGATTATATGATATTTATTAATATTATTTTTTAATAGATACATATAATATATAATAATATAGTAAATATAAAAATATTTTAATATAAAAATAAAATTAAAAAATCTGTCATAAAAAAATTGAAATTTTATATACTTATTTAATAATAATCGGATTATAACTTGTTGATTATAATTTGTTGAAACTTAATTATTTTTAAAATATTAGTTATGTATTTTAAATTTTAATTTTAGGTTTTTGACTTTTACATATAACTGATTTTTACTGGTTCAATTAATGACTCACCGGTTAAACTAATAAAACCTAACTGGTTTGATCACCGATTCGATTCTTACAAATATTGTCAACATAGACTATTTTAAAATAATGTGTGAATTCAATATGCGTTACCAAAAATGATGTGAGCAGGGGGAAGCTTATAATCAGTGGTTGGACAATATCCTTCGATTGCAGTATGTCTTGACATATGATGATGGACATCGCTGAGGTCATATGACCACCAACCTAGTAGAGTGTATTAACAGAATATTGAAAGGAGCACGCAATCTTTTCGTCACAATCTTTGTTAAGGTAGCTTTTTACAGACTAAATGCATTGTTCACAAGAAAAAAAATCTGAAGTTAAGATTCGTATAAATGTAAGTTAACTACTCCCTAAATATGCAACTGAGAAAATTCTGTTTAGTATTATCAAATTACTACTAAATTAATATTCAGTTTAATAACAAATATAATTAATAATTACTAAATTATTTCAAATCCTAATAATTTTTAGTTACTAACTTAATTATTAATTATTAAACACTACAGTAAACACAAAAATTACTTATATACAGAATGTTAAAGATATTTTATAATATGCTCGTCAGCACGTGTGATGTCACGTTTTCTCATCTTCATCTTTAAGTCTACAATAAAAAAACATACAAACTGTTAATGATAATTATATTTTAATTACTGATGATTAATCTTTTACAATCATTATTTAAAAACATATATTGTAAATTAATAATAAATAATTAAAATACTAAAAAATTTCTGTCTATTTTTAAATACTTTAAATAAACAATAATCTACTAAAAATAATTCTAAACATTAATATTAATAATTCGAATTTCTTTTTTTAGAAAACATTCCAAATAAAACTAAAATTAGTAAAAATATATGCTAACAATTAATAACATTAATTCTATTTTTTAATAAATAATTAGAATACTAAAAAAATTCGGTTTTATTATTAAATATTTAATATAAATGATAATTTATTAAAAAATACTCTAAACATTAATATTAATAATTATTTTTTTTAAACACATTCCAAATAAAACTAAAATTAGTAAGAATTTATGTTAACAATTAATAATATTAATTATGTTTTTTAATAAATAATTAAATACTAAAAAAATCCAGTTTTATTATTAAATATATAAACGATAATTTGTTAAAAATATACCCTAAACATTAATAGTAATAATTATATTTTCCTTTTTTTGAAAAACCTTCCAAATAAAATTAAAATTAGTAAAAATATATGCTAATAATTAATAATATCAATTTTGTTTTTTTAATAAATAATTAAAATACTAAAACAACATTCAGTCTTATTATTAAGAATTAATCTCCACATATAAGTCTTTTTGCTATACAAGTCTTACAAGTCCTGAAATTCACTTACTCCTAAAACGCGTCTCTTATGGCACGTATGTTTCACGCTCCTCTTTAACAGATTTTTCAATCATCTTCGTTATTTTTATTTTTCGTTATCGTTGTCATCAACACCACTTCTTCCTCCTTCTTTTTTCATTGGATTTTCTTCTCTTCCTTTCTTTTTCTCTTTCTCCTCCATCATCAATTATCTTGTTGTTGAATATAATGAATAATTCAAGTTCAGATTGTCAATTGAATCAGAACGAAATTGATTATTGATTTTGAATCCAATCAAGTGGTTGAGGTGTGATTCAATTCAGAAGAAAAAAAATGCAATATTAGAGGAAATATTTTTTCTGTACTTGCAGCAAATTTGGGTGTAAAACGAAGATATTTAGGTATTTTTTTATTCTGATAACTTCTGCATAATTCAAAACTCTTCCTCTTCCTCCTCTTCATCTTCTGCTGCTTTTTTTTTTCATCATCATCACCATCTTCTTCTTCTTTTTTTTATTCATATTTTCTTTTTTGTTTTACCTTCTCAAGTTTCTTCTTGTTTTACTCTTTTAACAAGAATAAAAATAAAAAAAATCAAACAAAGAAGAAAAAAATACATAATGCTGCAAAATTACTTGAAAGAGGATGAACTTACATTCATTTAACTAAAAGAAAGAAAGAAATAAGAAAAAGAAGAAGAAGAAAAAAAAAATGCAGCATTAGAGAAAATATTTTTCTGTACAAAAATACTATTTGTACACTAAAATCAGCACCAATGTATTTGTGTATAAATATATGTGTGCTTTAATTTATTTTCAATGTATATTTATATTCCAGTATCTATTTATACTGGTGGTTGACTTTGGTGGCTGATTTTAGTGTGTACACGTAGCATAACTCATTTCTATATTTGTAGCAAATTTGGGTGTAAAACGAAGATATTTGGGTGTAACACGAAGATATTTGGGTGTAAAATGAAAATATTTGGGTGTATTTTTATTCTGATAAGTTATGCATAATTCAGAACTCTTTCTCTTCCTTGTCCTCATCTTCTGCTGCTTCTTTTTTTTTCATCATCATCACCATCATCTTTTTTTCTTATTCATCTTTTCTTTTTTGTTTTACCTTCTTAAGTTTCTTCTTGTTTTACTCTCTTAACAAGAATGAAAATAAAAAAATCAAACAAAGAAGAAGAAAAAACACATAATACTGTAAAATTACTTGGAAGAAGATGAACTTACATTCATTTAACTAAAAGAAAGAAAGAAATAAGAAAAAGAAGAAGAAAAAAATGCAGCATTAGAGAAAATATTTTTCTGTACAAAAATGTTATTTGTACACTAAAATCAGCCACCAATAGGGTTAAGTACTGAAATCGTCCCTAACGTCTTGGGTCAAAATCAAAATTGTCCCCGACCTTTTTTCGTTATTAAAATCATCCTCAATGTTCAAAAATGCTTTAAAATCATCCTTTTTACCAATTTTATTTTTTTTTACCAAACTACCCCTCATTAAAAAAATTATAAAATAAAATAAATATAAAATAAATAAAAAGAAAGGAAAGAAAGGGATAGATATAGAGAAGGGGGAGTGGGGAGAGAAAGAAAGGGGGGCGCGAGAAAAAGGGGGCGGGGGGAGGGAGGAGGGAAGGGGATCGCCGCACCGCCGCCCGCTGCCTTGCCGCCCTGCCGCACCGCACCACCACCACCTTCTTCTTCTTCTTCTTCTTCTTCTCTCTTCGCCGCCGCCACCGGTCTTCATTACCGCCGCCGCTCTTCGCTGCCACCGCCGCTCTGCTCCTTGGAGAAAGGGGGAAGGGAACGCGAAGGGAGAAGAGGGGGGAGGGGGTTTCAGGAAGAAGAGGGGAAAGGGGAAGGGTCCTCGCCGCCGCCACCGGTCTTCACGGACGCCACCGATCTTCGCCGCCGCCGCCACCGCCGCACTGCTGCACCGCCGCCCTGCCGCCTGTGATCCGCCACTGTTCTGAACTGGATTTTTGTTGTAGAATTTCTGAATTTTTTGTGAATTGTTGCTGAGTTTTGTTGAGTTTTGATTATTGTTGCTGAATTTGTTGATTATTGTTGCTGAGTTTTGATTATTCTGATTTTTTGAGTTTTGATTTTCTGAGTTATGATTTTCTGAGGTGGGGTGGTGGTGGGTTCTGGGGGAGGGGGTTACGAGAGGATGAGGGGGTGAGGGGGTGAGGGAGTGGGCTGAGGGAGTGAGGGAGTCGGGAGTGGGGTGATAGGTGAGGGATGAGGGGTGGGGGGTGAGGGAGTGGGCTGAAGGGGTTACAGGAGGGTGAGTGAGGGAGTTACGGGAGGGGGGAGGGGGGAGGGGTGAGGGAGTGGGCTGAGGGGGTTACGGGAGGGTGAGGGAGGGGGGAGGCGGGAGGGAGTGAGGGGTGGGAGGGGAGGGGGTGTTGGGTTGGGGGGGTAGGGTTTGTTTTAATTTTTTAATATTATTTTTAATTATTTTTATTAATAATGAAGGGTAATATGGTAAAAAAAATAAAATTGAAGTGGAAAAGGACGATTTTATAACGTTTTGTAACGTTGAGAATGATTTTAATAACAAAAAAATGTCGGGGACGATTTTGATTTTCACCACAGACCTTAGGGATGATTTCAGTACTTAACCCGCCACCAATATATTTGTGTATAAATACATGTGTGCTTTAATTTATTTTCAATGTATATTTGTATTCCAATATGTATTTTATACTGGTGGCTGACTTTGGTGGTTGATTTTAGTGTACATATAGTATAACTCATTTCTGTATTTGCAGCAATTTTGGGTGTAAAACGAAGATATTTGGGTGTATTTTTATTCTGGTAAGTTCTGTATAATTCAGAACTCTTCATCTTCCTTCTCCTTATCTTCTACTGCTTCTTCTTCTTCATCTTCTTATTTCATATTCTTATAATTTTTTTTGGAGGAAAAAATCAAATAAAGAAGAAAAAAATACATAATGTTGCAAAATCAAAAGAAGAAGGAGGAGAAACACGACGATGAAGATGAAACACGCGAAGAAAAAGGAGGAGAAATACAAAGAAGAAAAAAAAGAAGAAGGAAGAAGAGGAAGAGGAGGAGAAACGCGAAAAAATAATGACAGTTGTGGTTTTTATCGAGGAAGAAAAAGAAGAGTCGTTTATAATGGTGAAGGAGTGCTTTGGAAACATGATGCGCGTGTTAACACGTTTTTGTTGGTGAGTATAGCTTCTATTAGGTTTGGTTTAATTTGTAAAACTTGTAAGGTAAAAAAACTTGTATGTGTAGCATAACTGTTAAAATAATTAAAAATTTATTTATCATTTGTGTCTTTTAAAATTATATTTATCAGTTATATTAATCCTTAAGTATTATTATAATAATAATTTATCATTCTCTTTTAGAAACTTTCCATGTGTAATAATTTTGTGATTAATATGGCGTTACTTGATTAAAATCAACCACATGCGGAAAGAAAAAGAAAAGGGGAAAATGGTAAAACTCTAGGCTTTTTATTGAGCTTTTTTATCCTTCTTTTGAAAATTGAAATACACTCACACAGTTACACACACACACTCCCATTTGGCAATTGGAACTGAAGCCCCACACATAATTTTCTTTATAATCTTCTCCCAAATATATCTCCCTCTCTCTACGCAGATGACATCATGATCATAAATAATTTCGTATTTTATAACATTATCAATTAAGTGTTAAATAATCATGATAATTGATAAATTTATAGAGACTAATACAAAAATAATATTTTATAGACAAACAATTTATTTAAAGTCTCCAATAATTACTATCCAATTATAATAATATAATAAAATAATCACAATTATGTGATGGCGATGGTGTTGTGGGAGTGTGTGAGATCTACTTCGTTGGAGTAAATAGATACAGATAGATACAAAGAAAAGAAGAGAGCGCTTGAAATTGAGACAAGAGAAAAGAGAAGAAGAAGCTGAAGAAGAGGGTATAGATTTTCTTCTCTTTAGAACCCTAACTAACTAGTTAACTATATACTAAGACTTGAAATTTGTGCAACTGTTTTCTTCTATCACATGCTTCATCAGATCCAAGTCTACGTTTCCCTTTTCGTTCTTATCTTTTTCAAAAGCTTGAGCTTCTTTTGAGCTTTATCCACTGTAGGGTTTTGTTTTTATCCCCTTTCTCTTTCTTCATTTATTTGTCTTAGATTTTTAGAGCTGATAAATCTGTGATTCTCTGCTTTTATATTTTGTTGCCTTTAATTAGTGTCACCGTGTGCTTTGCATTTCTGGAACCTTGAATGTAATCTAATCGGGATGATTGATGCTTTCTTCGTTGATGTTTATTCCTCTGTTTTTAACATGTTCTGTATTTTTTATTTTGTTTTATTTTTTCTTTTCATTTTTTAGTTACGGTAATAATGCTGTTTTTGAATCAATTTGATGCAGGATTCAAGCAGATTGAAGAGGAAGTGATTGAATTTATCTGTGGGTCTTTTCTTTGTCAGCTTTGTCGTGAATTGGATTCACTTTTGGTCATGATGTGTTGATGAATGAAATATTTATTTGGGGGTGTTGTAAAATATTTTTCTGATTGTATATCAGGGTTGACTTGATCAGGAACACTTACTACATATGTATCCGATGATAACTAGCTTTTGTCTAAAACATTTAGTCAAACGGCGGGGATATAAGGATTATGCACTTTGGTGAATTGTTTGCAAATAATTGTATCAGCTGGCTGGTTGTAGTTTATATGTGAAGCTGCTACCGTGTTGATCATTGTCATGTAGGCGATGACGTCTTTACATATGAATATAGTTAAGTTGCAGTTATACGATTATCATTGGTGCAGTGAGAGTTTTCGCTACTTGATAGCATTCCTCTGAGTATTGCCTTTTTCCGCGGTAGCCTTATTGTTGGTGTTATTATGATATCAGAGAGTAAAATGGAAGCAGGGAGATTGAATGCTAACCACCAGCGTGGCTTCCTTGATCGGTCGCTTCCTGCTGTTATACCTGTGCTTTTGATTTCAATAGGATATGTTGACCCTGGAAAGTGGGTGGCAACTGTTGAAGGTGGTGCACGTTTTGGGTTTGATCTGATGGCTTTTATGCTAATTTTCAATCTTGCTGCTATCTTCTGTCAGTATATATCTGCAAGGATTGGTATAGTCACTGAAAGAGATCTTGCTCAGGTATCCTTTCTTCCTCTCTGGGGTTTTTAAACAACTGTTCTAATTCTATGCTGTACAGCTTTTATTTCGGAAATTTCTGCAGCTCCACTACTTTATGGCCTGAAATTAACTTTTTCCAAACGACTCATTAGTTTTATTTCTGCTTATTAGTGTAACACCTTGCTGATTAACTCCTGTAAAATATATAGCTACATGCTTGGAAATTTGAAGTTTGAAGGGTATTTATATATGTCAGTTTCAAGAGGAATTGAACCTAAACATAAGACTTGTTCCCTCTATCAATACATGTGGACACTTAGCTTACGTTCAATGTAGACTAACTTTACTTTCTTTCTCAAAAGATTTGCAGCAACGAGTATGATACATGGACATGCATGCTTCTTGGGGTTCAAGCAGAGCTTTCAGTGATTATTCTAGACCTTAACATGGTAATATTCTTACCCAAGATTAACCTTTTACATAACGGTTGGTTCAGCAAAGTAGTTCACTGACCTGAACCTATTATTTTACCTGTTTTGCAAGATCTTGGGAGTGGCACAAGGGTTAAATCTTATTTTTGGGTGGGATTTGTTCACTTGTGTTTTTCTAACTGCCACCAGTGCTGTGTTTCATCTACTTCTTGCTGTCCTCCTTGTAAGTATTATTCCTTGTGTGTTTACCAACCTTTGTTAATCAATTGTATTTACTAGTTTCTCTTTGTCTAGGACATTGAGAAGGCCAAGATCCTAGGCCAATATGTAGCAGGCTTTGTCTTGGTTCTTGTTGTACTTGGATTACTTATCAACCGACCAGAAAATCCATTATCTGTGAATGGAATACAAATAAAGCTGAGCGGGGAGATTGCCTTTGTGCTAATGAGTCTTCTGGGAGCAACTCTTGTGCCTCACAACTTTTACCTTCATTCCTCAATTGTACAAGTATGTTTTCCTCTCATTTTACCATGTGGAGATATTTGCAGCTCTGTTTTGCTTCTTTGTATTTTGATATATATGAAATATCTGCATCTTGTAGTAGGATAGTGGGCTTGGAGAGACAATCACCTCACCACTGTAGGTGTGTTTATCTTTGGTAAATCTTACGCCCAAGGAGATAGGCACTTTAAGCAGTGCTGGCCATTAGTTAAAATTGTTGAATTTTGAGTCCTTTATACTTTATCTCACAATTGTTACATCCTCACATTGTTGCATTATCTAGTGAAGTTTTGAAAATTATGTTGGTCAAATGTTTAACCCTTTGCTAGTTTGAATGGTCAAAACCAAAATGTGTTTTGACTGCTTTTTCTCTTGCCCCTCAAGTTGCATTGTCCCTTTTGTTATGTCATGTATGGTTACATTATTTGCTTAATAGTACCCTTATGAGGGGAAATAAATGCAATTATGCGAGTGCTTTAGATTGATATTTACATGGAAGCTGGCTCATTGGCCGTCATATAGCAGGAATTAACTTAAAATGAAATTTCATCTTTATCGCTAGATCTATTTTCAATGTTGAAGTCATTCAGTAAATAGTCTCATATGTGGAGTTTATTTATTATTATTTTTTATTAGTACCATGTTCTGATTCTAGATTTGCTGGCCTTGTTCTAACACAAGGCGCATTAAGATAGTTTCTCTTTAACAATGTTACTATTGGAGCCAATGATTCATCCAAACAATGTAACTTACCTTGTAGCTTCTATTTTCAGAGGGTTTTTAGTAGATATTCTTACAGTGTAGTTTGATTCATCCTATGGATGACTTTATTTAGAAGGATGTTGTAATATGCTGGTATCATTATGTGTGTGTGCGTAAGAAATGCACTCCAGTACTCATGCTCCTACTTATAGTCCCTTCTCTTTATATCCTCTAACAGAATTTCCCAAAATACCTTTATTTCTAACAAGCTCGTTTTTATGGGATAGGATTAGATGCCTAGCATCTATTTTCTTTTGTATGGGGATCCCTTATCCCCACTTTTTGTATTACCCTTCTCCTCATTTCAATGAATTTCTTTTTTATCTCACAAAAAAAAAAAAAAAAAAAATCAGTGTGTCGTGGAGAAGAAATGTATAAAATGAACTTGTTGCTTGATACATGTCAAATGAAAGAAGGAAAAAGTGTATTGCTAATTCTGAAAGCATTTGCAGGCAGAATTTAGATGTAATTCCCAATTATGTTTCTTATAAGCCATATGGCAACCTCCTGGTTAAGCTATAGAGCTTTCTTGATGAGGTTGTATGTTGCTTAGGTGTGGGGGGAATATTGTGCATCATGTTCTCTGTCATATTGTCAGCAGTTATTTGTTTTGCCAATCTGAATTGACATTTTTTTTTTCTGCAGTGGCATCAAGGACCAACAAACATTTCTAAGGATGCCTTATGTCATAACCATTTTTGGGCTATCTTATGTGTCTTCAGTTGTATTTATTTGGTAAATAATGCTGTGATGAGCACCTCAGCAAATGAGTTCCACAGTATGGGCCTTGTTTTGCTTACTTTTCAGGATGCATTATCACCAATGGAACAGGTCTCTCTTCCTCTGTAATTAGTTTACTTCAGAATATTTACCTACAGCATCCTGTTATCTGCACATTCTTAACAAATATGATTTGAATATTCTTGTTGCAGGTGTTGCGTAGCCCGGTAGCGCTGTCTGTTCTTTTTCTCATTGTGTTTCTTGCAAATCAAATGACAGCATTAAATTGGGGTTTTGGTGGAGAAGTAGTTGTGCAAAGTTTCCTAAAATTGGATATTCCAGGTTGGCTTCATTATGCTACAATTAGAGTGATTGCTGTTCTGCCTGCACTTTATTGTGTTTGGAGTTCAGGAGCTGAAGGATTGTACCAGCTACTTATATTCACTCAGGTTTTGGTCGCTCTGCAACTTCCATCTTCTGTCATCCCCCTTTTCCGAGTTGCTACGTCTAGATCAATAATGGATGTACACAAGATGTCTCAGTTTGAGGAACTTTTGGCACTGATCATATTTATTGGTATGCTTGGCTTGAATATTGTCTTTGTTGTTGAAATGATGTTTGGCAGTAGTGATTGGGTGGGTGATTTGAGATGGAATGCAGGGAGTGGTGTGTCTTTTTCGTATTTATTTCTTCTTACCATTGCTTTTGCATCATTAAGTTTGATGGTATGGTTGGCTGCCACTCCGTTAAGATCTGCCAGTGTCCAATTAGATGCTCAGGCATGGAACTTGGATGTGCCAGAGGCTGTGCCAAATCCATTTGTCGTCGGTGAGGAATCAAATGTTGCTGAAACAAGGTATCATGGAGATGCAGGTGCTCGGCTGAGGGAGCCAACCCCAGCTCCATCAAGGACCTTGGACTACACAGATGTACCGGTTCATTCTACTTTACCTGAAACTATACTGGAGCCTGATCTCCATGTGACTGCTGTAAGGGAGAGTCAATCTATTGCTTCATTTCCCGGTTCTCCTAAAGTTCTTACTAAGGAGTTGGCTTACAAACCAGAGTCAGAAGCAGTATCAATGGTAACTGATGACACTTCTGTTTTTAGAATGGAAGATACTGAAACTATAAAAATAGGAAGTAATGCCCCGGTTGAGGAGGTAGGGGAAGATTCGACTGCTGAAAGGGATGATGATGATGATGGAGACTCATGGGAAAATGAAGAATCATCCAAAGTGGTCTCCGCAAGTCCCCTATCTACAACATCAGATGGCCCTCCGTCATTCAGGAGTTTTAGTGGGAAGAGTGAAGATGGTGGGAATAGCATTGGAAGTCTCTCAAGATTAGCAGGCTTAGGGCGTGCAGCAAGACGTCAGCTAGCTGCTATTCTTGATGAATTTTGGGGGCAACTTTATGATTTCCATGGGCAAGCAACCACAGAAGCAAGGGCAAAGAAGCTGGATGTTTTGATAGCAATGGGATCAGATTCAAGGCTCACTGGTTCCATGCAGAAAATAGATTCCTTTGGAAAGGACTATCCTGATTATTTAGCATCTGTTGGAGGTAGCGGTTCCAACAGTGTACTCAACTCAGGTCCATATGACACCTCCGATCAGCGTAGGATGCAAAGTAGCTTGGAGTCTTCATATGGTATTCAAAGGAGCTCTTCAATGCATGCGAATCCCATGCAATTACTAGATGCATATGTACAGAACTCTGGCCGCAATATCCTTGATTCTGGTGAGAGACGCTATTCCAGTGTGTCTAATTTGCCTTCATCTGGTGATTCTGGCGAGAGACGCTATTCCAGTGTGCGTAATTTGCCTTTATCTTCTGATTCTGGCGAGAGACGCTATTCCAGTGTGCGTAATTTGCCTTCATCTGAGGCTCGGGATTATCAGCCAGCAACAATACATGGGTATCAAGCTGCATCCTATCTTAGCCAGGTTGATAAAGGGAGAAATTTGGATAACTTAAGTGGTCCAATGGAGTTGCCACAGTTGAAAGCCGCTTCCATAGCTAATACGAACTACAGGGATTCAGTTGCCTATGCTTTGGCAAAGAAGTTGCACAGTAATGGTTTAGGTGTGGGCCAACCGCCTGGGTTCCATAATGTAGCTGCCTCTAGAAATAGCCAGTTGCAATCTGAGAGGACCTCTTATGATTATTCGTCTTCTGGACCTGCAGTCAACATGGCCGGTTCAGTTAATGCTAAGAAATACCATAGTTTGCCTGACATTTCTGGATATGCCATCCCCCACAGGGCTGGTTATGCATCTAATAAAAATGCTCCATGGGATGGTTCCGTTGGTTATGGATCTTCTGTGAGTAGAGCATCTTATGAACTGTCGTTATATTCAAATTCTGAATCAAGAGCGGGTGCTCCTTTGGCCTTTGATGAACTGTCTCCATCAACAGTCTATCGAGAGGCACTCTCTAGTTCTGGTTTTGATACTGCATCCCTCTGGTCTAGGCAGCCTTTTGAGCAATTTGGGGTAGCTGATAAAACTCATAATGGGGGGTTGGAAGGTATCGGAAGTAGGCCTAATAATATAACCCAGGAAGGTACTGCATTTGTGGATATTGAGAGAAAACTTCTTCAGTCTTTTAGACTATGCATTGTGAAGCTCTTAAAATTGGAGGGTTCAGATTGGCTGTTTAGCCAGTACGATGGAGTTGATGAGGATCTGATTGATCGTGTAGCTGCAAGGGAGAAATTTGTTTATGAAATTGAGTCTAGGGAAATGAATCCGGGCAACCATGTGGGTGAAGCTCATAATTTTTCTTCTGATGGGAAATCTGGTTCTTTGATGAAGAATAATGAGGCGAATTCCTCTACTTCGTTGGTGTCCTCGGTTCCTAACTGTGGGGAGGGATGTATTTGGAGATCAGAATTAATAATAAGCTTTGGAGTGTGGTGTATTCATCGAATTCTAAATTTTTCACTTATGGAGAGCCGGCCAGAGCTTTGGGGAAAGTACACCTATGTTCTTAATCGCCTTCAGGTAAATTGTCTTGACGAGTTTGCATGTTCTCGAGTAATCTAAACATATTTCAGCTGCTTTCTTCGTTCATGTAAAAATTATGTGGATGCATCTATTGTTCTTTTGATTGTCGTTGATTGATCATATTGATAAATTGCTTATACATGTCATACCCTTCAGTCATCAATAATGTAGACATTATATTGTGGGTGTACTTTGCAGGGCCACCAACTTTTGTCCTTGTCTTCATTGTTGCTTATAATTTTCTCCATGCCACTAACTTTATCTTTTTTGGTGCTTTGAGCAGGGCATCATTGATCCTGCATTTTCGAAGCCTCGCAGTCCTTTGGTCCCATGCTTTTGCCTTCAAGTTCCGGCATCACATCAACAGAAGTCTAGCCCCCCACTTTCTAATGGGGTGATGCTGCCCCCAACTTCGAAACCAGGCCGCGGAAAATGCACAACAGCATTGACACTGCTTGACCTGATCAAGGATGTGGAGATGGCGATCTCTTGCCGAAAAGGACGTACAGGAACTGCAGCCGGGGATGTGGCTTTCCCAAAAGGGAAGGAAAACCTGGCATCTGTTCTCAAACGGTACAAGCGAAGACTTTCCAACAAAGCCGTTGGGACTAAGGAAGGAACTGGTTTGCGGAAGATGCCCACTTCGGCACCATACAACAACTTGTAGTACTTCGAATCTAACAAAATCAGTGTTCCTTCTTCGGCTGTTTTATGAGTATGGTGTGTAACAGCTCATGCTCTAAGATCAAGGAGTGATCTGCCTCCATCTGTGTATCATAATCCTTGTAATGTTATATACACATAGGGCAAAGAATTGCTAATTGTAATTTCAGCGAAATCAAAGAAAAATTGGCTAGATGGGAAATTAGTTTCATGAAATTTCTTCATTTTGGTGAGACATGTTATTTATTTTGTTACGTTCTCTTGTCTAGAAGCTGGGTACAACAATTTGCGTGACAAAAACCAAAAAGGAAACAACTTTAGACACGTATCTTTTGTTTCCAGAACACGTCTTGGTTTTTGACCGGAAAACACGTATGCAGTTAACTAGTTTTTCCTTTTGGGGTCTGGAACTGTAATAACTTTTGTTTTCTGATTTCAGAATAATTTTTGGTAAAGTATATTTTTGGTTGTTGATGTTTTTAAATTTTTTAAAATGATCACCAACGATTAATTTAATTTCATTTAATTTTATGTTGAATGTTTGAAATAAATATTAATTTTTTTTCTTTCTGTAATTATTTTGACAGTCAACAGTTTATCCTCTAATAATTCTTATGTCAAGATATTAGCTCTCCCAGTATCATATTTTTGTAAAGTTTTTACTTTTTCCTATGATATTCTTTTTATTATGGTATTCTTTCTACTTGTTTTACGTTCTTGAAAAATTATTGTTCTAAAAGCCAATTGTGTGATTGTGTAATGTTTGATGTTCCTAGATAATCTAAGACCTAGGTGGAACTCAATTATTTTTGTTGTCTATTTTCAAATATTAAATTAGACAGTGATGACAGAAATATATATATTACACTTCTTGACAATTTTTTTAGTTAGAGTAATGCTCAGAAATTAATACTTTTTTAATATTAGTCAATTTTCTTAAAAATTATTTTGTTTATTGTAAATTTTGAACTCTAAATCATAAACTCTTAATCTTAAATTTTAAATTATAAATATAAACTTTAAAATTGACTAATGTAAACTAACTAAAAATTAGTTTATTATATTTTCTATTTTTGTTATATTTTAATGATTGATATTTAAAAGAATAACTTGCTAATCAAGTTAACCACATATATATATATTTTTAAATGTTACACATATTTTTACAAAAATAAAAACTAAAAAAATAAAGTCCATAATCTATTATTTTATTTATTATCTCTAATAGCAAGTTATTATCAAAAGAATCTGCACTTACTTTACTTAGAGCTCACTAGCATTCGTCTTATCTTAAAAGAAGATAACTATATTGTTATGTTTTTCAACTTGATTGAGAGAATCATACTTCTAATAAAAATGATGATTTTTGTTACGATAAGTATGAATGTCCATCAAGTTAACGTTGGGCTATGCAATATTAAATATATGCGGTGCTTTGTTTCTCCATGGTAGACTTCATATTAATGAAGTTTGAAAAGGAGAATGTTGGATAAGTATAAATAGGGCATGGGTTTGTGATTATACGTACACAAGCAAGTAATAATAAAATCACTTCTCTTTTTATGTTGCAATCAAATACTCTTCTCTTTATATTTCTACTACAATTCTTTCTCTTCTTTTATTTTATTAGTATTCTAAATTCTCTTTTCTATTACTCTTTACATATAATATTAATAGCAATATTAATCATCTTTATTATATTGAGATAGTAATAATAAACATATGCAATTCTCTATCTCTTTATTTTTAATACTTATTTCTATCTTTGTATATATATATATACATTACAACATATAATATTATTATATATATATAAATTATTATTGAGCTAATTATTTTAATACTAGAGTCTTCTATTTATACATCTCTATTATATATATCTTTTATTTCACAACACGTTATCAGCACGAGACTCTGATCAAATTTTTAGGAAGACTCAGGTAACAAATTTTCATTATGTCGAAGCTCTCTCATCTTGAATTCAATGCTCTTGATATATCTGGAAATAATTATTTATCATGGATACTAGATGCTGAAATCCATCTTGATTCAATGGATCTTGGAGATACCATTAAGGCTGAAAATCATGCATCCCAGAAGGATAAAGCCAAAGCCATGATTTTTCTCCGTCGTCATCTTGACGAAGGATTGAAAAATGAATATCTTACATTAAAAGATCTTGCAGATCTTTGGAAAGAACTTGAAGAAAGGTATAATCATCAGAAAACCGTGATACTTCCTCAGGCCCGATATGAATGGACGCATTTGCGTTTACAAGATTTTAAATCTATAAATGAATATAATTCTGCAATGTTTTGAATCACCTCACGAATGAAATTGTGTGGGAAAAAAATAACTGATCATGATATGTTGGAGAAAACTTTCTCAACCTTCCATGCCTCGAATGTACTCCTGCAGCAGCAGTATCGAGAGAAAGGGTTTAAGAAATATTCTGAGTTAATTTCTTGCCTTCTTGTTGCCGAACGCAACAATAACTTGTTATTGAAAAATCATGAAGCGCGCCCAGCTGGTGCCGCCCCATTTCCTGAAGTAAATGCGGCAAATCGTTACCCCAGAAGAGGTAAATGGCAAGCTTTTAATAACAAGAAAAATTATGGAAGGAAAAAGAATTATGTTCAAAAGAGAGGATCTCACCAGAAGTGGGATAGAGAAAGAAATATCGGGTAGAGTAAATCAACAGAGGATAAGTGTTTTCGTTGTGGTGGAAAGGGCTATTGGTCTCGTATCTGTCGTACCCCAAGGCACCTAGTTGATCTTTACCAGGCATCTTTGAAAAAGGACGATAAGGAAAAAGAGTCGAATTTCGTTTCAAATGATGCAGAAAATTGCACCACTCATTATGATGTATCTGATTTCTTTGAGGACCCTGAAGAAAATATTGGCCATTTGATCAATGATGGAATAGTTTAATATGTGAAATTGTGAAGTATCTATGTAAATAAATAATGTAAAAAAATTTATTGTTAAGTTTTATTTTCTATGTATTTAAGTTTCAAATGTGATGTACATAAATAATGAAATATTAATGTTTATGAATTTTGAAATTATTAAATGTGTCAAATTTTAAAATAAAATTTTAGTATATGACATTATTTTATGTACAGTATTTCTTAGAAAAATAATTCTGATCAAGTATTCAATTTATCTGTGCATACTACTCATTTTATTATTATTTGTTTTTGAAGAGAATGGCAAGGATATGTAATGAAGATGTATGCCTTGCGGATAGTGCAAGTTCGCACACTATTCTCAAAAGTGATATATATTTTACCCATCTTGTGCCAAAAGAGGAATATGTTAATACTATTATTAGCTCAGGCAATGTGATAGAAGGCTCTGGAAGAGCTATAATTTTGTTTCCTGGAGGAACAAAATTTATAATAAATAATGCACTATTATCTACCAAATCTCTGAGGAACTTGTTGAATTTCAAAGATATTCGCCGAAATGGATATCATGTTGAGACGATGAATGAGGGAAATCATGAGTATTTATGTATCACAACTCATGATTCAAATAAGAAAGTTATATTAGAAAAATTATCCTCACTTTCATCTGGGTTGTATTATACCAAGATTAGTGCAATTGAATCACATGCCACTGTAAACCAGAAGTTTATTAGCCCAAATGAATTCATAACTTGGCACGACCGATTGGGTCATCCGGGAACAACCATGATGAGAAGAATTATTGAAAACTCTCATGGACATTCACTAAAGAACCAGAAGATTCTTAAAACTAGTGAATTTTGTTGTGCTGCATGTTCTCAAGGAAAGTTAATTTTAAGGCAATCACCAGTAAAGATTGGATTTGAGTCTCCTGAATTCCTGGAAAGGATTCAAGGTGATATATGTGGACCTATTCATCCACCATGTGGATCTTTTAGATATTTTATGGTCCTAATAGACGCATCTTCGAGATGGTCATATGTGTGCTTATTATCTTCTCGCAACCTGGCGTTTGCAAGATTATTGGCTCAAATTATTCAATTAAAAGCACAATTTTCAGAAAATCCAATCAAAGCAATTCGTCTTGATAATGCTGGTGAATTTACTTCCCAAGCTTTTGATGCTTATTGTATAGCTAATGGAATAAGTGTTGAACATCCAGTAGCTTATGTTCACACGCAAAATGGATTAGCAGAATCACTTATTAAGTGCCTCCAATTAATTGCTAGACCCTTGCTTATGAGAACAAATCTCCCAACCTCGGTTTGGGGGCATGCTATTTTACATGCCGCAGCACTTATTCGTTTGAGGCCAACGAGTTATCATCAATTCTCTCCTATGCAATTAGCTTTTGGCCAGCAGCCAAATGTTTCCCATTTAAGAATATTTGGGTGTGCGATATATGTTCCTATTGCACCACCTAATCGCACCAAAATGGGACCCCAAAGAAAATTGGGAATATATGTTGGATATGATTTTTCCTCTATAGTGAGGTATCTTGAGATACAAACTGGAGATGTATTTAAAGTCCGGTTTGCAGATTGTCATTTTGATGAATCAAAATTTCCAACATTAGGGGGAGAGAATAAGCTTCCTAAAAAGGAGCTTAACTGGAATGCATCATCATTGATGCATTTAGATTCTCGATCAGGGCAATGTGAACTGGAAGTTTAAAAGATTATACATTTGCAAAGAATAGAAAAATGAATTGCCTGATGCATTTTCCGATACAAAGAGGATAACCAAATCTTACATACCAGCAGAAAATGCCTCAATTCGAATTGACGTCCCAATAGGACAAGTAGCCACTGAAGCAAATTCACACCAGAAGCGTGGCAGGGCGAAAAATGCCCCAATTCGAATTGATGTCCCAGTAGGACAAATAGCCACGGAAGCAAATACACGCCAGAAGCGTGGCAGGCCTGTCGGTTCCAAAGATAAAAATCCTCGAAAGAGAAAAGAGGTAAATACGATTCCTGTTGAAAAAGACATAGTAAAGACACCGGCAGTTGTCCAAAATTCTGATATAACACCAGAAGACGTTCAGGTACCTAAAAATTGTGAAAATAACGAGATCTCGATAAATTATGTCTTTACAGGAGAGAAATGGGACCGAAATAAGACAATTGTCAATGAAATATTTGCATATAATGGGGCATTAGATATCATGCATGAAAGTAAGGATCTTGAGCCAAGATCAGTCGAGGAATGTCGACAAAGGAATGATTGGCCAAAATGGAAAGAAGCCATGAAGGTTGAATTAGACTCACTTGCAAAACGTGAAGTCTTTGGACCTGTAGTCCATACACCTGAAGATGTAAAACCTGTTGGATATAAGTGGGTATTTGTGAGAAAACGAAATGAGAAAAATGAAGTTGTGCGCTACAAAGCTCGACTTGTGGCACAAGGTTTTTCACAAAGGCCCGGTATAGATTATGAAGAAACGTATTCCCCTGTAGTGGATGCGATAACATTGCGCTATTTGGTCAGTTTATCTGCATATCATAAATTGCATATACATTTAATGGATGTGGTAACAGCCTATTTGTACGGCTCATTAGATCGGGATATCTATATGAAAGTCCCTGAAAGACTAAAGATATCCAAACCATCCAATGAATATTCGCAAGGGTTATACTCAGTCAAATTGCAAAGATCTTTATATGGTCTAAAGCAATCTGGACGAATGTGGTATAATCGTCTTACTGAGTATCTGGCCAAAAACGGATTCAAGAATGATGATATCTGCCCGTGTGTTTTCATAAAGAAATCTGCATATGGATTCATTATAATTGCTGTGTACGTTGATGATTTAAATATCATTGGGACTCCTGAAGAGATTCCAACAATTATAAAAACTCTAAAAGAAGAGTTTGAGATGAAAGATCTTGGAAAGACTAAATTTTGTCTCGGCCTGCAGATCGAGCATATAAAAAGTGGAATCTTTACTCATCAAACAACATACACAGAAAAGATCTTGAAAAGATTTTATATGGATAAGTCACATCCATTAAGTACCCCAATGATCGTAAGACCTTTGGATGTGAAAAAGGATCAATTCCGTCCTAAAGAAGAAAATGAAGATATCCTTGGTCCTGAAGTACCATATCTTAGTGCCATTGGAGCGCTAATGTATCTGGTTTAAAATACGCGACCCGATATATCATTTGCTGTGAATTTACTAGCAAGATATAGTTCCTCTCCAACCAGAAGACATTGGAGTGAAATCAAACAAATATTTCGATATCTTCATGGGACGGTTGATATGGGATTGTTTTATCCCTATGGATCCAAGTCACAACTAGTTGGCTATGCAGATGCCGGATACCTGTCTGATCCACATAAAGGGAGGTCTCAAACAGGATACCTATTCACATATGGTGGTACAGCTATATCATGGAGGTCCACGAAACAGACGATAGCAGCAACCTCCTCTAATCATGCTGAAATACTGGCGATTCATGAAGCTAGTCGCGAGTGTTTTTGGCTGAGGAGTCTGATTCAATATATTCTGTCATCATGTGGACTGATTGATCATAAGATAGCTCCAACTGTCCTGTTTGAAGATAATACAGCATGCATTGCTCAACTTAAGGGTGGATATATCAAAGGTGATAGAACAAAGCATATTTCTCCCAAATTCTTCTTCACTCATGACCTTCAAAATCAAGGGACAATTGATGTCCAACAGATCCGTTCAAGTGACAATCTGGCAGATTTATTCACGAAGTCACTCCCAAAATCCTCCTTTGAAAGATTGGTACATGAGATTGGGATGCGCCGATTTCGAGACATCAACTGATGTCGACAAGAGGGGGAGACTGTACTCTTTTTCCCTTGGTCAGGTTTTTTTTCCCATTGGGTTTTTCTTGACAAGGTTTTTTAATGAGGCAGTCCCTATCACTAAAGGATATTGTACTCTTTTTCCTTCACTAAGATTTTTTCCCACTGGATTTTTCTTTAGTAAGGTTTTAACGAAGCAATAATCCTAAATGGACATTCAAGGGGGAGTGTTACGATAAGTATGAATGTCCATCAAGTTAACGTTGGGCTGTGCAATATTAAATATATGCGGTGCTTTGTTTCCCCATGGTAGACTTCATATTAATGAAGTTTGAAAAGGAGAATGTTGGACAAGTATAAATAGGGCATGGGTTTGTGATTATACGTACACAAACAAGTAATAATAAAATCACTTCTCTCTTTATGTTACAATCAAATACTCTTCTCTTTATATTTCTACTACAATTTTTTCTCTTCTTTTATTTTATTAGTATTCTAAATTCTCTTTTCTATTACTCTTTACATATAATATTAATAGCAATATTAATCATCTTTATTATATTGAGATAGTAATAATAAACATATGCAATTCTCTATCTCTTTATTTTTAATACTTCTTTCTATCTTTGTATATATATATATACATTACAACATATAATATTATTATATATATATATATAAATTATTATTGAGCTAATTATTTTAATACTAGAGTCTTCTATTTATACATCTCTATTATATATATCTTTTATTTCACAACAATTTTTTATATAAGAATTCAATATAATTTAACTTTTTGAACATGAGAAACGCAAGGGCTTTACACAAATCTAGAAAACAGATCCATTTGACATGAAAAATATTACATTGTGTAAAGTTCGTGGAAATCATGTGTTCCAAAGTAGATAGGCACCACTCATTTGCAAAAAGAGATTATGATCCTTCAAATACATGCAAGAAAGAAAGATTTCAGGCGACTAGGATTTAAAAGCAGAAGTAGAAGCAAAATTAAGGATTTAAGCAGAAAAATTATTTTGTATTTCAATGTAATTTCAAAAGTTTTTTTTTTATCAAACTTAGAAGTAATTAAATTATTTGGATATAATAAATATAGAAATACTTTTTTTTTAAGAAATTAAATCAAAGGTTATACTTATGTTTCGATTAAAAAGTATATATTATATAATTTTTTAAATAGCTAATTATTTAAAATTTTTACAATTTAATATTACATGACAGAATAATTTATTTGTGTAAACAAACAATAGCAAATAAAATTAACAATTTTACATATTAAATATTTTAGTGACAAACTAATAATGCTACTAGTTTAAAATAATATTAATATTCAATATTAAATACAAATATTTTTAATAAAATACAAAAATTTAATTTAAGCTAAGATAATCTTTGATAGTGCATGTTGTCTATATATACTACTAGTGTATAGTAATTAATTATTTAATTTATTAGGTATGTATTATAACTAAAAAATTGTGGTTAGTCTATATATACTACTAGGGTTTCTTAGCCTTGCAACGGAACTCATAGCTATTTGACATGGTTTGCTGATGTCCAGAATCTAAAAAATTTAGTAAAGATAAAATATATAACATAATAATAATAATTTTTATAATAAAAATATTATGTGTATATAAAAATTAGTTATTAAATTATTTATTAATTATTATATATTTATATATAAATATATATTATTTAATTTATTTTAATATGTGTTTTATATTTTAATATATATTTTACACAGAAAACTATTTTTTATGTATGTATAATATAATTAGTCTTCAAATATTTAATTTATAAATTAAAACTAAAATAGTAATTTAAATAATAATATATAATTTAAAATTTTATTATTTAGATTTTATATTTTAAAAAAATTGAATAATTTTTTTTATAAATACAATCAAAATGTCTTCCTTTTTATATATATTACTAAATAATTATTTAAAAATTTACTTTTCATATAATTAGAAGTTATACTATTTATAATTAAATTTTTTTTTTCAATTACTGCAGTTGCTATTATGAACAAAAGTTAAAGCTAATTTTAAAAGAAGATAAATAATATCTTTTAAATTGATTTCTAAAAAAAAATGTCAATCTTATTTAAATTAAAAATTGATCATTCTAATAAATATATAATGTGAAATTCTTATATTAAATATTAAGTACCAAAAATTAAATAAAAAATTAGTATGGAGTTAAATTTAATAATTTAATAAAATAAATAAATATTATTATTATATACTACTAAAAAAAATTTAAATTATAGTGAGAAAAAAATATTTCTTAGAAAAAAAAAGAAAAGGAGGAAGAGACAAGAGACAGGCACATGATAAATATAGAAGAGACGCGGCATGAAAGCTCTAGTTGCATATTGAATCATGGAGCTGAACGGAGGATGGCAGATCGAGATCAGGCGGCGGAGCTGATGACGGTAGAACGTAAAAACGAAGAACAAGATAGGGACAGGATGGTAATTTCAAGCCTTGTTTTGAACGAATGGAATTATAAAAATTCAAATTTTTCTAAAGGAAACGGCAATTATACTGCATTAATTGACAAGGCAGATTCTCAGGGATCGGAGAGCCCCCCTTTCCGCCCGACTCTTTGGTCTTAAGAATGCTGGTTTTAAGAATGAGTGATTGTCCTTCTCCGATCTTTACTGTCCAACCTGAGAGCGGATAGGATCATATGAAATAAATAAAGATTTTGATTCAGAGGCAACGATTTTCAATAATTATGCAAAAGAATTAGATTGCCAAATAAATCATGGAAATAGTCATGATAATGGGTTGGGAATGACAAGGCCTAATAAGGGGATCATAAAACATGCTTGCTGGGTGAGGGAGAAGGCTTGCTGGACTAGGCCAACTGTTGGGCTGCATAACCGGGTTGGGTCTGACCCGCTGCCATCCTCGACCCGGCAGGAACACACACCCATGACCCATGTTCCTGTGCAGACGGCGCCTCCAACGTCCAGCCACGACCACGATGGAACGCGGCACGAGGGGAAGCACGATCCAGGCCGCCCCGAGCTACCATCCTCGACCCAGAAGGATCTCACTCTCATGACTCAGGTTCCTGTGCAGATGGCGCCTTCAAGGTTCGACCACGACCACGATGGAACGCGGCAAGTGGGAGAGCACTAGCCCGGCCGCTCCGAGTCGGAGGTAAGCGGCAAGTCCGATGTGCCATCCCGGGAAGGATGGAGGCAACCAGCAGCGGGTATTGAGCCTGGAAGGTGGACGGAAGTGCGGCGCGGGGTGCGAAACTGGGTGGAGGAGGGCTGCAGACACGGCGGGATGGAGGAAGGTGCACCGGAGGCTGAGGCTGGCGGGTTTGATGAAGGATTGACCCCCGCAGTGGAAGTTACCAGTGAAGAGAATGAACGAACATTGCAGAGAAAGGAGGCGGTCCTGAACTCTGAACCTGTACATGTTCAAGGAACTCCCTGTAACATGAACGCTTTGAGAAGGACGCGAATAGTAGGAGCTACGGGCCAGGGTACTCTTGTTGGCCTGATCAGGAACTGCAATGTACCAGAAGAAGACGGGTAGATTCAGGGACCGGAAGAGGGGGAGATCTTGTTGGATGGATGGAATCAGAACGGAAACGGACAGGAGGAAGAAAGAGCGAATACTGCAGAATCAGGTTCGGTGATGGGAGGTCGTTTAGATGATGGTAGGAAACCAGATCATGAGGAACTGAGGCCGAGTTGGGAAGAGAAAATGGCTGAGAACAAAGTGGCTTGGAAACTAGCTGTGGAGTCAGGAGCACAATGCAGTGATGAGGAGGACATCATGACTATTTTACAAGAGCAGAACGAAGCTATTGCTATGAAACGGCAGCAGGCTAAGCAAAAAGAAAAAGTCCGAAGAAGTCGACCAAAAAACCGTAAACAGGTGTGTAGTAGTTTCACTAAATGATTTTTAGTTCTTGGAATATACGGGGGTTGGGAGGTGATGCAAAGGTTAGTATGCTAAAGACTTTCAAAAATAAGTTTAGGTTGGATATGTTGGGCCTGATAGAAACAAAAAGGAATTAATAAATAAATTTGATGTTGTGCGTATTTGGGGAAGCGACAGAACATGTTGGGAGTCTGTCAGTTATATTGGGACTTCTGGAGGGTTATTGTTAATATGGGATGGAGCGGCTTTTAAACTGTATAACTGCTATAAAGGGGATAGATGGTTGTGTATAGAAGGAGTTGTGGTAAAAGATAACTTTTATTGTGCTATTTGTTTAGTGTATGGACCGTATGAGAGAGATGAGAAGATCTCCATGTGGGAAGAATTGAGTTATATTACAGGATTGTGTCAGGTGCCGGTCTGTTTTTTGGGAGATTTTAATGAAATTATGCATTTGGAGGAAAGAAAAGGAGCGACTACATTACCAGTGTCTGCAGCGGAGTTTAGGACATGGATAAATGATATGGAGCTTATTGACTTGCCACTGAATGACCGAAAGTATACTTGGTTTAGAGGACAGTCGTGTTGTCGTATTGATAGGTGCCTAGTCTCCTTGGGGTGGCTTGATGTGTACCCAGAGACGTGTCTAAGGAGTGGTCCGAGAGGTTTGTCAGATCACTGCCCTTTGGTTATGGAAGATAGCAGAAGAGTTGAGGGTCCAAGACCATTTCGAAGCTTGGACTCATGGTTCACGCACGAAGGGTTCTTGAGAATGGTGAAGGAAGAATGGAAGGAACTAGGTAAAGGAAAATTCTTACAGAAGATGAAAGCACTGTCAGAATCACTACGTAGATGGCATAAGCAGCATTTTGGGGATATGGCTGAGCGGATTAAGAAGCTTGAGGAAGAAATCAGAAAGGTAGATGATATGGTTAGTAGCGGACGGTATGAAGGTACAACAGAGGCTAGGAGGAGGGCATTAGTAAGTTGTTGCAAAAAGTGGTATCTAAGACAGGAGATGCATTGGAAGCAAATGTCAAGATCTCGGCACGCTAATGAGATGGATCGGAACATAAGATACTTCCATAATATAGCTTCGGCGAGAAGAAGAAATAACCGGATTGAGTCGTTGGTGATTAATGGGAGGCTAGTGAGGAATCAAGCAAGAATCAAAATTGCGGTTCGGGACTTTTACAAGTCTCTGTACCACCAGGAAGCGTCCCCAAGGGTGACCTTTAGGGATGGATTAGTTAATCGTTTAAAGAGGGAGGAAACGGAAACCTTAGAGGCATTACCATCAGTAGAGGAAGTGAAGGAGGCAGTTTGGGATTGTGAATCTTCTAAGGCTCCAGGGAGTGACGGGTACAACATGTATTTTATAAAGAAGTGCTGGGATGAGATTGGAACGGAATTCACTGCAGCTGTGATGGGTTTCTTCCAAACAACAAGATTGCCGGCAGAAGCTAATGTCACATGGGTAGCGCTGGCTCCGAAATTCGTTGGGGCTAAGGAGATAAAAGATTTCAGACCTATCAGTATGGTTGGGTATGTCTATAAGGTAATCTCAAAATTGCTGACACGAAGGATGAGGAGTGTTATGCCAGGCTTAGTTGGAGAAACACAGAGTGCCTTTGTGAAGGGGAAAAAGATACATGATGGAGCGTTAATTGCATGTGAAACTGTGCAATGGTTGAAA
This sequence comes from Arachis ipaensis, assembly GCF_059453495.1. Lineage (NCBI taxonomy): Eukaryota > Viridiplantae > Streptophyta > Magnoliopsida > Fabales > Fabaceae > Arachis > Arachis ipaensis. The sequence continues at coordinate 132,188,435 of NC_142443.1, read as the reverse complement.
CTGAAGAAGAAGGCATCAGCGATTGTTAAACTTGACTTCCAAAAAGCCTATGACAGAGTCAAATGGTGCTTTGTTGATACTGTGCTAGAGAAGATGAGATTCGGAAGAACATGGAGGGCATGGGTTAGGGAGTGTGTTACCTCGGCTTCTATCTCTATTTTGGTTAATGGGTCACCATCGAAACCATTCAAAATAGAGAGAGGACTACGTCAAGGTGACCCTTTATCGCCGTTTTTGTTTCTTCTAGTGGTGGATGTACTTAACAGGATGATCGGAGAGGCAGCTAGAAATGGTCGAATATCTCCTCTCTTAGTCGGTAGAGATAATATAGAGTTATCACACTTACAATTTGCTGATGACACTATATTATTTTGTCTGCCGGAGGAGGAGACACTGAGGAATTATAAGAGACTACTCAGGTGCTTCGAAATGATGTCTGGCTTGAGCATTAATTTTGAGAAGTCTAACTTGATACCAGTGAATTGCAGCTCGGAGTGGGTTAATCGGATGTGCCAGCTACTAGGTTGTCAAGAGACAGCTCTACCGGTGAGGTTTTTTGGCATTAGCCTAGGAGCAAATCTGCGGTTGGTCAAAACTTGGAAGCCGGTTCTAGATAAGGTGGAAGAAAAACTCAGCTTATGAAAAGCAAAGGTCCTTAGCAAGGCTGGTAAATTGGTACTTATTACGTCGGTAATTAACAGCCTACCTATTTATTACCTGAGTTTGTACAAGATGCCTAATGCGGTGGAACGAAGAATTATATCCTTGCAGAGAAGGTTCTTTTGGGGGAAGGATGATGGTCGACCTGGTATGGCCCTTGTGAAGTGGGAGCTGATCCAGGCACCAAAGAAGGTAGGAGGATTGGGGGTGGGTGATGCGGTGATCCGGAATACAGCCTTACTCTTTAAATGGTGGTGGCGATTCTCTAAGGAGGACTGCCCTCTATGGAAGAAGATTGTATGCTCCTGCAATAGCTTGAACCCAAATCAATTACTATCAACTCAGACATTGCCGAAGAGAGGGGGTCCGTGGAGAGACATATGTCAAGTGCAAATAAGGGAGGAACATGTCAGGCAGAAGATGATTGATGGCCTTGCTATGAAAGTAGGAGATAGAAGATCCACCAGATTTTGGGAGGATACATGGTTGCAAGTGGGGAAGCTGAAAGACTCCTTTCCGAGACTCTTCTTAATTTCAAACAAAAAAGGATCAGTAATTGGGGAGTGTGGATTCTGAGATGGGATAGAGTGGGTTTGGCATTTCCAATGGAGAAGAGAACTACGACAATGGGAGACAAATACACTGAACCAACTGCTTCATGTCTTGCAATCTGTTAGACTAATAGCAGATGTGCAAGATAGAGTGTTGTGAAAATTTGATAAGGAAGAAATTTATTCTACTAATTCATTTGTGCAGGATTTGTAGGAAGAGACTTTGGATGAGGAGCTTCTGAGATACAAGTTCAAGGAGATCTGGAAAGGCCTAGTTCCGCCTCGAGTGGAGTTATTCGCTTGGTTTGTTTTGGTAGGGCGGGTCAATACAAAGGACCGGCTAAGTAGGTTGGGAATCCTACAACAGAATGATGTTTTGTGCATGCTATGTAAGAAAGATGTTGAAAATATACAACATTTATTTATTACTTGTGAGTACTCTTGGCAGGTGTGGTGTGCTTGGATATCAGCGTTTGGACATAAGTGGGTTGCTCCTGGTACTTTGAAAGAGCTTTTTGAGAGTTAGAGATCTGTGCCGATGAGAAAAGAGAGGCGCGCAAGTATTGGCTAATTGGATTCTTCTCAGTTATATGGATTATTTGGTTACGCCGAAATGATGCCATATTTCACAGCAAGATAACAGGAATTGGCGACTGTGTGGAGCAATCATTTTATTATGCTACGGAGTGGTGTTGTAAATAACTCATATTGTTGATGGCTATACCGGAGATGACATAGGAGTTGTTATGACTTTATTGTTCTTGTCTTAATATTACTTTACTCCACTTGAGTGTTGAGCTCTTACTTTCAAAACAAAATAATGTATATAGATTCGGCTCTGCTCATGGCATGGTAATTTAAGTACAAAAAGATGAAATGTAAAATAGAAGGTTCAGGAGTTCTTGTATTGATTTTTCAGCAAAAATTGCTTTTCTTTTTATTGACTTACTTTTATTTATTTATTTATTGAGATTCTACATTTGTTCTCATGACCAGTCTTCTGCTCAATTCTAAATTCCAAAGGGTGTTTTTCATTCTAGAACCTAGTTATTTGTGGCAATAAAAATTGTTGAGTCTATTCTATATATATATATTTTTAAATTATGTTATATTGTATAGCGAATGCGAATATGCTCTATAAAAACTAAAAAGTAAAAAGTATAGTATTCTTTGATTTCTAAACTATAAATATTTTAAATATTAAATCCTAAATCGTAAATTTTAAAATTTAAATTCTAAATTTTAAATTCTAAATTTTAAATTTTAAATCTTAAATTTTAAACTTTAAATATGAACTGTTGATATTAAATATAAGGGTAAACTATAAAAAATGCACTCGAATAACTTTGTCGTTGACAAAGATACACTCGAATTTTGTTATTAACAAAAATATTCTCAAATAATTTAAAAATACGACAAAAATATCCAACATTAAATATGTATTCTCAAAAAATATTTAGATATTAAATTTTAATGCGATATTTTGCAAGTATGATTAAAAAAAAGAGATATTTTTATCCTTAAAATTTGGTAATTTTTCACTAAGTATATATTTTTTTGTGGGTTTTTTTTGTCAACAAACAATAATACTTTTAAAAAATCACAAATAATATATAGTTAGAGAAAATTTACTAAATTTTAAGAATAAAAATATCTAAATTTTTTAATCATACTTATAAAAATTCGTATCAAAATTCAAGTTCTAAAGTATTTTTTGAAAAATACATATTTAATATTGAATATTTTTATCGCGTTTTTAAATTATTTGAAAGTATTTTTGTCGATAAAAAAATTTTAGTATATTTTTGTTAATGACAAAAATATTTCAGTGCATTTTTGATAGTTTACCCTAAATATAATAAATAGAAAAAAAGAAAACTAAGGAGGAGTAAATTTCTCCTAGTGGGCAATTGTGTCTAACTCATCCCAAAGATAAAGCCACTCCACTTGAGAAAGACTATCCCTAGCAGCTTGCTTCGCCATAAGATTTATAGCATTTGTAGTGCGTTGAATAAGCGTTATATTTGCAATCCATAATAAAAGCCAATTATCTGTAACATGCTAGTCGTTCTTCCTCCTCACCAACTCATCATACCCATTTCTTGCTGAATACGTCTTAGATGAATTCGATTTTCAGAACCATTCAGCTTCCTCATCTAACTGCCTATTTAGATCAAAACTTAATTTGATCTCTTCAGAAGTGACATGTACCCCGTAAACTCGGAACCAATATCAATATGAAAACCGACCAAATAATCCGGAGATAATAACGCAGAACTCAACCACAACTTGGTTACAGTTTCACACAAGTTAAACACCATCTCTAAGCCGTTATCAACAACAACAGCACTCACGATCCAACCGAAAAGATCGGAACAAATAAAGGGAAGCTAACACTTCACTCACCTATATAAACAAACCAGATAGCTCAGGAGAAGGTAAGTCACAAATACATTGTTAAGTAAAGAAATTAACTAAATTAATTAGTGATGACAAAGATTATTTTTGGGAAAATAAATAATTAGTGTTGATTAATTATAATTGCATATTACTAATTATTTATAAAACTGCTGCAGGCCAAAATCTGATTTACAGCCCAAATGAAAGGGAAAATAAAACAAGGGTAATGGGTTAATGAAATAAACAAAGTCCAAAAGGATTCAAAGCTGAGAAATCAAAACGGGCCAAGCTAATGGATACCCGATCCAAGCCCGAATTGATTTCAATTCCCTCCATCTTGCTCCAACCAAAGCAACATTCCTCTCCTCTCTAATCAAGTCAAATCAAGACTTCAGAAAAAGTAAGAAAGAGAAAGAGAAGAAAAGCTTCCTCCATAAGCCAGTAACCAAAGAAGCAAGAAAGAGAAAATCTAAGCTTGAAGCACAGAAGCTAAAGCAGAAAATCTAATCCAAATCAAGCTTAGGTTAAAGATAATCCATCTCATCTTGCTTGCATCAAATCTTCTTCCCTTCTTCCCAACTCTCTGCTCTATCTGAAAATGGCATTCAAGGAAAAGTTGTTCTCTGCCCTATTCTGCTTCACATCTACGGTCACAAGTGATACTTGGGGACCAAGTAGTTTTTCAATGGCTAAGATCAAGTTGACCATAAGAAGATTTCTATTGTTACTGCTTTGTGGCTTTCGGTCAAAATGAGGAAGTCAGAGGGAAAGTTTCTTCTCTAAGGATTAAGGTGAAAAAGTGAATCTGTGAGTTGGTGAAGCTCAAGGCTCAAGATGTTGACCTTGGAAGAAGAACCCAGCAACATGCAAGGAGATAAAAGAAGCTTGCTGTTCATTCAGAAGGTAAGGAGAAAAAACCAGAGTGTGAAAATAGTGTTCTGTAAAGAAGTTCCTCTACTTGGATAATGCTTTCTTTCAAAGAAGCATTCGGCCAATACTGAAGAACTCAAGCTGAGGTTTGCAAATCTGGTTTTGCATATAGCGAAGAGGCTGTTGATGAAGTCAATCTCCTTCATGTTTTACAGATTGTAATTTACTTTTCAATGTTTATCTTTCTGTAATTTCTTGAGAGAAAAGGCATTGTGAGAAATCTCAAGTAAAAGCCATGAGTGGAAAAAGGCTGAGTGATACACTTGAGAGAAAAGCCTAGAGTTAGTTTCAGATTTCTTTAGGTGTGTTTATGTCTTGTATCTTGTACCTGTGAAGTATCCCTTTCTTAGTTGGGTTAGCACTAAGAGGATTAGTTAGGTATTAGCATAGCCAATGTCAAGTTAGGTTAGAACTTGAGAGTGAAAGGATTGGGTCAATCCTATGAAATTGGTGTATGTAATACTGTTAACTATAGTGAAATTCTTCCATAGTTGTGGAGGAGACTGGATGTAGGTTGCATAGCACAAAGCAACTGAACCAGGATACACGCTGGTGTTAGCTTTTCTCTTCTCTGCTGAGTTCTATTTTATGATATTCATGAGACAAAAATAAATTGTCTCATAAATTTCCGCTGCTAAGTTCAAACAGAACCTGAATTGATAGTTTACTTTAAAAGGGTAATAACAGCAACTTAAAAGGAAGGCATAGATTCAACCCCCCTTCTCTAAGCCTACCACAACCTTCAATTGGTATCAGAGCTAAGGTCTCAAGAATCAAGCTTAACCGCTTGGAGCAAAGATCCAATGGCGAACAATCTGGGCACAACCACAGTTGCCTACACCCTCACTGAAGGCCAGTCAGACAACCGGCCACCTTTCTTCAACGGGAAGAACTACTCCTACTGGAAAGAAAGGATAAGGATTTTCATCCAATCCATTGACTACAACATATGGAAGATTGTTGTGAGCGGTCCCAAGATCCCAACAAAAACAAGTGCTGATGGAGTGGTGACTCCAAAAGAAGAAGCTGAATGGAATGAAGATGACAAGAAGAAGATAGAGCTGAATGCTAAAGCAATCAACCTTCTTCACTGTGCTACCAGCTTTGAAGAGTACCGGAAGGTGTCTAGATGCAAGACAGCCAAAGAAATCTGGAAAAAACTCCAGGTTACACACGAAGGCACCAAACAAGTAAAAGAAACGAGGATTGATATGCTGTGAAAAGAGTACAAGATGTTTAGCATGAAGGATGGAGAAAGCATTGATGAAGTGTTTGAGAGATTCTCAATCATAATCAACAACCTTGATGCTATGGGTACAAACTATGCAGAACAATCCTTGGTGAGAAAACTCCTTAGAAGCCTCACAAAAGAATGGAAAAACACAGCCACTGTCCTAACCGAGAGTAACAACATAAGTCCCATAACCTATGATGAGATGAGAGGAAAACTCCTTGCCTATGAAGCCACACACACAAACACAGACTCAAAGAAAAAGGGAATAGCCCTTAAGTCACAAATAGAACCGAAAGAGAGTGAGTCTAGTGATGGTATTTCAGATGACGAACTTTTGTTTTTTGCTAGGAGATTTAGAAGGATGATGAAGAATACACAAATGAAGCTGAGCCTTCACCAAGAACTGGTCCGAGTTCAAACCGGCCAGGTTTGGGTTACATTTCGAAAAATGAGGCTGCCTTCAAGAAACCATTTTTTTACAACAAAACCTCATTTTCGAAAGGTAAAGATGTTCAAAAAAATTCTGGTGAAAATGCTTTTGCAAAGAGGAATAACTTTAATAAAAATCAGTCTGTCAAAAGAAATGTATCTCCTCCAAAAACTAGAAAATTTCATAACTTTAATAATTTCAAGCAATATAACTCACATCAGTTTCAGCAACACACACCAGAAAATCATTGTGTTAATTGCAAGAAATTTGGTCACTCATATGCACAATGCTTCATTGAAAAGAGAGTTGTAGGAAACAAAGTCTACAATGTTGTTTGTGATTTCAATGCACTTGGGCAACCAAGATGGATTAACTTCAAAGGATCCAAATTAATTTGGATACCTAAGGCTACTTGAAACTCATCATGCAGATTTGCCTAGCATCCAAGAACAAAAAGGACATGTGGTACATGGATAGTGGATGTTCAAGGCACATGACTGGAAGGTCAACCTACTTCATCAAACTAAATAAGTATGATGGAGGTTTTGTGACCTTTGGAGATGATGGTAAAGGTAAAATCATTGCTGTTAGAAAAGTAGGTAATGAGCAATCTACTTTCATTGATGATGTACTTTTGGTATGTGGTTTAAAGCACAATCTTTTGAGTATAAGTCAGCTGTGTGATTTAGGATATTTAGTTGTTTTCAAAAGGCTTGAATGATGTGTTGTTAATGAAAAGACAAATGAAGTGATGTTTGTTGCCAAGCGTTTCAATAATATGTATGGACTTACTCTTGATGAACTAAAGAATCAAAATGTAGCTTGTCTTCACTCTAAAGAATCTGAAAAGTGGTTATGGCACAAGAGATTGAGCCATGCAAGTATGTTTCAAATAAACAAACTTGTAAAGAAAGAATTAGTAAGAGGTCTTCCTTTGATAAAGTTTGACAAAGACATCACTTGTGATGCTTTCCAAATGGGAAAACAAACAAAAAGTTCTTTTAAACCAAAGGAAGACATCTCTACTAAAAGACCACTTGAGTTGCTACACATTGATTTATTTGGTCCAACAAGAACTCAAAGCCTAGGTGGTAAACATTATGGTTTAATAATTGTGGATGACTATACTAGGTTTGGTTGGGTTTTATTTTTTGCACACAAAAATGAAGCCTTTTCGGCCTTTGAACCTTTTTGCAAGAAAATTCAAAATGAAAAGGATTTGAAAATCTCTTCTATAAGAAGTGATCATGGAACTGAATTTGAAAATAATTTGTTTGAATCCTTTTGTGAGGAATTTGGAATATCTCACAACTTCTCTTGTCCAAGAACACCACAACAAAATGGTGTTGTGGAAAGAAGAAATAGAAGCATACAAGAGATGACAAGAGCTATGCTTTGTGAGAGTAATGTTCCAAAATTCCTTTGGGCTGAAGCGATTAACACAGCTTGCCACATTTTAAATAGAACAATCATAAGGAAATTTTTGAAGAAAACCCCTTATGAACTTTGGAAAGGCTACCCACCAAACTTAGATTACTTGCATATTTTTGGATGCAAATGTTTTGTTTTAAATAACAAAAAAAATTTGGGAAAATTTGATCCAAAGGCTTATAAGTGTTTGTTTGTAGGATATTCCACAACTAGTAAAGCATATAGGGTTTATCATCAAGATGCTAGAATTATTGAAGAGTCCATACATGTTACATTTTGTGATACTAACTTGGTACAAGGCATTTTGGAAGATTGTGATGCAGGAAATCAAGCTCAAAAGGAAGATGAAACTGCTCAAAATCAGGAAAAAGAAAATTCTGGACAAGCTGAACCAGAAACTACAAATGCTGAAAATTCAAGAGACAATTCCATTTTGTCTCATGAATCTGAAGAAAATTCTGCAGCCAGCAGCGCCCAGAATCCCTTGGTGAATGAATCTGCCTCCAAGTCCACCAGACCTCGTGAATGGAGATTCTTGAAGAATTATCCTGAGGAATTTGTCATTGGGGATGTCTCTCATGGAGTGCAAACAAGGTCTTCCACTAGAAAGGCAAATGAAGGATCAAACATTGCCCTTCTTTCACAAATAGAGCCTCAAAACGTCAAGGAAGCACAGTGACCCCTCTTGGATTAAAGCTATGGAGGATGAGCTTCTTGAGTTTGAAAAGAACCAAGTATGGACTTTGGTTCCAAGACCAAGTGGAAAGAAAGTGACCGGCACCAAGTGGATATTTCGGAACAAGTTGGGAGAAGATGGTAGCATTGCAAGAAACAAGGCAAGGCTAGTGGCTCAAGGATATGATCAAGAAGAAGGAATAGACTTTGATGAATCCTTTGCCCCTGTTGCACGAATGGAAGCCATAATACTTCTCTTAGCTTATACTGCATATTGTGGTTTTAAATTATATCAAATGGATGTGAAATGTGCATTTTTGAATGGAGTGATAGATAGAGAAGTATATGTGGAGCAGCCTCCTGGTTTTGAAAATAAAGAGCATTTTGATCATGTTTTCAAATATGGTTTAAGACATGCTCCTAGAGCTTGGTATGAGAGACTTAGTTCTTTTCTTTTGAAAAATGGCTTTTTAAGAGACACCACTGACACAACTCTATTCATCAAGAACTCTAATGATTCTTTTATTCTAGTCCAAATATATGTTGAAGACATTATTTTTGGATCAGCAAATGAATCCCTTTGTTCTGAATTTGGAAAATTCATGACAAGTGAGTTTGACATGAGTATGATGGGTGAACTTAATTTCTTCCTTGGGCTGCAAATTAAACAAACTGAAAAAGGTATTTTCATTCATCAAGAGAAGTATGCCAAGGAATTAGTTAAGAAATTTGGTATGGAAAATGCCAAACCCATGGGAACTCCCATGCATCCTAATTCTAAATTAGATAAGGGAGAAACTGAGAAAGATGTTGATGAGACTAGGTATAGAAGAATGATTGGTTCCCTTATGTACTTAACTTCCTCTAGGCCCGATATTGTGCAAAGTGTTGGATTGTGTTCTAGGTTCCAATCCAAACCAAAAGAGTCACATCTTTCTGCAGTCAAGAGGATCATTAGATATGTTCATGGCACATCCAATTTTGGTCTTTGGTATCCTAAGATTGATGATTTTTCTATAGTTGGCTATTGTGATGCAGATTTTGCTGGTGATAGAGTTGATAGAATGAGCACTTCTGGTTTATGTTGCTTTCTTGGAAAGTCCTTAAACGTTTGGTCAAGCAAGAAGCAACCAACAGTGGCCTTATCCACTGCAGAGGCTGAGTATATAGCTGCTTCTTCTTGTTGTTCTCAGCTTTTATGGTTAAAAACACAGCTTGCTGATTACAAATTGAATGCTGAAAATATTCCCTTAATGTGTGATAATATGAGTGCCATTAATATTTCTAAAAATCCAGTTTTGCACTCTAGGACTAAGCATATTGAAGTGAAATTTCACTCAATAAGAGAACATGTCCAAAAGGGGGATATTAGTATTCAATTTGTTAAATCGGAGGAGCAATTAGCAGATATTTTTACAAAACCATTAGCTGAGGATAGATTCTGCATGCTTAGGACTTGTCTAGGAATTTTGAGCTATGTTTCTTTATTTGAAAAATGCTGATGTATTTGCTGGAGCTTTTTGTCTCATAAACAGGCATGGGACAATTCTGGGCAGGTGATGAACATTTCCCTCAAGTCAGCGTGTTCTGGGCTTGTTTCAAATGAACCTCAATCTGGGCCAACCTCAATATGCAGATCAAGAGTGGTCCAAATGTGTTTCATTAAATTCATACCACTTCAAGGCCCAAATATGAATGTTACAATCTTGTTTGTTATTTTTGATGACTTGTGTGTTTCAGTTTTCAAGAAGGTTTTCACTAAATGTTTTGTGGCCCAAAAGGTTTTCAAGTGGATTTAATTTTGGCCCAAAAAGTGTTTCAGGTTAATTTTGTTGTTTTTCAATTTTTTAAAATTAACTTCCTATTTTAATTTTAAATCAAATAAAACCTTTCTTGTATGAGGTCATGTCTTTTCAAGTCTTTTCAAATGGTGATGCAGTTGCATGGTTTTAGAAATTTGCTTTTGGGTACGGTTACCAACACTCCCTCTCTTCCCTCCATAACTCCTTCTTTATCCCTTCGGTTTTCACCACTACCCACATTACTCTCTTTCTTCTTAAATCAAAAACCACCAAATGAGGAAGAAAACCATAGCACACAAGCCTCCTAGAGAAAAGGTGTATAAACTTCCATCCAAACCCTCCACTCGCTCCCAAGACCGAACCTTCACACTTTCACCGTCTCCCCCTACCTCTCCTCCACGCACGATTCCCATGGCGCGAACCAAGACCACTCCAAGGTACCCTGCTCCTGCCAAGCCGACGCCACCACCTAAGACGACACCCTCCAAACCAAGCTCTTCGAAACCTGGCTCATCCAAGGGGAAGCGTCCTGCTGTTGAAGAACCTGTTCCTGAGACAGCAAAACCTAAGTCAAGGTCTGTCCCTGTTCGATCACAAAGAGGTAACCCTCATCGCCCTCTCAAATCTGTTAGAGAACCAAACATTGATCCTTTTGCTCACAAATCACACTACATGACATCTCACTCAGACTTTAACCCCATCGTTTCAAATCTGCCATGAACCACGATTTTTATGAGGGAGTTATTCAGTATCGTACTCTATGTCCATCTTTTCTGGCTGATTTACCTGATTTGAAAAAGAAAGGTTTTCCTTTTGTTGAAAATTTGGAATTTTTAGACTGGAATCATCTTTTCAAAATCAAAAAACCTGTATATCCTCAGTTGGTCAAAGAACTTTATGCAAACATGACTTACCATGAAGGAAGTGTGCATTCGTATGTTAAGGGCAGAGACATTATCTTGAATAATGAAACTATCAGTGACTCCTTGAAGTACACTGATGTTGGGCCGTGTGCTTATACTTCTGTAAAGTGGGATGATGGGGTTGGTATCTCTTACCAAGATGCTTTGGCTCACATTTGTGAACATGTTTCCTTAATTGATGGCATCACACCCACTCACAAAGCCCTAGGATATGAACGTGCTCAGTTGCACCGAATTGTTAATCACATCTTGATTCCTCAAAGTGGTTCATATCAAAGGGTCTCTTACACGGTCACACTTGTTTTGTATGTCCTAATCACTAAAACAGAAATCTCTTTTGCCTACTTGATGGCTAGATACATGTTTGATTCTGTTCGAAGTATAAAAGATAAAGCACTACCTTATGGCATGTTTTTAACTTGCATATTTGAGAATTTTGGTGTTGACCTGTCAAATGAGGATTATGAAAACAGACATTCATACCTAAAAGGGGGTGGTTCAGTGAAACAACAAAAAAGACCAACTAGATCTGAGAGAGTGGTTCTAGATGATGATGATGAAGAGTTCATTCCTGATGACTCTCCTCCTCCTTCCACCGAGGGTACTTCCATATCAACTGGAAAGAAATCCGCTTTGCTGAATGTGGTCAAGGATGTCGCTCAAGAGTTTGTTTCCCAATCAAATCACTTGATTGCCATGAGCAAGGAACAAAGGAAAATAGCTAGCAAGCATGAGAACTTTCTGAAGAAATCAAGGGATAGGGTGGCTGTGCTTATGACCTTCATTGATAACCTTCACAATGATGAAGACATTGCCACTGATGTTGAAGAGGAAGCTGCTTCGGAGGGGAATGGTTCTGACGCCTAGGATTTGTCTCATAAAAACTACAGCTGCTGTTCTCTTTTTGTCTCATGAATTTTGCTTCTTTAGCTACTTTTGAACTGTTTTATTTTGGATAACTGTAATAACTCTAGATATTGCGGCACCTATGGTAGTTTAGTTAGCTATTTAGACTGTGCACTGACCTTTCTTGCAGGGTTTATTGTGATATTTTTGTGGATCTTGCTTATTCTCAACCCTTGATGACAAAAGGGGGAGTAATAGGAGCAATGGCTGGCAGATTACTGTCTGTTTTTTTTAGGACTTTGTTTGACTGCTGCAGATTTTAAAAGCTTGATTTGAAAATGTTGTGAACTGTTGTGAATGAGGTTGGAAACTTGCTTTATATGTTGCTATCTTGACCATGACCCTGTTGTGTTAAAGCTTTATTTTGGCCATTAAAACTATCACTGTTTGCTATATTTCTGGTTAGTACATAGCATCTGTTTGGTTCTATAAAAGCATATGTAAACAGGAAAGAAGAGAAGAGCATAAACCCAGGGAGAGCAAATCTTGAAAAGGAAAGGGGGAGCAACATAAAAGCAAATGACAAAAATCAAAGGGAGTTTCTAAACCTTACTCAAACTCATTTCTTTTGCTTATTGCTTAAATCATGTTTGTCATCAAGGGGGAGATTGTTGAGTTAAGAAATTAACTAAATTAATTAGTGATGACAAACATTATTTTTGGAAAAATAAATAATTAGTGTTGATTAATTATAATTGCATATTACTAATTATTTATAAAACTGCTGCAGGCCAAAATCTGATTTACAGCCCAAATGGAAGGGAAAATAAAACAAGGGTAATGGGTTAATGAAATAAACAAAGCCCAAAAGGATTTAAAGCTGAGAAATCAAAACGGGCCAAGCTAATGGATACCCGATCCAAGCCCGAATTGATTTCAATTCCCTCCATCTTGCTCCAACCAAAGCAACGTTCCTCTCCTCTCTAATAAAGTCAAATCAAGACTTCAGAAAAAGTAAAAAAGAGAAAGAGAAGAAAAGCTTCCTCCATAAGCCAGTAACCAAAGAAGCAAGAAAGAGAAAATCTAAGCTTGAAGCACAGAAGCTAAAGCAGAAAATCTAATCCAAATCAAGCTTAGGTTAAAGGTAGTCCATCTCATCTTGCTTGCATCAAATCTTCTTCCCTTCTTCCCAACTCTTTGCTCTATCCGAAAATGGCATTCAAGGGAAAGTTGTTCTCTGCCCTATTCTGCTTCACATCTACGGTCACAAGTGATACTTGGGGACCAAGTAGTTTTTCAATGGCTAAGATCAAGTTGACCATAAGAAGATTTCTATTGTTACTGCTTTGTGGCTTTCGGTCAAGATGAGAAAGTCAGAGAGAAAGTTTCTTCTCTAAGGATTAAGGTGAAAAAGTGAATCTGTGAGTTGGTGAAGCTCAAGGCTCAAGGTGTTGACCTTGGAAGAAGAACCCAGCAACATGCAAGGAGATAAAAGAAGCTTGCTGTTCATTCAGAAGGTAAGGAGAAAAAACCAGAGTGTGAGAACAGTGTTCTGTAAAGAAGTTCCTCTACTTGGATAATGCTTTCTTTCAAAGAAGCATTCGGCCAATACTGAAGAACTCAAGCTGAGGTTTGCAAATCTGGTTTTGCATATAGCGAAGAGGCTGTTGATGAAGTCAATCTCCTTCATGTTTTACAGATTGTAATTTACTTTTCAATGTTTATCTTTCTGTAATTTCTTGAGAGAAAAGGCATTGTGAGAAATCTCAAGTAAAAGCCATGAGTGGAAAAAGGCTGAGTGATACACTTGAGAGAAAAGCCTAGAGTTAGTTTCAGATTTCTTTAGGTGTGTTTATGTCTTGTATCTTGTACCTGTGAAGTATCACTTTCTTAGTTGGGTTAGCACTAAGAGGATTAGTTAGGTAATAACAACAACTTAAAAGGAAGGCATAGATTCAACCCCCCTTCTCTAAGCCTACCACAACCTTCATACATCTCACTCTCTCATTCGTATTGTTTTCTTAACATCTTGTACTGACTTGAGCGTTGGAGTGCTTTTTGCAAGTACTCTTGCCGCTGTATTTCGCATTGCCGAGGTTCTTCCACTATTCTCTCCAAGACGACGTATAGCTCTTCCCGTAGCCGAGCAGTCATGGAAGGAGTCTTATACCTCGGTTGAACTCGGATGGAACATTTGGCGTCCACCGTGGGGCCTTGGTCCATCTAACCCCACTATTTCCTTTACCTAGCTTTTTATTCTTCTCTTTTACAGGATCTCCGATCCTCAAGTATGGCTGATAATGGAGTCCATCAACCCATGCAAGCGGAGCTTCTAGCTTAGATTGCTGAGCTCCAGGCGGAAGTCCGAAGGATAGCCGAACTGTCCGTCCATAACAATGCCGGAAAGAACGAGGAAGGGAACTCCAAAGGCTCAGCTCAAACTCACGTAGACCCATTGAGCATCAATCCGCCAAAAGAGAAGATGACCTTAGACAACCCATTCTCCGAAGAGATCACCAGCTTTCAGATGCCAAAAAATTTCGTGCTACCTACCACTCTTGAGCCATACAAGGGGATTGGTGACCCCCGTGCTCATGTTAAAAAAATTCTAATCCATGATGTTTTTTAATGGCGCTAACAATGAACCTGTACTTTGTCGAGCCTTTCCTACTTATCTTGATAGTGCTGCACTACTTTGGTTTTCTAAATTGTCTACAGGTTCGATCTCCTCATTTGAAGAGTTGGCGAGGTCCTTCATCGACTACTTCGCAGCTTCGAGGATATACGTACATGGATCAGATTACCTTGGCACCATCAGATAAGGACAACACGAAAGCCTAAAGGAATACATGACTCAATTTGCTGAAGCAACCATGGAAATACCAGATCTAGACCCAGCAGTCCACCTGCATGCCCTTAAGGCCGGCCTCCGACCCGGTAAGTTCCGGAAAACCATCACGGTGACTAAACCAAAACTACTGGAGGAGTTCCGAGAAAGAGCAGCTGGACAAATGGAGATCGAAGAACTCCGGGAGGCTGAAAGAACGGACAAAAAACCACATAGGAAAGAAGAAGATAAGACTATAAGATCACCAAACAATAAGGAACCAAGGAAGCCATTCAAATTCACCCCAAAATTTGACAATTATACCCGATTCAACACAAAGAGAGAAAAAATAATCAAAGAGATTCTCAACGCCAAAATAATAAAACCTTCAACCCGAGCAGGAAGTTATCAGGATCAACGATTTGTAGACAAGAGCAAACACTGTGCTTTCCATCAGAAGTATGGGCACACGACGGACGAATGCGTAATCGCCAAAGACTTATTAGAAAGGTTAGCCGGCAAGGCCTCTTGGATAAATATGTCGAAGGACGAAGAAGCAAGGAAAACATTCGAGACCGAGAAGAGCTCCAACGAACCTCAGACGACAAGGACGACAATAGATGGTCCAAAACTAATCCACCAAAGGGGATCATAAACTGCATATCCGGAGGATTCGCCGGAGGAGGCGTGACAAACGCGGCACGCAAACGAAGTTACCGAGCAATGCTGGCAATCGAAGGAACAGTACCACAAAGTAACAAGGATACAACCGATCTCAAAATCACCTTCAGCCAGGCTGACATATCTTCAAACATCCCGAACCTAGACGATCCAGTGGTGATTTCCATCCAAACAGGCGAGCTATTGGTAAGAAAAGTCCTTTTGGACCCAAATAGTAGTGCATATGTTATTTTTTATTCTACATTTCAAAAAATGAAACTATCTAAAAAAGCCATGCAACCTTCATCCGGAGAACTGATAGGATTCTCCGGAGAAAGGGTCCTAATTAAAGGCTATATATGGCTAAAAAAGACAATGGGAGACACCCCATTGTCACGGACCATTGACATCCAATATCTTATAGTCGACTGTCCCAGTCCTTACAATATTATCCTCAGAAGACCTACTCTGAACATGTTCAGAGCAGTAGTGTCTACCTTACATTTATGTGTTAAGTTTCAGGCACAAAACGGCAAAATAGCAACACTCCACTCAGACCGCCAACAAGCTCGGCAGTGTTACAATGCAAGCCTAAAAACATCCGACGCGAGACAAAAATATCAACAAGAGGTCAAGGCTATCCACAGCACGGACGAAATACTATCCCTAGCAGAGCTCAACCCTCGGGAGGACACCCAAGAAAGACCTCAGCCAGCGGACGAACTCCAAAAAGTTCCCCTGACATCAAAACCAGGACAATTCACCTACATCAGCCTAGCCCTTCAAGGACAAGAGCAATTGGAACTTATAAAGGTACTACAAGACAAAATCGATCTATTTGCCTGGACCTCGACAGATATGTCAGGAATAGACCCAAACATCATTTGCCACAAACTCGCCATTGACAGAACGATCCGACCTGTAGCTCAAAAGAAAAGGAACCTCGGGGCGAAAAAAGGAAAGGCAGCTCTAGAGGAAACTAAGAAGCTACTCAGTGCCGACTTCATCAAAGAAATCTGCTTCACCACGTGGCTCTCGAACGTGATAATGGTAAGAAAGAATTAAGGTAAATGGCGCATGTGCGTTGACTTTACAAACCTCAACAAGGCATGTCCAAAAGACACCTACCCACTGCCATGTATTGACAAACTGGTAGATAATGCTTCAGGGTTCAAAAGCTTAAGCTTCATGGATGCATACTCTGGTTACAACCAGATCCTTATGCATCCAGAAGACCAGAGCAAAACAGCTTTCATAATTGAACATGGAAGTTTTTGTTATAGAGTAATGTCATTTGGTCTAAAGAATGTAGGTGCAACATATCAGCGACTAATGGACAAGGTATTCCACCAACAAATAGGTCGGAATATGGAGATCTACGTGGATGACATGGTTGCCAAGACTACACCAGAAAGATCGCACTGTGATGACCTCAAGGAAATATTCAATCAGATCCGACCATATAATATGAGACTCAATCCAATTTCGAAGTACAAGGAGGAAAGTTCCTCGGCTTCATACTGACTTCACGGGGAATCGAAGCAAACCCTGAAAAATGTGAAGCGCTACTTAATATGGCAAGTCCGAAAATAATTAAGGAAGTACAACAACTGGCAGGGAGAGTAGCCGCCTTGTCACGATTTCTACCTGCAGTATCAAACCGATCATATCATTTCTTCCAGATGATATCTAAAGGTAAAAAATTCGAGTGGACAATGGAATGTGAAACAGCATTCGCTGAACTTAAGGCCATCATGTCTTCGCCACCAGTGCTAAAAGCCCAGAAGTCGGTAAACCCTTGTATTTATATTTATCTGTTTCCAATTTTTCTATAAGCTCGGTTCTTGTCAGTTAGGCAGAAAAAATACAAAAGCCAGTATACTTCGTCAGTAGAGTCATGCAGCCAATAGAAAGAAGATATCCAAAAATAGAACAACTGGCCTTGGAATTAGTAACAATAGCAACGAGGCTAAGACAATATTTCCAGAGCCATACAATAATTGTAAGAACAAACCAACCACTAAGGCAAATACTAACAAAACTAGAACTGGCAAGACAGTTGACCAAGTGGTCCATCGAACTTTCTGAGTTCGATATTCAGTTTCAATCAAGATCGGACCTGAAGTCACAGATCCTGGCAGACTTCATTTCCGAACTCATACCTGACGAACATCACTACGAGTAGATTTGGGAGTTACATGTAGATGGCACATCAAACCAAGAAGGAAGCGGAGCCGGGATAGTACTAAAGGAAGGAAAAACAGTAATGGTCGAGCAATCCTTTCAATTCCACATCTCGGCAAGCAATAACCAAGCCGAATATGAGGCGCTCATAGCAGGTCTCAAGCTCGCCCTCAGCTTCCAAGTACAAAGCCTGATAGTACACTATGACTCCCTCTTAGTGGTTCAACAAATCAAAGGAGATTTCTAGGTAAAGGATCCTTTGTTAGAGCGGTATTGGCTCATAGCAAAGGATCTTATTTCAAAATTTAATAAATTTATCATATCACATGTGCATAGAGAGCAGAACACTAGAGCGGATCTCTTATCTATGCTCGCCGCTACTAGAGCAACAACACACACATCAACACTATCACAACTCACTCTAGAAAAACCTAGCATTGAGTCACTATGCATAATGAGCATCACTCATACAAACGATTGGAGAATACCTTTTCTTGAGTATATTAATACAGGGACTATCCCCAGAAGTGAGACTAACCCTCAAAAGTTCTTTTACAACTATCGCAGGAGAACTATACAGACGTGGTTTCTCGCACCCATTACTAAAATGCCTCGGCGAAAACGAAGCAAATGAAGTCATGAACGAGGTCCACAAAGGCGTATGTGGAAACCATATAGGAGGACGAGCTCTAGCAGCAAAGATTGTCCAAACACGATATTATTGGCCGACCATGAAAAGGGACTACATAACAAAAGTCAAAACATGCGATAATTGTCAAAAGTATGCCGCTGTCTCAATGAAACCCGCCGAGGTAATTCACAGCATGGAGGTAAACTGGCCTTTCTATAGATGGGGGCTCGATATCCTCGGCCCTTTCCCAGTAGCACCGGGTCAGGTAAAATATCTTTTAGTCTCAATAGATTACTTCTCAAAATAGATTGAAGCACAACCACTAGCAAGAATAACTGCCGAAAAAGGTACGATCTTTTATATGAAAAATATCATATGCCGATTTGGAATACCTAAGGAGATAATATCAGATAATGGTAGACAATTTACAGATAACAAACTTGCGTCATTTTTGAAAAACTTTAACATTCAACATCATTTTAGCTCGGTCGAGCACCCACAAACAAATGGGCAGGCCGAAGTTGCTAACCGAGTAATCTTGCAGGCAATGAGAAAAAAGCTCAATGATGCGAAAGGTGAATGGGCAGACTTAATCCCAGAAATACCGTGGAGCTATAACACAACAACACAAACTACAACGGGCGAGATCCCATTTAAATTAGTGTACGGCATAGAGGCACTGATACCAATCGAGGTCAGCATCCCCACCTTAAGGGCCGAGCTATACAATCAACAACACAATATCGATACAAGGAAGGCCAAGCTAGACCTCGTGGAGGAAGATAGAGATGTCGCCGCTATCAAACAAAGAGCAATGAAACAACTAGTAGAACGAAGACACAATAAAAGGGTAGTACCCAGAACATTCAACGAAGGGGACATAGTCCTCAGAAGAACAGAGGAAACAAAAAGACCTCCATCACACGGCAAACTCGCCACAAATTGGGAAGGACCATTTCGGATCGCAAAAGTACTCGGAATGGGGGCTTAATAACTACAAACGCTACAAGGCGACTCCTTACCAGGAAATTGGAACATCTCGTCACTAAAGTTGTATAGATCATAACCTGTACAATCCGCGGATGAAGGTACTCTTTTTTTCCCTTAAAGGTTTTTTCCCAAATAAGGGTTTTACCTAAGGAGGGTTTTAATGAGGCCGGACGCCTAATATATCAATCATCAAACAATGTACCAATATATAAATAACTGATATGATCTTTACTTTCTCTCTTCTATTCTAATTTCAAATGCGAAAAACATTAACCAAGCATCCATAACTTTATATATTATCAAACCAGTAAATTGTCAAACTGACCAACCTCGGTCAGCATAAACAAAATTTACTTCAATCCAAAAAAAGACAACAAAACAAACCAAACAAATAAAAACATCAATTAAGAAGGAGGAACGTTCTCGTCATGGTCCTCCACGGTTCCATCCACAACCAGCTTCCCACCGATAACTATCTTGGTCACATCAAGCTGACCACAATCAAACTTCGGGGCCAATACAGCAACCTGACTAACAGCTCAGTCAAAACTTGAGGTGAACATCTCCATTCCCTCCTCTTCCAATTCCTGGACCCTGGAGGTCAGTTGCCCCTTGGTCTTATCACTTTCCTTTATTTCTGCTTGCAGAAGCCGAATCTGGTCCCGAAGACGAGTAACCTCGTCCTCCGACTCCTTCATTTTCGCTGTAACATCTACAACAACGTCATCTTTCTCCTTCAATGATGTCTCCAGCTCAACAACCTTCTCCACAGACACCTGCTGCTCTGCTCCGAGCAGTTCAGTAGTACGACCCATGCACATCAAACGCGAAGCAACAATCTGCAACAGAAAACACAAGTCAACAAGACAGAAATAATGACGAAGAAACACAAAATAAACAAATATACATAGCCGATCTGAACGAACTTCCCCATCCCCTCCAGGCCAATCCGACGAGTCATCAGCATATCTCCAAGGTATTGAGAGACCCTGTCAGAAAGCTCACCAAAGGGAAACTGTTCACTCCACAATGAATGTGAGCTCATGGCAGGAATGAAGCCATGAAGCCTTTTCTGTCTCTCGAAAACAGATCTATTACCACCAACAAAATCTTTATCACCCTTTGAAATCACCTCAAGAGACTTTTCAGTATTGTCCCTTTTTCTCTTAAAAGACGATGCCGGCTGGGCCACGGATTGAGCAGCATCCCCCCCACCATCCTTCACAGTCCCGGAGGCACCCGCACCTTTCTCTCTCTTCTTTTTAAGAAAAGACTGAAATCGTGAGGGATCAAGAAGAGGAACTCGCCCACCTACAAACAGAAAGCAAAAAATCAAGAAAATGAAACAACAATAGCGAAAACAACAATCAACATTACCTAGGTAAGCTACCCCCACTGTCACCAGAATCATGAAAACGAAGAACTTCGGGAATAGATAAACACTCCCCATCAGCAAAACTCTCTATCAAAAAGTCTAAAAAGTAGTCTTCTTCCTCGTTCCGCTCAGTAGCCTCGAGAATTTGGATAGGCTCAGAACACCAATAAAGAGGGAACCTTTCTATAAGCTCGTCGTCCAAATAAAAGGGATACTCGGCCTCTACCGACCGCACTTTAACAAACATAGATTTAATGTTCTTGAAAGAAGATTATACAACAGGAAAAGGGAACGCCCGGAAAAACTACTCAAACATACCCATAACCCCTTTCCAATCCCTTTCGACTGAAACAATGAGAAAAACACAGACAGAGAGCAGGGAAAAGAAAGAAACTCCATCAAACATTGAAACGCACGAAGAAATGCCTAAGAGTTTGGATGCAACTGCGAAGGCGCGCAGTTGAGCTGAGTTAGAACATCACACTCGAACCTACTAAAAGGAAACGTTACTCGAAGTTCAATAAGGCATGGGGTGTACATGTAGAAAAACTGCCAATCCTCCCTCCTCTCGTAAACCCTATCCTCACCAGAACAGTGGACAAGCTCAACAACTACGCTCGAACCCTTTTTGACAATTTTCAAGCCCTTAAGCTTAGCCAATGACTCAGTGTCCACATACGACGACGAACGCGTCCTAACATCATCATGTACCCAGTGATACGGATTGTCTTTTTTCACTTCAACTACCTTCTGCTTCTCTTTCTCTTTCTCCTTCGCCATTTCAAAAAACAGAAACAAAAGTAACTTTAGGAAAAGAAACTAACCTTTCGAAGTCATGACTCGAGTCAACAGGTAGCAAAAATTTGAAACAGCAGACTGTCAATTCCAAAACAGCAAACAAATACCATTACAAGCCCACTAACTTAGTGGGTAACTTAATTGATAACCGCTCCAAGCATCGAAAACCCAAACGGTAAAGAAGCGAATTAATCGCAGCACATTTCACAAGGAAAAAAGTCTCTTAACCTTCTCTTGGTTTCTCCCACATTTCTTTTTCCTACCTTTTAACCCATAGAGGGCCCAACATTGCAAAAAAGATTTGACATTAAACAAACCCACACGTGCAGGAAAGACGTACACAAGGACCGAAAACATTAAGCTTGCCCGTCATTCTTTACAAAGCCAGATAAACTTGGGGGCTATGACGTGTACCCCGTAAACTTGGAACCAATATCAATATGAAAACCGACTAAATAATCCGGAGATAATAACGCAGAACTCAACTACAACTAGATTACGGTTTCACACAAGTCAAACACCATCTCTAAGCCGTTATCAACAACAATGGCACTCACGATCCAACCGAAAAGATCGGAACAAATAAAGGGAAGCTAACACTTCACTCACCTATATAAACAAACCAGATAGCCCAAGAGAAGGCAGGTCACAAATACATCTCACTCTCTCATTCGTATTGTTTTCTTAACATCTTGTATTGACTTGAGCGTCGGAGTGCTTTTTGCAGGTACTCCTGTCGCTGTGTTTCGCATCGCCGATGTTCTTCCACCATTCTCTCCAAGACAACGTATAGCTTTTCCCGTAGCCGAGCAGTCGCAGAAGGAGTCTTATACCTCGGTTGAATTCGGACGGAACAAGAAGTATGGAAGCAAGCATTTTCAAATGCCATTTTCCATTGTTCCAAATATAACCCGAAGAGAAAGAACAGTATGATATAAGAGATAAAGCCGCCCTGCTCTGTTTAAAAGTCTCCCCTTTCAATCCATAAGTCTACTCTTGACCTTTTTCAAAATACTCATACAAGATGTCCGAAACGTTATCAGGTGACCTAAGTTGACCCCAAAAAAAAAAAAAATATGGGACATCTCAGAGAACTTTCCTTCTCCTAGAATATACATTCTTAGAACATAAAGTCTTAGGTTTTTTTCTGTTCACCTTCATCCTAAAAGCTTTATAAAATATGTTCATAGAGTTAATGACCAACTGTGCTTGCCTCTTACTAGCTTTACAAAATAGTAATAAATCGTATACAAACATCAGGTGCAAGGCTCAAGGTCCCCCTCTCGATACTGCAATAGGAACCCAATCTCCAGCTTCAACTCAGTGATCAATGTTACTTAATTAATAAATAATACAGTATTTTTAATTAGTAAAGCATTTAAGAATAAACCTGTATTGGTTGATGTAATTTTTTTCCTATTAGATTTTTATTCCAAATCTCCACCGGATTTTTGTCTAGAGAAATTTCGATCGAGCATAAGTTACATAGGCTAAGTGTTCATGTTGTCTACACAATTTCGGTAGAACGATGTATTATATTGGGTTAAGTACGATTTTGGTTTCTAAGGTATAGGCTAAAAATTTTTTTCGTCAACTTTTTTTTGCATACAAAATTGTGCCCAAGGTTTAACTTAATTTTAAAATCATCCTTATCTTTGGGACCAAAATTGTATAAAAGTGACGACAAAAGTGGAAGCAGAAATAGATCATAGACAATTTCTTCTTCTTCTTCCTTTCCCCTTTCTCCTTCTTCCCTTCTCTCTTCATAGGAGCAAAAACACTTTTTTTGTCTTTTTTTTTTTTTATAATTTTTTGTTATGGGTAATTTAGTCTAAAATTATACTATTTAAGTAAAAAGAACGATTTTAAAACTTAGTTTTAAACTTTATGAACAATTTTGTATGTAAAAAAAAGTTGGAGACGAAAAAAATATTTAACCTATATCTTAGGGACCAAAATCGTATTTAACCCTATTATATTCAGACGTATTATTTAATTTTTATGAAATTATAAAATTTTACCGTTTGTTAATTGTCAATAATTATGTTCATCACTAACGACATACAGGAGATAGATAGCCTAGAGTTTTCTATGAGAGTCCAGCTTTGAAAAAATGTATAGTCGTAGATAATAATGTAACATATGATAGCTCTCACTCTTGTTAGGTCTATTAGAAACAATAAGTTAGGCACATTATAGGGCAAATCCGTGCATAATGATGCATATCTTTCAACTAGCTGGATTCTAATCATCTCATAGTGGCAATGTTGGAGAGACCAGGGTGTGGACGGTTTATTTTGTGAATTTAATTAGGGAGCTAACTATTCTTTATTAAAAATCCTAACTTTAAATTTTTAAAAAATGCCGATTAAAAAAGTATTTTAGAATAAAAAATGAATTAATGTTGAATAATAAAAGTTGGTTTTATATATATGTCTACTCTCAGCTGTCGCATGTTTGTAATGTCACTTTCTTGTGTATTAACAAAATCAACCAAACCGAAATCATGGCCTAAAACCATTGTCCTGAAACTGTATTTCGCTTCATTAATAGCAGAAGCATCAATTACAAACATAAAGAGGTCCTTTGCGTTCTTGAACTACAAACTGGTGGCATATCACATGCTTCATAACTCACGTATAAATAAATTAAAAATGTTACAAGAGAAATACCAACATACATATCTTCATGTTCATGTATACATTAACATCCAATACATTTTGATTGGGACATAGAAATTACATTTTTTTTCCCTCTAGATTAAATTAAAATATACTTTTTTTTTGTTCAATTTATAATTTTATCTTAACTACATCATTTACTTTACTAACCTTTCCCTCAATTTAGTTAATATTCTTAATCTAATATTTATTATGCTAATTAATATTACTTAATTACATACTTATTTAATTTCTTCTTTTTTATTTTATAATTCAATTAATATCAAATTGTTTGTTTATTATTTTTGGATATTCGCACGAAAATTTTGACTATAAATCATAAATCATAATAGTTGAATCAAATTATCCACGGTTGGCACCAAAAAACTACTGTTGAATTTTGTGATGAATATTGGAACCTGACTGCAAATTACCAAAAAATTTCCTATTTAATATTACCAATCCGATATTCCTTTCGTAAATCTGATGATAATATCATCCAAAAAAAATTGACAATAATAAACATGTTTCTGGTAGTGAATTCAACCACAACAACAACAATAATAATATATATTCATTTTTCATTGATCAAGTATTTAGTAATTAACTTTTTTAAGGTGAAAAAGTTGATAAAATAGTAATGTGAATAGTTAATTATTTTTAAATTAGAATAGTGGAAACACATTTTATAAAAATTATAAATTTAATGATAATTAATATTTTATTTTATTTTAAAAAATCTAAATTCTGTATTTAGATATGTATTTTATATATTATTTTTTACATAATTAATACATTGTTTTCAGTGGTGGATTTAAGGAAAACAAGTAGTGTCTATGGTCTCCCCAGTAAATTTGAAACCTTCTATTATATTATTATGTATATTTATTTGATTTAGTTTTTTCTTGTTTATATTTTCTTTTTTATTCTAATTAATTTTTACACCTATTATCATATAAAATAATAAAAAGTACTTTAAGTTTAATCATTACATTTTTTTTCTATTTGTTTGGTTGTTTCTTCTTTTTTTATTATTTTTTTCTCTTATTTTTACACCTTTTACCATATAAAATACTTTTAACATTTATAATAACATCAGCATCCAATTGAATATTAAAACAAATCTATATATATGATATATAGTACAGAGAAGTAAATTATTTCAAAATTCATTTATTTTTTCATAATATTAAAAGAATAACCTGTTAAATAAATTCATTAAAATGAATATATTTTATATATTTTATTCAAAAATATATTTTAAATGCATATGACAAAATTATTATAAAAATTGCTTTATAATATTTTGTCATTCTTTTATGATATAAAAATAAAAGTATATTATATTATTTTATGTCATTTTTTTATGATATGAAGATAAAAGTATAACTTATTGTTACATCAATACTTAACCAAACAAATTAATTAACAACGAAACTCAAACTATATAACTTTCATATTTTATCGGATCTAAATCGAATTTTTTTTATATAAATTAAGATAACTTTCTTATTTAATAGATAATTATTAACATTTTTTTAATTAAAAAAATACTAATCATGATGGTATATATTAATAATATATGATATTAAAATTTTTTTTCTACCATAAAATTAAAAAACCATTATTTTCCAAAAAAATTATCCGAACTTTAATTTTCGGAATCCTTTTTTTTTTTGGCATTTTAGTCAAATTCGCCACCCCTCTAGACGAACCTCAATATATTAATAAGGTTCGCTGCACCTCCAGCGAACTCTACGTTTTATATAGATTTTATCTTATCCCCAGTAAACTTCACATTGAATTTGCCGAAATATAAAAAGTCATGGGGGACCACTTGTTTTCAAACTGCTGACCAATCTCAAATTCATTCGTTAGATCCTCTTTGGGGCCTCCATGACTAAATAAACAATCTGAAATCATTGCTTCGAGATTCAAAGTAAAAAAGTGATCCGGCTAGTCATATGGTCGAGAAATAGCAGGTTATGTCAGTGTGATTTGTGTGTCACCATAGTAGTTCATCTTTTCCTCCTTACCCTCATCAGGAATTTGTATTGGTTCATCATCAGCATCTTCATCACCATCATCGAAATTAACTTGATACGGATCGATCATCAGGTCTTTGATAGCAGAACCCTCGTGACTTTTAACATCTGATTGCATCTACCATCATTAGAATATTCAACGTTTGATCCCTCTTGACTACTTTCAGGTGACATATTTAAGTTAACCATCGTCCTTCTAATATTTCTTCTAACTGCTCCACCTAAAGGGAAATCATCAACAGTATCTGTAGATGATCTTTGTCCACCGAATTTAGCTAGAAAGACAAATAATTTCAACAAATGGACATTTATCCGTCGGTTGTGCCGGCGCCACACCCTTGTAAGACGTATATCCTCGTCATCATGTAACCGATACCTAATTCAAACAAAATAAAATATTATCAAAACATAAAATATAATAAAAATAATACATAATAAACAATCACAACTATAATCTATGATATACTTTTTGTAAAACAAAGAGTTATCTACTTCCGACAGATATCTGTAGTAAATTTTTTTCACTCTTTTCATGTGTTGTTGGCTAATAGAATGTAATATCAAATTTTTCAACGCTATTAGACGGTTTACTTTATGTCCCATGTATGTAATCACTGGTTGAGCAGACCTAAATAGTAAATACGATAGAATCTTCCTTATTATATACTATTTCACCATCATAACGAATAGATAACAATGAAATTTCAGACATTGTAGAGAATAAATAAAAAGAACTTTATAGCAATATAGAAGTTTGTTGAGGCACAACAAACCCCATAAAATTCATGAAGTTCGCCAAAGATAAGGCGAACTCGGCCAAAATGACAAAGAGAAAAAACGTATTTCAAAAATTAAAGTCTTTTTAATTTTTTTGGAGAAATAATAATGTTTTTTAATTTATAATAAAAAAATCCTATGATATTATATCATTATCTTATTCTATATGGATTGTATTTTAGCGCGAAAGACGTTAACGTGTTACATTCCAATGTACATAATTTTTTCTTTTCAACCATTTTTAAGAAAGAATTATGTAATCAATCATATAAATTATAATATTTTATATGATTATATAAATTATTTATGTAATCACTATAGTGGTCATCCAGATGGAATTCCCGTTCTCATATAAATTATTCTAATATTTTATTTCATATCATTTTAATAATTATAATTATAATTCTTTTTTATTTAATGGACAGAAATGAAAAATATACTATATTCAAACATTGTATAAGAAAGAATCAAGAACTATTTAAAAGATATATAATATTATTCATAGAAATATAAAGAAGAATCAAGATAATTATTAAAAAGATATGATATGTAATATTATAACTATTGACAAATTTTACTATAAATAATCACTAAATGTTAACAAATCTAATTATTTAATACAAAATATTTTTTAAAATTAGCATCAACATGTAGATTGACACTAACACGCCATGTCAGCATATTTGGCTCTAAAACTTATGCTTATAAATGGTAAAACGTAATACTATATATAACAATCACAGAAATATAAGAAAGACTAATGATACTTTTTTTAAAAAAATATAAAATAAAATATTAAAATTATTGATTCATATAAAATATAGAATAAATTACATGAATAAATAGATTGAGAGTCAATATTACATAAATATCCTAAATTGAATTATGTTACATGTCTATCCCATTTGTAATTCTATGTAAATTGAATCAATTAAATTCGATTTATACTTTTTCAATGTAAATCAAATCAATTAGATTTGATACTTGATTCGATTTTTTACTATGGAAAAGCTCTGCATCTATGTATTTTTTACATGGTTGTTAACCAAGTAATTTCCTTCACACGCGCGTCCCCCACCCCTCACTCGTTTGTCATACACGCGCTACATATAACGTGCTGCAACCTAAAGTTTTGCTCAACGTAAACCTTCTGCTGCAACGTAAACCTCCTCCTCCTTCTTCTTCTTCTTCTTTTCACGCTCGTTTACGCACGGAGCGCCTTCTTCTTCGCGTTCCTCCTTCTCCTCCTTTTTCGCGTTCCTTCTTCTTCACGTGTTTTCTCTTTATCGTCATTCTTTTGTTGTTGTTGCTGCTATATTTTTTGTCTTTTTCTCCTTCTCTCTCTGGTGAAGAAGCAGTAGAAGGTGAGGAAAAAGAGTTTTGAATAGTGCAGAATGAATCGAACACAGTACTCATGGTGAACCGAACACAGTACTCATGGTGAACCGAACATAGTACTCATGCTGAACCGAATACAATACAATTGTATAATACTGAGTGAACGAAACATAATCCATTATATAAAATCAAATTCAAACAGCTTTCTGCAGAATGAACCGAACACAGTACTCATGGTGAACCGAACACAGTGCTCATGCTTCTTCACCAGAGAGAGAAGGAGGAAAAGACAAAAAATACAGCAGCAACAACAACAAAAGAATGATGATAAAGAGAAAACACGTGAGGAAGAAGGAATGCGAAAAAGGAGGAGAATGAGGAACACGAAGAAGAAGGCGAAGAAGAAGAAGACGCTCCGTGCGTAAACGAGCATGAAAAGAAGAAGAAGAAGAAGAAGAAGAAGAAGAAGCGAGGGGGAGAAGAAGCGTTGGGCAAGAGCAATTTCACGTGTGTTGGGCGAGTGTATTTCACATTTCATTTAATGGTATTGGGTTTTTTTGGTGTTGGGCCAACTTGGTTACATGGTTATATGGATGTGTAGCATCCCTGTTTTTACTAATATATAGTATTGATATTTCCTACTTTAAAGTTATTAACTTTAAAACATAAATATCAATAAAGAAATACCCACATTTGGATTTAAATAAAATAAAAAAATCAAAATGAATAAGAATGAAATCTAATTTTTGTGTTTTAGTTCAAATTCCAGAAAACTTACATTTTTACAAACTTATGAATTTAAAACGAAACAATAAACGATTTCTAAAAATTCATTAAAAATTATTCTGACTCATTGACATCTAAAAAATTATTACTGGGACTTTAATATTAAAAAAATTATTATAAAGCATAGCCCTCCAATATAGCATATGAGTTAAAACTTAGATTTCTCCAGAGTCAAAAGTAACAGATTGTTATATAATATAAAAAGACTAACTATAATTATATAATATGTAATTTAAAAAATAATTAAAATATTATATCAATTAAAATATTAAATTATCAAGTTGGTTCTATTTACTATGTATGTTGTACTGTACAGTAATAAATCGAATCAATTAGATTAGATTTAAATTGAATCTAATTAATTCAATTTACTATTGGTACAATATATACATGTTAAATCGAATCTAACTGATTTGATCTACGTTAAAAAAGTGTAAATCGAATTTAATTGATTCGATTTATATAGAATTACAAACATAACAAGCATGTAGCACAATTTACTTTAAGATATTTGTGTAATATTGACTCTCAATCTATTTATCCATGTAATTTACCCTATTAAATTTATTCAAATTGTTAGAGAATTATATTTTAATATTTTAAAAATATATTATTATTTTTTACTATTCAAATCGATATTTTATTATTATTATTATTATTATTATTATTATTATTATTATTTTGACAACATTTAGTGAATAGATACAAAATTCACTTTAAAATATTTTAGTTTATTTTTTATAAACATCGAGTTATTTATTTACTGCATACAATATTTTTTTATTAAATATAATTATTTTGTGAATTTTTTTATTTTATAGATTGTTTGGTATTAGTATAAATAACAAAAAATATATGAAGTTATTTTATATAAGGTAAAGAGTTATCCACCAAAAACGCGTTTGAATTATTCAAACGCTCACAATAATGACCCTATTTTTGTTTTAATAATTTAAAAACGTGTATGAAATACCCAACTATCAAGAGAGATATTTTTTATTAATGAAAATGTCTGATGTGACAAACGGAATGCAAATGTGGCATTTATAACTAATGATGTGGCCCCGTTTAAAATTTAGGATTTCAAATTTCAAATTAAAACCCTAATTTTTCCAATTTTCCTAATCTTCCAAATTTCTCTCTCTCTCTCTTGTTTTCCAATTTTTCACTTCCAAAATTATATCTCCATTCTTTTTCATTCAACATTTCTAAGTCTCTTTCTACCAACAACAACAACAAGAACCCATAAAACTACTCACCCACCCTCTAATTCACTCACTCACTATCTGCAGTACCTTCGTCGGCCATGAACCACCAACATAATCTAGCCATTATCCTCTTCAAAATCACAAAAAAGAACAATCACAGATCAAATCGAAGAATAGAATATGTATAAATTCAAAATAAAACTCTAATTCCTCATAACCTTCTTCACCAAAAATCGTCAATTTCTCAATCCCAGATTACTATTTTTGTTGTAAATAACATAGAACACTAATTTGATTCTGGAGGTACTGGAGGAGAAGATGACGAAGACGCATCATCAGGAGGAGAAGAAGAGGACAATGACGCCGAGAGAAGAAGAAGATGAAG
Source organism: Arachis ipaensis (assembly GCF_059453495.1). Taxonomy (NCBI): domain Eukaryota; kingdom Viridiplantae; phylum Streptophyta; class Magnoliopsida; order Fabales; family Fabaceae; genus Arachis; species Arachis ipaensis. Next base: position 132,157,889 of record NC_142443.1, on the reverse strand, counting down.
ACATGACGTTTGGAAGAGGAAGGGACTCAGCAGTGATGAAGCTGTGGTTGCAGAAAATAAAGAACTCAGAGTTGCTACTTCCTAAAACCAGAAACCTCCCGAAGAAGAATAAGAAGAAAGAGAGGGGAGGAGAAGATGGAGTTCGCGGTGGCAAAAGGAGGAGCCACCATTGATGCACAGAAGAGAGAGAAGAATGACAGAGAAGAGAGAGATATCGGTAAGGATTGAAGAGGAAGGAGAAAAGTGCGAAGATGGAAGAAAAAGAAAGAGAGAGAGGACGATTCAAAAATGGAGAAGAAGGAACACTTTATCTGCCATTGTTGGCAACCACTCTTCACAGAGATGGCTTTCTGATTTTGAAAGAGGAGGGGGATTAGAGTTAAAAGTTGAAAATTTGAAAATACATTTTTGAAATACATTTTTGTCGATAACAAAAGTTGGGAGCATTTTCAGACATAAATATAAAAAAAGATATTTTTTGTACATTGTATAAATATATACACTAATTTAATTATATAATATTTCAAATTTTGACCATTCTCTACAAAATTTCTAAATTCGTCATTGATTATTTTAATTAAAAAAATCTAAAAGTTAAAAATTCTAATTTTCTACTTGGCACATGTCATAACCGAGTCAAACAAGGTGGTTTGGCTATGGAGATGGAAAATGACAGGTGTACTCGTTTTTGGTAGGATGATTAGCTACAAGGTGGTACGTTAAAAGATAGTTTTTCGAGACTCTTCTCTGTTTCAAATCAACAAGGATCTATGGTAGGGGATTGTGGGTTCTGGGATGTGATAGAATGGGTGTGGAACTTTCAGTGGAGGAGAGAGTTATTCCAATGGAAACTTGAGTTGCTCAATCAACTCCATGACCGACTGCGACTAGTAAGAATGTTGCCTAGTAGCAGTGGCGAAACTTGAAACAAAATTTTGGGGGGGCCAGATAGAAAATAATTGTCAAAATATTTTTAATATGAACCCCATTTAAGATAAGCTCGTCTAATCTCATCTCTCTGGTTTGGGTGATATTGCCAAATTTAAAGCCGTTTTTCAAGATCTCGTTCCAAAAAGTTAAGGTTAATGACGCCAGGACGTCGCTTGGATCACCAATCTTGGCGAGGTTAACAACCCCACTATGGTGACATAGTTTAGATTCACCAATCTTGGCGAGGTTAGCAACCCCACTATGGTGAAAATAGCCATAAACCCATCTTAGTTGGCCAAGCCAAGGATGCACCTCTTACTCTCAAAGAGCCTAGAGGAAAATAAGCACACAGCTTATTTCATATTCAAAAATCAACTTCAACTCTATTTCATAAATAAAAGGTACATGAGTTATTTATACTAGTGGGAGAAGGAAAAGCCTTCATAACTTGGACGATGTGGGACTAATTCATAACACAAAATTCACTATCTTAAACAATATGGGACTTGTATTCCCTTATTACAATTAACTAATATAATTAACCTACTAACTCTACTATCTACACCAAAAAGATTTCATTGGCGAATCCATGCCAAAAACCTACACCCACAAATCAAATAAAATTCCACTAAAGCAAGGTGAAGGCCACAAGGACCGACCTTGCTCTGATACCAAACTGACGCCGGGACGTTGCTTGGGATACCAATCTTGGCGAGGTTAACGTCGCTTGGAATACCAATCTTAGCGAGGTTAACAACCCCACTATGGTGACATAGTTTAGATTCACCAATTTTGGCGAGGTTAGTAACCTTATTATGGTGAAAATAGCCATAAACTCACATTGGTCGGCCAAGCCAAGGATGCACCTCTTACTCTCAAAGAGTCTAGAGAAAAATAAACACACAGCTTATTTCATATTCCAAAATCAACTTCAACTCAATTTCATAAATAAAAGGTACATGAGTTATTTATACTAGTAGGGGAAGGAAAAGCCTTCATGACTCGGACGATGTGGGACTAAAATATAACACAAAGTTCACTATCCTAAACAATATGGGACTTATATTCCCTTATTACAATTAACTAATATAATTAACCTACTAACTCTACTTGCTCATGCGTCAGTTAAAGTCATCAGATGTAATTTTTTGAACTTTTGAAAGTTATATCTCACTTTCTTTGTGATTCATTAAAGTAGAAGAACTATCTACAGGTGTTGATATTGTAAAAGTTATATGTTCTCCTTCTTAAATATTAGTCTTTCTCTTAAAAAATGTATCAATTCTTTGATTTTTCATTATTATTTTATATAAAAATTTGTAAAATATGTAAAGAAGAAGTTAGAAGGACAAATATTAAAATTTATAATATTTATTGAATTTTTTTTATCAATTTATACAAATACAATAATATTAATACTTATTGAATATTCTATTATTTTTTATTATATAAAAAATTAAATTAAATAAATAGTAAAATATAAAATAATATTAAATTAAATAAATAAAAATATCTATTTTTTATATTTGAACTTAAAGATAGAGAGAGTGTTGTTTATTGAATTTATTAGATACTTTAAGTCATAGTAAAGTATTTAAGTCAATTGAACTATTTTTTATCTTCTGAAAAAGTACTACTAAATTTTTTATAAAAAGTTTGGGGGGGCCATGGCCCCCCCTTGTCTGAACTAAGCTCCGCCACTGCCTAGTAGAGAGGACACAATTGTGTGGAAATTTGATAAAAAAAAAAAAAAGGTATCTATTCTACTAATTCTTTTGTGCAGGTGCTGCAGAATGAGACCCTCCCAGAAGATATCACAAGTTACAGTTTTACTAGTGCCATTTGGAGATGATTGGTTCCTCCAAGAGTAGAGCTTTTTGCATGGTTTGTCCTAATAGGCACGATCAATACTAAAGAGAGACTGAGTAGGCTAGGAATCATACGACATAGCGATAATATTTGTGTTTTGTGTAAAAAAGAAATAGAATTTGTGCACCATTTGTTTCTTGGTTGTGACTTCACTTGGCAGGTGTGGTGCGCTTGGTTGGCAGGTGCAGACATAGCTTGGGCTATTCCGGAGACTGTCAAAGAGCTGTTTGAGAGTTGGATGGAAGTGTCTGGTCATAGTTCTGAGAGAAAGAAGTGGCAGATAGGATTCTTTGCGGTTATCTGGAACATTTGGTTAGAACGGAATAACAAAATCTTCCAAAAATTGGAGGCAGGTGTTGATGGAATCAAGCATAAGTCGTTTCTGAGTTATAAGGAATGGTGTGGCGTAGATCCGTTTGGTTGTTGATGGCAATGCCGGAGATGACAACGGAATCTACTTCATAGTTATGTCTCTTTAATTTACTTTATTTTATTTATTTTGACTTCTCTGTTGTTATCTTGTTCATACGTGCTCCACTTTACTGTGTTGAGCTCACTTTTTTCAAAAAAAAAAAAAACCGAGTCAAACAAAACGAGGAGTAATATTAATTGCAAAATTAAATTAGCGTTTTATTTGAGATTTATATTTAAAAAAAGGACTATCTTAGGTAACCAATAACTTTTTTGAACAACATGAACAACCACCAATTAAATCAAAATATATTACACTTCTAAATTAACCACCTAAATCTTAATATTAGAATAACCATATGCACATCTAGTGAAATGAACATTCGATATATCCATTGTTTACATTGTTTTGTATTTTCATTGTCTACCTATACTTTTTTTTAAAAAAAATTTCTCATTTTACTTTCAAGAAAACATATCAGAACTATAAATGTGTAATTTGATTTTTTAAATTATTGTTTTAAAATTTAATTTTGACATATTATCAATATAAAATAATTTTATATGTGTATCTAATTATATAATAAAAATTATATTTTTATTAATTTTATAAATAATCATCTAAAAAATAAATATAATTAAATAAATATACATAAAAATTAAACTTATTATTTAAAGAGTTTGCTAACTTAAAACTATGAGCAGATGATTACTTATTACAATTTCCCCGTATTAATTGAGTGATTGACATAATGAAGGGAAAGGTAGGAGGCTTTAATTACATGGCTTGTGAAGTTGAAAGACTAAGCAAAAGTGTCCACATTGCAGTGTCAACGAATCTTTAGCTGTTTAGTGTAGCGGCCGAAGACCAACACAACACATTACAACCACACATCAATTTTCTAGAGAGACAACGAGCATTCTAGAGAGAGAATCACCATCAGAGTAAGCAACCAATTATGATACTTTAATCATTCACCAAAAATGATAATGGTACTTTAATCCAAATTTTGGTTTAACATTAGATAATAGATAGCACATCTTTTACTATTAGTTTTATATCAAGATTAATTTTATAGGTCTTAAAATCTGAAACTAAGAATTTCTATGTTTAGAAATATAATTCACCTTTGTAAACACAAAAATTAAGAAAATATTAATTTAATTATTTAAAATATTTATAGTAATTTAATATCAAACCTATAAAACAAAAATTAGTTTAGAATAGTATATCAATAGTTCCATATATATGAACATATTTTGGATTTAAAAATAGACTGAAAATTTAGAAGAAAAATGCTTTGTAACATTGAAAGTATACTATAATTAACAAATATATTTGCAGTTCGACAGATATACTTCGTACATGTGTGCGTAACTGATTTTTTTATTGTTGTTAAGTTACATTATTTTTTAAAAGATAAACAAATATAACAAAGTATACATTAGATAAGTTTTATTTTGTTGTTTTACGTTTTATTTAAAATTTTATTATTATTATTATTATTATAAAGAAAAACATAGTGAAGTTTGGTATAAACCTGAAAAAGCTAAGTGGACAAACTACCATAACCAACATGTGTATACAGGGGAAGTTGGTGGTTACATGAAGAGCTATTACTTGGTCCTTCTCGAAAGTCATGAATTCCTTGCAATCTTGTTGAGGTGCCATTGGTAGTTGTCATTAACTCATTATAATAAACTATAACACTGCGTTTGTTTACTGGAACAGAATTATTAAAATAGAGATATAGAAATATAAAATTATATTTGACAAATGAAATATAAATAGAGATATTATGTTTAAAAATATTAAATTAATATATTTTATATTCATATTAATAAAAAGGATACAAAAATGTTAACAAGAGATGTAATTTATTTTTTATTTTTTTTATTATTTTTGTTAATTTTTTATAATTATATTTTTATTATTATATTTTTTTTTTAAATTTTTTAAATAAAAAAATAATAAATTAAATTTTTATAATTTATTTTAATTTATTATCAAATAAAATATAAAAATATTAAATTTTATGTCTCTATTTTTAGAAACAAACGCAACCTAATATAATGATAATTGACTGACAAACTTTTATAAACTTTTTAAATTTGAAACAAGATATTAAAAAATAAAAACTTTTCAAATCTTAAAATTCGTTTGCATTAGAAAATATTAGTGTGTATAACTTCAAAAGCTTTATATGAGGTTCCTCAAAAAATATTTGAAATATTTAGATAGGTTATAAAGCATATTTTTTGAAGTTTAAATTAACTTAAAAAAACTTTCAAAAATAAAAGGCTTATTGAGGTATTTTGAATAAAATTAAAATCCACTTTTACACACAATATAAATGATAAATTTTAAAAATAAAGAGATAAGAGTTTAAATAAAAGATGTATATAGACGATGTATACTAATTTGATATAAAATATTTCTGTCTAATTCTCAAGTAATTTGAAAGTTTTGGTTTATTATTAGAATGAGTGTATAAATGACATTCTTTCGTCAAATCTTCTCAAAATAAGCATTTGGTTCAAATTGAATCGCAACTTGACCCAAAAATTTTATAAGTTCTATTGATTTTTTTTAGATAATATTCGAATCGAATGCTCCACCAACCTAAAAGTGTTACGTTTTTTCAATTCTCCTCACACTTACAAAATAACTCAAATTGACTCATTATCAACTTAAAAATTTTAGATATTTTTTTTACAAAAATTCTCAAGACTAAGCAATGATTCATATTGAATATCCACCAATTTAAGAAGTTTAGTTATTCAAGTGAATTTTTTAAGTAAAACTCAAATTGGATAATCTATTAATCTAATAACTTCAGGTATTCTTTTTTTATTTTTATTTTTTTAGGATTAGAGATCTACTAGATCAATTTATAAAAAAAAAAATCTATGAAGTACAAAGTTGTTTAACGCTTTCTCATATATATTTAGAATTTACTTAATTTGTTTATATTATTTAAATAGAAACTTTTTAAGTATAATTAGATGGCAATTTTAAAACAAAATGCTAGGTATCCAAGTATTTTCATTAACCAAATTAATCAAGTTATTAAAATTTAAATTTCAGTCACATTTTTCCTTCTTTTCCTCCTCCTCCTTCTCCTCCTCCTCTTCTTCCTCCTCCTCCTCTTCCTCCTCCAACGTCGTTTTCGTTGCTGCCGCCACTATTACCACTACCGTCGTCACTATTGTCGCTGTCACCATTGTTTTTTTTTGTTGTTGTTTAATTTTTTTTTCTTTGTGAATTGGATGTATCTTTTTTATTGAGTGAATTTGAAAAGGTACGAATGCCTTTTATATTATTTTTCTATGTAATTTGTGTGCTATATGTGTGAATTTGTTTGTTATATTGACAAAAATGTGTGCTATGCTTAAATATTTGTGTACTGTAATAAATCAGAATTTGTGTAATGATTTTCTGACAAATTAGTGTGAGTTACCAAGTTATTAGCTTCGATTACTTGTGTTGTTTTTCTATACTCGATATTTATGTGCTATTGTATATATTTTTATTTTTTTTATTATGGTTATTTATGATGATATTAGTTTTCTGTAATTGAATTGTTTAAAAAATTAGTGTTATTCTATGATTCTGATTTTTGTGCTATATACATGAATTTGTGTGTTATGCTGAACAAATTGTGTACTACGCTTAAATATTTGTGTGCTATGATAAATCAGAATTTGTTTAATGTTATCTGTCAAATTAGTTTGAGCTACCAAGCTATTAGTTTCGATTACTTGTATGCTATAAAAATAAAAGGATGTGTGTTGTTTCACTTTGTTTAATTTACATATGTGATCTGGTATGGTGTTTGCAGCGTTAATGGACAACTGCAAGAAAAACGATGCCATCGCTAAACGTTTCAAGAGCCATTGCATTCAAAGCTGATTTGCACCTCTTGCATCTAAGGGTAGCATTCCATGAACACAAAGAAAATGTATTGGTTGCACTTGAAGATTGTCGTGCCACACTCTCTGCGGATCCTAACCACCAAAAAATGATGGAATTGCACATAAAGTTAATAGCGATGAGCCATGGTGACATACTTAAAGAGAATGTCAATAGCACCTTTTTGTATGTATGTGTTTTTTGAAAAATGGAACCTATAATGTAACATTGGCTTGCAATGAATGGTGATCGATTTACATACCATGAAGAAAGAGGGAGAAAAAAATATATCTAATAGAACTCAATAAAAAAATATACACATAAATTTTAGAGTAGCAAAAATTTGTGTGTTATGATTCAAAAATTTGTGTGCTATATTGATAAGTTTGTGTTATGTTCTAATTTTTGTATGCTATACTTTAAAAATTTGTGTGTTGCAAAAAGTGTAAAAAAACTTGTACATGTAGTGCAAGCTCTTTGAATTATACGCTAGTGAAGCACTGAAGCGCATGTCAGTGTGTCACGCATTTTGTAAGGCCCACATCGGTTGGAGAGGGGAACGAAACATGCCTTAGCTTATATGGGTGTGGATACATCTCCCTAGCATGACGTGTTTTGACGAGTGAGTGTGGGGAGATTCGGCTATCATCCCTATCGTCAAGGGCAAAACCGTGAGGTCTTATGTGCCAAAGCGGACAATATCGTGCTAGCGGGTGATCTGGGCTGTTACAGATGGTATCAGAGCCGGACCCGGATTGATGTGCCAGCGAGGGCGCTGGACTCCCTTAGGGGGTGGATTGTAAGGCACACATTGGTTGGGGAGGGGAACGAAGCATGCCTTATAAAGGTGTAGATACCTCTCCCTAACATGACGCATTTTAACGAGTGAGTGTGGGGAGATTCGGCTATCATCCCTATCGTCAAAGACAAAACCGTGAGACTTTGTGTGCCAAAGCGGACAATATCGTGCTAGCAGGTGATCTGGATTGTTATACATTTTATTTTGAGAATGACTTTATTGTAGTTTAACTAACTTAGTTAGATTTAATTGTCAAAAAAATTATACATATAATATTATTCTTTAAAAAATTATTAAATTATATTTTTAATTTATTAATCATCAAAATTTAATTTGAGATTTTATGAAGTTAATATGAGGATATAAATAAAATTTTGTACACTATTTTATTTTCTAAAATACTTTTTATTGTATATAAATTTGGTTTGATAAATTTTCAAAAGTACAAGTATTTTATTTTGTATTTGATAAATAAAAATATCATATCATTATTAAAAATATCATATAGTCTCGAATATTAATATGCTAGCATATATATAACATCCCTAACCTAATTAATATTGTTAATTTAAAAAAAAAAAAAAAAAAAAAACTATACTTATGTAGATTGATGTATCATTGAATACCGGGTAAGCAACCGCCATAGAGGGTTCACGCGTGACGCGCCAACAAGACACGTTCCTTCCTCATGTTCATGGGCCACACACACCCACCCACCCTTTGCCAGCTGTCCACGTTTCACTGGGCCCCACCCCTCCTACATCTCCCTATAAATACTCCTTCCTCTTTCCCTTTCTTTTCATCCCTCACACTCTTCTTCACATTCATTCTCTAGTCTTCAGCTTTCTTTCATTCTTTCATTTTCTCAAACTCAACTCAGCAATGGCATCATTCAGAACATTCGCCGTCGTACTCTGTGTTGCTCTGTTCGCACTTTCTGCTTCCGCACAAGACTTGTCTCCAGCTTCGTCTCCGGCGCCGTCTCCTGACGCCGGAGCAGCTGGATCCATTTCCGGCTCGGCGGCAATGATGGTTGCCTCGTTGGTGGTTTCCATGCTTGCCGTGTTGAAGAACTAAATTTGATTGACTTCTTTTTTACGGAGTGATTATCTATGTATACAGAGAGAGTTCGTTGTTATTATTATTATTATTATGATGAGATTTTCATGTATTATTCTTGATTAGCTATGATTTATTATTATTATTAATTTGTTGTAGGTGATAGAGGGAAATAAGAGGGATTCTGATATGATCCTCATAGTGTCATTCATGTCTATATTTTATTACGATGTAATATATGATTATATTATATATAAATACACAGCTCATTATTATTGATACTTTTCATTCTTCATTTTTCTTCTTATTGCTCCTATGCCACTGTTTGTTATCTCTGTTTCTTACAGTTTCATGTTGTATGGGCAAGATTAGAGTATGCTTAATTAACTTCGATAAATTTTAGGTAGAAGTCAATAATTAACTTTGTAATATGAACAGATTAAATTAAAAATTTAAAAGAAAAAACTAAACTAAAATTTTTATATAATTACGAAAGAAAGTTGAAGGTTTTTGGTTGAAATTTCTCTATTGAATTATTCAAATGCAGTGTTAGTAAGGTTGAAATGAATAAAGTGAATTACATTGAATGAATTAAGAGGTTAGTGTGGTGAACAACTAGGTTTGAAAAGATGTAGCATTAAAACTAATAAAAGAGGGCATGGACTAGCTAGCATGTAAGTTTTTAGTAGAGAAGACTAATCACAAAATCAGAATAAATAAACTTCTAACTTCTTTTAAGACAGAATAAAAATTATAAGGATGAAAACTAAGATTCACCTATTTTAGGAATTTTTGTTGTATACATGCTACTGGAGACAATAACAACGAATCACGGGTGTAAGTTAATAAAAGTTGAATGCTTTTTTTATTTATTTTGTATTTGTTTTACTTTTTCCTTTTTTTGGGTGGTTGTGTTTTGAAGAAAAAGAATAATGGGAAAGGAAGGAAAACCAGTAACTTGGACAATAAGATACGTCACTACTTTGTTGTTGGACTAATCTTTCGGCAGCATGAATGCATTGTTTGTTTTCATATGGTTTCGTAACAGCTTTAGCCGCAATAAAGTATCGTTCTTTTCTATATATTATAAAGTTCAAAACAATGCCATGACCAAAATAAAGACTAATGTTTATTAGCCAGCTCATAAATATAACAAAAACTGAGAAACAATACACACGATGATTTAGTTGGAGACAGATATGCATAATTTTGTTTTCTTAATTAGTAATGTCATGTTTAAATAAGGCTATTAGTTAATTACAACAATGTTGGTGTAACTGATAGAATGTTTACTTCTTCCACAGTTAGAGGTTACATTAGCTGCTATTTGGAACAAACCCAAATGATTTCAGAATTGTTGATTTTGGTGGAAACCTTTTTCACATTAAGATTTAAGGTTTAGAATACTTTACTATTTCTTTCGAGATTGATTGTAGTTTAGTGTAATTCTACCTACTTTTATTTAAAAGTGTTTACTTATAGTACCTACAACTAAGATGCCTAAATCAAATATAAAAAAAGTGAGTCTCATTCCACATATAAAATGTTCAATGCTCAATCGTTGTTAAGATTATACTCAAATTTTAACGGGTTATTTATTCTATATAACTCATTGAAGTTGGCAACGAGCCAATGAGTTTAATAATCAACTTGGGTTTGGTTTATCGTTAGAAAAAAAAATTGTGAAAATAACAAAATAAAATATTCCAATACAAAATAAATATTGTTTTAAAAGTCTTATGCTTTATTATGAATTGAAAATTACAAGTTTTAAAAAGATTATGGGAGTATTCCGTTTTTGGTCGGAGATTAAGCGTTTTTTTATTGTTTTTTTTTTGGACAAGATATTAAGTGAGTTTGAATGAGACATAAGACCCAATCAAATCAGGCCAGTAAGCGTTTATTTGTCAAATCGAGACAAAAGGTTTGACTGTTTCATGGACACCTTGGCTACTGATTGAAAAAGAATTATAAAATCTTCAACTTTATTGACTCCGTAATTGAGGTGTCGAAAAATTTTGTAATAAACTTATAGATGTATAAAAAATTAAAAAGTAATAGTGTTAAAGAAATTTTTGAAAATATTTTGCAATGAACTTATAATTTTTAAAAAGAAAAAAATACAAAGTAATTTTTTAAAGAGCTATAATGCTAGGGATTTTTTATTTTAATAAATAAATTAATTATAATAATTATTAAAATAAATAATTTAAAAAATATTTATCAAAATAAATACTCATTTCTTATCTTGTGTAGTTTTTCAATTTTCATAGTGTAAACGAGATATATGTATTTATAAATATAAAAATATATTTTTTTAAAATAATAAAAAAATATTAATAATATTAATAATCTAAATTTTTAGTATGCAATTAGTACTTAAAAAGTTGGTAGAAGAGATTAAAATGATATATTTGATCAATTAATACTAAAAAAAAATACATAAAAAATTTTAAATTAAATTATAGGGTTAAGTACTAATTTTGTCCCTAAAGTATGGAGTAAAAATCAAAATCATCCCGACATTTTTTGTTACTAAAATCATCCTCAATCTTACAAAATGTTATAAAATCGTCTTTTTCTACTTCAATTATTTTTTTTTTTACTAAATTACCTTAACTATTAATAAAAATAATATTAAAAAAAATCCCACCCCACCCTCACTTTCAAGCATCTCTTCGTCTCTTCCCCCAACCCCCACTCCCCACTCCCAATCTCCTTTCTCCTACTTTCTAGTCTCTTTGAACTCTCCCACTCCTCACTCCAAATGCCATCTCCATCACCATCATTAGTTTTTAATTCCCATCATTATTGTCCTTCACCTCCAAAAATTGATGATTCAAATTTGTCACACTATAGCAACAGAAAGGGCGAAATGCATGGACATAATGAAATCAAACCCTAAGATGCTATCAGCAAAGAACATTGTTCAGCTCTCACAAGCCATCCTTGAGTTGGGCATGAACAAGGGCAATGAGGGACAAAAATTCCTTACGGAGTTGGCAAAGAAGAGCAAGTCCCTGGCGCTTCAACAATGCGCCGGATTCGACTATGATAGCGTCGTTGGATCCTTCAAGAGTGCCCTTGGCGAGATCAAGGAAGATCCCATGACTGCAAATTATGATGCCAAGGTCGCCAGCGATGGCCCCGACACCTGCGACAAAGGTATGGCCAATGAAAAGATCGTTAACCCTGCCATTACCGAACTAAGCAAGGAGATTAGGTTGCTTTCAGGCATAGCTTTTGCTGCAACAAACTTTATTCCAAACAAAAATTAAGAGGAGGGGCTATTGTTGAGGAATTTTATGGGGGAAAGGAGTAGGAGGAAGGGGATTGGGGATGGGGGGAAGAGACGACTGGGAAGTGGGGGTGGGGTTTTGTTTTTTTTTTTTTTTTTTTTTTTTAATATTATTTTTATTAATAGTTAAGGACAATTTAGTCAAAAAGGTGGACGATTTTAATTTTCACCCTACGCTAGACCTTAAGGACGAAATTAGTACTTAACCCAAAATTATAAATCGAATTAGATTGATTTAAAAAAACGAACTCATATAATGTTCAGGTTCCATGATGAGAATAAATATGGTAATTGTGTCTACTCCTAAAAATTGAAAGAGAAGCATGAAGTTGATGGATAAATAAAATAGAAAAAGAATGGGGAGATAACCGTTTTAATTGTGCGTTGGGGAGATAAATAAAAGAGAGAGGTTGGGAGATAACCGTTGCCAATTGTTAGGAGAGGTTGATGGAAATAAATAAAAAGAAAAAGAGTAGGAGATAACGGTTTCAATTCTCTCCTCATTTTTTTCTGTTTTATTTATTGTGCATCAATTTCATGTTTCTCATCCTTCAAATATATTTTCATACAACAAACAAAATTTAAATATAATTATATTTAAATTATATTTCAAATTTTTATGTACTCCTATATAACAAACAAAATTTGAAATATATATAATTTGAATTTAAAAATTAATATTCAAGAGAGTACATAAAAAATTTAAAAATTTTGTCAGTTAGAAACGATCATATTAGTAGTGGATAGTCAGAAAAAAAGGTAATCGTATTAATAATGGGTAATTTAACGGTGCACTTATGCTTTCACATACAAATGTGCTTATTTTTAATAGACTGTTTATTTTTCTTATCATTTAAAATAGACTGTTTATCTTCTTATTATTTAAAATGGTCCATCTTCTTTATTATTTAAAACGTTTCATTTTTAAGAATTTTATCCAATTTAAATCATTAATATTTTTTATTATTTTTAAAAATTATATTTAATTATTTATAAATACATATATCTCGTTTACATTGTAAACAATATATACAAAAATTGAAAAACTGCACATATATTATTTACACTCTAAACGAGATATATACAAAATTATCTCATTTACATTGTAAACAAAATAAGAGAGTGATATTTATTTCGGTAAATATTTTTAAAATTATTTATTTCAATAATTATTATAATTAATTAATTTATTAAAATAAAAAATCCTAATGCCTAGACTTATGGATTATGCACCAATTTATATACACGTGGTGTTGGGACACTGTGACTAATGCAGTTAGGCGATGTAACTATGGACTATTTGAACTTGATGATGGAATTTAAGATTGGGGATATGCATGTTAAGCTTCAGGGTGATCAATTGTTCCAACCTGGGGCAATTGAAAACAGGGCTCTTAATAAAATAATAACGACTGATGTGATTGCTTCCTTCCTCCATTTATGCTTGAACCAACTGACCCTGCTTCAGAATCACCAAAACTAGATGAGTAAGTGCTAAAATTACTACATGAATAACAAAAGGTGTTTCAAGAACCTAATCAATTACTTCCACCACGGGATATCGAACAACATTTGCATCAGGTGTTGATCTGGTGAATGTTTGCCTCTATCATTACCCCATTACCAAAAAGAGGAGATTGAGAAATTAGTGGCAGAGATGCTGTAAGCCGGGACATTCGAGAGAATCATAGTGCCTTTTTTAGTTCGGTGTTGCTAGTACGGAAAAAGGATAGGAGTTGGCGTTTTTGTGTCAATTATCGTGCTTTCAATGCCATTACAATAAAAGCCAAGTTTTCAATTCCCACCATTGATGAAATTCTTGATGAGTTGTGTGGTGTAGAATATTTCTCTAAGGTAGACTTGTGTTCGGGGTATCACCAAATTCGAGTGCATGACAGCGACATTCTAAAGACGTCTTTCCGAACTCATTTAGGACCTTACGAATTTGTTGTTATGCCCTTTGGTCTCACCAATGCTCCTTTCACCTTCCAAGCCACTATAAACAAAGTCTTTGGCCCTTATGTCTGGATGTTCATCACTGTATTTTTTTATGATATTCTAATTTACAGTAAATTCAAAGAAGAGCACTTACATCACCTTAAGACAGCCCTCGCTGTGTTGCAGCAACACCACTTCCTTGCCAAGTTCTCTAAATGTGTTTTTTGTTAGCAACAAGTTGAGTATTTGGGGCATGTGGTGACTAAACATGGAGTTCAGGTAGATAATTCTAAGATTGCTGCCATCGTCGATTGGCCCAGGCCTTCCAACCTGAAACAGCTGCATGGATTCCTTGACTTCACAGGGTATTACCATCGCTTTGTGGCTAAATATGCACACCTCGCTGTCCCATTGACAGAACTTCTCAAGCACAACAACTTCCATTGGAGCCACACAGTTGACCTTGCCTTTGAGAGACTCAAATCAACCCTGACACACACATCAATGTTGGCTCTTCCAAATTTCTCTTAACCTTTCATGGTCGAGATGGATGCCTCGGGTCATGGCATAGGAGCAATACTATCACAGAAGGGACATCCTATAGCTTACTTTAGTAAAAAGCTTAACCAGCGCTTGTCAATTGCTTCGCTTATATTCGGGAGCTTTATGCTATTATCTAGGCAGTGGCCAAGTGGCGGCACTACTTGCTGGGGCGTCGGTTCTGTATTAAGACCGATCATTAGGGTCTTTGTTAACTCATGAACCAAGTGGTCCTTATACTAAAACGGCAGTATTACCTTACAAAGTTATTGGGATTCGACTGTGAGGTAGTGTATCGATCTGGCAAGATGAACTTAGCTGCTGATGCTTTATCAAGACAGGGTGAAGAACCCTTTGAGGCTTGCTGAAATCATTACATCAAACACATTAAGGCATGGAATTAAAGTGAATTAAATTTAGCAATTTAAAAGTCTAAAAAGCATGTTTTTACTCTTAAGCACAAGTTAGGAGAAATTCACAAAACCATGCTATTTCATTGAATAAATGTGAGATAAATTGATAAAATTCACTAAATTCAACACAAGATAAACTACAAAATTGGAGTTTATCACCTGTCTTCAAGCCTTCTCAACTGTCAATACCTCATTGACTCCATCACTCTTGGGTTACGTGGGAGGACCCTAACACTCAGTTACTGATTGAGCAATATAAGAAGGGAGCATTTCCTCCAGAGTATCTATTGCAAGAAGGGCTGCTTATGTATAAAGGGAAGATCTGGGTGCCAGGTTTTGAGGGCTTTTGTACTCAGCTACTTACTGAATTTCATGCGACGCCTATGACAGGGCATCCTAAGGTACTTAAGACTTATAAGGTTATTGGTGATTTATTTTTTTGGCTAGGCCTACGTAGAGATATGTACAAATTTGTTCAGCAATGCAGCACATGCCAATCTACCAAATACATAACTTCCAAATCTCAAGGACTCCTCAATCCCTTACCTATGCCGTGTGGACCATGGATAGAACTTTTAATGGACTTTATTGTTCAGTTACCCAAGTCAGCAGGTTATGCTATTATGATGGTGGTTGATCGCTTCAGCAAAACTGCTCATTTTGAACCTCTGAGAGCCGACTTCACTACGAGTTTAGTGGCAAGTCTTTATTGCATCAGTGGTTAAATTACACGACTTTCGCTATCTCATTATTTTTTACTGAGACCCCGTTTTCAGTCTTCCTCAATCGCTTCTGGTGCAGCCTCTTTGACCGGCACCCAAACTATGTTACACTACGGCATATTATTCACAAAGTGATTGTCAGATTGAGGTCATTAATCGTTCCCTTGAGCAGTACCTATGTGCTTTCTCTCATTCGCAGCCGCAACAATGGGTGGCCTTTCCTCCCAGGGCCAAATTTTGCTATAATAGCTCATTTCACTCTACAAGATGACACCGCATGAGGCGTTGCACGATTTCCCAATGAACTTGCCCTCTGGCTACTGCCCTGTCGCTTCCCCAGTGCTAGAAGTCGATCTCTTTTTGAGAACCCGTGAGATATTGAATGATGAGTTGGGTTTCTACCTGCACCAAGCAAGAACCCGGATGAAGAAACAAGCAGACCAACACCGTTGTGACAAGGAATTCAAAAAGGGGGATTGGGTTTTGCTCAAGTTGAAGCCTTATCGTCAAATATCCCTCTTCCATAAGGAGCATCCAAAGCTTGGCAAACGCTTCTTTAACCACATCCTGCAACGTGTTGGGAAGGTGGCGTACTGCCTCGACCCTGGTGCTGGCTGCAGCACCCACAGCATTCTAACGAGCACCTACGGCGATTTTAGGGAAGCACTCCGTCTCGAGAGATGGAAAACAAGTGGACCAGGTCCTTGTGGATTAGGAGGGCTTACCACAGGAGGAGACAACTTGGGTGGACTTCCACTAGCTGCTGTATATGTTTCCAGAGTTGGACCTTAAGAGCAAGGTCATTGTCGGGGAGGGGATAGCTGATACAAGCGCTCCAACTCAGCCTCACAAACCAGCCCAATTGAAGAGATTACAGAACTTGAAGTCGGATCAACTAAGGAAGCAGGCCCAGTTGGTAAGAGAGTGAGAAAACCCCTCAATTGGATGGAGGATTACTAGATGGGGAAGTAAATGGAAAGCATTGTAAAGGAAGGCAGAGGAGTTAGTTAGGATGGGGATATTCAAGAAAGGGTTATATTGTATGGGGAGAATAGAATGACAGCAGAGAAGAATAACAACTTGAGAGTGAGGAGTCTAATTTCCCTAGACTCAAAGTAAGGGATGTGACCATCATACTTTTGCATTTGCTGAATCTTTCAATACATATTCTCACAGATTTCTTTCTTCCATTATTGTTGCATTATAATTCTATTGCTGAGCTAACAATATATATATAACAAGAAAATTCCAAAGACAGACAGACATGAATATTAGGCTGCAAAATAAATTTCACCATCATACAGCATTTTGTTGATTCCTAAAGTTGTAGACAGTCAGCTAGTGTTCAAATTCTTCAAAAGCAAGTTAAAGACGGCATTATAACTAAACCTTAATTAAATCCATTAATCATCATCAATGGATTTGCCATCACTGTCTTTGCCATCCCTGGCTTCATTGTCGCTGTATTCGTCATCACTGAATCCAAATACTGGCATACCAGACATCATCATTGATGATATTGCAGCATCAATAGGATCGAATTCTTCATCATCAAAATCATCATCACTATCAAAGAAATCATCCTGAGGAAAGAAATGTGAATCTCCGTAAGTAGGACCAGCCAGTTCATCAGCTAAAGCCATCTTCTCCATTGCACTCATATCATCGAACCACTCCATGTCTTTCAAGATAGAATAAAACTCATGAGGATGCAAATCAAATTCACTGAGCTGAGACATGATGTCATATTCGTTGAGATTGTCTCCTCCAATTTGAGGTCGTGGCCTGTTTTGCCTCTGTTCGCGCAAGACAGGTTTTACAGCATGCTGAAAGCAAGATTCAAAATATCATCAGGGTGGTCATTTGCTAAACTGTTGCAATAAAATAAATAAATAAACAATATTAATATGTCAATAAACAAAGCAAAGATTCAGAAGTGACTAAAAAAGGAGAACTTTCTATTCATTTTGGATTTGTTATTATTAAGATTCTCATGAACATTTGGCAATGAGGCATCAGTTATCAGCTATTTAAACGCTCTGATTTCAAAAATAAAAAATTCAAGGGAATATACTCTCAACACATCTTCATTACACATCTGGTTAGAAATCAAGCTGCATTTGGTTGGAAGGAGTTTTGCAGATTATAAAATGCTAATATGGTCATGTTGATTTTGTAACAAAAGGTTATGTGTAATCCAATTCAAGGAGTGACAAAACACAATTAAGCTCTGTTTGGATATTGTACTGAAACATAAATATGGAGCTGGAGACAGACATTGGGATAGACATAAAAAATTGTCTCTGTATCTTGTTTGGCAAAACAAGGATACAAAGATAGAAAAATTTAAGAGTCAGTTTTGCTTCCATCTTCTTACCATCGACACCAAACCACCATCTACTTTCTTCCAACACCATTCTTAACCGATAAAAATTTCCGTCTCTGTCCGTTGTTGTGTCCCCCATTTTGGATTGTGAAGAAAATATGTAAATTTCTGTCTATAAAACAATTTTTTTCCTGTTTCTATATATTTCCTTCTTTCCAAACATCTTTCTGTCTTTGTTTTTCTATTTCTATTTCTATATATTTCCATCTTGGGGCAGAAACCTGACAGAGCTTTAGAGAACATGTATAGGTGCATAGAAAGACATAGTGAGAATATCCATCTTAATGAAAAGAGAGACACGGAGACAGCATTTTATTGCTCTATGTCTGATATTGCTTACATAGCCACGTTCAAAATGAGGCATGGATAAAATAAAAGAAACTACGAGAGATGGAAGCTCGATTACCTTATACATACAACTAGTTCCATAAGGGCACTGCCTGGTTCCAAATTTAAAATACTTGCAATCAATCAACCTGGAAAAAGATAAAAAATAATCATGATCATCAGATAGTTCGTTAATTAGACTCAACTGAGTGTAAGAGCTCTTTTCAACAAGAAAATATGGACTCCGGTGCAATGAATGCATATTAGTGGACCCGAGTTCACTAATTTGAGTAAAGTGAACTAAACAGGATAACAGACCATATTTAGATGCATGCATCTTATTAGATCAACTCAACCAGTTGCCAAAGATAATTTCAAGGAAACAAACCAATCACTAAACATTCAATTCCAAATAAAGACTCTGCAGAAGAAAGAAAAATAGAGAAGAAATTACTTGCAGTTCGCCTTGTAATTGTCAATAATTGCCTGTTTTTCTTCCTTTGTAGCATACCAAATGTCACTTTGAACATAAAAAGATGAATGCTTGCGGCACACAGGGCAGTCCATTGCATTGGTTGGGGCCAAATTGCGCCAACTGATGATGCAATCTAAACAGAAAGGATGGTCACATTCAGATAGCAAACCAAACTTGCGCCGAGATGGTCTAGGCTTCAGCAGAACGCGCTCCAGGCAAACACTGCATTCTATATCTTGACTATTCTTCATTATCTCAGCCTTTTCCTTGCATATCTTAAAGTGGTTCGACCTTTGTTTCAGATTGGTTGGATGCAGACAAGGCTTTCTGCAGTACAAGCAGAGGATTCCATGAATTTTGGTACACTTATCCCCTGAGGTGCAGTTGGCCGCATCAAATTCACAGAACAAATTCTCATCCAGCATAGCAGCAGTGCTCGATTCACCAACTTCACAATGAGTCCCTTGAGAATGTTGATTCTTGTGTTGTAAGCTACTAGTGTGTTTGTCAGTTGGTGACAACACTTTCGTATCCGCCTTCCGAACCCAAGTAAACTTTCCCTTAGCAGCACTATGAGTCATGGCAGATTGTGAAACCAAAGATACAGGTCCATTTGCTGATGCTGATGCTTGTGATGGTTTGACATGCCTATTCCTGCATTGACTGCCATAAGCACAGTAGCCCTTCTGATAGAACAAGCAAATCTGTTTATCAAAGGAGAAACCAAAGTGTGAACAAAAAGATTATATATTAATTAGTAGGTATATAGTCTCCTACATCTGAAGATACAAGAATTGTAAAGTCGTCACCTACATCTGAAGAAGCCTCATTTCTCTCATGGGAGAAGCAACACAGCTCCCCTTTCAAACATGTTCCACGGGCATAGAACTTGCAAAATCTAAAAAAAGCATGGATCAAACAATAAAATCAAATCAAATCAAAATCAACTAATAAGTGGAATTCATTGAAAGGATTAGCAATGCACTATTAAGTTAAACTCTAAAATAAAATCACTGTCAGAATCAGATCATAGATCAAACCCTAAAACATAGAACTTGCAAACTCTAAAGCAATTCATGGATAAGGAAATAAATCAAATAATAAGTTATGAATTCAATGAAGAAAGTGACAATGCCAAAGCAGAGAAACCCTAAACCCTAAAACATAGAACTTGCAACCTTTTTACACAATTTCATCAATAAAATAAATAAAATGAAACAAATAAAATAATCCAAGAAGCGAGGAAATTCATTGAAAACGTTAACAATGTAGAAGGAGAACTATGCAAGACCCTATGTTTAGAGATATTTCATTATCTGCACAGAAAGAATTCCTTTCACTAGCATAAAAAAGATAATACATGATATTTCTAATGGAAGCAAAAAAAAAAAAGTAAAAGAAAGAGAAAAAAAAAGGTGAGAAAACTCTAAAGAAAGTAGTTGGAAAAAGTTGACACTGAATATTTAAGAAACTGTAACCCTAAGAGAAACGGTTGAAAAAAGAAAATGCAACGATGGAAGAGGAATCAGAAGAGTTAGGAAATGCACCTGTTGCTTTTGGCGTTGGCCATGGCGAAAGCGATCGATGAAGCTTTTTCTGAGTGTGATAGAGTTCGTATTTTGGCGGCACAGTGCTTTTTTCTTTTCTCTTTTGTTTGAAAAATAAAATTATAGATTAAAAGTTAAAAAAGGGGATAGGTGAGACCTTAAAATAAGACTGTTTGGGCCAAGTCCGTTAACTTCGTCCGTTTAATATTTTAAACAGACAGATTTTTAATTTTGATACTACGTCCGTAAAAATGAAATTCAATGGGTTTAATACTTTAATCTGATTAATTCGTGAAATAAATGAGTTCACCTATAAAATAAGCAGACCGATCTGTTTAATCTGTTTAAATTTTTCTTTCTTTTTTAATGTTTTTAATTATTTTTTAACAATTCAACCTAAATACTTTAAGTTTTAATAAAAATATTTAAAATTTCAATCCAATAATACATTGAAAGAAAAATTGGCCCAAAATTAGTAGTTTAGTTCAAAAATTATTTTTTTAATTTTTTAATTAAAAATAAAAAAAATATAAAAAGAGTTGGTTCATTTAGCTCAATAAACTTATCTTAAATAGGTTAAACTTTTTTTTTATTGGCTGCGGGGCAAGAACGCCAAAAAAAAAACAAACTAGATTACGATTGTTCTAGAAAAAGAAATGTTTAAGGAATTTACAGTGAAATACAGGGAGGTAAACTAAGAAAAATATGACGGCCAAAGGATAAACCGACCATAATTAGCCAATCCATCTGCACAAGAGTTACCTCTCTAAATTGATGTTTAATCTGCCAACATGATAACATGTTGCACCTCTCCCTAACAGCTAGAATAAGAACTTTAGATGAATGCAAATCAATGTCATCATGCAGAAGAAGACGAACAGCAACAGCCGAATTAACTTCAATAGAAACATGATCATAGCAAGACTCACAGCCAACTCTACCCCCATTAAAATATCCTAAAGTTCTGCTAAAGTAACCATGGAGAAAGCTAAGTTTGCACTAAAATAAGTCAGGAACTGACCATCATTATCTCTAATGATACCACCACAAGCATCTCTCCCATTTTTAAACATCAAACCATCCGTATTCAACTTGACAAATGGAGAATCAGGAGGGATCCACTTAATCTGTTTTTTAACATTACAATCTGCTGAACTCAACTAGTCTCATCTTGAGTATACTGAAAATCCTTAGTAAGGTGGAGAGCAACATTGGCCATCTTATATCTTCCTTAATAACATCTCCAACATAAAAAATGAATTTATTTCTTTGGTACCATAAGGAATTTATTGTTGTGATAAAAAGAAGGGGCCAAGACTGCCCTTAAGAAAGAGATTTGGGTGATCAATTTTCTAACAACCAACACAAAAGATGAGAGTTAAAAAAATTACTGGAACCCAAACTATTATCAATGCTCATTTACGTTTTTCTCGCAACTCTATAATAACCGAGCATGTGGAGCAAAGATTCAGGAGCTTCCCCACAAATAGCACATCCATCAAACTTTGCCATATGTCTTCTAACACACTACTCATTCGTCAAAAGCGCTTGATTCGCAACAAGCCAACAGAAAGATCTCAATCGCTGCAGAACCTCCAGCTTCAAAATTCTAGAAAAGAGAGAAGTATTTGACTCATTCGCAGGATTTGAATAGACAACACAAGCCGATGTAATCGAAAAAATACCATTTGCAACATGGAGCCAAGTCAAGCAATCAACGCCTAACTCTGGTTCGGGAGACTTGATGGACGCAAAAATGGGATACCAATCTTTCCCCAATAGGGTCACAATATGGTCAAAGTTCCAATTGCCATCAATCACGTATTCACAAACTTGATCATCTAATATCTCCTCGGTGACATTCGGCTAAGCAAAATCAACATTTCTCCGAATATTAGGAATCCATTAGTTAGACCAAAAGTTAAACTCAGCTCCAGAATCGATCCTCCAAATAAGATTGTTTTCGAAATCTTTCCATACCGAATGGATACCTTGCCAACCATTCGATGTGGTTCTGAGATGTTTAATCCTAGGAAGGAGTGCTTCTTCACACCCATATTTACTTTGCATCACTTTGACTCAAAGGGCTTTCCGATCATGAACAAGCTTCTAGGCTAATTTTATCAAATTAGCTTTATTCAAAACTCTCGTTAGTCTGAAGCCGAGACCCCCTTGAGATTTCGGCGAACAAATCTTGCCCCAACTAAGGAGATGATGTTTATTAACCAAACTGTCTCCTCCCTAGATTAAATTATAGAAAATACTATCAATTCTATCACAAATGTTCAAAGGAAGCTTCATATACATAACATAAGACATAATAGTGGATAATGCAGATTGCGCTAGAGTGATTCTACTTGCCAAAGAAAGATTCTGAGCTTTTGAAGAATTGAGCCAATTCAACATTCTATCAAGAATGAATTGGAAGTCTTCCTTTCATGCCCTTCCACGTAGCAAAAGAACTCCCAAATACTTGCCAAAATCAGTCGTAAGTCTCATCCCAAGAATATTACTAAGGTTACGTTTCCTTTCCAAATGCATATTATCAGAGAAGAAGACATAAAATTTAGAAAAATTAACCTTCTTGCCTGAACAACAGAAAAAATGGTCTAAGATACCCTGCACCACTTGCACCTGCTCTGTAGTAGCTTTCGAAAATAAGACAATGTTATCAGCAAAACAAATATGAGAAAAACCCAGTCCCCCTCTATTAAGAGTAATCGGTTCCCAAAAATGATGCTCAACCGCAAAAGAAATGATTTGGGATAGGCGCTCATCAATACACAGCACAAATAAATAAGGGGAGATAGGATCCCCATGCCGAATACCTCTAGAGGGCATAAAAGATGTTGACGGAGTATCATTTCACAGAACTTTCATCTCCGCCGAAGAATAGCAGTGATAGATCATATCAACCATATTCTCTGGAATATTAGCTTTGAGATCAATTTTAATAGCCATAAAATCACCATCCTCCTTCTTAGACCGCATAGATTGTAGAACTTCTTGTGTAATTAAGATATTATTAGCGTTTTGCCTCCCCGGAACGAAGCTAGATTGCGAGGAACTAATCAGCTTAGGCATAACTTCTTTTAACCTTTACGGCAAAATCTTGGTAATAAGCTTATATGAGACATTGCATAACCCAATAGGTTGGAAATGCACTATAGTTTCAGGATTATCCACTTTTAGAATAAGAGAAATATAAGTACTATTTGCTACCTAAATTTTCTGATGATTTTAAAACACTCTATCTGTAACACCCTACCACACGGAGTCTTATGCTTAAGTCATAAAGCTGAGGTGGCAAGGTATTACAACCTCTAGAAGTAAAAGTATATATAAAATAACAATAGTAGTTGAAAGGAATTTATACCGAGGAGCCTGTGAAGAAAAGTTTAAAACAAAAGTCGTAACGCTCACGTAAACGGAAAACTTGCGTGCGAAGAAACCTAAGATTCATAAGTATGATAAACAGAAAGTAGTAATAGAGGATCAAAAATACAAAATAACAAGCTCCTAACTCAGCCTGCAAAACTAAGGCTGGCTGGAGAATATTTACATACTTATATACATAATCTAAAACCCAAAATACATACATAAAATCCTAGTTCTCCATAAACCTCTAGGAGGAGTGAATAAACAAGTATATAAGAGGAGAATTTATATATACATATATCAAAAGATTAAAAGAAACCACTTCGCTTCAGAAGCTCCAGACGCTTAGCGAGGTGCCACTCGACCTGCATCTGAAAAATACAATATAGTATGGAATGAGAACCGGAGTTCTCAACATGGTAAAGGTGCCACGCACATAAGATATAAGGTCCTGGGAATGCCAGAGGCAATCCTAGAACGCCGACACTCAGATTATAAAGTTTAAAGAAACTAAAAACAGAAGCCATAAATAGGTGGTCGTCTAAAGGTTTTTAACCTTACCAAACTTAACCTGCACACTAATCTTTTTCACCTTTCCTCCATTCTTCCGTCTCCTATGAGTTGCACAGATAAACAAGCAAAACAAGACAAACACAATGCAAGTAGTTCACAAATAATATAGTTAGCAATTATAACAAATAGCATATTATAATCACGTAGGCAATTCCATATAATTCACAAGCAAGCAAATCATACAATATGCACATGATGTATGCCTGTCCTATGGCTGTTGATATCAACTGTCGGTTATGTAGCCAGTCCGACATGTTCTCAAGCAACACTCACCATGGGGAGAATCCCCAAGCTGACATGGGGGAGAGAACACCCCAACCTCAATAACATCTATGGGAAGAGTCCCAAGCTGACATGGGGAGAAGAGACAATACCCCAATCTCAATGATTAACCATGGGAAGAATTCCAAGTTGGGAGAAACAACACCCCAAACTCAATAATAACCACAGAAAAAATCCCGCTTGACATGGGGAAGACAACCCCCCAAGCTCAAGTTATTCAATCGTTTCTTACAATTTATCATTTTCAATCTCACAGTGATTCATATCTCATCTCATCATTATCAATGTCACTTTACTCTCTTAATTACTTCATATACCATTTTCATCATCTTTATCGATCAAATACCATCTCCTCTAATCACTTATTACCTTTAAAAATAATCTTTCTTCACCTCCAAGTTACCATAATTTTCTAACTTCATCCTATGACTAGGCTTACTAACAATATTTAGGCTAAAGAAATGAAAATAGAAGTCTAGAGGTTCGAGTTTGAGCTTTAAAACACAAAATTTGTTCTTGCTGAAACAGGGGGCCACGCGTATGCGTGGGTACGCGCTTGGACCAAGATGCGTATAGCTTTTTCGATTTAAAATATTTTTCATCCGTTCTTTGAACGGCGTAAACTTCACGGACCCACTTTTCATTTGAAATAAGTTTGAAATTATTTGGGGATCCGAAAGCCAAGTTATGCCTCGCTGAAGTTTGGCCAAAAACCAATTTTTTACAAATCTCAAACCTTAATTTTTTACCAAAACAAGATTCTCTTTCATAACTCCAAGGTTCTACACAATATTACACAACCCAATTCACCTTTTCTACATTCTCATTCTTTCCACAACATTCAACACATCATTCAACTACTCAAAACCAATCAATTCATATCCAAAGCAATCATGAAATATCAATGAAACAACAATAACAATTTCATATTCACAAATCCTCACTAAATCACCATCAACCACAATGTCTTACCATATCTCAATTCATCAATATCATGCATCAATCTCTCAAATACCTCAATAAAATCATAATCCACCTATCTTAGACATATACATTCATGTCATCAAGTCAATAATCATTAACTCAACATTCATCCAACAAATACCAAATCCATATCACAATTTTTAATCAAGGTTACTAAATATCAAACACACTCATACGTTCCAACCTATCCTATGGTCATCTAACCTAAGTTTTCACAAAACATTATATATTAAACAGGTGAAACCTAAATCATACATTGGCTGATTTCCACGTATAATATGAGACACCACCAAAAGGCTCTAAACATAGCCCCAAGGATCCAAAGTTTCCAAAGCAATAACACCCAAACTCCACCAAGTCTCAAGTGTCCACAATTCAAGCTCCAATTTACAAATACACACACCTAATACACATTACCACATATATATACAAATTTCAATACCCAAAACTCACATAATCAAGGGTTTGACTAGGGTTGACGATCCTTACCGTGTATGTGCTTCAATTAAGCCAAAACCTACCAATTTCTCAAGTCAATTTGATCCTAAAATATCAAATTAACCAAAATCTCAATACCCCAAAATCCTAACATTTTTGAACTGAAGAAGAGAGAATAGGAGCTGAGAATGTGATTTTCTCACCTTGAAAGGTATTGGAATTTGTAGAGCTCGTCTATGTAGACGCGTGGCTGCAAACGGTGCGACGATCGAAGCTCGGAGCGAAAAATTATCTTGGTTTGATTATAAAGTGAGGGTTGTGTATTTTGAGTGAGTGCTCCCCCTTTTCCTGCTTAGTTCCAGCGTTTCAGCATGCATGAGGAGAGAGGGGATGGCTGAAGCCATCTTTATTAAGTGGCAAAGTTGGGTCTTGGCCCAATACGGGTCCGGTTCGGCCCGTTTGACCTAATTTTGGGCCAAATTCTTTAAAATTAGTGTCAAAATTCTTATTTTAATTAGTTCTACCTCACTAAATTATAAAATTCTATTTTCTAATTTATTTGATTAATAATTAATTTATTAACTAATTATTCACCAATTACTCAGGATTTACGCTATCTATCCATTTGATAAGAGTTTTTAATGACTCCCAATTACTTTGATAGAACATAGGTGGCAAACCATCTGAACCCAGAGATTTACAAGCACCCATGAAAAAAAGAGCATATCTAATTTTTTTCAGGTGAGATATCTATATCCAAACGCTCATTTTTTCTTCATTAGTAAACATAGAGAACATCCCAAGGGCTTCAAGCTTCTCATATTTACTATTATCCGTATAGAAATTCAGAAAATAATTAACACTGAGTTCCTTCGGCTGCTGATTATCCTCAATCCAACTACCTTCTTGATTTTTCAGCATACTCACTTTATTCCTCTTTTCCTAGCCGTTACTAGGCTATGAAAATAAGAGGTATTTCTATCACCATAATTAATCTACTTGCACCGAGAATATTACTTCCAATAAATCTCCTCTTGAATTAATAAAGCTTTCAATTCCTTCGAGATTCGGATTCACTTCAAAAGATAAGCTTGTAGAAATTTTCTGGAGTCTAGCTAAAAACTGTGATTTTCTTCTAGCTAAGTTTCCAAAGATCTCTGCATTCCAAATTTTAGCGTCAGACATGAACGACGACACATTTTTCTCAAGAGAATTTGTAGAGCTCCAGCTATTAGCTAGCAAATTCTAAAAATCGTTATGAGACAATCACGAACCTAAAACTCTGAAAGGCCGCATCAGAACATTTTCTGGGCCCCTCATATCTAATAAGATGGGGACATTATCAGACTTTAGTTTGGATAAGTGTTTCGTAGCAGCCTAAAAAAAACGCTAAGATCACAAGATATTCACCACATACCTATCTAGTCTTCTTCAAAGTGTGCCACATTACCAAGTGAAGGGAACCAATATTCTGTAATCCAGAGTCTAATAAACAAGCAGCAAAATAATGATGATATCTTGACAAACTTAAGTTTCCACCAGTATTAGCACTACTTAAGACAAAATTAAAATCACCTCCAACACACCATTTTCCTTGCACCTGGTCCACTAATCGTCTAATATTAGACCATAATTCTGATCGAGGACCCATATGTGGCAAATCGTATACCATAGTAAAAAACCAAGGCACCTTATTATAGAAATAGACTTTAAGACGATTAAATTGTCTATGAACTTTTAAATGATCAACTTTTTCAGCTACAATCGTTCTACAAGACCCAAATTTCATCTGAAAATCTGATATCTTTCACTAGATGCCAAGAAGAAAAACCCAATTTACTCGCAATTTTTGTTGCATTAACTCCAAAGACATGAGTTTTTAACAAACAAAGCAAATGTGAATGGAATTTTTCACACAAATCTCTAACCAATCTAAAAAAACCCTTTGAACCTGCACCTCTACAGTTTCAAATTATTATATTCTTAAATAAAATAAGGGTAAAATATATTTTTTGTCCCTGAAGTTTGTCAAAAATTTTAAAAATACCCATAAGTTTTATTTTGTTTCAATTTTGTCCTAAAAATTTTCGATTTGTATCAAATATACCCTCGACGGCTAAATTTTCAAAAAGTTTAAGACCAATCTAACAATAATATATGAAATTATACTTGATTTGTTTATGTTGAGGGGTTGTTCTTATGGAATTGTTATTGAATTGGTCTTAAATATTTTGAAAAATTAGCCATCAGGGATATATTTGATGCAAATAGAAAATTTTTGAAAAAAAATTGAAACAAAATAAAACTTAGAGATATTTTTAAAACTTTTGTCAAACTTCAAAAACAAAAAATATACTTTACCCATAAAATAATAACATAACGAAAGACAAAAAAAAATAATAATAAAATTACTGAACATATTTCTGCACAGAGATAGAATCCTCCACCACCGTGTGAGTTTCTTCTCCGATACTGGAGTACTAGACACTGCCACCTCTATCTCGAAGGCTTGAAAAAATATACAAGTAAAACAATGAAAATAAGTAGTTTAGTAGTTGTAATTTTTTAATACTCATTGACGGTCAAATCAAACTTCACCTGTTGCATTTTTTAATGTAATATAGTTATTCATACTATTGTTGTAATAGATATTAATTTAATGTGTATAAAAAAATAAAAATAAAATTAATTGAGCTAACAAATTACTTATAATTTAACAAAAAAATATTTTGTTCAAATTTTAAAAATAACAAAAATAATATTTTTTATAAATTATATATAATAAAAATATTTTTAATTAGATATACACATATCTTTCTCACATCCCTATTATATATAATTATATATAGTATAAATATATATTCATAGGTTAGGTCAGAGCAAATCAAACTACAAGTTATATAACTTATTTTCATTTCTAATTCTAAGCTTGGTCCTTAATTTCTTTGAGAGGTCATTTTAGTCCTTAAATTTTGTTTATTAGACATTCATTTTTTAATTTTTAAATTATGACACATTTTTTTTTCTTTGATAATTTTTGTTTATTTGGTGCGGCCCGGGACAAAAATGTCTCTTTCATATATCTTTAATTACCTATATCTCACAATTTAAAAGTTTATCAACTAACATCTATTAAACAAATATGAAAAACTAGTGATTACCCAAAAAAAATAAAAATTGAAACCTATTTGACATTTTACTCTTTATTTTGTTTTAAGTTCTTAAATGGTTCAAGTTTGTTTTTAACAAATTATATCAACATTTTATTTCATTAATGATATTAAGAATTAAGATAAATTATACATTTTATCTCTAATATTTATTTAATTTAATTTAATTTTATTCATAATATTTAAAATAGATTTTAATTATATCTATATTGTTAATTTTTCGCAACCAAAGGTTAGTCGATTTTCGTTTCCAATTTTGCTCTTCAAATTTTATTCCAAATCTTCCATTTCCCAACTCTAAAAGTCTATTTGATTTGCATCCCAAAACGTTGGAGGAAAAAAGGAAAAAAAAAATCGTATTTGGTTGTAAGCATAAACACAAATATAACTTGACACAAAATATACACAAATTTTATGATATGTTTAGTGATAATGCATTCGATATATTTATCTAATTCAAAAGTCAATTTTATCTCCAAATTAAAATAATTTTAATACTAATATTACCATCATTATTATTATTAATTTTTACCACCACCACTATAATTACTGCTAATTTTTTAATCTTATTTCAAATAAATATAATTAACAACTCCAATTCAAATATCACTTAAAGAATTCAGATTAAAAAGTAAAAAATTAAAAAATTAAAAGAAAGACAAAAACAGATCTAAGATGAGGTAGGATGAGGGTTAATATTATAATGTAGCTGGAGAATTCGCAGTTTCAGCTACTATAATAATGTATTCTATTGCTCCCCTTTTTTGTAAAGTGGCCACCACTTGAGCCACAGAAGATATTTTTTGACCAATAGCTACATAAACACATATTACATTTTGTCCTTGTTGATTGAGAATCGCATCTGTAGCGACTACTGTCTTACCTGTTTGTCTGTCCCCAATAATTAATTCTCGCTGACCACGCCCTACAGGGATCATTGAATCAATAGCAATAAGTCAAGTGATGGCTAAGGGCGATGCAGAGGCAAATGGCAATGTTTGACGACGTTCTTTGTGGTCACAGTTATGGCAGGGTCTGACAGAGACAACCTTCTTCGTATTTGCGATTACGACGACATCAGATCTGCAATGACAATCAACTACTCCAGTCACCAACACTCTTTCTCATCACTAGACGAAGATAGAAATGAAGGAGATAGAAGAAGCAAAGACGACATCGTCAGTGGCACCAAAGAGGAGAGAATGAGAAAGAGAGATCCAGAGAGAAATGTCGATCTTAGGAATAAACACAAAGTGTTTCATTTGTGTAGCTACTTGATAGATCTGGGATAGATGATGGAGGATGAGAATAAAACAAATTTGGAGAGAAGGAGTTGAGACGTAGTAGCAATGAAGGTTAGAAGGGAGAAAGAGGAGAAGAGAAAAAGAACGTTAATGTAAGTTAGACAATTTTAAAATTTTGAAAAATTAGTAACAATAAAGTTGTTTAAAAATGTATTTTAATCTGTTTCAAGTAAAATATTTATGTCTCTTTTATTTTAAAAAGATACCAAATATATATTTTTTGTGGGTAGTTATGTGTAATTGTAGCTCTCTTGAATTTGTCTCACAAAATAAATAATATACATGTATTGTTGTGTGTGTCTTTGATATATATGGACATGTTGTTAGGAAATTATTTAATTTTTTAATTTATTTGTAGGTAATGCATATATTAATTATGATCACAAATTATGTTATTTCAAATCAAATGACTAGTATATACAACGGTAATCTTATTTATTGTTATAAATGCTAAATTGAATAAGTCATAATTATTTTTTATTTAGAATTAAATGAAAATAAAACCATATATTATCTTTATGGGCTTTAGATACTATTTTTATTTGAACTTTAGGGTTTAATGAGTGTCACGCTTAAATATAAATAGTAACTTCAAGGTTTCAATTCCCAATATACCAAAGCCGCCTCAACAACTCTTTTCTCATCAGAGTTGCAATTCAGCCGTCCTAAAAATACAAAAAATTTTAGTTGAGGAAGACTGAGACAACTTTTCCAGTAATTTCTAATTTCTAATTTTTATAAATAAAGATACATTTTTATATTATGTTATATAATTTTTGGTGATTTAATATAAATGATTTAAATTATAAAATAATTTATTTCAACATGGACATGAACCAAACGCAATGCAAGAGGCACAAACTTAATAGAAGGACAACTTATTATGAAATTTTTTATAGACAAACATAATAAGTTTGCCCTAATCCCATTTTAAGCGTCTCCTAATCCTATTTTTTATTCTAAATTTGAACCACGTATATTATTAATAGGGTTAAGTACTTTTTTGTTCCTAAGGTTTGAGGTTAAAATTAAAATGGTTTCCGACTTTTTTTATATTAAAATCATTTTTAACATCATAAAACGTTATAAAATCATCTTTTGCATTCTAAAAAGACAAATTTACCCTTACAAAAAATAAATTTTAAAATTAAAAAATACAAAAAATAAATTACAAAATTAAAAATTATAAAATAAAAAAATTAAACTCCATTCTCCTTCTCCATTCCAGATCCCACCATCATCTTCAGCCCACCCCTCCTTCATCAACATCTTTTCATCTCTCTCATCTATCCCTAAAAACGACAAGCTTCCATCCGCAGCAAACTGCCGCCTGTCAACTCGCCGGCAATGACGACCACAGCCACCACAAAGAGAGTCTTGAGCCCCGTCGACCAAAAGTCCCCCACGTTCTCCAGACCTCTTTGCTGGCGACAACGACCACGGCCTCACGAACAGAGTTTCGAGCGTTGTTGTTACCCCACTCAATCAAAGCTCTCGACCCCCGGACCCCATGCCATCCGTTCCTCCCGACAAAGTAATTGACAGCATCTCCTCACTGCAGAAGACGACGTCAACAACCACGTGAAGGTAGCCCGTCTCTTTCTTACGCCCAACCACAGCCTCCATCGGCCCTAAGCCCCTTGTTTGTGTTCTGTTTGTTGTTTTCTTTTTTTTAACCATTAATTGAAAGGAACGAACATGAATAAATTAATTATCGTTAGTGCTGTTGTTGTTAGCAGAAGAGATATGGTGGTGGATAGGAAAGAAAATTATTGTTATTCCTTACTGTATTTTCTTCTATTATTGTTGTTGGTAGTGTTAGTGGATTGTGAGAAGGAGTCTGTGGATTGCGTTTGGTGGTGAGAGATAAAGGTAGAGGTGTGGGTGACTAGGTGCATATAGTGGTGGGTGGATGAGGTTCAGTGGGTTATTGGTAGGGATCTTCGCGGTGCGGTTTGGTTCGGTTATTTGAGAAAAAGTCATCCGATCCAATTTTATATTTATTCTTCGGTTCGGTTTGGTTCGGTTTTTTTTATCAACACCAACCAAACCAAACCAAACTAATTAAAATCGGTTTGGTTCGGTTCGGTTTTTTGGTTTTCTAAATAATTCAAAAAAATATCATGTTCTAAACTTCTATCCATAACTGGTGTACTAAAATCAAATACCAGAGCAAAACTCAAATCAAGAACAAATAATAAAAAACCAAAATAACAGATAATCAGTAATCACAACTAGAAGAAGTAATCAGATCTAAAATCCTAAGCAAAACTCAAAACAAAACATACAATCAAAATAAAGAAGTAATCAGATCCAAAACCCTAAGCAAAACTCACAACCAAGAACAAATAATCAGTAATCAAAGCTAAAAATCAAAATAACAAATCAGAACGTATACAAGTATCAGATCAGAACCCAAAAACAAAACAACAACAAATAGTCAGATCCAACAAATTTAGAACTGCTAATCAGATATGCGAAGCGCTAGCGAACTATGAAGACGACGACGCGAGGAGGACAACGGGAGGAAGACGATGGGAGGAGATGGCTGCTGCTGTGCATTGAGGAGATGGCGGCTGCTGTGCATGGAGGAGACGTCGGCTGCTGTGCATGGAGGAAGGGCGGCGCCGAGGAGAGGGAATCGCGATGAGGAAGGGAAGGAGAGAAAGGGCCGCGCTGAGAAGAGGGAAGCGCGACGAGGAAGGCCACCGCGAGGGTGCTGCCCGGCGACGTCAGGGGATTAGAGGACGACGACTTGTGAGGGTAGGATGTGAAAATTTCTACGGTGTGGAAAAAGAGAGTGGATAGTGGGGAGAGGAGAGAGTTAGGATTCATGAGTGGCGGCTGTAACTTACTGGAAGGGGAGGTGGGGGTTTGGTTTTTTTATAGGGTTTTTTAGTAAATTGGTTCAGTTCGGTTTGGTTAGGACTTTTCAAATCAAAATCGAAAACCGAACCGAACCGCAAAAAACTGCAAAATATCATTTTTTTTGTTTTCGATTTGTTCAGTTATCAATTTTTTCGGCTCAGTTGCTCGGTTTTGTTCGGATTGGATCGGTTTTGAACACTCCTAATAATTGGTATTGGATGAGGTTGAACGGTGGTGGGTAGGTGAGAAGAGTTTGACTTTCATCAGAAAGCAAAACAGGCCCCTTCCCTGGTGCATATGAAGTAATTAACATCCCTCTTGAACTTTTGTGATGGAATATTATCTTTAATTTCTGGAGGTGGTGGCAAAACTTCCATATCTTGTATTCCATTTATCCCAACATCTTTTATAATGGACCGATAATGTAACTGGAATGAAGAGTTTTGTTGGGAAAGAGTTTTTTAATTTTAAAATTTATTTTTTGTAAGGGTAAATTTGTTAGTTTTATAACATTTTGTTGCATTAAAAATGATTTTAATAAAAAAAAAGTCTTTTGATCCCAAACCTTAGGAACGAAAAAAGTACTTAACTCTTAGTAACAAAACTCTCTCATATGTACGATTTAAAAATTATTTAGCTAATTTTTAATTTAAATTTGGATTTAAAAGAGATAAAATAAAATCCTTTTCAGTTTAATTAGTTGAAAATTTTCAAAAAAAAGTTTATTGATAAAATAAATTCTTTTGAGTAATAAATTCTATTTAAGATTTTGAACTGATTAATAAATTATTGATTATTTTATATACTAAATAAGATTCAAATTTTTTATAATTATTTAAACAAATGAGTAAATTTTTTCAACCTAAATTGATTGTTAGTAACTAGTATTCAATAAATATTTTTGAATAATATCTAAATATAAGTACTATAAGATTATCCCTGTGTTTAGAAGTGATAAAAGAAGAAAATGAATGGCCAACATTCAACAACAATTGACAAAACTGATCTAGTGTCAATTATTGTAAGTTTAGAAGTGACCTTAAAGAAAGTGCTTAACTTACGTAAGATACTATTACCCATCATTATCCAAACACGTGTCAATGGAATGGAGAATGGAAAATCATTACAAAGAGAATAGATGTTAAAATCGGTTTAAATTTTAAAAGTTTTCTATTTCTATTTTTAATAGTTTCTGTTTTCACTGTCTAATTTTATTTTCTTACTTTTTATTTTCAAAATTTTATAAAATAACAAACCAAACAGGTCCTAATTTTTCAAATAACCATTGGCTAACTTATATATATCAAAAATAAAAAATTTACAAAAATCATATACATAAAAAGTGGTAAATATAACATTTTCCCCTCTCTATATATATTCCACTCTCACTCTTAATATGTGACTGTGAGGAAACAAAGAATTAAGAATGGAAGAAAGCAAAGGAAGAGTGTGTGTTACAGGGGGAACAGGTTTCATTGGTTCATGGATAATCAAGAAGCTTCTTGAAGATGGTTACTCTGTTAATACAACTGTCAGATCAACCCCAGGTATTAAGAACCAACCCATTTTGTTTGTTGAT
This sequence comes from Arachis ipaensis, assembly GCF_059453495.1. Lineage (NCBI taxonomy): Eukaryota > Viridiplantae > Streptophyta > Magnoliopsida > Fabales > Fabaceae > Arachis > Arachis ipaensis. The sequence continues at coordinate 132,122,686 of NC_142443.1, read as the reverse complement.
TGTTTCAACCAATGTTCTTGCTTCAATATCAACATTTTTGCTATTCATTAACAAGTATGTAGTATCTAAATTGTAGTTCTCTACTTCTCTTTGTGGAAATAATTTAGTTTCATTTAGGTTTTATGATTGCTGATTTTGTTCTTTATTTAAAGTGATTAATTTAGCTTGCAAGATTTTATATTCACTTGTGCTACTCAAATAATTAAATACTGAAATTAGTTCTTGAAAGGTTAAATTATTAATAAATTTGTTATTAAAATAATATCATATCTTAGCACAAAATATAATAATAATAACCAGAATTTTCAAATTACTTAAAAAATTTAATTTTGATATATTATTAGTGTTTATGTAAAACAGTTTTACACATACATCGAATTATATAATGTTATGTCCTGTAAACGGTTATTAAAAAAAACGGATGTAATTAAAATAGCACTGTTCTTTTTGGAGTAAGTTCTTGTATGAGACGAAGGAGTAACTATGAGTTGAACTTGAAACTTGATTCATAAACCAAAATGGCAATTTTGTTTCTAATATTCCAAATTAAGCAGAACACAAGAAAGATGTTAGTTTCCTCACCAACTTACCCGGATCATCCCAGAGGCTTCGAATTCTCAGTGCCAATCTCAGCGAACCATCGAGTTTCAACGCAGCCATTGAAGGTTGCATTGGAGTTTTCCATGTTGCCACCCCATATGACTTTGAAGACAAAGAATCAGAACAAGTATTAACACAAAGATCCATTGATGGTGCACTAGGAATTTTGAAAGCATGCCTAAATTCCAAGACTGTGAAGCGAGTTGTTTATACTTCAAGTGCCTCTGCTGTTGTTAGTTCCAATAACCAAGAACATAACGAGGCGTTGGACGAAAGTGTCTGGAGTGATGTCGATTTCATCAGAGCTTCGAAGGCTCCGGCTTCATCGTACGCAGTCTCGAAGACACTAACGGAGAAGGCAGTGCTGAAATTCGGAGAAGAGAACGGATTGGAGGTTGTGACAATTGTCCCAACTTTTGTTTTTGGACCCTTCATTTGTCCTAAGCTTCCCGGCTCTGTTAGTGCTTCATTGTCTATGGTATTTGGTAAGTCATTATGCGCATCAAATTCTACTAATTTTAAACTAACTTTTACAAAGCCTCATCAATATTGATTCATACTACTGCAATATTTTGTTTTGCCTTATTACATTGTGCTTTAAGATTTATAACAAAGGGAAATTTATTCAGGTGAAAAAACACTATTTGGTTTGATGCTTGAGATACCTATGGTGCATGTGGATGATTTGGCAAGAGCACATATATTTTTGCTTGAACATCCAAATCCTATAGGGAGGTACAATTGTTCATGTTGTTTGGTCACTGCTGAAAGGATGTCTCAGATTGTTGCTACCAAATACCCCGAGTTTCGTGGGCGGATACCATCTCTAAAGTAAGTTCTTTTCTATCTTTATGTTTCATTGATTCGAATTGTGATTTGTGACTATCTCTTCTTGCAGCTGGTTCAAACAAATCGAAGGTACCAGGATGCCGAATTTATCATCAAAGAAGCTCATCGATGCTGGATTCGTGTACAAATATGGACTTGAAGAAATGGTTGATGATGCAATTCAATGCTGCAAGAACAAGGGTTACTTGTGACTTTTGTGGGATACAATGCTGTAGACATTGTATCAGTTCAAACCATTTATTATATGTACAAACAATATAACTTGTTATTAATTAAATAATTTCAAGATAGCTATCAGTTTGTAGTGACTTGAAGTTGGAGTGATATGAAAGAGATTAAGAAACTATCCATGGTAATTCGCAAGCCTAATAGGAAAAAGGAAAAGTCTAGGGGTCAGCAACTTTTGTGTTTTTTGGCCAGCACTTAACCATCAAAACAAAAGTGAGTGATCTCCCACCATTAGATATTATGTAATCTCACACCATTAAAAACACTATTGATGGCTAATTGATGGTTACAAAACATCAAAATTGCTGCCCCCTAGCATTCTTCTCGAAAAAAAGTACATATGCTATGTTAATGTAGGTTTATATAATTTGAGCTCATTTTAGCACAAAAGATTTTGCAAATATATTCAGCTTAATTAGATTCTTAAATGGCTGAAACAAGAAACATTATTATTCAGCACTCATTGATAGCAATTTAGTTAAATCCCTATAGAACATGCATTTGTTAAAGGATTGTTAAACAAGACTTCTCGAATTAAACATCAACTATATACTTGACGATCCAAAATCCAAATCTTCTCAAACCTTTGTATCTTTTAGCCATGAAACAAGTAATAAACAACCAACTGAAATAAGAGATGAAAACTGTAATGGCTAATGATAACTAAGCTAACAGAAGAGACTACGGTTGGGCACAGATACCACATCGATCTCAAAATCTTAAGGTAATAAGTTAACGAGTCTTCATCTTATAAACTCCTTACTCTTTTTTGAAATGCTTTGAATAGATTTATATAAGACTCATAGGATCCCTAATTCGACACACAAAAGACTAATTTGTCCAAAATTATTGCATACAGAAGACTAAATTTAAAATTGGTGAAATTACATAGTTGATCTCTACATTTTTAATGAAATTGCAAATTAGTCTCTACACTTTAAAAGTTTGTAATTGAGTTCTTAAAAAGAATTAAAATTTACAATTTAATCTCTGTCGGTCAAAAAGTGTTGATTTAACAGAATATTCTTAGAATATACTAAAAATATTCTGTTAAAATAGAGAATATACTGAGAATATTCTAAGAATATTCTATTAAATCAAACACTTTTTGAATGATGGTATGTTAATGTTGGTTTATGTAATTTGAGCTCTTTTTAGGACAAAAGATTTTGCAAATATGTACATTTAGAACATTCAGCTTCTTAATTGAGATTGTTAAATGGCTGAAACAAGAAACATTATTGTTCAGCACTCATTGATAGCAATTAAGTTAAATCCCCATAGAACATGCATTTTCACTTGTTATCAAATATCTCAAGGTTAATTGGTTAAAGGATTGTTAACAAGACTTTCGAATTCAACATCAACTATATGCTTGACGATCCAAAATCCAAATCTTCTCAAACCTTTGTATCTTTTAGTCATGAAACAAGTAATAAACAACCAATTGAAAGAAGCGATGAAAACTGTAATGATAGCTAAGCTAACAGAAGAGACTACTGTTGGGCCACAGACCACATCAATCTCAAAATCTTAAGGTGTTAAAAGTTAACGAGTCCATCTTATAAATTCCTAGCTCTTCTTTGAAATTACTAGCACTTGCGACCACTCGACCAAGTTGATTAACTAATAGAGAGTTTCACCGTCATCATAAGAAACATGCCAACCGAGTCTACAAGGGGGTGAATTCTCATCATACTCAGCACAACAACTCCATCTTCTCTTCCAATTGGCGCGGCCAGTGTTTGGTCTGTTATCTTTGTCATTCCATTTGTAAACTATAACTCCAGATTTATCGCTCCATTCCCCATCTATTCCTTGGTGCGGTGGCGCCAACGAAAACAGACCCTTCTCCCCTGCATACATTTCGGTTTAAAGAAACAGTTACGAAATCCGAAGGTTGGGGAATGGAAATGCATACCGTTGATGTGGCCGTGGAAGGAGCAAGAAATTGGGGAATTGTCTTGGTCTGAGTAGAGAGTGTGACATCTCAAGCAGCGTTTCTTGGTTTGCGACTGAGAACAAGACTTGACCTGTAAAGTGCCATGGCCATGAAGGAGGTTCGAAGAGAAACTGATTGCAAAAGAAACCATCAATAACTCAATAAGCTCCTTCCTTTTTAGTAGCGCTGATGAATGGCTCTATCTCCTTCAAGGTTTGAGACCAGATAGGGAGACAATAAAAAATTAATTTAAACAGTTTAAATTTATTTTATTTTTATTAATTTTAATTAAATAAAATAAACTTAAATTATCTGTTACTAATATTTTTTTATTATCAAACATTTTGGCAACCAAGAAGACAATTGAGAGCTTTTTATTTTTCGTGTGAGAGAGATAGGTGTTTCACAAGATGCCGTGAAGAGAGAAGTATTTTACATTACTATGGGTTACACAAATGAAAACATCCATTTGTTTGTATTGATTTGTTTTTTAAACAAACAATCACAAATTGGACGATCCGATATGTCTTTGAAAATTAAAAAAAATATATATTAAAATATAATCGTCCGATTTTTATTTTAAAAAATAAAAAAATTTAAAAGTATAAATCAGACCTTTCGATTTATAATTTATTTTTTCTTCAAATAAATCGGACCGTCCAATTTAAATATTATCAATTGAAAAAATGTCATATAAAAAAAAATACCTAATCTTTCAATAATAACGTATTACACATATATTTAATCAATATAAAAAAAATTAGCCGACAACTACTGCCTTCTAGTGAATTCACTTATCCATTTTAATTGGAATTAATATTGGTATTTTAAATTAGTTTCTAATAATTTTTGCATTAGTAAATTAATTTTTAATGAAAGAAGAACAAATCATCAAAGACGCCTTTGAAATTTGAATTATAACCAACATATACCTTCTAAATTTATTAGTAAAAAAATATTTTCAAACACAATAAAAAATATTTAACGTTAAATATATATTCACAAAAATTTTTTGAGATTGAATTTTGATATTTTTTTTAAGTATGATTAGAAAAATATAATATTTCTATTTTTAGAATTTAATAATTTTATGCTAAAGGAACTTTTTGACATTTTGTTGGCAATAGTCAAATATATTTTAAAAAATTGAAAAAATATAAAGATCAAATTTTTAGTTTTTTTATACAATTTTAAAATATTTGTCCATATATTTCAACAAAATCTTCAATCAAATTCTCAAATAATTTGAAAAATATAAAAATCTTTTCCTACTTATAAAAAAAATTGTATATTTTATTTTTGTAATATTTTAAAATATTTTATTGTTTACAAATTTAGAGGGGATACTTATAAAAGAATTTTTAAATTAATCTATGATATTTTAGAATATTAAAGAAATTAATTTTATAAAATAAAAAAAAATTATAACTGAAAGATTATATTATCTAAAATTTTATAAAGAAAAAAATATAAATAAAATATTAAAAAATAAAGTTTATTAATATCATATTTCACAACCCTTGATGTAAATAAAATTCAACCATATTAGATGTACATCAAAATTAGTTACTAAAATAGAATATATATTTAAATATAAAATATATATTAAAAGTGAATTAAACTACAAAGGACAAAGTCTCTCATATAGAAAGAGGGGCAATGGCCCTCCCAAATTATAATTTTTGTTAATCTTTTCAAAAAAAAAATCAGTTTCCTTTTTAAATTATAAATACAATTCATTAATAATTTAGTGTAAACCTATAAAAAAAAAGTCTAAATATTTTTGTATTGTATCAAGAAAATATTATAGCCCAACTTCTTTAAAAAGTAAAATATAATTATCTTTCCAATGCATTCATATACTCAAAGAAACACTTTCACTTTTGCAGTTCAGCAGCAGTAATGTTTTGTATTCTTTTTTATCTCTTTAATTTTTTTTTTTTAATCTTTTACTCTTTGAGACTTTGACTCTAATTTTTTTCTACAAATTAAAAAAAATTCTAATTCAATAAGTCATTTGTCACTTTTCTTTTACAAAATAATTTTATTTTTACTCTTTTTTCTAGTGTAAAGATACTATAAAACTAATAACTAAGACATATAGTGATACATTACATAGGTAATAGAATAGATAAAATATATTTTAATTTTTTTCTTAATTTAATTAAATTAATTTTATTTTTCTGTTAAACTTGATTTTTTTTTATATATTTGATTATTTACTTAATTTACTATTATTTGTTATGTTTATATATAATTATATATTATTTTGTTTATTTAGTTTTTTTGTTATTTAACTAGTTAATTATAATTTTGTATTATTGATGTTATAATGTTTGTATTATTGTTCTAAATTTTAAATATCTTGTTTTAAATCAAGATATAACTTATATTTCATAAAAATTATAGACGGTAATTTATACTTTTTGTTAAGTATATTTTTAATTACAAAAATTTATTTGACCACTTGACTTATGGCCATATAAAGAATGAAATATTTGTCAGAATCGGTTTCAAGAACAGGAGCTCTAGAAGTATATTGTGTTATTGCTGAAGGACTAATGGCAATGTGTACACTAATTAGAAAACGAGTTAGAGCAAATGTACCCAAATGATCAAACATTCAAACACCTTTTTTTCAAACTTATTCTCTCCATTTATGCTTAATTCCCTACTAATGTCCTAACTAACTCACTTACTCACTCTTAACTCTCTTTCTTAATCTTTTCAAATCCAACCGTTTCAATATCTAAATTGTAATCCGGAGGAGAACATATGAATAAAAATAGAAGAAATAAGAGAAGAAAGAGAGGAAGTGCTAAATGAATTTTGGGGTCAGAACTCAACGTATTTATGATGTCTGCATTTGTTTATAGAGATGGGACATTGAAATAAAAATATACATAAAATTATATTTGATTGATGAGTCATGAATAAAAATATTGTGTCTAGAGATATTGAATTAGTGTATTTTATATCCATCTTGATAAAAAAACACAAAGACACTAACAAGGGATATAATTTATTTTTTATTTTTTTTATTATTTTTGTTTATTTTTGTTTATTATTTTTTTTCAAACTTTTTGAATAAAAAATGAGAATAAATTAGATTTTTATAATTTGTTCCACTTTATTACCAAATAGAATATAAGAACACTAAATTTTGTGTCTCTGTCCTTTATATCTTATTTTTAATGTCTTGTCTTGTCCTATTCTAAAAAATAAATGCAGCCTATGTGACACTGAGACTTGAGAGCGAGGAGTTTTGAGTTAATATCCAAAATGACCCCTGAAATTTGACCCTCGACTTAATTTAATCTCTCAATTTCTAATTGACCCAATTTATATCCTGAAACTTTAAGGCGTGACTCAAGTTAGCCATTCAATCTATTTTCGTCACCAGAGAAATGACGTGGCACGTTTAGTTGACACCTGACTCAGTCTCTCACAGCTTTGAAGCACACCCCCACACCCCAATCTCTCTCACTCTCATCTCTCACAAGTCACATTAGGGTAGGAAGCTCACTACTCACCCCAAACACCACCACACTATCAGAGCTCACCTCAGCGGCTCCATCACCTTCGTTCATCGCCAATGCATGCTCGCTATCATCGTCATGTCTCTCCCTGAATCCTCGGTTCATTTTTTCTTCTTGCTCTAGATTTTTGTTAGATCTGCTTTGTTTGGTTATCTAGGGACTAGGGGAGATGTTGTGGAGGTGCAGGGTGGCTAGTGGTGGTTAGAATAGAAGGAAAGAAAGAGAAGGAGAGAGTGTTTCGGTCCTATTTTTGTGAAGGAAAAGAGAGAATGAGAAAGCTAGTTAGAACTGAAGGAAGAGAAAAAGGGGGAAGGGTGTTTCGTTATTTAGGCCAAGGGAGACACGACAGTGTAAGTTGGACGATGGTAGTCAGAACAGAGGGAAAGAAAGAGAGGGAGAGAGTGTTTCAGTCCTGTTTTCATGGAGGAAAAGAGATAATGAAAAAAATAGTTAGAACTGAAGGAGAAGAGAAAGGGGCAGGGCTTCAGTGGTGATCTACGGTGATAATCTGTGGTAGGGGAGACGCCGCAGCGGTATAGGGTGGACAATAATAGTCAGAACAAAGGAAAAAAAAGAGAGGGAGAGAGTATTTCGGTCCTATTTTTGTGAAGGAAAAGAAACCATGAGAAAGCTAGCTAGAATTGATGGAGAAGATAAAGGAAGAGGGCTTCGATGGTGATCCACGGTGATAATGGAAGAAGAAGGGAGAGAGGAGGGATCGCCGGTGAGAAGAAGAAGAAGAAGATAGTCGGCGATGGAAGACAGTGGCTCGGTGGTGAGTTCATAGAGAAAGAAGAAGGGGATGCAAAAGAGAGAGTGAAAAGGGAGAATGAAAGAAAAGAAAAGAAGGAGGGAAGTGGTATGAAAGTGGTAGTTTGGGTGAATGCCGGCAGTGAGGGGATAATTGATAGCGTAGTGATGGTGATGAGAAAGCTGATGATGGTGTTGAGAGAAGTGTTGGGCCACCGTGGGGAGCTCTCGACCACCGGGGAGATTTCGAGGAGGAATCAAGTGAGATAACATAAGATGAGAAGACACCGCATCCAACTCAAAACCTTAAGTCGTCAAGTTAATGGGTCTCTCATCTTATAAACTCCTCACTCTTCCTTGCTTTCTTTGATGTGGGACTAACTTCATACACTCCTCACACTTGCAACATTAACAATCTCCCCATCAAGTGTGAGTCTCCACATCAAGTATCAACTCCTCCACCACGAGTATTCGTCTATTATACCGTCGCAAAATACTGTGGGACACGCTCCTCTGCCACGAGTATTCGTCTATCACACCGCTGCAAAACACCGCGGGACACGCCGTCCGGACCACCTTTGCCGGGAAGACTTTCGATACTTCACCTTGAATACTCCTTAAAACCACCAGACCGGTTAACCATCGGCTCTGATACCACTTTGTTGGGCCACCGTGGGGAGCTCTCGACCACCAGGGAGATTTCGAGGAGGAATCAAGTGAGATAACATAAGATGAGAAGACACCGCATCCAACTCAAAACCTTAAAGCGTTAAGTTAATGGGTCTCTCATCTTATAAACTCCTCACTCTTCCTTGCTTTCTTTGATGTGGGACTAACTTCATGCACTCCTCACACTTGCAACATTAACAAGAAGGTGGCTGCATGGTGGTGTAAGGGAGAAGAGAGTGTTACTGCTAGTGTTTTGTTTGAGAAAGGGAGAGAAAAAGTTAGGGCTCGCACAGTGGTTTGAGCAAGTGGGAGGGATGCGTATGCATTGCTTCTGCATATGCGCAGAATCCTCTCCGGTGACGGAAGCAGACTGAAGGGCTAACTTAAGTCATACCTTAAAGTTTCAGGGTACAAATTGGGTCAATTAAAAATTGAGGGGCCAAATTGAGTCGAGGTCAAATTTCAATGGTCATTTTAAGTATTAACTCGAAGAGTTTTAGTAGGTTTTGAGAAAATTTATGCTAGGTATATCCCACTTAAAGTGCAGGTGGTCGTAGTTGAGGCTTTAGTTACAAATTATGTGCTTTTTAGTATATTGTATCTGGGGTGAGTTCAATATTTAATCAAGACCAAGCAGTAAATGGAAATTTTTAAATATTAGATGTGTGTATTCTGGATGAGTTTGTCATATAATACTTAATATTAAAAGTTGTCTAATTTATTTTATTAAAACAAAATACAAATAGTCTTTAGACTTTTTTTTAGACTTTCTCTCTTTTTTTTTTTAAATTAAAATATTAAAATTTCATGAATAACTATAACATTATCAAATACAATTTTTTTAAAAAAAAATAAAATTGTATTGCAAGGTAAAGGTATTATAGACCTTGAGAAAGGAAGATTTGAATTAAAACACTTTTTTAAAGTTAGAAGTATGAAACAGAGCAAGTAGGAGATTTTTCGACTTTAGTCTCTTACAATTGCAGAAGATAAAAGTGGAAAGAATAAAGAAAACGACACCGACAAGTATCCTGGTTCAACCTCGAAGTGCAATGAGGTCTACGTCCAATCTCCATCACAAATAATGGCAGAATTTCACTATATCCGATTCAAGATTACAATCACCAATGCCAATACCAAGACCAAGACCAAAACAAATTGAGTCAAGCCAATTCTACACCAAGACAAACGAAGCAACAATTCTGTACTTCACAAACCAACGCCAAGACCAAACAAAAACACCAAGAACAAACAGAATCAAATGACAAACTCAACCAAAATTGTGTTAGTTTTTCTTTCTAATCTATGCCTTTTCACTCATAGTCCTTTTTTTTCCAAATAATCTCTCAATGAATCATAAATCTTTTTTCGTTCACTAGAAAGACACAAAAATTGAATATCAAAAGGAACCAAAGTAAAGAAAAATTCCTCTTTAGTGTGTAGTGTTTTTATCTCTAAATATTTTCCTTATTTTTTCCCAAACTTGGTTCTTCTATTAATGCTGAGACTATGGAGACTATTGAGGTCGATTTGGATGGTTTGACTACTTAATACACTTAAAAGAAAAATCTGTATGTCTTTTATCATTTCAACTTTGATACTTCTATTTTAAATTTTTTCTTTATTGGTTGTTCATTAGTTATTTACTTACATATTCAATTGTTGATTCCACACTTGCTTAGTATATATTTTTCATCAAATGTAGGTTCTTCATGTTATTTTGATTGGAACCATTACGAGCATTTCTACCCGTCATCAGTGGTGGTTCTCCATTTGTCTATATGGTAAAAAAAAATTAAACCAGAGAAGCGTTTTTCATTTTGTGAATTTTGTCTAACACATTGCTCTTATGGTCTTCCAAAGTAAGCAATTAGTAGTATTAAAAAAATTCTTGCTTTTTATATTCAATTGAATACGTGTATTCTTTCTAGAACCCAAACTAATTAGGTATTTTACCGTTAATGACTTAATATTTACATGTTATGCAGATATCATGTGAGAGTGTTTGCTACCCATGCTGGAGGTTGCAATATCTTTGTTTTACATGATGAAATGGTTGCATACCTTATAGACAGAAAATGTAGAAACTTATTAAAAGAGAATCCTTCATTTCTTATGGTCAGTTTGTTGTTAACTCGTTTTTATACATCACTTATTTGCTTTTTCGGATAGTAACTCCTACTTAGATTCCTTAATAAAGACTTCAGATAATATATACACCAAGTTTTATTTGAACAATATGAATTCTCATTTCTATTTTAATTCATTTTTTTCGTTAATTATGTTTTTATATTTTTATGTTCACACGATGTAATTGTTGTGTAATGTAAATGATCTAGTGTATTTTAATCCACAGAGTGATAACTTCTACTCAAATGGTTCAAAGATATTGTCCAAACTAATGAGTCAAAACTTAGTTTTCATGGTTTATCCAAAACCCATCGCTGATGACAGCATATGCCCTACCTATATTGTGTATAGAGTTTCAGTTGATACTTCACTCATAAAATTGTTTGCAGCAGCTAAAAATCGTGCAGTCATCTTAGTGGTTAGCTTTTTTTTATTAGTATACTTTATATGTTGTATATGCATTTTGTTATTCTAATATCTTTACTTACCATATTTCATTTTCATATGGATTTTTTTAATCATTATTTTTTTTTTTATTTTGTTAATAGCATGATGTACATTCTTCTTGTGGTACAACTTCCTCCCATGATGGAACTTCAAAATTTGTTGGTTCTTTCACAAAGAAAGTAGGTTCTAATTTTCTTTATATATAATGTTTTCGAAATTCAACTTAATATGTATTCACATGTCTGTTAGTTGTTGCCATGCTTTTTATATCCAATTTGCTAACAATTAGTTGTTTTATCATTTCCTTCTTTCTTTACATTTATTTATTTATTTTTTGTTCCATACTATCGATTTTTATAATAGTAATATGGTGAATATGAAAATGAATCACACACAAATACTCATTTCTAATCCATCATTATTACAAGATTTTAGCTATATGCCTTATTGATTCACAAAATATATAGCTCTAGATTCATTCAGAATTCTTGTGTTTTGTATTATGTGTATAGGATATTTCTATGTATATCCCAAGTCATGACTGCTGCAGCAAAAGATTATCAACTATCTATGGCCATGTGCCATTATCTGTTAGAAAGAAATTAGAAGAAGCATTTAACATTTATATTCAACAAACTTGTATGGTTGTTGATGAGAAAGAGAAGCTGAGTAATGTTGCAGACCTTAAATAACGAGTGTTTGTTGTTACTTTTATTTTGCCTGCCTGAATGATTTAGGATTTTCTTCATCATCAATTGTTTTTAGTTATGATCCAATTGAGTTAAATACATTCATGGATGTAATATATAGATGGGGAATGCTAGGGGGAGAATGACTTTGTTGAACAATATGAACAATGGGCCCTAAAAACTAGCCCAATTAGCTTACTAACACAGTTTACCTTATACACCCCTTCCCAAAATTCTAATTTTAATCCTCTTAATTATTAACATCGTAATCATCCCACATTCCCACCCACTCCCCCCCCTTCTTGACCAGCCGGTAAAAACTTTTCCCCTTCCCCTCAATTCAAACTCTATTCAGGAACTAGTACCCTTCTCCTACTCCATTTGAAACGGCATTGAGAAACTCGGACTAACCCATATACAGTGCTTCTTCTCTGCTCCTTCCCGTCGTCCATTCTGCCCATCGCCGAACCGACCATCCCTCGGGAGGCCTCTATTGTGAAGAAGAGCAGCAGCAGGCGAATCCCCGAGTCGGCGTCGTGTGGAAGTCGGCCAGCCACCACCCACGTTGTCTATTAACGGCCATCTCCGGAGGTTGAAATCACTGCATGTTCACGCCACTTGGAGTCTTCCTCGGGCAACACCAAAGTAACCATGGGGTGTGATTGCATGCCGCTATTGAAGGTCAATTTTCGATAGTCGTTCCTTCATGTTATGGGTTGCATAGATGTTTACCGTAATTTTCATGTTATGGGTTGCATAGAAGGGTTTTGCTGCTTGTGGGACTTGGTGGGCCTATTTGAGTTTTTCAAGTGTTTGTTAAGATAAGGAAACTGGAAAAAATACTGACCCGTGCATGTTGCTCAGGACCCTGTTCTTCGTGACTTGTTTTTTAATGGTTGACTGTATTTGGATTTGTTTTGCCTCCGGGTATTAGTTAGTCAGCAATTGTTGTGAAGCACGTGCTTAAAATTTGTTGCTTTGTGAGTTGTTTAGTCAATCTAAGTCAGATGGTCATTTCTATACATAAATGGATGGTTATTTTTTTTGGCACAGCTGTTTAAAATTTGGTTTAGGATGTAGACATTTTTTCCTCCAAATACCTAACCTAAAAGGGTGGCACGTTTGAATAACTATTCAATTGTCTGATTATGTATGTTTGATTTTGAAGAGATAGGTTTGAATTGGTATCCTGTTTGTTTATTTAAGGAAAAATTGTAATTATAATTTGGAATAAGTTTACACTTTTCTAGTTCTAGCTGAAAGTATATTTTACTTTTTCCTCACATGTCTACTTGTATTTGATGCATTTGATTGGATAGGATCTAAATGAAAGTAGTTTTGGCATTGAGTTTGACCATGTGAAGACTCTATTTACATCTTAATCAAGATATTTGACTACCATCACAATCAATATTTCGGAACATTTTAAATATAAATAGTGACTAAGTCAATATAAATAGTGCGTTGCCTTGAATTTGCAAGTTAATTGGTCCTTTTGATTTAATTAATACTTGGGCCGCAAAAAATTATACTAGATAAATGTTTAAAGTTGGGCGTTGTGACATGATATAAAGCATTTAGGAAGCAATTTCTATTGATACTAATATCTAGAGCCTATAAAGCTGATTATATTATGACTTGTGTTGGTGACTTTCATAATCAGAAGTTCAATTTTGACTGCGACGCTTCCAAGAACCTTGTGTTACTTGTTTGTTTGTTATCTGTCTGTGTTCTCATAATGCGCACCACTGTTGGTGTTCTTCCGGTGATATTCATATTTTTTTTTGAAATTACAGCAAAATAGTAAAATCACATGGTTAATGGATGGTTGGACTAAAGCGAACTGTATGAAATTTGATGGAGTTTGGACTTGATATTTTAGAAGTATTTTCTTTATATGTTTCTGATTCATGTGATTGAGTTTTAAATTCAAAGAATTAGGGATATTCAATTTTGTAAGAAACAATTGATGAAAAAAAGAGGTGGCTTTTAGCGGTGGCTTAACTAGATATAAGTTAAATTGGTTGTCAATGCTATACTTGCATAATGTTTTACGTCTACATATTTATGACTTTTTTTTTATTTTCGATCATGGATGTTGTAAAGACTCATGCTAAAATTTTTAAAATAATTCATAGTTATATAGAATATGAATAGTCCTTCTGACACAGCAGATCGAAATAAATAGTGCGTTGCCTTGACTTTTCAAGTTAATTGGTCCTTTTGATTTTATTAATACTTAGAGCGAAAAAAATTATACTAGATGAATGTTTAAAGTTTAGACTTGTGACATGATATAAAATATTTAGGAAGTAATTTCTATTGTTACTAATATCTGGAGTCAATCAAGCTGATTATATTATGACTTGTGTTGGTGACGTTCGTAATCAAGAGTTCAATTTTGATTGCTACGCTTCTAAGGACCTTGTTTTACTTGATTTTTTGTTATCTATCTGTGTACTCATATTGCGCACGATTGTGGGTGTTCTGGGGTTAATTTTCATATTTTTTTTTGAAATTACAGCAAAGATAGTAATATCATATGGTTCATGGATGCTTGGATTAAAGCGAACGGTATGAAATTTGATAGAGTTTGGGCTTCATATCTTAGAATTCTTTTCTTTATATGTTTCTGGTTTATGTGATTGACTTTTAATTTCTATGAATTACGGATGTTTAATTTTGTAAGAAACGATGGATGCAAAAAAGAGATGGCTTTTAGTGGTGGCTTAACTAGATACGAGTTAAATTGTTGTAAATACTATAGTTGCATAATGTTTGATGTCTACATATTTATGACTTTATTATTTTCGATCATGGATGTTGTAAAGACTCGTGTTAAAATTTTAAGAATAATATTTTTTATGCGTGTGAAATTTTCTTTTCTAAATAATGCGAGCGGACTATTGATGAACCTGTGAGGAAGAACCGGAATCAGAGAAAGCAATAGATGTACCTAGAGCCCGTTTGGGAAGTAGCAGAAGCTACTTTTTTTTTTTACTTTTAAATTATGAAGTCACAATAAAAAAACTAAAAAACAGCAACAAAATATACATTGACACATATTTCATATTCATTTTTTATTTTCACCTACCATATCATGCACAATAAAATAACAAGTACTAACTATATAATAATTTCTTTTGCATTGCCATCAAGATTATTATGAATTAGAATTTTAATATCCATTCTCTTGTGTAAAAAAATTGTATTTTTTCAGTTATTTATCCAAACACTACAACTTTAAAATAAGTACTTTTATAACTAAAAATCAACACAAAATAACTTATTTATAAGTTGCTATTAATAAAAGTCCTTCTACTTTAAACTCTTTTTTCAAAAGAGCTTATTTAAGTTGTTAACCCAAATTGGACCTTAGTCTTAAGACCACAAATACCTTTTTTCACATTGTTTACGTGTTTTCGTGGTGGAATTTTGTTACAACAGAAATGATAAATTTTCATGGTGGATAACATTTTTAGTTCTCTAACTACTTTGATTCTGTTTCAAGATATTAGCGAAGCGTAAAAGTTATTAGTTAAGAATAACCATCTAGTACCAACAAAAATAACCATCCGCTATCATATGGAATCGAATATCCAGCCTCTACTATTTGTTACTATTTACATACTACACCAAGACTCTTCTAAATAACCATTTGGGTGACAATAGAGATAACCATCTGATAGCCTATAGAATCGAACATCCAACTTTTGTTACTTGTAATTGACCACATACTCTACACCAAGACTATTACGAATAACCATCTGGGTACCAGTAAAAATAACTACCCGCTATCCTATTAAATCGAACATCCATATTAAAATACTTGCAACTGATCACACACACTACACCCAGATTATTCGAAATAACCATTTGGGTAACAAAAGAAATAATCATTCGCTTTCCTATTAAATTGAACATCCAGTTTATAATACTTTTAACGAATCACACACACTACACCCAAACTATTCAAAATAACCATCTGGGTAACAATAGAAATAAACATCTGCTATCCTATTAAATAGAATATCCAGTTTAAAATAATTGTAACTAATTATACACACCACACCAAGGCTATTACAAAATAACCATCTGGGTACCAAATAACCATCAGCTACGCTATTGAATCGAAACCGATTTTCTTTGCATATGTTGCATAAAATCCTAAGCTAGCTTCAAATGCTCAAACCGCATCCCAACTCTTGGTATTTCGTCTTCGACAAGGCAACTATGATTCGGTAACTGCGAATCAGTTCAAAACATACATCATTCGATGAACATGAGGATTAATGGTCGATTCAAATATGCAGTTCACGAAAAAATAGCAATATACTAGAGACCAAACCTCATCAACAAGATCCATGTCATCACTTCCAGTAATGTCCGTACATTCTATGACCTACAATCAAACATACACAAACTAATTAGATACCGTACTATTAAACAAGTTTCAACTAAAAAGATTTTATTAATATTTTTTCCAAAAATATCATTAAAAATTGAGGAGTGCTAGGGGGCCAGCAATTTGTGTTTTGTAACCATCAATTAGCCATCAATAGTCTTTTTAATGGTGTGAGATTGCATCCAATGGTGAGAGATCACTCACTTTTCTCTTGATGGTTA
The DNA here is from genome assembly GCF_059453495.1 of Arachis ipaensis. Lineage (NCBI taxonomy): Eukaryota > Viridiplantae > Streptophyta > Magnoliopsida > Fabales > Fabaceae > Arachis > Arachis ipaensis. The sequence continues at coordinate 132,106,217 of NC_142443.1, read as the reverse complement.
AGTGCTGGCCACAAAACACAAAAATTGCTGGCCCCCTAGACTTTTCCTTAAAAATTTATTACTATACGTAACTTACAAGAAATAATAACAATGAAAAGTGTACTCATAAAAAATCTCACCTAATTAGTTAGGCTTATATTAAGTATTTGAATAGAGCATGCATGGATATGCTACATCTGAATCACACTACGCAATCTAAAATCAAGTCCATTTCTATGCTTTGAAAAGTCAAAAAGCTCATTATTTCTTCTTGGATGTGAATGATACATTCCCATTCTCCATTTTCATTTCTTCAATTCCTTCCTTGTCAATCCTCTCTTATTTCTTCTTCTCCTTATTTGTTTATTAATTAATTTATTTTTCTTATAGTAGTAATCAATGTTGTATGTATTATGGACTTGCTAATTGAAATTTTGGGTCCTTTGAGTACTATATTGTATCTTATACACAACTGTACATATATTTTCTAGCAATATTATATAGCGTGAAAAAAAAAGAATGCAAAAACAAAAAAACACATTTAGTGAGCATCCAAATTGAACAGCATCTCCACTTAGAGCATATATTTCTATCTGTAAAGTGAGTCGTGACCAAATTTGTTTGTGCATGCATGGCATGGAAGCATAAGGATGAGAATTTAAAATAATCTAATGGCAACCACGTGGAATGTTTAAAACATACCTGAATTGGTAGTTTCATTCAATTCACTTAACTAAACATGATATGCATTTCTTAAATTACACTAATCAAATACTAAATTTAAAATTTTAAACCAATTTGGTGTTTAAACAAACTAATAATCAAGTGCCATGTCAAAACTCAATCTAATAATCATTAAAAATAGCATAACATTACACAATTTTGAATTATAATGCCTAAAGATAACAAAATTTAAGACAAATGCTGGCCAAATATAAGAATTAAATAAAAAGTTTCACTCAGGCTTTCATCGAGCATATGGTGTGCACAATATGTAAACAGAAATTTTAAACTCAATTTAAGCAGCAATCAATCCAGAAAAATTAGCCATCAAATATTTTAGAATCCAAAAAGTATCAATCCATTAATCTAAACCTAATCTAAACACTAAAAGTAGAATTAAAAATTAGTTAAAATAAATAAACGAGATAACACGAGCAGGAGGAAGCATGGAACCTGCGTTGGTGAAAGGGAAAGAATGGAAAGAGAGGGGTAGCAGAGGCGGTGTTGCAGCGGCATAGCATAGAGCTCAGCCGCTGCTGGGTTGCACTGGGGTTTCTCGCGCGGGGTTGGACTTTGCACAAAGACCAGGGGTAACGTACAGGGGATTGAGGAGAAATGGAGAAAGAGGGAAGAAAAAGAGAAGAGAGGGAAGAGAGAGGGGGGTAGGCGATGGTGGTCGTCGGTAGTGATGGCGGTGGTGTCGGACGTTGGCAAGGGGGGTAGCGTGGGTTGTGGGTGGGCTGGGAAGTGAGGATATGAAACGTGTTACAGTTTCCTATTTCAAAAATCTGATATTTTAAATTTTGAAAAATGGTTATTATTATAATTAAATTAATTACATCATTAATTAAATTTATGAGTAATTTACATTTATAACCCTATTATTCATATTGTTCACTAGGATTATTGTTCACCTATACTTTTCTTATATAAATTTTAGATTCTATTGGAGAACATGTATTTTGCTTTAGTTTATTATTACGTGATAACCATTAATTTCTATATCAGTCACGTTTTAATTTACACATTTTGTATTTGTAGAAGTATATATATTTCATAATTTTGTTCGTCGTTATTAATTTGATTTATATAATTAGAAATTCTACTAGCGTTTTTCTATAAATATCCTCTTCGATGAACTAAAAAATTTTGATTCATTGTTTTTCTATTATGTATGCATTTTGTTGTATTTTTCTCTTTTGATTATTTATAAATGCATGAAATAAAATTCAGGTTCTATTTCAACTAACTCTCTCTGCTCATTCTAATTGAAATATAAAATTATTTATCTTCCATATCATGTATAAAATCATGCAAATGCAGGGGCATCAACTAGTAATAATTAATATCCCATTTTATAAGTTGACCATTTTTCTATAATTAGAATAAAAATGTTTAATTTGATTGAAACTAATTAAATATATTATGAGGAAAAAAGAAAAAGGTGTGGGAGAGAAAACACCTTTTATTCATTGTCATTGTACAATTTACAAAATATAATTCAATGAAAAATAACTAGAAGAATAAATCCCGCTAGGGAGTCAATGGAGTATTTGTACAATGTGTACAATAGGCTATTTATTTGGCCCAATATGAGTTAAAAATAAACATCTAGAGTAAAATACTACTAATTTCTCAAACACAATACACCTATACTATCCAGAATAACCATCCGAGTACCAGGGATAATAAACATCTAATATCCTACTGAATCGAATATCCCTACACCCCCACTATACACATTGTATAGATACTCCATTGGCTCCCTATACTTCCTCAAACTAGTCAGATATGAAGCTACAAAACTATATATAACAACGCTAAATAAAATCCAAATAGCTGAAATATATCTTCCCACCGTACATTAAATGAATAATCAACAAATCTACTGTTGTTTGATGTTGCAAAGTGTGAGGAGTAGTGTATGAAATTAGTCCCACATTGAAGAAAGCAAGGAAGAGTGAGGAGTTTATAAGATGAGAGACCTAAAGTGAGGAGTTTATAAGATGAGAGACCCATTAACTTACTACCTTAAGATTTTGAATGTGTCTTTTCATCTTATGTTCTCTTACTTGATTCCTTCTTCAAATCTCCCTGTTAGTCGAGAGTTCCCCCACGATGGCCCAACAAGTGGTATCAAAGCTGATGGTGGTTTAACAAGTAGTATCAGAACCAATGGTGACCTAACAAGTGGTATCAGAGCCGATGGTAGCCCAACAAATAGTATCAGAGGCCGATGGTGGCCCAACAAGTGGTATCGGAACCGATGGTAGCCTAACAAATGGTATCAGAGCCAATGGTTAATCGGTCTATTTTAAGGAGTATCCAAGGTGAAGTATCAAAAGTTTTTCCAGGTGGTCCGGACCGTGTAGATTGATGTTGCAAGTGTGAGGAGTAGTATACCTGGTGGTTGAGAGCTCCACACGGTGGCCCAACAAGTGGTATCAGAACTGATGGAGGCCTAACAAGTGGTATCAGAACCCATGGTTAATTGGTGTGGTTTAAGGAGTATTCAAGGTGAAAGTCTTCCCGGCAAAGGTGGTCAAGACGGCGTGTCCCGCGGTGTGGTGCGGCGGTGTGATGGACGAATACTCATATGTGGTGGAGGAGCTAGAGGGGAGTTGATGCTTGATGTGGAGATGACTCACACTTTGTTGCAAGTGTGAGGAGTAGTGTATGAAATTAGTCCCACATTGAAGAAAGTAAGGAAGAGTGAGGAGTTTATAAGATGAGAGATCCATCAACTTACTACCTTAAGATTTTGAGTAGGGTGTGGTGTTCTTATTTTATATTCTTTCACTTAATACCTACCTATCTAATATGCTTCTTCCTAATTTTGTAATTAGGTATCTTTCTAATTTTTTAAGAAAGCGTCTCATGAAATTTTTAAGAATATTATAAAAAAATGACAACAAAAAAAATAAAAAAATAGTTTTTATTTTACTTAATGAGGAACTAGGGACAATATCCCCATATCCTACTATACTTAGTGTAACTGATATAAAATAAAAAATATCTACAAATCTTGTTTTTAGAAAAAATCTTAAATTTCTCAAACATATAAACTGTAATTCCAACCATTATACTTAGTATAACTGATGTAAAATAAAAAATATCTACAATTTTTTTGTATAAAAAAATCTTAAACTTCTTAGACATATAAACTATAATTCTAACCGAAAAATAAAGTAGAAGACACACTAAAGTTAACACAAAGGATAAGGCGATAACATGTCCTTGAAATTAAATAAAAAAATAAATAATTAGTAATTAAATCATAAATTTTTATAATAAATAAATTAAAAATATGTAAACAGTAACGTTAAAGTATCCTTGTACTAAGAAATAGTATACTGGATGTTCGTTTCACCATATATCTAGATGGTTACTTTCATAAGAAAAATAGATGGTCATTTTCGACTCACTCGTCAGTGTCATGCTTGAATTCTTTTACACCAACAGATTCACATAAGTTCTAAAAAAAAGGGATCCACCACAAAAATGTCATCCCAATATGTCATAAATAAATCCCCAAGACTCTAACTAGTAAATAAGGTAAATATTCAAATCTTATCAAGTACGTTATCTTAAGTATGCTAATGTTTTCTTCCTTTGAACTTTCTCCCTTTTGGCAATCCTTCTGTACGTTATTTCAACGTTCTCGTACTCGGAGCCGTGAATGGTGATCTCACTTCTATTTTACCCATCTAATTTATAGCTTGGACTGTAGGAGAATGTATGATTGGATCGCCATGAATAAATACTCACTCAATAGGTTCTCTGCAATCCAAGTGAATATTCTTTTCAGTTTATAATCAAGTAAGAAAAATTAAAACAACAGGAGACATAAAAATTGTATTCATTCCTGCTGCTAATAAAAAAAATAGCTGCCCCATGTAGAGAAAGAAAATCTTCAGCAAGAATTTAACTGGATTTAGAGACCAAATCAACCAATTATAAACACAACAATGAGCAAGGTAAATAAGAATCACACAGCACAACAACATGTTATCACCAAACAACAATGGCTACAGCAAAAAATAACCACCACAAAATGAATTGAAATAACCATCCATTTCAGTAAACGTCAGGACTGAATATCTAAGACTAGAACCTGCTTTTCAGCACCATATATACCCTAGTTTACGTAGAAAATAGAGACTCTTTTAGCATTACCTTTTAAAAAGGTGATGTCACTACAATCAAATCAAAATAGCAATTTCCATTATGAAAAATGACCATCCAATTGCCTGAAAAATTAACTATCTGATATGTAATTGATCTCATCATGTGTACATCGAGTTAGTAGCAAATACAAAAAAAAAAAAAACATACATCTAATACCAATGCAACAACAATATATGCAAGTACTAATTAATTAAGGGAAAAGAAATAAAATAAAATTTCCTCATTTCTAACACTCGACTCTCATTCTACCATCAATTCCAGCAACAATCCAAGATGCTCTCAAAATCAATTCCAGGAGTATTTAACAATAAAAAATGATCTCATAATATATATAGTGACATAAAAAATTTAAACACGATCACTCAATTATTTTATGGACTAATTGATCTTAAACATTCAACCTGTTTTATAAAAAAAAGGTCAACAATTGATAAAAACTCATTAGAAAAAATTATAACAAAGTCGTCATGTAATAAGATCACACATGAATGTTCATGCAAAGTGAGTTAGAAGGCAAGCCACATTAATTTTAATTTAATGTCAATGGTGTAAGAAAACTAAAATTTTGTAAATGGCATTTCCAATTGCTAAAACCAAGCCAACATAAAAAATGAATAAAAAAATCTGCATCAAACACTCTTATCCCTTTCCAGTTTCTATGTTGAAGATGAAAAATAATGCAAAGACTTTGGTGAACCTGCAAAAAGATCCAATACATAATTTTCTATATCATTCACAGTTGTACTTTTTCCACTTCTCATCAATGCTTGATCAATTTTCCCAAGTGAATTGCCGGTAAACATGAATAACTTTCTGAAAAACTGAATTTTAACACTATCACACTAATTCTAAAAGTAATAAGTTAAGAATTTACTTGTACTCTAATATGAAATTAATAAAAATTTCACACATTAACATTCATTTATATAGCCAATGACATAAGCAATACCATCTAATCAATAGAAACAATTTGTATCATTCATCACAAATATTTTTTTTCCTAAATGCAACTCTGTGGTTCGGGTTTAAAAATCCTAACGGTCCAGGCCTGAGATGAAAATTATTTTAAATTTATTACAAACCAATAACAACAACCTAAACTAACTACAAAAATGGCTCCTGCTGCTATTTCACCATGGTTAATCATGCATTTCATCAACAAAATCTATCTACAATCAAACATGCAATAGCGATTACCGATCGAAAAATGAACAACTTCACCTACTTACCTTGGATGGTTAGGATTCTTCCGGTGATGATGTTCGTTGTGTTTCCGGTGAACCGTTGACTAGCAGGCGGCTATTTATTCAAGGTCAGCTGCTCCGCTGCTCGGAGACAACGGGGCCAACGCACCGAGTACTCTGCAGATGCTCGGTTCAGCGTTGAGATCATCTCCCTGGTGGCAGTTCTGGTTGGTAGTGTCTCGCCCAGCGGCTCGGTTGTAGTGACGGCCGGATGTTCAGCGACGGCGCCGTACTTGAGGGCAACGAAGAAGTTGCTTGCTTTCAGCTATGACCTTCCTCGGTTGCAGGTTGCAGGTTGCAGGGGTTCAGAGTTCTATCACCGTCACGGGTCTCTGCAACGAATTGGGAGGGTTTTGGTGGGGGGAGGAGAAACGGCGAAACAAAAGAGATTGGGGATTTGGAAAAAAAGTGGAAATAGCAGAAATTTCGTGGTGTGTTAAAGTAAACAGTCATAATAGGATTAGGGTTAATTTTATCTTTTAATTTCAATTGGACCTAATAAAGAGCCCATTGTAGGCATTGTATACATATTTCATTGTCTCCCTAGCGGGACTAAAAAAATATATATAATTATTAAAGATGATTATAGGTCTTATATTGTTAGTTAAAAAAACTATTATAGCTATTATTATTATGTAAAATAATAATAATAATAATAATAATAATAATAATAATAATAATAATAATAATAATAATAATAATAATATTTGCTTATCATTTTTTTAAGAATTTAAATAAGATCATTTTTTCAAACATAAAATTAGAAAATGGTCCTTTTATCTTTTTTTTTTAAATAGAAAAACCATATATCTTAGAGACATTTAAGATATTTCTTTCACTAAAAAAAAGTTTTCGAAGAAGAAATAGTGATGATAAATTATGTTACATTAAAATTTGCCTAAAAAAAGTATTTTAGTAAAAAGGGTTTACACGAGATTAATTTTGAAGAAAAACAATGTGATCCAATAAAATTTGTTTATATATTTATTAATTAAACTAAATTTAAATTTTAAAATAGAAATGGTAATAATATAATAAGATTAGATGTTCAATAATTTTCTTAAAGGCACCACTCATATGCTTATGTCAAAATAATTATGTTATGTGTTCCGATGTTTACTTGAAACTGTCTTATATTTAGACTTGAACGTGAGGTCTAGACTCTTTGAGAGACAGTGTCCGACTTGTCCTTATGTCAGGTAGCCGCTATCCAAATTGTTTGTGAGGAGATGGGGGTGGTACCTGCAAGACACTCCGATGCTTATGTTAGCAAGGATACCAACAGTTTTATAGTAGATTAGATCTGAATATACCCAAATGATTGTCAGTGTATTTATAATAGTATTAGTAACCATCATTGGAGTAATTCCACTTTTATTGGTGAGTGACCATTTTCTTTATCTTGAAAAGTTGTTAAGATTCTCCTTCTAGATGAATAGGAGATATCTTAATGGTTAATTACTTAAGTAGAATCGGGCTCTTATCTCGGTGCCCGACCTTATGGAGGTCGGGTAGAGATAGGTCAGGTAGATGTCCGTTTGTTTGGGCTTTATTTATTTTGGGCCTGACCTTTATATTGAGTCAGGGTATGAACAGTACCCTTGTTTGAGTTCGACCTTTTGGTTAGGTCGGATTCAAGCATGTGAGAAAATTGGACAGGTGCTGATAGGTAGGGCTATCACGTCAGGTTTTTTAGGTCTTCACTTTCAAGTCGGAAACCTGATGTGATTTCGAAATGTCAACTATCGCATCTGTTGACTTCCAATTTTGACACGTGAAGTACGGTTATATTGATAACCGTGCACGTCTTTAAATGAGAGGGGTGGTTTTACATTTTTGCCCCTTGGGTCTTATAAAACCCTCTCATCTCTTCTTCTTTCTTCTTTTTCGTTTCCTCTTCTTTTGACGCTTACTCCCTTCTCTCTTTCTCAAGATTTTCATCTTAAAGTTTCATTCCTCTTCTGAAGAACAAGTATTACCTTGATATTTTCTTTTGAAGAGGATCATCCGTTATTTTGCTATTTTTCATCCTCTCTTGCTCCCTTTGAAGAAAAAGGTTAGTTCTTTGCACTATGTATTACTTTGTGCATTTGATTCTTTAGAATTGAAAAATCTTGTTTGCATAAATGTAAAATCTTGTTTGTTGTCCTTGCTGTTTCCGTGTTTTGGGACTTGCTTTCTCCATAACTTTTAGCTTTCATATTTTCATGGAAATTGGTTCTTTCGCGCTTTTTTGGTTTATACACCGTTGTTGTCTCCTTTGTGTTGTGATGCCTCTAAATGATATTGTTTGGCTTCTGAAAATAATGTCATTTTTCTTTTTCCAAGGATGTCTTCTTTCTATTTTTTGGCTCTTTTATCTGAAAAAGGCCTTTGACTTGTAGTGATCATTTTTGTTTTCTAATGTAGGTATATCTCTTCTATATGCCTCGTTCAATTGTCTTGAGAATGTCATCCAAGGTCTCCGAGGAGTTGTCGAGATGGGTAGATATCTCGGTTCTTTCTGCAGTTCTTGTAAGATCTTCATTAGAGGGTTCAATAAAGATTACCTTATCATTCTGACTGTGGTCAGCCATAAGGCATTCTTGAGAATGGTTGTCTGAATCTTCATCTTCTTCAGAGTCATTTTCCAGATTTTTTCAAGAGGTCATAAGCCCCTTCTTCTTGTCTTTTCGAGATTTGTCTTCTTTCTTCAACTTGGAACAATCATATTTGTAGTGTCAAGCTTCTTTGCAGTTGTGCTAAATGACCTTGCTTAGGTCCTTCTTTGGTTCCTTTGAGCTGCTTCTTCTACTTCTTCCTCTTAGTTTCATCATCCTTCTAAGTTTCTTAGCAAAAAACACAAGCTCGTCATCTGATAAACAATCATTGGATTCATCATCCAATTTAAGAGCTACTGCTTTCTTTTTTGTATCATTTTTTATGTGAGTGATTTCATATGTTAGTAACTTTTCTCTCAGCTCATCATAGGTTATTTGTCTCAGGTTACTTCTTTCAGAGATAACAGTAGCATTTGTTTCCCACTCTTTAGTCAGACTTCTCAAGAATTTTCTCACTAGCACTTGTTCGGAGTGAGTATTAATGATGATAGAGAATCTCTCAAACATGTCATCATTTGATTCTCCTTCCTTCATAGAGAACATCTCATACTCTTTGCTCAGCATGTCAATTCTGATTTCTTTCACTTGTGTGGTGCCTTCATGTGTGACTTGGAGCTTATTCCATATTTTTTTTGCTATTTTATATCTTGAAATCTTTCGATATTCCTCAAAACTGATTGCATAGTTCAGCATGTTGATAGCTTTGGCATTGAGTTTCACCTTCTTCTTGTCATCTTCATTCCATTCTGCTTCGATTTTGGGAGTGACAACACCATCAACACCAGCTTTGGTAGGGATTTGATGATCATTCATGATTATCTTCCATAGATTGTAATCCACCGATTGAACAAAAATCTTCATTCTTTCTTTCCAGCAGTTGTAGTTTTTCCCATTGAAGAATGGAGGTCTGTTGTTGGACTGGCCTTTTGTTAGTGTGTAAGCCATTGTGTTGGAACCAACGTTGTTCGCCATTAAGATATCTTTGCTCCAAGCTGTGAAGTTTGATCTCTTTGAGCCAAGCTCTTATACCAATTGATGGTAATTAGTGGCTAAGAGAATGGGGGGTTGAATCTTGACCTCCTTTTTGTGATTACTTGTAACCTTGCGTTCTGTTGAGATGATACATGAGAGACTTTAGTTTTGTCTTCTGACGCGTTAGGAGTCAGAACAGAGTTACTTGCAAGAAGTGTTATAGTGAGAAGTTACAGAAAAGAGAAATAAGGAGATACTTTATTTTTGTCTCCTTTACTGCATAACCAGAAATAGAGAAGAGAGTAGAGAATGATACACAGATGTATCCTGGTTCAGCTCCCCAGTGCAATGTAGCCTACATCTAGTCTCCATCACAATAGTGACAGAATTTCGCTATCTTTCAATCCAAATTACAATCATCAATTCTTCCTAGGATCTACCCAATCCTATCTGGGACAAGTCTAAATTCTAACCCAACTTGAACTTGACTAGGACTCACCCTAACTTTTAACCGCAAAGTGCTAACCCAACTTGTAAGGGAATCCACTCAGGATCATGACACAAAACAGAAACACTTCCAAAGGATTTTTGAAATAACTTAGGCTTTTTCTCCAAGTCTAGCTCTCTGCCTTTCTCTTTCAACATTTTTTATGTAGCTTTTTGAATTTGAGCCGTGCATTTTTACTTTGGCCCCAAGTTTGTTTCTTGACCGTTGATAAGCAGTAGAGCACCACTGACTTCACTTTCTTTATTTGTTCAGAATGGTGCTTGTATAGAGTTTGATTTCTTCGCCGTTACTTTGGGCCAATTTTTTTTTATTTTGCTAAGGCTGTTTTTGTTTCAGGTGAGAATTATTTTAGGTGGAAGCAAATGAACCTTGGGCTATGAATATGTGTGGGCCAGATTTCATATAGCTTCATTCATTGCTTCTTGGGCTAGTTTCAATTCATTTTGTTTTCTGCACACTAAACAAAATTAATTACACAAACAATCATGCCTTGTGCATACTTAAATGGAGCTCAAATCCGCGATGGATTAGTTCTTGACCTGTCGGATTAGAAAATACGTGAAAAACCAAAAAAAAATTACACAAATAATTTAATATTAATCCAATAATATTTAGTTATCATCTTAATCATAGTTTAATTTTCTAAACTTAACATTGAAATATAACTTATATTTCATAAATTATAAATTGTAATTTACATTTTTTGTTAAGTATAATTTTAATTATAAGAATTTATTTAGCCACTTGACTTACAGGCTTATGGCTTCCTTAAATAATTAGTTTAGTTCTGTCCCTACATGTATTTATATATAAATATATAATGATTAATTTTAATAATTAATTTTAATGTGTAAATAGTATTTTTTTTTAAATAAAATTAACAAAATAAAGTAGCTACGGTTTAAGTCTACACATAAAGTTTTTCAAAGAAGGCAACTTAGATGAAGAAGATACCTAGAAATTAACACCTAATCTGCATGCAATCTCCATGGTGCCACCCTCATTGCACCCGAACTCAGCAACCCTTTAATTTTTATGATAGAAAAAGAAAAAGGTTAAAAAAAAAAAAGAAAAAGGTAATTCCTACTGTCCTTACATATAGTTACTTAATTAGTTAATTTATAAAAAAATTAAAAATTAATATTTAATTTAAAAATATAAAAATAAATAATTTTAAATATTTCATACTTACCTTAAAAGGAAAATTCGATAAATTCCATGTCCAATATAAAGGCACCAAATAATTTGCCAAATAAAGAATTTGAGAAAGAAAGGAAAGACTCCTTGTCTGTTCTCTCTATAGTCAATTTGCATTTGCTTCAATAGCCATAGATAACTGGTTTGCATCAACTGCATTGTCAACCTCCTCAGATCAGGCTCTCCCCCCTGCAAAGAGCCATTAAGAAGAATAACATTGAAATGAATCAAGAGACCACAGTGTAGTGTGATTGATATAACTTATAAGGAGGGAGATGAAATAGTCAAATAGGTGGCGTTGCTTTGGTTCGTACATATTTCAAGTGTGTGCATGCATTCAAACATCCATGTCTATTCATATTCAATTTCATAACAACACTGTGATGAAAATAACTCCCAAATATAAAACTATGAATTTAGCTTATTAACTCGGGATACCTTCAAACAATTTTTTTTTTATTTGGTTTTGGAAGGGAATAAAGCATATCATAGGGAAAAAAAAATTGAAAACTGCTTATAATAGCCTTATTTGTCAGAATTGGTTTTAAGAACTGGAACTCTGGAAGTAATATTGTGTTATTGCTGAAGGACTAATGGCAATGTGTACACTAATTAGAAAACGAGTTAGAGCAAATGTACCCAAATGATCAAACATTCAAACACCTTTCTTTCAAACTTATTCTCTCCGTTTATGCTTAATTCCCTACTAATCGCCTAACTAACTCACTTACTCGCTCTTAACTCTCTTTCTTAATCTTTTCAAACCCAACCGTTTCAATATCTAAATTGTAGTCTGGAGGAGAAAATATGAATAAAAATAGAAGAAATAAGAGAAGAAACGGAGGAAGTGCTAAATGAATTTTGGGGTCAGAACTCAACGTAGGTATGGTTGTGTTTGTTTATAGGGACGGGACACTAAGACAGAGATATAGAGACACAAAATTGTGTTTGATAAATGAGTCATGAACAGAGACATTATGTCCAAAGATACTGAATTATTGTATTTTGTGTTTATCCTGACAGAAAGGACACAAAGACACTAAAAAGAGACACAACTTATTTTTTATATTTTTTTTTATTATTCTTGTTAATTTTTTATAATTATATTTTTTATTATTATATTTTTTCAAATTTTTTGAATAAAAAAATAAGAATAAATTAGATTTTTAAAATTTGTTCTACTTTATCATCAAACAGAATACAAGAACACTAAATTATGTGTCTCTGTCCTTCATGTCTTATTCTCTATGTCTCACTACCACAAAAACGGAAGATAGTGACGGACAATTAGCAGCTATTTTGACAATGGTCGCCATCTGATGATTTTCCAGCAGTTTCAGTTACGAATGCGGGAAGAGCAGCTAGATGATTTGGTTTTGCCACAAATTTTAAAAAAAAACGCTGCTAACCTAATTTTTCTTTTTTGCGATATTTTAATTCCCCTTTCCCAAAAACACAACGCTCAGCACTCAGCAGCTTCAACAAATAAAAAAAGAAAGAAAGAAATGTTAAGAGGAGAGGGAGAAACGGAGAAGGAGAGGAAAGGGATGAGTGAGCAGGCCGTCGCTGCTGAGTTCGCCGCCGCCGTTGTGTTGCTGTGCCGTCAAAAAGCCAGATCTGCAATAGAAAGAACTGCGAAGAGAGAGAGAGACCGCATCAGCTCACCGCGAAGCCAGCGCCGTCGTCGTCCTCATCGCAGCTCTGCACCGTCGCGTCTTGCCACCGCCGCCACCACTGAGCTTGCCGTCGTCGCCACTAAAGCCGAAGAGAGAGAGGTGTGTTCGCGAAGAGTGGGAGAGCGCGCGCTCACGAAGGAGAAGAACGACGAAGAGTGAAGGAGAAGCAGAAGATGATGAACCCAGGGGAGAAGGAGGAGGTCCGTTCTCGCACCGTCCTGCTCTGCCGCTGCGGCTGCCGTCGATTGGGGTCAAGGCCGTCGCCGTCGCACCCTGTTCCAGTCACCATTAGGGTTTTTTGCTGCTGCCATTGATAGCGCCGCCGCTGGGAGGAGCCGAAAGGGGAGAGGAGGTCGCCGTCAAACACGCCGCCACCAGTTACAACCGTCGCCGAAACTGGGACAGATTCACCGGTAACTGCTTCTATTTTGTTCCAATATTCTCCTAACTTTCTTTCTATGCACTTTGAAATTGGTTTTGCTAATTTTTTTGTACCCAGTAATTGCTTTGCTTCATCGATGGTATGTCTTGTTTGCTTTTCAAGTTTAATTTTGCTGCCTGACTAACAATGACATGGGTATTGTACATTTTATTGATTTGTTATTTCCTTGGATATGTTGTACTGGCACTTGATAAACTTGTTCTCCACCATGAGGGTGTTGAGATATTATACTCATTAAAACAAAGGTAGATTTCATTACTTGCTTCCTCTAATTTGATGGCGTTTACCTATGTTGAGATATTTGATTTCATTAAAACAAAGGTAGATTTCATTACTTAGTTATTTTTATGATGGATATGAGAATATTAAGTAATAATTAGCCTTTGCATCTGATGTATGGTCCCAATTGAACCTTCTTTACAAGTCTTTGTTCTTTCTAATTGATAAATGTTGTTTTCCTCTTGGGAAGTTCATTATGACGAGTATTTGGAGTCAATGTGATCTCAAACTCTGTTTGTTACTGTTGGTTAAACTTCTATTTTGTAATCTTAGTCTGTTCTATTCTTAAAAAATCTGCACTGAAAAATCTGCTCTATTCTATTATTAGTGTGTGAAAATAATCAATAAAAGTAGTGGGGAGTGGATATTATTATTATTATTATTATTATTATTATTATTATTATTATTATTATTATTATTATTATTATAAAAAAAAGGCTTTTGCTTTTTTGTGAAAATAGTCAATAAAAGTAGTGAACATTTTTCTGTTTACATAGCTCCTTTTGTGTAGTTTGTACATTAATAATACATGAAGCTACATAGTTGCATTTTTTCTACTGAATATTCCAATGACCGTCAAACTACTATTGTTTCTAGTATGGGATCCTACAGATTAAGAGCTCCTTTGCTCTTTTTATAACAAAATTGCACCTATCAAGTTATTATTCTATGACATCGGAATCTCAATTCAATAAAAAGATTATTCCTAGTATGTTGGCACAGTATTTAGTTTTCATTCTTCAAGTTATGATGTCTCTATGGCCCATTTATATGGTTTCAGGTACAGGGAAAACTTCTTGTGCTCGTGTTATTGCCAATCAAGCAGTATGCTATTTTTTTAATCTATTACTTCCAGCCTTTTCCATATAGCTTTATTGTTGCAATGGTTTCGGAATATCCTAATGCTTGGTCAATTATTCAGCTGCAGCTTATTTGAAAATATCTTCACTTGCAAATGAACTTCCTAATGAACTTCCTAATGGTGCTATTATATTTCTGGATGAGGTAATGAAGCTAGACATTTTTCTGAGGAGTTGCTATGTGCCTCTCATTCTCTCAATGGTTTTCTTTTTATGTACCTTGCATATTGATTGTGACTTTGTCTTCTTTTTTGGGATACAGATTGATTCTTTTGCTGCTCCTCGGGATAATGAAATGCATGAAGCTACAAGGAGAATATTGTCAGTGTTGTTATGACAGGTTATTCTCATGTCCTGCTGCTTTATGTCTTTTGAAATTGTGTGGTAGTGTGTTAGCCCTGTTACAAATAAGAAAGAGAAGAATATATAACCGTGTATATTTTGAGAAATTCTTGACAATATGCCAAGAAGAATCCTAGACGAATTGCAATTTACAAATACTCTTATAAGGGAATTGTAGATCCCCAATCTCTCCCAAAAGATCCCAACTGACTAGAGACACTTATCGCTACCCTATTTCTTCTATTTATACTAATTTCACATGAATGAATTGTAACTAATATGGTCCTAACATTGAGCTTTAACAAGTATTCAGCCTTTAAGCAAATAGTCTTGATTGATCTATGTAAATAAATAGGCCAAAGAGAAAAAAGGTTTATTATTGTTTTGATTATAGGATTTAGTTTGTGATGAGATTATATCTGCAGTGGTTCCAAGTAAGCTGTTGACTTAATTTTCATTAGATAGTAAATGGCCTGATAAGTAATAACTGTGAATAGACCCTTGTTAAGCAATCTGTTCAACAACTAATTGAAACCATATGTCGAACTTGCTGAAAGTTTAAATTTTAATAGAATTTGACCGTTGTAAGGAATCAATTTTGCAGATAGATGGCTTTGAGCAGGATAAGAAAGTGGTCGTGATTGCTGCTACCAATAGAAAGGAAGACCTTGATCCTGCATTAATCAGGTGAGCTTCAATACAAGTTCCTCTGCAGCTTGCTATTGTTTGCATGGCCGATCAAATCTTATTCTAACTGCTATTTCTTTTCATGTTAGCCGGTTTGATACTATGATCCCTTTTGGCTTACCTGATCACAGTAGTCGTCAGCAAATAGCATCCAAATATGCAAAGCACCTAACCAAACCTGAACTAGATGAACCTGCCAGAGTTATAGAAGAGTAAGTTGGTCTTGTTTTTTGTCCTCCACAACTGGGCTATTAACTTACAGGTTGGTTGGTGGGCAGTCAAAATATTCCTGTTGTGATGAATTCTAGTCTTGTTCCTCAGTTTGTCACCTGAATTTTCTGTACAAGACCCTGGATTGAAGGTTTTAATGAGAAGCCTGCTCCATTACCTAAGGTAAATGAAATATGTTATTGGTGTAGACATTATTTTCTTCATTTCTCCCAACTCTTTCCTATTTAGTATTTAAAATAGCACAAGTGATTAACAGTTTGATACTATTCCATTTAGTAATTGATCATATATAAATTTCTTTCTACTTATTTTGTATAGCGAAATATATTGATTGACAACAATTATTATTCAGTATCTTTTTTATTTATATTTATGCAGGATGTTAGCAAAATTTATGGTCAGTTACCTGCTTTGAAGGCTCTCAACTTATCTAACAACTTAATGTCACTACATAAATCAAAACTTCCACCACTGTAAAGCATCTGCATTCTAGTTTTAAATAATGCTGGTGTAGATTGGGAGCAGGTTCCTTTCTATATCTTTCCCCAACTTATATATGCTGCTTGAATTTCCAACAGTGTTTATTTATACCTCATTTTTCCCTGTATATATATATATGCTAATATGTGCACAAGTAGTGCTCGAGTATCATGTTTTTGGATTTTACAAATAAGTATTTTTTAGTTAACATTTTGAATTTATCTTTGAGTTTAATATTGTTTATTTAGTGTTTTTTATATTAATATCTCAAATTTAATAAATATGATGTAAAGAAAATAGGTTATAGTAAAAAAAATGGTATAAATTATTGTAATTAATCAATTTTTTTAAGCAAATATATGAAATTGCGGCGGTTTTGAACCGCTGCAATTTTTTTTAAAAAATCATCCATAATTTTGTGGCGGTTTTGTGACCGCTGCAATTTTTTTTAAGTCCAATAACTGAAATAGTGGCGGTTTAAAACCGCCGCTAAATCAAATGACGCTAATCCTTGGTTTTGCTGCGGTTGTGCCAGCGGTTTTCCAAAACCGCCGCAAAATCAAATCTCCACCCCTTAATAGGCGACGGACGCTTTTGGAACCGCTGGAATTTTGTTTCGCGGCGGTTAAAAACCGCCGCAAATCCATAAAAAAACCGCCGCTATTCGGCGTGTGTCTTGTAGTGTCTTATCTTCTCCTGTTCTCAAAAACAAATGTAGCTTATGTGACGCTGAGACTTGAGACCGAAGAGTTTTGAGATAATATTCAAAATAACTCTTGAAATTTGACCATCGACTCAATTTAGTCTCTTAATTTTTAGTTGACCCAATTTATATCCTAAAACTTTAAGGCATGACTCAAGTTATCCATTCACTCCATTTTTGTCACAGAGAAATGTCGTGGTACATTTAGTTGACACCTGGCTTAGTCTCTCATAGTTTTGAAGCACACCCACACACACCCCAATCTCTCTCACTCTCAGTCTCTCACAAGTCACATTAGGGTGGGAAGCTCACTGGTCACCCCAGACACCATCACACTAACAGAGCTTACTTCAACGGCTCCACCACCTCCGTTCATTGCCAACACACACTCACTATCATCGCCATGTTTCTCCCTGAATCCTCTTTTATTTTTTTCTTCTTGCTCTAGATTTTTGTTAGATTTCCTTTGTTTGGTTATATGGGGCATGGGGAGACACTGTGGAGGTGCAAGGTGGAGAGAGAGAGAGAGAGAGAGAGAGAGAGAGAGTTTCGGTCCTATTTTTGTGAAGAAAAAGAGAATGAGAAAGCTAGTTAGAACTGAAAAAGAAAGAAAGGGGGAAGGTGTTTGGTTATCTGAGTCAAGCGACACCGCCGTGATGTAAGGTGGACAATAATAATTAGAACTGAGGAAAAGAGAAGGAGAGAGTGTTTCGGTTCTGTTTTTGTGAAGGGAAAGAGATAATGAAAAATTAGTTATAACTGAAGGAGAAGAGAAAGGAGGAAGGCTTCGATGGTGATCTACGGTAATAATCTAGGACAAGAGAGATGCCGCGACAGTATAGGGTGGACGATGGTAGTCATCATAACAGAGGAAAAGAAATAGAGGGAGAGAGTATTTTGATCCTATTTTTGTGAAAGGAAAGAGACCATGAGAAAACTAACTAGAATTAAAGGAGAAGAGAAAGGAGAAGAAGGCTTCGGTGGTGATCCATAGTAATAATGGAAGAAGAAGGGAGAGAGAAGGGATTGCTGGTGAGAAGAAGTGGCTCGGTGGTGGATTCACAGAGAAGGAAGAAGGGGCTGCAAGAGAGAGGGTAGAAAGGGAGAATGAAAGAAAAGAAAAGAAGGAGGGTGGTGGTTTAAGAGTGGTAGTTCGGGTGAATGCCAGCAGTGAGGGGATGACCGACGGCGCAGTGATGGTGATGAAAAAGTTGATGATGGTGTTGAGAGAAAGTGGCTGCATGGTGGTGTGAGGAAGAAGAGAGTGTTACTGCTGGTATTTTGTTTGAGAAAGAGAGGGAAAAAACTAGGGCTCGCACAGTGGTTTGAGCGAGTGGGAGGGATGCGTATGCATTGCTTCCGCATACGTACGGAATCCTCTCCAGTGACAAAAATAGACTGAAGAACTAACTTGAGTCATGCCTTAGAAATTAAGGGATCAAATTGAATCAGGGTCAAATTTCAAGAGTCATTTTAAGTATTAACTCGAGAAGTTTTAGTAGGTTTTGAGAAAATTTAGTCTAGGCATCCCGCTTAGGCTATGTTTGGTTGGAAGGAAAGAAATAGACAGAAAGAAAATAGAAAGAAAAGAAAAGAAATTGAGCGAATTTTTATTTTCTTTAGATGTGTTTGGATGGAAGGAAAATAAGAAGGAAAGAAATGTTATAAAAGGACAATCTTACTCTTGTATTATAAAATATATTAAAAAAAGTGAAAGGGTAATATTGAAAATAGAGAGAGAAAATAAGTTTCATCTCCCTTTTTCTTTCCAATATTAGAGAGAAAAAAATTAGTGGGTCCCACCAATTTTTTTCCATCTCTTTTTCTTTTTTTCTAATTTTTCTTCTCAACCAAACAATGAAAAATAATCATTTTTCTTCCCATTTCTTTTTCTCCCTTTTCTTTTCTTCAATTTTCCTTTCAAATAAACATAGCAGTGCGGATAGTCGTAGTTGAGGCTTTAGTTACAAATTATGTGTTTTTTAGTATGTTGCATTTGGGGTGGGTTCAATATTTAACCAAAACCAAATAGTAACTGAAAATCTTTAAATGTTAGATGTGTGTATTTTAAAAAAATTTGTCATATAATACTTAATATTAAAAACGGTCTAATTTATTTTACTACAACAAAATATAAACAGTCTTTTGATTTTTTTAATTAAAAGATTACAAATTTCATGAATAATTATAATATTATCAAATATAATTTAAAAAAAAATTATATTGCAAAGTGAAGGTTTTATAGGTCTTGAGAAAAGAAGGTTTGAATTAAAATACTTTTTTAAAGTTAGAAGTGTAAAACAGAGCAAGCAGAAGATTTTTCGACTTTAGTCTCTTGCAACTACAGAAAATAAAAGAAGAAAGAATAAAGAGAATGACACCGACAAATATCCTAATTTAATCTCGAAGTGAAATGAAGTTTATGTTCAGTCTCTACCATAAATGATGACGGAATTTTACTATATCCAATTCAAGATTACAATCACCAATATCAATACCAAAACCAAGACAAAAACAAATCGAACCAAATCGGTTCTATGCCAAGACAAACAAAACAATAATTCCATGCGTACTTCACAAACCAACGCCAAGATCAAACAAAAACACCAAGAACAAACAGAATCAAATAACAAACTCAATCTAAAACTGTATGAGCTTTTTTTCCTAATTTATGCCTTTTCATTCATAGGCTTTTTTAGCTCAATGAATCATAAGTCTTTTTTCATTTATTAAGAAGACACAAAAACTAAATATCAAAAGAAACCAAAATAAAGAAGAATTTTACTTTAACGTATAGTGTTTTTGTCTCTGAATATTCTTTTTGTTTTTCTTTAAACTTTGGTTCTTCTACTTATATCAAAAACCAAGCTAATATATACTAGCTATTGTAGCTAATTAATTTCCATTGATGACTTGATACTTTTTTTTCTTTGGATAGCTGCAAATTTCTATATTCCTTTTATATCTTATTCTTAATATTTGATTATTTTTAAATATAATCAAATCAATACTTTATTATTCACAATAGTTATTTGATGTCTAATCTCTCTCATAATTATTATGATTATTTTCTTTTTTATTTAGTCTCTTTCATATTTTGTTCTTAATGGTTAGTTTTTTTCAAATCAAATCAAATTACTATACATATTAATGTTAATCCTGAAATTTATAACACAAATAATAATGACATTATAAATTAAAATCAATTCTTAATCAATCAACTAAATATTTTTTTATCATAATAAATAATAAAATCTTTTTATACAGGATTCTAATGACCTCAATAAAAATTAATGCCATAGCTTATTTATAAAAAAATTGGTGATAACTTTGTGAGAAATATTGCACAAATTAATCAGAAATAAGAGAAATAAGAGTTTTAATAAGGAAGTGACCAAATTGGCTTGTTGTAAATACTGGAGGTAACAAAGACTAAGCATGAGAAGGGGATTAACTCGTGTTTAATATTTTTTTTAATCAAATATCTATGAATGCTTATTAAATTTTATGATTTGTATGTAGTAGAAAATGTTAGCATTCAATTTAAGAAATCTTTTGATGTATTGATTTAGAACAACTTCCAATTTTAAAGAACAGACAAGTAGATATTTTGAACATACGTTAGTAAACATTTAAGATCGCTATTTGAAAGAAACTTCAAATCGTAAGAGAGTCTCTAATTATCCTTGTAGAACTTCAGATCTTACTAGAGAGGCGCCGAGATATCAACAAATTGTAATATAAACGTAACTAGGAACCTTTTAACTCATATATGTTAAGCATGAAAATGAATTTAAGAAATTAGAAGAATTACATCATGTATAATAATTCGATTAAAATATCTACATCCAATCCTTAAGAATATTTAAAAGTTTTACGGTTAAAATAAATGTATAAAAAAAATTTTAATTAAACTTTTTTATCATATTTTTTTTACTCAAATTGAACCGTAGTACAATATAAGAATTTTAGGTTCTCTTTGATGATAAAGACACAAAAAAATGAACAAAAATTAAAAAGTACAACACATAGACATAAATATATATAATTATATTTTTTTATTATTGTGTTTGATAACAATATACATAATAGTACATCAAATTTTTATTCATATTAAAATATTAAATTTATCCTCATAAGTAACACTACTATCACCACCACTCTTAACATCTACGACCACCACCATCATTTACAACCATCATCATCACCACGTACTATCAGATTTATCATCATCTATAATTAACAAAAATTCGTGAAATAAATTTCTTAACGATAATCATTTATCTATCTCAAAAAAAAAAAAACAGAAAAAAAAAACTAGTAATCACAATAACAATCAACCAAAATTTAAAAAAAAAAATCAAGAGAACAAGAGAGACGGGATAACGGTAATAAAAGGGGAGAAGAAGGCAATGGCGGTTGCGAGTTGTTGGAAGACAATGACAGTTGCAAAACACAGAGGAAGACGAGTAGGCACGACGCACGAGTGTTCTAGTGTTACGAGTGGTGGATGACAACGGCGCTGTGAGTTTCTGGGTCGTAAGAGGTGGACGATGATGGCTCTGGGATGACACTACGATTTCACTATTTCGCGAGAGCTGCATTGCAATGGCACTGCAATTGTTTTAGTGATGGGCAACAGATCTGGATGAGTGGTAAAAAATGGCAGCAACGATGGTGGCAGAAAGAGGAGTGATTGGGAGAAGAGGATAGCGATAAAAGAACATGGAGGAGGGAAGAGGAAAGGGGAGAGAGAGAAAAAGAAAGAAACATTATTAGAGTTAAAATTAAATTTAAAAATTATTCAAGGACAAAAAAGAAAAAATCAGTGTCTTGTGTCTATGTTTTAGTGTCTCAATTTAAAGGTGGTATATAAAATTTGTGTATTTATGTCCATCTATGTCTTTTTGTATCCATCAAATTTTTGTGTCTCACCAAACTAAAACAGAGGACATGTATTATCATGTCCATGTCTTAGAGGGACATGGATTGTAACCAAATGCTACCTTAGGTATTCTCATGTTCTTTTTAAGTAAGACCCAAATTGAATACTTCACCAATATAAAAATCTTAGATATTATTGTTTCAAATCTTCTTAGACTAAGAAGTGACTCGATTAATTAAATATCCCAACAATTAAGAACTTTAGATATTCTCCTAACTTTTCTGTGTAAGATTTAAATTAAATTACAACCTAACTTAAGAATTTTATATATTATTACCTCAAACTTTCTCAGACTAAGAAGTCTATCACTTAATTAGATATCCCACCAATTAAAAGCGTTAATTATGTTCCTGACTTTTTAGGTCATACTTAGATCAAATCACAATTTGACCTAAAAATTTTATATATTATTTACTTAAGGCGTTTGAGAACTAAGATCAGTAGATATGTATTAGAGTTTAGAAACTCACTGATATAGTTATATATTTATATCATAGATTAAGTTTACATTTGAAATATATATATATATATATTCTCCTACAACATAATCTATAATACACAGATACTGATATAGATACAGAATATGGTACAACATAAAATACGCGTAGACACACAAATTTAAAATTTTTATAAGACTTAGGAGACGACATACATATAAAATATGAAATATTTTTTAAATAAATTATAATGATGTTTCAGTATTTTATTAATATTAAAATATAAATTAATTTTTAATATATTTTTTTAATTATATAAAATATTTAAAATATTTTTTATTTTAATAATTAATAATATATACTATTTCTAAACTCATTTCAAGAATACATATTAAGAATAAGACTGGACATGCTGACATATGATGATATTTAGGTGTGTCCAAACGTGTATGAAAAAAATTTATTTTTTATTAAAACACGGTTGAATACAAAAAACATGCGTGTTAGACGAATATCGATAAATATTGTATCTAAAATATATCCGACACACGAATACGGTAAATAAAAAAAAATGACTTTGCTTCATAGAACACAACTTTACCTACACATTTTCAAATAAAAGGTTTAACAAAAAATTCTTATTTACTCCATAATTTAAATCATTTTCCTTCTCTATCACTTCTATTTCTATTATTTTATTTAAGTTAACAACCAAGGTATCTCTATCTATGTATATGAAGCATAAAAAGTTTATTGTTCTATTATTTTGTGTTTGCTCTTCCTAGGCATGTTGCTGCTGCATTAAGTAGCCAAGTACATGGTGTATCTATGTTTTATCCATTTCCCCTCAATTTCCTTCTTCATCAGCAGCATTGTTACGATCATGTGCTTTTAACATACATATATAACTACTGCGGCAATTCAACTTTTGTACTTCTTTACATAAATTGATTACAACATAAATAAATGTAACATCATCATTATCATGGTGTTTTTATATTGCTCATTTTCAAACCCTAGACACAAACACAAGCTTATTAAACCCTAAACCATAATTCAACAACTCTTAATAAACTTGTAAACTCGATTTTGAGAACTAGGACTATAAACTATATAATATAAGTTTGACATTACAAAACTCATTATACAATTACAATCTATTATATATAATTCAACAAGCAAATTTAAAGGAAAAAAATAAATATGTGGAATGAAATAATTAATTAATTAGGAAATGACCTGATTTTTGTTAAATTATTCCTCTAAATTTCAGAAAGAACTACTCTCCCCATCATGTTCAGCTTCTGAGGGAGCTTCATCTTCAAATTCTTGCAAGCTCTGAATCCCAAAGGCTCCATGTCCATCTCCAAAGGCTCTAATATGATCCTTAAGTGACCTCTTGTGCTTGAAGTCAGATCCACACAAACAATACCAAACCTTGCCGCAGTTCTTCTCATGCGTCCGCCAGTCGCCTTTGACGGCGAAGGGCTTCCGGCACTTCCGGCACATGTAGGGTTTGATGCCATGCTTCCTCTTGTAATGTGTTTGGAGGGTTCTAAAATCCTTCAAGGGCCTTGCCCTTGGGTGCTCAATGTTGTGCTTGCAACCTTGTTCACAACAAAAACATGGAAGCCTTAGCATTGCTGTTGGTTGTGTTCCTTTTAGAGAATCAGGTCCCTTTCTGTATTGTGATCCATGTCCCCACATATGCATCTGTAAAAACAATTTCACAAATTTAATACTTATATCTATCCCTCAAATTAAAAATGCATTATCTATATATTATGGAGGTTTATTATAATTTAAACTTCTATTGTGGTCTAATTGTAATTATTCATAAATTATTTGATGAGTTTGGAAAACTCTAAATTAATATTTGTGATGACTAAACATTATTAAAATAATTAATTACAAAATTATTAATTTGATTTTCATTTAACATATGTTAATTAATAATTTTGTGTTGCAGATTTTATATTTGGGCCGAAATGAAAAGAAGAGATCCCAAGCCCAATAAAATCAATATTCAGCCTTGATGTTAAAATTATTATGAGGATGGTGGCTGAAACAAGTGTTTTATTAAATGGGCTAGCAATTGTGATAAGAAGCCCAATTAAAGGTCTTGGTATGAGACCAAAAATGCTTGGTCCGAAATTAAAAGGAATTGGGGCACAATATTATTTTATTCACTTAACAAAAGAAATCCATTCCTTTGATTATGCACTGCATGCTCCAACGGAACTCCTTTACTCATCATGATGGATTTCAAAATTTATTAGAGTAAAGTTAATAAGTGCATGGGAAATATGAGAGAGAGTGTCATTGACATGATTGATGGCATTAACGTTACACGCCACCCAGGGAAGTAAAAGCAAGCTATTTTCAATTAATGTGTTTAATCACTTTGAATTGCTTTTCTTCAGATTCTCTCTTCTCTCTCATCTCTTTCTTGCTTCCTCTTCGGTCACTTCAACAGAAATTATGGAAGCCATGGAAACTACTTTGAGCTATCAAAATGAAGAAAGAGCAAGCTACAAGACCATCACAATGATGGCAAGAAAACACAAAAAATATAGTGGCTGAGATTCTTATCACATATGGTAAGATATGGTGATGATATCTTAGCCTCTCCATACCAAAAATGGAGGAAGAAGATTCGGCCAGCATGGAGGAGATTCTTGAAGCATGGCTTGTCTTTGATTCTGCTCAACCACCACAGGGAGTAGCTAGAGTGGCGAAGTGATGGTTGAAGGCAGAGATTAAAGCAGATGAAGTCATCATCATCATGAAGCATCAAGGGCCAGAATTCCATCTTGGAGAGCAAGCCAAGGATGGAGAGCTCGGATTGATGAAGGGTGATGATCAAGAAAGGACTAGAGGTAATTGCATGTTGGTTAATGCATGGTTATCTCTTCTCTCTCTTTGTGGCCGAACCGGTTTTGTTGAAGGAGGAAGAAGTTGGTTCGGTTTTGGCTTCAATAAGTGGAGGCTCCCCTCTTCTATATTAAGGGTGGACAGCCACTGTTTGAAGCAAGGAGAAAAATTGAGAGTGCAAGGCACAGTGTTCTCAGAGCTACCTGAGCTAACAGTTTTCTCTTCTCCTTCAATGTATTCTGTTTAGTATTTTTCTGTTTAATTTTGTCATGTCTTGAGTCTCATGGAAAAGGCAAACAGTGAGGTTTGTATGAAAAAGCCATAGAGCGGAAAAAGGCAGAGAGTGCAAAATTAAAAGAAAAAGCCATAGATGTCTTAGAGTTCCTTTGTTCATCTATGTTGTGTTTCATGATTCTGTGGGAATCCCCTTGTAAGTTGGGTTAGCACTTTACAGTTTGTAATCTGATTGATTATAGTGAAATTCCATCATTGTTGTGATGGAGACTGGATGTAGGCTGCACTGCACTTAGCAGCCGAACCAGGATATATCTGGGTGTAATTTTCTTCCTCTCCTACTCCATTTCTGTTTTCTACTGCACAGGAGCAAAAACCAAAAAAATGTCTCGTGCCAAGTGACGAGACAAAATGAAAATGTCTCGTGGCTAGGGACGAGCTAAAAACAGAAAAGTCTCTTCTGAATCCAGCAAGTGTTAGCAAGCAAAAAAAGGGGCTAAGATTCAACCCCCCCTTCTCTTAGCCACTGAAACCATCAATTGGTATCAGAGCTTGGTCTCAAAGAGATCAAGCTTTGCAGCTTGGAGTAAAGATCCTCATGGCAGAAAACAGTGGCGCAAATGTGGTGTCTTATAATCTAACTGAAGGACAATCAAGCAACAGACCCCCTCTTTTCAATGGGAAAAACTATACCTATTGGAAGGAGAGGATGAAGATATTCGTACAAGCAGTGGATTACAGACTTTGGAAGATTATCCTCGAAGGGCCTAAATTTCCAACTACCACAAGTGCAGAAGGAGTTGTTTCTATCAAACCAGAAGCAAGATGGACCGAGGAAGATAGGAAGAAGGTGGAGTTAAATGCCAAGGCAATAAATCTGCTCAATTGTGCTATCAGCTTTGAGGAGTACCGACGGGTATCAAGATGCACAACGGCAAAGGAAATCTGGGACAAATTGCAAATCACCCATGAAGGAACCACCATTGTCAAGAAGACTCGGGCAGATATGCTAAACAGAGAATATGAAACGTTTGCAATGAAGGAAGGAGAGTCCATTGATGAACTCTTTGAACGTTTCAATGCTATCATTGTTGGCTTAGATGCTCTGGGAATTACACATTCTGATTCTGTGCTAGTGAGAAGAGTGTTGAGATGTCTCACAAAAGAGTGGGAGACTAAAGCTTTAATTATTTCTGAGAGTAGTAGCCTAGACTCCATAACACTTGATGATTTGAGAGGAAATCTTCTTGCTTTTGAAAATACCTATTTGAAAAAAGATACAAAAAAGAAAGGAATTGCATTTTCTTCTGTGACTAACCCCCTGGATGATGAATCCAGTGATAACTCTTCTGAAAATGAGTTTGTTTTATTTGCAAAAAAATTCAGGAAAATGGCTAAGCTCAGAGGCAAAGGCAGCAGCACAAGGAAAGTGAAGAAAGACCTCAGCAAGGTAACTTGCTACAATTGCAAGGAAATGGGGCATTTCAAATCTGATTGTCCCAAGCTGAAGAAGGAGGAAAAGCCAAAAAGAGGAAAGAAGAAAGGACTGATGGCCACATGGGAAGACTTGGAGAATGATTCTGATGATGATGATGAAGAAACCGAGACCAAGTCACAAACATGTCTCATGGCAGACCACATAGATCAGGTGTGCCTAGCATCCCAAAGGAAAGAAAATGTGTGGTATATGGACAGCGGATGCTCTAGGCATATGACCGGAAAGGCAACCTTCTTCATAAAGCTTGATGACTATGATGGAGGACTTGTCACTTTCGGTGATGATGCAAAAGGAAAAATTGTGGCTGTTGGGAAAGTTGGTAAAAACTTTTCTTCTTGTATAAATGATGTTCTCCTTGTACATGGCTTGAAACATAATTTGCTTAGTGTTAGTCAACTTTGTGATTTGGGTTTTGAAGTTATCTTTAAGAAATCTGTTTGTTTAGTTGTGTGTGAAAAAACTGGGAATGTTCTTCTTGAAGCTAAAAGATGTAACAATGTGTATGGATTAACTCTTGAGGATTTAAAGGAACAAAATGTAACATGCTTCACATCTTTTGAATCTGAAAAATGGCTTTGGCATAGAAAGTTGGGACATGCTAGCATGTATCAAATTTCTAAGTTAGTCAAAAGAAATTTGGTTAGAGGAATCCCAAACATCAAGTTTGATAAGGATCTTACTTGTGACGCTTGTCAATTAGGCAAACAAGTAAAATCCTCTTTTAAATCAAAAGATGGAATCTCAACCAAAAGGCCATTGGAAATGTTACATATTGATCTTTTTGGTCCTACTAGAATTCAAAGCTTAGGAGGTAAACATTATGGTCTTGTGGTGGTAGATGATTATTCTAGATTTGGTTGGGTACTTTTCCTTGCTCATAAGAATGATGCTTTTCATGCTTTTTCCACCCTTTGTAAGAAAATTCAAAATGAAAAGGATTTGAAAATTGCCCATTTAAGAAGTGATCATGGAAGAGAATTTGAAAATCAAGATTTTGAAAAATTCTGTGATGACTTAGGGATTTCTCATAACTTTTCATGTCCTAGAACCCCCCAACAAAATGGGGTAGTTGAAAGAAGGAATAGAAGCCTTCAAGAAATGACTAGGGCTATGTTATGTGAGAGTGAAATTCCTAAATTCCTATGGGCTGAGGCTGTGAACACAGCATGTTATATTTTGAATAGAACAATCATTAGAAAAGGGTTAAAGAAAACACCTTATGAGTTATGGAAAGGAACCCCTCCAAATCTTAAGTACTTTCATATTTTTGGATGCAAATGCTTTGTGCTTAATAATAAAGAAAACCTTGGAAAATTTGATCCAAAATCATATGAAGGAATGTTTGTTGGATATTCCACCACAAGCAAGGCCTATAGAGTTTATCTCAAGGAGCATAGGACAATAGAGGAATCCATACATGTTACTTTTTGTGATTCTAACTTAGTTCCCAGTATTGTGAAGGATATTGATTCAGATTGTGAAGAGGCTGCAACAAGTAAAGAAAATCCCAAATCTGTACAAAATGAAGAATCTGTCAGCCCGGTTTTATCTCGTCAGATTGTAGGAGAAACTTCCAATTTATCTCCTGAGCAGACACGAGAAACTGAAACAGTGAGACCACCAGAAGTTCATCAAAGTTCAACACCTGGCCGAAAACCTAGAGAATGGAAGTCTATGAGGGGTTATCCTCATGACTTCATCATTGGTGATCCCTCTCATGGTGTAACAACAAGATCCTCCACCAAAAGGCAAACCGAACCTAGCAACTTAGCTCTCTTGTCACAAATGGAGCCCAACAATGTCAAACAAGCTCTTGAAGATCCATCATGGGTCAAAGCCATGCAAGAGGAGCTAGCTCAATTTGACAAGAATGAGGTTTGGACATTAGTACCTTATTCGGATGGTATGAAGGTAACGGGTACTAAGTGGGTCTTTAAAAATAAACTTGGTGAGGATGGACAAGTTGTTCGTAACAAGGCTAGATTAGTGGCCCAAGGTTACGATCAAGAAGAGGGTATAGATTTTGATGAGTCTTTTGCTCCGGTAGCTAGAATGGAAGCAATTCGGTTGCTTCTTGCCTATGCCGCCCATAAAGGTTTCAAAATGTTTCAAATGGATGTTAAGTGTGCTTTCCTTAATGGCTTTATTGATAGAGAAGTGTATGTGGCACAACCCCCCGGTTTTGAACATAAAGAGTTTCCAAATCATGTTCTTAAATTATCTAAGGCTCTTTATGGGCTTAGACAAGCTCCAAGAGCTTGGTATGAAAGGCTTAGTGCCTTCTTGTTGGAAAATCAATTTCAAAGGGGTACCACCGACACTACTTTATTTATTAAAGCATCTAATGATGACATACTTCTTGTTCAAGTTTATGTTGATGACATTGTATTTGGATCGGCCAACATTTCCTTGTGTGAAGAGTTTGGAAAACTCATGACTAGTGAGTTTGAAATGAGTTTAATGGGAGAGCTTACCTTCTTTCTTGGCCTCCAAATTAAACAAACTCCTAGTGGTACTTTTATTTACCAAGGAAAGTATGCAAAAGAACTTATCAAAAAGTTTGGCCTAGAAAATTCCAAAGCAATGAGTACACCAATGCATCCCAACACAAAACTTGAAAAGGATGATGATGGTCAAGATGTGGATGAAACAAGGTATAGAGGAATGATAGGTTCACTCATGTACCTTACCTCCTCTAGACCAGATATTGTTCAAAGTGTGGGTGTATGTTCAAGATTTCAATCTCACCCAAAAGAATCCCATCTTACGGCTGTTAAACGCATCATTAGATACATTAAGGGAACTTGTGATTATGGCTTGTGGTATCCTAAATCTGATGAATTTTGTGCAGTAGGGTTTTGTGATGCAGATTATGCGGGAGATAGAGTGGATAGAAAAAGCACCTCCGGCATGTGTTGCTTCCTTGGAAGCTCACTCAATATGTGGTCAAGCAAAAAGCAAGCCACAGTGGCTTTATCCACAGCTGAAGCAGAATACATTTCCGCATCTGCATGTTGCACTCAATTAATTTGGTTAAAAACACAATTAGAAGATTACAAATTAAAAATCAATAGTATTCCTTTATTTTGTGACAATATGAGTGCCATAAACATTTCAAAGAATCCTGTTCTACACTCAAGAACAAAGCACATTGAGATAAAATATCATTTTATTAGGGAACATGTGCAAAAGGGTACTATTGATATTCAATTTGTAAAATATGAAGACCAAATTGCTGATATTTTTACAAAACCTCTCTGTGAAGACAGATTCTGCACCTTAAGAAAAAGTTTGGGAATGTTTGATTTAAGTTTCATTGAAAATTTGTGAATATGTGACTCTGTTCAGTTTTGCTCGTAGGTTTGGACGAGATAAAATAATGGCATAATGGAAGAGCTGTGGTCAAGGGGGAGGCAACGCAGAATTTAATTCCTATTGGGCCCACTGAATCTCTTTGATCTCACTCTGACCGTTTTGTTAGTTCATCATTTTTTCTGAAAATCAAAATCTTTCTGTGGTCTTATCACATCATATCTTAATAGGGGAGGATAGTAGAAAAAGAGAGTGACTGATCTAATGATACTCTGAATTTTCTGATGCTTATTGCCTGCCAATTTTATTTGATCTGATATGTTGGCTGACCTTTATGTTGCTGGATATTTTTGCTTGATTGAATTGTTTGGCAGGAAATATTTTTGAACATGTTGAGTTTTGGTTACCTGTTGCTGCTGCTGAATGCTCTGTTATTTTGCTCTATGTGTATTTGACTCACGGGAACTATTTTCATGTGTCTTGGATGGCTGTACCAAACTTAACTCGATGCTGTTTTGTTTTATACTTGAATTATTATGGATTGCATTGCTTTGCAGGGTCCCTCCTTGATGACAAAAAAAAAAAAAAAAAAAAAAAAAAAAAGGGCTGAATTGAAACTGTTATGTTTCATTAACTTATTTTGCTTTGTATAATGTGTTGTCCTGTTTTGCTTTGTTCTGATCTGTCTCTGTTTTGAACACTCTGTGTTAGTGGATTAATTTCGAGTTAAGCTTTGATTGTCATGTGCTCAAATACATGTGTGCTGACTGGACCATTGTGTTTTGGTGAAAAATAAATATTTTATTATGTTGTTTTCATTTATTTTGCAGTGCCCCTTGATGCCAAAAGGGGGAGAAAGTGTTGAAAATTGAAATTAACAAAACAGGGATGAAATTCCTGTTTTGGATTTATGACCTCCCTCGTTTTAAGCTTCAATATTTTATTATGTGTTTGATGTTAATAATGCATCTGATTGATGCTTGCTGTTTTGAGTTGATGCTTGAAGCTTTGAAGTTTGTAATTTAATATTTATCTTGATAAAATGTTTGTTGTATTACATTTGACTTACCTTGATAACATTATTGTTGTTTAGGTTGCTGTTTTGAATTATTTTTGGCAGTTCCTTTAAATTGTGTAATGTATTAAAACTGCCTTGTTTTGTTACTCAAATGTTTTTTATCATGTTGTTTTGCTCTGATATCCTAAACAAAAAAATGTTTGAAAAATATTTGGATATTTTTTATGATTGAAAAAGTTTGAGCAGTAAATTAGTTTATGATATCAAATGAGTTTTTGATTATCAATTAAAACTGCTCATAAATCAAGCATTTAGCATCATAAAACATGCTAAATAATATTGCAACTTGAAGCTTGATTTAAAGTGTTACAGGTTAGTGCTTCCCATGGTAAGATAAGCATACATCAAGGGGGAGCAATGTGACATTTTGAAAGGGGGAGAAATTCAAATTCAAAGGGAGTAATCTTTACTCAATTTCTAAATTTCTTCCATTTCAATTTTAATAATGTTTGTCATCAAGGGGGAGATTGATGAGTTTGGAAAACTCTAAATTAATATTTGTGATGACTAAACATTATTAAAATAATTAATTACAAAATTATTAATTTGATTTTCATTTAACATATGTTAATTAATAATTTTGTGTTGCAGATTTTATATTTGGGCCGAAATGAAAAGAAGAGATCCCAAGCCCAATAAAATCAATATTCAGCCTTGATGTTAAAATTATTATGAGGATGGTGGCTGAAACAAGTGTTTTATTAAATGGGCTAGCAATTGTGATAAGAAGCCCAATTAAAGGTCTTGGTATGAGACCAAAAATGCTTGGTCCGAAATTAAAAGGAATTGGGGCACAATATTATTTTATTCACTTAACAAAAGAAATCCATTCCTTTGATTATGCACTGCATGCTCCAACGGAACTCCTTTACTCATCATGATGGATTTCAAAATTTATTAGAGTAAAGTTAATAAGTGCATGGGAAATATGAGAGAGAGTGTCATTGACATGATTGATGGCATTAACGTTACACGCCACCCAGGGAAGTAAAAGCAAGCTATTTTCAATTAATGTGTTTAATCACTTTGAATTGCTTTTCTTCAGATTCTCTCTTCTCTCTCATCTCTTTCTTGCTTCCTCTTCGGTCACTTCAACAGAAATTATGGAAGCCATGGAAACTACTTTGAGCTATCAAAATGAAGAAAGAGCAAGCTACAAGACCATCACAATGATGGCAAGAAAACACAAAAAATATAGTGGCTGAGATTCTTATCACATATGGTAAGATATGGTGATGATATCTTAGCCTCTCCATACCAAAAATGGAGGAAGAAGATTCGGCCAGCATGGAGGAGATTCTTGAAGCATGGCTTGTCTTTGATTCTGCTCAACCACCACAGGGAGTAGCTAGAGTGGCGAAGTGATGGTTGAAGGCAGAGATTAAAGCAGATGAAGTCATCATCATCATGAAGCATCAAGGGCCAGAATTCCATCTTGGAGAGCAAGCCAAGGATGGAGAGCTCGGATTGATGAAGGGTGATGATCAAGAAAGGACTAGAGGTAATTGCATGTTGGTTAATGCATGGTTATCTCTTCTCTCTCTTTGTGGCCGAACCGGTTTTGTTGAAGGAGGAAGAAGTTGGTTCGGTTTTGGCTTCAATAAGTGGAGGCTCCCCTCTTCTATATTAAGGGTGGACAGCCACTGTTTGAAGCAAGGAGAAAAATTGAGAGTGCAAGGCACAGTGTTCTCAGAGCTACCTGAGCTAACAGTTTTCTCTTCTCCTTCAATGTATTCTGTTTAGTATTTTTCTGTTTAATTTTGTCATGTCTTGAGTCTCATGGAAAAGGCAAACAGTGAGGTTTGTATGAAAAAGCCATAGAGCGGAAAAAGGCAGAGAGTGCAAAATTAAAAGAAAAAGCCATAGATGTCTTAGAGTTCCTTTGTTCATCTATGTTGTGTTTCATGATTCTGTGGGAATCCCCTTGTAAGTTGGGTTAGCACTTTACAGTTTGTAATCTGATTGATTATAGTGAAATTCCATCATTGTTGTGATGGAGACTGGATGTAGGCTGCACTGCACTTAGCAGCCGAACCAGGATATATCTGGGTGTAATTTTCTTCCTCTCCTACTCCATTTCTGTTTTCTACTGCACAGGAGCAAAAACCAAAAAAATGTCTCGTGCCAAGTGACGAGACAAAATGAAAATGTCTCGTGGCTAGGGACGAGCTAAAAACAGAAAAGTCTCTTCTGAATCCAGCAAGTGTTAGCAAGCAAAAAAAGGGGCTAAGATTCAACCCCCCCCTTCTCTTAGCCACTGAAACCATCATTATTGATGATTTAATTTCACCTGTTGATTTTGAGAAAGTTTAGGAGGCAGTAATTTTTGTGTTTTGTGGCCAGCATTTAACCATCAAAAGAAAAGTGAGTGATCTTTCATTATTGGATATAATCTCACACCATTAAAAGCACTATTGATGACCAATTGATGATTATAAAACACAAAAGTTGCTGACCCCCTAACATTTCTTGTTGATCTTAATGTTTGATAGACGCATTAGATTAAAAATAATGACATATATAAAGAAGATGATCCTCTCTATTCATATGATAGGTTTTACAGTTTTTACTTTATTGTCAAAAACACTAAAAAACTGTTATTACGATGAACGTCTTAAAAAACGAAAAAAAAGAGAGAACCAATATTAAAATTCAACTCTAATATAACCAAAATTCATTATGATAATTAATCCAAATATAAATTTAAGATCTTAATAAATGCTTCCGCTCAAATTACTTTTTTACATTATCTCCATGTATAACCATATTTTGTTTGTTACTTTTACTTTATTAGTCCTTAGTTTCCTTTTAAACTTCTAGAATCAAATTAAAGCTCATAAACATAGTTACATAGTCTAAGACTTGTGAACTCAGATACAAAATTTATCATCAATGGTATATATACTAATTTGGTTAAC
The DNA here is from genome assembly GCF_059453495.1 of Arachis ipaensis. Classification (NCBI taxonomy): domain Eukaryota; kingdom Viridiplantae; phylum Streptophyta; class Magnoliopsida; order Fabales; family Fabaceae; genus Arachis; species Arachis ipaensis. The sequence continues at coordinate 132,071,810 of NC_142443.1, read as the reverse complement.
TTCTTTATTTTCATTACAATGAAAAAAATATAGAAAATTAACTTTTAATTAGTTAATATTAACTAATTTTAAAATTTAAAATTTAAAATTTAAAATTTAAAATTTAGAGTGTAAAATTAAATAATTTATAGTTTAAAGTTTAGAATTTAAGATAAATAAAATAATTTTTAAGAAATAGACTAATATTAACTGAAAAAAAGTTACTTATCTAATATTATTCTTTTTCAATAATTAAAAAAACCTTATTTTGCTAATAAGAAAAGCAAAATTATTAGCAGCAGTATTAATTAATTCATTTTACATTTTAAACCTTTCTTTTTATTTACCTCTAAATCAAATCAAATTCGGAAACATATATACTCTAATACTTGTGAGCTCAACATGAAATTTTTCATAAAAATAATACTCATAATTTAGTTAAAGTGAATTCTATAGTGTCTATAATTTGGTATCTAATTTTTGTTTAGCTTATTTTTGTGATAAATTTTAAATATTTAAAAATTATTTTTTGCATGCTTTAAAATTAAATATTAATTTTTTATTTTTAAATAAGTTAAGACAACACTTTTAAGCACTATAACAATAGTTTTAGTTAATATAAGAAAATCAAAGATGAAGCAAATTCGTACATATAGAAAATGTGTTGAGGCATATATGGCAAAAAAATGAAACAACATAAACAAAAATTAATTAATACTCCTAGGGATAGCTACACTAGATACATGACAAATCAAACAAACACATTGAGTTTTAATTTGACTACATTGCCAACAACTAAATGGTCAATCGTTAATCTCACGAGCAATGACACTGCTATAGTAGCTAATACTAATTAGTAGTAATTACCATATACATATAACTAATTAATACTAATTAAGTTGCTTAATTATACACACGATATATATTCAACAATGCAACAAAAAAGAACAATAAAGTTGAAACTAACCCCAAAAATATAATATTCAACCACATAGAGAATAGTTGGGGTAATGCATTATTCATAGTCAAGAGATAATCTTATATTTTAATTTCAGCTTCGGACCAATATTAATCCAAAAAAAAAAAAAATCGAAGGTTTATTATACCTATAAAAAAATGGGTTTATAACAATTTGAGGTGGTAATTAAAAATTAAATATTAGCATAGCTTTCCAATATTTCAAAATTTTTTAATTATATCTCTAATTTCCCCAAAAATTGATGACCGGTTAACAGAACTTAACTAGATTTTTGTACAATTTGTACCCAAAATAAAATAATAATTATATATATATATAGGGGTACTAGGTAGTAGCTGTTTAATTTTTGTTGTTTTATATATGATCCGATCATCACAGATTCAGAGTTATGTCTTTCAATATTTTCTCTGTGCAAAGTGAATTGAAAAAAAAGCTGGAGTAAGTTCAGAAACCTATTGATGATGAGGTTGAGGAACATATGTACCTGAAATTCTGAATCAAGAAAGCAACGAAGCATAGTTTATTGATAATAATAATAATAACAATAATTTAATTAACTTGTGTTTTAAGGACATATTTTAAAAATATAATAATAAATTTTTTTTAATATTTTTGATGTATTTAATGCATTGAAAACATAAAAATATTAAATTTTATAATATTTTTATAAAATATTTTTTTATAGTAGATTTAACCTATATTCTTAGAATATAAATTAGCAAAATTCTAATAATAATAATAATAATAAATTAATAATAATGATTTGTTTTTATACATATAACTTTTTTCTTTGTTTTTGCAGTCTGAAGATGCAGCAATTTAACAGCACAGTGTTCAAGGTGAGAGGACTTTAAGGCAAGAAGGAGAAAACTGTAAGAATAGTTTAAGTTTTCGCTTAAAGAGACCGCAAAATTTAATTAAAGTACCAGTAACTCTGGTACCAAATAGTATAGTACCCTTTAGATATATGAAACCATTAAAAAGACCATGCAAAAGGGATAAATTTGAAAAATCAACAGAACAAGGAACAATCATCATAACCAACAATGTTCTTAATTATTTTATGTTAAAATTAGTACTACTAATTAATAATACCTTCTACTTTTGATAGAACCAAATATAGTCTCTTAACAGAAACAATATAAGAAGCTTATTATTGTTCTCCTAATAACACCAAAACAAATTTCTAACTTAGTTCAGATTAAACTGATAAAAAGAGATATATAAATAATTATCTATTTAGTACATATTTTTATGCAATTTTTTTGTGTGTAAATTTTTGCATAATTTTTTTATTTGTTTTATATTAATTTTTTTTAAGTTAATAAGAATTAAAATTTTAAATTTTAAATTATAAAAATTCTGATATTATATTATAAAATTATTTTTTTTTTCAGAGGATGATAGGAAGAAATAGTTTCGCCAGAGAAATAACAAAAAAATGAAATTAATTAAAAAATTAAAAAAAAATAAGTAATTAAGGGCTAGGGTATATTTTTTAGGTACCTGAAGATTGTTGTATCTGTTGAAGGTTTTGGAGCAAAGAGGGCATGAGAACTGTGTAGGTCCAATTAGAATCTGAGAAGGTGTGGGAATCCAATAGTGACCCTTGTTATTGTTGTTATTGTTGAATCTCTCAAAAGGGTTTCCAGAAAACACATTATTATTGACTTGTTCTTGTTGCTGTTTCTCATCAGCCATAACTTCTTCCTTTCTTGAAGGTTGAAGATCATAAGAAGTATCCATTCTTGGAAGCCCTATGCGCAGTGCAACAGCCACAGTTTCATTATCCGCTTCTTCGTCTTCGTCTTCGTTCTCGTAATTAATAGAATCTGGATATGTGAGTGCACCCTTGTGGTTGTTTTGTTGGTGATTTGTGAGGCTTAGTTTGTTTATGAGAGGAAGTGCTTCTTTAAGAGAAGGGGAATTAGAATTTGAAGGAAGAAGATATTCGGAGGAAGATGAAGAAGCTTCAGATTGTTGTTGTTGTTGATGATGTGTTGTTGTTGTTGTTGTTCTAACAAATCTTGTGTTTAAGTATGCAAATGGGTGCAAATTGGATTGAGAAGAAGATGAAGAACAGTGGTGAGGAGGGTGGAGAGGCATGAAGTTGAAGAATCCATCATCTTCTAAGGAATTGGATTGAGGATCTGTCATACTGAATTCTTGTGGGTGTAAGGCAATTTTTTTTTTATGATTAATTTGGTTTCATTGGTTAGATGTTTGAGTGATATATGAACTTAATGTGTGCAAGAGAGAGAGAGAGAAAGAGATGATATTATGTGAGGAAATAATAATGGAGGAGCTGTATAGCATAGCATATAGAAATTTTCTTTTTTTTTTTTTCTTCTTCTTTGGCGTGTATATATATATATATATTAAAAATTTAGGTAGAATAAACTTTACGTGAAATTAATAGTTGAAAGTCGTTAAATGATTTAACTAATTTGATTAAATTTTCATTTAACGATTTTTAACTATCAATTTCACATGAAGTTGATTGCATCTGAGTTTTCACTTATTTATATATGAGGAGTGCTAGGTAAACAATGACCATCTTGAACAATATGAACAACCATCAATCAAATAAAAATACACTACATTCTAATTTAATGCTACTAATTAAATTTAAGATTAATTTACTCTTTTAACTCTATTAATTCATATTGTTCACACATTATTTAAAAATGTTGTTGATTACCTATACTTTTTCTTTATATATATATATATATATATATATATATATATATATATATATATATATATATATATAATCATTCACATTATTTAGGTTTTATTATAAAGAATTTCAGTAATCTAGTTCGACTTAGAAGCAAATTCATCAAACCCCAAGGCAATTATTTAAGGTATTAATTACGGTGTATGCACTTATTATTTTTAGTGATATGTTGTTAATTTTTAGCATTCTGATGTGGTTATTTAAATTGTATTATAAAATTGCTAGTTATCTCAAAAATATTTAAGGTTTAAAGTCTAAACAACAATAAAAATAAAAACAGAGACACAAATTAACTTTTAATCATTGTGTTTTTTTATATATCTTTTGTCATACTATATTAATAAATATAATTTAGAAAAAATTATAATCACTTATTTTTATTTATAGTCTAAAATTTATTCTCTCTCTCTCTCTCTCTAAATTAGTTGTTTCTTTCATTCTTTTTTATTCATTGAAAGCTAAGGTAAATACTTAATAATGTATTTAAATAGAACCGTGTTTAGATATATCAATTTTTTAAGATTAGAAACGTGAAAGAGATAATCAATAATTTAAAAAAGATAGATATAGATTATCTAAAATTAAAAATAATTAATCATATTACATAAACACAATAAGTCATTTATATAGAAATACGTATTTGTGTTTATGAAAAAAAATGAATATATTATTCTAATAATATTTGATTATTTCATTTATAATAAATATAATTATTTTATTATGTTAAATTTAATTATTCTAGTAATTGATTATTTAATTAAAAAATATTTAAAATAATATATAATATAAATAAATATATAATGATTGACTCGATAATTAATTTTTTTAAAGATATTTTAAATTTAAAATGAGAGACAGAAACTGAAATTAAAAGTGTTTGTATTGTGTTTTGTGTAAAATATACTGGATTAAGTTATGTCTAAGTATTATATTTGATTTAAGATAAATATAAAGATCAAGAGATAAATTTAAAATTTTAAAACTTAAAAATGAGAATATTTTTAGAAAAAAATATTGTGTTGTTAAAATTTCAATTTTCAGTACCAAAAATTTTAATCTCCACTATCTTCACTTTTTTGAGATTACTAAATTGACTAAATTTTACTTTCAATTTCTAATCAATAAATACAATAATATACTAAGTCACAGTGAGTTTTAGTTTTAATATCTAGAAACAAACACTACTTTATAAAACACACACATTATTAAATAATTAGAATATAAAATAAAATAATATAAATATTTATTGTAAAGTATTAAGCATAGAGGTAAGTTGGAAGGTAAAAGAAGAAAGGCAAAAAGTGTGTGGAAAGTCAAGAAATTACCCCCTGCAGGACAATAAGGGGGAAATTAAAGACGAAAGGGAAAGGCAAAGTGGGTTAAGTCAGAGATAGACATCTTTGCAGGTTTGTCTCCAAAGAGATAGAGTTTAGTTTCTTGCACCACCACACACACTCTCTCAAGGGGGCCGCTAGAAAGGGAAAGAACATTCTCTCTTACTATCTTTTTAGCCTACAAAAAATTACAATACTTTTTCAATATTATTATTTGATGTCTATATATTGTAAGAAAAATTTTAAGTGTATCGAAAAACACTAGTATTCCAGTTATTTTAACCGTTGATTTTAATTAATATATATTATATATTATTTTTATAATTCAGTAGATCAACGGTTAAAACAACTAGAATACCAATGTTCTCAGTACATTTGAAACTCTTTTTATATTATATTTTGACAAATATACATATCTATGTAAAGACCTAATCCAATTGGATACTTTGATCTTCAATCTTTTTATTTTAAGATAATACTACAATTTTATTATTAAAAAATCTGTTAAATAATAATAAAAATTAGTTTTTGTGAAAATTTTATTTATAATTTGTAGAGATTTTAAACTCCCACAAAATATTAATAAGATTATTTTTAAAAAATTCTTTCATCGGTGGTGGTTAAATCGAAAAAGACCATTGTTAAAAATAATGTCGCAGGAAAAAAAGTAATTGCAATATGAAAACTTTTAAAAAAAAGTATAGAACAAAAAATGAAATAAAATATCATTAATGCTGATAATATTTATATTGGTGATGATGATAGAGAAGATAACGATAGTAATAAAGTATGGTTACACAATAAAAATAATAGAAGTAAAAGTAATAATAATGAAAATAAAAAAAGTTGTGGTAGTAATGATCATAGTTAGTTATATATTGTTAAAAAAAATATTGTGACAATTAAAACTTCTTAAATTACAAATAAACTTCACATAAAACTGATTTTTGTTACTGTTTAATAGCTTTTTTAATAAAAAAGTCGTATTATTCTAAAATAAAAAAATTGAGGATCGAAGCGTCCTCTATTTTTTAGATAAAAGACACTTTATTTTTTATAAAAATAAATAAGACCGAATGAGATCTTTACTCATCAATAAGATAAGATTTTTCTTGAATTTTTTAAATTCAATAATTAATTGTAAAACTAAATAATTGTATGTAGTTACTAGAATATATGACAATTTTATTCACACACAACATGGAGTATTTAATGTTTTGTAATTTTATATATAGAATATTGTAATAATTTTTAGAGTGGTAAAGCATAACAAATTAAATTACTACTAGTATTAGATAACGCCTAATCATATAATATATTATATGATTAATATAATTTATTATTTCGGATCACCAGTTAATTAATTAACAATTTTATTGATGTCGAAAAAAAATTTGAACACACCAACAGAATACTAATATAAATATAATGATGACTAAAAGTACTTACTAGTATAAATAAAAATTATTATAACCAAACTTTTTTTTAATATTAAAATCTAAGAATATATATGTCAGTATAATTTATTCTAAATTAATATATATATTTTCTATTCAACTCTTTTTAAATTAGAAGTTAAGTTATCTATCGTAACATATTTTTTATTATTAAATAAAATAAAATAAATTAATTTATCATGATTAATTTTAATTTTAATCTAATTTAAATTTATTAATTTAATTAATTTATTATGATGTAACTTTTTTTTTGTAAATTATAAAAATTATTAAAAAATTTTAATTTATTTTTTATTTTTCTCAAATTATATAATATATCTATATAACGTTCAATGTTATTCTCTTATAACGTACAAATAATATAATGAAGCACTTTCCAATAACTTCAGTTATTTTTCGCTTTCTTCAAGCAAACTAGTTTTTTATAGGTTTAATTATTTTGTTTATAATTTTGTAAAATTTTTAATTAAATTTTTATAATTTTTTAATTGAATTTTTATATTAAATTTTATTTTTAATTGAATTTCTATATTTTTTTATTTTTTGTATTAATTTTTTTAATTGAATCTCTATATAATTAAACTAATTACTGTTATGAAAGACTTAATTAAAAAAATTTTGTATAAAAACTCAACTAAAAAAATATATATAAAAATCTAATTAAAAATTTCGAAAAATTATAAAGACCTAATTATACCTTTCTTATATGTTTCTTTCATTCTTTAAATTTTTAGTACTTTGCTATCCAGCATTTGCTTGGATGGGCGTGTTTAGTGTTTATCACATTTTGCACACAAATTGATAATGTTTATTCTACGTACCGTGTGTTTGTCCGATCTAATAAATATCAAACAAAAATTCAAATCAACTACTATTGGGTTTGAAAATCTTGAGTTTAGTTTTGATAGTTTCTAAATTAGTTCTACTACTATACTCTTGATTGTTTCTTTAAATGCTTACAACTAATTCAGGCGTTGCTGGTGCTGTTTCCCATGCACGTTATTAATTATACTATCTTAGCTACGTTTATGATGAACAATTAATTCTTTCAAACGGTGTTTAACATGCATGAGTAGTAGTTCCTGTAACACTTGAGCCAAGCCATATAATAATTTACGGTGATTTACAAGCGTTTTTATAATAAGAACAATTAAGTTGGTACAAGCTAGCTTATCAAAAATTAACGTCGGTGTACATGATACGTTTTTTTTTTTTTTTGGTGTTTTTTTATTGATATAACACAACTATTTTTATTAAAAAACACAAAAATTTATTGATATATAACATAAAAAAATTTTGTCCTTAACATAAAAATTTTGTACATAATATATAAATTAGACAATATAACAGAGAAATCTTTTCACATAACAACAAAATTTTTATGTATAACTAGCATATAATTAGCACATAAATTTATTGATATAGTACAAAAAATTTTTATACATAGTCCAAAAAAATTTTATTGTACAACTAAAAAATTATTTCTATTGTCGTTGTTTTGGATTTTATGCTATGCACCAAAATTTGTGCTATACTCAATATTTTTGCTGTACAGTTCATAAATAACTTCTATTATTGTTATTATGGATTTTATTCTATGCATCAAAATTTTTGTATTGTATACCAAAATTTTTGTGCTCAATAATTTTGCTATATATATATGAGGAAAAGAAAACAATAACGATAATGATAGCAAAAGAGCAAGATGACAAAGAAAGAATAGAAGAAATCAATAGAAGAAAAAAAAAAGAAGAGAAGGTGATGATAATATAGTACAAAAATTTTAGACACAACCCAGAAAAACTAAAAAATTACTTTTATTATTGTTGTTCTGGATTTTATGCTATGCATTAAAATTTTTATGTTATACTCAATATTTTTGCTGTACAGTTCAAAAATAATTTCTACTACTACTATTATGAATTTTATTCTGTGCATCAAAATTTTTGTATTGCGTACCAAAATTTTTGTATTATGTACTAAAATTTTTGTGTTCAATAATTTTGCTAAACATATATATATATATATATATATATATATATATAGAAGAAGAAGAAGACAACAATGATAATGATAACAAAAGAGGAAGATGATAAAGAAAGAGTAGAAGAAATCAATAGAAGAAAAAGAAAAAAAAAAGAAAGAGAAGGTGATGATGATAATAGATAAATTTTTACGTATAACTAGCATATAATTAGCACATAAATTTATCGATATAGTACAGAAATCTTTTGCACATAGCTTAGAAAATTTTGTTGCACAACTAAAATATTACTTATATTGTCGTTATTCTAAATTTTATGCTATGCACCAAAATTTTTGAGGAAAGGATGTAGAGTAGATTGAGTGTTTGGAAGACAAGAAATTTATCTTTAGTTGCACAAGTAACATTAACACAATCTGCCTTAGCTACTATTTCATCATACATTATAAAAACTATGAAGTTCCCTTTGAACGTTTATGACAAAATTAACAAAATCTCCTAGAATTTTATTTGGGGGTAGTGATTCTAATGGGAAGAAGCCTCCAACTGATTAGTTAGGACAGAATATGCCAACCCAAGCAGCAAGGGAGTTTGGGTCTGAGATCAACCAGAATCCTGAATAATGCAAACATGATGAAACTAGCATGGAGGCTAATTCATAATAAGTAGACCTTGTGGGTAAGGGTTTCAAGAAATAAATATGGTGGTAGTGATACTCTTGTTCCAAAAGTAACCAAATCCCAATCTTATTCTAATGTATGGAAGGAAATTTGTCAAGTTTAGAGGCGATTTGAAGGAAACCTTATTTGGATGTTAGGTGCTGGTAATACAACTCGGTTCTGGGTTGTCTATTGGCTACCTGGTGTTCATCGGCTTGCTAATTTTGTTCAAAATGATTTACAAGAGGATGGGTTGGAGGATAGAGGTTGTGACTATGTTAGAGGCTCGGATTGGGATCTCAATATCGTTTTGTAGCTACTGGGTGAAGATTGGACTCCCATTTTTGCCGCAATGAAGCCTTCTGAAGCGAGTTTTGGGGATGACCAAGTGGCTTAGTTGCACTCTTCAAATGGCTCTTTTTCCATTAAGTCGGACTACTCCGTTTATCTGAAAATCCTTGAGGACTCGACTATAAATTTGTTTTTGAAGGTCTGGAAGCTTAATTCTCCCCAAAGAATCTGAGCCTTTTGTTGGCTGGTTGTAAATGATGTCTTACTCACTAATGTTCTGTGATTTAGAAAGGGAATGGCTCAATATGATATTTGTAGTATCTATAGAAACTCCTTTAAATTTGTGCTCCATGTCCTCTATGATTGAGAATTGCGTGCACGACTTGAAAGAGCATAGACAATTCATTGGGTCTTGATAATTTTTTCAACAAACCCTTCGACCTTGGCTTTTGGAGAACCTACTATCATCGTAATCCACCGACCAAGGTATTCCTTGGCCCCTTCTCTATCTTCTCTTTCATCATGAACACTCTTTAGTTTCATCGGAATAAATATATCTTTGAAGTAGATTGATCTATGCTAGAGGGTGCTGTGTATTTGGCTATTCTTCGGTTAGCTTAAGATTATGCTGTTGCATAGTTTGAGTTTACTAGAATAAGGAGAAATGTTGGTTCTTTTATGGAAAAATAGATTCATTCATCTCCCTTACCCCACCTTTCATTAAATTAAATACAGATTGTTTAGTGTCAAAGGAGAAAAAGGCTGCATGTGGTGGTATTTTACGGGATCATGAGAGACATTTCTTAGCTTATTTCAACATTAATTTAGGTGTTTGAACTGTTACTATGACAATTAATTTAGGTATTGTTAATCTCTCTATTGAGGTTGATTCAAGAGCTGCAATTTTACTGTGTCTACATGATACTATCGACATCTATGTAGCTCGCACTCTCATTGTGACTATTAAGAATAAGTTCAGCAAGTTTTCGAGTTGAGAACTTCATCATGAGTTTAGAAAAACAAACTTTTGTGTTAATTGGTTAGTGTTTAAAGAATATTTTTGAATTTAGTTGTCATTTTTTTTATAGTCTATCTTCATATATTTTGTCTTATTTTTTTGTCTAAAACTATGGACGTCTCCTTTTCTAGAGTAATTTCTATATATGTAATGTCTTTGGGCTTTTGCCCCCTTGAGTATTAAAAAAAAGTATTTGTTATTTCTAATGTTTTAATATAAAATCAAAATCATTCCTAACAATTTTATTGTTGCTTTATTTTTTTCTTTCAACTTTTCAAAAAGTTATAAAAACGTCGATTTCATCCGATAATTAGTGAAAAATATAATGTTTTTTCATATTTTTTTCAATTTCTATTATATTATCATCATAACTTCTTTCTCTCTTCAAATCGTAAATTATATATATTGGAATTTGTTGAATTCTTTATCCTTACGACAATCCATGTTAAAGAAAGAGATCTAATAGCAAAATGATATTTAGATCGATGAGCACAATAATTGAGTGACTTGTGATTCTTGATCTTAGTTTGTTGTTCTTATAAAACTTTATTTGATTGCAAACTAAACTAGCATAAGAAGATTTAAAATTCAAATATTTGGATTAAATTTCAAGTTTGAAAGGATAATAATCTCGACGAAAGATAGACAAGTTTTGATGGGTGGAGAGATTTGATTTGATTTAATTTGAATAAGATTTAACAGAAGTTGAAGAGTAAGTAAATACTTTGTGACACTATTTTTAGATATTTTAGTTTTTAGATATGGGAGGAGGAACATGGTTCTTTTACCATTTAGGTCATTTTCTTAATCTTCTTAAATTTGAGTGTAAAGAACAATGCAATCTTTTAATTTAGATCTCAAGAATGCTAGGTAACTAATAATATAACCGGTTCCACTACATTATCAACAGTATTTCTGTCAATTTCTGTCAACTCTTATTTATAACTGTGTTTAATAGAAGTGTTTTTATGGATGTATTTAATAAAAATATTTTTTTTTTATAGTTGTGTATAAAAATATCTTTATAAATATATTTTTTGGATGTATCTCTTTATATATGTGTTTAAAATATAATAATTAATTATTATTGACAATAAATTGACAGATAATATGTTGACAGATAATAAGGGAATGAGGCCTAATGCTAAGAGCCTAAGACTTACACAAATAGAGAGGCTGGTCAGGGAAGAGAAGCAGTGGTGGAGCTTAGTTCAGACAAGAGGTGGCCATGGCCCCCCAAACTTTTTATAAAAAATTTAGTAGTACTTTTTCAAAAGATAAAAAATAATTCAATTGATTTAAATACTTTACTATGACTTAAAGTATCTAATAAATTCAATAAACAACACTCTCTCTATCTTTAGGTTCAAATATAAAAAATTAGATATCTTTTATTTATTTAATTTAATATTATTTTATATTTTACTATTTATTTAATTTAATTTTTTATATGATAAAAAATAATAGAATATTCAATAAGTATTAATATTATTATATTTGTATAAATTGATAAAAAGAATTCAATAAATATTATAAATTTTAATATTTGTCCTTCTAACTTCTTCTTTATATATTTTACAGGATATATATTCAAATTTTTATATAAAATAATAATAAAAAATCAAAAAATTGATACATTTTTTAAGAGAAATGCTAATATTTAAGAAGGAGAACATATAACTTTTACAATATCAACACATGTAGATAGTTCTTCTACTTTAATGAATCACAAAGAAAGTGAGATATAACCTTCAAAAGTTCAAAAAGTTATATCTGATGACTTTAACTTTAACTTTTTGGAACGAGATCTTGAAAAAGGGCTTAAATTTGGCAGTATTACCCAAACCAAAGAGATGAGATTAGACGAACTTATCTTAAATGAAGTTCATATAAAAAAATATTTTGACAATTATTTTCTATTTGATCCCCCAAAATTTTATTTCAAGTTCTGCCACTGAAGAGAAGGGTGATGAGGCTACGGAGTTGTTAGGATAGATGAAAAAAAAGAAGAAGCAAAAACTATATATATAAAAAAAAAGTATTTAGTCTTGTACTTTTGGATGTTTTTTATGGATAAAATAATAAAAATAAATATCGATACATTGATTTTTTGCTTACTTCAGGATGGACGTTTTCCTACACTTTCTGATGCTTCTTATTGTTTCATGATTTCGGCTATTTTTTTCATACTTTCGAATGTTTCTTCTTAGTATAGTTTAGATGTTGGCTGATTTCTAAAAAAAATTAACTGAATTAAAATTGGTTACAGAGATTTTTTTTAAATATTTTTTTTAATAAAATGCTGAATATTTTCGAATTTAGTATTGGAGATTAGTAGCAGATTTATCGACAAATTTGGCAATAATTCTTCAGATAAAAAAATTACCATCAAATCAGTTTTTGGCGATAAATTTACCGATAATAATTGGAGAGAAAAACAAAAGAAAAATTAGCTCAATCATTACCGTCGGATTTAGCGGCGAAAAAATCCAACGGTAAGGTAATTAAATGAAATGTGCCCGTTTTGGTCACAAGTTGTGTGTTACTGGTAGATTTTTTCGAGGGTAAATTCATTAGTAAAATTGATCCTAAATTTAAATTTGTGAACCCTTCTCTACTTTTTGCGAACGCTAAATTAACCTCACTTTTTCCCATTTTTCTTTCTCTCTCGTTGTTAGCCCCATCACCACCATTCGCTGCCGTTCGTCATCATCGACCACTTCCTATGACTTCAGCCATCGTCGTCATTAAGGAGCGTCCACCTGGAGCTTATTTCTGCTATGGAGGAGCTTGTTTCTCCTCTGTGAGTTGCTGCCTCTATCGTTCGTCGCTGCTTGCCTTCATCAACTGCGATACTTTCCTTCCTCTTTCATCTAGGTATATTTTCTTCTCTTCTTTCTTCTATTTTTTTTTTTTTTTGACATTGTTGTCATTTGCTAAACCCTAATCCTACCCTTTTCTTCTAGTTTACTTGGATGGGACCTTAGTTAAACTATTCACTCATGATTATCTAATTATTTTGTTATATTTATATTTTTCGTGATACTTTAGTAATTTTAATAAGAATATTGATAGTAGTGTCTTAATTATGTTAATTTGTTTACACTGAAAATTTATATTCTGTTGTCTACCTAAAACCTATTTTGTTTGCTTAGTCTAATAACTTGAAAGTATAAAAACTTTAACCTCTTTTAATTTTGAACCCTAATCCTACTTTTCGATTTCTTTTTAACTTCAAATTTTAATTAATTACTTAATTTTTATTTGGATTCGTCTTGTTAGTGGAGTTGGAGGTGCCGTGCGAAATTGACATTTCAGAGGGTAAAGGTGCATAATTCAATTACTTTCTTTACTTGACTCTGTTTTATTAATGTGTGTTTGTATTTTTTTCTTTATTATTATCAATAATAAATTTCATTTTAGTGTTCTTATTTGTTGACATAAAATTATTTTAAATAAACTTTCTGTGTGCTGTATTTTTTGGACAGTTTTATTATTATCAATAATAAATTTCATTTTAGTGTTCTTATTTTTCTTCCTCTAATGCTTCTTCCATCTAATCTCAACTCCAGTGGTGGAGCTTAGTTCAGACAAGAGGGGGCCATGGCCCCCAAACTTTTTATAAAAAATTTAGTAGTACTTTTTCAAAAGATAAAAAATAGTTTAATTGACTTAAATACTTTACTATGACTTAAAGTATCTAATAAGTTCAATAAACAATATTCTCTTTATCTTTAAGTTCAAATATAAAAAGTTAGATATTTTTATTTATTTAATTTAATATTATTTTATATTTTACTATTTATTTAATTTAATTTTTTATATGGTAAAAAATAATAGAACATTCAATAAGTATTAATATTATTGTATTTGTATAAATTGATAAAAAAAATTCAATAAATATTATAAATTTTAATATTTGTCCTTCTAACTTCTTCTTTACATATTTTACAGGATATATATTCAAATTTTTATATAAAATAATAATGAAAATCAAAGAATTGATACATTTTTTAAGAGGAAGGCTAATATTTAAGAAGGAGAACATATAACTTTTACAATATCAACACCTGTAGATAGTTCTTCTACTTTAATGAATCACGAAGAAAGTGAGATATAACCTTCAAAAGTTCAAAAAGTTACATCTGATGACTTTAACCTTAACTTTTTGGAACGAGATCTTGAAAAACGGTATTAAATTTAACAATATTACCCAAATCAGAGAGATGATATTAGATGAGCTTATCTTAAATGAGTTCCATATCAAAAATATTTTGACAATTATTTTCTATCTGCCCCCCTAAAATTTTGTTTCAAGTTCCGCCACTGCTCAACTCGCTCTCAATTTTTTTTTGTAACCATCTCTAATCTCAACTTTTCAATTTTTTAAAGCTAATTTTAATTAGAAATTTATTTGTTTTTGATACAGATGGAATATAAAATATAATATTTCTGATCTACTGCTCGTATTTCTGTGCAAACTTTAAGTATATTCTAATTTTGTGATTCTATTTTTTATGATAAACTTTAATGCTCAATTTTTTATGCCAATTTTAGGTATATTCTGTTTCTATGTAACCATCAAATGTATCAAAAAGATTGAATTATTATCTTATGCTGATAACCATAAAAAATTGTTATATAATTATGGTGCCTTGATTTGCAGTGTATTAGTGATGACATAGAAAATTTAAAATACACTCCTAAATCAAAGTTTGAATGCTGTTTCAAGATTACAAATGTTCAAAATGAGGTAAAAGTTTACATCAATTCATGAATAATGGGTTATTTTACGTCATTTGCTTACTAATTACTTAAAAAAGTTAGCAGAAATTCGGACTCAACATGCCGAGGTTCAAGCACAAAAGATAGAGATATCACTAAATGATGAGGACTTAGGAGGAAGTGTGCCACAAATTCAGATTGATGATGAGGACTATAATGATGATGAAGATAAAGATGACACTGAGAATTATAGTTGATATTTTTAGTATGGTTGAAAAATACAATGGATTATAGTTGATGTATCAATACATTTGTGTTCATATTTTGAATTAACTTACTTGTTTATACCACTTGTTTTCTAGTTTGATGATATGATGAACTTGTTTATTTTTTAAAATACGTTGAATGTTTTAATACAAGTTAGATAAAAATTAGATAAAATTTTATCTTGTTTAAATTTATATTTATTTTATATGAAAACAAGTTTATTTTACAATGAAAAAAGTCTAAAAAAATATATTTTACCATACTGACGGATTTATAAACGAAAAATTCGTCTTATGTAGAATTGTAAATGTTTTTTTAGGTTCTAATTACTGACAGAAAATCTGTTGAAAAGTTTGACGCTAGTTACTGACAAAAAATCTATCAAAAAATACAACGTTTTAGCGAAATAGATGGGACAATTACCAAAGAAAGATCTGTCGATAACAGAGAAAAATCTGTCGATAAATTATCGATAAAAAATATGTCGGTAAATAATTTTCGATGAGGCATTTACCGATAGACAAAATCCATCGGTAACTAAAAATTCGTCTATAATGAGGACTAAATCTGTCTATAAATCCATTTGTAATAACTAGTGATCCGGCTGTTACAAATCCAATGCCTTAACTCGGCATTATACACCATAACTCGGCAATTTGCGTCATAACTCGACGGTTACACGTTATAATCGGACTCAATGGACTACATCATGGAATAAAACTGTCTGACCAGGTATTTATTACTTATTAAACCTAATAACTGCTCATCAATTCAGATAAAGAACGTAACTGACCTATCTTACTTCACCTATAAAGGTATGATGTTTTATCCTCAACAGATATACACTGAATTCACAGTACTAACTTAAGCATCGGAGTGCCTTTTGCAGGTACACTCTCCCTTTGCTCATACTCTCTATGACGTGACACCCTTCTGGATGAGAAGCTCGGACCATCCCAGCTTATAGCTCGGCGCTGAAGGCCAAAGTTCGGTGTTAAAGGCCAAAGCTCGGCGTCAACTCCTGTAGCCGAGGTTACGTCCAGGTTGTTCAGACAAGAACAATTGGCGCCCACCGTGGGGCCCGAAAATATAATTCTTTTCATTTTCATTAGCCTTGACATTTTCACCTCCAACCATGGCTGAGCAACTTCCACCTACACCGTCCGAGCTCCTTCGGATGGTGACTGAGTTACAACAAGCCAACCAGCGCATGGCGGAGGAGAATTTGCTAACCTAACTAATGCTCGGATTGAAAATAATGACGGGCGTCAAGAACGAACAGAAGAAGTCGAGCATCAATCTGTTCCAACACATGTCTCTGAAACTGCTTGGAACAAAGAAGTTCAGAACGAAAGAGTCCAACCTGAGCACAATAAGGAAGCTCGGCCAGAAAATGAGGATGGCGAGACAGATAACTCGCCTGGACCATTCACGGCCGAGAAAGAGAAAAGGCGAGCACAAGCCATCCTGAACAACCAAGAGGAGTCATTAACTATATTTCTGGAGGTTTTGCAGGTGGAGGCAGCACAAGCTCGGCAAGAAAACGCTCTTACCGAGTTACGTTTTCAATCAAAGCCAGTCCGAACAATCTTCAAACGCCTCCACGCTTCCCCCAGATGACATTTCAAGCATCCGACTTCAATACAGCTACAACAAATCTAGATGATCCTGTGGTAATCTCCATTCAACTTGGAGATCTCCTGGTAAAAAAGGCACTGCTTGACCTAGGGAGCAGCGCCGACGTCCTTTTTTACCTCACTTTCCAGAAAATGAAATTAAGTGACAACATGCTACAACCTTCCACCGGAGGCCTGGTCGATTTTTCAGGTGAACGAGTCCTAGTATTGGGATCTACGTGGTTACAAACCACACTCGGTGATGTTCCCTTATCAAAAACTTTAGACATTCAATATTTAGTAGTTGACTATTTTAGCCCATACAATATGATCCTCGGCCGACCTTTTTTGAATAAGTTTGGCGCTATTATTTCTACAATTCATCTCTGTGTTAAGTTCCCCTTGCAGGATGACAGTATTGCAACAATTCACGGTGACAATCGTGACGCCAGACAATGTTACAACAATAGCCTCAAAAGGCCCAACCGAAATATAAATGCACATGTTCACACCATTAGCAATCAAGACATATCCCCAGTGTTGGCCGACCTTGACCCAAGGGCCGACGTTCTCAAACGACCAACCCCTACGGAGGACTTACACAAAATCTTTTTTCCAGATAGCTCGAAAAAATTCACTTACGTCGGATCCACACTAAGCTCGGAAGAGAAAACCTCATTTCAAAAATTTCTACAACAAAATGCCGATTTGTTTTCTTGGACCCCAACAGATATGCCAAGCATTGACCCTTCTGTAATTTCTCATAAGTTAATATTAAACCCATCTGTCTGACCTATAGCACAGAAGAAAAGAAACCTCGAACTTGAACGAAAACAAGCCTCTTTGGAAGAAACCAAAAAGCTAATCAATGCCGGCTTCATACAAGAGATCAGATTCACAACATGGTTGGCAAATATTGTCATGGTAAAGAAACACAACGGTAAATGGCGTATGTGTGTTGATTTCACCGATCTCAACAAAGCATGCCCAAAAGATTCCTACCCCTTACCATCTATTGATTCCTTAGTAGATAATGCTTCAGGCTATAACACCTTAAGTTTCATGGATACATATTCCGGTTATAATAAGATTTTAATCCATCCTTCCGACCAAAGTAAAATCGCTTATATTACTGAATTTGGAAATTACTGTTATAAAGTTATGCCATTTGGTCTTAAGAATGCAGGTGCAACATACCAACGCCTTATGGACAAGGTATTTGCAGCACAAATCGGTAGAAATTTCAAAGTTTATGTCGACGACATGGTAGCCAAAACAAAGCTCGATCACAACCATCTTGACGACCTTGCAGAAATATTCAAACAAATCCGAAAATATAAAATGCGGCTAAACCCCGAGAAGTGTGCCTTTGGTGTACAAGGGGGAAAATTTCTCGCCTTCATGCTTACCAACCGAAGAATCGAGGCAAATCCTGAAAAAGGCCGAGCTGTCTTGTAGATGACAAGCCCACAAACTATCAAAGAAGTCCAACAACTGACAGAACGGCAAAAGCAGCAGCTGTCGATCTATTTCATCAGCAAGACCCTACAAAATGCCAAACTTCGCTATCCGAATATCGAAAAGCTAACTTTAGCTCTGGTATTTTCGGCGCGAAGACTTCGGCCATATTTCCAAAGTCATGCAATATATGTTCGGACAGATCAACCTTTGCGGCAAGTCCTTTAAAAGCCAAAATTAGCTGGCCGAATAGTAAACTGGTCGGTTGAGCTCTCCGAGTTTGATATCGACGTGGACCAATAAAATCTCAATATTTAGCAGACTTCATTGCCAAATTCATAGTCCCATAGACAACCGAAGAATCAACCCAATGGTCTTTATACGTAGACGGTTCTTCTAATCCACAAGGGAGTGGAGTCGGAATCATACTTGAAAACAAAAATGGTAACGTCATCGAACAAATCTCTACACTTTTACTTCAAAGCAAGTAACAATCAGAGTGAGTATGAAGCTCTTATTGCTGGCCTCAAACTCGCCGCCGATCTAAACATTGCCGAACTCAAGTTGTATTGTGATTCCTTGCTCATCGTACAGCAGGTAAACAATTTATACCAGGTAAATGATCTTTTATTATCCAAATACCTTGCCATTGTTCAAAACTTACTTTTAAAATTTCGTAAATATGAAATTCAACATATACCTCGGGAGAATAATAGCCGAGCTGATATCCTATCTAAGCTCGCCGGTACTCAAACAACCAACTCCTCCCTTTACCAATCAACATTAGTTAAACCCAGTATAGATTTAACAAAAGTTCTAAGTGTCACACAGGATGCAGATTAGAGAACACCCTACTTAAACTATCTCAGGACAGGGATATTATCAGAGAATATCTAAAATGCTCGGCATTTTCGCCAACAAGCTTTATTTTTTACAATATATAACAATTGCCTATATAGACGAGGGTTCTCTCGTCCCCTGCTTAAATGCCTTTCCAGGTCGGAAGCTGAGCTTGCACTTGCCGAGGCACATGAAGGAATTTGTGGTATATACCTCGGAGTCCATAGTTTATCATCAAAGATACTCCAAGCTGGTTTCTATTGGCCAACATTGCAACAAGATTGTAAAACAAAAGTTAAAAGCTGTGACAATTGCCAGAAGCACAGTTCGATTACACACCTTCCAGCCGAACTCCTCCACAGTTCCGAGGTAAGTTGACCCTTCAATCAATGGGGGTTCGACATCCTCGATCCTTCCCTCTAGCGGCAGGGCAGGTAAAATTTTTAATCATAGCAATTGATTACTTTTCCAAATAAATAGGGGCACAACCTCTAGCAAAGATCACATCGCAACAAATAGTTTTCTTTGTATGGAAAAATATTATCTGCAAATTCGGCATACCTCAGCACATTATCACTGATAATGGTCGCCAGTTTGTCGATCACAAATTCACCTCCTTCTTGCAGGATTTAAAGGTCATACAATATTTTTCATAAGTAGAAGACCTGCAGACTAATGGCTTGGCCGAGGCTGCAAACAAGGTTTTCTTACATGCATTGAGAAAGAAACTTGACGATGCCAAAGGTCTATGGGCCGAATTAATACCCGAAGTCATATGGGATACAACACCACCATCCACTCAACAACAAAGAAAACGCCTTTCCGACTGGTTTATGGGTCGGATGTAATGATACCTGTAGAGATCCCCCAATCCTCCCTGCGAACTCAATTGGCCGCCTATAGTACGATAGATACAGGTCGGCAAAATGACCTGGACACCATTGAGGAAATTCGGTCCTCAACAGCAATCACACACCGAGCTATGCAACAGCATATAGCTCGGCAGTACAACAAGAAGCTCCACCTAAGGTCCTTCAATGTAAACGACTTGGTGCTAAGACGAACCAAACAAGCTAGAAAACCACCTAACCATAGCAAACTAGCAGCTAATTGGGAAGGCCCTTTCCGAGTTATCAAAGTCATCGAGAACAGAGCCTACCGATTACAAACCATAGATGGTAACTCTGTGCCTAACACTTATAATGTATCATTTTTAGAGTTATATTACAGTTAAAAGCCAGGGCCAAACAAGTACTCTTTTTTCTACTGCCAAGATTTTTTCCAAAAAGAATTTTGCTTGGAGAGGTTTTAACAAGGCTTGCCTACCTACACATTTGTAATCAAAGGTCCATCCATACATCTAAAATCTTATACTTTCTACTTTACTATATCTTCCATTGAGCATTTTAATCTCTTTTCTAATTAAAGATATCACTCTGTTAACTTTTATTCAGAGTTGAGCTCATCAGACTCCGCCGATGAAATTACAAATTGCCGATCTTTATCCAGAATCAAACAAACTGTATAAATAGATAGCCGATCTATAACCAAATAAATCGGATAAACGATTGCCGATCTTTATCCAGAATCAAACAAACTGGATAAATAGATAGCCGATCTATAACCAAACAAATCGGAAAAACCGATTGCCGATCTTTATCTAGAATCAAACAAACTGGGTAAACAGATAGCCGATCTATAACCAAACAAATCCGATAAACCGATTGACGATCTTTATCCAGAATCAAACAAATTGGATAAACAGATAGCTGATCTATAACCATACAAATCAGATGAACCGATTACCGATCTTTATCTAGAATCAAACAAACTGGATAACAAATTACCGATCTATCAGTCAAATTGGTCTGCACCGACCATATAACAAATTGCCAAACTTTATCAGATATTCCTATCTCTTCAATTATATCTTTATTAGATATACATATCAGACACCTAATGACTATGGTCATACCAGACATACAGTCAAACATACTACCATCAAACACCTAATGCAAACACATCAATCAAAGAAACAAATACCAAACACATTTTTAAATGTTGCATCTAAACCATCACATTATGTTTACATACCAAAAATATAACACGTTTCAAACAGCCACAACAAGGGCTAAGCATCTGTCGAATGAACAAAGTAAAAGAGTTCAAAACAAACGTACAAATTCCACCAGATAACTAAAAGTCTACCCAGCATTTTCATCTTCTTCTTCAGCATTACCATCATACCACTCTTTAGCATAAATAACCGTTTAATAAAGCAACTTGAACTGGGGCTCCAAGACCATATTAGTCACCGAGTTATGAACTCACTCAGAGGCTGACTTATGATTCATTACAAGCTCAACCTGCTTCATTAAACAAATTTCCAGGCTAAGCTTGGGGGCTATGATCCAGCCGTTACAAATCCAATGCCTTAACTCGGCATTATACACCATAACTTAGCAATTTGCGTCATAACTCGGCGGTTACACGTTATAATCGGACTCAACGGACTACATTTTGGAATAAAATTGTCTGACCAGGTATTTATTACTTATTAAACCTAATAACTGCTCATCAATTCAGATAAAGAACGTAATTGACCTATCTTACTTCACCTATAAAGATATGATGTTTTATCCTCAACAGATATACACTGAATTCACAGTACTAACTTAAGCATTGGAGTGCCTTTTGCAGGTACACTCTCCCTTTGTTTATACTCTCCGTAACGTGACACCCTTCTGGATGAGAAACTCGGACCATCCCAACTTATAGCTCGGTGCTGAAGGCCAAAGCTCGATGTGAAAGACCAAAGCTCGGCGTCAACTCCTATAGCAACTGGGGTTACGTCCAAGTTGTTCACACAAGAACAGATACTATGTTAATATATAATATCCTAAATATATTCTACTATGCGTGATGATCATAAGACTATTTATGACTATGGTCAAAGCTGAAAATGGATAATATAAAATAGAGTGTAAAGACTTTAATATTACTTTTTGAAAATTTTTCGAATATTCGACTCTATTTTATTTTAAAATATTTATTTTACACAACACGATACATTTTTTACTTATTCG
This sequence comes from Arachis ipaensis, assembly GCF_059453495.1. Lineage (NCBI taxonomy): Eukaryota > Viridiplantae > Streptophyta > Magnoliopsida > Fabales > Fabaceae > Arachis > Arachis ipaensis. Next base: position 132,049,377 of record NC_142443.1, on the reverse strand, counting down.
ACTCAAAAATAAAGAAGTTTCATTAGGTTTAGAATCGAAACAAAATCTAAGAAATAGACTTGATTAACATTTAAAATCGAATTTAGGTCAAGACAATTCGGGTTTCACCAGCAATGAACATCCTACTTGATGATACCGTTCAACACGTGGAGCACTACCAAGCACACGATTATTAAGAAGAGAAAGGGAGTCGGCAAGGGCAGCAGCATGGAGGACAAAAGGGATTATAGGCCAGGAATCTAGCTATCGAAAATGAAAGCCAAAATGTGTGAAGATAGTGGCAGCTGGAATAATAATAAGCGGCATTTATCAAGCATGGATGAGCATGACATATGAGACACTAATAATAAAGCAAGCAATGAAAGTGATGGAAGAAAACCATCTGTTTGTTACTCTCTTACCTAGCTAGTAACATTATTATATTCGTCCAATTGCATGGAGGATAAATCAACTCTATATATAATCATCGGATTCTCCTTAAAATTTGATGAGGATATCTCACACACCAATTATTTGTGGCACAAAAGTTGAGTTGGAAAATAAATGGCTAATGGTATATGTAACGTAATAAACAAAATAAGAATAATATAACGATAATATATATTATTAAAAAAAATAATAATAAAAGGAAAATTAGTAGAATAATTTTTCAATAATTTTATATATGTTAAGAATTAAATTGACAATTTAATAATAAATTTTGAATAGAAAAATGAAAATGACGAATATTTTTAGAATGAAAAAAAAAAGAAAATAACATAAAAATAAATAAATAAATGAAAGAAATTTATTTGTACTATTACTTCCTACGTTTGTCTCAAGTTTTAATTTTATTTCTTAAAATTTAAAAAGTTTCAATTTTAACCCATCTTTTTAAAGGATTTTAATTCTATATTATGTGAAAATTTATTAATTGTTAACAGATAATCAACTTGAGAAAGTTTAAAAAAATAATATCTAATATTTTAAAATGCTCTGCTATTCAATTTGAGTCACATTTTAAATTTGAAAAGAATTAAAAAAAATTAAAATCAGTAGAATTTATTATTTTTGGTTAATACTTTTAGTTATTAGTTTAATTTTTTTAGTCTAACAATCTAAAATATATTTTTAATCTACACTTTTAAATATTGTTAGATAATTATTGGTCAAGAATAATAAATTCGGTTGGCCTTCTAATATTTTTCATAAAAAAATAATATCTAAAATTTTTAGAATATGGTGCAGTTTAATGGAATCAAAACTTTTACTTGAGAAAATTATATATAGAAGATTATTTATACACTTATTTTATTAGCAGAATTCTCATATTTTCTTGAGAATTAGATGTAAGCATTTTGATCCAAACTAATATATATTACTATGTATATCTTATGAACTCTTAAATTGATCTAAAATCTATTAAAACCTTGGAACTGTTCTAAATCCGTGAATACCAAATATTGTTATAAACTTTAAGTTCTAGAAAGTAATTTATCTAATATTTTATAGAGTAATTTATTAATTAAGTTTTTGTTATAAACTGATTAGTTATATACAAAATTATTAAGAGTTAATTTAAGAATTGAATTTTAATGTATTGAATAATGTAAATGAGTTTTTCACAAATATCCAATGTAGTATTATTAGATTAGTAAAACTAACTAATTTTTAAATATATTAATTAAAAATATGAATTTAATTGAATGATCATATAACATTTTTACATGAATCACACCTCTATTATCATTTTTTCATCTCATTCTCTTCTCCATCAACATTATTCTCTCATGTCTCATTTTCATTTACCCCCTATCTACACCCAATTCTCCTAATCTTTGCCACCACTACCTCCTCTGCAAGCCACCGTTGCTACAATTTCACTACTTTCAATCCTCCTTCTTCAACCATAGCAGAAGCAGAGGCACAAATAAATCTTGTTCATCCCAATCTCAACCACCTCTATTGTTGCTTTCATTGTCACTTGTGGACCTTATTCGTCATTGCCATTAGTGCCAAATTACTGTATCTTTGTTGAGCCTTCTTCGGTGGGATGTTTTCGTGGAGCTACTGCTCCTAGCCTAATAAGGGTAGAAGAAAATTAAAACAAAATTTTATTGAAATTAATTACAATTTCATTTTGGAAATGATTCATGGCTTTCTATTACCATTCAATTAGGATTTCTGTTAGATAATACCTTGTGCACATGTAATTATATCTCTTGTAACTATAATAATTTAGTGACTCACAATCAATGAAAATCAGTTTGCTCTCTTTATTCTTTGACTCCTCTCACTCAAAATATTCACTTTTCTGGTTCATGCATCATAAAATCTCAATATTGCCATCAATCTTTGTTCGTTTAAGTACGATTTTGGTCTTTAAGGTTTAGGTTGAAAATCAAAACTATCTTTAAGATTTTTTCGTTCAAATTCATCTCTAAGATTTAATTTAATTTTATAATCATCCTTCCCTTAATTTTCGGACAAAAATACCTTCATCTTCACTTTCATCTAGCCCCACACATACATCACCTGCTCATATACTCAGAAAATACAAAAGAAAGGAAGAGAAATAAGACAGAGGGAAGAGATATTGAAGAAGACATGGGAAGGAAGAAGAAAAGAAGTTGTCCGATGAGGTGCAAGCCGCTGTTGATTTCCTAAGCGCTGCCACAAGAACCGTCATTACAGACACTTGGTTCTGTTCCTCTTCATCTTGTTCCACTGCTCTCCTCCCCCTTCCACTATCACCGTATCTTTCGCCCTTGCTCACTATCATTGCTCTCTCTCTCTCTCTCTCTCTCTCTCTCTCTCTCTCTCTCTCTCTCTCTCTCTCTCTCTCTCTCTCTCATAAACAAATATGGAGACAATAAAGGCTTTAAATTTGAGGATACGACCATTCCATTTGTTAGTATGAGTGTGAATGTGGGATTTTGTGTTTGTTGCATTCTTTCGGTGCTTTAACAACCACTCATTTCAAATTTTGCTTTACCTACAGTTTCCTCTCTCGCTGACAACACTTTCTCTGGCTCGAATTTTTTTCTCTTTTTTTCTTTTGCTTTTTCTGAGTGTGTGAGTAGGTGTGGTTAGATGAGAGTGGGAAAGATGAGGGATTGAAAAACTAAAAAAAATTGGAAAAAATGAAGGCATTTTTGTTCAAAAATTAAGAAAATATGATTTTAAAACCAAATTGAACCTTATTCAAATGCAAAAAAAATATTGAGAATGATTTTGATTTTCAGGCTAAATCTTAGAGGCCAAAATCGTACCTAACCCATCTTTTTCTATTTAGAGTTAGGGTTGGGGTGGATGGAAAGGGTTATAGGTTGGAGTGTATTAGGTGATGGGGTTCAGGTGAGAGGGGTTGGAAATAATGGGTAGGATAGCGGAGAGAGAGAGAGAGAGAGAGAGAGAGAGAGAGAGAGAGAGAGAGAGAGAGATTATGGTGGTGGTGACGTTAGATAGCAGACGATGATATGGGTGGTTTAAGGGTCGGTAAGAGAGTTTTTTATTTTATTTTTATCAGGAGCAATTTGGTCTAAAAGTTAATGTTTGGGTAAAAAATATCATTTAAAAATAAGAGTATAGATTCATTTTAGTCATCTAAAGAATTCTAAATTAGACAAATTAATTCCTAACTAAAATTAATTAACCCGTTAGTCTCCAATTTTTTGCTCTGTAAGTTAGATTCGTCCCCAAAGAACTTTACTCTGTCAACTCCTAACAGAGTCATCAGACAGGCATGCTAAGTGAATGACTAAGCAGTTAAATGGCACGCGTGCAAGTAGACAAATAGATCTGATCCTTAGTAATATAGTTTCAATCATATTGGTCCTCAAAGATATTAATTATCAAGAAAATTAGTTCCCAAAAAATTCATTATCAAACAAATTAGTCCCCAAAGAGATTCATAATGATAGTCACATTACCTACCTAATCATGTATAAACTATTTTTTAACACTAAAAATAAACTTTTGATTATTTTATACTGTTAAAGAGACCACTCGTTTTATATGGATGCATATTGTTTTAACATTTTTTCCTAATCACAGTCGACACTAGTTGCTTAATATCCATACCCAACAACAATGGAAAAAGCTCGTATAAATGAAAAAAATAGCAACAATGATTAATCATACTATAATCATTCTAAAAGAAAACACAAGAATAATGCCAACCTTGAGTGGTGATGATTGAGACACAAATAGAACCTACTTGCAAGTGATCGTCGACTGTGAAGGTATTGGTAGGCATAGAGAAGGGGGTTGAATCTACGCCTTCCTTTTAAGTTGCTGTTATTACCCTTTTAAAACTAACTTTCAATTCCAGTTCTGTTTGAACTCAGCAGCGGAAATTTATGAGACAATTTATTTTTGTCTCATGAATATCAGAAAACAAAACTCAGAAGAGAAGAGAAAAGCTAACACCAGCATGTATCCTGGTTCGGTTGCCTTGTGCTATGCAACTTACATCCAGTCTCCTCCACAACTATGGAAGAATTTTCACTATAGTTAATAGTATTACATACACCAATTTCACAAGATTGACCCAATCCTTTCACACTCAAGTTCTAACCTAACTTGACATTGGCTATGCTAATACCTAACTATTCATCTTAGTGCTAACCCAACTAAGAAAGGGATACCTTACAAGTACAAGATACAAGACACTTAACCAACCTAAAGAAATCAGAAAATAACTCTAGGCTTTTTTCTCAAGTGTATCACTCAGCCTTTTTCCACTCATAGCTTTTACTTGAGCTTTCTCACAATGCCTTTTCTCACAAGAAATTACAGAAAGATAAACATAGAAAAGTACATCACAATCTGTAAAACATGAAGGAGATTGACTTCATCAGCAGCCTCTTTGCTATGTGCAAAACCAGATTCGCAAACCTCAGATACAGTTCTTCAGTATTGGCCGAATGCTTCTTTGAAAGAAAGCATTATCCAAGTAGAGGAACTTCTTTTTAGAACACTATTCTCAAACTCTGGTTTTCTCTCCTTGCCTCTGAATGAGCAGAAATTCTTCTTTTATCTCCTTGCATGTTGCTGGGTTCTTCTTCCAAGGTCAACACCTTGAGCCTTGAGCTTCGCCAACCCACAGATTCACTTTTTCTCCTTAATCCTAGAGTAGAAACTTTTCTTCTGACTTTCTCACCTTGACCGAAAGCCATAATACAGCAACCATAGAAATCTTCCAATGGTCAACTTGATCTGAGCCCTTGAAAACCAACTTGGTCCCCAAGTTAAGTTTAAGACCGTGGATACACAGCAGAGAAGAACAGAAACCATCTTTCCTTTGTTTCCCATTCCGGATAGAGCAGAGAGTTGGGAAGAAGAGATAGAACCGAGTTGCATGTATGAGGAAATGATTTACCTATAACCTAAGCTTGATTTGGTTTGGATTTTCTGATTAGATTTCTGTGTTTCAAGCTTAATCCTTCTCTTTCTTGCTTTTTTGGTGACTAGCTTGGTGAAGAAGCTCTCTCTCTTTCTATTTCTTACTTTTCTGAAGTTCTGATTTGACTTGGTCAGAGAGGAGAGGAACGTTGCACATTGAACGAGTGAAGACTTCAATCTTACAAGAGACGCTTTGTGGGATGGATACGGGCTTGGATTGGATTTCCATTAAGCAACCCGTTTTGATTTCTTTGGCTTTGTTTCTTTTGGGCTTCGCTTGAATTACTAGCCCTCAGCTTTGTTGTTTTATTTTATTCCAATTGGGCTGCTTGAATTGAATTATGGCCTACAACACATAATAAATAATTAGTAATATGCAATTTATAATTAATCTATACTAATTATTTATTTACCAAAAATAATGTTTGTCATCACTAATTAATTTAGTTAATTTCTTAACTCAACAGACTGGTTTAAGCGTTCCATAACAAAGAAAATGGAGGACATGGTAAGTCCTTATGAGGGTGGAGATATGAGTGATGAAGTGGTGGTGGTGAGTTTTTTACTCATATTGTTGTATGTAGCAATAATGGGTATGGCTACTAGGTAATTAGTGTGGAATGTGATTAGGAAAAAATGTTGAAAGAGTATGCATGAATACAGGATGGGTGGTCTCTTTAATAGTATAAAATAATCAAAAGATTATTTATTTTAATGGAGTAATACCTTAAATAGGTACCCAAAGAATTCATGATCGGATAGATTTATCCCCAACAAAATATAACTATGATTTTGACCTTAACATTCTTAGTTATACACTAGAATCCAGATACGTCCCTAGCTCAGTTTGATCCGGTTAAGACTAATGGTGACGTCCTACGTGGAGGTTGACGTGCTGATGCGTTCGGTTAAGTGCGACGTGTCACGCATAGGATAGTTTGGTTCCTATCCAACATGGACAAAACGATGTCGAATTGGATGAGAAGAGAACGACGTCATTTTGTAAAGGATAATTTTGTCCCCAATATGGAGGCCAGAGTAGCGAAACAGCGCCGTTTTAATTAGGGAACTAATTTAAAGTTAGGTTATCATCTTCAACCCCTTGCATCTTCGTGTGGTGAGAAATTCGTAGTAGGTGATGGCGAGTGGAGGCACCACGTCAGTTGCAAGTCAAAGACGAGATCGGAAAACTATTAGTGATGACTTCACTATTGACGGTGCGACGATTGGCTTTGTGAGGGGGTGATTGAGAAAAGGAGAACATCCTAAGTGCAAGTGCAGGACATATGCTGTAATATGCAGGTCTTGCACACCAGAGAACCCTAATAGGTTGTTCTTTAGCTATCTTCACTTCATGATACTCCAAAGTTGTGATAATTGTTGTGGGACTGTATATATAATTGTCATTTTGTTATTCTGATTGTAGAAAAAGCAAGGTTGTTGTGATTTTTTTTTATATGGTTTGATAAGATTTTTGGATATGTGATGGATGGTGTAGTCAAAGGGAGTAGATTAGCTTATGTCGATACTTGTGCAGGTGAAGAATGTGTTGTAAGTTTGAACGGTGGCTTGGAGGAGAGAGTGAATTAATTGGAGAAACTATCGTTGAAGAAGAATGAAGATAGCCGATTTGTGAAGAAGCATAGTATTTTTGGTTTGTTTAGGGGTGTAATAATAGGTGCATTGCTAGTTATGATTGTGTTTTGTATCTATGTGGTGGCTATTTAGGTAAGCAGTAATGTATGTTGATTAACAAACTATTGTATTACAATTACTCATTATAATTAAATGGATATACATGAAATCAATGGTGGTGAAATAGTATGAAAACACATTGTTTATCCAAACTAGATATGTTATTTCAATACCATATATCAAAATGCTAACATAACTGAGAATCAAAACATTGTAACCACACAAGTAGCTAAGTTTCGCAACAATATAAACCAAACTAAACAAATGAATGTCCGTTTCCTTCAACATACACTAATCTAAATTAGAAAGACAAAAAGCATTAAAATTGTTTGTTTCCTTCAAAATAATAAAACATGGTCTTATCCCCTTCATAATAAGTTTTATACTAATTCTTAAAAGTATCATTTCTTCTTAGACAGGTTCAATCTTGGAGTTGGAACGAATTTGAACAATCTAGATGTTGTGCCACTAGTTACAGCTGTCATTGTCTCGGTACTAACACTTCCTTGAGCCTTGGGCCTGATTACTGTCTAACGTCTGAAAGGTTGTTGAGTCTATTTTACCTGATAGAAATATAAAATTGTAATCAAATTATTATGAGTCTATTTTATGCAAGTTTCAACATACACACTAAGTCATTTACAATTAGCATACCATGGAATTGCTTAGAACATTTTGTGTGACATGAGAAGGAGAATTTTTAAGTTGACTCTCATGAGAGGGAGGCTTAACATTTTGCATACTACCAGGTCCAGAAACATTAACCTATGTTTTTAAAATCACAAAACAATATTATAAGTAGAATTTAGGGTAATGTAACCATTTATCAATTAGATAGACCCCTAAAAATACTTTATCAGGCAATTAGGTCTTCATAGAAGCATATTTATTATGCATATAGGTCCCTACGAATATGGTCAATTGTCCATGTATTACTAAAGAATTTGTAACAAAAAATAAAGCAGAATATGACAAATGCAATTTTTAATACCTGAAATGAGGGTACTGAATGAGAAACTGGCATCTCATCTTGTGTCTGAGATTGCTTTGCCTTTCCTTTGCCTTTTGAAGATGAGCCTGCTTAGGTGCTCCCTTGCAAGTTTTGGCATTGTGCCTGATCCAGCCCCCAACACTTGTCATAGGTTACTTTGAATATCTTTTTGACCTTTGTTCCATCAGGTCCATCTTCCACTGGGTCAGGTCTCCTTCGTTTAATAGAACGACCGATTGGCCTTTTAATCTTGGGGGCTATAGAACTTACTTAGCCAAATTTCTCCCAATACTCCTCACTGTTGACAAGGCTTATGGAATGAGCATAGGTAGCCTTGAATGCATCCATCTTTAGCCATTGATGCACATACTCCTCTAGTCTATTTCCTCACTTTGCTAATGCAGCCATTACATGCACACAAGGGATGCCTAGCACAACAAGCATACTTGAATTATAATCAATTTATCAGGAACATATATCAGTAAATTCTACTCAACACTAAATGGGGACAAAAACTAAAAATTGTACCTATAAGTTGCCACATGTTACAAGTACATGTGTTGTTTCCTAGATGCACCCCCACTTTCTTCATATGATATTGTACCTTAAATTTGACTAGGTAAGCCCATGCATCCTCATTGACCCTCTTTAGTCTATTCATGTTCTTCTTGAACACTGCATACGTACTGCTCTTAGCACAAGTCCAAACAACATTCTTCAACTGCTTGCTCTTATACTTATCAATGAAATCTTTCAAATATGTCTTACACGTTTTTCATGATGCGTGTTTGGCATAACTTCTTTCAGAGCCAACAACAGACTCTATACAATATTGCTCAATGTTATAACTAAACTAAAGAGATAAAAAAGTAAAAGAAATTAACTAGATTAAAAATCCAATACTTGATACCTTTTGCTGATCACTAATGAAGTTCCACCCTTCAACTGTAGCACTGCCTAAGTCATTTTGTAACGATTCTATAAACCATTTCCATCTAGCTTTAGTCTCACTATCAACTACTACGTATGCAATCACATAAAAGTTATTGTTGTCATCTTGTGCTACTGCTAACAGCAGTTGTCTTTCGTAAAACTCCTTCAAAAAGCATCCATCTAATCCTATCGATGGTTGACAGCCAGTTTTAAATTCTTGTTTACAAGCATCTAAGCAAACATACAACTTGTCAAAAAGTGGAGGTGATTGGGGAATAGGCTCCACTGATAAAAGGACAGTTGAACTAGGATTGCTTTTGTATAGTTCTTGCAAATAGTCTCGTAACTTTCTATGTTAAGACTTCTTATTACCAACATACTTCTCTCTTGCCATCTTCAAACCCCTATACAACATTTTGTCACTAATGATCACATTGTAATCAATTTTGATATGATCTCATGCTTCTGCATTGGTTAGTCTTAGCTAACTTAGAAGTCTTTTTGACAACTTGTCTGCAACCCAATTTTGATCTGCCATATTGCTTTTGAACTCTCTTCCACAAGTGTGCACGAGATTAAAAGTCTTAATCTAGTAACCACCAGACCTTGAGTTCCTTGCACAGTAGATAACCCAAGGATAATTATTCTTCTCATGTTCTTTATCACCCATTGTCTCAGATCCTGTATTACCAGTCTTTTGATTAGGATCACCCTGAATTGCATCAATTACAACAACACCAGCCACCTGAGCAGGGTTAGTTTCACTAGAATTAGCCTCAACAGATTTTTCCTCAGCTGCAATGTTATTAGTTGTATTATCATCTTCAGCAACATTTGTATCAGTAGGCACCACACTACTATTACCAACAACTTCAGAAGCATTATCAGTCTCACCTCCATTTGATGCATCCTCTTTTGCCTTAGATTCTGCCTTAGCTCTCAGTCTTTCTTTGACCTTCTCCTTTTGTTTCTCCTTTCCAGCCAGAAAATCATCATGCACACATGCTGCTCTCACCCTCCTCTTATCATTCTTAATATAAAATATTCTTCTGCCTCAGCTATAGTATAATCCTTTAGGGCATTTTTGAACTGTTCCAAAGTCTCAAATTCCATCTTCAACTGAAATTGAACTTTTTCAAATTCTACATTAGGATCATACTGAGGCCAATCAAATCTATCACCCCCATCATCACTTGAGTTTGGAGGAGTCAAAAAGGCCTCTGATTCATACTCAAAATCTATGTCTGATTTATCCCTTAGCTCCACACTAATCTCCTCTTCAAAAGTTGAAGGTCTTTTAGTACCAATTCCAGTGCTTTCATTGGGCCCATTACTATCATTTGACCTTGGTTCATCTTTATTAGACCTAACTTCACTTGGCCCAACATCACTCTTCTTACTCATATGAAGCCCACTTCCACTACTTACAACATATCCTACTTTCTTCCCTACCCATTTATTTTGAGTCTTAGTCTTGGCATCTCTGCCACTGTCGCCATTGACATTTGGCTTTGTAGTCTTCGTCGTAGTTTTTTTCTTTCCCTGATCGCCTTTTCTCCCTTTTTGTCCACCTTTTTTTCTAGCACACTCCTCATCCTTACTTGAATAAGAAAAACCATAACCTGAAGGTGGGGAATTATATGGCTTGTCTTCCGTAGATTTGTACCCATCATTATTACTTGACTACTTTCAATATCTACTTCATTGTCCAACCCATCATCTTCAATAACTACCTCCTCAACATCCTCATTATTATCAAATAATACCTCCTCCACCCCTTCCAATACTGGATGGTCAAAATATATATAAAACTCATCTGTATTCTTATTCTGTATCTTATTCTTCTGCAAGGCTATGATTTTTTTATCCCTATGAATAGGGTGTAGACCAGATTCTAGGGTTGCAGAGGTAGGATCATACCAGTATATTGCATTGTAGTCATGGTATTCCAAGTCCAGAAAAATTTTCTTCAAGTCAAAGAAACCAATGAGGTCAACGTCCATTAGGAAAAATCTTTTCACATTTCCATTAATGTACACCAAGACACCCTTGTTATCTCGAACAAAGCTTCCACCATGATAAAACATAGGGACCACATCTTCGGACATCTAAATGCCAACAAATAATCTAGATGTCAACACTAGAACAACCTCTTATTTGTTTATTCACAAAATGAATGTATAAAGGGATTCTAACTAAATAAAGAAGTACAATCCTCTTAAAAAAATTATAATTTTCCTATTTTAACCACTATCACTAATCACTACTACTATCCATAACAATGCATGCACACAAAATTAGAAATTCAAAAAAGTTCAAGTAAAAAAGACTTTCGACTAACCATGATCAATAGCGAATTGAAACTAGATTTTGGAACCAACTGCCGTCACGACCACCGTCACGACCACTTTCACAGCAAAGCAGAGCAATGAGTACGGGCAATATTGATGGAGATATGGAAGGGTTTCTCTATAAAACCTAGTAGAACTAATGGGATATGGAGTAATTTCATGACAATATTGAATATGAGAAGACTTATTCATCGAATCGGTCTCCCATTTAAAACGGTGCTATTTCACTACTCTAGCATCCATATTGATGACGAAATTGTCCTCTACAAAACGATGTCATTCTCTTCTCATCCAATACGATGTCATTTTGTCCACGTTAGATAGGGACCAAATTGTCCGGCGCGTGACATGTCGCACTTAACTAGATACGTCAGCACGTTAATCTCCACGTAAGACGTCATCGTTAATCTTAATCGGGTCAAACTGAGCTGGAGACGTATCTGGTGTATAACTAAGAAAGTCAGGATCAAAATCTTAGTTAAATTTTGTTGGAGATAAATCTGTCTGATCGTGAATTTTTGGAGACCTATTTGAAGTATTACTCTTTACAATGTTAAAAGAATAGTTGATACATGATTAAGTAGTTGTTGTGACTATTATTATGAATATTTTGGGGGCCAATTTACCTAATAATGATTTTTTTAAGGACCAATTTGTCTGATAATTAATGTTTTTGGGAAGCAATATGACAAATTGTGTTATTATATGAATTTTTTATTTTAGAGATTTATTTGTTCACTTACGCAGTGTTACTTAATGGATGAGTCATCCATTTAACGTACTATGTTGGACGACTCCATTAAGAGTTGACAGAGTAAAGTGCATTGGGAATCAATCTAATTTATTGAAAAAAAAGTTGGAGACTAACAGGTTAATTAATTTTAGTTGTAGACTAATGTATCTGATTTGGAATTCTTTTGGGACCAAAATATGTATATATTCTAAAAATAATTATAACATTAAGGATGATTTAAAAAAATTATTAGGGACATTTTTTATTTGGTTTAATTACTTTGTTAGTCCTTCTAGTCTTACCAAATTTTTAATTAGATCCTTATATTTTTTATTCTTTTCAATTGGGTCCTTATACTACTTTTAATTTTATAATTAGGTCATTTTTATGTTAAAAATGTTAAAATTAAAAAAATATTTCGCTCAAAATACATGCGGTAAAAAATTTAATTAGGTTTTTAATTATAAATACCTTCAATTTGCGAAGAAATATTTAGTTAACTCTAATATTTTTTACACTAGGAATGATGTAATTATAAAATTAAAAGCAGTATAGAAACCTAGTTAAAAGAAAAAGGTTTAATTATTATGTCGGTCCCTATAATTTCACCGAATTTTCAATTAGGTCCCTATACTTTTTTCTTTTCAATCAGGTCCCTGCAACATATCAGATTTTGTAATTAAGTCCTTACTATGACAAAAATGTTAGAATTAACGGAATATTTCATTAAACAAAATGAATATGCCTAACACTTGACTGAATATTCTGTATAATTTAACAGAATATTTGGTTAATTTCAACGTTTTTGTTACAGTAAGGACTTAGTTACAAAATCTGATATGGTATAGGGATTCAATTGAAAAGAAAAAAAGTACAAGGATCTAATTACAAATTCGGTAAAACTATAGAGACTCACAGAATAATTAAACCAAAGAAAAAAATATAGGGACCTAATTATAAATGTGATAAAATTATAAAGACCAACAGAATAATTAAACCTTTTTATTTTAGGTATAAACCTTGAAAACCAAAAGAGCACTCAATCCTAAAAAATACTGTGTGCACATAAAAATTAATTATTATATATTTATGTATAAATATATATGTATCTGTACAAATACATGTGTTATTTAACTCATTTTTAACTAATATTTTTATATTTTAATTCAATATATATTCTTTAATAATAACTAATTTCATAACTGATTTTTAACTTACAGTGATGTTACACATACAAGCATTTTTATAACCAAGTCCAATTAATAGCTGTGAGTACGGGTCGCGGATACCCGATTTCCCATTCGAACTCAAACCGAACCAATTAAATTGGTTCTGGAATCAACGGGTAATCGGGTCTAATCCGAACCAAACCAGTGACTCTCTCTAACAATTGGTTCGGGTAACAGTTTTGGGGTACGGAACCCGAACTAACCCGTAGACCCGACCATATATTAATTAAATAAAAAAATAAAAATTTATAAAATATATATGCCTTTTAATATGTTTGGATTTTAATATCTTTAGTGTTTAATATGTTTGGATTTAAATGTGTTTAGTTTTTAATGTATTTGATGTTTAACATTTTTGGATTATTTCTATTAATGTTACATGTTTATTGTACTTACAGAATTTTTAATATAAAAATTTTATTTTTTTATGAATTTCTGTTTCATCGAGTACCCAATTATCCGAACCGAACCAATCCGTTTTTAATCGGTTTGGTTTGGTTCGGATACAAAAAAAAATGCAAATCAAAATTAAACCGAACCAATTACAATTCAATTGGTTCAGTTCTAATTTAACCTTAAACCCGAATCAACCCGACCTATGCTCACCCCTACCAACTAAGTTGTCACTAGTAAAAAACACACACATGTCATTTGAAGGATTACCATGTGTTCATAACACGTAGCGGAAGAAAAAAGGTAATCCTAAAGATCTATTTTGTGTTTAAACTTTATTCCAATAATATACAATATATAGATCAGATCTAAATACCTGAGTACGCTAGTAAAAATCTTTTTCTCCTTCGATGGTACGAAGGCGCTATGCGTATCCACACCGAGACCAACCTTTGCTGTCAACTCCTTGACCAATGGACATCTTATCTAAATTGAGAAACCTCTTGCAACTCTTTGCACACCATAAAATTCTTCTCCAAGAATTAGACTCACATACATTTATGTGCGTAGAGGTAAATGAATAACAACCCTTGTTATTCTCTCTGTCTTTCTCATGTTTTCCTCTATTCTTGGCATACATATATATAGTACGAGATTTGTTTCTGATTTTAAATTTGAATCTCAATTCAAATTTAAATCATATCTTGTTATTTTAAACTTGAATCTTTCAAATTTATGAATCATATCATAACTCAATTTAAAACAGAATCAGTTACGATTTCATCCAAATTTAGAATTCAAGTTTAGAAATAGAATAACTAATTATTCTCAAATCTCATATAATATTCTCAATTATCATACTATTATTATATTCTTGGTGCTAGCAAAAAATATAATAATATTCCATTTGAATTAATATAATTATTTATTTGATCAAATCAAATTAATAATTAAATAATTCTACAGCAAAGATTAGAACACTCGTTAGTGTGTGACCCCATAGGTTCAATACTAAGCGGGTAGTAAATTAGTCATACTAAATTTACTAATCAAGGTTGGTGTCTAGCAACACTCCTCAACGACCCGATAGTATGAAGTAATATATTTTTACTAAGAATCTTAGAAGAACAAAGTATAATTCCTTCCATCTTTCCAGCTCTTGGTTAACCCTTAGAGTATGGTTTAATTGTCAAACTCTAACTTGTTACTATTATTATAATGAACTGTGAATGACCTAAGAAACTCATTTCTTCATTCATTCAATCCCCTTGGCCAAGGTTTTATTCATCTCAGTCATTATAATCATAGAGCTCAAACTCTTTACCGAGAGTTGACGGATTCCTTATTGACTAATCATTAATTCTACAAGTATTTAAATCATACCCAATATCCATTCAACTAGCACCCTAGGGTATTAGGTGTCCGGAATCAAAGTATAATAAATACATTGTTAATTACTATGACAGTCGCAGGTCAAAGGAAACTCTATTATTGTGTTCATCTTGAGAATATCCTATTAACAAATATACAGTAATTATAACCATTAGGAATTCTCAAAGTGAGTCAGTTCAATGGTCATATCTCTATATGCACCATCTATATATATAATTTAATAAATGAGATCTATTAATCTTCATCTAATGAAGACCATTATATATATATTGATCTTTCCGGATTATTAATGTCCTTTTTAATAATCCTATGACCAAGAACAATTTAGATTAAATTATAAAATATTTATCTCTCAATATTGTGATCACTATCACAATAATAAATCTCTAAATTTAATCAAGGACGTTATTATATTAACATTTTAATATAATAACAATAAGGTAGCGTTTGTTTTGAGGTACTGAGACAGAGACTGAGAGACTGAGACTCAGTATCGTGTTTGTTAGTTCAGAGACTGGTACTAAAATTTCTGTCTCTGTCTCTAAAATTTCAGTATTTCAGTACCTCCAAAAAGTAGAGACACAGGGGACTAAAATTTTTAGAGATGGAGACTGAAACTTTAATAACATTTTATACCTAAAATACTTTCATTTCAATTAATTAATTCCAATTTTACCCTTTGTGCAAATTAAATTAGAGTTTTATTTTTGTTTCAATTCCTGTCTCCCATTTTGCACCAAACAGAATACTGAGATTTATTTCAATCCCTGTCTCTTAGTCTCTGTCTCTCAGTCTCAGTCTTTCCGTCTCTGTCTCTCCACCAAACGCTACCTAACAAACTAATTGACACGTGATTGATTGGATTGTGGTCATACTACTTATTCCCAACATCATTGCTTCTTCTTTTTCTCATTTTTTGCGCAAAATTTTTTGTTGGAGAACACAAAAACTTGTTAACCTAACACATAAATTTTACATATAGCACAAAAATTTTTGCACATAGCACAAATTTATTGATCTAGCATATAATTTTTTACACATAGTACAGAAATTTTTGTCCATATCACAAAAATTTTTACTATGAATATATTTTGTTAATTGAGTGAGTCAATTGTTATATTTCAAAAATTTATATGTTATACACAAAAATTTGTATTGTGTATCAAAATTTTTTTATTGTATACCAGAATTTATGTACAATATGTATTTTGTTAGTTGATTGTCAATGTTTTGGACATGTAGCTCTTTAAATTTTTTTGTGTTATGCACTAAAATTTTTGTATTATTCATCAAATTTTTTGTGTTGTGTATCAACTTTTTTTTGTTACATATATTTTATTAGTTGGGTGTTAATATTTTTGGCATGTGATTTTTTAAAATTTATGTTATGCATTAAAATTCGCAACGACGATGATAACGACAACGACGTTGTTGAAGAAAATGTGCACAAAAAGTAAAAGTTGGTGAAAACAATGATTTTGTTTTTGTTTTTTTTTTTATAAAAAATAGAGAGACTCAACCATGAAAATTCTTAGATCAGTATAAAAAAATTGTCATTTGAGCTATAACTCATAAGCAAAAATAATGACTTTGTTGAAGAAAAAAAAGACGACAACCACATTAAAAAAATGGGTGTATTTAAATTGGTTGGATTTGATGATAAAATTATTTGGCTGGGTAGCTTTATTATTTAACTTATACATAACATAATAGGTGATTTAAAATGAATTTGGATTCTCTAAATTTTAAATTTGTATTTTAGAAGGTAAAGTGTAATTTTCTATTCTTAAATAGTTTCTCTCTCATATTTATTATTAGTCACACCTATAAAATAAATGGTGAGAAATCACACTTTTCTCTCTAAAGTAAAATTCAAACTTTAAATCCAAATCCATTTAAAATATAGCTCAAAATAAAAATAGAAATGTAACAGAAATATAAATGAAGCTGGGTTGCGAAGTCGAAGATTTTGAACTCATCTATTCTCTGTATCGCAGTCAAAGCCAGCACGCGCTCCAAACCATCTTCTCCCCCTGAAATTCCTCACTTCTCCACTCGGTCCCAGACCCCCTTATTACAAACCCGAAACCCAAACTCTATGGTTTCACCTAGGGGTGTTCAAAACCGATCCAGACCAAACTAAACCGATCAACCGAACCAAAAAACCGAAAACCGAACAAACCAAAAAATATGTTTTGCAGTTTTTACGGTTCGGTTCGGTTTTCGGTTCTGACCATAAAAACCTCAACTGAACCGAACCGACTGAACCGGTGAGGTTAAAAAACCCTGAAATAACCTCACCCCACCCCCCCCCCCACCCCCAATTCCCTATTCAGCTGCGTGACCTAACCCCACGCCTCCCACTCCCAGTCTCCCAGCGTGACCGTTCCCCCTTACCCCAATCGGAAGTGAAACCTGGCGATCTCCTCTCACAGTCGCGCTCTCCCCTCAGGCCCTCACAGTCTGCACCGTTCCCCCCTCGAAAGTGAAACCTCATTCTTGAGTCTCGAGGCCGGCGGCGAACTCACGTTGCAGCACCTCCCAGCGCCGCGAGAGACCCTTCCTCCCAACGCCGCCGAACCTCTTCGCGGACAGAGCACCACGAAGACCCAGCCCCAGCACCACCCTCGCACCCAGGCGTAGCAGTGTTTCTGGCCACCCAGGCACCGACAACACAGCACTTCTCAATCTCCCACCCACAACACAGCAGCCACCGGTTGGTCCTCTTCCAGTGCTCTTCCTCCTTCCCATCCACTTGACTTCAGGTTTGATTTTCTCTCCTTCTATGTATCTGAAGCTAATTAGACATATTGGGTTTATAATTATGAAATAGTTAGGGTTTGATTTTGTTAATTATAATTTCTGCGATTCTGAGTTGCTGGATTTGTTTAGGGTTTTGTTATTTTCTTCTTAATAACTCTGATTGATTCTGTGCTTCTGAGTTGCTGGGTTCAAATTTGCTTGTTTTGCTTAGTTCAAATTCTGTGATTCTCTGATTCTATGATTATGTGATTCTGAATTGATTTTTGGTTTTCTGCACTTATTTTGCTTGTTTTGAAATTTTGTTAATAATACTGAGGAGTTACTGTGCTTTTTACTGATTTTGTTAATTTTAGTTGTTTGTTTTGAGTTGATTTTGTGATTTAATTTATTAATAATTCTGATTATGTGATTATGAGCTGCTGGGTTTAATTTATTTTTTCTTGTTTTGAGTTGATTTTGTGATTTATTTGTATTCAATTTCTGCTCAATCTATTTGTTCATTGTTGCTGATTGTTGTTCATTGTTGTTCATTATTTGTTCATTGTTGCTGATTGTTGTTCATTGTTCATTGTTGCTGAATGCTAGTAATTTTATTTTGTTGTGTTTCTGCTTCTATTTTTTTAATTATTTGTTCATTGTTGTTGATTCCTAGTATTTGTTGTTCATTATCTGGTATTGGTCTTTGGCAGGATATAAGAAGAGAACTTGGAATCAATATAATTGATGAACAAAAGGTGCAATTGTCTAAGGTAATTGGTCTTTCTACACATGTCTGGGTTGCGGCTTTTAGTTTCAAGAGAACTAGGTGGGCACAATGTATTTATGTATTGCCTGCATTTTTTTACATAATGCAATGACACTTCTGTAATATACCTTTAGATGTGTTATTTTCTTTATGAACTAGAATTTTATTGTTTGTAATATACCTTTAGATGTGTTATTTTCTTACATAATGCAATGACACTTCTGTTAGTCTTGTGTTATTTTGTGTCATTTAATAGAGTTAGTTCATTTGTTTTACTACATTTAGGAATTCCTTGACATATTTGTGAAATTGTGATTCTGAGTTTTATTTATTTTAATTTCTTTTGTCGTTGAATTCCATTGAATCAATATTTTTGTTAGTTATTGCATATTTGTGTTATATGATTTTAATGTTATAATTTTGTGAAATAGTATGGCAGGCTTTTCTTTGAATTGATTGAAAAAACCGAAAAAACCGAACCAAATCAAACCGATTTTAATTGGTTTGGTTTGGTTTAGATGGTCTGAATAAAAAAACCGAACCAAACCGAACCGCAGTTTAATTAATTAAACTATTGGATCGGATGACTTTTCTCTAAAAAACCGAACCAAACCGCACCGCGAACACCCCTTATTTCACCACTCATCTAACTTTTATTTTATTTATTTTATTATTATTATTATTATTTCCAGTTTCACTATGAGGATGTTCTTTTAACCAAATTATCCGTGATCATGGGGTTCACTTATTCCACTAATGGAAACCCTAATCGACGGACCATCGACCATGGAGGAGTTGCAGGAAGAGCTTCATCTGACGAGTTTGGGCGTGCGGTTTCTCGAATAGCTGTGGCACAGATTTGCGAATCTGCAGGGTTTAATGGCGTCAAGAATTCCGCCATCGAAGCACTTTCCGATGTCACAATTAGGTACCTTATTGACTTGGGGAAAATAGCTGAATTTTATGCTAACCTTGCTGGTAGATCGCAATGTAGTGTCTTTGATTTGATTCTAGGGTTAGAGGATTTAGAACAGGTCAAGGGTTTCATAGGTTCTGGTCAAAGTCAATGCCTTTTAGGTTCAGGAACTGTTAGGGATCTTATGAGGTTTGTGAATTGCGGTGATGAGGTTCCTTTTGCTCAGCCAATACCGAATTTTCCAGTGATTCGGCAGCGGAAAGTTATCCCTAGTTTCTTGCAAATGGGGGAGGCACCGCCTTCTAAGCATATACCACCTTGGTTGCCGGCATTGCCGGACCCTCACACTTATATTCACACGCCTATGTGGGATGAGAGGACTTGTGATCCCCGGGAAGACAAGGTTGAACAGGCCAGGCAACGTAGAAAGGCTGAGAGGTCGTTGTTGAGCTTGCAGAAGAGGTTGTTGTTGTGTAGTGGTTCAGTAGAAACACGCAATACAACTTCTAATGTGGTTGTGCCGAGTGGTGGTGGTGCTTCACTTAGACAAGGAGAAGGTGAAGGGGTTGATAAGAACCCTTACCTTAAGGCTCCTGTGGATAATAAAGATGTTTCTCCAGTTCCCTTGCCGGGGAAGCTTTCTGATGATGTTGATATGATTGCAAATCATGTTTCTGTGTTGGAGGCATTTGCTCCTGCAATTGAGATGATGAGGAGTAGTGGTGTTTTGTGTGAAGATGAGGGGATGCAAGGGAGAACAGTTCTTCCAGCTGTGAGACCTACTGTTTATTTCAAGTTCAGGGCTGGAAAAAAGCTTATCCACGAGTCCTTGGATATGAGGAATCAGAAGAAGGATGCTTCACAAACAGCGGCCTTGGCTGGTAGAGATGACGAGAGGGATGATAAGAAGCGGAGAGCTGAGCTTATTCTTAAACAATCTATGGAAAACCCACAAGAACTCACTCTGTTGTAGATTAGTTTATTGACTGGATTTGTTGGATGATGTAAAATTGAGTTTGTAAAAATGAAGACCTTCAAGGGTTAACCCTTTTTTGTCTTAATTAAAACCTTTTTTTCTGTAGCTGTGACTTGTGCTCGAGTTTTTATTGTTATTCTTTTATCTTTATTGATTTTTTTTTATCTATCCTTTATTAATATTATTTCATCATTTATAAAAAATATCAATGTAATGGGATTGCATCGGTTCCCTCATTTTGAGGGAAAGGTTTCGGAAGTCTCTGCATTTCATTGAAAAGGTAAGACTACGTTACTCTCTTTTATCTAAGATTTAGGGTATTGAACTGGTGTGATAGATTATTCCTGTAAATTTCGGTTTTCTGTATTCACATATTCCCTCTGCTCCAAAATATCTATCACTTTGGAATTTGGTTCATTGATTACTCAATGTATTTAGACATGAATTGTATCCAATACATTAAATATTAAATGTACCAAAAATTCCAAAGTATTAGATATTTTGGAATGGTTGGAGTATCAATTTTCCTGATTTTCATAATACTGGTTGATATCCTTATTATTGTAATATCTGAATACTGATGTTCAACAGTTAAGTGGTCTCACGGTCTGCTGCCTGAATTCCAATAATTTGTCATTGAAAAATCTTTTTTCGTTTTGAGATTGTAGTTTGATTTACTGAGAATTCAATTTGAACCTTCTTTTAATGTTATCATCATCTGTTTTGATCGTACTGTTTTGCTGAAGTTTCAGAACAGCAATCCTCCTTTATTATCTGCTTAGCTTTGTTCTGTTAATTTGTTCAGCATCCAAGCCTGAGCTCATCCTATAAGTATGGAATTCCATGATATTCATTCGTTGATTTCTTTGGTATCAATTATTTCAGTTTATGCATATATATGCTTTAATGTTCTGACTGTTATAATGGTTTAACATATTATAATCACTATTTTTTAAGGTTTTGCTATTGTGTCCCCTAAGGGCACCCATTAAGATCTTTGATAGTGGAATCCTTTGAAACTCAATACATTGATAACTTTAAAACCTTAATGATTGTCCTTTGGGCACGCATTAGGTAAATCTTTCATTATGGTGATGGTTTCTAGTGTTCCCAAACTGAAAGTGAGTGTCCCGTGCTAACTCTTGCAAAATGGTTGTCAGATGAGTTTGAAGAGAATATTCGGGGTAATGTGCCTTCTACTTTATTGCATTTAACATAGTTTGTAGCTTTGAATTGATTGAATTCACTTCTTGTTGTTTTCTAAATCTCTCAATGCTTTAAGTGATTCATTTATCGTAAATTTTTGTTAAAAAGTGATCTCCTGTTTTCTACTAATAATGAATGTTGTCTCTGTTTTCTTTTATAAATTTCATCCCATGTTTGGTGTTGCTATGAGCTGCTACTTCTAAATTAAATGGTTGTTTACGATGACCCTTGTTGTGCTTGTTCTATTCAACCATGTTTTTGGTCATAATTTGTTTCCTTTTGGTCCACCATGTATGCCACATGTGTTTGATGATTGTTGTACAGAAAGTCGACATGGGGACTATTGAATGAATTTTTGGCAAAGTGTGGAAGGAACTGGACAGAGATAAGGGAAAGAAGAGGGTGGGAATGCCACGAAAAAACCAACAGCTGTAATTATGCGGGACTCTGATATTCTGTTGATACATGGCCGTTTTATCGGCGATATTGCACCATTATGGGGAAAGGTCACATTTTTAATCCTTCTTGTGAGACTGATTTCTAATATGAATAAATTAGTGAATGGTTCAAAACTGCTGCCTTTAAATAAGAGATTTTTGTCTTTATAGGACAAGTTAATTTATTTATTCATAGAAAAATGAAATTTTATTAGATTAGAAGGGAATATAGAAAAGAGGTAAGCCATCCATTCCTTGCTTATATACAAAAAGTATTGGTAAGAAATAAGACATATAAGGCTTAGCTATTAAGAACGCTTGCCAATCCCTTTGATTATAAGATGGGTTTTGATAAATGAAATACTACACAGTTAACATTTAGAGCATTTCCCCCTGCATTTGATATTTGAAATAATTCTGTATATTGTTGTCTCAGCTGAGTTCCCTTTTGATTGTGTTATTAATTATTATATTTACTGCTAGGTGTTTAGATTATATCATTATATTTTTTAGTTTCAAGTTATTAGCATTTGAAGTATCTTTTTTCATTTTATTCTGGATATATTGTTTATTCTATTTAGTTTTTACTGCTAAGTGTGTGCTTATCTAGGGTAAAAATGGAAAATCCTCCCCATCCTGAACCGAAAGTGTTAGATTTGCTACTGTATTGGACAGTACAAATTAATTGATCTTATATTAAGTCTTTCTTATATTCTCAATAAGAACTTACTATTTAACAGTTAAAATTGATCTGTGTGTTGTACCTTTGCATTAGCCACTATTATTTTTATTAATATGCCCTCCTGAATGTAAGGAGTTTCTACTCCTTTGGTCCTCATTTTTAAGATTGAAGTGAAACCAGGTTTAAGTTGTCACTTTCTTCTTAAGACTGAACCTTCTATGACATTAAATAGGGTCATTTGTTGAACTATTTGTGTTTTTCCAATATTTATCATCTATGAGTCATTTGCTCATCTTTCATAAGTTTTATTTTTAGCGAAAATCATATAGGTTATGCTTTTCACTTGCTATATTGTGTAGTTATTGAGTAGGCTGAGGCGCTCTTGAATTTGAATACTTTAAAAGAAAGAAATAAATGAACTCATTAATGAAAAAAACCAAATTTTTAGTTTCTGACAGAATTAGATATATCACAAGCTTAAGGCATTGCTGTGGAAAAGTCTATGTGGTTATAAACTTTGACACTTGTGCAGGAATTATCATCAAGTAGTGCAAACTATATCCAAGGGATTGCCATAAGAGTAAAATAAAGTAATTCAAAAAGATTTTAGTGCCAATTGAAGAGTAATTCTTGAACATCACACACTCATAACAGAAGACTCATGCTGATTGCTTATATAAGAAAGGGGCCAAAGCAAAAGGAACTAAGCTATGAAATTGGACTCGAGAAATTTTAACTATAAAAGTTGAAAAATGAAATAAAGCAGTTGAAATCCTTACTTGATGTCATATGGATGTGTTCATATAATAATAAAAAAGACATCTCTGTTATATATTATATATATAGATGTCTAGATATAGATTATTGTTCTTGTTATTGTTGTTACCATCTATGTTGCTATTGCTGCTGCTACTTTTGTTGTCATCATTGTTTGTCGTTGTTTTTGATGTAAGAATTATATTGTAATTAAAAATGTTGAGACCTTAATAATCGATTTTGACTGTCTGATTAATCTAAATCATAATGCTTGTGAGCTTATCTAAATCAATGGCTGAGAGTAAACTGGTTCAATACTTCTTAAAAAGTAAGGATTTGTCTATAAAAGTTTTTCATAATTTCAACGTGCTCCTCTGCTCAATTCCAGCGTGAGGCGGTGGTGGAACCCTACTCTGCCCATGCGTGCCAGTGTTATATGCCATGGAAGACCTCTGGCAACAGGCTTGAAAACTTTCTTAAAGAAGTGAGCCAGCATCACCAAATTGTGGTGCTAAAGAGAATGAAGGGTGCCCTGACTCAGAACAATGATCTCGACGAGGATGTAGCAGAAGAGTACAGGGTTTACGCGGCGACGAGGAGGAGGATGCGACAACCAGGTGGTGCCGTGGTGATTGACAATGATGCCACTGCTGACACCAAGATCCTCCAACTATGGTAATAACTGAAATACGACTCTAGTAATCTTTCTTTCTGTCCTAAAATTTTCTTCGGGTTAATATAGCTCCTAATTTTCATTGATTGTCTCTGATTTGATTTTCATCCTATAGTTTATTATTTACCTTATTGTATGAAATCAATTTGACTAGTTTCTGCAAGCATTCAAGGCTGTGGCCGTAGCTAATTTTCCTTTGTAACTAGAACTCTACCAAATGAATTTTTTGGACAAATTAGCACAAATTCATATTCTTTGTAAGGTTTCATAAAAAAAATGTTTGTTCATGTGCAATCTTTCATGTATTTATTTTTATTTGTAGAAAAGTAAATACAAGACAACAAAAATAAATAGAAAAAAACACAACGTAAAAGAAAAATAAATATTAGACATAGCAAAAAGAAATAGAAAATGCCAAAAAAAAAAAAAAAAAAAAAAGAGAAACCAAGTACAACATGCAATAAAAAAAAAGGACCAACTACAACACAAAAAGAACTAAATACAAATAAGAAACTCTAGCAGTCTATTTCTTTCCCAATTTTTGTGCCCCACAAACTTCTTCCCTTTCTTCGGCATATTCTGAAACGGAGATGGCGTGTATTTTTTTGGTGGAACAGTTTCTATCCATAAAAAATATGAATGACCTTCACAAGTATCCACATCCTGGCCATTCGCTCCACTACCTTCATAAATACCAGAAGCACTCGTCGCTCCACTACCTTCATAAATACCAGAAGCACTCGTATCCTGGCGCTCGCTCCACCATCACCGTAAATCCTGAAAGCATTGATGTCCTAGCCAATCAGTTGACCACCCTGCCCATCGTTGTAATGGATATCATCTTCTCCGAACTCCTTCTTTAGCTGCGCACACTCGTTCAAATCAAACAATGTTGTACACGGGGTTCGGACGTTTGCGGTGGGTCGACCATATGCAAGTGATGTTTCCGTTCTGGTGGGTCCATTGCAAAGTCACTAGCTCGAGTATCGACAGACCTTTGGTCAACAGACAATTCAGAAGTAAGAGGCTTTTGTCGACCTACGAAATCCGCAGATCACGGATGTTGTGGTGGGAGAGGTGGATAAACCGGAAACTGATGTTGTCCGGATGGCGACAGTGGCTTTGATTGATTCGCCGTGGGGTCTGCCTGCAGAACTCTCCCTGACAACCTTAGGTGATCACGATATGTTCTTGTGTACCAATCATAGTACATTGGAGAAGGATGAAAGTCATCAGTTTCATCTCCTATTTGTAGTTGATGGAAGCGCTGGTTCCCCATATCGACCCAATAACTGTTCCTTTCCATCCAGTCATGGCACTGTGTTCCGGTCAACCGCTTGCAGTACGCTTTTCCAATCTGGAATGCATTGTCTGGCGGAGGTTGTGGAAGCCCGACTAGCACATCACTTGATCTGTTGGGTGCCATTCAATACACTTGAACGACACCAACAGGCACTTTGTAGAGCACATCTACAACTGTATTTGTAGGTCCTCAAAAACATCAAATCCGACGTATGGCCGCCATATAAACTGCACAATAATAAAGAAGACAATAATCAGTTAAATTATTAAATATAAATAATATGAAAAGAAATCAATAGCAAGTACGTCGTTCACAGCCTATCATCTAACTGTGTCTAAATTGTGTCGCAAATTTTTACACACAATTTCTTAATCGGCGCCAATGACTCCACCTAAATCATTTGACATTGGTTATAATCAATTTTCAAAATATAAAAAAGGATGAAATCGCATATGAAAAATATAACCATTACTGTTGACCAACTAGTACACCAACAACTGGTAGTTGATAGCGGAGAACAGGTGCTATCCATGATATACGCTCCCATGCCCAAACAAACAGCAATATCAATGGGTCATCCATCTCCTTACAGTTGTATCGTTATGCACGACACAACGACCTGTATAGATGTGCTAGACAAGCTGTCCCCAACTGTAGTTAGGAATATGATAGAAGTGTCGAAGAAGAGGTAAGAATTTTGAGTTAACCGAATTGGTCGATTTGTCAGGAAACACCACAGTTCCGAGCAAGTAGAATATGTGAGCCCGAACATACCGCTCGATAGATTCTTGGGTGTTTAATGGTTCGGTATCTCTACATTGCCAAACCCATGCTAGGTTTACCTTCCCCAATGTGTGATCGTGCGGACGAGGTTGCCTGTCCAAAATTGCCATGCAGTTCTCTACCAAGAACGAATGACTATTGTCTGATTTGTCCGTCACGAGGTCCCTATTAATTGGCAAGCCAAAAATATGTAGCACATCGTCTAGAGTGATAGTGACTTTGCTAACCGGAAGGTGAAACGCATGAGTTTCAGGCCTCCATCGTTCTACTAGAGTAGACAATAGTGTAGAGTGTCCTTTTACTTTGTCTATTCACAAAATGTGAATGAACCCGATTGTTGTTAGTGCGGCTGCAGTGATCTCATTGTAAGTTTCTAATCAATTAAGTTTTCTAATCAACAAAGTCCTGCTAGCCTACCATAATATGTTCGCAAAACCTAGGTTGGATTTTGTCTGCAACCCAAAAATGCAAGTTGCATTTTGGTGGTTCCAAGAGAAAACGCGGTCAAAGCAACAACATGATGACACGTTTCAATGCATACCTATTCTTCCACTGCAAATGTCATTTTTTTTATCTGTTGTCTACCAATGGTAATTTGCCTTTTATAGGTTTGTGAAGGTTTAGATTTATATTTTTGCATAACATATTATAATACAATAAACTTGAATTACACCAATTTTTTTATCCATTTTAAAATTAATTAACGCAAATGACGCATACTTACTCTTTCACTGCAAATGTCATTTTTTATCTATTGTCTACCAATTGTAATTCTCATTTTACAAGAGTTTAGATTTATATTTTTGCATAACATATTATAATACAATAAACTTAAATGACATAAATTTTTTTTATCCATTCTTAGAGTAATACCCCAAATAGGTCCCCAAAAAATTTACGTTTGGACAGATTTGTCCCCAATAGAATTTAACTAAAATTTTGTCTCTGACTTTCTAACTTATACACCAGATACGTCCCCACGCCAGGTTGACCCGGTCAAGACTAACGTTGACGTCCTACGTGGAGGTAACCTGGCCGACGTGTCCGGTTAAGTGGGACGTGTCAATTCCAGGACAGTTTGGTCCCCATCCAAGCTGGACAAAACGAAATCATATTGGAGAAGAGGAGAACGACGTCGTTTTGTAGGAGACAAATACGTCCCCGCAATGGGCTGTGCAACTAAACGACGCCATTTTATTTGTGAAGCCAATTTAAAATTAGGTATCACATTGAACTCTTGCAGCTTTGTGGGGTGAAAGCTGTGTAGTTGATGATGGCTAGTGGAGGGACGACGTCAATTGCAAGTCAGAGATGATGTGGAAGAAGTATTAGTGGTGAGTTGAGTGTTGACAATGCGACGATTGGATTCGGAAGAGGTCGACTGAGAAAAGGAGAACATTCTAAGTGCAAGTGCAGAACATATGTTGTGTTATGTAGGTCGCGCGCCAGAAAACCCGAATAGGTTGGTTTTTGGTTGTCCCCATTTCAAGGTACTGGAGAGTGTTTTTGATGTGGCATGTGTGATAATTGCCATGGGTCTGTAAAATTATTTGCCATTTTGTTATTGTGATTGCAAGAAAAGCAAAGTTTTTGTGATTTTTTTGCATGGTTTGATGAGATTTTTGGGTATGCGATGGATGGTGTAGTCGAAGGACATAGATTGGCTTCTGTGGACACTTGTGCGGGTGATGAAGGTGTTGTAAGCTTGAACGATGGCCTGGATGAGAAAATGAAGCAATTGGAGGATCTGTTGTGGAAGAAAGATGAGGATAACCAATGTGTGAAGAAGCATACTGGTTTTGATTTTCTTAGGGGTGTAATAGTTGGTGCATTGGTAGGTGTGGTTGTTTTGTATCTTTGTGGTGGCTGTGTAGACAAACTGGATTGTATGTTAATTATCAAGTTATTGTATTGAAATGTGTATTTTTGGTTAGACGGATATTAGATGGGTATGCATTAAATTGATTTAATTAATTGTGGTCAAATAGAATAAAAGAAATACATTGCTTTTGGGTTGTTTCAGCCATATATCAAAAGGGTGACTTAATTGATATTCAAAACATTGTAACCACACAAGTATTTTGGTTCAATAGCAACATAAATCAAATGAAACAACAGAAGGTCTGTTTCCTTCAACATACACCAAAAGGAAACCAAACTAAACAGAAGGTCTATGGTCTTTAACACAGAGTAAACCAAAACAAACCAAACAAAGAAGTTCTATTTTGTCCAACATAGCAAAACATGGTGTTTATAATAAGTTGCACACTAATTCTTAAAAGGGTCATTTCTTCTTATATTGGTTCAATCCCGGTGTTGGGATGAATTTGAACATTCCAGATGCAGTCTGACTGGTGGTAGGGGAATAGGCTCCATTGCTAACAGAGCAGTTGAACCATGATTGCTTCTTTGTAGTTCTTGTAGGTAGTCTCTAAGCTTTCCATATTGAGCCCTCTCATTACCAACATACTTCTCTCTTGCCATCTTCAAACCCCTATACAACATCTTCTCACTAATTATCACATTATAATCAATTTTTATATGATCCCAGGCCTCTGCATGGGTTAGCCTTGGCTGACTTAGAAGTCTTTTTATAACTTTTCTGCAACCCAATTTTGATATGCCATATTGCTTCCAAACTCTCTCCCACAAGTATGCACGGGATTAAAGGTTTTAATCTGGTAGCCCCTGGACCTAGAGTTCCTAGCACAGTAGATAATCCAAGGACAATCATTCTTCTCATGTTGTTCTTTATCACCTACTGCCTCAGACCCTGTCTTGCTAGCATTTTGATCTTGGTCACCCTGAACTCCATCATTTACAACAACATCAGCCACCGGTTTAGGGTTAGCTTCAGTAGAATTAGCTTTAGCTGTAATGTCATCAGCTGCATTCTCCTCTTCGCCTCCATTTGATCCATCCTCCTTTGCCTTAGCTTCTCTCTTAGCTTTTAGTCTTGCTTTGGCCTTCTCCTTCTTTATCTCCTTTCTAGCCATAAATCCTCCATGAACACATGATGCCCTCACCCTCCTCTTATCATTCTTGATATAAAATATTCTTCTGCCTTCAGCTATAGTATAGTCCTTTAGAGCCATTTTGAACTGGTCTAAAGTCTCAAACTCCATCTTCAACTGAAATTGAAGTTCCCCAAATTCTGCATTTGGATCATATTGAGGCCAATTAAATCCTTAACCCCCTTTATCACTTGAGTCTGGAGGAGTCAAGAAGGCCTGTGATTCATACTCAAAATCTATGTATGATTCATCCCTTGGCTCCACTCCAATCTCCTCTGCAAAAGTTGAAGGTTTCTTAAGTTCAATCCCATTACCCTCATTAGGCCCACTATTGTCATCTGGGCTTGGTTCAACACTGTCAGGTCCAACGGCACTTGGCCCAGCTTCACTCTTCTTCCTCACATCAGGCCCACTTCCACCTCTTACAACACATCCATCTTTCTTATACCCTGCCCTTTTACCTTGAGTCTTAGCCTTGGCAACTTTGGTAACATTGACATTTGGCTTTGTAGCTTTCTCTGTAGTTTTTTTCTTTCCCTTATCACCTTTTCTCCCTTTCGTTCTGCCATTTTTTTTTGTACACTCCTCATATTCACTTGAATCAGAATATAATAATATAGTGTACACTAAGGAAAATTTGGGTAATAATACTAGTGTAGGTCAAGATAGAAAAGTAAGACTCTGTTAGTATGAGTCTTGTATAAATAGGAAGTCCTTGTTTTAAAATAGAGAGGTGTGTAATACATATTTTTCATAATCTCCATTTGCCTTTTTCTTCTTTACTCAGAAACCCTAAGTCCTTTCTTGGTTTTCATCTCCTTATTTCTATTTATCTTTCTTCTTGAAATTATATGCTTCAATTCTTCTCAGATGGTATCTAGAGCCTAGGTTTTTTCTCTTCAATGGCTGAATCACCTTCCAATTCCAACTCTGTCAACAGTAACAACAACCCCCAAAATGTCATCACATCTATTCCTACTGCATCCTTCTTGAATCAACGACTACTCACCCCGATTGGAGATAAACTTGGCGAAAATAATCACAAGACTTGGTTACAACAAGCTGTGGCTACCATTTATGGGCAAGATTTACAAGATCATCTTTTACCAGAGAAAATTCCTCCTCAATACCTTTCTGACGAAGATCGAATTGCTGGAAAAGAATATGGTCACTACAAGCAGTGGAGGCAAGATGATTCCAACCTCATGTCATGGATGCTTGCATCAATTGATCCGAATTTCAAAAATAAAATGGTAGGTAGTGCCTTTAGTTTTCAAATCTGGAAAAAGATTGAAGAATACTTTGCTAAATCAACCCTGTACAAAATCAAACAATTGAAGGCACAATTGAAACTCATCAAGAAACATGGATTATCTGCCTTTGATTATGTGTTCAAAATCAAACATGTTGCCGACTCTCTTGCGGCTTTAGGAAGCCCTCTTACATCAGCAGAGCATATTGAAGCACTTCTTGAAGGCCTGAATTCTGATTATCAAATGCTAATCTTTACTGTGAATGCAAAATCGGAAATGTACTCGTTAAGTGAAGTTGAAACTCTCATTATGACTCATGATGATATGGTAGATAAGTTTCAAAATTCAGATAGTCTAATGGCACAGGCTCATTTGACACAAGGCAATTTTTTACCTTCCATCAATCAAGGAAGGGGTTTTGGAGGACGACGAGGCAGAGGAGGTAGGTTCTCTCGAGGAGGCAGGTTCTTTAATTCAAATTCTCGACCACAATGCCAAGTTTGTGGTCGTACGGGTCATATTGCTTGGCATTGCTATCATAGATTTGATCAACAAATTCCTCCTCCCTCAAATCCCACTGCACCCCTTTACAGACCTCAATCCCATTTTCCTTCATCCTCTGCACAATCAACACAACCACCAGTGCTATCCACCACGCCACCACCACCTACAGCATCCTTTCATCATCCTGAGGCATATATGGCTGTTCCTCATCAGTGGCAGACACTTCTTGGTACCCAGATACAGGTGCATCTCACCATGTCACCCCAAATCACTCCAACCTACTTACCAGCACAGAATATTCTGGCCAGATCAGGTTCTTGTAGGTGATGGATCAGGTTTGTCTATCAAACATTATGGAAATTCAATTCTTTATGCACAAGACTCAAATAGATGGTTCCAATTACAAAAGTTAATTCACACACCACAGATCACAAAAAATTTAATCAGTGTTTCTAAATTCGCTCAAGATAACAATGTTTTCTTTGAATTTCATGCCTTTGTTTGCTTTGTTAAATGTCAGTTCTCCAAGAAGGTTCTCATGCAAGGATTTCGTAGAGGAGGAATCTACAAATTCGTTAATGTTGCTGTTCCTCATTTTTCTCCTTTAAATTTTGTACCTAGAGTTCTAGCTATTACATGTTCTTCTTTTGAATTGTGGCACAAGAGGCTGGGACATGCTGCCAAACAAACTGTACACACAGTCTTAAATAAATGCAATATTATTACTCCGAATACAATTGACTCCTTTAATTCAACTTCTGATAATTCGTTGTGTGAAAACTGTGTTTATGCGAAATTACACAAGATGCCCTTTTCTGATTCTACTACTACTTATACTGCACCCCTTCAATTAGTATATTATGATGCTTGGGGCACAGCTCCTATTATATCTCATCTTGGCTTTAGGTACTATGTTATATTTGTTGATGCATATAGTAGGTACACTTGTCTATATCTATTACAATCTAAATCTCAGGTATATACTGCATTTTTACAATATAAGACTCTTATTGAAAATTTAACAGGACATAAATTGAAGGAGTTACAAACTGATCATGGAGGAGAGTATAGCTCCAATAGTTTTAAAGAATTTATACTTAAACATGGCATATATCATAGATATTCATGTCCTCATACACATGAACAAAATGGCAGGGCTGAGAGAAAGCATCGCCATGTTATAGAAACAGCTTTGGCAATGCTTTCTACAGCTTCCCTTCCCCTTACCTTTTGGGATGAAGCAGTAATTACTGCAACATATTTAATCAATAGATTACCCACTCCTGTTCTCCAAGGTAAGACACCATATGAATTGTTATTTCATCAGATTCCTGATTATCAACATTTGAGAATTTTTGGCAGCACATGTTATCCACTGCTGAGACCCTATAACAGACATAAGTTTGATTATAGATCTCACAAGTGTCTTTTTCTGGGATATGCAGCCAATCACAAAGGTTATAGGTGCTTGTCACCCACTGGTAAGGTATTTATTAGTAGACATGTTGCCTTTGATGAATCTATATTTCCATATAAAGAATTATTTGTCAATTCATCTAATAATAATAATTTTCTTAATCAAAGTTCTTTTCAGACTATTCCTACTATACCAGCATATGCAGGTTTGCCTACACAAACAATCTTTCATGATCAGCCCTCCCATAATTCCACTCTTCATAAGTCAAGTAATAGTGCTAACATTAGCCCTAATATAGAAATTTCTCAGTCTAATCAAGTTTCTCCTTCAATTCTGCACCATGAAACCCCTATTCCTGGTTCTACTATAGAGAGGCAGTTACCCTGTGATAGTTCACAACACAGTCATAGTGTACCACAAAATCCTCCCATTTCACCAAACACTAATGTCCACCCTATGAAAACCAGATCGAAGACAGGCAACTCTAAACCCAAAATTTTTTTAACTAAACATAGTGATGAGAAATCTGAAGACAGACCACCAAAAACTGTAGCTAGTGCTCTTACTATACCACATTGGTATGAGGCTATGAAAGAAGAATATAATGCCCTTATGAGAACTAATACCTGGAACCTAGTGTTGCCACCACCTCATGCTAAAATCATAGGCTCTAAATGGATTTTCACCACTAAAAAGAATCCTGATGGATCTGTGCAAAAATACAAAGCACGATTAGTTGCACAAGGCTTTGGACAAAGTGAAGGTTTTGATTTTGACCAGGTTTTTAGTCCAATGATTAGGCCTACTACTGTGAGAATTGTGCTAAGCTTAGCCTTATCCAAAGGTTGGGTTATTCGATAATTTGATTTTAATAACGCTTTCTTGAATGGAGATTTATCTCAACTTATTTATATGCAGCAGCCCAAGGGTTTTGAAGTCAATTCTGAAACCTTAGTGTGTAAACTAAATCGTTCCCTATATGGTCTGAAGCAAGCACCACGAGAATGGTTCCTAAAGTTGAACAAAACTCTAGAAACATTTGGCTTTACCGCTGCAAAATCAGATACCTCTTTGTTTTTGAAATACACTTCCAATCATGTCATATATCTTCTATGCTATGTAGATGACATCATTATTACAGGGAGTGATTCAACTCAAGTTGACTTGATGATTAAAACCTTAAATACAGTTTTCTCATTAAAGGATCTAGGTGAATTGAGTTATTTTCTAGGTGTTGAAGTTAGAAGAACTATTGCAGGACATATTCATTTATCTCAAACAAAATATGTGAATGATTTACTCTCAAAATTAAACATGGGAGAGGCAAGTGCAATGCCAACTCCCATGATATCATCTCTTCAGCTGTTGACTACAGGTTCGGAAGAATTTGAGGATCCAAGACTATATAGATCTGTTGTTGGAAGTCTTCATTATCTCACAATTACTAGACCAGACGTTTCATTCGCTGTGAGCAAGCTTAGCCAGTTTATGCATAAACCCTTGCTTGCACATTGGAAGGCTCTAAAAAGAGTTCTTCGATATCTTCGAGGCACTAAGCAACAAGGATTACTCTTTCATAAAAATACAGACTTCAGATTGTATGGGTTCGCTGATGCTGATTGGGCATCAGACCTTGAAGACCGCAGGTCAGTTACTGGGTTTTGCATTTTTTTAGGTTCTAATCTTGTGTCTTGGTGTTGTAGGAAGCAAATCATTGTCAGTAGGAGCTCGACAGAGGCTGAATTTCGAAGTCCTGTAGCATGTGTAGCAGAGACAGTTTGGATCAAGAACTTGTTGCTCGAATTGAAAGTTCAACTTCAGATATCTCCAACAATTTTTTGTGACAACTTAAGCACTGTAATGCTTGCTTCCAATCCAGTGTTACATGACAAAACAAAGCACTTCCAACTTGATATACAATTTATTCGAGACAAGATCAAAAGCAATGAACTACATGTGGTCCATATCCCAGGTCAAGAGCAGATGCTGATATATTGACTAAACCCTTATCAGCAGCAACCTTTGATAAGCTCAAGTACAAACTTAGAGTGGTCCCAAGACCAATCATAAGTTTGAGGGGGGATATAAATGATATAGTGTACACTAAGAAAAATTTGGGTAATAATACTAGTGTAGGTCAAGATAGAAAAGTAAGACTCTGTTAGTATGAGTCTTGTATAAATAGGAAGTCCTTGTTTTAAAATAGAGAGGTGTGTAATACATATTTTTCATAATCTCCATTTGCCTTTTTCTTCTTTACTCAGAAACCCTAAGTCCTTTCTTGGTTTTCATCTCCTTGTTTCTATTCATCTTTCTTCTTGAAATTATATGCTTCAATTCTTCTCAGACAGAAAAGCCATAGCCTGAGGGTGGGGGCTTATATGGCTCATATTCTGTAGATTCATACCCATCATCATCACTTGAACTACTCTCAATGTCTGCATCATTGTCCAACACAGCGTCCTCAACAACTAATCCGCAGCATCCTCATCAGTATCAGATAATATCTCCTCCACCCCTTCCGATACCGGATGGTCAAAATATATGTAAAATTCATCCGTATCCTCATTCTGTATCTTATTCTTTTGCAAGGCTCTGATTTCTTTATCTCCATGAATAGGGTGTAGACCAGACTCCAGGGTTTCAGATGTGGGATCATACCAATACATAGCTTTGTAATCATGGTATCCTAAGTCCAGAAAAAGTTTCTTCAAGTCAAAGAAGCAAATGAGGTCAACATCCATTGGGGGAAACCTTTTTACGTTCCCATTAATGTACACCAAGACACCTTTGTTATCTCGAACAAAGCTTTCACCATGATGAAACACCGAGACCACATCTTCGTACATCTAAATGCCAACAAATAAAGAAGTACAACTCATTTCCTATTTTATCCAATATCACTAATCACTACAACTATCCACAACAATGCATGTAACCAAAATCAGAAATTCAAAAACAATCAAGTAAAAAATACTTTTCACTAACCTTGATCAATTGGGTGTGGAACCAACAGCCTTCACGACCCCTTCACAACCATTTTCACGATCAAGCAGACAAATGAGTATGGACAGAGCAATGCATATGGACAATGTTGATGGAGGTATGGAAGGGTTTTCTTCGTAAAACCTAGCAGAACTAATGGGGTATGGAGTAATTTCACCAAACGGTTGAATATAAAAAGAATTGTATATCAAATTGGCTTCACAAATAAAACGGCGTCGTTTAGTTGCACAGCCCTCCATCGCGGGATGTGTTTGTCCCTTATAAAACGACGTCGTTCTCCTTTGCTCCAATACGACGTCGTTTTGTCCAGCTTGAATGGGGACCAAATTATCCTGGAAGTGACATGTCCCACTTAACCGGACACGTCAGCCAGGTTACCTCCACGTAGGACGTCAACGTTAATTCTGACTGGGTCAACCTGGCGTGGGACGTATCTGGTGTATAAGTCAGAAAGTCAAGGACAAAATCTTAGTTAAATTTGGTTGGAGACAAATATGTCCGAACGTGAATTCTTTAGGGACCTATTTGGGATATTACTCTAAATTAATTAATGCAAACATTGTCTACCGCTAGTTTTGGCTTTTATTTGTTTAGGTTAGTGTCAAATGTCAACAATAATATGTTGGAAAAATTTTCAAATGTACGGTTTACTTGATTGCTATATTGTTTATTCCAAGTACCCTTTCAGTTGCAGATTAACTTTTTATTTGATAGAAACTATGACACTTACTACAAAAATCCCTGACACCATTGCTAAAAAGACACAAAAGAGAGACTATACTTGTAGCTATGAAATAAGTTTTGTAGAGGTTGAACCAAACTTTATATTTACAGCTTAAAAGTTTAATTAATATTCAACAACTTTTTAATTTTTAGAAAAAAAAAATGTAATTTCCTTTTTGTCTACAATAAAAAAAATTAAATTTTCACAAAATTATTTTCTATTAGTATTACATTAAATAAATTTTTATTAATTTAATGTATATTAAAAATAAATATTTAAATAAAAGTTCAAATCAAATGATATCAATTATATTTAATGCTTACAACTTATTATAGAATTACATTTCATTGGTTTTATTAATGACCACATAAAATATGAAATAATCTAATACAAAGATTATTCATCCATGACAAATTTAATCAAAATTAGAAGTAACTAGTAGTATGCAGCGTAATGAATTGCATATTCACGACCCTATTTATCATTTCGTCTAAATCATGTGAATTATTTAATATAAATCTCAATAAACATGAGAATTGGAATACTGATATACATATACTTCAAGAGTACAATAATATACTTAAAAATCTTTTCATATGAGGTACTCTTAAGAGTACAAAAGCACGATTTTAAAATTCAATTTCGTTGAAAGTTATTGTTGTACATAATCGTCATTTCGGTTCGTATATTGTTATATGATCTGTTATTTCTGTTGATCAATATCTGAAGTTTTAACTGTCTCGTGCCGTAGAAATAATAAGCATAGCATATTAGTATTTACTGTCAATTAATCTTCTTTTTTAAATGCTATCGATCTCACTTTCTGTATCATCTCCTTTAAATACATTTTTATCACCTCTTCGTCTCTTCATTTTCTCTTCTCTTCTTTCCCTGTCTGCTTTCCTTTCAATTCCCACACAAACAGAAATTAAATTAATAAAGAGAACAAAAGCAGAAGAAGAAGGTGTACGGTTATTACAACAAGTTAAACGGAGGGATTATTGTTATTTTTTATTATTAATAATAGAATCGCGTTCCAGTTAGGGTTATGAAAGGTTGGGAAAATGGTAGGAGTAATGCGAGATGGTTAGCGTTAGTGTTAGTGGCGGTGGCGGTGGTATGTGCGGAGAAGAAGAACTAGAATAAGAATGCATATGCGACTATGATGTACGTGGGGAATTCCAAGGGATTATGAATTCTATATAGCGGTGCGTGTTCTCCTCAGATCACTCGCTAAGCTTCGTGTGCAAGCTAATCTTGTTGTCATTGCTTCCATTGATGATGTTCCTCGCAGATGGATTCGAATTTTGTAAATCTTCTCTTACTTCTTCAATATATCATCATCCTCGTGATCTTTCATTTAAACTTACCTGATTTTAAATATTTAAATAAAAGTTCAAATCAAATGATATCAATTATAATTAATGCTTACAACTTATTATAGAATTACATTTCATTGGTTTTATTAATGACCACCACTACAAAAAAAAAAAAGCTATTTTAACATTTTTTTAACATTCATAATTAAGTGTAAAAATTAATATATATTTTTGACAAATATCACAAATGTCAAATTTTTTATGTTTTCTTGATGAATAATTTGACCGTAGAAAATTACTCCTCAATTTTGGCACTCATTTGTTTTCAATTTACTCCACTATTCTTCTTCTTTTTTGGGCTCCTTTAATTTTGGCATCACACTGTTCTTAGTTTGGGATCATACTACTCATTTATTATCTTCAAAATTTCAATTTATTCTTCAATTTCAAGATTTCATCTCATTCTTTGTTAAAAATTTTTGTTGAGAATTTTTTATGACCAATAAATGTTAAAATAAATAGTATTTTTGACGGTTAATAAATATCACAGAAAATATATTCTCGAATTTTTCTAACAAATTATTTTTGACAGTCAATATTTATCAAAATAAGATTTAAGCTTTTTTCACAATTACATATGTTAAAAATACTATTTTTGACAAAACTTTTATTAACATATTTTCATAGTTAAAATAATGTCAAAATTTATTTTTTGACGAATTTTAATTTTTTTTGACACATATAGCTCTAAAAAATAATCTATATTATTGTAGTGCACATAAAATATGAAATAATCTAATACAAAGATTATTCATCTATGACAAATTTAATCAAAATTAGAAGTAATTAGTAATAAGCAGCATAATTCTTATGAATTGCATATTCACGATACTATTTGTCATTCTGTCTAAATCATGAGAATTATTTAATAGAAGCCATTCCGATAAACACGTCTAAAACGTTTTTTTTTAAGATGTTTTTTAATAATTAAAATTTAACACATATAATCGATTAAACCGTGTTATTTTTTATTAAAATTAGGCCAAACAAATTAATTTGACTGAAAAAATGGTAAATCAAATCTTAAACTGATATAAATTAATATTATTTTTTATAGAAAATAACTACAATACCCCTATTATAGAAAATGATTAAAATATTTCTATTATATATATTAATTTTAAGAATTCTAAATTTTAGCCTTTTTATTCTCTACCATCATACATCATAGGGTTAGAATTTAGAATTTTCAAAATTAATATATATATAATAGAGATATTTTAGTTATTTTTTTATAATAGGAATATTGTAGTTATTTTCTATAAAAAAAATATTAATTTATATCAGTTTTAGATTTGATTCATTATTTTTTTGGTCAAATTAATTTATTTAGCCTAATATTGACAAAAATAACATGGTTCAATAAATTATATGTATTAAATTTTAATTATTAAAAAATATTTTTTAAAAAAGACATTTTTAACATCTTTATCTGAGTTACTCCCTATATAATATAAATCTCAATAGTCATGAGAATTGAAATACTAATATACTTCAAGAGTACAATAATATACTTAAAAACTTTTCCATATGATGTACTCTTAAGAGTACAAAAGCACCATTTTAAAATTCAGTTTCGTGAAGATTGCTTTGGATTCCATATGTGATAGGTACTCAAATTTATTTAATATGAATCTTTAGTGTTTTAAAAATATAATTTCCTATTATTGAAATATTCATTTAATGTTTATATATATGATTATCTAATTTATTTTTTTTCCAAACACAGAAAATTTATTTTTTATTAAATCTAAATATAATACCCAATTTATTAGTAACTAATCTATTTAGTGCCTATTAATCCATTTTTTTATAAATATATTAATAATTATTTTAAAGTTAACCAAGATAGAAAATAACAAAATATTTATTTTATAAATTATA
The DNA here is from genome assembly GCF_059453495.1 of Arachis ipaensis. Classification (NCBI taxonomy): domain Eukaryota; kingdom Viridiplantae; phylum Streptophyta; class Magnoliopsida; order Fabales; family Fabaceae; genus Arachis; species Arachis ipaensis. The sequence continues at coordinate 132,009,854 of NC_142443.1, read as the reverse complement.
TATAACAAAAACTATTTTAAAAAAATAATTTGAATACCATGTTATTTCTATGTTTCCATTATCTAATAGAAGATAGATATATAAATAGATATCTCCTTTATATAATAGCTAAAAGATAGATAAATAGATAGATAGTGGATAGAAGAAAAATAAATAACTTTATTTTTATACCGATATAAAAAATATTTGATATTTAATAGATGAATATCATTATTGATAAAAAAAAAGAAATTACATTAAAAATGTACAAAGGATGAAAGGAAGGAAGAAGAAATGTATGGCCTATTATTTTTATTGAGTTGTTCCACAATTACTGGATGTAGTCAAAGGTGAGGGCTACATTTGTGCACAGTGAAAGTTTTCCTGTGAATGAATAAGGATTTATTATTATTATTTAAAGTCTGTTCAAAGCCACGCTTCTCATTTGGCCTTTCACATTTTTTTAACCCTACGATTCTTTCTTGTCAAAGGCCATTTCTTCCTATAAAGTCGGGTAGCCACTCTCTCATTTCTAAGGTTAAAAAAAAACTCCTTTCTCTATTCAAATACACACTCATTCCCTTCACACTCGCTCCTCATTTCAATTACTCTCACTTACACTCTCCTATTTTCTTTTTTTCAAGGTACCATAATATTCCTTCTATTCAAACTCGTATATGTTGATTTTGCTCCCAGCAAATTGTTCTTGTTATTTTTTTATCATCCTTTTATCGTTCTTTCAAGTTGAATATAGAAAGTTTTAGACGTCATGATTATGGTGCATGTTTGGATTGCCAGTTAGCTATACTCATAATCAACTATGGTTTATCAAAATTAATTATATACATTTTAGATTTTGAGTTAAAATTAATTTATATCATAAAGAGAAAATTTTCATTTCTCCAATTCAGTCATGGTGTTTATTAATTTTGGGTTTCCAAAATCAATTATTTTACATGATAATGCTACAATGGTACCAAAATTAAGCCAAACAAACACGGATAGAATTTCAGAATCTAATCCATTTTGGGTGGATACTGACATTAAATTCCTTTTTTATGATGCTTGTTTCCAGAAAGTTATTTCTTTTACACTTGTATAATGGATCTTCCCGTCAAACGGAACTAAAAAGTTTATTTTAATTGGGTCATTTTTATATCTGAATGATTTTTTCCTCTCAGTCTCACTTCTTGTTTTCTGGGTTTTTATTGGCTTATATCTGTTATTGTAGATCTCATTGATTTTTATATATAAGAGCATATTGGTTAAGTGATCATCATGTTTGAAAAAAATATTAAATATCTATATTATGATTTAAAAGCTTAGGTTTTGTTGCTTTTTAGCACATTGAAAATGATGATTTAAGGTATTTATGTATTACATTTCAATTTGTTATTTTGTCTTATTGGGATAAAAAAATAGTTTAATTTATTATTTTATTTCTAGTAGTATCTTTCAATTTTGTGTTGTTCCATTCTCTTGTCACATGATTGCATAGGTCATTGAGTAGTGTACAAAAATTTATCCATAGAAACCTTCATAATGTGACTAAATACAACCTCAATTTTTTAGTGCCTTATTTTTATTGAAAGAGTCTATTCAAGATTTGCAATACGTAATACATTAATATTTTTTTTTGGTGACTACATAATACATTAATATGAAAAACTCTTATTTAGAACATTTTAATTATGGCTTGGATGTTTGATATTCTTCATTTTTTCCCTCTCTTCCCTTTTACTTTTTAGCTTACAAAATTGCTTCTGATTTTCTTTAAAGATGGTACACTACAGGACATTTATGAATTTTTCTACTACTGTGAAGTTTAGAATTCAATCATAGTTCTTTTTATTTTTATTTTTTAAATATTATTATTAAGCATACTTTTTCTAATCTATGATGCTTTAATGACTTCCTTCTAGCCAAACTAACTTGTTATATATAATAATTTTAGCGGAAGTACAGAGAGTCAATGAATTATCTGTACAATGTGTATAATGGGCTGTATTGTATTCGATTCAGTATGATATCAGTTGTTTATTATCCCTGATACCTAGATGATTATTCTGAAAGGTATGGGTGTATTGTGTTTAATAAATTAGTAGTATTTTACCTTGAATGTTCATTTTTAACTCATATTGGGTCAAATAAATAACACATTATACACATTGTGCAGATACTCTATTAACTCTCTAGCGAAATTCATAATTTTATGGTCGAACAGATCATATTTATATATTATTTTCTGTGGTTAAATGTTAAGTTGTTAACACTTAACACATTACCTAAGTCTATGAAAACTCATATAATAACATAGAGTGCATGCTTCCATACATGATCAGGATAGTCACCATGGTCAATCCAAACCCAACTCTTGAAAAGTTTGCAAGGCATCTCCATCTCCATTCTGCTCTTTCCTCCGACATCCAAAGCAACGATGGATCCTTCCGCCGCCCTGCTTTAAACCAAAGGCGAACATTCTCGAATTACTCGAATCCTGCCTTGCACATGCCAGCATCATGCAAATCCACAACTGATTTCTTTACCGTTACAAGTGCCACAACGTCTCCTGTCTTTGTGGCAGCTCCGGCAGAGAAGGGCAACTTCTTTATTGACTTCATGATGGGCGGAGTGTCGGCAGCCGTGTCGAAAACGGCGGCGGCTCCGATCGAACGAGTGAAGCTTTTGATCCAAAATCAAGATGAGATGATTAAACAAGGAAGACTTGCTCAGCCATACAAGGGTATTGGTGACTGCTTTAGTCGAACAATTGCTGATGAGGGTGTGGTGTCTCTTTGGAGAGGTAACACTGCAAATGTGATTCGCTATTTCCCGACTCAGGCTCTGAACTTTGCATTCAAGGACTACTTCAAGAGGCTTTTCAATTTCAAGAAGGATAGAGACGGTTACTGGAAATGGTTTGCTGGAAACTTGGCATCAGGAGGTGCAGCTGGAGCCTCATCGCTCTTCTTTGTATACTCTCTTGACTACGCCCGTACTCGTCTTGCTAATGACGCCAAGGCTGCTAAGAAGGGTGGCGGCGACAGGCAGTTTAACGGTCTCGTCGACGTCTACAAGAAGACCTTGGCTTCCGACGGCATCGCCGGTCTTTACCGTGGTTTCAACATTTCCTGCGTCGGTATCATCGTCTATCGCGGTCTCTACTTTGGAATGTATGATTCTCTCAAGCCAGTTCTCTTGACTGGATCTTTGCAGGTTTCTATCCACAACTCTTTCTTCTATTTTCTAAACATGTATTAAACCACTCTTCCACCTTAGTCCATGACAACTAAATTATAATTTAATTTATGTATTCTGTTCGGCTGAATTTGTGGACCGCGAGACGTCTTTATTATTGTCATAGACTAAGGTGAAAGAGTGTTTTAATAACATGAATAAGTTCCACTCTTAATGTGTTAAGCTTTTTCTCTTTGTGTCTCCTTCTAACCTGCAATTTCTTATGAGGATTGCAGGATAGCTTTTTTGCGAGCTTTGCTCTCGGGTGGCTGATCACCAATGGTGCTGGGCTTGCATCATACCCAATTGACACAGTGAGGAGAAGAATGATGATGACCTCTGGTACAGCTGTGAAGTACAAGAGCTCCATGGATGCATTTACACAAATCCTCCAGAATGAGGGTGCCAAGTCCTTGTTCAAGGGTGCTGGTGCTAACATCCTTCGCGCCATCGCCGGCGCCGGTGTGCTTGCTGGCTATGACAAGTTGCAGGTTATTATGTTTGGCAAGAAGTATGGATCTGGCGGTGCTTAGATTTTTCAGCACTTCGATTCATATCTTAGCTATATAGATGGATTGCAGAAGAAAAACTATTCAACCTTTAGATTTGACTCATTATCATTGCTGCGGCAAATTTTGTTGATTTAATTTTGGGTCGGAATATGATATTTTTAAGTATAAATTATTTGAGTGACATATAGAGTAAATGTCACTATGAATTTTCAGTTTTGTATTATTTGAATTTTTTGAGAGATTTTCACTATTCCATACATTTTGTTATAGAGTTCCTCTCATCTATAGAATAAAATTGAATATGCCCATTTTTAATAGAGTATGTTTTTGTGATGATAGTTGTAAATTTCATGTTAGCGGAAATTGATAGAGTTGAATTCCTATTCATACACGCAAAACTTTTTTAACTTCTCATCTTTTGGCTTTGAACAAAAATGGTGGTCAAGGCATTTTTACATATTCAATTCTTAATTGAGACGCATTTATTTCAAATGAAATTAATTTTACGTAATTTTTAGAATTAAATACTCTTTTCATCATCTCTAAAATTACCAGGTGAAAATCAAAATAATTTTATTTTTTTAAATATCCTTAAAGTTAAAAATACTTTTAAAATCATCTTTGTTGAGTTTTGGACAAAATTGTCCTAATATTTGTTACTTAATTATGGAATTTTAAAAAGAATAATTAAATAAAAAGATTATATAAGTGTGGATGAAAATATAAAATAGATTAGAGTAAATACTCAATTTGACCCCTAACAATTTTTTCAAAGGATAATGAGGTGATGTGTCCGTTAAGTACCAGCTTAAATTGGCATATTAATAAATCACCCAACTCGGCCTCTGACAATTTTTAACAATATAAATTCGCTTTTTATTTGCGCAGAACCCTAACTGTGCTTCTTCCTCCTTCCTCCTTGTGTAGAACCCTAACTGTGCTACCACTATGAGCTATAGAGATCATTTTTTAGAACCTAGAAGTCACACTCTGTAGGGTTATAATGTTGGCAAAGAGAGTAGGAGTTGCATCTTTTCTTCTGGAAGTGTTGGGCAGCCAAGAAAGAAGAAATTCATGTCTCCAAAATGTCATTGTGGTATCTATTCGATTTTCTTCTAATCTTGCACAAAACTTGTTGAGTTAAGAAATTAACTAAATTAATTTAATGATGACAAACATTATTTTAGGGGTTAATCACGGAATTAGTTTTAATTGTGCTTGATTAAGTGTTGCAGGCCAAATCAAAAGAAACAGCAGCCCAAATGCAAGAAAACCAAAACACTGCTGGTGGGATGTCTAATAAACAAGGCCCAAATGAATATAACAAAGAAGTCACATGAGCTGAGAGATAAGTAAAACAAATCCAAGCCCAAAATGCATCATCTAAGTGGAAGCCTTCCAAAGCCATCACTCACATATGTGCTTCAGTCAAAACCAGAGAGAGAGAAAGAGATTCTTCTTCCTCATTTCATCAAAAAAGAAGGAAAGAGAAGGGTTAAGCAAGAAGCAAATGTCTAATCGCCAAATCAAACCGTGTTAAGCTAAGTCAAAAGATAAAGGTGGTTTATTTCCATTTGCATGCAATTTATTTTCTTCACTCCATCTCCAACTCTCTGCGACACTATTTTTGTATAAATGGCAAAAGGTAACTCTGATCTATGCTGCTGTAAATCAATGGTTCACAAAGTTACTTGGAGCCAAAGCACATTTTTAAAGGTATGGATTTGGGGCTCATCACTGAACATCCATTCTTGCTGCTCAGTTGACTTCGGTCAAGTAAGAGATTCAAATTTGAAATTCCTAATTTGGGGTTAATAAAAAAAATGAAATGTCACCTCTAAGAAGCACAAAGCTCAAAAAATTGACTTGAAAGAAAGCAACTCAGCAACATTAAAAAAGTTACAAAAAGAAAAATTTTGTTTCCAAGAAAGACGAAGGAGAGAGAACCAGGATTGAAGTTATTGTTCTGAGAAGTCTTCTTTGAGAGAGTTCATCAACTTGGACAGTGGTTTCTATCAAAGGAGCATTCCGCCAGAATGAGGGACTAAATCAAAGTCGTGCAAATCAGGTTCATCACATAGCAAAAGAGGCTGTTGAAACAATCAATCTCCTTCATGTTTTACATATTGAAAATTTTATTTTCAAGGTATATCTTTCTGTAATTTCTTGAGAGGCAAAAGGCAAATAGAGAGAGCTCAAGTAAAAGCCAATGAGTGTTATAAGGCTGAGTGATACACTTGAGTGAAAAGTCTAGAGTGATTTCAGATTTCTTTAGGTTGTTTATGGTGTCTTGTTTCTTGTACCTGTGAGGTACACTTTTCTTAGTTAGGTAAGCACTAAGAGTAAAGAGTTAGGTATTAGCATAGCTAAGTCAAGTTAGGTTAGAACTTGAGAGTGAAAGGATTGTGTCAATCCTGTGAAATTGGTGTATATAATACTTTAACTATAGTGAAAATTTCACCACTGTTGTGATGGAGACTGGATGTAAGTTGCATTGCACAAGGCAACTGAACCAGGATACACGATGGTGTCAGATTCTCTCTTCCCTTCTCTGTTCCATTTTTTGATATTCATGAGACAAAATGAAATTCTCTCATAAACTTTCGCTGCTGTGATTAAACAGAATCTAAGTGAAAGTTTATAAGTCAAGCCTTATTTCATTCAACTAAAAGAAGGTCATAGATTCAACCCCCTTCCTAAGCCTTCTACAACCTTCAATTGGTATCAGAGCCAAGTTCTCAAGAATCAAGCTTCACCGCTTGGAGCAAAGGTCCAATGGCAAACAACTTGGGCACAACCACATTTTCTTATACTCTAACTGAAGGCCTGTCAAACAATAGGCCTCCCTTCTTTAACGGAAAGAACTATGCCTACTGGAAAGAGAGGATGAGGATCTTCATCCAATCCATTGACTACAATATATGGAAAATTGTTGTAAGTGGTCCCAAGATTCCAACAAAAATAAGTGCTGATGAAGTGGTGACTCCAAAAGAAGAAACTGAATGGAATGAAGACGACAAGAAGAAAGTTGAGCTGAATGCTAAAGCCATCAATCTTCTTCACTGTGTTATCAGCTTTGAAAAGTACCGAAAAGTGTCTAGATGCAAGGTAGCCAAAGAAATCTAGGAGAAACTCCAGGTTACACACGAAGGCACTAAACAAGTCAAAGAAACGAGGATTAATATGCTGCAAAAAGAATATGAGATGTTCAACATGAAGGATGGAGAAAGTATTGATGAAGTGTTTGAGAGATTCTCAACCATAATCACCAACCTCGATGCTATGGGAACAACCTACTCAGAACAAACCCTAGTGAGAAAACTACGTAAAAGCCTCACAAAGGAATGGGAAACAACAGCCACCGTCCTAGCCGAGAGTAACAACATATGTCCCATAACCTATGATGAGTTGAGAGGAAAACTCATTGCCTATGAAACCACATACACAAACCCGGACTCAAAGAAAAAGGGAATAGCCCTTAAGTCAAAAATAGAATCAAAAGAGAGTGAGTCTAGTGATGGTTTTTCAGATGATGAACTTGTGTTTTTTGCTAGGAGACTTAGAAGGATAATGAGGAACAAAGGCAAGTACAATGGTTCAAACTCAAAGGAATACAAGAAGGACTTGAGCAAGGTGATTTGTCATCATTGCAAGGAGGCTGGACATTTTAAGTTCAACTGTCCGAAGCTCAAGAAGGAAGAAAAAGGAAAGAAATAAAAAAAAAGAGTGCTCATGGTATCTTGGGAAGATCTTGAGAATGATTCAGATGAGGAAGAAGACTCCGAATGCGAAGCACAAATCTGCTTCATGGCTGGTGATGATCAACTTGATGAGGTAAATTACTATGACTTGTCTATAGATGATTTATATGTTATAATTGATGATCTCACACAAAATTCTTCAAAACTGCTGGAGAAATACACTAAATGTAAATCTGAAGAAGAAATGTTGAAAGCTGAAAATGATTTTTTTTAGAGAAAAGGTGAAGAAAACTGAATGTACTTTGGATATTATTGAAGAAAACAGATTTCTAAAATCTGAACTTGAAAAACTAAAAGGAAAGCACATTGTGGATCCTTCTCAAGAGCTTATTTCTAAAAATGAAAGATTAAATGAAATGATTAAAAGGCTAAATGGTGATTTAGCAAAATTTACTCAAAGTTCTAGCAACTTGGACAAATTACTTGCAAGTCAAAGACCATTGTTTGAAAAATCTGGTTTAGGATATGTGACAAATGATGATGCTATTTTTGATAGGTCTCCTACAATATTTCTGGCCTCTTCATTGAAAACTAAATCCAACATGGAAAAATCTGCTTTGGGACATGTTCCCATATATGAAGAAAAATCTGGAAGTTTCTTTTCAAATGAAAATGCTTTGTCTTCTAGAACCGAAATTGTTTCTAACAAGTCGGGTCTAAGCTATGTTCCAACCAATGAGGTTACATTAAAAAAATCAACATTTAACAATAGAACCTCATCTTCAAAAAGCCAAAACACATTAAAAATTTTGGGTTGGAATGCTTTTGCAAAAAGGAACAATCATAACAAAAATTATTTTGTCAAAAGAAATACACCTCTTCTAAAAACCAGAAAATTTCAGTCTCTTAATTGTTTCCAGCATCATAATTCACTTCAATCTCAGCAACATGCATCAGGAAATCATTGTTTCAATTGTAAAAAATTTGGTCACTCATATTCACAATGCTTCATTACAAAAAGAATAGTAGGAAACCAAATTTACAATGTTGTATATGATTTCAATGCACTTGGGTAACCAAGGTAGATTAACTTCAAAGGATCCAAATTAATTTGGATACCTAAGGTTACTTGAAGTTTTAATGCAGATTTGCCTAGCATCCAAGAACAAAAAGGATATGTGGTACTTGGACAGTGGATGCACAAGGCACATGACTGGAAGGTCAACTTTCTTCATCAAACTAAACAAGTATAATGGAGGCTTTGTGACCTTTGGAGATGATGGAAAGAAAAAATTGTGGCTGTTGGAAAAGTAGGTAACAATCAATCTACTTTCATTGATGATGTCTTTTTGGTTAATGGTTTAAGGCATAACTTGTTGAGCATAAGTCAATTGTGTGATTTGAGTTATTTGGTGATTTTTAAAAAATTGGAATGATGTGTTGTAAATGTAAAGACCAATGAAGTGTTATTTATTGCTAAGCGTTGTAATAATGTGTATGGACTTACCTTTGATGAACTAAAGGATCAAATGTAGCTTGTTTTCATTCTAAAGAATCTGAAAAGTGGCTATGGCACAAGAGATTGGGCCATGCAAGTATGTTTCAAATAAACAAACTTGTCAAGAAAGGATTAGTGAGAGGTCTTCCTTTGATAAGGTTTGACAAAGACATCACTTGTGATGCTTGCCAAATGGAAAAATAAACTAAGAGTTCATTTAAATCAAAGGAAGACATCTCTACTAAAAGACCACTTGAATTGCTACATATTGATTTATTTGGTCCAACAAGAACTCAAAGCTTAGGTGGTAAACATTATAGTTTAGTAATTGTGGATGACTACTCTAGGTTTGGTTGGGTTTTATTTCTTGCACACAAAAATAAATCCTTTTCGGCCTTTGAAATTTTTAGCAAGAAAGTTCAAAATGAAAAGGATTTAAAGATCTCTTCTATAAGAAGTGATCATGGAACTGAATTTGAAAACCAATTATTTGAGTCCTTTTATGAGAAATTTGGAATATCTCACAACTTCTCTTGTCCAAGGACACCACAACAAAATGGTGTCGTAGAAAGAAGAAACAGAAGTATTCAAGAGATGACAAGAGCCATGTTTTGTGAGAGCAATGTTCCAAAATTTCTTTGGGCTGAAGCGGTTAACACAGCTTGCCACATTTTGAATAGAACTATCATAAGAAAATTTTTGAAGAAAACACCTTATAAACTTTGGAAAGGTCACCCACCAAATTTAAATTACTTGCATATCTTTGGATGCAAATGTTTCGTTCTAAATAACAAAGACAATTTGGGAAAATTTGATCCAAAGGCATATGAGTGCTTATTTGTAGGATACTCTATAAATAGTAAAGCATGTAGAGTATATCATCAAGATGCAAGGATAATTGAGGAGTCCATACATGTTACATTTTGTGACACTAACTTGGTTCAAAGTATTTTGGAAGATTTTGATGCAGAAAATCAGGTTCAAAAGGACGATGAAAAAGCACAAAATCATGAAAATGAAAATTTTGGACAAACTAAACCAGAAACTGTAGCTGTTGTAGATTCAGCAAGAGACAATTCTATTTTGTCTCATGAATATGGAGGAAATACTAAAACCACCAGTTCCTTGAATCCTTTAGTGACTGAATCTGCCTCCAAGTCCACTCGACCTCGTGAATGGAGATTCTTAAAGAATTATCCTAAGGAATTTATCATTTGGGATGTCACACATGGTGTCAAAACTCGTTCCTCAACTAGAAAAGCAAATGAAGAAATAAACATTGCTTTTCTATCTCAAATGGAACCTCAAAACGTCAAGGAAGCCCTTAATGACCCCTCTTGAGTAAAGGTAATGGAGGATGAGCTTCATGAGTTTGAGAAGAACCAAGTTTGGACATTGGTTCCAAAGCCAAGTGGAAAGAAAGTAACAGGCACCAAATGGATATTCCGGAACAAACTTGGTGAAGATGGAAGCATTGCTAGAAATAAAGCTAGATTGGTGGCACAAGGATATGACCAAGAAGAGGGAATATATTTTGATGAATCCTTTGCTCCTGTTGTCCGAATGGAAGCCATAAGACTTCTTCTAGCTTATGCTGCTTTTTGTGGTTTTAAATTATATCAAATGGATGTAAAATGTGCATTCTTGAATGGTGTGATTGATAGAGAAGTGTATGTGGCTCAGCCACCTGGTTTTGAAAATAAAGAATTTCCTAACCACGTTTTCAAACTATCAAAAGCTCTCTATGGTTTAAGACAAGCTCCTAGAGCTTGGTATGAGAGACTTGACTCTTTTCTTTTGAAAAATGGTTATCAAAGAGACACCACAGACACTACTCTATTTATCAAAGATTTTAATGATTATTTCATTCTAATCCAAATTTATGTTGATGACATTATTTTTGAATCAGCTAATGAATCCCTTTATACTGAATTTGGAAAACTCATGACAAGTGAATTTGACATGAGTATGATTGGTGAACTTAATATTTTTCTTGGGCTTCAAATTAAGAAAACTAAAAATGGTATTTTTATTCATCAAGAGAAATATGCCAAGAAACTAGTTAAGAAATTTGGTATGGAAAATGCCAAACCCATGGAAACTCCCATGCACCCTAATTCAAAATTTGAAAAGGGAGAAACTGAGAAAGATGTAGATGAGACTAGGTATAGAGGAATGATTGGCTCTTTTATGTACTTAACCTCCTCTAGGCCTTATATTGTGCAAAGTGTTGGAATGTGTTTAAGATTCCAATCAAAATCAAAAGAGTCACATCTTTCAACAGTTAAGAAGATCATTAGATATGTTCATGGCACATCCAATTTTGGTTTATGGTATCCTAAGACTGATAAATTTTCTGCAGTTGGTTATTATGATGCAGATTTTGCTGGTGATAGAGTTGATAGAAGAAGCACATCAGGGATATATTGCTTCATTGGAAAGTCTCTAAATGTCTGGTCAAGTAAGAAGCAGTCCACAGTGGCTTTATCCACCGCAGAGGCTGAGTATATAGCTGCTTCTTCTTGTTGTTCTCAGCTTATTTGGTTAAAAACATAGCTTACTTATTATAAATTAAATGCTGAAAATATTCCCTTGTTGTGTGACAATGTGAGTGCAATTAATATCTCAAAGAATTCAGTTTTGCACTCTAGAACTAAACATATTGAAGTGAGATTTCACTCAATAAGAGAACATGTTCAAAAAGGGGATATTAGCATTCAATTTGTTAAATCAGAAGAGAAATTAGCTAATATTTTCATTAAACCACTCACTGAAGACAGATTTTGCATGCTTAGGACTATTCTAGGGATTTTAAGTCATGATTCATTGTTTGAAAGTTGCTAATGTGTTTGTTGAAGTTTGTCTCATAGGTTGGGATGAGACAACTCTGGGCATATGAAGAACCATCACTCTGAATTTTATTTATTGGGCTGATGAGCACATGCTGAATCTTCTGGGCCAACCTTAAAACTCAGAATCTGGGTGGTCCAACATGTTTCCTTAAAATGAACTATCTCTGGGCCCAAGTGAGTGTTACATCATCCATGTATTTTATTCTTTATTTTATTCCTTTTGTCCTTTTGTCAAAAGTTTTCAAATTTAAAAATTAATTTTTGTTTTATTTTTAAATAAAGTCAAATCACTTTTCTTTGTGAGGTCAAGTCTTTTCAGTGTCAAATCACAGTGATGTAGTTACATGGGTACAAGAAACCTTCTTTATGGCAATTACTTAACCTCTCTCTTCATAAAGCCTTCCACTAACCCTTCGGTTTCTCCCCCACTACCTTTAGTGCTTCTCTCTTTTCAAAAACCAGGGCTAAACCAATGAGGAAGAAGGTTATTCAGCAGAAACCCCCGAGTGAAAATTTTCTCAAGCTTCCTGAATCTTCTAAGCCTCCCACTCATTCATGAGACCAGACATTCACTCCCTCACCCTCTCCTCCTACATCTCCTCCTCGCACTAACCCTATGGTGCGGACCAAGACCACACCAAGATATCCTTCCTCTGCCAAGCCAACACCACCACCGAAGGAGCCTCCTTCGAAGCCGAGTTCTTCAAAACCTAGCACCTCTAGAGGGAAGCGCCCGGCTGAAACAGAGTCAGCACTTGAGCCAACTCAAACTAAGCCAAGGTCTATTCCCAGTCGTCCTCAAAGAGGTAAACCTCATATCCTTCTTAAATCTGTTAAGGAACCAGACATTGATCCCTTTGCACACAAATCTCACTTTATGACTTCCCACTCAAACTATAAGCCTCACAGATTTAAGTTTGCCATGAATAATGATTTTTATGAAGGAGTTATTCAACACCGTACCCTATGTCCCTCTTTTCTTGCTGATTTAGCCAATCTGAAAAAGAAAGGTTTTTCTTTTGTTAAAAATTTAGAATTTCTAGACTGGAATCATCTTTTTAACATAAAAAAGCCAGTGTACCCGCTTTTACTCAAAGAGTTTTATGCTAATATGACTTACCATGAGGGGACTGTTCATTCCTATGTAAAAGGCCGTGACATAATTTTGAGCAATGAAACCATCAGTGATTCTCTGAAATACACTGATGTTGGTGCATGTGCCTATACATCTGGTAAATGGGATGAAGGGTTGGGTCTCTCTTTTCATGATGCTCTGGCCCATGTATGTGAACGTATTTCTTTGATTGATGGCATCACTCCAACTCACAAAGCCCTGGGTCACTCTCGTGCTCAGTTACATCGCATAGTGAATCATATCATTCTCTCTCAAATTGGTTCATTTCACAGGGTGTCATACTGTGATACTCTTGTTTTGTATGCTATTCTCACAAAAACAAAAATCTCTTTTGCATATTTAATGGCAAGGTATATGTTTGAAGCTGTTAGAAGTGAGAAGGATAAAGCTCTTCCTTATGGCATGTTCTTAACCTGTATTTTTGAGCATTTTAGTGTTGATTTATCAAATAAGTAATATGAAAATAGACACTCATATCTAAAAGGAGGTGGTTCAGTGAAATAGCAGAAAAAGGGACCTACTCGTTCTGAAAGGGTGGTTCTTGATGATGATGATGACGATTTCATTCCTGAAGAATCTCCTCCTCCTTCCACCATGGGTACCTCAGTCTCAAATGGACAAAAATGTGCATTATTTGAGATTGTTAAGGATGTGATGCAAGAGTTTGTCTCTCATTCCAACCATATGATTGCTATGAGTAAAGAAAAGAGGAAGCTTACTGTGAAACATGAGAACTTCCCTCAGAAAATCAAGAGATAGAGTGGCGGTTTTTATGAAGTTCATTGACAATCTCCAAGAGGATGACAATGCTACCACTGATCTTGAAGAAGAGGCAGGTTCTGATGAGGATGGTTCGGATGTCTAGGGTTATTCTCCCTGTTTTACTTTATGTCTCATGAACTCTGTTTTATTTTCATTTTGAACTTCTCTATGTTTTTTTTGGATGACTGTAATACCTTTAACTAATGTTGCACTTCAGTTAATTACATGCTTTGAACTTTGAACTAATGTGTTCTTGCAGGCTTTTGTTGCTCTTTAGTTCCATCCTTGATGACAAAAAGGGGAGTAGTAGATAGAATAGAATTGTTTAACTTTGCTGGCTACTATGATAACCTTTGTTTTGAGAATTGAACTTAAAAGTCTTGTGCTATGTTTTGTTTAATTTGAGCAGTTTAGGACTGGATAGCTGTAATTATTGCTGATATGTCTTGCTTAGTGTTGGGCTGCTTTTGTTTTGTTTTTTTTTTTTTTTTTTTGCTGCTAGTTGTGCACCACCCCTCATTAAGTTAAAATTGTGTATTGTGCTTCATTGTGTTCTCTATAAGAATAATGCAAGCATGAAGAAAGAGAAGAGCACAAATCTAGGGGAGCAACATAAAAAGCAAGTGAGATCACTCAAAGGGAAGTTCCTTCAACTTTATTTGAATTCAATTCAATTGATCAATGTTTTAACTATGTTTGTCATCAAGGGAGAGATTGTTTAGTTAAGAAATTAACTAAACTAATTTGATGATGACAAACATTATTTTAGGGGGTTAATCACTCAATTAGTTTTAATTGTACTTGATTAAATGTTGCAGGCCAAATCAAAAGAAACAGCAGCCCAAATGCAAGAAAACCAAAACACTGGTGGTGGGTTGTCTAACAAACAAGGCCTAAATGAATATAACAAAGAAGTCACATGGGCTGAGAGATAAGTAAAACAAATCCAAGCCCGAAATTCATCATCCAAGTGGAAGCCTTCCAAAGCCATCACTCACATGTGTGCTTCGGTCAGAACCAGAGAGAGAGGGAGAGAGAGAGAGAGAGAGAGAGAGAGAGAGAGAGAGAGAGAGAGCTTCTTCTTCCTCATTTCATCAAAGAAGAAGGAAAGAAAAGGGAAAGCAAAAAGCAAATGTCTAATCGCCAAAATCAAACCGTGTTAAGCTAAGTCAAAAGATAAAGGTGATTTATTTCCATTTGCATGAAATTTATTTTCTTCACTCCATCTCCAACTCTCTGTGACACTATTTTTGGATAAATGGCAAAAGGTAACTCTGATCTATGTTGCTGTAAATCAATGGTTCACAAAATTACTTGGAGTCAAAGCATATTTTTAAAGGTATGGATTTGGGGCTCATCACTGAACATCCATTCTTGATGCTCAGTTGACTTTGGTCAAGCAAGAGATTTAAATTTGAAATCCCTAATTTGGGGGTTAATAAAAAAAAATGAAATGTCACCTCTAGGAAGCACGAAGCTTGAAAAGTTGACTTGGAAGAAAGCAACTCAGCAACATTGAAAGAGGTACAAAAAGAAAAATTTTGTTTCCAAGAAAGATGAAGGAGAGAACCAGGATTGACGTTATTGTTCTGAGAAGTCTTCTTTGAGAGAGTTCATTAACTTGGACAGTACTTTCTATCAAAGGAGCATTCCGCCAGAATAAGGGAATAAATCAGAGTCATGCAAATCAGGTTCATCGCATAACAAAAGAGGCTGTTGAAGTAATCAATCTCCTTTATGTTTTACAGATTGAAATTTTCATTTTCAAGGTATATCTTTCTGTAATTTCTTAAGAGGTAAAAGGCAAATAGAGAGAGCTCAAGTAAAAGCCAATGAGTGTTATAAGGCTGAGTGATACACTTGAGTGAAAAGTCTAGAGTGATTTCAGATTTCTTTAGGTTGTTTATGGTGTCTTGTTTCTTGTACCTGTGAGGTACCCCTTTCTTAGTTGGCTAAGCACTAAGAGTGAAGAGTTAGGTATTAGCATAGTCAAGTCAAGTTAGGTTAGAACTTGAGAGTAAAAGGATTGTGTCAATCCTGTGGAATTGGTGTATCTAATACTTTAATTATAGTGAAAATAGTGGTGGAGACTGAATGTAGGTTGCATCGCACAAGGCAACTGAACCAGGATACATTATGGTGTCAGATTCTCTCTTTCCTTCTCTGTTCTGTTTTCTGATATTCATGAGACAAAATGAAATTGTCTCATAAATTTTCACTGCTGTGATTAAACAGAATTTAAGTGAAAGTTTATAAGTCAAGCCTTATTTCATTCAACTAAAAGAAAGTCGTAGATTCAACCCCCCTCCCTTCTCTAAGCCTTCTACAACCTTCAAAACTTAATTCAGATAGGTTCTTCTTGGGATGCCTTAATTACAATGTAAGTATTGATTTATAATTTTTGCATGAAGTTGGTTTTTTTATATTTTTTAAATTTGAAAATTTTATATAATTTTAATGGAAAGAAGATTGAAGGAGGTAGAACATAGAATGAAGAAGTTAGAGATAGAATTGTATTTGAAAAATCAAAATGAAATTAGATCTCAAGGTGGTAGATATTACTTCAAATATTTTAGGCTTATAATTTTGGGTATAATTAGTATCATAATTCCTTTAGTCTTTAGGACATGTCTTAAGTAATTGTCATAACCTTAGTTGTGGCATTTTGTGATAATTATGTTGTTTTGTAATGCTTTTAAGATGTAATTAAACATGTGTAAGATTATATTTTATGTTAATAAATTTGCTATCATTTTAATCTGAAATGATATTGTATTGAAAGAAATTAGATTATACTATAAATGTGTAATCACATATTTTGATGGATGAATATATAAAAATCTGGATATACAATAATTGTAAGCTAAATTTGAAATATGTATTTTATCAATATGAAAAAAGTCTCTACAACATATTTTCATATGTGCTATATGATAATAAAGATGGAACTATGAGCACAATTCAAAATAGTTCCATAATTTATTATAATAAACTTAGCACCAAAGTATGATTGTTTGTGCAGTAGCAAAATAATGTTTCTAAATTACTGGTTGTCTAACTTATATACCAGCGAATAAGTTTATAACTATTAATGAACCAAAAGATAATTAATTGAGTTCATAAGATACATATGACTCTTCACTTATAGACCAGCAAAATACATATGAGTCTTCACTTAGTGATTGCAATCCATTAATGAATCTCCTCAAGTGTGAGTTGGAGGCCTAAAACCAGGTGTTGACATGAAGGTAAACAAACTGCCGGATGTCCCTGAGATAGCTGCTCCAAGTGGCTCTAGATGGTTTTGAGTGGGTGGTATTAGAGGCCTCACAATGGTTTGCTTTATTCGGAACCCAACAGGAGGTTTGAAAATTTATTGAGTAGCCTACACAAGATAAAATAACCATTTCAGCACAAAAAAATGAGCAACACTAAAGTCACTAAATATAACAACATACTCACAGGTCCATCATTATGGGGTGCAGATTGAGATAAATCAATTTCTTCAACAAAATTTACATTGGGCGAGGCTCTCACTTTTAGCATCTTTTTCTTATTCTTTTTTGCCTTTGTCTGAAAATGATGATACAAATATAATATATAGATTTAGTAATTTGCAATCAATAACACATAACAGACCTAGCAGAATTCACACAATTAAAAAAATAGAATACAAAAAATAACAAATGCAACCATCGGATCATGATGTTGTCCTTACTTGTTTGTTGCAGCTCCAACAAAAGTCCCTGATTGAGTTTTGCTTGCCTTCTTTGTCCTTTTAGTCTTTGACTGCCAATTTGGATCCTTAGGTGCATCTTTGCAAGTCTTGTGATAATGAACTTTCTCTCCACACTTACTACGAGTTATTTGGTATGATCTCCTAACTTTATTGCCAATCACCATTTTGATAGGAGCTTTCATCCTCCTAAGTTTTGCCGGCCAGCTGGACGTACGATTGGGGGAGGGAGGATTCCTTGACAATCGGTGGGGATAAAATATTTCTCACTATTTACTAGTTGGATGACATAGGAGTATGCTGCTCGGACAACATCCATTTTCAGTGATTTATCGACAAAGTCTTCTAATTTGTATCCCATGTTTTTCAATTTAGAAATTGCAACAACTGCATGCTTGCATGGAAGTTCTACATACATTTTTAACAAATCAAAGACCATAATGAATAGGTATAGATATAGTTGATATAACTAATGATAGCATAGTATACATGGATTACCTGTGAGCTACCACACATTGCATGTGCAAGTGTGCTCTTTAAGATTTACACCAAGCTTGTGGGAATTTCTTTAAACTTTATAGATAGCTTTGTTATTATCTCTACTCCATACTGCATTCCACTTGTTGCTTTCAGGCATAATAACCTGTTCCAGCTTAATCTGTTGCATAGGAGCCAATTTACCATTGTATTTAGCTAGTTTTCTCTTGTGATTGGCCATTTTTTGCATAATATAGCATCTCAACTCCTCACACATGATTAATATTTGTTTTTCCCTATAACCAACAATCTTGGCATTCCATACTTCACACATATTGTTGGTTATGTTGTCCACTTTTGGTCTATGACTGAAGTGTGATTTTAACCAACATGATGGAGCAAATCGCATCATATGCTCCCATGCATTTACAATTCATCTGCTTCAACTTCTCCATGTTGTTATTGAACTACACCTCAGTAGTTGACTTTGCGCACCTCCAAACCATGCTTTTGGACTCTTTGTCTTTAAATTTCCTTGTGAAATTCTTCCAGATATGAAGTACACAGTTCCGATGATTTGCATTGGGCATAACATAATCAAGGGCAGCTGCTAACCCTTAATTCAATCCAACAACAAAATTCAAAACAAAGTTCACTAATAAAATATACTAACAAGAAGCACTAAAGAAAAATTCACTAATAAAATACACTAATATACTCCACTAATAAGATTTACTAAATGCATTAAGGACAACATCCACTAATAAACTCCTATACCAGAATTCAGCAACACCATAAACATCATAAATAAACTTCACTAATAAAGTCCTATAACAGAACTCAGCAAAATCATAACATCATAACTAAACTTCACTAATCATACTCTTATAACAAAATTTAGAATACATTATAACAGAATTTATAACTAAACTACACTAATCATACTCTTATAAACACAATTTAAATAAACTTCACTAATAAACTCTTATAACAGAATTCAGCAAAACCATAAACATCATAAATAAACTTCACTAATCATACTCTAATAACAGAATTCAAAACACATTATCCTAGAATTTAGAATACCATAAACATCATAAATAAACTTCACTAATCGTACTTGTAACACCTTAATTACCCTAAACCTTACCTCGCGTCGTAAAGCAAAGGTTAATCAGAGGTTATGACAGTTATAAAACTTATACAAATAATATATAGAAGAAATAATATATTCTAGAAGCCTAATGAAGGATACAGCTCAAAAACAGGATTTAAAAAGCGCAAAACGCACTCACAAAATACTGACTTAACGCACAAGAAATAGCTATAATATAACAAAAGATAATAGTATAATAGCATAGGAATCTAGCCACGGCTCGCGGAGTTTAAGCCGACTAGTTATATATACAGACATACAGAAACCTGAAAGTTAAAACAACTTATACAAGTTTTTCTCTCAAAGTAAGCCTCTAGGCAAAAGTAAATACAAAAGTGAGAGATAATACAAAATAAGCAAAAGACTCCAAAACAGATAAAGATCCTCCGCTCTGTCACCACCGAAACAACTCACCGAGGTGGTTGGGACTTGCATCTGAAAAACAACAATAGAATATGGTATGAGAACCGGTGGTTCTCAGTATGGTAACAATGCCCAGTAATATAAGATGTAAGACTCTGGGACGCCGAAGGTAATCCTGGAACTTCACATCGCATACGGGTATTCAAGCTTAAAACAAAAAATATAATGTAAATCATAAACAGTAAACAGGGTTATCTAAACTTAGGAGATTTTTAACTAATATCAAATCACACAACTGTATCCCACAGCCGCTACCAACCTACCCTCCATGCGATCCCATCGCCGCCGCCTACCTAACCTCCTCAATACCAGACAATGACAAATAATGCAAGCAAGTAAAACACAAGTAATAGACATGTACAGCAAGTAAAACAACTAGCAAATAAGCATATTATTCATTTAGGCAAGAGATGCAATTAGGCAAAGCAAACAAAACACATAGTAGATGCACATGATGAATGCCTGTCCTATTGGCTCGTGACATCACTTGTCAGTCTATAAATGCCAACCCGACACATCCTTTCGGATGTTGCCTTCCTGCCACGTCTGAGGATATAGCGCCTAGCACGCTTTTGTTCTGAGGATATAGTGCCTGGCACACTTGCATGCTCATTCCAAAGATATAGTGCCTGGCACACTCTTGCGGCAGAGAAGGAAAACAACATCATCATCTATTTCATCATAAATTACTCCAAGGATATAGTGCCTGGCACACTTTCCACATCCAACAAAGTCCATCCACCTCAATCATCACCAGTCATCAATAATTCTTATCTCAATCCACTTTTATTTATCAATTCTCAACGTTCCAAGGATATAGTGTCTGTCATACTCTCCACATAATTCAATAATTTCATCATTCCTTTCCAAGTTCTCAACTCATCACAACCATCATCAATTCATAATTTCCTTTTTGAACTCAATAGTTCATCAATTTCTCAATTCATACATCTTTCTTCCTTCTCACTCTATCAAACCCATCCTCAGTACACCAGAAACCTAAGCCTCCATTTTCTAATTTTTTAAGATAATATCAAATTAAACCTCCTACAATCTTTCCCATGTTTTGATACCTGAAAATAAGTTTAAAAGTATTAAATAGGTGTCACAGAAGTTTACAAACTTGTTGGGAAGGTGAAATAGTTGAAAACAAAGTTTAAGTTTGAAAAACAGGGCGTATACGCACAGGGGTATGCGTGCGCACGCCCAAAAAACTTTTCAAAAAGTATGCGTACGCATAGAGGTATGCGTACGCACAAGTACTAAATTTTACAATTATGTTCACTCACACAAGGCGTGCAAACGCCTCCAACAGAATGCACTTCCCAACGTGTGCGTGCGCACAGATTATAAAACATCATTGGTTATGTGTGCGCACAGGTCGTGCTAGCGCTGCCAACAGCAAGTCTTCCCATGTGTGTGCGTGCGCACAGGTTCAAAAAATCACAAGGGTGTGCGTGCGCACACAGACCAGAAATCACAAAATTCTGCAACTTTGCAGAATTTCAGATTTTGATACCAAACTTTGAATGATCATAACTTCCTCTACAAAAATCCAAATTTTACAAAATTTATATCATTTTGAAGAGTTTTCAATGGACTTTAGTTCTAAACAAATTTCATCAACTTTTGAAAACTGAGGCATAAGTTATGACCCGTCAAAGTTCACTAAAAACCAGTTTTTTTCCAAATAGCACAAATTTCTCAATTCCTTGCAACACACAACCAAAACCAATTCAAACTATTCCAGACTCAAATTCCCATTATAACTGACCCTTTGTGTCATATTCCCCATTCATACCAACTTTTTCTCAAACACATTACCATATCATCAATCTCAACATCACATATATCATACTAAACCAATTCTCATTCCACACAATCATTCATCACCATCATATCGTTATCAATCATCATAACTAAAATCATTCAATCTCAGCCTTTCTCTTCAACATCATTTTATCAACATTAATATCACCTCTCATAAAAATAGTCAAAATTCATCAATTCATCATGCATCCTATCTCAACAAATCAACCAACCAATATCATAATATATCATTCTAATTCCTTCCACCCAACATCACTCAATCATCATCAAGCAACACCAATCAAAACCCTTAATCATCAACATCCAAAACCATCATAAACACTCATAATCAAACTCTAACATACACAACTCATAAAATCTTCATCACAATTCACATGCCACATACATAATCCAATCCACCATTTATTTAAATTCAATCCTATCTTAAGGTCAACTAGCCTAAGTGTCCAGAAACATTACATATTACATAAAGGAAACCGAAACCATATCTTGGCCGATTATCCTCCATGCAAGAAACCACCAAAAAGCCAAAACAACTCCAAAAAGCACCAAAGCTCAAACTAACAACACATATATCACCAAATCAAAACCTAGAACTACAACATACAACACCACAAGGGTTTATGAGCAACCTTACCTTGTCCAAAGAATATTTGGGCAATTTCCAATAGTTATCCGTTGCTAGAGATCACCTAAACAACCAAAACCACAAAAATCTACTCAAAAATCATAACCCAAAAACGCAGAAATCTAGGGCTGGAAACTGGAGCTTGATCTTCAAGTTCTTACCAAGTTTTCTTAGATAGAAATAAAGAGCTCGACGAGAGCTTCGCGTGATCGCAAATGGCTCGTCAATCGGAGTTCCGTAGCTCAAGTTATGGCTCCCGAAAGGTGGAGGTGAATAGTAAAATCACCTCTTCTCCTCTCTTCTTCTCAAACTGCGCCCCTCTCTCTCTTTGGGCTGGAAAAATGAGCTCAAAGCTCATTAAAAGGTACTTTTATATATTAGACTTGAGCCCAACTTAGGCCTGGTCCAAGCGCGTAGCGTTTTTGGTTCTTTTGGCCCATTTTGGGCCAAAACCTTTAAGATTAGTGTCCAATTTTCGATTCTAAATTATTTTTGTCCTTTCAAACCAACAAATCAATTTTCAAAAATCTTATTTTCCTCAAAATACACAGTACTGGATAGACTCGAGCCGGTACTGCCAGCTTAAGCACCAGTACGCATTTTTACAAAACTTTTCGAAGAAGGTACATTTTCCAACTCAGAAAAATCAATTGAAATCAAATTTCACCTTTATATTTTCAAATTAAAACTTCTAAATTTTGAATCTATCTCGGGCACTTAAAATTAGTATTTTATTAAAACGGTTTTGCGTGACAAACTCCGGTTCTTACAATACTCTTATAACAAAATTCAGAACACATTATAACAGAATTCAGAACACCATAAGCATCATAAATAAACTTCACTAATAAAGTTCATTAATAATACTCTTTAGCATGTTATAGAATACTTACCTTCTGTTGGTCCGAGACGAAATTCAGTTCTTCATTGCAAACATCACCCAAGTCTTCTTTCAACCTTGTTAGAAATCACTTCCATGTCTCGGTGTTTTCATTGTCCACCACTGCATAAGATATAACAAAGAAATGATTATTTCCATCTTGTGCTATTTTAGATAGGAGTTGTCTACCATAATATCCTTTCAGAAAGCATCCAACAAGGCCAATCAATCGCCTGCAACCAGCCTTGAACCCAAGCTTGCAAGCCTCAAGCAAGATGTAAAGCCTATCAAACATTGGCAGATCCTCTGGTTGAGGTATCGTCCACATCATTGCAGTGGAACCTAGGTTGCTCCTTAACAGCTCACTCAAGTAGTTTTGTATTTTACCGTATTGTTCTCATACTTTTCCAATTACTTGTTCCCTTGCAGCCTTCAAGGCTTGCGATCATCTTGTCATGCAGTTGCACATTATACTCTTCAACCATGTGCACCTTAGCCTCTTTTGGTGTCAAGTCCGACCGAATTTCCAAAATTTTAACCAACTTGCTTCCAGCCAACTTGCGGTCGGCCAGATTAGAACTAAAATCCCTCCCACACGTATGGTTATTTACAAAAGTTTTGATTTGATAGCAACAATCTCTAGAATTTTATGAGGTATAGATTAACCACAGATATCTTTCTTCAGCACACATCGTCCTAATTCTTTCCGGTTCATTCCTAATATATCGGCATTCCTTTTTCTCATAGACAAAGTAATCCTTCAAGCACTTCTTGAACTCAACCATTGTGTCAAAATCCATACCCAACTCAAAGTACACTTCTCCATAGCCATAAACGGTTTTGTGCTCTAGCCATTAGAGAAAATTTATGTACCTTTCCATCTAAATACTGCAACACCCCATTACTATCCTTCTCAAGTCTCCCACCATGGTTAAACACGAGTACTGCAAAGTTAGACATCTGCAACACCAACAAAAGACAAATTCAGCAGCCATAACAATAGTTAATAGATAGTTATATTTGAAAATAATGTAGATTATTTAGTAATTTTAATGATTGATAGTCATTTCTAACTAAACAGGTCAACGTGAATTATATATCAACTTATCTAAAATTCAGATAAATTAGTTCATACCAAATGATTTCAAGGTATACTTGCAAAATTTTAAATAAAACTATGCAATAAGTTAATAAAAATCTATGACTAATGAAACATTTTTGTGTGTGCGTATGTATGGTGGAATAAACACGATATTACATTGCAAGTAAGATTCAAAACAAACATAACAAGCTTATGAATAATAAGGAATAAGCAAACTTATGGATAAAATGCAATATTGCATTGCAGTAGAATAAAATGCAAACGTATGAATAATAAGGAATGGAAGCATCAACCTCAACAAAACACATAAGATTTTCGGTCAAAATATACAGAGCATATATATATATATAAATTGACAAACCTCCAAATAGTAAATTCAGCCCATCATGCAAAATTTAAATATAAACTATACTCCAAATCATAAATTTCAAAGCATATTCAATAGCAGAGAATGTGAATAAAAGTATATTCAACTTGATCATACACATGCAATGGCAGAGAGTGAATAACAAAGCTTACTTCAATAGTCAGTTCTTCCATCACGGTGCTGTCAACAGCTTCATCGGATCCAACTTCTTCCTTCAAGTGGAGCGTCGTCAACGAATTTTTGAAGGAGAAGATTAGAGTTTTTTGTAGTTCCAGAGAATGGAAGAGGACCTTTATCTCATCAGGGTTGAATCTTCTCTTTTTAATACAATTGTTAGAGACCGGATTGGATAATCCATTAATTTTTCTAGGTTGAATAAGATGCATATCAAAAAGAAGCTCGGATAAATTTCGGAGATGTTTAACCAAGTTGGGTTGGTCTAGTGGTTAGCTCACTAGTCCGCTTAAGCAAGTGTCGGGGGTTCGAATCCTGCCTTGTGCATGCAGCAACCCATTGGCCAGCGGCAAACCCTTAAATGGAGCTCAGTACCGCGACGGATTAGTCCTTGACCTGCCGGGTTGGGGGATACCGTGGAAAACCAAAAAAAAAAATTTCGGAGATGTGTGTGACTCCGGATCCATGATGACAGGTGGAGAGCAAGTGACGAACTCATAGTCGAAGGGTCATGAACGAAAGGATTCAAGTCTTTTGGAATCAAACAAGGCACTTGACAAGAATGATTAATTACATTGACCGAATAACTGTTGACATGTGTCTGTAAAATAGTGGTCGAAAAGATCTATAAATAGAAGTAACGTGAGACTGATGACAACGGGTTAGAACTTTAACCTATACATTCCAGAAACTTCAAACGGTTCACCAAGTTTGATCCTTTGAATAAGGCTCTTTCCATGATTTTATTTTATAGTCTTTATATTTTTGTACTTTATAGTTTCTTGTAAAGTTCTTTTCTAAACATTGTCAAATTCTCTTTTATATGTTGTTTTCGAAATTCTATATATATATATATAACTGAATTGTAACACTTTGAAGTTATTGTAACAACTATACACAAGTTATAATAATAGAATAATTAATTACTAATTCTTGTGTATGCAGTAATTTATTGACTAATAATAAATTTTTAAATAAAATTTAAATTTTATAATAAATTAGTTCTTAATCTGTTTGACTGAAAAATATAGTGAAAAAAGAGAATAATAAAAAAAATAATAGAAACTGTTAATTCATATATCAATTATTAGGTATATGAGTAACATTCCTTTTATTTAAGAAGTTGTCACCTAGCTTGGGGACCAAAACCTATGTAGTACCAATTTTTTAGGTCTACAACTGGGATTGTAAGTTATGGTAATAATTCAGAAAAGCCTTCGAGGACTTGCCAGTTGCCACAGCTGTATGTCACATAGCTAGTGTCTGTCACTACTAACTAGTATTATAGATTACTTGTTTTCTATTCTTTTTAACCTTTTCAATTAACCTACATTTATAACTAATATTAATTAAATGTTATATTAATTACAAAAATTATTTAATATTTTCATCAAAATTTAAGCCCCCAAAGTTTGGTACAGTTAGTAAAGAAAAATTTTATATTTAACAAAAATTTAAGCTTTTTTATTTATTCAATATTTAGAATCTTTCAATAAATAATTTTATAAGTTCAGTATCTTGTGTGGCCTAAAAATTACCTGTGCTCTAATAGAATAATGGACACAAAATTTACGTAAAACTTTCTTTTTACAGAAAATTCACGTAAATATTTGTTTATAAAAAAGAACCAAAATATAGAATTTCATTTTTTTAAAACTAAGTTGTTAATACTACACTGAATTTTGTTCGTACCTGTTTGCTGCCACACTTTACTTCTAGTATTAAAAAAAAAAAAACTAATTATTTTATGTGGCAAAAAGAATGTATAGGTTACGGAATTGGAAATGGCCACTACGGCACTGCGTGGTATTTACTATTTACATTTATTATGCTATTATTGAAATTAATTGATAAGTGCACGCAGACTGTGAAATAGAAAGATGTGATGCAAATCAGAAAGCACCGTTTTTATCAGGAAAAATTAAATTGACGTGCAGGCAACAATTCCATCTGCCTGGTTTAATTAGTTTTTCTCTATAATTAAAATTTTCCAAGATCAACTTTTTTATTTCTTTAATAGAAAAATGATGGATGGAGAAGTTTAGCAAAATTAGGCTTTAATTTTGATGGGAAAGACAAAAGTCGGAGCTTGAAAAAATAACCCAAGAATATTCTATTTGTGTGGCTGTTAATAATTTTTTTATTTAATTAATCTGTTGATTTTATAATTTTATTAAATTTATAATTAAATTTTTATTTTTTAATTAAATTTTTATATTATTTTTAATTTTATAATTAAGTTCTTATCAATGTAAAAATTATTAAAATTAATAGAATATATTTTTATAAATTAAAAGTACTTATAATTAAAAATTTAATTAGATATTTAGATTTAGGTAAAATTTTTACTTTTTAGAAGTATTTTATAAAAGTTAATTTTTAAAAGATGACTTTTTAAAAGTTGTTCATTTATGTTCGATAAATCAAATTAAAAATAGCTCTCAATAAATACAAGAAATAACAATTGCATTTAGTAAAATAGTTTTTAAAATTTAAAAATACTATAATAGACATAAATATAAATATTAAATTTGAAAATTAGTTAATATATGAGATTATATTAGATTTTTAAATTTTGAAAAGTACAAGCCAACTTTAAAAAGTTCTATCTTAGGTGCTTTCAAAAGTAACTCGATCTTTTAAAAACTACAAGTACAAGCACATGGTATTTTTTATTTACCAAACACAAAATGAGGAGTTTAAGCTTTTAAAAAGCACAAATATCTCTTCAAAAAATTTTACCAAACCAAGCCTTAATCATATATTTTTGAGAAGAATATTTTATTAATTTTAACGCTTTTGATACAAAAAAAAATCAAAAAATTAAAATTAGTATAAGAACTCAATTAAAAAAAATATAAAAACTTAATTATAAATTTATAAAATTATAAAGACTAACAAAATAATTAAAATCATAATTTTTCACGTAACTATTATAATTTGAGTTAGTAGCCTACAAGAAGACCAATTTAAAATGAATTCTTAAATACCCCATGCCATTTTTTTTGTCATGAATACTTCATGCCATTTAGATCACTCCATAAGTGCAGCGGAGGCTTGGCATAGATGGAGGATTTGTATGCCTTTCATCAAGTTGCACTTAGGATCGATTCCCCGCAATAGTTGGGTATAGTGTGTGAGTGTGTATGTGTAAAAAAAAAATTACTCTTATAAGTGTTCCTTCTTCTTTATTCTTTCTTTCTTTGTTATAGGGACCTGATAACCACAATAATATTAATGCGCACTTCTATTTCTTCACTTACATCCTCATCTTTCAATTGCAGGGACCTGATTAGGATACCGAATTATATTTTTAGCAATATTTGATGAAGATCAAATATGAAAATTTGATGTTATAATTTTCTTAAGAACCACAATAATATTAATGCGCACTTCTATTTCTTCACTTACATCCTCATCTTTCAATTGCACCACCCGATCCTTTTCATCCTCCAAAGCTATCTTGTCTCATTTTCTATCTGCCACGCTCACAATGTGATCACACACAATTAGGATTTCTCTCACAAAATCCTAGCAGAGCACCTAACTAAACCATAGCATCTGGGCAATTTTCTCAACATCAATTTTGCTAAGCAGGCCCTATAACAAAAGAGTAAGTCACGTCACTCACCATGTTACTGTTCTAGTGATGGAAAATGGACATGAGACTAATGTAGTGCACTTTTATGAATTTAGGAGACTAAATTAGAGCAATTAAAATTTTGAGGACTAAATCAGTGAAACTCATGAATATCAGGGACCAAAGTGGAGTTAAAATCTACATATACATGTATCTCAGATACACCACACCTGAAATATGACATATTTGTAAAATTGAGTATAACATTCGACACTGCAAGAAATTCGTTGAATACTATTGGATTTACCGATGGAATAACGAGAAAAATTCGCTAATAAATATATTATTGTCGGATTTTATGTTGGATATAATCCGACAATAAACTCCTTGCCGATAACTATATACCAATGGATTTACTCATTTGACGGTAATTTGTGGTGGAATTAACAGCGGATGTAACTATAAATGTGATGAAAAATCTCTTGATGGTTATCGTTAGATAACGTCCGACAGTAAATTTGGCACCACTCGTTATGATTTCGCACCAGGTTACCATATAAAATCCGAAGGAAGCTTTATTCTTTATTTTTTTAATATTTAATTAAATAAATGTTATCATCGAATTTAGCCGATGTTAATCCTGGTAGCTTTAATTTTTTTTCTAAACGTGATAAAACCCGATAGTCAACAACTAATAGTCAAATCCCAATTAGTAAAAATTAAGTAGTAATTCATCTGAAAATAGTGATCTATATGTAATGTGAATTAAGTGTACAGAATCAAAATGCGAAGAAATAAAATTCTCTTAAACAAATCAAAACAAAACCCTAACGACTATAAGTCTTGATAATCATCGTCATCATCATCGTCATTCCCCTGGTCTTGTTGAGGCGGCGGTCTAGGTGGTGGTGTCGGTGCCTATCCTGACTCCTGTGTAGAGGAAGAGGAGTCCCCTCCAAGGCTCCACCAGCGGCGCTGCCACTAGCAGCACATCTGCTCGTAGTACATCACCATCTGTCATCGCATCTACTGAATCTACTCCAACTCCCGCCTGAGCTCCACCTTCAAGGACTCTGTCTCTGCATCACGAGCATCCCTCTCTTCCGTGCATGTGAGAATCTCGTTATATCTCTCCTCAAACAGATGCAGATGCTGAGCTTGGTCTTGAAGGCTCTTTGGGTGAGGTTGTGAACCAACTCCCACAAATCGACGACCTCGGGATCGGCAGGGCTAGTGCATGAGGTGGATGAAGCTCTCAAGGTCGAGGTGCAAAGGTTGCCGGCAAAAAATGTCTTCAACCCGTAGACACGATTCTTGTACAGCTCAAATGCGATCTCGCGCCACACCGCATCAGGATTGACAACGAAAGCTACAGAGGTGTTGCCGTCCTCCCCACTCCATTAAGATTGTTGGGTCAAGACCTCCAACCTCTGTGTGTAGGATTCCTACATATCACGATATATGCAAAAGTGATTAGGACGACAATTAATTGAAAATGAATATGTGTTATGATTTAAACCATGATGTTGGGATCCATGAAAGGATTCCAGCGTTATGGTATCTGTCACTGAAGGTGGCGTTGTCAAAATAGTGGGCTGCTGAATGAGTGGAGGAGTCCTGGTGAAGCAACATGACGACCTCCCGTAGGCGGTGGTGGCGCAGCAGGACCTACGTAATTAGGGTTAGGGACCGTGATGAACGGCTGTGTACTGGTGCCTATGACGTCCTAAGGGTAACCGAGGTAGAGGGCGATGAGTGAGAAGTCACAAAGGTGCCAATAGTCACCCTTCCTCTACCCTGACCACAAGGCCAGCTCAGGACACCTTTACATGTCGTCATGTCTACCTGAAACAATGTAATTATATCAATATATAATTAAACAATCACGTCACAATTCAAATCATATACTTTCTATAATTATATATTGGCACCTTTTCTTTTTAAAATCATACTTTGACCTATTTACTTTCAATAATGATATTTGAGGTCCATATAATGCCAAAAATCACATTCCTTACTCATTTACTCTTGAATTTGCAATCAGATTTACATACCCTTCAAAGACAACTCAATTTAATCTCATACTATGTTCTTAGATAACTAAACATATCATTCTCTTCTAAATTTTCTCAAATTGACCCAAATAATGCTTAGGTATATCTTAAGAATCAAACCACACTTTACACCATATGAAATCCATTCTTTTCAAATCAATAAAGATATTTCGAACCTAAATCATACATTTAAACTTTATTCTAAGTATGAGTATAAACTAATTGTCAAATTAGTGCCCTTTTAATTAAGTACATAAACTCTTTAAATTACTTTATCTTCAATAGGTCAGCAACCTATATTTTAAGTCCTAAGGATCATAATACCTCAAGCAAGTCACCCTCATCATTGATATTACATCATTAAGATTCTTAATAAGAGAACACTTAAATTTAGTAACACGTTTACTAATTAATTTCACCTACATTTTTTAAAATTTTTTGACAAAACCTCTCCTAAAATATAGGTATATCCACCTTTACGGTTCCCATAAATCCAATGAACCTCTTATTCCACAAGTCTTCAATCAAAACTCAATTAATTTTACCAAATCTTATAAACATAATATCAAATTAGAAAATACAATAATATATCCAAAGCTCAAATCTCCCTTATCAAATTAAAGAACCAAAGTCCCTTGGAGATTCAGATTTTACAAGTAGCCTTTCCTAATTCCCCAAATTCAAATAAAAAATATATATCATGATTTATTAACATCGGAAGATGCCATTTTTTCAAACTTTTGAAATATTAATAATTATAATCAAACTAAATTTATCAGAATAAAACTCAATATAATGCTCAACTACCACATTTTCTTTAACAAATTTAGTGTCAAAGTCTATGTAAATCTCGAAGTTAAAGCCAAATCCTTAACAAAATCTTAGGGTTTAACTACACTAAACTAATCAGTGAGTTATTTGGAGACAGTGGCAGCGTAAAGAACTTTTCTAACATGGTGGTGGCAGCACGGGCAATGCAGTCACCAACATGTAGGTCTGCATTCAGGGTTTTTTTTATATAAATGCAAATGGAAAATAGAAAAAAATAGGAAGAGGGAGGAGGACAACCTACCTGGAGGGAGGAAGGAGGCAGCTCCAACGAGTAGCTACGGCAACGACAAAAGTGGTAGTGAAAAAAGCAGAAGCGACATAGCAAACCACGTGACGCAAGGAGTTCCAACCCAGTCTGGAGGCTGTTAGTGGTGGTCGGTGCTTGCAGAGGAGCTACCAAAGGTGGTTTGGGGAGAGAGAGAGAGAGAGAGAGAGAAGAGGAGGTTAGAGAGACAGAGTGTGTTTCAAAAATGAGGGGGAGTGCGTGGATTTTGTATTTAGGGCAAGATTATGAATAAATCCAATGGTAATGCATTGTAAGTCACCAAAACGCTACATTCTACTAATTGGAAATCTGCCGGTAAATCTAACGCTAATTTTTAGGCCTATTTTTTTTGTTTTCCCTCCAACTATTATTGGTGAATTTACTGTCGAAAATATAAATCTTCCAGTAATAATTTGAATTGACAAATTTATTGCCAAGTCCACCGGTAAATTCGATGCTAATGTGCGACGCTAAATCCAACGAGAAATCCAACGTTATTTGGGAAGTTATCCCACATTGAGGTAGTGGTTGAGTTGTGGATAGTATTTGAAGTAGTGGTTGCCAAGATGTTGCTCGCCCATGCAAGTTGGGTTGAACATGGGTCATGGAGTTATTCAGCAATTATTGGGCTTTCTTAAGATGACCCAATCTTTGGGGCCCATGGTTCTAAGTTATCTTTGGCTAAGATATGAACAATTCTCCTATTGGAAGTCAGACTCAAAGAGGTCCTACTTCAAGCAAGTCGGAGGATCGATCTTCATGGTTGTTTTCTCTTTATACATGGAGATCGATTTGTAAATCTATACTCTTTCTTGAGGAACTCAACTCTTAACGTCCTTGTAAAGTGGTCAGGATTTCGACATGATGGTGAACAAATTAAATTCTCGACATATTTTAATAAAGGTACCGCTTCAATTGTTTGTGCATCTTTTTAGTTACCTTGGTAATTGTGCACAACATTTAAATCAAGACAAAATTACTATTTTGCCCTTATTAGGATTGTGTATATATATGGTTCCTCCCTCGTTTTCTTCTTTCTTTTCTTTCGTATCAATTGTCGCTTATTTTCCTATTTCTTTTCATTCTAAGTTACTTTAACGATTTGTTTATCACCTATATAACTTAGTTAAGAATATAATTTTGATACACTGATAGTGTATATCATCCTATAATTACATTTGTTCTTTTAGGCAACTATTAATACGTTAATGTGAAAAGTAATTATTTTTGTTATGTGACATTATATAATTAAATATATATATGTAAAACTACTTTATGTTGATAGGGTATTAAATTCAATAGTTTTTTTTTTTGTTTTCTACAGTATCTCCCAGCCCGACAGGCCTAGAACTAATTTGCCACGGTACTGAGCTCCATTTAAGGGTTTGCCACTGGCCAATGGATTGTTGCATGTGACAGGCGAAATTCAAACCCCCGACACTTGCTTAAGCGGACTAATGAACTAACTACTAGATCAACCCAACTTAGTTTAAATTCAACAATAATGCTCTGCATCCAAGTAAGTTTTCTAACCAAGTCCAACCATGTTATTTTGTCTCATGCGCCGCGCCACCTTTTCTTTCATGCTTTCATAACAGACTTTTAACGTAAATCTATTAAACGTAAAGCTTCCTTCTTCTCTGATTTCTCTTTAGATTTTTGTTTTCTTTTTCGTTTTCATTGTGTTTCACCTTTGATTTCTTCTCTTTCTCTTTAGATTTTGATCTGCATTTGAATAACGTATTATTCTTCTGAATCGAATAGCGTATTATCAAAACAATGAATGATTCAAGTTCAAATCAATTGAATGAGTGAGATTTAGAATATTCTTCTGAATCGAATCAAGTGGACGAGGTTTGGATCGGTCTTCATTTTATCTCGTTTCATTCTTCAATAATTTTGAATTGAATAGAATGGAATACAATTGAATAAAGTGATCATGAATCTTTTTATTTTTGATTGCTAAAGCCAGTATTCAATTTTTGGTTCATTTGGTATTATACAATAGTTTTGTTTTGATAATATTTTCGGTTCATTCTAGAATGCAAGAGTTTCTGAATTTAAATTTATATAATGGATACTTTTTGGTTCATTTGTTATTACACAATGGTCTTGTTATGATAGTATTTTGGTTCATTCTTCAATAATTTTGAATTGAATGGAATGGAATGCAATTGAATAAAATGATAATGAATAATTTTGTCCTTCTTTGCTAAAATCAGTGTTGTTTATAATTTGAATTTGGATAGAATGTAGGAATTTCTGAATTTATAGAATGCATATGTTTTGGTTCATTGGTTATTACATAATAGTCTTGTTATGACAATATTTTAGTTCATTTTACAGTCCAGGTGTGTTGTTCATGAATAATTTGTCCCAAAAATTTGGATGATTTTCAAGACACTCGAAGAAGCTGAAAAGTTCTATAAAAATTATCCCAAACTTGTTGGTTTTTCTACGAAAATAAGAAACACCACTTGGAAGGGAGATGAAATTAAAAATCAACTAATTACATGTAGTAGAGAGGGAAAATAGAAATTCAAGATATCTCCAACTCTGAAGACAAACCTCTCAACTGGAATAAACTGTTAAGCCAAGATTTATGTACATATATTGAAGGATGTTGGTCTTTGGATCATTTCTAAAGTTGTTCTGAATCATTCACACTCTTGCTGTGCAGATCGAGCAGAGATGCTTAAACAATATAGGGAGCTAAGCATGTTTGTGCGTCGTACCATTGAAAATAACAAGGAAGCCAGAATTAGACTGAGTAAAACATACCAGTCATTTGTAGCAGCAGTGGGTGGTCATCGTGAACTAAGTTTTATTGAAAAAGATGTGAGAAATTACATTACAAGGGAAGTACGGCATGTTTCCAAACAAGATGATGCCAATGAATTTGGGAAGTACTTATTAAGAATGAAAGAGAAGAATTAAATTTTTTTTTTTTGAGATTAACCTTAAAGTTGATCACTCTATTAAAAATGCATTTTAGGCTGATGTAAGAAGCAGGACAACATATGAGCATTTTGGAGATGTTGTTTCATTTGATACGACTTACAACACAAACAGGTATTCGGTTTATTGTGATATAATATTCGGTTCATACGCATAACCAGTTTCGGTTCATAACTGTTGGTGTCCATTTGTAGGTACAATCTGGATTTTAGTTTTTTTGTGGGTGTGAATCACCACGGTCAGTTGACACTTCTTGGATGTGCTTTGATAAAAGAATGAGGATATTCAGTCATTCAAATAATTATTCAAAAGTTGACTTCGTTGCATGGGAGGAAAGACACCAAAAGCGATTTTTACCGATCAATGTGCATCAATGCAAAAGGCTATTGAGAGCTGTATGCCAACAACAATTCACCAGTGGTGCATTTGGCATATCATGAAGAAGATCCTAAGTAAATTAAATGGTTACAAGTGACACGAAAAAATTGAACAAAAGATGAGTCATATTTTTTGGAACTTTTTTACAAAAAATGCATTTGACAGAAAATTGGAATAATTTTCTCACAAAGTACGGTGTTTGAGGCAATAAGTGGCTTTTAGGTAACTGCGGTTTCATTCGAATTAATTGATGTTGTTATTTTTTCGGTTCGAACGGGTATAAATTTTGGTTCAGTTTCGTGTCTGCTTTTTGAATTGTGTCCCATTTTACAGAGCTATACGAAGATCGTCATTTATGGATTTCAGTTTATCTCGATCACCACTTTTGGGCCGGGGTGAGAAGCACACAAAGGGATGAGAGCATGCATGCTTTTTTTAACAAGTTTATCACACACAATAGCTCTTTGATTCAATTTGTGAAGTAATATGATAATTGCCTAGAAAGCAGAGAGCAAAGAGAGAGAGAATTTGATGCTGCAGATTTTCATACCGTGATACCAACAAAATCACCAATAGAGGCTCAATTTCAACACGTGTATACTCACGAGAAGTTTAGAGAAGTTCAAGCACAATTTAGAGAAAAGATGAATTGCATCACAAGATCAATGCATTCCACTCTATGTGTTACAGCATATGAAATTGTAGAGCAGGTTTCTAATTCAACATTCAACAAGTTTGTTGTTACATACAATGCAATATCACGCGAAGTAAAGTACCAGTGTTTGTTGTTTGAGTCAAGGGGTATATTGTGTTGTCATTCTCTGAGTGTTTTAAGCTTTGAGTGAATAGATAAAGTGACACCGGAATATATATTAAAACGTTGGAGCAAGAGCGTAAAGAGGACACACACATCAAGAGCAGTCAAGACGAGCCTTTATTGGAGCCAAGAAGCAAGAGATTTGACAATTTGGTGTTTTGCTCGTACAATATTTATGAATTTCATCAAAATCTGAGGAGTTAACTGGAATTTTGCACCGAACTTTTGATAATGTCATGGCTGAGATGCAAGAATATCAAGCGAAAAGTAAAAGTAAATGTTCGTTATCTTACGAAGACGCTACATTGAATGATGTTAACGACCTTCAAAGTCCCCCACGTGTTAGAACAAGAGGATGTCCCAGGAATTGACTGAGATCAAATATGGAAAAAAGATCGCAAATGCAACAAAGAAAAAGAAAAAGCCCGCTCTAAGTGAGGTAACATTAATTTGCTTTTGATTAGAGAAAAATGCGTTTGTGCATTTTGCTAATATATGATTTATTTCTTTTTGCAGTTGAACCTTTTAGATGATGGATCAATGATTTAGTCAAGCTCCAACCTTGATCATGCACATGATATGAATTATTTCGGAGAGGATGATAGAAGTTTCAGTATTTATTAAAATAAATTTTGCTAATATAATGTTTTTCTTTTGATGAAAATGAGGGTTATTTTCTGATTTGTGTTATGTTTTATTGAATAGTCACATTTTGGTTTTTTAAACTAGTTTCTGTAATTGTGTTGTGGTAAATAGTTTTATGTGTTTATTAGAATACATTTCGATTCATGCATGACTAAATTTCAATTCATTTGAGTTTTAATAATATAATGATAGTTAATTTCTGATTTGTTATGTTTTATTGAATAGTCGCTTTTTGGTATTTCAAATTAGCTTCTGCAATTTGTGGCAAACAGTTTAGGTATTTCTGTAATTGAATAGTCATATAATGATGTTCATTTTTCGGTTCATTTCATGTATAAATTTTGGTTCATTTGTATTTTTGCCTCTCTTGAGGTTTGATAAATACATTCAATCTATTCAGTGTGAACCTAGATTCATTCAAATTAATATGATCTCAATACAACTCAGTCATTTTCAACAAATAAATCAAAAAGAATTTAAAAAAAGTTTTCAAATATATACATTAACATTTACAACGAGTGAAAGAAGTGTTTGCCTCTTTACAATTTCTTACAAATTACTGTTAATTATAGATTGAACTTATTTACTTTCTATATTTTCGGATGAGAATTTACAAAAAGGACTTGAGAGTGTAGCGAATGGCTTTGAGATTCTTATGGCTTCAGATGCCTCAATGAGTTTGTCTCTTAATTTATTTACCTTATCTAAGAGAATGGTTGGACCATATTTCCGCCTGAAAGCATTTACTTCTTCTTACAATTCAATTGAAAGAAATTACTTAATTTGAACCCAAATGAAATAAGAAATGAACTGAAATTTATTAATTTAGAAATTACTTACCTGTTTTCAGTTGTTACATTTGTATTTTCTATTTTTTATCTTTTCGAGATCAATTGTTTCCAGCCATTTCATGACATATATTCCACAATCATAACTAAGAAAGAAATAAGAAAGTAAAATATGATTAATAGGAGAGACACAAAAAAACACAATAAAGCATAGTAATAACAGTACTATTAGATGCCCTAGTTACAGAGAAAAACAAATGTAAAAGATAAAAAGTATAATACCGCCTGAAATTAGACCCAGTGCATCTCCAATTTTGGCAGGGGTTATGTAGATTTTGCCATAACGAGTGTCCAAGAATCCATGATAGAGATAAAAGCAAAGAATTTTTCTCTCAAGAGCTTGTGCGAGCTTCAATTCTGGGATATGTCTCAATGCACTGAATCCCATTTCTTCAACGATAGCTTTCTTTTGTTCACTCAATTCGGCGAACACCCTAGCTATTGATCATGTTGAGTATCTCAAATCGTGAGTTTTTTACAAGGATTTGAAATATTATGTTATGATATATTTATAATACAAAAATAGAGTTGATTTAATCTGTATATACTTACATTGTAATTCGACTTCTCCTTTTTTGAGATGGTCATCTTTTTTATTTTTCTGTAAGAAATAAAAAAATTTGTCGATACTTAACAGTAGCATCAAATGAATCTCAATTAATTCACAAATGAACCGAATTTGGTTCATATTTGAACAAAAAACTAAACAATCCCACATAAAACAAGTTCAGCAAATTCAAACGAAACCAAATCAAATGAACGTAAATTAAACTAAGAAATAAACCTAAATTTCTTAAGGAATAACAAATTTGGTCAATACTTAACAATAGCAACAAGTGAACCTCATTTAATTCACAAATGAACCGATATTGCTTTAGATTTGAACAAAAAGTCATAAAGACTCAACCAACAAGAAAAATACATTTAATTCATTTCTGCATGTAAATGAACTCAATTAAATTAAGAGATGAACTGAGTTATTTATTAGAACTAATAAACTATCAACACAGTTTCATTCAATGCCCTAGTTACAAAGAAAAATAAGAAAAAATGGAATCAGAAAAACTTGATCTACTAAACGAACGAATTCGATCCACTAAACCTTAAATCGAACTAGTAGAAATGCGAGATTTACGAGAAATTAACTGAATATAATGACAATAGTTTTTTCAGTACCTTACGGAATCGTTGTTCTTGTTTTTGTGTATTTTTTGTTGATGAATTCAAACACACTACCAGATTTTGCAATTAGTTTACGCAGAGAATTTGAAATATTTTTGAAAGATTTTAAAAAAAATTTAAAATTTTTTTATTGCGATTTTTAATTTGAGAAACGAACGATTTTTTATATTAGAGCGCGAAGAGAAGTAATAACATTTGAGACTTCTAGTACGCATAATTATTCTTTAATAAAAGTAGATTTTTTTAGTGTCAAACTTACTTGGTTAGATAATTAGACTTAGATGCAATATCATTTGGATGTGTAGCCCAACTATAAATTCAATAGTTAATACTAACTTTTTGTGCCGTTCTTTTTCAAAGTTTAATGTCTGTTGAGCAGTGAAGCAGCAAGTGCAACGACAACAACTGCAGAAAATAAAAGATATATAAATAAAATAAAATAATAATAAAAAAAGGAAAGATAAAAAGCAAAAGGAACCCAATAATCTGTGGTCTGCTTCTTCGTCTTCTTCGTCTTTCTCTTACTCCTTTTCTTTCCTTTGGTTTTTATAGAGTCTCTCTCTCATCTCTCTTTCTTTCTTTCTGTGTCTCTCTGAATTCCTGCACAAAAGAAAATCTTAATAAAAGAAAAAATATATATAAATAAAGAGAGAGAAAGAGAAAATTCCAAAATATTGAAATTGAAACCTATTTTTGTTTTCCCTCTTTTCTCTCTCTATCTTTCATTTCTTGGAACCTAATTTCTCCTTCTTCTTCCTCCTCTTCCTGAACCTAACTCAGTAACCCTTTGCATTCTTCCAATTCCGAATGTGAAACGAGGTAAGAACACCTTTTCCTTCTCCTCCGTCTTGTTCCCGAGAAAATTTCACCACTCACACACGCCAACATTACATTTCTCCCAATTTTCTCTCCAATCTCATCACCATCTAGGCAATCTATCTACAAATGAAACTTGCTTTTTTTTAAAGGAAATTTTGTATAATTATGTTTGGTTTAACGGCAAAAATTTCCAGTTTGGTTCTTATTTGTTGCTACCTTGCACCTGTTATGTTTAATTGTTTTCTATTTATTTATTTATGTTTGTTGGAATGAAAAGAGGCTGATCAAGTAAGGGATATGAATGATGCTATTTTGATCTTTAGCTTCCAAATTAGTTTTTATGCAGTTTTTACATTGTTTAAGGGTGTGTTTAGAAGATGATATTTAGATTGAATTTAATGGTTTGAATACGGACATAGTTTATGATATGATATTATTTGTAATGTTATACTAAGGTGGTGTCTGGTTTATGTGTAATAATGTGGCTCTTTTTTGCAGTTATTGTTGTTGTTGAAGAGTGAAAGTGGTGATTTTTTTTCAAAATCTTAGCGAAAATGAATGACGGTAGACAAATGGGGTTGCATTACATGGATAATGGCTTCCCTTATGCTGTTAATGATAGCAACTTTGTGGATTTCTTCCAAGGAGTGTCGCACGTTCCAGTCAATTATGCCTTTGCTGGCTCAATGCCTGATCAGGTTTCTTGCTTGTACTTGTAATTGTCAACTTGTTCAATGTTTGTAGTTTTGGCTACAATCTTTTAGGTTCATACTGCCCTGTGTATTGAGAATGCAAAATGAGTTTGGATGCAGGAACATTTGAATTTTTACTTTGTCATTATTTATTTATTATTTATTTTTTAATTTGATTTTTACTGGATTGAGTTTTATCCCGGGATGTGGGAGTGAAAGCATTAACTTTTATCCTCTAATATATAATTTAATTTTGATGCATTGTAAGTGCAGAAGTTTCTATAGAGACATTCAATTATCTATTGTCAAATCATCATATGTGTTTGATTTCTGCAATAATTACCTCAAAAGATGTGCATAAGATGTTGTATGATCTGGGGATAGTGAAAACACTCTACAATAGTAGTTTATCAAAATTAATATCTAATGTTATTATTATTGTACTGGTATTTAAAAATTAAAATAACCCTGCTGGCACTTAACAGTTATGTAACTGAATAAGGATGTTTGAAAAGGATCTTGGTAGGTATATGTTTTTAGTTGATTGGAATAGTAAAGTCAAGTTCAAAAATAGTGTGATAATGATAGTAACTTCTCTATTATTTCAACTGTGGCGATGGATGGATAGTTCTATAGTTTCATAGAAACTCTATTCAATAGTTGACATATATGCTATTATTCCTAACAAATGCTTGTTGGTGTATTCCTAACATAGATTTGACAACATCACATGCTTAACATTGAATGGAGTGTCTATGGTAGGTAGTTGCCAACCAAGAAGTACTCCTGTGTTGAATCTTGGAAGCAATTATGTTCTACAGAAATGTCTCCCTATGATTAATTTATATTTGTTTATTTTGAAATTTGTTGTCCCAT
Source organism: Arachis ipaensis (assembly GCF_059453495.1). Lineage (NCBI taxonomy): Eukaryota > Viridiplantae > Streptophyta > Magnoliopsida > Fabales > Fabaceae > Arachis > Arachis ipaensis. The sequence continues at coordinate 131,969,460 of NC_142443.1, read as the reverse complement.
TTGTAAGTGTATCAAACTACATATGAAAAGAGTTATCTCTTTTTTTTAAAAAAAAAAAAAAAAAAAAACTTATAATTGACTGTTTGCTTTATGTTTTGTGTATGTTCAACATTACCTATCAAACATGAAATATGACTTTGTATCATATGCACTGTCCAGGAATGCGTTTACTGGTCGATGAACATGAATCAATATAAGTTTGGATTATCTGGTCCAGGAAGTACATCCTATTATGGTTCTTATGAGGTAAATGATCATTTGCCTAGAATGGAGATCAACAGGGCAGAGTGGGAATATCCTTCAGTAACAATCACTGAGGAGCCAGCTACAGCAGATTCTCCACCCATAAGAGAGGGAGTCACAAGCATGCAGACCATCCCTGAAGAATGTTAGTCGATATTCAGTTACTTTTACGGTTTTACCATAAGAATGTATCAATGTGGTTATTATAAGTGAATCTACCTTTTGAATTACTTTTTAGCTCCATGCAAACACCACATTAGTTTATTTTGTACATATTTGAACACTGATGCTTTTGGTTGTATTTTTATAGAGAAACTGGTTTTTTTTTTTTTTTTTTTGGGGGGGGGGGGGGGGGGCGTAAATTTCTAAATTATATAATGGATTCTATTCTTTTAGATCTTTACAAAACCTTTGACATGAAAACCTTATTTGTTTTAGTTGAATTGAAACAAGTTTAGTTTCTCATGGATCAGGAAAATATGATAAGAATGACGCTATATATCTTATTTCATTTTACTTCCGTTTGCAGGCAGTCCAAATCATCATGAGTCCGATGGCAGCCAGGTAAGAAGCTTTATTATTAACAATGCCTAAATTTTGGACCTTAACTTGTTGATTGCTGTTTTGATATTTATCATTTGTCCCTGTTTGAAATATGGGACATATTATTTCCTATATGTTGAAAAATTTGGGGTTAAAGGCGCATAGTTGAAGTCAGGAATGGGGTAATTTGCCACATATTTTAAGCTTAAGCGAATTAATTGTGAACAAGAAATAGAAAAAAAAAAATCCAAATGCAAAAATGCTTTTCACAACAAGTGGACATTCAAATGGCATAATTTTCCTCTTAAGCATGAATATTCAATCCCAACCCTAACATTGGACTTAAATTGAACAGAGGATTGCCTATAGAATAACCATGTCTTCGCTTGTTAGGGTATCTTTTTGCGCATAACTTCAATGAAGTTAGAGAATAAGAACATCTAGTGATGAACACGTGCTTTAAATATTATTCATCACTCTCATCATCCACTGAGTAGACTAATTTCTTTTAATTGCCAATTTCCCTATAACTTGAAGTTTTACTTTTATTATCCACGAAAATAAAGGGAATTTCAAGTTTGAGCTTCATTTGTTTATTTCTTTTTAGATCATTTTTTTATTTCCTTTTAGATTATTTGTTCTATGTAACCGAGCCTCCCAGTGGGACAAGACTTAGTAATAATAGTAGTTGTAGTAGTAGTAGGAGCATTCGGTATTGTATTTCTGGATAAAAATGTCGAGACCCTTTAATATACATTATCTCGTTCATGTGGACCTTTGCTTGTTCCCACCATATAACCTTCAATGTATACCAGACGTTTATATCAAGAATTGACTCTATCATTTAGCTTTATGAATGAACTGACCAGTGATTCTGACAAATGAAGTTTATAGAAACATGACTAGCTTAGCCAATGGTACATAAAAAGAAAAAAGAACTAATAATTATGGTAGTTATAGCTCCTATGATGAAACTTTCTATTATATGTAAAGCAAGGCTGTTTTGACTGGATTTTTTTTTTTTTTTTGTGGGGTGTATGTGTGCTTGCGTTGGGGGGGAGGGGTTTGATTCAAAATGTGATGCAAAAAGATGCTATTTGAATACTGCAATACTATTAAATCGTGATACAACATTTTTCTTTTATACTCGCTCTATAAAAATCAGGTTGTTTATGATAAAGGTTTAAACTTAGATCTTGGATCAGTCTTGCATTTTATTTTTTATTCCTGCTCCGGTGAGGGTGCATTCAGTGATGCTGTATTAGGCACGATAGGGTAAACTGATACACCATTCTATGCTGTTATATGTCTCTTTTGGTTCATACAAGTACATATTGTACAAACTTACCCATAACGACCCTTTTATATGTCAAAATCAAAATGCCACATCATTTAATCATGCATGAGTTTTTTTTTTTTTTGGCTTAATTTTAACAAGTAAACCTGTAATTTCTATGTTGTTTTCAACTTCTATTTCAGTTGCTTTTGTTGCATTGCTGCAGGTCATATGGCAAGATGACATTGATCCTGACAATATGACATACGAGGTGCGATGTGCTTAGTGTTTCACACAAAAATACTGATGTATGCTTGCATTCTTTATTTTTTCCCTTTTAATCCATTGATTATCATGTTTAATTGTGGTTTACTAAGTATCAGATTCTATTAACTCATGCTGAGTGCATACATAGTTTAGGGTATACGTGAGTATATTTCAGAGAATGGAGATTATTTTGTAAGCTTTGTATCAATAAAAAAGAACATTATCACTAATATAGTATAAAGAAGATAGGAGAGCAAGAGATGCTCTTTACAGAAACAAGATCAACTAAGATAATAATATTGGATTTGGATCTTCTAAATTTTGGATTTCATTTTAAAAGGTAAAGTGTGATCTCTCACCGTTTATTTCATAAGTGGGATCAAGAGAGAACATGAGAGAGAAAATATTTAAGGATGAGAGATCACATTTTACCCTCTAAAGTGAAAATCCAAAATTTAGAGGATTCAAATTCATAATATTAATAATACTTGATAAAGAAAACTATTAATGAAGTATTCCAATCCCTTAACGTTTCTGAGGGGGAAATTCCTCTTAAAAGATCATGCTTTATTGCTTTCACCAAATAGAGGTCAACAGTCTTGTCCTATTTGAATTAGTACTAAGAAAACCAGAAAGAAAGATGGTACTGCTTTCTAGATTAAAGAATGTCAGCATTATTGGTAAGAGCAACTTTGAGAAGGTTGCTGCTTTGTTTCACAATCTAAGCTGTGCATATTATATCTTGGAACTTGGTATGTTTCGTTTTTGTAAGTGGTGACCTTTGATTGGTATGTTAAATACAAGCAGAATTAAGAATCATGGGGATTATTAACCCAAATAAAAATCTATATATTGTAGGAACTACTGGATTTGGGGGAGGCAGTTGGAACTCAAAGCCGAGGTCTCTCGCAAGAACTTATTGATACACTTCCAACCTCCAAGTACAAATTTGGAAGTTTATTCAAACGAAAAAATTATGGTAAAAGGTAATTTCATGGATCTCAACCTTTTTTTTTTTGGAGTAGGTGAAAATGTGGGTAATATGGATGTGAATGAAGAATATTTAAAATTACAGATTGATTATTGCGATGAAAATGTATGATAAGAGAGAGATATCCAAACTCTGGAAATAGATTTCTTCTGTACTGTTTGGATGAGGATATTCAAATTCCTAAAGTTTGATCTGTCATCTCTAACTTTATCTTTAGCACTTCCACATATTACTGGGTTCTGTTTCTCCTTTTATTTATTTATTTGTTTTGACTAGTCAAGAATTTGAAAATTTGAAACTTCTGCTTTCTAGTTTTTAGGATCCAGCAACATACTTGTTCTTGTCCCTTTTATCTGTTATTGTGGTTTTTGGATACATTTTTATACCAATATAGCTCTGGATACATTCATAAAAGAGAATATATGGAGTATACAAAATGCTATTTCTGTGGTGGCATATACATAGTCTTCCCGCTCTTCCTGTTTTCATCATATGATATTAATCGAATTGCATCGACCCCAGGTGTGTCATTTGTCAGATGACATATAGAAGAGGTGACCAGCAAATGAAATTGCCATGCAGCCATGTCTATCATTGTGAATGCATTACCAAATGGCTTGGCATTAACAAGGTCAGTCCATGGTTTATTGTCATCTAATATGTGCACAATTAGTTGTCTCCCTAACTCCCTCTCATGTCATTATTTTCTTTCAGAAATGTCCAGTTTGCAATATTGAAGTGTTTGGTGAGGAATCAACCCATTAGCATCAACATGGGCAAAATGGAGATTTCCGCTTTTAAATCCTTACACATAGCCATAGGTAGTTGGAGTAGAAAGAACTGTGGCAGCGTGTCACACTATACATGTTTTTGTTTACTAGAAACAACCAAAAACAGTCACATATTCTAGCGGTTAATGTTAGGTTGGTTTGTCTTTTTTCTTTTTCTTAAAAAAAAAAGGTTATTTATTCTTAGTCATGTCCCTTTTTGTTCTTGTCTCGAGGATTGGGAGTGAGAAATGTGCTTCTCAGCCATTGGTTAACAGAACTGAAGAGCTGTGATATGTCTTCCAAATGTTGCTCGTAACTCTTCATATGTTAAAAATACTTGAAAAAATGAAAAAGAGAGAATGATGTTTTTATTGGATCGTTTATTAAAAGGTAGATAGAAATTAGTTGCCTAATGCCTATTTGTGTAGCCTGCATAAGCCCATCTGTTCTACCTAATTCCATCTTTATCCATTCCAACCTAACCTATTTCTGAAGAGGTTGACTTAAACTTGAAATTCTTTTGGGAAAGGACGGCATTAGTAAAGTGGGAGTTTGTACAAGCTTCGAAGAAGATGGGCATATTGGAGTTGGTGATGCGTTATTAAGGGACTCAGTTTTATTGTTCAAGTGGTGGTAGAGAATTTTGAAGGAGGACTATCCTCTTTGGAAGAGGATAGTGTGTTCTTGGTAATAATTTAGACCCCTCTTCTATGAATGATCAAATTAGAGAGAAGGTGATTAAGGCATATGAATTAGAGATGCTAGAGGAGTTACAAGGGTCTTCATAGATAATCCTTTGGGTAGAGGGAGAGATGATAGGGTTATTTGGAAACATGACAAATCAGGAGTTTTTCTAATAAAATCTCTAGTTATAGGTGGTGCAAGTTATAGCTTCACATTGGAAGCGTGGAGAGGATTAGTTTCGCCAAAAGTTGAACTACTTGTTTGGTTTGTACCGGTGGAAAAAATTTAACACAAGATTATTTGTGCATATTGAACATTTTAACCGAGGAGAGCAACGCATTTTGTGTAATGTTTGAGTTATGGTGTGGATGGTTGTTGCATGGATTTTGCCTTCGAACATCAAGGGCTGTTTTATTCGCTGCATAAAGCATGAAGGGAAGAAAACACAGCAAGAGAAATGATGGACGATATTGGTGAGTGGCATTGAAAATATTTGTAAAACAATCAAAATCAACACAGTAAGACTTGATTGAGTGGTTCAATCTTTGAATCTTGTAGTATATGCACTAGGGTTTGAATTTGGTTTTACCCAAATCATTACAGAACACTTTAGAATGAGTGTTGTGATATAGTATGACCAAATAAATAAATATATTTGTTGCTTCAAGTATATCAATTTTTTTTAAAGAGACAAGCATTGTGAGGATGCATTATGAAAATATTTTAGACATTAATTTTAATAAAATAATAAAATAACAAATAAACGGTATAGGGAAGCATTATAACTATATATATTCGACTATTCGAGTATTAATCTATTTTTTATAAATTAAATATGGATGATAACAATAAATTTGAAATTAACCAAAATGATATGTATGTTATACGAAATGTGATAACTTTCTCTGATATTTACATTATATATAATGGATAAAATGTGATATTTTTTGGTGAGCACTACTAGCGAATTGACGTGGTTTTTGCTTGTCCCAAATGTTCTAGGTGCATTTTAATTATATTTTGGCCTTTTAAGAGCTCTTCATTGATTTAAGCCCCACTTTAGTCTCTAAGACTGACGAGTTGCATTGATTTAGTCCTCGAGATCCTAATTGCACCAAATTAGTCCTTCAAATTCGAAAAAATGCACCACGTTAGTCCTTTCCCCAATTTCCGTCACCGGAGCATTAACGCCGTCAGTGACGTGGCAATTTCTTGCCACGCTGGACAGAATGAAACGACGTCGTTTCTAATTTGTCACTAAACATCCCTTTGAACGACGTCGTTTGTATGTAATGCGAAATAAAACGTTAGGCACCCTTTTTTGTTTCTACTCTTCATCTTCTATTTTTCTATGAGTGACGCAGAGAAAAAAAAAACTTCTCTTCCATGAGTGATCCAAAGTAGCAACAAGTGGCTGCAATAGGATTTGTCGAGACCATTAGAACACAACGTTCGCTGTGCAACTATCGGAAGAGTTCGTTTGCCACTACAGGGATCTTCTATGTCGTCACTGAAGTTAGTGAGGATCAAATTTTTTTTTCAAATTTAATGGAATGCTGTGATGGTTGTTAATCATGATTAAGTGTTTTGTATATTGTCAGTTCACAAGTTTTAAAGTTGATTTTGTGTTAGGATTTTGTTTTGATGTTTTGTGGGACTGTGTTTAGGGGTTTCTTTTTATGCTCTGTTCCAATGGTGGAAGAATCAGTACCTTCGCATGAGTGATCATGTTTTTTTTTATAATATTTTTTATGACTTTTATGAATGTTATTGATGAAAACTGTCTTAAAGTTATCAGTGTGTGTTACTGTTGATTAAAATAAATTCTTTTGAACCATGCAGATGGATGCGCAGTTAGATATTATGTTCCAACATGGGGGAAAGTTTCAAAAAGATGAGAATGGGATAACTATTTATTCCCCTGATAAGAAGGCCTGTGTTGGTGACATTGATCAAGATACTTTGGATGTATTCTAGGTGAGGAATTATTATAAAGAACTAGGATATGATAAGATAGAAGAATGTTGGTGGCATGTTCCTAGGAGGAGTTTAGACAGTGGTTTAAGAGCTCTAAATTCTGATAATGAATTAAGAGAGATGTGTTTCATGGCTCAAGAAAATGATGGACTGATTGATATTTACTTTGAGCATGCAGTGTCATCACCAGAATTTCTAGAGGGGAAGGAGATTGTTCTGTATGTTGAAGATGAGCATGATGAACCCACAAAAGATAGCCCTGCCAAGCCTAATGAGAAAGATGTAACAATGCCTGGTAATAAACCCCTAGCAAGCAAGATCCATGAACAAGCTATCTGCCTTCTGTCTGACAACAATGAACCCAAAACCACATCCAAAACAAATGGTGCTTTATGAATGACATGCAAAAGGTAATAATCTTTATTCATTCATTATCTTTATTTCCTTCCATGGTAAATAGTGTAAATGAACTTGTTGATTTCTTGTATGATTTCTTGTTGGTAATAATCTGAAGGGATTCTAGATTATAAATAGTGTGAATGAACTTGTTGATTGGTCTGAATTGGACTTGCCTTCTGCTAAGAATTTCTGGTATGGGACTGTCAGTATTAGGTGTGAGTAGTGTAATATAGGGACCAAAACAGGGAACGACGTAAAAGTGGGGGACTATTATATATTCATTAAAGAAATGTTAGGGACTATTATGGGTTCATTAATTGTTATTATGTATCACGATAAAAGTGAAATAAGGCGTTGTCTTCGCATGCAGGGCCTTATCACTGCTGTCCAGGAGGTCATGCCACATGTCCACCATAGGTGCTGCTGCTGCTGCTGCTAAGACTAAATCCAATCCCAAGGAAATGCATCATCAGGATCAACTGTTGATCCAAATACTGTCACACCGCCAAGTCAACCTCCTCCAGATCCTGCACCCCAGGCTGTTGATGTGCAAGAAGTTGAGATCGACATTTCTCAACCCAACTTCTCAGATGCACAAGAGTCTCAAGAGGTAAATCATTTACTCTATCAAACTACATTTCAAATTTTTGTGCACAATCAGCCTCATCTTGGATATTATTTTATTGGAATAGGCACTACCTCAAAGGCCATCCAAGTTGCAGATCAGGAGGAAGTCCTCACCACCATCAGGACTGGTTACCATGGATCCACTGCAAGGAGCAAGCTCAACCACATCTTTCAGATTGGCCAACTTCTTGAAATTTGTCCCAACACCCGGCTTCAAGCCTCCGAGAAAGAAGAAATGAAGATGTAGTTGAATTAGAAATCTTTTTGTGAATCATACTCTTATTTTTTGGCTTCAGTATATGACAGTAGACCAATTGTTATATTTGAAAACATTGTAAGGTTGATGGCACTATCTATCTTTGTTATTGGTGTATTTTGGATCAAGAACTAGCTTTTAATTAGGTTGGGGAGGTGTCACTGATATGACAGTTATTTTGCTTGTTAATACTCATGCTGGAAACTCATTGTTAAGTTAGCATCTTATTATTATAATGACAAATTGTTCTACCTTTAATTATGCTACTAACAGGTTCTTCTTTATAATACTTTTTCCATCATTTTGTTGGATGACAAAAACAGAATTCTTGGTTTATATTTAGAGCAAGACTACCAACTTCAAACAATTCACAATGACACTTTTTTTTTTGTCTACTTTACAATAATCCTAATCACATTAAAACATAATCATCCTCAAACCTTAAATACCAACATGAAAACAGCAACAAACATTATAAACAGAGCCAACAATAACATGTACAATTTATGGGTCCTAATTTCAGCTTCTAACTTTCCAATTCTCCAGGCCAAATTGACCCTCAGTTCATCAACATTCTCGGTAGCAGTCACCCTTTCACTGATGTCTTCTTCTCCAATGTCAGCCCAGACAAACAAACCACACCACCTTTTTTCACTGACATTGTAGTTAGGACACCCAAAGAATGGCTTGTTAGGGTTAGCCTCTGTTGTGGACCACCGAAGAACAGGCGGCATCCACACCCACACCACTCTGGAACACTCGATGCTCTATTGGTTCTTCTGGAGATCCTTTTGCTTGACCGCATGGAACTGTGCCTCCCACTTGCACTCATGATCCTAAACCCAAAAAACTGCACAGCGAGAAAGAAGACGAAGAACTAGAAAAAGTGGGTAGAAGAAGAAGAGGAAGAAGTTAGGGCAGAATTCTTGGTTATAAAAGGGGACAAGGACTAAATTGGAGCTAATCAAATTTATTGACATGTCATCTAACTGTTGCTGGGTCCAGCGTGGTAAGAAATGGCCACGTCACTGACGGCGTTAGTGCTTCGGTGACGGAAATTGGGAGAAGGACTAATGTAGTGCATTTTTTCGAATCTGAAGAACTAATTTAGTACAATTGGGATCTCAAGGACTAAATCAGTGTAATTTGCCAATCTCAGAGACCAAAATGGGACTTAACTCGTAATAACAACTATTAGCGAAAAAAAAGTGTATTTGCATTTTTGTAGTGGCAGATTCTTTTCAAATCTTATCCATTAAAAATTTAAATAACAAATGAAATTAAAGAATTTTTATTATATAAAATAATTTTATAAAACACACTTCCATTGAAATATTCAAAAGCAAATTTTACTTTGAAATTTCTATTTTATTGTTCTGAATTCTTCTCTTCCACTACCCTTGACTTCCCTCTTCTCCTTTTTCACGTCTACTCTTACAATTCAACTTCTCACCTTGCCACTTGCCTTTTTTGAGCTTCCATTAATTGCAAGCTGTTCCTTTTTTTATCCTTACAGTATCTTTTAATTCTTTTAATCTGGAAGACTAAAAGCTAAATAGTTACTATTAAAATTTTATTTAATAATTTATTATTAATTAATAAATTATAATATATATAATTTAAAATTTAAACTCTTAATATTTATTTAAACGAAATAATAATTATCAGATCAATTTTAATTGATCTTTTTTAAATTACTTTATTTACTTTATTTAAATTTTTTTTCAAAGAATATGTGAAAGAAATTGAAGACAAGATTATCAAAGTTACAATAATATGAACGAGTTCTTTATATAGTTAAAAATTATTGTCTTATGTGTATCATCTGCACATATAACAACTTCTTTAAATATGTATCTCGTCTATATTAAAAAAGAAATACTTTTAATCCTTCTTTATTTAGCTCATCTATGTTAGGAATGAGATACGTTCATAAAAAAATCTTCCATGCTAAGAACGAAATAAATAATAAAGTATAGAAACGTAAATTAACTCAGGCATGACTATAGATATAAATTTAATATTTATTTTATTTATTTAAAAAACCGAAGAAATGTTATTAAGTAAATATGATTTTTTTGTACTTTTTTTAATTTTTTTAAGAGTAATTAGCTATATTTTTGTCAAAATAGATCCCAACATTTGTTTCTGACAAAATAAATTCCAAAAAATAGGCACCGTTTAACAAAATAACTTTAACGTTAACAGAGTTAACGAAAATGTCTAGATGGCACGTTAAGTATTTACTTGGAGGGTTAGATATAAAATTACAATATTATCTTTTTTTAGATAAGAGATTATTAAAATTTTCATGTGTTCTTCAATCACAGATGACCTCATACCATAGCTATGTACCTTATAATGACTTTTTATCTCTTGGCTCCTTTTAACATTCAGTTTAATTTTTTTAATCTCTTTTTCTACTTCATCAATCCAAACAAAGTATTCACATCTCATTTTCAATTTCTATCAAAATAAAAGAGAAAAAGAAAAAATTCAACAAATCAAAAGAATCACAAGCTCAATTTCAATGAGTTTCATTCAAAACGACATACATGCCAAGATGGACAACGAAAAAACCAATGCCTAAAATTGGCCTAAATATTCAATTTTAGTATCATCACCTCCTAATAGCAGACGCAAGTTCCATCAAATGGTTTTTCTTTTGGCGCAGTCCTTATAATTGTTCTTGCAAATAACAGCGTCGTTCTCTGTTAATAAATTTTTTTTTTCCATTTTTGCTCTACCATCTACTTCGGATTTTTTTCAAATTAAAATATAAATCAACCCCACATATATCATTCTAACTCTTTAAGTAAGCACTTAACGTGCCACTTAGATATCTTTATTAATGTTCAGAGTGAAACGTTAACGTTGAGATCATTCTGTCAAATAATGTATATATTTTGAATTTATTTTGTCAAAAAATAAAAGTTAGAATCCATTTTGACAAAAACATAATTTTTCCGAGTCAAAATGACTATTTATTTTTTTATTTACTTTTTTTTTTAATTTCTTAACACCAGCATGTGATCTACAAACAGGTGGCACTGTCATTGTGGTCCGTACCTTGTGGAAAAACAAAACTTAGGATCAGCATACCAAATCCTTTGTATCAGACAAAAAAAAATACCAAACCTGCAAACCAATAACATACAAACAAATGTAAACATTGAAGACAAAGGCAATTTTCCCATTTTCCAATAATATGACAAACCACAAAATTCTATTACTTTATAATTATATACCGCCATTGACGAGGAATCACTATTCATCAAATGTTATTACCCAAAAAAAATTCATAAACAACTCACAAAGTTAAACATAAATCCCGCAACAAGAGGGCAAAAATAATGCCTCCAAAAACAGAATAAACTCGCAAACATTAACACCACCAAAATCAAAAGGAAAAAACTAACCCCCAAAAAAAAGTAAAAATTAAAATATTTACAATAAGATCTAAAACCTTGTTCAAATCAGAAGCCATTATTCTTCCTCGTGAAAAAGTCTTCTAGCTTGCGTTGTTGCAAAGAACACAATCCATGATCCTTAACCAAGCTACACGAAGTCGAGGGTAAACCCTGTTGGTGTGAATTCTTGATTCTCTCACCATGTCTTCCATGGTTTCAACAAAAAGATTCAAGCTTCTGAGTGGTGGAATATAAAGTGTTAAAGGGATGGCAGAAAAAGCCACAGAGAAGAAAAACTGCAGCATTTTTTTGTGTGCTTCTTTTCTTATTTTCCTCAAAAAGCTTCTGATGATGATGATCAAGGAGGCACACCCAAAAGAAGAATTCTGGAACCAGAAACAAAGTTTTATACTTTAGATCAAAGGGTATCTGGATTTGGTTTTTGTTTATCAAAACTCTTGGATCTCAAAGATTTTCTCAAGAATTGACTCAAGAGGAAAGAAAAGAAGACTTAAAATTCTCACTCTTCTAAAGGGTATTGGTCTTTTAGAAAACACAAAGGGCAAGAAAGAGAAAGAAAAAATAATACAGTAGTAAAGAAAAGCAAGTTCTGGATCCCTAAAGATTATTGAACCAACCGAAAATTGGAAGGTGGAGAGTATAGTATATATCTAAATCATCAAACCAAATTTTCAGAGGGAATTAAAGTTGTTATGGATGGTTATTAATGATAATCACATGATAGAGATATATATGAGAGAAATTTCTTTTATTTAAAAAAAAAATGGAAATTAAGAAAGGGGACGTATAACGTTTTCAAAGACCTTTAACTTTATGTTGTGTTGTGGTTGAGATGCGTCCTCTGAATTGTGGGGTCAATTTGTTTATTTTGTTTTTTTATAATTGTGAAATTATTAGCTTTCTAAAATCTAAATTATTCTCCCAATCACAATCATATGGGCTTGTTTGAATGAGTTTATAAGAAAAGATCTTTTTTCGAGTTATCTTTTTTTAAAAGATTTTATAAAAAAGTAAAAGTAATTTTATGTTTGGATATCTCATCTAAAAAGATCTTTTTATTTATCAATTATGTTTGGGTATAACAATATAAAAGTATTTTTTTTATTTATTACATGAAAAACATATTTTTTCTAAGAAAAAAAATCTTTTAAAAAAAGATATAAATTACAACTTCTCAAAAAAAGATATTTGGAAAAAGTCTAGGAGACCAGTAACTTTTTTAAATTCTGGCCAATATGTAACCAGTAAAGAAAAGTGAGCTTGAATGAAATCTCACACCAATCTCACACCATTAAAATCATCATTGATGGCTACAAATCACAAAAGTTGCTGGTCTCCTAGCACTCCTTTTTTTTTATTTTTTTAGTGTTTTTATTTTTACTACTAAAAATTTGCTAAACACACTAAAAAAATAAAAAAAGATATTTTTTATTAAAAAAAATCTTTTTTTAACAAAATAATGACGCCCAAATAAGCACGGTATTGTTTTGGTTTATCCAAATGCTTTGAAAATATTTAACGGATAAAACATTTATGTATTGTTCTTGTTTAGAATTTAGATGAATATTTAAAAAGAATTTAAAAATATATATTTTCTTATTACAAAATTATCCATCATATTTAAAAAGTTTGAAAAATTTTAATGAAAATAAAATAAATTAACAAAAAGTAAAACAAAATTTTAAAACGAAAATAAAAAATTTATTCTCTTCAAATCAATTTTGATTTTATTCAAAATTTAAATATATAAACAAAATTCAATTAAAAAATAGATTCTATAAATTAAAAAAAAATGGCGTCAATGAATGGACACCTGTGCCCGCTTGTTCACAAAGCTATTCCAAATTCCTTATTGAAAATTCTGGTTGTGTAACGTGGTTTCTTTTCTTCTAGTGGACACAAAACAAGAGAGTATATCGCATTTATTTATTAATTTATAGATAACCTTTGGTACATATCTATTTATATTTAATTAACGAGGTGTGAGGAGATGATGCAAGTAACTGCAGCTGTAACAACATTTCAGTTTTTTTTTTTTAATTTATGTTCATTATTTAATAATTAATTAATTAAATTTATAATAATTTTAATTTTAATTTTATGATAAAATATTAGAAGATAATGCATTTAGAAAATTAACATATTTAATTTAAAATATAAAAATATTAATTTTAGTAAATTTTTAACTAACAATAAACAACTTTTAAAATATAGTTATAACTAATTTTATATTTATTAAATTTGAATAATCTTTAGTTATATAAAAAGATAAGAAAATTATCTTTATTTTTTGAGTTCAGTGTAAAATCAAATTTAAATTCAATTAGGTAGATAAATCTAAAGTTTATAATAGAAAATCGTATTGTAACCATTAATTATTCAGCTTGACATACTAAATTACTAACAGTATTTTATGAATATCTCAAGTTATACTTATTCGATTGATTTCGTTTAAAATGTGTTGTAAGGCTAACTCAATTATCTATAGATTTGTATCTAATAGTTATTTTCAAATTCAAAATATAGAAAATTTTATAGAATTTTCAAAGTAACAATTTAGATTAAAGATTTTATCCAAACACGAGTTAAATTCTCCTAATGCAATCTGCAGATATCTAAAAACCATTTGAGTCCTTTTTTAATTCTATTCTCCTTTTCTATATAAAAATTCTAAGTAACTTATCTTCTCTGTCTTCTATTATATCTACAAATTATTATTCATATACCATTTTCACTTCATTATAAGAAAAATCCTTATTTTTTCTTAGTTTTTTTATTTTTATTCTAAATTATTCGCCAAACTATTCACAAATTTTATTCATATATTGTTTGAGAAAGTATCTTTTTTAAACTATGCTAAATACGGAGACTAGAAATATGGGAATTTTCTTTCTACGATAAAGATAACATGGACTCAAAGATTTGTATAGGATTCCTATCTTCTGCAATCTCAATATTTATATTGAGTTTCATCGAAAGAATGAAATCTATCTCTTAACCAAAGATTTATACCTGCCTACGTTGAAACATGCATCAAGTCTAGCTATGGAACAAATCTCTCTTTGCTCACAAATAGTATCTATTTATATTGTAATATATATATATATATAGAATTTTTACAATTTCACTGGAAGTAAAGATTTTATACTACTTTTTGTGTGTGTGTTATATCTTAAATATTTTTTAATATAGAAACTAGCATCGCATGTCATGATATAATGTCTTTTAATTGCATTCACATTAAATATTATAATAACCATCTTATGTGCATTAAAGAGATGAGAGAATTATGCTTTAGTAAAGAAAAGTGACCCCAAAGACAAGATAATTAAAGTGATCATTCAATAAGGAAAGGTGATTGACAAACTTTTAGGATAAGGACTTTCGGTAAAGGAAGAGGACAGCCATCAATTTTATACACAATTTGAGGTTAATACCCTCCAAAGTCAAAGTAATGTTAAAAGAGTGCTTAAGAAAAGTTAAGGTCAATTTCATGCATCGTAAGAGTTTATATCAACAAGAAATCGTTTTCTTTTTATGTACAGAGAAATTAAAAAAAATGTCAAAAAAATTCAAGTCAAGGTTCATATGTTTGTATTCTGTATATTTGATAACATTATAGGCATTCAGTCATGAGTCACATGTATAATAACATAACTAAATGAGAAACATCTAAAAGTCACACCACTCCAACTAATTGAAAATATTGCATCATCACTATTTTTATTTTAAAATTCAGAGTAATTGGAGATAGATACGATAATACCAAACAGATAAACTATTGAAAAACTTTTATTTCTCGTCCTTCTCTTCGTACCATCTTCAAGAATGACGCAGTGCAAAACCATATACTACTCAATTGAGTTAAAAAAACCAGTACACTATAAAATGATTAGTAGCGAGATATCAAAGACATAGATAGAGAATATTAAACACTTGCTCAAATTCATATTAAAAATAAAAAATAGACGATTATTTTAGTCATAGAAATTCACATTAAGGGAATTAAGATTCTTTATGTGTCTTATTTAACTTTATTGAATTGTTACAATTGTGACTATTATATTTGTTTCTTTTTTTATATGATTATTTGATATGTATTGTTTTGTTTATAGTCTAGTAGGCTCATTTTTTATGATAATATCACTAAGTTCACTTATATTTCTCAATTATTAACAATTTTAATAAAAATTAGTTATTCATTATCTTTTATAAATTATTTTATATAAAAAATTTATTTTAACGATTTTGTAAAATTTGAGTAACAATAACTAATATAACTCAAATAAGATTTAAGTTTAGTTTAAAAATATATTAAGGTGTTACAATAATTATTTTAGTGAGATTTAAATAAGGCTAAGAGAATAATAATAATATTCAAAAAAATTTCTCAACTATGTCATCGGTTCTTTAACTAATCCAATTTTATTTAAATTAATTAATTTCTTTTTTTTTATAGATTAAATTAGGGAATTTTTGTCTAGTGGTATAATAAATTAAATTTCGGAGTGACAAAATTATAGCTTTATTAGAGTTTCATTTGCTTGTTTGCTCTTTTCTTCTTTTCAGTCAAAAGAAAAGAAAAGAAATATTTTTTTTTTCAAAATGGCTTACTTTTTTTTGTTGAAATGACGGGCCAAATTTGTAAGTTAAATATTTATAGTATTTTGTTTTTCTTTTGATGATTTAGCATTTATTTACAAAATAACTATATCACGTTAACTATTTTTATATTTGGAAGTCATTGAATGCTTCATATATTCAATTGTCATATATTTCAGGAAGCCTTAGGTTAAGAAAAAGTGAAGTACTTAAAATTTGTCAATATATTCATAATCATATAATATAACCCGTATAAAAAATGTAGTCATGATTTCTTAATCACATTGCACTCCCAAAAAATTTCTTGATCACATTGACGGTTGAAAACCGTACCATACATGTCGTTTCAACTCCAAAATTAGAATAAAAGGGTGCAAGTTAATTATACTTTTTGTTTATCTTTCTAGTAATTCCCTGTTAGGGGTTTACATAGTTAAGGTTTTTCGAAAATCAAACATGATACCAGGTTAACGAGAAATATAATTAGTTTTAGATGAGTAAATCAATCTGGTTTCAAAAGATCAAACTGGTTATTAACAAGTTTTAGAAATAATAATTAAACTGCTTTTTAATTGGTTTTAAAAAAATCAAATTTTATACTAAAAAATGATTTAAAAACATAAGAATCGTTCCCCCCCCCCCCCTTAAATTACTAGTTTTATACTCTAAAAGAATTTTGAATTGGTTAACCGGTTAAACAGTTAGTTTTCACCAATTTTATTAAGAGTAATGTTAGAGAGATAATATCATAAAATTATTTTATTTAATTTAATATTTATAATTTTTATATATAATATTTATAATTATATGTTTATTATATTTAAAATAATTTATTTATTTAATGATAATTAAAGAATTCAAAATAAAAAAACTAATATATTAAAAAAAAAACTAAAAGTGATACTAAGAAAAAGTTACAATAAAAGAAAGTGCTTTGTTACTAGAGTTTGGTAGGTGCTTTGCTACAGTTTTGGTGTAAAATTCTTATTTTGTGTGATAATATTAATGAGTTAGATTGGACTCTCATGGCAGCATCTGTTGTCTCTGCTGATCAGAGGAGGACTACAGAAGTAAAAGAGGAAGAAAAGGTTGTACGGTTCGAAGATGAAGATATGAAGGAAGATATAGAGAAATGTTCAAAAAGCTTAGTCGAAAGGATCTTCAAAGATTGCCAATTCAGCTTAGGAACTATGGAAGCAGCTCTATATACAATTTGGGAATAACCGGAGGGATTAAGGTATTGAATCGGGGGGATATTTTTCAGTTGTTTTTTTTTTTTTTTTTTTTACAAAAAAATTGATCTAATCATAATTGAGAAAGGGACACATTGACTATTCAAGAACTATATTTTGAATGTTAAACGTTGGAAGGAAGATACGGTTATTGCAGATGTAGAATTTGCCATAGTCCCTATATGGATTCAATTTTGGAGATTGTTGGAGCAATGCAAAACAAAGAGTCTAGAAAAGAAAGTAGGGGAGGCAATGAGTAGAGTTATGAAATCGGACCTCTTTTAAATTAGGGAAAAGGAGGAACGGCTTCTAAAAGTTAAAGTGAAAATGGATATTACAAAACCGATTAGAAGAATTTTGAAAATCTCATGTAGCAACCAAAAAGTAATTGAACTGCAGCTGAAATATGAAAGAATTGGCAATTATTATAATTATTGTGGTTTTGTAGGGCACGAAAAATATGAGCGTGCATACAGAATTTAGAAGATTCGGAGAAAGGGAAAGTAAGGGATATGTGGGGGGATTGGTTGAGAGCTGAATAGGTAGGAAAGAGAATTGGAGACAAAAAAAAAAACCACAATCCAAAATCAGTTTTCTAACAATGAGGAGAGGAAGCACACAACAACAAAACTTACACCAGTTAGTCTTATTCGTGTTTTGTAAGCCTATCTGTCTATAAAGGCAATGTTCGGATTGACGAAGATAACAATGAAGTATAGAGCAAATTATAAAAGAGCACGAAAAATGGAGGAAGAAAGTGGTTGAAGAATGTAGAGGTGAATTGGAGGAGGTTGAGAAAGAGAAAGAAGCTAGGCAGCAAGTTAACTCTAAGAAAAATTCATAGAGCATATTCTCATTTGGTGCTTCGGCGGAATTAGGAAAAAGGAAAGGAAGGAGAAAGATCAACTTGAAAAAATTGGTAAGGAAAGGAAATGCATATAAACCAATAACAGATCTCAAAAGGAAGTCAACTAGCAGTGAATATAGATATAATTTGAAGAGACACTACCAAGAGAACACCATTTCAGTGAAGATAGATATAATTTATATAACCTTTAGTACATACCTCTTTATATTTAATTAACGCGGTGTGAGGAGGTGATGCAAGTAGGCAACGGTAACAACATTTTAGTTTTTTTTTTAATTATGTTCATTATTTAATAATTAATTAATTAAATTTATAATAATTTAAATTTAAATTTTATGATAAAATATTAGAAGATAATATATTTACAAAATTAATATATTTAATTTAAAATATAAAAATATTTATTTTAGTATAGTCTTAACCGACAATAAATAACTTTTAAAACATAGTTATAACTAATTTTATACTTATTAGATTTGAATAATCTTTAGCTATATAAAAAGATAAGAAAATTATCTTTATTCTTTGGGTTTAGTGCAAAATTAAATTTAAATTTAATTAGGTAGATAAATTTATTACAAGTTTATAGTAAAAAATTGTATTATAATTATTAAACAAGAGTAAAGTATCGTTTTTGTCCCCAACGTTTGGGATAAGTCTTATTTGTGTCTCTAACGTTTAAATTGTCCTATTTGTATCCTTAACATTTATAAAAGTGATTCAATGTTATCTTACTATCAATTATACTAATAAATTAGATTATATTTTCAATTATTCTTACTTGGATGTATTCATTTTCAATTAGGTCTCACTTGGATGTGTTTAATTTTAATATTATACCCACTATTTGTGTTTAGATTTAATTATGTCCCTAGAAAAGTGAATTATGTAAATGTTGTAAGAATTAGTTTCAACTTTTGATGAGCTATTTTTCGGAGTGGATCATCGATTCTATCCCAGACATTTGTATTCTAACTTCAAGAAGAGATTTTTAAAATTCAAACTAAAGCGCTCATGATGTGTAATTGACGGCAGGATAACATTGAATCACTTTTACAAACGTTAGGATACAAATAGGATAATTTAAATGTTAGGGACACAAATAGGATTTACCCCAAACGTTGGGGACAAAAACAATACTTTACTCTATTAAACAGTCAGCTTGATATATGAATAGTATTTTATGAATATCTCAAGTTATAGTTATCCAATTGACTTCGTTCAAAATTTGTTGTAAAAATAACTCATTTCTCTATAAATTTATGTCTAATAACTATTTTCAAATTCAAAATATAAAAAATTTTATAGGACTTTCAAAGTAACAATTCAGATTGAAGATTTCATCTAAACACGAGTTAGATTCTCTTAATGTAATCTGCACATATCTAAGAGCATAGTTGTCAAAATCGAACCGGTAATTGAAGTGATCAGGTAACTGAATTACTGAGTTATTGGTTCAACCGGTAGATCACTGGTCGAACCGGTTAACCCGGTATAATTAAATAATTATATAAATTTTAATTTTTTTTTTATTATAAGTACTTATATTTTGTTTTTATAAAAATAATTATCATTTTTAAATTTTAATACTTTATAGTCACAAAAAAAAATTAATACTTTATTAATTAGTTTATATTTATTGTATTATTATATTATTATAGGTGAAAACTCACATATGGTCGTTTTCATGTAAAGATATTTAAAAATAATTAGATGATTTGACAAATTTGACTAAATATCATCTAAGGATTTTCAACTATCAAATTCATATGAAGACAACTGCATGTGAGTCTTTACCTATTATTAATTATATACTATAAGTATTTATTAAAAAATAATATTAATAGATATCATATAATCATGAAAAGAAAAAAAAATTGGGATTAATAAATTTTTTATTTATCTTTTTAATTTATATATATCTAATAAAATTTATAGTTAAATAAAATATAATTGATTTAAAAATGAGTGACTTTAATTAAAATAAAAATAAATTGAATATAAATAAAATAAAAAATTGCTATATATATATATATAGCATTACTAGCTTGGTGGTAAGATTGTTCTTGCATGGTGGACTTGCAGAACTGTGGTGCGTCATAAATTTGTTTTCAACTAGATCGAGCGGTTCGGTCCAGTCTAATTTTTACCATATTTGACTGGATTTGGTCGGTTCACTCTCGGTTTGATCGGTTTGTGACGGTTCTCTACTTTAAGCAGTCCTAATTTTGGACTAGATTGGTATTGGGTCTGATTTTCTGATTGAATCAACTGGTCCAGTCCGATTTTAATAACTATGCCTAAGAGCCATTTGAGTATTTCCTTTTTCATTCTATTCTCTTTTTCTATACAAAAATTCTAGGTAACTTATTTTTTCTGTCTTCTATTATCTGTACAAATTATTATTCATATACATTTTTCACTTCATTATAAAAAAAAGCCTTATCTTTTTTCACCTTCTTACTCTCGTTATAGATCATTCGCCAAATTATTCACAAATTTCATTCATATATTGTTTGAGAAAGTATCTTTTCTGAACTATGCTAACTACGGAGACTAGGAATATAGAGATTTTCTTTCTCCGATAAAAATAACATGGACTCAGAGATTTGCACAGGATTCATATTTTTCGCAACCTCAATATTTATATTGAGTTTCATCAAAAGAATGAAACCTATCTCTTAGCCAAAGATATATATCTGCCTATATCGAAACACGCACAAAGTTTAGTCATAAAATAAGTCTCTCTTCGCTAACGAATCGTGTCTATTTATATTGGAATATATATAGAATTTCTACACATTTCACTAGAAGTAAAGATTTTATGCTACTTTTTTTTTTGAATTATATCTTAAATGTTTTTGAATATAGAAACTAGCATTGTATGTCATGATATAATATCTCTTAATTGCATTCACATTAAACATTATAATAACCATCTTATGTGCATTAAAGAACTAAGAGAATGATGCTTTGGTAAAGGAAAGTGACCCTCAAAGACAAGATAATCGAAGTGATCATTCGATAAGAAAAGGTGATTGACAAACTTTTGGGATAAGGACCTTCGGTAAGAGAAGAGGACTCCCATCAATTTTATACACAGTTTGAGTTTAATACTCTCCAAAATCAAAGTAATGTTAAAAGATTGCTTAAGAAAAGTTAAGGTCAATTTCATGTATCGCATAAGAGTTTATATCAATAAAAAATCGTTTTCTTTTCATGTACAGAGAAGTTAAAAAAATGTCAAAAGAAATCAAGTCAATGTTTATATGTTTGTATTCTGTATATTTTAATATTATACGTATTCAGTCATGAGTTACATGTATAATAACATAAGTAAATAAAAAGCATCTAAAAGTCACACCACTTCGACTAATTGAGAATATTGCATCATCACTATTTTTATTTTAAAATTTGAAGTGGTTGGAGATAGATACGATGATACCATACAGATAAATTATTGAGAAATTTTTATTTCTCATCCTCTCTTCATACCATCTTCAGAAATGACGCGGTACGAAATAATACACTACTTGATTGAATTGAAAAAATCAATACACTATAAAATGATTAATAGTGGGATATCAAGGACATAGATAGAGAATGTTAAACATTTGCTCAAATTTATATTAAGACTGGAGAATAGACAATTATTTTAATCATAGATATGCACATTAAGGGAATTAGAATTCTTTTATGTGTCTTATTTTATCTTTGTTGAGGGCTACAATTGTGCCTATTATAGTATTATGTTTGTTTGTTTTATTTATATGATTATTTAATATGTATTGTTTTGTCTATAATCTAGTACGCTCATCTTTCATGTTAATATCACTAGCTCTACTTATATTTCTCAACTATTAACGATTGTAATAAAAATTAGTTATTCACTATTTTTTATAAATTATTTTATATATAAAAAATTTATTTTAAAAATTTCGTAAAATTTGAATAACAATAACTAATATAATCATTACTAGAAAACTAGTTATTACAGACGGATATTTCCGACGGATTTTATCTCACAGAAATACAAGGGAATTTCAGAGAGGTTTTTTGTCAGAAAACAAAAAAATGAATTAGCATAAATTACAGACGAAAAAGAGAATCCGTCGGTAATTTCGTCAGAAAAATTAAATTTTTTTTCCGTGGAAAATAGTTACAGATGGAAAATCCGTCTGTAATTTAAAGTTTCCGTCGAAAATATTGAGATAATCCTAATTTTATCACACTCCATTCGAACGTTGCCAGCAGCCCTCATCTCTCGAACTCTTCTCCTCCGGTAGAAGGTGTTGTCGCCGCCGGCGGGGACAGACCGTGGGTGCCTTCGTCATCTGGGGAAGCTCTACTCGGCCCTCTTCGCATCGTTACTCCTCTCCTCGCCGTCGTACGAAGTTCTGGGTTCCTCCCCTCTCTGACCTTTCGATTTATTTTTAATTTGAAGTTGTTTCTGATTCTCTGCTCCTCGCTGTTTTTTATTTAGGATAAAGCTAGCGTTTGCCTTTGATTTTGTGATTTCATTTCCGATTTTGTGATTTAATCTCTGCTTCCTTTAATTCTCAAAGGGGCTTGATCTGCGCTTTTGCCTCTTATCTCTCTCTCCTTTCTCTCTCTGAGTAGCCAAACAACTTGTTCTTGTTCTTGTTCAGGTAGTAGTTGCTGCGTGTATTGGCTTTGATGTTTGTGCAAAGGAGTTGACGATTGACCAGCCTTAAAGTTTGGTAAATGTGGTGATTTATATCTTCAAAATTTGCTTCAGGTGCGATTCTTCACCACCACCGCTTTCAGTTTTTCAAACCTAATTTCTCTGTTTATTCTTTTGTTAATTGTTATAATTACTGTTTTTTTTATTTTTTATTCATATTAATTTTTTGTATTGTTTGCTTGATGGAGTATATTTTCTTCTACGATAATAAGCTTTTTTTTTCTTTTTTCAACATTTTTATTTTCCGATTTGATTTGATTTGTTTTGGGATTCATGGACAATAGCTTTCTTCTCAACCATCAATTCTGCATCATCCTTGGTGTGAATAAGAGAATCAATCAGAGAAACATAGTTGCAAATGTTATTGAGAAGCTGTTGAAGTATGTTATTTGGTCCAATGGTCCTGAAACCGAAAATCCCAGTGTTTCCAACAAGCAATGTGCTGGGAAGGATTTTGTTGTGCTTGTTTCAAGGCTTCTTGTTGTTGAACTCTTCCTTCGTTATAATTCCTTTGAGATTCAAGTTGGAACTTCACCCTTGGGCTCTAATATTACCCTCACTTCTCTTAAGAGAATTAGCTTCTAAACCTTCTAATAATACAATTTTTAATTCTTGTATTTATTAGGATCTTTATTTTTTATTTTGAGTAAAGTATCGTTTTTGTCCCCAACGTTTGGAGTAAATCCTATTTGTGTCCCTAACGTTCAAATCGTCCTATTTGTATCCCTGACATTTGTAAAAGTGATTCAATATTATCCTGCCATCAATTACACATCATGAGCGCTTTAGTTTGAGTTTTAAAAATCTCTTATTGAAGTTAGAATACAAATGTCTGGGATAGAATCGATGATCTACTCCAAAAAATAGCTCATCAAATGTTGAAACTAATTCTTACAACATTTACATAATTCACTTTTTTAGGGACATAATTGAATCTAAATACAAATAGTGGGTATAATATTAAAATCGAACACATCCAAGTGAGGCCTAATTGAGAATGAATACATCCAAGTGAGAATAATTGAAAAATATAATTTGATTTGTTAGTATAATTGATAGTAAGATAATATTGAATCACTTTTATAAACGTTAAGGATACAAATAGGACGATTTAAATGTTAGGGACACAAATAGGACTTACCCCAAACGTTGGGGACAAAAACGATACTTTACTCTTTTATTTTCATTTTGGTGTTAATCCTATATATATTCTTATGGTATATCAGTGGCTAATTAAAGAGATGAAGATTTAAGCTATTTCTTGTATTGATTTTACTTGAAGTATCTGAATATTATGTGTATTCAAATGTACAAGAAATCATCTCTTTATAGAGTAATTACAAAAATAGAAATAACTAGAAAATAGAAAAAATACTAGCCTAAAATAAGAAAAGATTTCTAATCATAAAATCCCTAAAAATAAGCTAAACTAAAGCTGGAAAGGATATTATAATTAATTCTATTTACAGAAAAGATTCATGAAATAAATTAGGAATCTGATTTTGATTTGATTTAGTCAACACTCCCCCTCAAGCTAGCTTGAAGATATCCTTCATTGACAGCTTGCTTATTATGCTATCAAAGGTCTTCTTGGGTAATCCTTTAGTTAGAACATCTGCTAATTGTTCCGTGGTCGGAACATATGGGATACAAATCTGTCCTCTCTCAATCTTTTCCTTTATAAAATGCTTGTCAACTTCAACATGTTTAGTTCTATCAAGCAGAACTGGATTATGGGCAA
This sequence comes from Arachis ipaensis, assembly GCF_059453495.1. Lineage (NCBI taxonomy): Eukaryota > Viridiplantae > Streptophyta > Magnoliopsida > Fabales > Fabaceae > Arachis > Arachis ipaensis. Next base: position 131,944,848 of record NC_142443.1, on the reverse strand, counting down.
TCAAAATTGCAGATTTGTTGTCACAATTCAACCTTATTGGTGGAGAAATGGGAACCTTTAGTTCTTGTAAGATTTTCTCTACCCATAGTGCTTCACATATTCCATGAGCCACTGCTCTAAACTCAACTTCTACACTACTTCGTACCACAACACTCTGCTTTTTACTCCTCCAACTAACCAGGTTTCCTCCAACAAAGGTGCAATATCCAGATGTTGACCTTCTATCCATGACATTCCCAGCCCAATCTGCATCTGTATAGGTTTCTACTTGAAGATGTCCATAGTTTTTGTAGAGTAACCCTTTCCTAAGCGATCCCTTCAAGTACCTTAGGATTCTAAAGACAGCATCCATGTGTTCTCGGCCAGGTGAATGCATAAACTGGCTTACCATGCTCACAGCAAAGGCTATATCCGGTGTATGGGATAAATAGATTTGCCTCCCCACTAAGCACTGATATCTCCCTTTGTCCATTACATTTTCTGGTTCAGCTGGCTTCCATTTTAAGTTAGGCTCTATAGGTGTTTCAACAGCTTTACAACCAAGTAATCCCGTCTCTTTTAAAAGATCTAGGATGTACTTTCGTTGGTTCATAAAAATGCCTTCCTTAGACCTTGCAAATTTAATTCCAAGGAAGTATTTTAATGAGCCAAGTTCTTTGATTTCAAAAGCTTTGGCAAGCTTTTCTTTCAAGTCTTTTAGCTCCAAGCTATCATCACCTGTCAGAATAATGTCATCCACATATACAATTAAGATGGCAGTTTTATTAACTGCTGAATGTTTATAGAAAAGTGTATGGTCAGCTTGGCTTTGAGTATAACCAAGTCCCTTCACCACCGTTTCAAGTCGTTCAAACCAAGCTCTTGGGGATTATTTTAATCCATAGAGAGATTTCTTTAGTTTGCACACTTTATTCCTCCCTAGTTCTGCCTCAAATCCAGGTGGAAGTTTCATGAACACCTCTTCCTCTAGCTCCCCATTCAAGAAAGTATTCTTTACATCCAATTGATGTAAAGGCCAATTGTAACTCGCAGCAAGAGATAAAAGAATCCGCACAGAGTTGAGTTTAGCAACTGGAGCAAAGGTCTCTCGATAATCTACTCCATAGGTTTGTGTAAATCCCCTAGCTACTAACCTAGCCTTATACCTCTCTATGCTTCCATCAGCATTGCACTTGATTTTGAAAATCCACCTGCAGCCAACTAATTTTGTATTCTATGGCAGATCTACAATCTCTCAAGTTTCATTCTTCTTAAGTGCATGCCACTCTTCCATCACTGCTAATTTCCAATTGGGATCATCTAGTGCTTCCTCTATATTCTTAGGCTCAAACAGATTTATAATTTTAGAAGTAAAAGCTCGATGTTTTTGAGAGAGATTTTGGTAAGAGACATAATTGGAAATAGGATGGTTGGTGCTGGTTTTGAGTACCTTTTTGGTGCATGTTCTAGTTTCTTTCCTAAGTGCTATTGGCAAATTATTATTAGAAGTAGCAATATCAGATTTACCTGGAAGATCCTCAGGTACTACAGTTGGGCCGTCTTCCGGATTTTCAGATTGGGTTGGTACAGAGATGATGGGCTGGTCTCTATTCTTCTTGGGATATTTCCGAACATAACATCGAAGCTCCTTTTCTGATTGTGGTATTTCTTTTTCTGTTTGTGTTTCAACTAATTCTGGCACAATTTCAGAATTTATTTCCACATCTTTTTTGGCAATTATTTCAGAATTTGTTTGATAAGTGAAAGTTGTATCCTCAATATGTAAGATAGGAGTGGGTAAAGGTTCATGCAAAAAATTTTCTTCACTTAAACTCTCACCCTGAAGAAATTTTTTCAGAAAAAATGTTTCATGTTCCAAAAAAAGTAACATCCATGCTTACATGACATTTCTTTGTGTGTGGATTGAAACATTTATAACCCTTTTGACTTGGGAAATAGCCAATAAAAATGCATTTTTCTGTCCTTGGATCAAGTTTACTTCGGGGTAAAGGTGTATGCAAAAATACAGTACAACCAAATACTTTTAAAGGTAAATCAGAATGCAACCTACATGCTGAAAAATTCTTTTTAAAAGTATCCAACGGTGTGCAGTAATTTAACACACGCGTAGGCATTCGATTTATGAGATAGGTTGCTGTTAGGACAGCATCTCCCTATAAATACTTTGGAACATTACCCTCAAACATAATGGCACGTGCTACTTCAAGAAGATGTTTATTCTTCCTTTCAGTAATGCCATTTTGTTGGGGTGTATTAGGGCATGTAGATTGATGTTGAATACCTTTTTTTTTAAGAAATTCACCAAGATTTTTGTTAAAGAATTCAGTACCATTATCACTTCTTAAGATTGAAATTTTTGTGTCAACTTGAGTTTCTACCATTTTTGAAAAAATACTGAAAAATTTTAGAAACCTCAGATTTTTCATGTATGAGATAGATCCAACATAGTCGCGTGTGGTCATCGATAAAAGTCACAAACCATTTCTTTCCAAATTGAGTTGTTATTTTCGATGGACCCCATACATCACTATGAATCAATTGGAAAGGTTTAGATGCATGATAAGGTTGAGAGTAATAAGGAACTTTATGACTCTTTGCACGAATACAACTTTTACATTTAAGTAAGGAAGAATCAATATTCTTAAACAAACTTGGAAACAAATGTTTGAGATATGAAAAATTAGGGTGTCTTAGTCTATTCTGCCAGAGCATTATTTGGTCCTTTATAGGCATAGAACTAATACCACTAAATCCTTGAGCTACTTTATCTTCCAAAATATCCTCAAAATGATAGAGCCCGTCCATCATCTTAGCACTGTCAATCATCTTCCCCGAGGTCCGGTCTTGAAAAATACCATGAGTGTCAAAGAATGTCACAGCACAATTGGAATCCTTGCAGATTTTACTAATAGAGAGAAGATTACAGGAAAACTTTGGTACATGTAGGACATTTCTTAGGTCAATATTTTTGAACAATTTAATGGCACCTTTTCCAGTAATGGATGAAAAACTACCATCAGCAACTCTAATTTTCTCATTTTCAAAAGAAGGAGAATAAGTTTTAAATAAAGGAGAAAGGCTGGTCATATGGTCAGATGCACCTGAATCGACAATCCATGGTGCATTCAAGTTTGAAGTGCAGTTAAGGGATATAAGAATACTAAAATTACCTGTTTGAGCCAAAGAACCACTAGGAGTACTAGATAAAGAACTGGAATTTAACAGCCTTATGAGCTGTTCAACCTGTTCCTTACTCAAGGATGATTTTTCAGCCTCATGAGCAGTTGGGGTAGCACGTATTTTGGAACCAGGTTTGCTGCCTTTAAGATGTGCTGATTTTTCATGAATCTTCCAGCAGATTTCTCGGGTGTGACGAGGTTTATTGTAGTGGTCACACCAAAGATTGGAGGGATGCTTCTGATTTAATGAACTTTTAAGTGCAGCAGATGCCACTAAGAGTGCATTAGACTCCAAAGAAGTCTGTTCAGTCTTGCCTTTTCCAATCATCACAGCTCTACGAGTTTCCTCTCTTCTAACCTTAGCAAAAACTTCTCCAATTGAGGGTAGGATTGCTCTTCTAATAATTCTGCCACGAACTTCATCTAGCTCCACATTGAGGCCTGCAAGAAATTGAAATATCCTCCCTTCTTCCACTGTTTGTTGGTAGTGTTTGGTATCAGCGGCTGAAATTCACTTGTAGTTATTGAAGTGGTCAAGGTCCTGCCACACCCGCTTCAATGTGTGGAAATATTTGGTGACATTGTCACTCCCTTGTTAAATTTCTCTAGCTTTTAGAGTAAGTTCATAAATTTGGGATTTATTCCCAAGATCAGAGTACATCTCCTTGACACTATCCCACAATTCTTTGGCAGTGGTATAGTCCATATAGTTACTACTGATATCCTCCTCCATTGAGTTCACCAGCCATGTCATCACCATGGAATTTTCGGTATCCCACACATTATATTGTGTGTCAGTGACGTTAGGCTGGTTTCGCTCACCGGTGAGATATCCAATCTTCCCTCTTCCACGAATGTACATCTGAACTGATTGAGACCACCTAAGGTAGTTTGACCCATTTAGTCAAAATGTGGTGATCTGAACTGAATGGGAGTCACCACTAACTAGTACCCGTTGCTCAGATTTTAAATCTGATGGAGTAAGAGCTTGTTTGGGTGAGCTTCTAAGAAAAGATCTTTTTTGGAGTTATCTTTTTTTAAAAGATCTTATGGAAAAGTAAAAGTAATTTTATGTTTGGGTATCTCATGCAAAAAGATCTTTTTATCTATCAATTATGTTTAGGTATAACGATATAAAAGTACTTTTTTGTTTATTTATTAGATGAAAAACATCTTTTTTTAAGAGAAAAAGATCTTTTAAAAAAAGATATAAATTACAGCTTCTCAAAAAAGATTTTTTATTTTTTATTTTTCTAGTGCTTTTACTTTTACTACTAGAAATTTGCCAAACACGCTAAAAAATAAAAAAAATCTTTTTTCATTGAAAGAAGATCTTTTTTATCAAAATAATGGCGCCCAAACAAGCGCTAAGAGTGGTGTTCTCCTTTTGTTCATGATTAATGACTGAGGAACTGTCAGCCATATCTATAAATCAGAGGCACAGTGCAGAGATTCTGCTCTGATACCAATTTGAAGTGTCTGGATAGAGAAAGTCTAAGGGGCCAGCAATTTTGTTAAAATTTGGCCAGCACTTAACCATCAAAAGTAAAATAAGTAATTTTGCACTATTAGATGTAATCTCCCACCATTAAATACACACATGATGGTTGATTGATGGCTATATATTACAATTTCTGCTGGCCTCCTAGCACTCCTCGTCTGGATCTTATGTGTATTTAAATGTATTGGAAATTATCTCTTTATAGAGGAATTACAGAAATAGAAATAACTAGAAAATGAAAAAAATATTAACCTAAAATAAAAAAAAATTTCTAATTATAAAATTTTTAAAAATAAGCTAAACTAAAACTGAAAAAGATATTATAATTAATTTTATTTACAGAAAATATTCATGAAATAAATTAGGAATATGATTTTGATTTGATTTAGTCAACAATTTTGTATAATATTTTAATTTTTTGTTATTGAATTTGGGGTTAATGAATCTAAAAGGCATGGTCCCATGTTGGATTTTTAATATAGATATAGGGAATTAGATTGGAGTCATATTGGAAACTATTTTGATATGTTCTTCTATATTCTGTATCTCTTTCTTTCATGTTCAGCTAACTATATCCAATTATTTTATTTATTATTTAAAAAAAAATTGAAAAAAAAAAAAAAGAACTACCCTCTTCTGCTGCTGCTGTGCTGCATGTTGTTAATCTCAAGCTCCTTACTTGTTTTGATAATCATGTTTGCTTACTCAACAATTTGTCTATTCTTTCCTCAATTTCATTTTTTGTACGCATGAATCGCGCGGCTCTAGCTCCTAGGGTTCTAAAGTTTCCCTCTTCAGCTAGTTTTAATACATGCATGTAAGGTGTTGATGTGAGCTGTGTTGTAATTATCTCCACATCCATAAATCCTTGTCTTTTTCATGGCATTCTGCTTCTGCCCTAGCTACATTTGATTTTCCATGGAATATAGTATATATTAGCATCTTATATTATTGTGGGAAGGTAGATATTTAAATCTGAAAGGGGATTAAATGTTAATTATTTAAATTTAATTTTGATTTAGGACAGGATACTATGGCCTTGTTTTGTTTGGTTCATGTAGCCATGCAATGTTTAGTAGTTGTTGTTGTAGTGGTGGTGGTTTTTATGGTGACACATAACTACACTTTTGATTAATAATATTGATGGAAGAGGTGAATTTTCTTTCAGATTTCATGCCTTTGAAAATGGATCCTAATTTCAACTCCAGTTTCCTCAATGGATTTAGATTCAGCCAAGTTCCCACTATCCCCAATGTAGAGGAACAGTGCCCTGATCCTGTAAATGGGTTGGAAACCATGAACATGTGCTTCTTTTCTTGGCTGCGTGTTCTGCTTAATATTATATTACTCTAACTTGTCTTTGCTTGCTGCTCTTGCTTATTGCCACGTTGTTTTCTTTTAGATGAGTTATATGAATCTCTGACTTTGTTTTCTCTCTTGTTTGGCTAATGTATTACTTCTACTTTTACTACCAGTTGCAATTGGGCCTCAAACTGATCTGCTAAGGACTCAAATATACTCAAATAGCAATCTAGTGAGTTTCTCATCCTCTTGGTTAGTTTGGTTCATTAAAGGTTATCCTTTGCATTTCACTTGTGTTTTCAGCTGCCTGGATGTTAAGTATATTGGTTAGAAGAACTGGGCCATTTCCAGCAATTTTCTGTCTTAGATAACTGATACTTTTAAAATATATTCTTAGAATTTTATGCTCATTTTTTATTTTTGATATAGGAAGAAGGCAGTGTTTTACAGTGTTATTGAAGTATATTGTGTTTAACTAAGATGTAGAAGACACAAATCAAACTATCAGATTTGTTATTAATTAGATTTGTGTATCTATTTTTTTTTTTTATTTTATTAATGCATAAATCTGACTCTCAATTTGTGTAATAATCCAAAGTAACTTTCATTTATATTTTATAGGAAATCAATACTACTTTATCTATGTATGTATCTGATATGTTTCCTGCAGCCATTTCATAGGGTTATGGTTCCGTGGGAATTTGAAGTTTTAGATCCATTTGGTTTCTCTTGTTAAATTTCAGCACAAATTTTTTTATATATTTGATGTGTCGCAGGAGATATCCAGAAGTTATTTGAACTGATCGTGATTACTTTGATCCTATATTGATTTCATTTCAGAACATTTTGTCCCTTGAGGGTGGTAACTGATTCTTCTGTCTTGTGAAATACATTAGCATGGAAGTCTCATTCTTTTGTTATTTGCAGATAAATACATCCTTCAAATTTTTTTGCTACAGTTTTTAAAGATACAGAAGTAGTTGAACTTTTGCTTCAATTCTGACATCTTGTTTTGTCATCTACAAATATACAACCGTTTTGAACTTGTGGTTACTGGTTAGTGATATTCTTTGCTGAACGAGTAATGATTATTTTTTAATTACTATTTAATTATTATTAACGCAATGGCCTAACTTGTGTTTAGTGATATTGGGCTTTGCTTGGTTGTGGCCTGAGCTGAGAATATGTTAGAACCCCTTTGCATGAACTACATTGTTTTGAGGACAATACTGTTTTCTGGTACAAAGCTTCATTAATGGCTGTTTTGCATGAACTACAACTTATTTGTTTGTGCTGCAGTGGAGCTCAGGATTGATGGCTCCATTAATGGTGAGACAATAGCACATGCTACCATAGGAGAAGTTAGCAGTAGCTTTGCTGATGAAGATAAAATTGCTAGCAGTTCCTTTGATCCAGCTTACAAACAAGATCAAGATGGTAATATAACACAAGATTCTTCTGGAGGGGACACAATCCCCTCAGGAATTCCTGCTGTATCGGTTGTGTCAGCTGATGAGCCATACTTGGGTCAGGAGTTTGATTCAAAATTGTAAGGCAAAGGGCAGAGACAAGGGTCGGTTGCAGGGCCATGATTTTGGTGAGGAAAGTTAGTTCCGGTAAATGGGTTGTCACAAAGTTTGTAAAGGAGCACACACACCCTTTGACACCTGGAAAAGGCAGAAAGGATTGCATTTATGAACAATATCCGGTTAGTTAATGTTCTTCCTTTACTGAAATATGTATATGATAATATGTGAGTTCTTGGTCTATGCCTGATAGAAAGATTGCATCTGGAACAGTGCTATCAACTATCTGCGCAGCCCTCACAAGAGTTTGAATTCAACAGCTAATACTAATGAAGTTCCCATCTTATGCCTTTACACAGTTGATCCAAAATTACTTTTGAGTGAACATTCTCAAATACAAGATTCATTCTTTCTAAAGTACTTCATGTTTTCAGAGTGAAAATATAGTTTCACAAAGATGCAAAAATTAAGAATATATATATATATATATATATATATATATATATATATATACTCACCTTATCCCTGAATTATTAAGATGTTCCAGAGTCATAGTCATATTTGCAGTACTATTAGTAATAAGATAAACTTGTCTTTTATTAAAAAGAAAAAGGAAAAGGCTCTTATAGATGCATTTGTTTTTCTCCGTTAAACCATGTCCTATGAAGAAACTTAAGTGATCTTTTGAATAATCTCTGATACTCGTATTTGGGCTTTCTCCACTTACTTACCTCTGTTTTTTTCTTTTGCAATTTTCAGAATGAACATGATAAAATTCGAGAACTATCTCAGCAATTGGCTATAGAGAAAAAACGGTGTGCAGCTTATAAAAGGCAACTTGAATTGTTATTTGAACACATTGAGGAGCATAATAATAGTCTTTCAAAGAAAATACAGCACATAGTACGCAATGTGAAGGAGATTGAAGCTGAAGAACAACAGCGTCATAGATAGGTTCAACTATTAATTTCTAGTATTTGAGGTATTTCACCGGATGAAACACAATCAATGACCAGTGTTGAAGGTGCTACTAGGAAAAATCATGCAAGAAGTATATTTGCTGACCAAGGCATGGATTGATCATTTTAAATAGTTATTATGAACAACAGGGGCACAGAGCTGAGCTATATGCTGCTCGTGTTGCAAAGTGCTTAGCTGCTCTGGAGGGACGTGATAAGGTTTATGTGGATGACCTGAAAAAAGCTGTAAGGTTTCTTTAAGTGCAAGTTTCGCACATCAATGTTACTTTCTGATAACTTATTTAACATTTCTTTTTTGATACAGGTAGAACTGGTTATTCTTCCCCAGTCAATTGTTAGTGAGAACCCACCAGAGCAGCAAAATCAGCAGCCTCCCCCTCCACCTCCACCTCCCCAAAACCAAGAAGGCGATGAACAGAATGAAGAGGAAGAACAAGAGGTTGAGTAAAGCATCTTTCAAGTCAACAAAACTTTGATTACAATATGTTTTTGAAAGCAATAGATGTTGGCCAGAAAATATATTAGCCATTCCTGTCCAGTGGGTTTCCTAATTCTTTTAGTATCCACCTTGTTGTTCTTATACAATTTTAAATATTTTTCATTCTGCACAGGATGAAAATGATAAAGAGAATGAGCAGCAGCAAGAGCAATTACTTGAAGAGTTTATCTTTGATGCTGAAGATGGCTTGGTAGATGAGATGAATTGTCGGGCAAAAAGGTAATATAAAAATCAGGTGAATTTGTCGGGCGAAAAGGTTTTCAAAAATAAGATTTAAAAAAAGATAAGATAAATTGAATTTTAATATTATATGAAATTTTTTTTAAAAATAAAACTAAATTATATTTTTATATCTTTAATTAATTTATTTATTATATATTTAAAGAACATGCATTAATTTTTTATATATTATAAATTTTAATTTTATTTTTTTTTATAATTTCACATATTTATTTAATTAATTATGAGAACCTCAGCAAGTTAAATTAATAATTTGCGGTTAAACCCATGATCTCATTAAAAAACTGTTAAAATTACTTTGGAAGTGGCGGTAAACTAACATCTTATTTTGACTTTTAAAAGATAATAAGATTAATTAAATATTATTATTATTATTATTATTAAAATAAGATAAGAAATAAGGATAAAAAGATTAACTCAATCATATCTAAACGAAGAACCTAAGATAGCATGTTGAGTTGAATAAATATATAAAATTTCTCAATCTTTTCGGTGTTTTGCTGCTAACAAAGACAGATTTTTCTTTAAATTCATGCTTATTCGCAAACCTTTTATTAAGAGTCAAAACTCAAGATGTTATTGTTCTTTTGAGCTAGACCAGTTCGTTAGCTCTGGGGGTGGCAATCTCATTCTTCCTGCTCTAACCGCTACCAGTCATCAGAACCATCCGGACTAGGAATAATCCATTTTCTTTCTTCAGATCACCTCGTCTCACACATTCACTGTGATGGACTCTTGTGACAAGATGAATGGAGGAGCTGTGAATATTGTTTCTGGTGGTGGTAACAAGAAAGGGAGTGATAATGGCAGCTGCTGCAACTGCCAAAAAAGTCGATGCTTGCAACTTTATTGTGAATGTCTTCGTGCTGGAAATTTGTGCAACAATTCTTGTACTTGCAAAGCGTGCGAGAATAATGAGAATAACAGGGATAAAGTGTATGAGAAGAAAAAAGAAATAGAATTACGTGATCCAGAGGCGTTTCAATCCAAGATTATTATTGGTGGGAACGAAGCAGCAAGGCACAGAAAAGGATGCAACTGCAGGAAATCAAAGTGCAAGAACAAGCACTGCGCTTGCTTCAGTGCTGGAGTTGGCTGCTCTAATCAGTGTAAATGTGACGATTGCATGAATGAGTATGGAATCGTCAACAACCAACAAGTACATGTTTTGACTAATGATAGTAATAATAATGGCAGCAACAACAATGGCAGCAACAACATCACGGTGGATAATGGATCATCTCAATTTCAACATCTATTTCCCGAGAATGATGACTTCTTACAGGTATAATTTCTACTAGTATTGTCCACAACAGTTTAGTGTGTGTTTGGATTAGAGTTGGTTAAACTGAAGTTTGAATGAAAGTGATTTTGTAAAATTGATTTTGGATAGAAGTGAGTTTGTGCCAACATGATTTATGTTTGGCAATTTTATACTAAAATTGATTTTGATAAAATGAAATTGTTTGGATAATATTAATTAAAATCACTTTTAGATAGATAATTAGTTAATTACTAAAAAATTATAATATTAAATTATAATGTTATTTTTTAGTATATTTAATCCTTTTTTATACTTCTTTTAGTATATTTTTTATATAGTATTTTTTATAAAATTCTATTTTAGTTTGTTATAATTTTTTATTATTATAATAAAATTAATATTTATTTATTAAATTAAAAATAATATATAAAATAACATATTTTAGTACTTTTTATGAGTATTTTCAATAATCTTATTTTGTTTACTGTTTTGGGTTCTAACTTTTTACTAATTATGTTTTTATTATTATTTATGATTAATTTTTTATTTAATTTATCATTTTCAATAGGAACAATAATACAGATGATAACAAATTAGAATAATAAACAGTGAATAAGAATTATAATAATAAATTTTACAATGTCAAACAAAAAAATATTTTATAATTTTTTTAGTATTCTCAGTATTCTTTTATTTAGTATTATTTTAGACTGTAAAATTTTATTACTTATAATTCTATTGTTATGTATGATCAGTTTTTTATTTATTTTATTATTTTTAATAAGATTAATAATTGATATTATAACAAAATTGCAATAACAAATTTATTAAAAAATCAAAATATAAAAGAAAATACTAAAAATTGAAAAAAAAAATTAAAATATTTGAAATAACTTGAAACAAAATTTGAAAATTTAAAATCACGTTGAAGTGAACGCAGAAGCAAGAGTTTTTCTTCCAGTAAACATGCTTTTAAGCTGCAAAATCACTTCTGCGTTTAGAGGAAAAAGGTTGCCAAACATAAAAAACAGCATTCAAAGAACTTCAACGCACTTTTATCCTCTCCAACACATTTGTCAAGTACATTACCTAGTTATATTTAATTAAATTGCTTTACCATCAAATTTAATTTTTATATATGTATATCAGAATATGCAGAATTCTGAATCAGATATGGATAGAATTTTTAATGAGGTAGAGCAGGCGGCAGATTATTATTATCATGGTCAGCAAATGTCACTGAGCAGCCACAGCGAGAATGAAATCAACAATAACAACGTGAATTTGCCATCAAATCAGCAAGATAGCCATGTTCCTGCTGCTGTTTGTTATAACTATAATCTTTATGGAAACATTATTCAAAACAATGTTGCTGCACCTAATTATATTCAGCATCTTACCCCAAGGCAGATTTCTCCAGTCGAATACAACAACAACAACACTATTGATGATCTTGATTTGCAGGGACCATCATCATCTTGGTTCTATGGTGAGCCCTCTTCCCTTCCTAGCTTCTTCACTGACACAACAATTCAGGATAGTAATCAGCAGTATAAACCGACAATGAATCAGAGTGCACAGCATCTGACAAACACGCAACCACATAGTCATCCTAATAATAACCGCCTTCCATAATGCGAAACTAGAACAAGGGTATGAGTTTAATTATTATGTGTGGATTTAAATTTGTACATCATGAGTTTAAAGTAATATGTGATCAAGACGACTATTGTTCATTATTTCTTGGTTAATTATTGAGAGTTGAATTTTTTTAATTGGGTTTTAGTTAAAAATTGAGGGTGTGTTTGGTTAAAAATTGAGAGTTGAAAAAGAGAGAAGCGCGTTTGAGTCTTTTGAATGTCTTAGGCTTAGTTTGGTAAAATTTTTACTTTTCAAAAGTAACTTATAAAAGTTAACTTTTAAAAGATGGCTTTATAAAAGTTGTAGCATTTATATTTGGTAAATCAAATTAAAAATAGCTTTCAATAAGCATAAGCAACAACAATTGCATTTGATAAAATAGTTTTTAAAATTTAAAAATACTATAATAGACATAAATACAAGCATTAAATTTAAAAATTAGTTAACATATGAAGTTATATTAGACTTTTAAATTTTAAAAAGTACAAGCCAACTTTAAAAAGCTCCTTGTTAGGTGCTTTCAAAAGCATCCCTAATTTTTAAAAGCTGCAAGCACAAGCACTTGGACTTTTTAATTGATCAAACACAAAATGAGGTGCTTGTACTTTTTAAAAGCACAAACACCTCTCCAAAAAACTTTACTAAACCAAGTCTTAGTTTTATGTTTGGTAACTTTTTTATCCTTTGAATGCAGAAACCCACTGATTATCAAAAGTTACAAATCCTAGTTTTTGCGCTTTCTTATGTTGGACTGAAATTTATTTTTTATATACCAATTATGTTTATGTTTATTATTTTTTTATAATTTTTTTTCAATACTCTTATGCATATTATTTTTTATAAAATTTTTATTATTTTTTTTATTTATGAGTTTTTTACTCTTATTGTTATTTATTTTTGTATGGAATATTTTTTTTGCTTTGTATTATGATTTTGTTAATCTTATCAAAGTATTTAAAAAATTAAAATTTATTTAAATATCTAAAATAAAATTATAAAATAATATAAAATAATTATTTAAATTCATTTTTTTTTATTATTTTTTATTTAAAAGTGATTTTGAATAATGTAATCCAAACAATATTTCGTTTACCAAATATAAACTACGTTAATACCAACTCATTCTTAATCAAAATCAATTATATATAAACTTTTGCCAATGAAGTTAAGATTTTGACATATTTAATAAAAGCAACACCCTGACTATCGATAATATTATCAAAAAGCGATGACATCTTTGTCGATATAACTATTAAAGTACCGACAAGTCTTTCGTCTATTTATTTTGTTCATCTTATATTAAAAAATCGATAATATAGCTGTCAATTTTAATAGTTATATTTTTTTATTATTTTTTTCACTTGAAAATAATAGACAATGCAAATAAACTTTTGCCTATAGTATATAATATGGTGAATGCTACCCAATCCCCTCTAAAATAACATGTAAGTTACCCTTCATTATGTGTCACATTGTAATTGGTCCTTATCTTAACCATAGTTGGGACGTCAACGTCATCGCCATCTACTGCCCTCCCACACAACCTCTCTTCCCAGTATAGCCAGCGCCTCTTTTTGCCATGGATCACTTCTTACCCACATAATTAATGGTTAATTTGGTTATTAAATTTTTTTATTAAAAAAATATATCTTTATTTAATTACGTGATGGAACATATATTTATATGTAAAATATAATTAAATAATAAAGTACGAATAAATTAAAAATTAAAAGAATAAAAATACTATAAAAAATACTTATAAAAAAGTTAGATTTTATCATTTTAAACTTGTGTTATTAATTTTAACAATTTATTTTTTTAAAATAATTTATGTACGATAAAAAATATATTTTTTTCTGATTTTAATTATATTTTTAAGTACTCTAAATAGAGTTATTATATTATATTTTACATATGAATATATGTTCTATCGTGTAATTAAATAAAAATTTGTTTTAATAAAAAAATTTAATAACCAAACTAAACATTACTTAGGTATGTATTTCATATTTATCTCTTAAATATTTATACAATTTATTTTTTAAACTGTTATATTGGTCTCTTCTCTAATATAATACACAAAATAAATTTTTATAAAAATAATTTGTTTAATTATTAATTAAATAATAAAGTACTAATAAATTAAAAATTAAAAATATAAAAATACTATAAAAATACGGTAAAAAAGTTGAATTTTATTATTTTAAATTTCTGTTATTAATTTTAATAATATATTTATTTTTTAAATAATATATGTATGATAAAAAATATGTTTATTTATTTGGAGTACAAATTTTATTATTATATTTGTATGTTCATGATTTTAATTATACTTTTAAATACTTTGAAAAGATTTATTTTATTATATTATATTTTACATATAAATATATGTTCCATCACGTAATTAAATAAGGATATGTTTTTTTAATAAAAAAATTTAATAACCAAATTAACCATTAATTATGTGGGTAAGAAGTGATTCATGGCAAAAAGAGGCGCTGACTATACTGGGAAGAGAGGTTGTGTGGGAGGGTAGTAGATAGCGATGACGTTGGCGCCCCAACTATGGTTAAGATAAAGACCAATTACAATGTGACACATAATAAAGGGTAACTTACATGTTATTTTAGAGGGGGTTGGGTAGCATTCACCATATAATATCTACCATTTATAAAAAGTATCCATATTTTTTATCTACGGTGATTATTTTTCACAATTTCATATGCAAATAGTGTTTTGATACAAACCATACAAAAATGAACTAAAATGATTGCTTATTTACCAAAAGATTTGTACATGGTAAGCAACATCGAAAAATGGAATGTGGTTCTTGTGTTGAATTACATCTACTTTTTTTTTTCCACTGTTCAGGTGTTGGGTTAATACCAGTAGGGTTATGAGCACATCCATGAAGTAGCACAAAAGTTCCTTCGGAGGCTGCCTATAAAAATGGAGTAGCATACAATTAGGCAAAATAGCACTTCCATACAGAATAGAATTGAGCTTAAAAATTAAATGAGAAAATTTGTGTTTCTATTTCTTATTCAAATTTCTATCACTAAATCAATTACTTGACAAACACAATTTTACAGTGCAACAACATATCTTAATCAAAAGAATGATATTGATTATATACTTCAAGTGAAAGTTAAACTTGGAAACAATATATTAATTTTGATAATAAAAGAAGAAAGCATAACAGGCATAAAAAACTAAGATAAATGAGCAAGAAAGGAAAAGATTAACTAGAAATTACAACAAAACACAGTTCTTAATTCTGAATTAGGATATAACCTTAATAACTTCTATCATGCCCTCAAAATCCAAAACCAACTGTCCGGGATCAAATAACGGTACTCAGTTTCTCAAGTTGTAATAGGGTGTCCTATCCTTACAAGCTGCAAAATTGAAGTTACTAGAGAAGGTTCTGAAATCTAAACTGATGTAGATCCAATGGTAACACTAGAGAAGCAACTAGTTTGTTGAAGCAATGGTTTCCCTTAGCCTTAGCAAATTGGAGATTTCAAATTGCACCAAGAATGTTACCACTCTTCAGGGAAGATTACATCAAGTTTGCATCATTCAGATCATTACAAACCACATGTGCCAATTTTAGTGTTTTGTTACTGTGACTATTAGGCCTTTAAGTGTGACTATCTCAATTTTTTGTTACATCAAAGTGAATGTATTTTTCTTTATCAGTTAACTTGTACTGTGCTATTCTGGTTATTACTAGCTCCCTTTTTTAATGTTTCATTAAATCATCAAGACAAGGAGGAATCTGTTTTATCTTGCATTCATTCGCACTAGAAGAAAATACGTTTGGTACAATTGGAAGATGAACATTGATACTTGACTAAAAACTGACAAAGAAAATTCAATAGGACAATAGTATAAGTTCAATATTTGGTGTATTGTACCAAAAGGTTTCATTGCTCTGATTGAGCCTCAGTAGGCTAAGTACTTTCCTGTAAAAATAAAATAAAAAACATCTTGTTCAATATTGCAATAATGCAAGGGCTATCTGTGACTTATACTTAATTGCTTGCAGACTAAAGATGGTTCTCCCACAATTGGTGAAGCTGTATTAAACACCTTTGATCATGATGCTCCTAAAGAAGCATATTGGTATTGGATTGGTTTAGCAGCTCTTATTGGTTTTACAGTTTTGTTCAATTTTCTCTTCACCCTTTCACTAATTTACCTTGATCGTAAGACCTCACACTCTAATTAATCTTAATTTCTATTTAATTACTTCTATCACTTACTCACTAACTAACTATCTATTTTTCAAATCTTTTGTTAGCCATTGAAATTAAACAAAATACTTTTTAATATTAAATGGAATTTTACATAACCTAATCACTAAAATTATAATCATTTAGGCAACTGATTTTTTATTTGCTCTCTTATTAATTCTATTTCTTAGACAATTGATTCTTGCCACGTAATATCATTAGAAAGTAGTTCTTCTACTTTACCTTCACTCATAACGGTATTCTTATATGTGGTGAATAGTAATAAAATTTCAATTCAGAATAATCTTGATGGCAATGTTAAAGAAATTATTGTGTAGATAGTGTTTGCTGTTTTATTGTGTATGATATAGTAAGTGATAATAAAAAATAAATATAAAATGTGTGTCAATGTATATTTTGTTGCTGTTTTTTTTTACTCCTATTAGCTTCCTCCTTTATTGATATCAAGAATTTGTTATAATTAATTATAAAAACAATAGCAAGCTATATAAAAAAATCACATGTGAAAAAAATAAAATTAAAACTGAGATTTCATACCACACACAATATTAAATATAAATTTAATAATAAAATAGAGTGATAAAATGATAAAAAAATGGAAGAAATATATGCAATAGGTGATTCAGATGGAACATTGTTTTAAAATGATAGTGAAGGGTCAATACTTCCAACAGATGGAATATTGCATGAAAATGATGGTGGAAGGCCAGTGCTTCTAACAGATAGAACCTTGCGTGAGAAAATGGTGGTGGAGGGCCAGTATTTTCAGCAGAAATAAAAAACATTTTCACAGAGCCAAAAATGAAAATAAATATTTTTTTATTTTGAAGTCAATTTTTTTAGAGAAGTGATAGAATGATTTATCAAAGAAGAGAAGTCATATATTTCTAATTATTAAAAAAGTTGTGAATTAACTTCTCCAAAGCTTAAAAAAATTTTGGGCAATTTACGCGTCTAAATTGTTTGACCCCAATATTACGCAAATACATTGTTTCCAAATTCAATACGCAAATGCATTGTTTCACTATTTTATGTAAACCGCTACTGGCAGTAGCGGTTTACAGGTGTGCATAAACCGCTACAACCAGCCGCGGTTTATGTGTGTGAGTGTGTGTGTAAACCGCTGCTGCCAGCAGCGGTTTACGTGCGTGTGTGTGAGTGTAAACCGCTACTGGCAGTAGCGCTTTACGTGTGATGGGCTGAATGGGGCTGCCTATATAAACCATAGAGGGGCCAAATGTGGAGAGGTAGAGTGTTATTCACAAATGGAGGGGGAGGATAGTTTTGTGGCTCTGGTTCACTGCTCTGGAAAAATTCAAAAGAGCAAAAGGCATGGTGTAAAATTCACAGATAGAGAACCGCTTAGTGTTTTTATCCGATCGTCGAATACGTTGGCGGAGATTAAGCAAAGCATATTACGAAAGCTCGGTACCTGTGGGACGAAGTGGGTAAAAAAATTATTTTACAAGATTCCCATTGACGTTGTCTCAACTGGTGTGAGATATGAGACCTTCGTGATTGGGTCGGATGAAGACTTGCAGGTCTTGTTTCACTGCAGGCGTAGTTTTCCGGAGGTGAGGATAACTGAGCTGTTTGCGAAGTTGGAAGATGGTGTGGATAGCTCTGGAGCATCGGCACCTAATCCTCAGTCGACCCCAACTGGTGGTGCATCAACATCGATGCCTGTGGTAGCAGTGGCCGTTCCGAATACGGAGCCCGAACGTGTTGGGGCTGTTCATGCATATATTGGTCATGTTGTTCCTGATTTTGAATGCGATGCCGGACCGGATCGAGTTGAGAATGCACTGTTTGACGATGATTTAGATGAGGAGCCTGTCGATATTGGTGGGGATAGTGATGATGATATTCCAAGAGGTGGACGTTCAGCCCATGGAGGTTCCGGTTCTGCATCACAAGAGTACCCTCCCCACCTCTCTTCTTTGAACTTGGAAGTCGTCGGCCAACAGCAGAATGTAGATGCAACATTCGATGGGCAGGGCATGCATGATGGGACACCTATGACTGAATTTCAGATTGGCCAATCTTTCCAGAGTAAAGAGGAAGCCGTGTTGAGTGTAAAAGATTACAGTATTCGGCGTGGAGTTGAGTACAAGGTTATGGAGTCCGACAATCTGAAATACCAAGGGAGATGCAAAGAGTTTGGTAACGGGTGCACGTGGTTGATTCGAATAGTCATGCGGAAAAGGAAGAGCACATGGGAAGTTAGGAGGTACAACGGTCCGCACACGTGTATGGCCACATCGATATCAAGCGACCACAAGCAGCTTGATTATCATGTCATTTGTGCGAGAATCTATCCGTTGGTTCGAGCTGATGCGTCGGTGTCGATCAAGGTGTTGCAAGAGGCAACATAGGCGACTTATGGATTCCGGCCTAGTTATCGGAAGGTGTGGTTGGCGAAGCAGAAGGCAGTAGCGCAAATATATGGCGATTGGGAGGAGTCATATGCTGATCTGCCTCGGTGGATCCTTGGGGTCTCATGCACGATGGAAGGTTCCATTGCTCTACTAAAGACGTCCCCGGTTAGGGTGGGTGACCAAGTTGATGAAGATAGAGTCTACTTTCATCGGATGTTTTGGACATTCCCTCCGTGTATTGAGGCATTCCGCCACTGTAAGCCGCTCGTAAGCATCGATGGAACACACCTCTATGGCAAGTATGGCGGGACATTGTTGTTGGCGATCGCTCAGGATGGTAACTCGAATATTTTGCCTGTTGCGTTTGCACTCGTGGAAGGGGAGAATGCAGAGTCTTGGTCGTACTTTCTTTCGAACCTTAGAAGGCATGTCACTCCACAGGAAGGTATTCTCATGATATCCGATAGACACAACGACATCAAGGCTGCACTAGAGTCTCCCGATAGTGGTTGGCAACCTCCACATGCTTATCGGGCATTTTGTACTCGGCATGTTGATGCAAATTTTGCCCTCACTTTCAAGGGACGGGATGCGAGGAGGTGTCTGGTGAATGCCGTGTATGCGAAGACAGAAGCAAAATTCGACTATTGGTTTGATATAATGAGGACGGAGAACCCGGCCATGTGCGACTGGGCAAACAGAATGGAGTATGAGAGGTGGACACAGCACAAGGATGGGGGGAGAAGATATGGTCACATGACCACCAACATTTCTGAGTGTGTGAACTCTGTCTTGAAGGGCACAAGAAACCTACCGGTGACGTCTCTGGTTAAGTCGACATATCTCCGATTGGCGGAGTTGTTTGTTGTCAGGGGTCAGACGGCAGAGGCACAGTTAGGGTCCGGGCACCGGTTTTCACAGGCAGTAGTTAAGGCCATTGAGCGTAACCTGAAGGATTCGAGGTGCTTCACCGTGACTGTGTTTGATAGACATCACCTTGACTATATAGTGGCTAAGACGACGCCCACCGGCAAATTCTCTTTGGGTAGCTATCGGGTTTCTCTTAGGGATCGCACCTGCGATTGTGGATACTTCCAGGCGCTGGACTATCCCTGTATTAGTCTTCGTGATTTAGTTCGTTTGTATTAGTCTTCGTGATAAAAAGTGTGTCTGTTTGTATGAGTTATGAGTTTTAAGTATTCTTCGACTAAATGTTAATGTTAATATAAGTAGTTATTTATCAGTTTACTAGATATATCGTATTTTATTTCCGTTATAGCTGTACTTTCGTTCAATATAAAGTAAAAACTAACCAAAATAAAATTCATCCAATGACAATCAAAATAAAGTCCATCAACGTTAAAGTAAAGTAGAAACTAACCAAAATTAAAGTCATCCAACGAGAATAAACATAAAGTGCATCGACATAAACATAAAGTAATAACTAGCCAAACTAACTGTCATCCGAAGAGCATACACATAAAGTCCATAACCAGAACATAAATAACATAACGAGAAATGAAAAACAACAACACACGGTCTTAATCATCGCGATCATCCCTAGCTGCATCATGAAAGTCACCAAGGAGATGAGATCCTGTCCCACATCGGGCGGGACGCCTGACTTGAGTCGGTCGGGCCGCCTGCTGTCCAATGTCATCACCTGGATGGTCTAGACCAATCGCGGACTGGGGGGTTCCCCCCATGGTGAACCACGTATCCAACGGGCTACCTGCAGGCACATTCAAATCTACCACATACTCACCCTGATAATCAGCTGGCTGGGAATGCATATCCGTCATGTGTGGCTGGTAAGCTGCGGTCTCCAAATGCACCTCGGGCATCTGCGGCTGGTAAGACTGGCCACCAAACTGCACGTTGGACGTGCCAGCATCATCCCTAATCAAATCAGCAAAATCTGCGTAAAATCGTGGACTCACCAGCTGATTATCTAAATCCATAGTCATCGTCGGCGTCTCAGGCTGCGCATACATGTGAGAGCTGGGCTCTGGCATCGGAGAGTAAGATCTGCTGGTGAATGTCCCCCCTCCAGCCTGAGTCGCTGCGGTCCCACTAAACCCACCACCAAACTGGTAGGATCCGCTGTTCTCCCGCGTCTGGCACTAGACCTACGAACACGGTGATCGACCTCAGCTCTAACCTCTCCGCCTGCATCATCCTCCTGCATCGCATCATGTAACCATCGCCACTCTCTCCCGGTGTCCCTAGTACCAACACGACGGCGTCTCTCCACACGACGGTTATCCGGCATATCAGGTAGCTGTGATCTGCATGGGACCTGGGAGGATCCTCTCTGAAACGCCTCTGGAGGTATCTGGGTGCCTCTGGGATCCGCGAATGCAGCCCCCGGACTAAGGAACCGCTGAGCCTCGCGGAACCACCAATCTAGGTAATCAGCAGATGGGCCAGGATCTGCCACTCGATCAATGGAAATGACTGCATCAACTCGGTTCCCCTAGTGCAAATGCCAGACCTGATTGTAATGGGGGAACCACCTGTCCCCTCCCCTCCCGTCCTTAGCATGCAGCCAGTCTACGTTCAAAGCGTCCTCGGGGATATGCTGTACTCCATCCAGCTGTGGAACAACCCTGTCAACCTGATGCCACTCGATGACCGCAAAGTATATCAAACTGGTCACCGCTCGCCATAGGCGACTATGCTCCTCTGTAAGTATCTCTGGATGGACAACGGCAAGTACATCAAGTGCGGAGTAGGGCTCCCATACAATCTGAAATTTCAAAACTCATCATACATTACAACAACAAGTATATATCTAGTCACGACTAGATAGCAAAGCAAAAATGAAACTCTAACTGCTATAAAACTTACATCACGAGCAGTCAATCGATCCAATGCAAGCCGATACCTTATGACTCTCTGCTCCTTTCCATCGTTAGGAGGTAAGTAGGCAGACCACCTAAATTTAAGTCATATGAGACACAAACTACCATAAAAACGCCAAAGAAATTTGTTAACAGTAAAAAAACATAACGCATACCTAGATGCCAGCGGGAAAGAGAAAGCCTCAAACCCTTCCGGCCTCAAAGATGAAAACCGCCAGAATATCCAACTCTGTAGCAACTGGAGCGGGCCCACAAGATTAGTCACATTTCTGTTCGCTACCCGACACATGCATCGGTACAGCCATGCCAGAGCGGCCGACCCCCAGCTATACCTCCCCATGTCATCAAGGTTTGCCACAAATGGCAACCATCGTATATGTACCTGGTTCGCACTCTTGTCCCCAAATAACTGAGTCGATAACAGCATCATGATGTAGGCCCGTGCGTAGATGCGGACAGTCTCCTCGGTCGCATCTGCTGGTAGCACCCTAAACCTATCGCGAAATCATGTAAAGTGTACTGTCATCTGCTTGACCTTATTCGGTGGAGGCCGCTCACCAAATAGGTCCTCAAACCACTCCCAAGCTGGTCGGCCACCCTCCATGTATGTCTCAAACTCACCAAGGCAACCACTCACAGCCTCCCCATCCACAGGCAGCCCTAGCTGAAATGCCACGTCCTGCAATGTCACTGTGCATTCTCCGAAAGGCAGGTGGAACGTATGCGTCTCAGGACGCCACCTCTCAACGAACGCACTCACCAGTGGCTCATCCAACCAGAACCATTCGCTGTTTAGCCTTGCCAAATGGTACAATCCAGCCCTCTCTAAATACGGGATGATCCTATCATGCTTTTAGTCTTGAGGAATTGGAAATACTTGAAAATTCTATGCAAAATCTTGCTCTAAAATGCATCAACACCACTTTTTGACAAAAGATGCTTTCATGGCTATAATTTTTTATACACTACGAATAATTAATTTCTTTACTGCTATCCTCTGTGTAAAATAAGTATGATAAGATTTTAGAGTTAATTTTTTATGGCTATAATTTAGTTAATTTTTTGTTATAATTTTTTTTAACTTTTATTTTTTAGAGAGTAGTTAAAATTTACAATTTAATTAAAATTTAAAATTTAGAGTTTAAGAATTAACAAATAAGATATATAATTTATAGAACAAAAATAATTTAAAAAAATGTTAATATTGACTATTAGTTAAAAGCAACTATATTACACGTATACCAAAAATCAGTCTCTAATTCTTCACCCGTATATATATATATATTGAAATATAAAATATACATTTAAAATGAATCAAATCTATAAATACATAGCCAACGAACTATAATTCAAATGGCATAGTTTTTTTACTAATTTTATCTTTTATTTTCTTTTTTGTAAGCTCTTTAATTGTAATTTTTAATGAATTTTTTTTTTGTTTATATGAGTTTTTTCCTTCTATTTTTTATTGTACTTTATTTTTGTTTTGCATAAAAAAAATTTATTTTTTGTTTGAGTCTATTAAAATTTGTAGGTAATTCTTGTATATTATATTTATTATTATAATTTTGTTATAATATGAATTATTAATTTCATTAAAAAATAAAATAAATAAAAAATTAATTATAACTAATAATAAAATCATAAGTAATGAAATTTTATAATCCAAAATAGTACTAAATAAAGAAGTATTGAGAGTACTAAAAAAATTATGAGTAATATAATTTAATAAAGTATATTTTGATATATTATTCATATATTATGTTTATTTTTTATATAAAGTATATTTTGTTAATTTTTATATTTTATTTTTAATTTAATAAATAAATATTAATTTTTATTATTATTTAATAAAATTTGTTTAAATATTCATAAGAAAATAATATAAAATAATTATTTATATTCATATTTTTTTGTAATTTTTTATTTAAAAATAATTTTGAGTAATATAATTCAAGCGATATTTATTTTATTATAATCTATTTTGATATAAAATTACCAAACATAAATCACGTTAAAACCAACTCACTTTTAATCAAAATCAATTTTACAAAATTATTTTATACAAACTTCTATTTACAAACTTCAATCCAAAATTTCAAATACACATAGTAGTTAATTTTTTGTATGCACGTAACATTTTTGAGCTAAAAGATATTTGGTTGCTGATTCTTAAACACAAAATTTTATGATTGTTGTGGCAAGCTTGAATTTAAGAGATGCTATATAGCAAAAAGAATCATAAGAAGGTAAAACAAGAAGGAGAAGATGAACAAGAAGGTAGCGTTTGGTGGAGAGACAGAGACGGAAAGACTGAGACTAAGAGACAAAGACTAAGAGACAATGATTGAAATAAATCTCAGTATTCTGTTTAGTGCAAAATGGGAGACAGGAATTGAAACAAGAATAAAATTCAAATTTAATTTGCACAAAAGATAAAATTGGAATTAATTAATTGAAATGAAAGTATTTTACGTATAAAATGTTATTAAAGTTTCAGTCTCCATCTCTAAAAATTTCAGTCCCCTGTGTCCCTACTTTTTGGAGGTACTGAAATACTAAAATTTTAGAGACAGAGACAGAAATTTTAGTATCAGTCTCTGAACTAACAAACACAATATTGAGTCTCAGTCTCTCAGTCTCTGTCTCAGTACCTCAAAACAAACGCTACCGAAAAGAAAAAGAAGACGATGATCATGATGATGAAGAAGAGGAGAAATAGGAATTTTGAGTTATGCAGAATTTATCAGAAAATAACACCGAAATTTTTTAACCGTTACACATAAGTTTTTCAATTTTGACACCAAAATTTCTTAATCTCGACACAAGTTCTTGTTAAAAGGGTGAAACAAGAATTATGAGCAACATATTGATGACTTTTCTGAATATAAAATTTACATTCATGTATTTTTGCGGATAATTGAATCTAGTTTGTGTGCTTGTTTTGAACTGAGTTTGCTTGTGTGCCGTCATTATTAAGTTATTTTGGTGTATTCTGGATTTAAATAAGGTGCAATTGATCTATACTTGTTTTGAATTGTATTTGTTTGTGTATCATCATCATTAAGTAATTTTGGTGCATTCTGAATTTAAATAAGATGCACTTTGTCTCATTGACTTGGATTTAGTGTAATTAGTTCATGCAAGATAATTATAGTACTTCTGCTGTCATTTAATCCATATTGATGACTTTTTATTTAAAATTTACATGAATGTATTTTTTTTGTAGATGATTGAATATAGTTTATGTGCTTATTTTGAATTGAGTTTGTTTGTATGCTGTCATCATTAAGTAATTTTGGTGCATTCTAATATTCTATATTTAAATAAGGTTCACTTGGTATGTGCTTGTTCTGAACTGAGTTTATTTGTGTCGCCATTATTATGTAATTTCAGTGCATTTTAAATTTAAATAAGGTGCACTTGGTCTTATTGACTTGGATTCAATGTAATTAGTTCATGCAAGATAATTGTAATGCTTCTGGTGTCATTTAGTACATAAAAATTGCAAAACACATGAAAGTTATTATACGTATAAAAAAAAGATGACGATGATAACAATAACAATATTAATAACAATAATAATAATGGCGATGATGATGAAGATGGAAGAGAAGGAGGAGGAAAAGGAAGCTAGGATGAGGAGAAATTCAAATGAAAAAAGGAGGAGGAAGTAGAGGTAGGATTCAACGGCAACATGGGTGAAGAATAGCGTATGCATGAATTTAAAACTCTTGAAACAACTTATTGGGAATAAGACACCATTCCCCCTTGAGAAAACACCTTTGACAAAGAAATAAAATAGACACAATTACAACACAAGAATTTAACGTGGAAACTCCAATTACCGGAGAAAAAAACCACGGCCGTTGTCAAATGACAACCAGAGAATATCACTATGTGAAAATTGTTACAACACATAGACTTCTTTCTCTCTAATACCGGCACCCCAGTACACCCACACTCTCTCAAAGCAAATATCTAACTACACCTCACAACACTCTCTAATCAAAGAGTACAGAGGAAAAGAAAAATCAGATACAAGCTTAAAGTATTTCTGACTGGTGCAAAAACAAATGGAGAACTTAGCCTCATATTTATAGCCTAGGCCACCCACTCCATTTGCTATCATAAGCAATGTGGGACTAATTCAACCAAATCCTAACAATCTCCACCTTGATTGAAATAGTCACACATTTTCAGCTTCCATTGTCAACACCGACAATTCTTTGCTGCCATTGTCTATACCGACAATCATAGTTCAGAGAACTATCATACTCCACCATGAAAGTATACTCACTTGGAATTAGACCACTCCAAGCATTTCGTCTTGGTACAGATCGAAACCTTGCTGAAAATTCATGGTGCAACTTCCAAATTGGCTTTTCCTGGAAGTTCTTCAGCAATCGACCTAACTCCGCCACACACCTTGCATCTCAACGCCAACCAATGCCCGTGTGCAATTGTGGACCCGATTGCCACAACTTATCCTTATCCATGGCAGTGCGGTAATACCATGAGGATACTTCTTGTTAGGGGTGTGCATGGGCCGGGTGAAACCGGGTTTGATGTGACCCAGACCCGACCCGAAATATATACCGGGTCTATTTGTTAGACCCGAACCCGATCCTAGACCCGATAAAACCTATACACTTTTGGGCCACGATTATACAGGGTAAAAATCGGGTGAAAACTGGGCCGTTAACATTATATTACCTTGATACCTTCTTGTAAGTTAGCATGTAAAAATATCCAAATTTTCAAGACTCCAACCATTATTTGATATGGTAAAATTCACTTAGAAAAATATAATAAGAACTAACTCTTCTCTAAAATTAAAGTATAACCATAATCAATACTAATATTGCCTAATAACACCAAATATTTAAATCAATACAAATAACACAAGATTATGTATTAGTCTAAAGTCTTATGCATTTTAAACATAAAACATTAACTTATAGTCTTATATATAATGACTAATAACACAAAATATTAAGGTTTACAATACTTAAATTTCACATAATAATAGCCATCATCCATCACTAATAACACAAAATATTAATTGTGTATGATGACCGGGCCACCGGGCCGATTTCGGGTGACCCGAGCTATGGCCCGGACCCGACCCGAAATAATGACCGGGTCTACTTTTGAGACCCATACCCGGTCCTAGACCCGATGAAATCACATCAAATTAGCCTCTAAAGTGTTCGGGACCGGGCCGGATCTTCGGGTCGGGCCGGGCAATGCACACCCCTACTTCTTGTCTTCTAGAGAACATCATCTTCTCTCATAGAGAGAGCAACCAGAGATCTTCTCCTTCAACGCCTTGTGCAAACCTGATTGTATCAACACATCCTTGACTTGTATTTGCCACAAGCCAAAATTGATTCTTCCATCAAATTTCTCTATTTCAAGCTTCACAGCACTTGAATATCCTGACATTGTTGCAACCGTATACTGGAATAGTATAACTCAACTGTAGACCGTGCACTAGGAAGGGTCCCCAGGAAAGAGAGGTGGGTCACAATGGACACACTTAAATACTAGGTCTTTCCTTAGCCAGAACCTTTCCAAACTGCACTCTCACAGTGTCACACTGCCTTCCAGCAACAACAACAACAACCAAAGATCAACCTCAAGCCACAAGACAAAATTCTTTTCTGATGTGGAAGGTCAGACTAAGCTGCAACCACAGAGCATACTAAGAATAAATCCCACCAAACCGAAGCTCTGATACCACTTATTGGGAATAAGACACCATTCCCCCTTGAGAAAACACCTTTGACAGAGAAATAAAATAGACACAATCACAACACAAGAATTTAACGTGGAAACTCCAATTACCGGAGAAAAAAACCACGGCCGTTATCAAATGACAACCAGAGAATATCACTATGTGAAAATTGTTACAACACATAGACTTCTTTCTCTCTAACACCGGCACCCCAGTACACCCACACTCTCTCAAAGCAAATATCTAACTACACCTCACAATACTCTCTAATCAAAGAGTACAGAGGAAAAGAAAAATCAGATACAAGCTTAAAGTGTTTCTGACTGGTGCAAAAACAAATGGAGAACTTAGCCTCATATTTATAGCCTAGGCCACCCACTCCATTTGCTATCCTAAGCAATGTGGGACTAATTCAACCAAATCCTAACACAACTTAGTTGAACTTGATTAAGTATTTTATTTGATTATAGAGCTTTATTCTATGAGTTTCTGATTGACGGTTACATTTAAGATTTAGAATTATAATGTAAGATATAGGGTTAAAGTTTGTTATTTTTTATGTTGTGTTTTTTTTAATTTAAATATATTGAATTTTAGGGAGAATGATTTTGTATTTTAAATATAGAAGAGATAAAACATGAGATATTAAATTTAATATTGTGTTTCTTATCTTTACTCTATTTGAGTTGAACCCCAAAATGGTCTTTGAGATTGACGTTGTACACCAAAATTATTTTTGAAATTTCAATTGCACCAAGTACGTCTTTGAGATTGATAAAAGTGCACCATATTAATCCTGGACTCATTTTTCATTAACAGCATGATGACATAATTTGATGATATGAACTATTAGTGACATGTTATTATATTGAACTGTATTCTGAGATATGCATCATATTCTAAAATTGCATGCTTACAAAATCCATTTTCATTCTCTTTTGTTAGATTGTTTTCTAGGTAAATAAGCTATGATACAAGAAAATATTGAATTAGTATAATGAGCTAAAGTGATCAATTATGTGCATATATCATGAAGTAAAAGAAACCATTCATTTGTTCAACTTTTTTGCTTAAGTTTGAATGCCTTGATTAGTAAATTCAATAGAATTTTTGGTGCTTATGGTGAGGAATAATCGTGTAAACTTTTTGAAAACTTTGACAAGGATCTAAGAGTTTTTAATTTGAGAGGAATATATTTTAGTTTTAGACTTTTGGTGACTTTCACTACTACATATTTGATTTTCACTAACATTTAAAAAATGTTACTAAATCATATTAAAATGTTACCTATGTATATTAGCAACATTTTTACAAATGTTAAATATACTCTATGTTACTAAAGAATTTTACTGACATTTTTCTAAAGATTTAATAACATTTAATAAAAATGTTACAAAAGATATTCTATAGTAATATTACAAGAAATGTTACAATAGATATTTTTTATAACACTTAAGAAAATGTTACCATAGATATTTTTTATAACACTTAAAAAAATGTTACTATAGATATTTTTTGTAACACTTAAAAAATATTACAATAAATCTTCTATAACAACACTATAATAAATGTTACGATCTATCTTTTTTGCTAACATTGAAAAAATGTTACAAAAACTCTTCTTTAAGAATAAAAAAATATTACCATAAATTTTTGGTAACATTTATAGCTATAATATCTATTTACTATTCATATTTTAATATGTAACCATTTATTTATTTATTTTTATATACATTAGAAGGGTAATGCCACTAATTTAAATGCACAAAACATTGAAGATAAATTCATAATAAACACAAAGTATAATAAAAAGAAAATTAATAAGCCAATTAAATTTCTTTTCTTTAATATTGTCTAAATTTACCACAAAACAATTCTAAAATAAACAAAAGATTATAAAAACCAAATCTTCTCTATTTTTTCATCTTTAATCAATATTAACAATTCAAACAAACAAATTAGAACATAAAATCTAATCTTTTTTAGTTTGTCATCTCAATATTGGTAACACACTACTTTCTTCTTCTTTAATCTTTTCTTATGTTGATCATGCTTCTTTTTCTCCAATTTCAAGTCGAGAATCTCTTGAGTAGAAGAAGAATAAAGAGCCTGCAAAAAGATAACTATTTTAAGACACCAATACTAATATTCTCATTGAACAAGAAGGAAAAAGTAATATCAACTTTATTTAAAGGTAAAACATGTCACTTTAACTAATCTCAATATGATTATTACAAAATATGAATCACAGATGCTATTTTAACTTCATTTTAGTTCTAAATATACCTTCATTTTAGTTCTAAATACACTACAACAAACGCGGCAGATGGCGGCGGCGGTTGACCTTTAACCGCTGCAAATCTGAAACTAGCGAGGTTGAAGCGGCGGCTACACGGGGTGTTGGTAGTCGTTTGTCTTTTAGCGGCGGTTTTTTTGTAACCGCCACTAATTGAATACAATCGGTGGAAGAAATGCTAATTCAATGTTTGCTGTTTAGCGGCGGTTTCAATCCAACCGCCGCCATCTTTAATATTTCTATTAACTTCGATATTCGGACGTTATAACTTTTTACAGACTAACAGAGTACAGACTACTTAATTTCTCACTAATTTCTTGACCCTCGTAATACAAAAATGTTGTCTTTCATAAAATTTAGAGTTTTCCGTTAGTAATTAAATTGAGTTTGCCTGTATTTAAATTTTTGATATATTCTAATAAGTTTATTTTCACAAATACGTTTGATGTTAAGGGAACATCAACCGTATCACTCGTTTTACGTTACAAAAAGTTTATTTTAATAATATATTTAATGAGGTGAACAATCTTGAAAATGAGATTTTTTCATTTAGTATAAGAACTTCTATGTTTGTATTCAGGCATAACTATAAAAGAAATACGTAAAATATGTATAAATTAATGCTAATTTCAGTTTAGCATGTGTTTATAATAGGCTTCTTCGAACTTAGACCTTACTAATCATAAATCAATTAATTGTAAAAGTAGTGAAATAGGTAATACTGCAATCCGACCATTAAATTAAAGGACACAATGTAGTTTGTTTGATTAAAAGGTCAATTTTTCTCGTCAACATCATATTGACCCGGCCAGAAAAATTCTGTCAGGAATCCACTGGCTTCACGTGACACAGGATCTGATAGGTCATCTCCAAACCATGGTTTTTTGTTCAGATTGAAGCGCTGTTTTGCAACATGTACGCCATCTTCTACTTGTTGGTCATTTGAAGTTTTATTGTCTTCTTCCGACACCTTATTCAGGTCAAACTGCATGGACATGTTAATGCCAGTGGATGAGATGTCGTCTAAATTGTCTGCTGAATCAATCTCTGCCTCATCTAGAGTGTCGTTAACTATTTCGCCTGAATATTCAGCTAGAACTGAAAATATGAATCCGCATACAAAAATATTAGTATAATCAGAAGATGCCAATAACTTCCAAGTCATTAGATAGTACTTTAGGGGAAAAAATGGTACGTGTAATTTTCTAACACAGGATTCAAAACTAAACAACAATAAACAATAATTACCATCTCCGTTGTTGACCGTTTGGGAAGATTCTTTGGAAAAAAGCTGTGTAATTTGCAATTATATAAATTTCATTTCCTCCTGTGATGCAATATCCAACTCAACTGCATGCTTGTTTGTAAAGCGCATCTATATAATAAAATTCATAGTTCGTTATCTTTTTCGGTCAACACTGTGTATGTATTAAGAACTTTGTATATAATATATTTTTTTAACCTTCAGTTCAGTAAGTATGTCTTCAGAGCTCTTTCCAGATGCACGTGTCACAAAAACATATCCAAATTTCTTCTCGTACATTGATCCACATTCATAAAGTTCCTACAAATATGAATGTTGACATTGCAAATATTAACGCAGCAAGTTTGTTATTATATTTCAACTTAACATATGTATTGATCAAATAGAGTTTAAGACAAGTTTAATAGGGTATGCTTGATGAACAAACCTACATGATAGATTCGTTAGCCATTTCCAAGTATTCATTGAAACAAGAGCGTCCTGAAATAGCCTCCAACCAACACCACACATTCATTTTGCGAAACCATATCTCTCTAGCAACAGAAATTGCATGTTCTAATGAGGAGAATGGCAAGACCATAGCCATCTCTTTAGCGAATGTTGTGCTTGCACAGTATGATGAAAAGTCCTTCATTTTCATTTGTCATGTTATGCTATCATTTTATGTGCAGTAATATTTAGTAGTGATAACAACTTTAGCATTGATTATATCTAATAGTTTGCAAAATACGATAATAACGAACTTATATCTTCATTGTAAGCTAAAAATTTCCAACAAAATCATAAAAAGAATTGGATCACAACTTTTATTTATTAAAACCCACTATTTAGTCAAGATTTAATTGAATTTTGAAAATACCACTCGTGATATAACTATCAATCTACATACACCATGAACATTAAGCCACACATAAAAAGACTGCTGTTAACAATCGTTGACTTTAACCCTAGTTCTGTTATGCAACCTCGTCGATATTCTCATCTTCATTGTCTGCGGGGTCTTCTACATCATCATCCCTGGTCAACTGCAAGTCTCCAATGTCACCTGCCGCTGAGAAGTTCAACCCTGGTTGTGGAGAAAAACCAACTTCAGCTACTTCATTCTCTTCTCCCATGTCATACAAGTCTCGTGGCTTGACATGAACCACTATACTCCATGCTTTATCTACTTCATCATCCACATAGTATACAAGATGAGCCTCTGATGCCAATATGTACGGCTCATGGTCCTCTTGATCACCGGTGTGTATCGAACGAGAGAAGTTAACACTAGTTAGACCCAAGTGATCTTGTTTTAAGCCCCTACTAGTAGTCGTATCCGCCCAAACACACTTGAACAACACGACTGAGAATCGACAACTGTAATTCAATTCAATTATGTCTACTATTTTGCCATGGTATGGAACACTACCAACAGCCACTTTGTTGTCACGCATCCTTGCATAACTTTGTGTATTAGACGAGACATATACTCCACTATTTTGGATTTTCATCCCTTCCTCCTTTTCCATAGTTCTAAACTTATAACCGTTGACATTGTATGCCCCGTAACGTGTTGCTTGAACTATCGGTTCACATGCAAGCCATTTAATCTCGTCTGGATACTGGGTGCTCTCCATCGGAACCTGCTCTCATATAACAACCATTCTTAAATTCATGAAAGGTCGTTTTATTATAGTAAATGTTTTTAGCTATCGAGGCAATTGGCATAATGCATTGTATATTTGCATCACCTGTTGCTTGAACCAATGAACAAATTCCTTGTGCACAATGCTGTCTATTTTCGATTGCGACCTTGTTGATCTCGTAGCTTTCTCTTTGTTTTAGCTCTAAATGAACTATATGGAATTGCAGAACATTATGAGAAAATAGTTCACACTTTATATGATATATATCCAAGGTTTGAATTAGTACATAAGATTACTTACTCAATAAAGTGAGTAACAGCCTCGTAGTTGACTAGCACGTGACGATGTGCTTGCAGACGTTCCATCTGACTCAGCTTAAAATATGTTGCAATTCCTATCGCCTTTCCAACTTTTGGAAACATGGTTTCATATGCATTAGGGAGTACTCCGCTAGGTTGATCGTCAACTCGCACCGGTCGATTCATTCTAGTCTCAATGTTATCCAGATATCTAGAGCAGAAGGTTAGGATTTCCTCCGATAAGTACCCCCTCCGTAATAGAGCCTTCTGCTTGAGCCCTGTTGCGCACATACTGCTTCAAACGACCCAGATACCTTTCAAATAAAACCAATTCGTATGCTTAGGATCATAAATTAACCTCTTTAACTTCTTCAATTAACCTCTCCGTCTCAACTTGAGATTTAGGTCCCCACAAATCTGAAGCTACAACACCTCTACCATAAGTTCGGACACAACCGGGTTGATCTTTTCCCAACACTTGAGAAAGTATATCATCTTGGTTTGTACTTTCTAATTTTTCAGGATGTGAAGCTATGGCATCCTCAAGCTCTAACTAAAATCCAAAATTCAAACTACATTAATTTATGACAAAACATCTATATCACACAATATATATATATATATATATATATATATATATATATATATATATATATATATATATATAAAGAAATACATATCTTACAAAAATTTTGTTTGTTCCCTCACTCATTAATTTTTCATCTCTTGGCTTGTGTGTTAAAAAGAACATGTTCACCCGAGATGGTTCTCTTCTATCAGGATTTTTCATTGTCTATTAAGAAAAAACACAATTAACTAAAAAATAACCAATGCAAATAAGACAATGTAAACACATTAATTCTACCTCTTCTTCACGTATTTTAGCAAATGTTTTTGAACCTGTTGTATGTTGACTTGTATTCTTTGCTCTACTAGCTTTATTCTTCTTGCTTTGTTCCTTTAAAATCATAAAAAGATAATTGAATAATTAAGCCTAAAAGTAGCAAAATTAATTAGTATAACTAATTATAGTATGAAGGAAATTACATGCTAAGAATTAGTATACCTTAATCATATCAATGCTCCAAAATTGAATAAGAATCTTCCAATGATCAAGTGGAACAGTACGAGGACAATTTTTCATATTATAAGCTAGTGACATGTTTTCCTTAAAATACTATGTTTTCAACCGATTTTTATATGTCCTCCAAGATGAACCCAAGGTTTTGAAAACCCACGCTTTACCAAGTACTCCGATGTCAAACTTTTCCTGCACCATAATGAACATAGATATGTTAATTAATATTTAGTTTTTAAAATCAATAAAAGAAAAACACCTAAGTTAAAAGTATAAAAATGTAATACAATGGTAGCTTCCCACAAATCTTCCCAATTATCTTAAGTCCATGCCAACTTGTGTATGTCAATGGAGCAAGACGTGCATTTCTAACCAAAGTCCCAAAATGACTGCTTAACTTGGCGCGATTACAACCAATTGGTTGACCATACTTATTTAATCTAATTGGCAACCGATCCTCATAGCTTAAACCATGAGTTTTAAGGCACTTTGTCGGACCCCTTTTTCTCTTAGTTGCTAGTCCTATTATGGGAATCAATAAATAAAAGGCAATTATACAGAAAATACTACACATTTATTATTAGTATTAAACTAAACATAAAACATGATTACTTACTATCATTATCATTAGCTTGGGGTGCTAAAGCTGGTCCTATTATCAAGAATGAGAAAATTTAGAACAGAGAGGAGAGAATTTTTAAAAGACATCTATCTATTCATTCAATCTAATCTTATAAAAGTACAATTTCAAATTAATTCAGAATCTTTATTTATTTTCCCTTCTAAAAATTGGCAATGACCACTGTATATCAAAGAGCCAAGTATAATAGTTCTCATAAGAACTCTTATGATAATAAAAATGGTGATCCAATAACACAATATAAACCCAAATATTTAGCTAACAAAAAGTTCCAGCATCACTTTGAATGAATAAACTCAAAATTTCCCTAGAACAAAACTCTTAAGAAGCTTTGGCTTTATTCATGTGTATATATACAAAACACATTACCGTAAGTTCACTTTCTCATCATCATGATTCATTACACATCAGAACAAGCACGTGTTAGATTATAATAAACCATAATTATATACGACTTTTTTTCAATTGATTCTTTGTAAACTCAAATTAAAAAAATGCAATAAAGGATCACTTACCATCATCATTAGTATGCAATACTAAAGGTGTTTGTGAAGGGCTTGATGCAGTATCCTCTAGCTCACCAATAATATTAACCATAGAGCCACCTTTCAATCCTCTACTTTTCTTCATAGATGATATTAATCGGGATTGACGAGGACCTAATTCAATTTGCTCTTTTTGTTCATAGATGATATTTCTCATTGAGATGCTTGACCTTAAAGCTTTGTCTTTCTTGTTTGCCATAGCACTATTATAAACCAGAATCACAGAATTGATACCACCGATGCCTAACTCCTCTGTAAAATCTCAATTAAATCCATATTCATATAAAAATTAAAAAAACACTGTCGGCTTGTAAACTTCAAAAACTAAGCAGAGAAGTCTTGAGTATTAACTATCATAAAGTAATTAATGAGTTGTTTTTAAGCCTCTTGTTAATGTTTTGTGAGAAAAAGAGCTATGACCAAAGCTTGTTTGCTTCCAATTTTGGGTGGCTAAAGCTAAACAAAGCATGGCACTAATCTTGTATTTTGATACACTAATCTTGTGTCAGAAAAAAGAAAATATAGATTAATTAAGCAAGCACTTTTATGAAGTAAAATCAACAACACATACATGAAATTAATTAAAATATCATATGACAAAATCTATGAAAATTGGAAGTTCCTATTAGCTAAATAGTTTTGATAATTGTGGCTTATTATTTGTTTCAACTTGTTTCTTGGTGGCTCCAATAAAACCACCAACACCACCAATGGCACCGGCACCAAAAATAATTCAGATATTCGAAGGAACATCCCACACACCATATATGAAAACGCATTATAAGCTAGAAGTGAAGAAAGATGATAAAAGGACAAAGAAAAAAGAACAGTAGCAGAATTCAATAATTCATCAAGTCTCAGTCACATACATCAAGGTAAATCTATCAAGAGGAACAAGTTAGATCAATAATTCAACTTAAGGAACCAGTTTCAATTAATGAAATCAAACCACATTTCATTTTGCTTTAGCAATAAGCATAGTAAATACTAATCATAGTAAATACCGGGTACTCTATTGACACAAGCTGCAAGCTTTTCTTTGACAATGCTCTCAGCCAACTAATGAAATTATTATCCATACACCAACTAACGAAGGCAGCCATAAATGGATAATTAAAAGCAAACACAACCATAATTGAACAATTAAATAAGAAAAGACCAGAAGAACAAGAACTAAATCACAGCAAAAATAAGAACTAAAATCAAGAACAAAGACTTATAATAACAGCAAAAGAGCAAGAACAAGAACTAAAAAAATTAAAAAAATCACAGCAAGACCAAGAACTGAACAACAAGTAATCAACCAAGGCATCCTGTTAGGTATCTAAGGAAAGTGGAAAACCACACCTTAAAAGCTAGCTGTTAAGGGGGAAGAACCACTCTCCTTATATACAATATCAAGCATTCCATACTACTCGATGTGGGACTTTGAGCACCCAGACCATTGTTAGGTATCTAAGAAAAGTGGGAAACCACACCTTAAAAGCTAGCTGTTAAGGGGGAAAAACCACTCTTCTTATATACAACATCAAGCATCCCATACTACTCGATGTGGGACTTTGAGCACCCATAATACCCAAGTCCCTAACAATACACCGGCCCTGGAGAGCCGACGTCCACGGCAGCTTCACTCTATCGACACTGACCCAACGGTAGCCACTTTGCTACGGTCTATTAGTATTCGGTGTTCACCTTAATCCAGCCTATAGGTAGCCCTTTCCATGGCGCCGACAACCACGCTTTGATACCATTGTTAGGTATCTAAGAAAAGTGGAAAACCACACCTTAAAAGCTATCTGTTAAGGGGAAGAACCACTCTCCTTATATACAACATCAAGCATCCCATACTACTCGATGTAGGACTTTGAGCACCCATAATACCCAAGTCCCTAACAATACACCGGCCCTGAGAGCCAACGTCCACGGCGGCTTCACTCTATCAACACTGACCCAACGGTAGCCACTTTGCTACGGTCTATCAGTATTCGGTATTCACCTTAATCTAGCCTATAGGTAGCCCTTTCCATGGCGCCGACAACCATGCTTTGATACCATTGTTAGGTATCTAAGAAAAGTGGAAAACCACACCTTAAAAGCTACCTGTTAAGGGGGAAGAACTACTCTCCTTATATACAACATCATGCATCCCATACTACTTGATGTAGGACTTTGAGCACCCATAATACCCAAGTCCCTAACAATACACCGGCCCTGAGAGCCAACGTCCATGGCGGCTTCACTCTATCAACACTGACCCAACGGTAGCCACTTTGCTACGGTCTATCAGTATTCGGTATTCACCTTAATCCAACCTATAGGTAGCCCTTTCCATGGCGCCGACAACCATGCTCTGATACCATTGTTAGGTATCTAAGAAAAGTGGAAAACCACACCTTAAAAGCTACCTGTTAAGGGGGAAGAACCACTCTCCTTATATACAACATCATGCATCCCATACTACTCGATGTGGGACTTTGAGCACCCATAATACCCAAGTCCCTAACACATCCATTATAAACCAACAACATAAATTAAGTGAAAGAAAATTATTCTCCAAACTGGATTGATAAAAATCAGTGCTCTTACTATGAAGAAGAGAGAGATTGATCATCATTGCTTCTTCAGTTCTTCTTCTTTCTATATTTTTGTTAGTATATTTTTCATAAAAAAATTTTCTTAGTTTTCTGTATTTCTATATTAGCTTTTTTCTTTTTTCTCTCTCTATAATGTAATGCTGGCTGTAATTTAGTTTTTTAAGAAAATATCATTTTTGTTATTGTTGTTCGCTCAATTGATCCTACTTATAATTAGATTCAAATTGATGATCTTTTGAAAAAATTGCTCTGCTTTACTTTTTAGTTTTTCCAGTTATCCTATCTTGCATGGGCATAATTAAAAGAGAGAGTATACAAACAGAAATGGATTATTTTTATGGAAATGGATTATTGTATGCAGAAAAACACAATGTATGCAGAATTATCTATAAAAATCTATAACATTAATGGATTATTGTATGCAGAAAAACCATCAAATCTAATTTCTTTTCCACCAAGAACAACCAAACAAAAATACTCAAATCTAGTAGTAACATTTCTGCCAAGAACCAAACCAAAACCAAAACCATCAAATCCAAAAACCTTTCCTCCAAGAGTTCATCATCTTCTAAAACCACAACCTCCGACACACTGGCTTCAAGAAGCTCAATTCCACAAGCTCCACCTCCAACAAGAGTAACAAGCAGCTCAACTCCCCTACTATTCCCTCATCTACTTCCAAGTTCAAGAAGCTCCATTCCACATCAACATCAAAACAAAAATTAGAATCCAAGCTTAGTAAGAAAAAGCAACTAGAAAACAGAGGATATGAAATCCTAATAATGTATGATTTTTAACAACTTAATAAGCAAATAAACATGTTTCGAGATCGGTAAATAACCTAAATTCAAAACCTAACTACTAAATAACCAATTAAAAACTAAAATCAACTAATAATTATACATCAAATTAATTACTACCTAAAGATTAAAGAGGATTGAGGAGTAAGAAACTAAATAAACAAGAGAACTGGAACTTAACAGGCCGTGGGACGAGCTGACAATGGAACCGGCAAGAAGACGGCGGTGCAGGCAAGAAGACGGCGATGCAGGCGAGAAGACGACGGCGCGAGAGGATGAACCAGAAGCGAGACAACGTGAGCTGGAGTGAGAGTGAGAACACTGGATTGTGGTTTCGATTCGCGAACCGTGAGATCGAAGAGGCGGAACGAGAGATCAAAAAGGCGGAACGAGAGATCAAAGAG
Source organism: Arachis ipaensis (assembly GCF_059453495.1). Classification (NCBI taxonomy): domain Eukaryota; kingdom Viridiplantae; phylum Streptophyta; class Magnoliopsida; order Fabales; family Fabaceae; genus Arachis; species Arachis ipaensis. Next base: position 131,905,927 of record NC_142443.1, on the reverse strand, counting down.
GAGGAGCGAGAGGTGGTTTCACAGCTTCGAGAGTGGGAGTGAGAAGACGCGTGAAATTGGGAGAAAATGAAGACTGAAGAGAACACCCCTCGAGAGTGGGAGTGAGAAGACGCGTGAAATTGGGGAAAATGAAGACTGAAAAGAACACCCCTTTGTATTTGGTAACGTTTGTATCTTATTTTTATTTTTTTTTAAAAACAAAAATAATGTTTTCTAACATTTATTTTACAAATGTTACTAAAAGTATAATTTTATTAATATAGCTAACATTTTAAAAACTGTTAGATAAAAAATGTTAGTAAATGTCTGAATTCTAGTGGTGTTTGTTAGCCGCATGATTATAAAAGCATTGATAAACAATATAGAAGGTAAATAAAAATAACAATTACATGATTTGAGACAAACAATAATCTTTATAAAAAAGTGCAATCAGAGAAGAAAAGAGTAAGAATATTTTTTGTTGCCTCCATTTATCACTGCGGTATTTTGTTATTCTATATTTTGTTATCTGTAGGCATAGTTTAAAGGAAGTTATTGATGCTCCAAATGTCATGAATATGATTAAAGATACTAAGACAATATAAGAGGTACTATAACCAAATTATTGAACATAATGCACTTATTCACTTGGCCATGCTCAATGATTCCTAAATATTGTTTATTTTATAATCTATTGAGACTGAAACTAAACTATTTGCTTTTTTTTTTCAGTTCAAGTTATGAAGAATTTTTATGACATGCTTTCAAATGTCAGATTCTATTATTGTGAGATTGTTTTTTTTTTTTTTTTTGTTGCCTTGTCCATGTTATGATTGGAATGTTAAATTTTCTATATAAAAATTTTCTTGTGCCCAATGACTATAGTATTGGTTCCTCTTAACATCTATAGGACGAGATACTATAGATTTAGGTAAATCAATAGGATCTACATATAATTTTTATTTGCTCACATACAGTAATGTTATGCACTTGCATCATAAATTACTGTAATGATTATGAGATGGTTGATAATGAAATTTTTATGGTGTTTGATTTGGCTATTATATTGGCTGATAATGTATGGTTGAAGTTGTGGATGATAAATTAGTTAATTAGTAGTATTTTAAAAAAAATTAAAATATTAAATTTACTGATTCCGTCTGTAGTTATTAATTTAATTATTAAAAAATAATATATTACCTTCAGATCTATTAAAAAATAAATTTAATGGTAAAAATTATCGGTGAAAAATTTCTACCAATAATTAGTGATGAAAAAAAAGTTTGTCAATAAATAGTTAACAGCAAAATTTATATCATAAAATTTATTCTACTGCTAAATCTAACAATATCCAACATTTTTTTGAGTGATGTACGTGTGACTGTAATATAGGAAAATAGGGTATTTTAAAAAATATGATGCAGCTGAAATTGGATTTTTACAAAATTAAATAATTTTTAAACTTGAAATTGAACCTCTCGATTTCTATCTTTGAAAAATAATAAAAAAAATTAAAATTAAAATTGAATCTTTTAATTTCTGTTTTTTGAAAATAAAAAATTTTTAAATACTTTTTAAATTGAAATCAGACTCTCTTATATCTATTTTAAAAAAAAATAAAAAATAAAAATCACACTCTCATTTTTGTTTTCATTAAAAAATTTAAAAATTAAAATTGCACCCAATGATTTTGTTTTCTGCTAAACGATTTTGATAGTTTAGGAAAAAACCAAAAAGGCAATATACTTAAAATTTATTTGTTCATTTATATATCTCCTATGAGGGAGAGAAAAGATCATTTTCTCTTATGTATATTGCCCAAATTCTTCTTCACTGGATCACTCTAAGAGATTTGGTTATTGGTCTAGAACTTTAGGGTCTTTTAAATTGATAGCACAATTATTTATTAACAAGTGGAAGAATTAGGGCTGCATTAAAAATAAAAATAAAAATAAAATAAGTTTGTCAATTCAAAATATATGATAGGTCGAATATATACATGAAAAATGATTACAATATATTTAGACAAAGATAACCTTATTTTTTACAGAAAAGAAGTTCATGATGTATAAAATAAAAAATAAATTATTTTTTGAGGAATCGTCTGTGTTGAGAGCATAAATTCCATATTAGTTAGTTTATCTCATTTAATTATATAATATATGTAAAATATTTATAACATTAGTTAACAAATGTGACAATATGTCTCTCTCTAAGGATATTAAAAACAAAACAACGTTCAAAACAATATTTTTCCAGTAATTCGAATGTTATATGTCAAAATCATGTCATTGCTAGTTTTCATGTTGAAGAGGTTGATATGATCTTTTCTTCTTTTAATTAGTAGCAGATTTTTCAGCAGCTTTATCATAATATGCATGATGATCTATCTCTTTTCCTATACTACTTTTTTGTTTTGTTTTTTCTTTTCTTCTTTTGTCCTTTTTGATAAAATGGGAAGGATAAAAATTTAGTGGTGAACAACTGAACATCTCTTTCTATGTGTGACTGTTTATGTCCCCTCATCATATGATTGAATCCATAAATTCACAAATAAAATCTAAAAGAGATCGAGAAAAGAATGAAAAAAAAAATTTAGATTCCAAACCAATAATACCATAGCTTTCTTTTTCTTGTTTAAAATTTTTTTCAACGTTAATTAGGGAGTCAAGAAGAGAAACTTTTTATAAAAAAAAATGATCTTTGTGTAACTTTAAAATTACAAAATTAGCTACTACTTGTACCTTTATTTTATTAGCCAATTTATATTATACTATTTAGATACCATAATGTTTTTAAATCGTATTTAATGGAGTTAAGTCCCACTTTGGTCGGTGAAATTAATAAGTTGCATTGATTTAGTTCTTGATTTTTTAATTGCTACAATTTAGTTTTTTATATTTAAAAAAGTACACAAATATAGTCTCTTCTCAACGCCGTTAGTGAAATAGTTCAAGTATTGTAATACTAAACATATTAAAACGACATTTTATACGTTTTGACGCTAAAAGAGTACTAAATGATGTCATTTTAGAAAATATTAAAAGAAAGGGTATAATGTTCAAACCCTCAAACGACGTTATTCAATGCCTTTTTTAGCGCCAAAATACATACCACGTCGTTTTAATATGTTTAGCGTGACCAGACTTGAGCTACGCTATTAACGGTGTTGAGTTCTGACAACAGAAGATACACAAAAGACTATATTGATACATTTTTTTTTAATTTGGAGAACCAAATTATAACAATTAAAAAATTAATGAAGAAATTAATATGAGGATTAACTCTACCTAATGCAAGATATTTGTACATGGATATGGGCATAAGTGATGAGCCTCAACCTTTATTGCACAAATATATTCAATTTTTATTAGTACATTCACCTTTTTAACTTATGATTTTATTTGAAAGCACTTGCAACTTTTATTTTCTGGCCTCTGCATTTTAACAAAAAGAGTAACACAGAATCCCCAAATGAGTTGTTTTTTCTTGTCTTTGTGACAAAGTTCAATGTTGCTTTGCAAACCCTCATAAGCACATGAGATATTTTTTTTTTTCTCTTTTCTTTTCTTCTTTTCCCTTCATAATAGGACAGCTGTAGAAAGAAAGAATGATGCTTTTTGAAACATTTGAGTAGCTTAAGAGATTTCTGCTTCACTTTTTCTTAGAAAATTAAAAAAAAATTGTGAGTCCCTATCATAATAACTATGTTGCCATTGCAGTATTTTGGAATTGACATTTATGTGGACTCTACCATGTATATGTATCTATCTGATTTAATTTTGTATTATTGGACAGTGACTAAGATTGATGAATAGTTTTTATTTTAATCTTTTTTTTTTTTTTTTTTAGTGGTTCATGAAATTTTTTATGGGAAATAATTGGCACGTCAGAAGTGAAATTAGGTAAGGGAAAGGGAATGACCTTGAGGGATATACCTTTACAGCCAGGAAGAAAAGGATTGATGGATATATTTATATATATTATTAACCACAATTATAATACGTATACACTAAAAATTAGTCAGTAATTAATTAGTTATTATTTATAAAAGTATATGTTTGATATTTTAAAAAAAAAAGATTATTGTATAATTATAAATAAATTTAACTATTCATCTATTATAAATTTAATTATTCTTGTGACTGATTATTTAATTAAAATATATATATATATATATATATATATATAATAATTGATTTAATAATTAATTTTTAATATACATAAAACTTTTAATTATCATTTGATTTTGTTTTTTGTATATTGAAATTTCTATGTAGTAGAAACAAGCAAATTAAGTTGTATTAGGAGGAAAGCATAACACTTGTCTTAAGAGTGGTGTTACACTACTATGCCAAAACATTTGTCATGGTTTTGTAGTGCATCAAAGGATATAGAGAAAGAAATCTAAAACCTTTTAATCTTTTTGTCAAGATGTGAGTATTGCTAAATTTTGGTTGGATTTTCATTTTTGCTTTTTTTTTTGTTTTTTGTTTTTTTTTTTTTTTGGTCTTATCTTTGTAATTTTTTAAGTTAAGGTAATTGTGTAACATTTATCTATCCTGTTTGTTTTCAAATGTTATACTCTTAAAGTGTATTGCATGTGTGGTATTTTAAGGAGGAAATATATTTTTGAGAGCATTAAAATTCTTAAAGACAATATATTGTGTTTGGACATTTAATCAAAAATATTTTCAAATTTCAACTACTATAAAATAGAGTATTTCAATTTTCACATATAATGAAGAAATTTCAATTTATTTCTCTTTTTAATTCACTTCAAAATGTACTTATATGTAATAGTTAATATTTAAAACTAATAAATAATAAAAATCAACTACATATTTTCTGAATAAAGGTCATTTAACTATCTTTTTTCGAACAAAATGTTTTAAAAATATAACTTATATAATTATCTCAACCAAAAAAAATATTTCGAAATTGAAGGGAATTTAATTACAATATTTAAACTTCCTTATATTTAAAATACTCTAAAAATTTGAAATATCCTATTTAAACACACCCTTATCTTATTCCATTTTTTTATTTAAAAAAAACAAAAAAAAATCTAAAACTATGCTATTAGGGGAAAAATCACTTATTTAATTTGTGTATATATATATATATATATATATATATATATATATATATATATATATATATATATATATATATATATAGTGTAGTAAAGTAGTTACCGGATAAGAAGTACACGTAAGGTTCTTTGATAGCAAGTTAGTAGAAGTGATTTTCAAAGATGGAATAGTATGTAAAACTACCACATTCTAACCATTCAAATTAGTTATCTTAAGTTGCATTACAAACTTAAGTCGCATCCTTCATTCTTTTGTCTCTGTCAAGACATTGAGGATCACAAATTCTCTCATTGATCTGATTAATTAACTAGTCATCACTCATAGTACAAACCTACAACTTTTAACTACGTAAAATAATAATGCTTAATGATAATCTTATATATGTACTGTCTTCAAATTTATTACCATCGTAACTTTTATATGTACTGTCTTCAAATTTATTACCATCATGACTTTTAGAGTAAAGGACAAATAGATTCTGACCTTTTTTTCTGCGCATATTTTTGTCTTTGACTATTGAAAGATATTTTTAAATTTCTGACATCTTTAAAAGTTGGACGGATCAATCCTTCCGTCCAAATGCCTCCGTCAGACTCAACGAAAAAGTCAGACGTGGCTCCCGTAATGCTTGTCACGCATATGCATGAGTCACATGTATGCGTTGCCTGGCAGACTTCCCTCTCACGCGTACGCGTCGCCATGAATTCAGCAAATCTTCATGAATTCTCTATTTTGCATACTTTTTTTCAATTTCTTTCAAGTCATTCTTTCCTTCAAAACTTTAAATCACTCAAACAAACATATTAAGGTATCGAATGGGAGAAAAGTAAATTAAATTTAGCAATTTAATAGCCTAGAAAGCATGTTTTCAATCATTAAGCACATTTAGGAGAAATTCACAAAACCATGCTATTTTAGTGAATAAATGTAGAAAAAGTTGATAAAATCCACCAAATTCAATACAATATAAACCATAAAATTGTGGTTAATCAACTTTTTCACACTTAAACATTAGCATGTCCTCATGCTAAACTCTTGTGGTTCTTCAACTAATATGCAAAATGCGTCTACCTACTTGGTTAAAAATGAATCAATCTCCAAAAATATATATGAACAAGTAGGGCTAAGATAGTATGATGATTTATGAATTCCACTAATTCAAATCTCAAAATGAAGTATAAATATACTTGCAAGAAGAAAACTCGTGAAAGTAAGGAACAAGGGATTGAGCTTTGAGCCCTCACCGGAAGTGTTTGCACTCTAATCTCTCTAGTGTTTGAGGGTCGATTCTCTCAATTCTCTACTAATCTTGCTTTCTAAGGCTTGCTCTTCTTCTGCCAATCAACATATATTCAATGCATGGATACACATATCAAGAGGTCTATTCAAGGGTTGTAATGGGGTTAGGGCTAAATTTAATTTACTTTTCTCCCATTCGATACCTTGATATGTTTGTTTGAGTGATTTAAAGTTTTGAAGGCAAGAATGGCTTGAAAGAAATGGAAAAAAAGCATACAAAGTAGAAAATTCATAAAGAAATGTGGATTTGCTGAATTCATGGCGACGCATACGCCTGTGTCACGCGTACGCGTGAGAAGCATTACGGGAGCCACGTCAGTCTTTTCCGTTGAGTCTAACGGAAGCATTTGGACGGAGGGACTGATTCGTCCAACTTTTAAGGACGTCAAGGACTTAAAAGTATTTTTCAATGGTTAAGAACGAAAATGTTCGCCGAAAAAAAGGTTTGGGACCTATTTATCCTTTACTCCAATTTTTATAATAATTCGTGTTTCTTTCTATTAATTTATTTTTTTAAAAATAGTTTTATGATATAGTATTAAATCTATAATCTAAATATTTAGAGTTCAATTTTTGTTGACTCTAAAAAAAATAATTTTAACAAGTTAAAGGCCTAGATAAAATATTCACACAAACAAAAAAATATTTACATAAAAAATATATTAAGGGGTAAGTATTGTTTTGATCCCTAAAATTTAGGGTCAGAATCAAAATCGTTCCCAACATAATTTTTGATTTAGAATCATCCTTAGCGTTTTATTTTGTATTAAAATCGTCTTTTTAACTTTTTACGGACAAAAATATCCTCCACCACCACCAGCACCTTTACCACCACCACCGTCACCTTTCTTACTCCACCACCACCACCACGACCTCCATTACTCCTATCAAATACTAATAATTAGATTTAAGAACACTAACAATAACACATTATTCAAATTCAGAAACAACAACATCAAATTCAACAACAAAATCAACACACAACAACAATGAAATAAAAATCAGAATCAAAAGTAAAATCAGAAGCATAAGCAAATTAAAGCAGAAACAAAGCAGAAGCAAAAGCAAATACAGACGTAGAAGTAGAAGAAGAAACAGATACAGATGCAGATGCAGAAGCAGAATCAGAAGTAGATGCAGAAGAAGAAGCAGATGCAGAAGTCGAAGCAGAAAAAGAAGCAGATGTAAATGGTGAAGCAAAAGAAGAAGCAGATGCAGATGCAGTCGGAAGCACATGCAGAAGAAAAAGTAGATGCAGAAGTCGAAGCAGAACCACTGGCGCCGCCTGTGCCTCTTTCCCTTCCGTCACTGCCTCGCGCTTCGTCCTTTCTCCTTCCTCGCACGCCACCCACCGCAGAACGAGCCAAGCTCTCTCCCTGATTTCCGACGGCGACGACGGCTCCAAGTTTCGCCGATGCCGTCCCCCCTCCCCTTCCCTCCTTACCCCTCTCCCTTTCCCCTTTTCGTCCCCCCTCCCCCGCGTCGTTTCCCCTTTTCCTTTCTCCCCTCCCCCTCGCGTTCTTTTCCTTTTTTTTATTTTATAAATTTTATTAAAAATGACGATTTTAATACGAAATAAAATGTTAATGATGATTTTAAAATTTCGTTAAGAACAATTTTAATTTTGACCCTAAATGTTAAGAACCAAAACAATACTTACCGCATATATTAAAGATATATTGTTTAATTATCTATGTAGTTTTTATTATCTACTTAAATATTTAGAAGAAGACTTTTTATGATAGTATATACTTTAATTTCATTCTAAAAATGGTAAGTTTCACCTTTGTACGGTGAAAGCTTTTGTACTTTTAGTACTAAATATATATAAAATATACTATTTCTTTTTTATTATTATCAAATTAAAATATATAAGCAGCAACAATATAATCAACTCATTCAAATAACCGCCTATTTGTGGACTATTAAAATCTAAATTCTTTATTTTTTGGCTACATTAAAAAAAAACCGAAATTAAGAGATAAAAATTAAAAGACAAAAAATAAGATATTAAAACTAAATTAAATTTTTATATTATATATTTGGTATAAATTAAAGTGTATGAAACTAAATTATACATGTTTTAATATCTTATTTAGTTCAAGATAAATATAAAGATGAAATAAAAATATTTACTAAAATATCTTTAGTTATTAAAGAAAATATTGTTAAGTTTCTGTCTCTAAAAATTTTAATTCCTTATATCTTTACTTTTTAAAAATACTAAAAGAACCAAAATTTTGTATCTTAAAATTAAAATTTTAATTTCAGTCTCTAACCATCAAATATAATAACTAATCCCAATCTCAGCTTCAATCTCTAAAAATAAATACTATGTTAAAAAACTATATAATGAAACACAAAAATCATCAGAGTCAAAACAATTTTTATTATAAGGATTTTAATACGGACCATATCACGAATTCATCTCTCCTAAAAGCTTAAAACTAACAATTATGCAATGCAAGCATAAACGAATTGTTATATATGCAATAGAACTCTTCAAAAATAGATTCAACTACCATTATTGAAATGATTAGATCCATAATCGCTATTGTACAGCAAAGAAAGAATTACAGCAAGAAAAGAAATATGATTGGGAAGATTACTTAGTTAGGAGAAGAGCACGATTTGCTTCAAAATATCGCAATTAAGTGGTTAGCCCTTGTGAAATTCATGCAAACAATGTAACCTACACTCAATAAAATATATGAAGCGTGCAACACTTTGCAATTAAAAATTATTAAATATTTAAATCCCAAAGTAGTAGTATATATAGTTATTAGCACAGTCATGATTATTGATCTCTCTAGTCTCAATACACGTGAGTTTGAAGTTTAAAACCTATAGAGAGAGAGAGAGAGAGGGTATTATGTGAAGTGGAAGCAAAATTGTTTGTGTTGTTTGATAGAATAAAAGGTTATTATGATGATTACCTTGTGAGTGAAGTAAAATATAACGAAAAAGACAAGAATTGAGTCAAAGACAAGAAGACCAACCATCCCTCTCTGTCTCTTTGATTTTGTGTTAGGGAGGTCCCCCTCCAATCCGTTTTCCACTCTATCTACCCATATCAACCAACAAACTAAATCTTTTTTTTTTTTTTTCATTTATTCATATAGAAATCATGTTTTACCGCTCAAATTCTAAATTATTAACTAACTTTATCATTTTTTAAATTTTAGTATTAGTTGTGTGCATTTTTCTCAACAAAATAATACATGTTGTATTATAATTTCTATGATTAAAAAAAATCTAAAATTCAATCTGTGTTATTTTAATATATTTTTTTTGTATAAATAGTATTTTATATGCATTTAATTAAGTGATGTCACTTTAGCAAAAATAATCTATATTAATTGTGTAAATGGTGCTGTCATTTAAAAGAACACATGTGATATTTATATTCATTAAATACATAAAGTGAGATTGATGAAATTAAATTCTATGCATGATATTCATATTTGAAATTTAAAAGAAACTCTTTAAAAAATGCGTTGGTTAAATATAAAAATCCCTTGCATTGGGGGAGATGTTTGTAACAATATTGAAATTCATATTTTAAGCAAACTCACAACAATCAATATCATCATGATCATCACCATTTCCACCCTATGAAGCCTTCTCTTTTATATACACATCTCTCTCACAAACATCATTCATTCACCTATATAGCTTTCTCTCTTAGATCTCTCTTTCTATATATCACAAACACAGTGCTCAAAAATAGCAAAAACCCTTAAAAGCTTCTTCATTCCTTGTCTCTTAATTGACAAAAAATGAGGAAACCGGATAATAATATGGGGAAGGACAAAATGGGAAATAACAACACTATTATTAAGAGCAAGCTTAGAAAGGGTTTGTGGTCACCTGAGGAAGATGAGAAGCTATTAAGGTACATGCTCACAAATGGACAAGGTTGTTGGACCGACATTGCTAGGAATGCCGGCCTCCAACGGTGCGGCAAGAGTTGCCGCCTCCGTTGGATTAACTACCTAAGGCCGGACCTTAAGCGCGGCGCTTTTTCGCCGCAAGAAGAAGATCTCATTGTTCATTTGCATTCCATTCTTGGCAACAGGTACTTACATTATTATTCTTCATTATCATTATTTTATTTTAATTAATTAATTTCATCTCATCCAGCTTAATAATTCAGTTCTTAATTACCTAGCTATGATATGATATACTATCTTCGTCCAATTTTGAGTGTCATATTTCTTCTACAAAATGTCTTTATATAAGATAATATATTTGTTTAATTTATTGCATCTAAACATTAACCTTCAAATTTCATAACACTACAAAAAAAATACTTCTATTGCCACGCTTTTAAAACGTGGTAAAAAGCTGAAAAAAAACATGAAAATAATTTTTTGCTATGCTTTTTAAACTACCGTCACATTTTTGAAAATGTCACATCAACTAGCTTAGCGATTGTTTTATCACCACGCTTTTTTTTGTAGTGGAATCATAATAACTTAGTGAGAATAATGTACATTCGTAAATAATAGTGGCTATTTAATAATAATAATAATAATAATAATAATAATAATAATAATAATAATAATAATAATAATAATAATAATAATAAAATGTACTATTTCAATATTTTAAAATGTCTCTCAACTATTGATACTTCCAGTCATAGAGGCTCAGTTGTTGCAATTATTGTAGTTAGTATTATAATAAGTTAATTATTATTACATTACACCATAGGGTATTTATGTACGAGCTTGACATGAAGCTTGTTGGGATCTATTATGACTACTACTTGTTGCGATTTATGCAACCAAAGTATTATAGTTATTTTAATGCAAATTATTTCTATGATTACTGGGGACTAGTTATTGTAGTTGTGTCATTAAGGGGAAAAATCAGCTACACATTCATTTTAAAACTATATTTACTGGAAGTTTTTAAATCTTTAGTTAAGGATTAATCCTCGCTGATGAACTAATTATTATATTTTTATTTAATTTAATTTATTATAGGGCATGCCTATGGCTATGCATATAGGGTTATTAGACAAAATGGCGTAAATTAGAAGCATGTCTCAGATTTCACCTTCTAGAAAACTCTAGCTTTTTACTGAATTAAAGCATACTATGGTTTGTTACTATATAATATTATTGAAATTTAATTATTTTATTAGTTTTTATAATTTCATAAAATTTATAATTTTTTTATATTTTTTTAATTAGATTTGTATACTATTTTTAATTTTATAATTAAGTTCTCATCAGTATAAAATATGTTAGAATTAACGATATATTTTTTACAAATGAAAGATAATCTTAAAAATTTAATTAGATTTTTTACTACATATTTTTTTGTGAGAAAATTTTTATTATTTTTAACATTTTGAATACGAAAAAAAACTTAATTATAAAATTAAAAGCATTGTAGAGATTCAACTAAAAAAAATAAATATAAAGATTTAATTACAAATTTAATGAAACTAATTAAACCTATTATTAATTAAGTAGTCATCAACACAGTGGTAGCAGACTTAGAAAATCTCTCACGTTTATTAGAAAATCATCAGAAAACCTAAGAATGAAGACTTCTAATCCTGAATAATAAAATATCAGAGCTTTATGCAGTTTAAGGGTAAAATTATTCCGAAAAACTACCGCAATGAAATTGAGTTATTATTAGTAATACCACGTATAATATCTGAAAGAGAAATTTAATTATCTTTTAACTTTTAATTTTTAGTCAGTTTTTTTTTAAGAATTTATTATTATTTAATTAATTTAAATATCTATTTTTACGTATTAATTAGTCAAAAAATTAAAAAAAAAATTATTTGTTGTTTATTTTTTTTTAAAAATTAAATAAAGGATAATATTTAAAAGATACCTAATTACACTGTAAAAGAAATTAGGTTACAAAGTCTATGATGTGTGAAAAATTGTATTGTGAAGAAAGCTAAACCATACTCTACCTGGTGTTTAATTTTATTGAAACAAATTTCAAAGTTGACAAGCATGTGAAGAAAACTACACTCCACCTCTCATTTTCTGTATAAACATGTTATCAATATTATTCGAAATTAAAGAAAACTAAAGCGTATGTGTCCAGTGTCCTGTCTTCCACAACACATTTAAAAAAAAATCCCACAAATAATAGTATAGAAAATATAGTAATTATTGATTCATTATATTTATAATAAATTTTGTAATTCTAATATAAAATGGTTTGATTATTTCTCCATGAAATACAGAGCTGGTGAATGACCAACTCATCACGAACCCTAAAGAAAAAAAAAAAAACCAAAAGACAGTTGAACCGTATTTTAAATAAGTTTTAAGAAAATATATACCGTTAATAAATGAGTTATGTTAGGTAACCAATAATTTTTTTGAACAACATGAACAATCACCAATCAAATCAAAACATACTATACCTCCAAATTACCCACCTAAATCTTAATATTAGAATAACCATCCGCTCACTTAGTAAAATGAACATCCAATATATCCACTGTTCACGTTATTTAGTATTTTCATTGTCTACCTATACTTTTCTATATACAGATAAATGATGGGTAATTAGAAAGATTTTTGTGAAGACACTATTTAACACAGTTTGTAAATTGTGTCAGGTGGTCTCAGATAGCAGCACGTTTACCTGGGCGTACAGACAATGAGATAAAGAATTTCTGGAACTCCACACTCAAGAAAAGATTCAAACTTAGCACCAATAACACCCCATCACCAAACAACAATAGTAGCAGTGATGACTCTTCATCAGATCCTAATAATGCTAATGGAATCATCATGGTGCACCTCAATGAACAACAACATGATCTCATGCCCATGTCAATGTGCATGGACTCATCATATTCTTCTTCATCAACTTCTTCATCAATCTCATCCATGCATCAACAACAAGCAGCACCAATGGTTTTTTCTGACCAATATAATGACCCATTTTCTATCTTGATAAATAATAATGATGTGCCTCAATGCTTGATGACCCAATTTGGTGGCATGGTAGAGGAGGGGCATAATGGGAATTATGGAATTATGGGGTCTAACAATAAAATAGGGCTAGAAAGAGAGTTGTCACTTCCTCCACTAGAAAGTGACAATAATGCCCCTATTATTGATGTGAAAAACCATAACAACCATTTCAATCATCATCATCATAGTGGTTGCTTCAATAATGCTCATCAGAAGGTTTCCAAGGTGGAGGAATTGTTTGGGTTTGGAAATAATAACAATAATGATCATCATGGGCATCAGCAATTGCATCAAGGGGAAAACTTGAAAATTGGAGAATGGGATTTGGAGGGTCTCATGCAAGATATGTCCTCTTTCCCTTTTCTTGATTTTCAAGTTGAATAATTTCAAAATTTCTTTTCTACCCTTTTTCCTCTCTTTCTTTCATTCTCTCTCTTTCTATTTTTTTTTTATCCTCTCTTTAAAAAGTATTATCTAAATATGATTATCATCGTATTTTAGACAGATATATTATCTATCTGACCCAATAAATAAATAATATATCATCACAAAAACGATGATAATTATATATAAAAAAAAATCATTGTATTTTCCTCTCATATATACATATACACATATAGACATACATACACAAGCAAGCAAAAAAAAAAAAAAGAAGAAAAACCTCTAGGTTAGGAAACTTTTGGCACCCATTTTTTCACCTTGAATTGTTTCTTCCTTCACATATATAATATACACACAAACCCTTTTGTTTATTCTTTGTTACCAATTGTTTCTTTGCCAGCTTTTAATTTCCAAATTGCACACCAAAGCGATTAGTGAATAACTAATCCAATTGTGTATAGAGTTAGTTGTTGTTGTTTGTGCTTCTATATATATGGTTTCCTTGTAAAGCACTTTGTATCACTTTTGTGGGAATAGCAAAGATTGGTGCAATATTAATAATGGAAGGATCTTTTCCGAATCAAGAGAATAAGAGAGAATAGCAATAATCATTTAGAAAGTCAATAGAAGAATAAAGATTTAGTTGAATCTTTATTAGTACATTGTGTATAGTAGAAGGAATCATGAGGAGATCAAGGAAGGTTGTTGTATGTTATTGGTTTAGTTCAAGGTATAATAGATGTAAAAGATCTTGTAAACAGATCAATAATGAGTAGCAACTTTGAAATTCGTTCACTTCTTTCCATTTATATCACTCTTCATTACATTTTGTCTTTTTAGTTTTCCCTCCTTTATGTATAGTTTGAATTACACAAATATTAGGTGATCAAGAATTTTTGAATCAAATTCAATCAAGTTACACTTATGTATGTGCGCACTTTTTTTTTATACAATTTTTATCTGTGTTGTCTTTTTCTTCTTCGTTTGGATCTTCTTTTTTTCTTCTTCTTTTATGTTTTTTTCTCTTTTTCCTTCCTCTTTTTTTTGCATCATCATGCATTTTCTTTTTCTTCTTTATTTAGTTTTTTTTCTTTTCTCTTTCTCTCAAAAAAATATAATAAGGAAATAAAATTAAAAAAAATTAATGATGCAGCAATATTCAAATCTTTATCATGGATAAAATATTTATTATTAATTCAGAAATTCGCTACAAGATTTTTGTTATTTTGTGCAATTTTTTTTTAAATTGTGGCAGTTTTAAATCCTCACGAAAAGAGTTGTGGCAATTTTTAAATTCTCAAAATTTAAAGTGCCACAAACTTATTTATGGCGGTTTTATAAAACCTCATAACATTTTTTAGTGGTGGTTTGTTATCTATTTAGTGGGGTTTTGAACTAATCTTTGTGACAGTTTTTTACTATTTTGTGGTGGTTTAAAATTTTCACAAATTAAATTTTTAATAAAAAAAATGGTCATTTATGTGGGTTTCAAATACCCCCACAAACCTGTTAATATTTAATAGTTGCTAATATAAAATAATTAACTGCTTTTATAAGAGTATTAACATATTATTAGATAACATGATAATGAATTTAAATAATAATAAATACACTATAACATTTTACGAAAATAACATACCAAATATAATCTTTATACAAGAATACGTTAACTAAAATTTGTTTAAAAACACATGAAATTGAATCAATCTGGCAATGCAAAAAGAAAAATAATTAACTAAAATCGGATGAGGATATTTGTGTGCAAGAAAATTGTATGGTGAGCAACATCATCTATCTTAACACTTTGTACTCTCCTTATAAGCTACAACGACATTCTGAACTCTCACATACATGCTTAGCAGGAGAAACTGAATATTCAAACTAAACAATTACAAATGGAATTACAAGAATAGACAATATACAAATTACAAACAAAATATAGTTAATTTCAATTACAATAAGAAATAAATTATGAATTAGTTATAATTACCAATACAAAAAAAAAAGAGGCCGAAGGAGAGAAATAGCGATTGTTACCTACTTCAAATGGCTGCGACGGAGAGCAAACTACACAACGAATGATGGAAAGTAAATAAACAAGATTGGACAGACAACTGGCAGCATACCTAAGAAATACAACAGCATATTTTTGGGTGCAATATATAAAGCTTACAGTGCCAAAAATTCAAAGATTGATATTAATAAATCTCAAATAATGAAAAGAAGAGGGGATTCAACATGGCAAGAATATATGTTGTATTTATTAAAAGCTTCAGGACATAACGAGCTTATAATATTCTAGTTATATAATTATTCAATTTTCTTATAGTGAAATCCATATTAACTTAACCACATTAAAAGTAATGCTGATTCATAACATTTTCTATAGCATTGAAGAAAGACTTGCAGTGCAGCTTGAATTAAGAATCAAGACTAGGAAGAGCCATGACACCATCACTACCCGAGTTAACTTTCTATACATTTATTTCTCCCCTGAAAAATGAGAAGATCTGGCTTACTCAAATTTAAAACTTTTAAATTATTGGAACCAAAATAAAAATTAAGATTGATACTAATTGTGAGCAAAGAACAAAGGAGAGAAGGTAAACCAAATAGCAGTGCTGACCTGACTCTTCCAATTGCCATGAAACTCTAGATTAGGTTCTTTTTCAAGTAGCCAAACTACCAACATTGTATAGATCAAGATGGCTCCTCTATCTAATTGTCCAAAGTTGCCAGGTAAATGACTTGGTGAATATCCATATGATTTTTCAGACTTTGTTGAAACTAACATTGACAATCCTGATTCTGCATATGGTACAATAAAGTTCACATATGACGATCTTTTCTCTCGTATTGTAATATTCCCAATAATAGCATCATAAGTCTTCCAAAAATAAAAAAAAATACAAAAAAATCAATAAGATAGCTGGTTGTATTTAGAACACATTATAATTGTAATATTTTGATAGGTGAACTTGGACATAATTTTTTGATAGGTGAACTTGGACATAATTTCTCATTGTAATAGACTTAGTCATATCAATATTATATCATAACATTTTTACATAGATGAAGGTAGAAAGAGAAGAACTATTATTTCTTCAATTTCTCTGAAACATTAGCTGACTCTATTGGAAATGTGTAGAAACTAGAAATAAAAACATTTAGATGAAAACCAAAATATGAAAAAAATTCTCATTTCTTTGTCATTGAGTGACTCTAGTGACTTTTAATAGCATTGTTAGCCCTGATTCAGTAAAGATAAAATGAATTAGCAGGTTTGTTAAAAATTAGGAAGATATCTATCTAGTTGGTTCGGAAAATGCATATGCATTCATCATTTGTTTTTAATCTTTTATTATAGAAGAATGATAGGTTCTCTTATATATCTTACATCCTCTAGACCTAACATTGTGCAAAGTGTTGGAGTTTATTCAAGATTCCAATCACAATCAAAAGAGTTATATTTTTCTGCAATTAAAAGAATCATTAGATCTGTTCTAACACATCTAACTTTGGTTTATAATATCCTAGGTCTGATTATTTTTTTTGCAGTTGGATATTGTGATACAGATTTTGCTAGAGATAGAGTGGATAGGAGAAGCACTTCAGGAATTTGCTATTTTCTTGGCAAATTTCTAAAAGTGTGGTCAAACAAGAAGTAGTTCACTGTAGCCCTATCTACTGCCGAAGCAGAATACATTGCTGTCTCATTTTATTGTTTCCAATTATTATAGTTGAAAACTCAGTTAGCCGATTACAAATTAAAAGTAAAAAATATTCCCTTATTTTGTGATAACAGGAATGCTATTAATATTTCTAAAAATCCTATTTTGCACTCAAGAACAAAACATATTGAAGTGAGATTTCACTCAATAAGAGAACATGTTTAAAAAGCGAATATTGATATTCAATTTGTTAAATCGGAAGACTAACTTGCAGATATATTTACAAAATCACTGTCTGAAGACATATTTTGCAATTTGAGAACTTCTTTGGGTATTATTTGTGCTAAATCCCTGAATTGAGTTGTTAATTATGCTCTATGTTTGTTTTTATCTCTCAGGTCGATAGGAGATAAACTGGACAGATGATAAATCTCTCTAGGTTTCCTTGATATAAGGCTGAGTGATGGTACTTTTAAAATAATATGGATCAAAGCTAAATCTTGTTGGTGGTCCATTGTGTTTCCTTAACACCATTATTGGACCCAAAAGGAGAAGTTCTACTATATAAAGTGTGCCTCATTGTTTTTAATAAAAAAATTCAAATACTTGTTTTTAGGGTTTTTCACCAAGTCAAATTAAGTTCAGTTTTCAATTTTTTTTACTTGTCTTTTCAACTGTCTACTTGCATATATTTTAAAAATCATTTATTTCAAAACACATTTTCATTTTCTTTAAATATTTTTTGGTGAAAAATACAAGCATTTATAGTAGTTACCAAAAGAAAATCGCTCATCTTCTCCTCCAACCTCCATTAACTCTCAAAAACTGCATTTATTAATCATTCATAAAGATGAGAAAAAGGTGGCTACATGAAGAGGCACTGGTACCTACCGCACTCCATAGAACCCTCCACCAAAAGGTCAGGTTCATACCCACATCTACATACATTCTCATTCCTCTTCACATTCCTCTCATATTCCCGAAAGCATGGCACAAACCAAGACAACCTATCACCGTCTATCAATGGCACCACCTAAGGCTGGGACATCTAGGACTAACACCGCCAAAGGAAAGAATCTCATGACAGAAGAAGAACCACCCTAGTTTTCTCCTTCACGTTCTTCATCTTGTCCTCAAGGACGTTTTGCACCCTCGAGTCGCACAACCAATGATAACCGTAGACCCTTTCTTAAATCTGTGAAAGAACCTGCAAATCCTGATCATGTTGGGTTCAAGTCTTATTTCGGTAACCTTCCACACTCTCATTTTGATCCTCTTCGATTCTCTTCTAGCATGAATTTTGAATTTCATAGAGTTATGATGTCTAACCGTCCTTTATGCTCAACCTATGTGGCTGATTTAAAGGCTTTGGCTAAAAAGAGGATAAACTTTTTTGAAAATATTATTTATTTGGATTGAAAAAATCTTTTTGAAATTAGAAAGCCAGTTTACCTTGATTTAGTTCAAGAATTTTATGCCAATATGTACTACCATGAAGAATCTGTTCACCCTTATGTTAAGGGCCGTGAAATTCATTTGAAAAAAAAATCATTGTTGAAGCCCTAGATTACTATGATATTGGTGTCAATGCTTACCTATCTAGTAGTAAGTGGGACAATGATTTGAGTATTTCACACAATGATGTTTTGGCCAACATTTATGAGAACATATCACTCATAGATGGTGTCACTCCTAACCACCAAATTTTAGGTCCTGCTAAAGCCCAGTTGCACTATATAATTACCCATATTTTGTTGCCACAAAGTAATTTTTATCAACAGATTGCATATCTGATGATGCGTCATATGTATGACTGTATCCGAAGTGATAAAAATGTTTTATTACCATATGACATGTTTTTGACTTATTTCTTTGAGCACTTTAGTGTTGATATGGACAATGAGACCCAAGAAAATAGAATTTCATCTCTTAATAAAGGTAGTGATACAGTCAAACAAACGAAGGAAAAAGGAACTAAGGTTGTAAAAGACACAATTGTAGAAGAAGAAGAAAGATGAAAGTATTCCTCCTCCATCTACTGCTGGAACATCAACTTCCAACAAGTACTTGGTAAATGGTATAGTCAAAGATATTTTGCAAAAATTTGTAAATTTTACTAAGCACATGATTAACTCAAGTCAACAAGCTAGGAGACTTGCAATTTAAAATGAAAATTCTTTGAGGAAATCCCAAAGCCGAGTTGAAATACTTTTGAAGTACATTGAATCTGTGGAAGATGACCAAATGATGTCTAAGCAAGAAGAAGAAGATATCTTAGAAACCAAAGATGAAGGATCTGATGTCTAAGTCTTTTGTCTTTGATGCCGATTGTGAAAAAAACTATTTTTTGATGTTTAAATTATGTTACTTTGATACTTTTTAGTTTGTCTTGGATAATTGTAATAGAGATTTAACTCGAAACTGATTGAACTAATACATTTCTTGAAAACTAACAAACTTTTGTGCAGAAATACTACCTCTCCTTGATAATAAAAGGGGAAGTGAATATGAAAAAATGAATTGTTGGTTAGTTAGTATTGTTGTTTTGCTTTAGTAGTAATGATCATATTTGGTTAAATACTTTTTTATCACTGTTCAGATTGATATATTGGTCTTATGATTGCTTGATGCTGAATGATGATTTTTTAGAATTGATAGCCTTATTAATATTTTCTGAAAAATAATTTATCATACTGGTTTATTTGATTTGATTGTTACATAAAATTGCTTGTATATTAATCTTGAATGTTTGGAATTATTTGTGAATATACTTTTCTGCATAGACTCTATTGGTGTTTTAATCACAAGTTGAGAAAAAAAAATTCACATTCAGGGAGAGCTGACAGAATAAAAGAAAAGGAAAGTTCAACTAGAAGATTGAATCATCAAAGAAAAGTTCATTAAACTCTTCTCATTTTTTTATTTACAATTCATTTTATAATGTTTGTCATCAAGAAAAATATTGTTGAGTTTGAAAAAACAGTAATAATTTTGATGATGATCAAACATTATAATATTGGGCTAAAAACCCAAAGTGTGTGAAAAATGTGTTTGGCTAAGTGTGCAGGCAAAAATTAGAAAAAACTAGCCCCATAATAGTTCAGACGTATAAGCACTCAACTCACTCATTCTTAGCCCACTCAACTCACTCATTCTTAGCCCAATAAATGATTGTATATTAATATCCAAAATAAAGAGAAGCAAATTCATTCTCCTCTTAACCCAAATCAAAGCAACCAAACTTAATCTCTTTTTTCTCTCTTCTCTATCCACGTGATTACTTCCAAGAGTAAGCAAGAAAAGAGAACTCTAATTAGGGTTCAAATCAAGAAGAAAAAGTGGATTACAAAAATCAAAAAAGAAAAGAGAAAAGAAGAAGAAAGTCAAAAGATAAGGCTCAAAAGCAAAAATCAAATCCAAAGGTGAATTAGAAAAATTATTTTCTTCTTTGTGCTTCATTGTTGCTTGTTTAGAATGCTTTTCTCCTTCACACACTGAACAGAAAACTTGAAGAAAATGGAGGTTACTAAGCCCTGCTACAAATAAAGGGTCAAAAACTAAACTTGGAGCCAAAGTATTGATGAATGGCTCATATTTTTGAAGAAATTTGAAAAAAGAAGAAAGAGAAACAGATAGGTAAGAATGTATGTTTGCTTTATTCATTGTCGTTGTCCCATCTCTCTTCTGCGTTGCTGCTGCCGTGATATTTGGGAAAGAAGAAGTCAAAATTGTTCAAACCAAGTTTCAAATTTTGGAAGTTTTACTCCTTTTATTAAAAGGGTAAACAACTAGATATTGGAGTAAGGAATAAGCATATAAGTTTAGGTCTTCATAACTTTCAAGCTAACCCTTCTTCTCCTTCATAAGTTTATATTAAATTTTCTATTTTTCAGTGTTTATCTTTCTTTGTTTCTTTTTAATGGAAAAAGACAAAGAGAGTTATTTAGAAAAAAATCAGAAAATTATGTCAAACTCTTTTGTATATATTTCTGTTTTGTATTCATGATCCCGAAGGGATTCCCTTACTAAGTTGCGTGAGCACTTAGAGTGTGTTTGACAATCACGTTTGAAGAGGAAAAGCACGTTACAACTTCTTGAAAGCTTCAATTTTTGGTTTGGCTAATTTTCTTCTCTACAAACGCAGAAGTGATTTCGTTCACAAAATCACGTTTACAAGAAGTAATAATTTCTAGCTTCTCCGTTGCACTAACGGACTTTTAGAATTCTTATTATTTCTCTCTATATGAGTTTTTTTTATTATTTATTATTTATATTTTTATTAATTTTTTATTGGACATTATATATTTTTATAGTTGTGATTTTTGTGTATTATATTTATTATTATCTTTTTATAATAAAATTTATTGATCTCATTAGGTAAAATAAATTAAACAAAAAAATTAACCATAAATAATAATAATAGTTAAAAATTATAGCGTACTAAAAAAGAGTACTAAGAATACTAAACATATACTATATAAAAAATATAGAAGAAAAAAGTATAAAAAAAATATTAAATATGTATAAAAAAATAACATTATAATTTAATATCATGTCCTTTTAAGTAATTATCTATCTAAAAGTGATTTTAACTAATATTATCCAAATAATATTTATTTTATCAAAATCAATTTTGATATAAAATTGGCGAACATAAATCATGTTGACACAAACTTACTTCTATCCAAAATCAATTTTATAAAATCACTTTTATTCAAACTTCAGTTTGACAAACCACAGTCCAAACACATACTTAGTGATTGAAAGTTTAGGGAGTGAATCTAGCTTAGGTAGAAGCTGGGTTTGTCCCAGATAGGATTGGTTGAATCCTAGAAAAATTGATGTTTGTAAACATAGTAAAAGATAGTGAAAATTCCTCCATTGTTGTAGGGGAGACTAGATGTAGGTCACATTGCACATAGTGGCTGAACCAGGATACATGCCTGTGTGATATTCTCTCTCTACTCTTATTTTGTTTTACTTCGTTATGAGACAAAATAAAATTGTCTCCTACTTTATAAATTTCTCAGAAGTCATAGCTATCCAAAAGCAAAGAGTTACTCTGTTCCTGACCACTTCGTGAAGAGACAAAAGAAAATTGTCTCCTGTAATTTTAACTTGACAGACATAACAACAACTAAGTTCCTATTCCAATCAGAAGCGAAAAGCAAAAGATGTTAAAAAAAAGAGCCATAAATTCAACCCCATCTCTAGGCAATTCACAAACTTTCTAACTATTTTATATGTCGGTTAGTAATTTTGAAATTTTAGTAAAGTATCACTTGCGTGCGTTAGTTGTATTTGGGTTTGGGTAACTGATTTTAATGGTCAGTTATTAGAGATAATGGAAGATTATAGATAACATGGCCTCTTATGTGTTTGAAAACCAGAGTATATTTCGATTTTGATTGATGAATTAAGTCACTTGTAGTGGTTTGATTATTGTTACTAATTAATCACTGGACTAGTAGATGTCTTTAGATATTTGTTTGAATTGTGGAGAATATTTGTTTGTGGATAGTATCTGAAATTGTCTATTAGATAATAAAAAAGTACTAGTTTAGTAAGAGTTTGCAGTTTGCTTAAGAGTCGAATTATAATTCGGTGAAGAACACTGGGTTTGGATCATGGATTAGGATATCCCTTGGATAAGCCTGAGCAGTTGACTTAATATCAGTTGATGTGTGATTCATTTTTTTTTTTGGATTTGACCATTCGAATTATAAGTTCGTTTTGGTATAGAAAAAATCGATTACGGATAACTTGGTAACATGAGCGTGTTATAAGGAATTATATCTCGGCCGAGAGTATGGAGGACTGAATAACATGTATGTGGTTTTTGAATATTCATGGCAGAATGTTTGATTTTGATTAATTGTGTATTGGATGATTTATAAATCAGTTAGGTTGTGTTTGTTTATAGAGACATGACACTGAGACAGGGACACTGAGACACAAAATCGTGTTTGGCAGAGGAGACATGGACAGAGACAATGTGTCCAGAGACACTGAATTAGTGTATTTTGTGTCCATCCTGACAGGAAGGACACGGAGACACTAACAAGGGACACAACTTATTTTTTTTTTCTTTCATTATTCTTGTTAATTTTTCATAATTATATTTTTAATTGTTATATTTTTCATCTCAAATTTTTTGAATGAAAAAAAATGAGAATAAATTGAATTTTTATAATTTGTTCTAGTTTATCACCAAACAGAATACAAGAACACAAAATTTTGTGTCTTTGTCCATCAGTGTCTTGTCCTGTCCTGTTCTCAGTGTCTTGTCCTGTCCAGTTCTTAGAAACAAACGCAGCCTTAGAGATGGTGATGAATGAGAGTAATAGAAAAAACTGAAAGTAAATGAAAAAGAGCACATCACCGTGTTTCGACTTATGAACTTAGTTGTGATGTATTTAAAAAATAAAAGATATTCCCTGTACTCGTTAGAGTATTATCGCAAAATGTATGCATCTCGTCTGATGATCTATGAATGTTGTGTTGTAGCTCTATGCTATAGCTATTTTCTTATTTTGTGTGACGTATCTCGTATGTCCTTGAACTTATTTTCGTCCTCTATATAAGTCAGTCGTATGCATCTAATTTGGAGTTAAACTCTATTAGGAGATTCAAACTTTTTGAGTTATAGTTCTCATGGCATTTCTATTGCTAAGGTGGGTATGTCTTAACGTGTGCGCTATAGAATTGTTTGGGTTTCCTTTACTCAGCATGTATTGTTATAACTGTGTTATCTTGTATAGAAGACTTGCCGTAGAAGTATAAAATAGAAGTAATACACCAGATGCATTTAAAGAAAGTCTATCTTATAAGAAGGTATGATGTATTGAAATTTGAAATAAAAGATTGACATGAACAAACTAGATTATGTATACTCATTGTTTACCGTGGTAAAAATAACTTATTAATGTGATATGTTGAAGTTATCCGCCTTTCATTTTTCTTCTAAGTTGATTCAATTTTTTTTTTACTGAACATTGTAAACACGTATTTTAAATTCATCGGTTAAACCTAAAACTAAACCCTCTTATTCCAAGAGAAAATGAAGAAAAAGCACAAATAGGACAGCATGAACTAACATTAAACAATCAAAACGCAGTTGAAGAACAAAATAGTAATTACTAGCAATAACGAGAGAAATTCATTGTGAGTTTGGCTTAAATTGTTTAGATCATATGTAATTTTGATTCTTAATTATATATTAGAAATAATAAAATCAACTTTGTTATTTGATCAAAGTTTGTAAAATTGTGCTAATCTAAAATTCCTAATAAAAACATAGAAGTCGAGAATGTATTATATGCAACTAAAATTGTGTACCATTAGATGATGTTATCAGAAAATTTGAAAGGAGACTTGTTCTCTTTATATATGACCTTGGAATGACTACTACTGCGGTTATTATTTTTGAGGTGTGGTCATTGCTACTGTCACCATTATTAGGATTTTTCTAGTCCTCCTCTTTACTTTGTCCATTTTGGTTGAAAAGTTTGGTTATCTTTTGAATTTTCGCTTTCAGCGATTCATTAATAACTAATAGTTCAATTGTAGTGAGAGGAGGAGAAGGTAAATTGTTTTGCTTTTCTTCCATTGATTAAAATATACAAGAGAAAGCAAAAAGTTGAACAGAAAAGATGATGGTGAGGTTATATAAATTCGTGTTCCACAATGGGCGTCAAATGCTCTTGTGTGGTTAGCCTTGGATGGCATATAACTCGTCGTGTCCAAGGTTGAGCTTCTCTCTGCTTAGTGCTTGAAATGAATGAGGTATATGTTGATTTCAAGAGAAACGGCGCTGGCGAGCACCTGCAAAGACAACTCCAACGCTCAAGTTAGTAAAAGTGAAAAATGAGTATAATGCAATTCAGAATGAATAACATACTTTTTACATAATTAAGGTTTTGTATTTATAGAGTGTTATCTTTTCAGAGTAGTTGAGACATTTTCATGATCTTTCGATAACCAACCTTAATCTGTTGTTGAGTGGGTTGGTTGTATGTTAAGGGCAAGATTTTTTCTAACTGAAAATAAACCACGTCTATTATTGTATTTGAATTTCAATTATAGGCATAACTAGATCGGATTGTGACTAACGGATCAAAAGCAAAATTAAAAAAAAATTAATTCGTTAAATTTATTTCATATTTCAGTTAGGGTATATAGTATTTATATATTGCTCTTTTGATCAATTCCATATTTGTTATTATTAAGTACATTCAATAAATAAAAAATTGAATTGATACAGATACAATTGTTTAGTAGATAAAGT
Source organism: Arachis ipaensis (assembly GCF_059453495.1). NCBI lineage: Eukaryota > Viridiplantae > Streptophyta > Magnoliopsida > Fabales > Fabaceae > Arachis > Arachis ipaensis. Next base: position 131,880,243 of record NC_142443.1, on the reverse strand, counting down.
GAAATAATTCATATAGCAACCGAATCTTGTTTTTAAAATATGAATACAACTTTTTTCCGATAACAGATCAAGATTAAAATCAGCTCATGCATTTGGCTTAGGTTTGCAGAAGGCTGCCGATCTACTAGAACTTCTCAATATGTTTTATGAAGATAGAGAACGAAGAATGTTGGGAAAAAAAAAGCAAATGATAATACAAAATCAAAAATGCAAATGATGTTAAAGTCAATGAAAAGGAATGATGAGGACTAACAGATGATCAACATGTTTTTTAATTTTTTTCGTATATCTAAATTAATATTAGGGCAATTTACTTATTTAAATAAAATGGTCGAAACTTTTACCTAAATGTGCAAAACGGATTGTTGTTACGTGCATGTGCAAAAACCCTATTCTATGTAATCCGTGGCAGGCTGGGACGGTTTATGGAGAAACTGAATTGCTTGTAAACCGTGGGAGGTTCCAGCAGTTTATGAAGGTGGCGTGGAAGGCATAAACCGTGGTAGGTTACCACGGTTTATGAAAAAGGTGAACTGGTCATAAACCCTTGTGGATTACAACAGTCGCGGCATAACTGTGTTACAATGGAGTATTAGGAAAGAAAAAACAAATATTTCTACCAATTGTTTTTAAAATAAAAAAGGTATATAAAAAATACAAAAAAAATAAATATAACAATTTTGATTTTAAAACCAAAAGTGCCTCACTATTCCTAACAATGGATTATGTGACAATGAATCTAATAAAATCCCACCCAAAAAATGACAATAATCCTTTTGTGAAGAAAAGAACGCATCATGGGTTAATAAGTGTCTTATTTTAATTTTATATGCACTTATTTTAATTTTATAACAGTAGAGAATTAAAGGTGACTTATAGGAATGATGACAAAAATCACACAAGCGCCTCACCAGTTTTTTTTCTATAATTTTAATTTTTCTTCAAGTATTTTTTTAATTATAAATTAAAAAAACAAGCCATATTTAACAATGGCAACCATTATTATAGTCTCAAAAAAATATACAGCTACACCGAAATAAATATTTAACAAGATTTTTTTAATTATAAATTAAAAAAATAACTATTTCCCAAAAATAAAATACAACTTATTCCTGTGTACTCTTATGTATTCTGGAGACGATAATAATAGTTACTATTGTTAATTTTTCAATCTGACATATTTGAAGTGGATTATTTTTAGAAAATAGTTATTTTTTTAATTTATAATTAAAAAAATTCTTGTTAAATATGACTTATTCTGATGTACCTATGTATTTTTGGAGACGATAATAATCGTTGCCATTATTAAATATGGCCTTTTTTTTTAATTCATAATTAAAAAAATCTTTGAAGAAGTCATGCTTGCTGTCTGTGTATTTTTTATGTACTCCTATATACTATTTGTAGATCTATAAACGGTGTGTTTTCTGGCCATAATTGAACCTACATAAACCGTTGTAACCCACAAGGGTTTATGACCAGTTTACCTTCTTCATAAGCCTTCCACGCCACCTTTATAAACCGCTGGAACCTCCCACGGTTTACAAACAACTAAGTTTTTCCATAAACCGTTACAGCGTGCCACGGTTTATGCACAATTCAGAAACCGTGATGGGTTGCCACGGATTACATAAAATAAGATTTTTGCACATGCGCGTAACAATAATCCGTTTTGCACATTTGGGTAAAGGATTCTGTCATTTTATTTAAATAAGTAAATTGCCTTTAATATTAACTAATTTTCCAGTTTTTAATTAAAATTATTGACTCTCAGCTTTAACCTTCTTAACAATTGTATGTATGTGAAATACTGAAACCTACAAAGTTTCGTTTCGCCTCTAAAGGAAAAGAATTAAATGACACGTGACATATATATAATGGAACCAACAAGGAATATAGTAGGTGTTTAGGTTTGCCTAACTTAGGGGGTTGTATACCCCAAAAAAACAAAAAACTTATAGGGTTATTGGATGATCTAGGTGATTCTTTTTTAGATGAACTTTTGTATCAAATCAGTTAATATTTAATAGTCAAATTAATTTTTAAAAGATAACATATTTTTTAAATTTATTCTTAATTTTTTTTAATTAAATTGATTTTTTAAAAATTACGAATTAATCATATTTGTCCTCTAATCGTTCCATTAATAATTTTTTTTAAAGATTGATGCTATAAAATATTAATTGATAACATATATATAATATCTTATATGTTTAATTGAATATTGACTAAATATATTTATAGAAATTTATTAATTTAGTCATTTTTTCTAATTACAAAAATCCAATTCTTGATATGACCTAGTGACTAAATTAATAAATTTTCGTAAGTATATTTAGTTAACGTCGAATTGAACATATTAGGTGTCGTATATACTATCAGTTAATATTTTACATTATCAATCGTTGACGAAAATTATGAATAAAAATATAAAATAACCGAAAAACAGATATAATTAATTTGTAATTTTTAAAGAATCAATTTAATTAAAAAAAAATTTTAAAAACGAATTTAAAAAATATTTTATCTTTCAATAACTGATTTGATTATTAATCCAGAAAAATAATATACAAGGTTTGTATTTTGAAAGGTCACGTGAAAAATACGGATTATGAAAGTTGAGAAATTAAGATGAATTGCCGACCAATTAACAAAAACATTGTATCACCATTTCACAAATGCTTTCTCACACGTCTCTGTGATGTAACTGATGTTCACGATGCAAGATAGCCGAGAACCATGTTTTCCTGAATTTTTAGATTATATTTAATTTGTGTTTGATTGGATTAATTTTTGCAGTAATAATTATATCTAGAATTTATTTTGTAAGAATTTATTTTGAGATAAATTTATGTTTAATATTTTTTAAATGATTTTGACACAATTTGTTAGAATATTATAAAAAATAAAAATACAATTAAAAGGGACAATTCAAAATTTCAAATACAGTCGTCTATAACATAGCGTTTGTTTTGAGGTATTGAGACAGAGACTGAAACTCAGTATCATGTTTGTTGGTTCAGAGATTGGTATTAAAATTTCTGTCTCTATCTCTACAATTTCAGTATTTCAGTACCTCCAAAAAGTAGGGACACAGGGGACTAAAATTTTTAGAGATAGAAACTGAAACTTTAATAATATTTTATATCTAAAATACCCTCATTTCAACTAATTAATTCTAATTTTACCCTTTGTGTAAATTAAATTGGAGTTTCATTCTTGTTTTAATTTCTATCTCCCATTTTGCACCAAACAGAATACTGAAATTTATTTCAATCTCTGTGTCTTAATCTCTATCTCTCCATCTCAGTCTTTTTATTTCTATCTCTCCACCAAACGTTACCTAACGTTTTGAAAAACATATGTGGATATTCCAAGACAGGTGTAAATTGTGCTTACATGATAATGTAATTTCTTAGGTTCAACCATTTTAAAAGAAACATGCTAAACCGGTTTGTGAAAATCAAGCCTATAACTTGGACTTTTTATTGAAATAAATATAAAATAAATTTAATTCTCAAAATATGCACAAGAGAAAAATCTCTTAAAATACGCTTGGACACCATTTCATTTCGTGTCATTCCCATGTGAATTGGAAAGAACCAAATCATTGCCTCCTTCTGCGAAAGGTATTTAAATTTTCTAAATTTTAAATTTTTATTTTAAAAGATAAAGTATTACCTCTTATTTTTAAATAATTTTTTTATATATTTTTTTAATTTTAATTATAAAATAAATAAAAAAAATTAATTTTTTTAATAAAATTTAAAAATCTAAATTCTCACGAGATAGAGAAATGGACAAATTTTTTTTTTCTTTTTAACAAGTTTTTTGAATTATAAATTATTTATAAATATAATTAAATAGTTTTTATAAATAAACTAAATAAATTGATGAGTAAAGTATTGTTTTTGTCCCTAACATTTGGGGTAAGTTCTATTTGTGTCTCTAACGTTTAAATTGTCCTATTTGTATCCTTAACGTTTATAAAAGTGATTCAATGTTATTCTACTATCAATTATATTAACAAATCAGATTATATTTTTCAATTATTCTCACTTAGATGTATTCATTCTCAATTAGGTTTCACTTGAAAGTGATCGATTTTAATATTATACCCATTATTTGTGTTTAGATTCAATTATGTGCCTAGAAAAGTGAATTATATAAATGTTGTAGGAATTAGTTTCAACATTTAATTTGATGAGCTATTTTTCAGAGTAGATCATCGATTCTATCCCAGACATTTGTATTCTAACTTCAAGAAGAGATTTTTAAAACTCAAACTAAAGCGCTTATGATGTGTTATTGACAGCAGGATAATATTGAATCACTTTTTCAAACATTAGAGATACAAATAGGACAATTTAAACGTTAGGGACACAAATAGAATTTACCCCAAACGTTGGGACAAAAACGATATTTTACTCTAAATTGATTATTTACTAAAATATGTACTTTCTAAAAATATTTGCATTTTTCTCTTTTATTACTTATATTCAATCCAAATTTTGAATTTTAAAACATTGTAATTTAAACTATATTAAATTAAAAGCTTAACACTTAATATTTGTATTATAAAAAGTAATTTTGTTTCGATAGAAAATTTAAGAAATACATACTTAATATGTAATTTATTAAAACCTTTTTATATAAATTTGAATTTTCTAAAAATAACATGTTACTTGCTAAAGGATATTTTTTTTTCTCTTTTTAATAGAATTAATTTTTTAAAATGTTTTATTCAAACATCTTTATAATTTTTGAAAAGGTAATTTCTCAAATAAAAAAATACATTTTCTTTCAAAAATATCAATTCAAACAAATACTAAACAATGTGTATATTGTAAGAACAAAAGATAATAAAAGTTACACAGATTAAATTGATCATAATTAGCTATTAATAAATTTCTAAAAAATATGACGATTATAACTAATAATAAAAGGAGCCACTCAGATAAAGATACCTAAAACGTCATTTTTTAAAGATGTTTTTTAATAATTAAAATTTAATACATATAATCGATTAAATCGTGTTATTTTTGTCAAAATTAGGCTAGACAAATTGATTTGATCGAAAAAAATAGTGAATCAAATGTTAAACTGGTCTAAATTAATATTATTTTTTATAGAAAATGACTACAATACCCTATTATAAAAAATGACTAAAATACTTCTATTATATATATATATATATGTTAATTTTGAGAATCCTAAATTCTAGTCTTTTATTTTTATATTATCATAGTGTTTGGATTTAGAATTTTCAGAATTAATATATATATAATAGGAGTATTTTAATCCTTTTCTATAATAAGGGTATTGTAGTCATTTTCTATAAAAAAATAATACTAATTTAGACCAGTTCAAAATTTGATTCACCATTTTTTCGCTTAAATCAATTTGTCTAGCCTAATTTTGACAAAAATAACACAATTTAATCCATTATATGTGTTAAATTTTAATTATTAAAAAACATCTTTAAAAAAAGACGTTTTAGGCGTCTTTATCTCAGTGGCTCCCAATAATAAAAGTTTAAATTTCTTATTTTTATATTTTTTAAATGGTCTTAGATTTTTATTTTTGATTGTCCACAATATTTCTCAATCCGACCGACTAAGGACTAATTCGTTGCGAATCTAAACTCCATTTAAGAGTTATGTCGCTATCTAATAGATTACTATATGTACAAAGCAGAATTTAAACCCCAAAAACCTACTTAAATGGACGAAGAAGCTCATCACTACTTACTAACCCAAATTGATTAAATAATCTTAGACTATTAAATTTATTGATATCAAAATTGCTATTGAAAAAATGAGGCCATATGAATTAAAAAAGAAAAGTCTAACGCACCTAAAGACCACATCAATAAAATTTGCTCCCTTTTAATTCATTTGAAATTATGCTAATTATGTTTGCAGCTAGGTAACTAACAAGAAATCCAGTCCATTGTAATCAATTAGCACTTTTTTTTTAAATTTTTTTTAGAGAAAAAATCAATTCAAATTATCATAAAAAAATCTAAATTCTAATAAAAAAAATTAAAATTAAAAAAAAATTTAAAATTAAATAAAAACAAACATTCAAAATATTTGTAAAATTATTTTAAAAATTCAAAAATAATAAAAAAAATTTGAAATGTAACAAAATGAAACATTCAAAACCTAACAAAAAATGAGATATCTAAGATCGTTTTAAAACTTTTTTAAAAGAAATGTCAATTCAAATTGTCACGAGAAACATCTAAAATTTAATAAAAAAAAATCTAAAATCAATTAATAACGTACATTTAAAATTATTTTAAAAATTTTAAAATTATTATAAAAATTCCAAAAATTACTTTAAAATTTTTAAAATTATTTTATCTAATAAAAAAAATATCCGAAACGTAATAAAAAAATTTAAAACCTAACAAAATCAAGATATTTAAAATTATTTTAAAAATGTTAAAATGTAACAAAATAAAACATAAAAAAAATTGAAAAAAGAGCATATGAAACTAAGCAACAATCATCAAAAACTATTAAAAATCATCCAAAATTCGGAAGAAAAAAATATTGAAAATATAAAAAAAAAATTCCAAAACTTCACAGAAAAAACATCCAAAACTAAGAAGAATTCTTCCTCGCTGACCGTTGTGCCGCGACCTTCGACAGGGCAACAACAATGGACATGTGGCAGTCTCCTCGGTGGTGTGAAGCGATGTGTTCACGAGGGAAGGGCACGGCGGTGATCGGCAGCGATGTTTTCGCAAACGGAGAGCCTGTGTCCCCGGAAGGACGTCACTGCATGCGGTCGGCGGTGCGCTCGGGAGGGGTGGGCGCGGCGGTGGTCTGCGGTGCTGCGTTTGCGACGGGGGTGGCTGCGGTCATGCCGCGGTTGCGAAGTGAACACAGCTGCGGATGCGAGGGGAGCCTGCGGTGGTGCTCCGCAGCGCTGCATTGGCTAAGGGAAGGGATGCTTGTCTGCCGCGGTGGTCAGCGGCAGTGTGTTCGCGAAAGAAGGGCGTTGCCCGAACACGATGGTGGTCGACGGTGCTGTGTTCGGGAAGGAAGGGGGCTGCGTGTAGCGTTGGGTGTGGCGGCCTAGACGTAGCTAAAGAGAGGAATAAAAGTTTGTATGTTTTTTTTTTCACTGTCTACTGTAAATATGTGTGAGCATGAAATCAAGAGATTGGCTCTTTGAAATTTTTTTTTTATAATTTTTATTGGGTGGAAACTCAGGTACAATCAACTTTACGTGAAGTTGATAACTAAGAGTCGTTAAATGATTTGATTGATTTGACTAAATTTTTATTTAAGGGTTCTCAGCTAAAGTCGACTGTATTTGAGTTTTCACCTTTTTATTGGGACTTTTTTCAAAATCAAATTTTGTAAAATTTTTAAAAAAATTGTTCAAATTTGTTGCACGGTAAAAACTCAGGTGCAATCAACTTCATGTGATGTTGATAACTGAGAGTCGTTAGATGAAAATTTAGTTAAATCAATCAAACCATCTAACGACTCTCAGCTATTAACTTTACGTAAAGTCGACTACAGCTGAGTTTCTAACTTATTGCACATGTAATTGTTTTGAGGTACTGAGTTAGAGACTGAGAGACTGAGACTCAGTATCGTGTTTGTTAGTTCAAAGACTGGTACTAAAATTTTTGTCTTTGTCTCTAAAATTTCAGTATTTTAGTACCTCCAAAATATAGGGACACAGGAGACTGGAATTTTTAGAGATGGAAACTGAAACTTTAATAACATTTTATACCAAAAATACTTTCATTTTAATTAATAATTCCAATTTTATCCTTTGTGCAAATTAAATTAGAGTTTCATTCTTATTTCAATTTTTGTCTCTTATTTTGCACAAAACAAAATACTAAAATTTATTTTAATCCTTGTCTCTTAATCTCTATTTCTCAGTCTCAATATTTCTATTTCTATCTCTCCACCAAACACTACCTAATAGACTTTCTCTTATTTCCGTTCTTCTATAACATAACAGTTGATAGTATTAGGCTATTAATCAGTTTGACTAGATTAATCGAAGTCGATCATCATACCTTTCTGATTCAAAGTAAAAACCAATTATAAGTGACGCGTTCAAAACTTTAGATAATTTGTCAAAAAAATAGTAAAACGGTCACACTGGTCTGGCTTTAGTGGTTAGTCAAATTAAAATAATAAAGCACAAAAAATATTTAAAAAAATATATATTATACAAAGAGAATTGAACTTTTAAATAATTAAACCTCTAACTATCCTCTAGTTTAATAACAGATTCAATTTTTAGAATTTTACTTACACTTCATTTATTTTTATCTCATAATTATTTATTATTTACTTTTATGTTATTCAAAATATTTTCGGTCTCCTATGGTACTGAGAATCAGACCAAATCAGTTAGTTTGACCGGATTAATAAAAATTGTAATTAGACTGGTTTAATTCAGGATAAAAGTCAATTATTAACAATCGGATAAAAAAGCAAAAAAAAAAAAAATCGGTTAAAAAATAATAAATTGATCAAACCAATATATATATATATATTAACAAGTTTAAAATAATAAAATATTTTTTTTAATATTTTTATAGATGAATATTTTTTTTTTTATCATTGATTGAATCTCAATTATATTTTTAAAAATATTGAACCTTTAATTCTACTAATTCAATGACTAATTGGAGTCTCAAAATTACAACAATGATTCAATCTCTTCATACGCAAAAACCTTTTAAAAGGATAGGTAGTTAAATATTTTGGTAAAGATGTATTAAATTTGCTCAAGTAACCTAAATGTCGTTTATTTTGCCCTATAAATATTCATACCTGGCCATTGAAAATTGTCATCAGTTCATTTCTCTAACAAGCTAGCCATAGAAATTATAATGGTTGATATCAGCAATTGCATGCTCTCATCAGGAGAAGAAGAGAACCATATTGAAATCCAAGAGAGTAATAATGATGAACACCACAGTCTTGCCATCACCAACTACACCGGAGAGGCACGACATGATTTGAGTGCATCAATTAATCGCTTCGTGGAGACTCTAAATCACTTCAACTTGCGCAATTTGGGTAGGATTCAATGCTTTAAAATATAGGTTTAGTTATTCTTGTTGGTTCTTATAATTTTATTGAATTTTTAATTAAGTTTTTATATTTTTTTTTCTTTTCGATTGAATTCCTATATCATGTCAGATTTTGTAATTAAGTTCCTATTGTGACAAATTAAAAACGATGAAATTAACAGAATATTTCGTTAAACAAACTAAATATGCCTAACACTTTACTAAATATTCTGTATATTTTAACATAATATTCCGTTAATTTTAATGTTTTTGTCACAGTAGGGACTTACTTACAAAATCTGATATGGTATATAGACTTAATTGAAAAGAAAAAAATATAAGAATCTAATTGAAAATTCAGTGAAATTATAGAGATTGACAGAATAATTAAACCTATGATGCATATATCTCTTTTATTTCTCCATATATTTTGTATTTTTTTTCTGTTAAATAAATTTTATTAATGTTAAACTCTTTTTACACTGATTTGGATACTACAGAAAAATGAGAAATTTTTTGACAAAGAATGACGACGTTGGATGAAGAAGAGTAAAGATTATAATTAAATTTGTTAGAACGAAAAAGTGTATAATGCACATGATATTTTTTTTAACTATAAAAAGAATAATATTCAATTTTCAATAAAAAAGCACTCTTTGACATAGTATGACTTGAAGAACATACATTACAATCTTCTAATTAATGCACCCACTATATATTATAAATAATGCAGGGTACCCTGCTAATCAAGAGTTGAAGTATGATGGATTGGGAGCATTGCTTAATTATCACATAAACAATGCAGGAGATCCATTTAAAGGGAGCAGCTTTTGTCTAAACTCATCAGAATTCGAAGTGTGCGTGCTTGATTGGTTTGCAAAGTTATGGCAGATACAGAAGGGTCACTACTGGGGATACGTCACTACCGGTGGGACTGAAGGAAATCTTCATGGCATTTTAATAGGGTTCGTTTTCTTTCTTTTTTTATTTATTTTTTTTTATTTTTATCCTTATCCTTTTTTCTAAAGCTATTACATAGTATAGAGTTCATCCATAAAAATTTCTAATCATATATACGAAACTAAACATATTACATGCTCAAAAAATTACATATAAAGCATATACGTAAAAAATTATATATACATTTTTTTTATTTTAATTAAACAAACCCTAACACTATGTTTCGTTTAAGAAAAAACAAGAGGAAAAAAAACAGATTGAAAAAAAATGAGTGAAAAAATTTATTTATTTTTTGTTTAGATGCTAAAGAAAATAGAGAGGAAAAAAAAATTTAGTGTGAATTTCACTAAATTTTTTTTCTTCATTACAAGTAAGACAATAAAGAGAACAATGTTATCTTTTGTATATTTACAGTATTATTCATAATTCTATTATTATTAATAATTATCAATATAATTTTATTTTAATAGTTTTAATATATTATTATAATAAAGATTAACATTTAAACATTATATATTAGATAAATAATTTAAATTAAATATATAAAATTATAATATTTATAAAATATAATAAAACATAAATAAATAAAAGAGTAAAATATCGTTTTTGTCCCCAACGTTTGGGGTAAATCTTATTTGTATCCCTAACGTTTAAATCGTCCTATTTGTATCCCTAATATTTTTAAAAGTGATTCAATGTTATCCTGCCGTCAATTACACATCATGAACGCTTTAGTTTGAGTTTTAAAAATCTCTTCTTGAAGTTAGAATACAAATGTCTGGGATAGAATTGATGATCTACTCCGAAAAATAGCTCATCAAAAGTTGAAACTAATTCCTACAACATTTACATAATTTACTTTTTTAGGGACATAATTGAATCTAAACACAAATAGTGGGTATAATATTAAAATCGAACACATCCAAGTGAGACCTAATTAAGAATGAATACATCCAAGTGAGAATAATTGAAAAATATAATATGATTTGTTAGTATAATTGATAGTAGGATAACATTAAATCACTTTTATAAATGTTAGGAATACAAATAGGACGATTTAAATGTTAGGGACACAAATAGAACTTACCCCAAATGTTGGGGACAAAAATAATACTTTACTCATAAATAAAAATATTTATACTTTATTTTATTATAAGGGTATTAATATAATTTTATACCATTATGATTTTTTTTTTCTTGTCACTTTTCTTTCCATCCAAATAAAAGAATTTTTTTTCTATTTTCTTTCTATTCATTTTCTTTTTATCCAAATAACACACAAATAACTCTACTTTTTCTTCTATTTTCTCTTCTTTTATTTTCTTTCTTTCTATTTTTTTTTTTGAGTAAACTACAATTTCTACTCACGAAAGTTGAAAACGCTGACACATCTACCCATAAAAAAGGAAATTATCATTTGTACCCATAAAACATGAGTTCCATATAACAAAATTATCCAAACACAAAAAAATCACATAAAAACCCCAAATTACCCTTATCATCATCTGCATCATCTTTTTCCCTCCACCACTACCACCACTAACCCCATCCTCTCTCTCTCTCCTTCCATTTTCTGAGCTCGTCGCCGCCGACAGAGTCCGTCAACTCTGCCAACTCCTTCCTCTCTCTCTCTTTCTCTCTCTTTCCTTCTGTATTTTGCTTCTCTCTCTTCTACTTCTTTGAATGGTTGCGTGATGTAGGTTCAGTGGTCTCTGGGTTTGTAGATTGGGGAAGAGCGGGTGGAACTGCAGACTGGACAGGGGTTGGAGCTCTGTGTCAACGAGAGATGGAGGGCTAGTTGGAACAGGTTGGGACAGCGGTAGCGATCAGGCAACGGCAGTGGCTCTAGGGTTGCAAAAGGCAACGAAAACAGAAGACGACGGTGGTCCTGGGCTCGTGGAGGTAAGGCAAGGGGAAGAAGAAGAAAGAGATAGGGAAAGGGTGGAGGAGGAAAGAAAGGGGGAAAGGACGCGGCGGCGGCGAGTGGAGGTTGGGTGGGACTTGACGGCGCCAGCGACTGTTGAGTGTCGCGGCAGTGGTTACGCAAAGGAGCTAAGAAGGGGCGAGAGAGAGGAAGAAGAGTGGAAATCGGGTGAGGGGGGACAGCTTGGTCTTTGCTTGGTGGTGGTGCGGTGGTCTCAGACAATTTACTTTTTCTATTGTTGTTGTTGTTGTTTTATGTGAAGAAGATGATAATGGAGGTATAATAATGGTGATGGTGATGATAGTGATGAAGGAAATGAGGTGGTGGTGCCTTTGAATTGAGTGATGATGGTAATTAAGGTTTAGGGTGGTGGTGTAAGGAAGAATTTCAGTGGTGGGTTTGGGATTGGAAAAATGGTGGTGTGGAGTAAGTGGTGGTGGTGGGGTAATTTAGGAATTTCAAATAATATTTTTAGATTTGGATAATTTTGTTAGCAAAAGTTTATATTTTATGGACACAAATGGTAATTTTCTTCTTTTGTGAGTGGATATATCAACGTTTTCAACTTTCGTAAGTACAAATGGTAGTTTATTCTTATCTTTTTTACATCGAAACAAAGACTAAGTGTAAAAGAAAATTAAAAAATTTCAATAAGTGTAAAACAAAATTGAGCAGGGGCCATGCATGAGTTTAAGATGAAAGAAAACATCTATAGATAATTGGATTAGGCTCGTTGGTTTAATTTAATTTGGTGTCAACCACTTTCATCGATCATTTAATAATTTGTTGGTCAAATATAGGAGATCAGAAAAGGTATTGAATAATAAGTTTTAAAATTAATTCAATAAAGTAAAAAAATACTCCACCCATAATAAATTACCTCCTAAACTTTAACATTAAGATAATCATCCGTATACTTAATGAATTGAACATTCAGACATTGTTAACTGTGTATGAGTAAATCGAATCAAAAGAAATAACCATCTAATTAAGAATAATCAATATAATCATGTGCATACTTATTGAATTGAATATCTAACATATCTATTATTCATATTGTTTATTAATGTTCTCATTGTTTTCCTATATTTTTTTAAAATTATATATCTCTTAATAATGTATGTGTAGGAGAGAACAACTTCCAGATGGAATTCTATATACTTCACAGGATTCACATTATTCAATATTCAAAATAGCAAGAATGTATCGAATGCAATGCGTGAAGGTTGCCACTTTGATCTCTGGTGAGATTGATTGCAATGATCTAAAGGCTTTACTACTTGTTCACAGGAATAAGCCAGCCATCATCAATCTTAACATAGGTCTTGTATTATTTGATGCTTACTCGTGCTGTTTATGTCACGCACATATTCATCAACACTTTTGCTAATAAGGAGGATTCTATTATGATTATTGCAGGGACAACTATGAAAGGAGGAGTTGACGACCTTGATCTTGTAATACAAACACTTGAAGAATGTGGTTTCACTTCTGATCGATTCTACATTCACTGCGATGGAGCATTGTTTGGAGTGATGCTGCCTTTTCTCATGAAAGTGAGTTAACATTATTATTATCACATTCATTTTATATCTACGTGTATTTTATTGTCAATGTTTTAGTGATTTATCGGGTACCAAGAGTGTTTACGAATTCGAGTAACTCGATTATCCGTCTGAATTCGAACCGAATTAATTAAATAATTCTTAAACTAATGAATATTTGGGTATAATTAAATTTAGAGAAAATTTTATTCCCTTCTCTTGCGAGATGCTAAAATGACACTTTCTTCTCCTCTATTTTATAAATGTACATTCACATCCCTTCTAATTTTTAAAAAACCTCATCTTTAATCCATTTTAAATATTTTGTGTTAATTAATATTAACTTTATCCATTTTTTAAGAAAAAATAAATTATTTTTTGAAAAAATATCCATTAACAAAAATTTTATTTTTTATCATTAAATTTTGTTTACTAAAATACCCTTTAATAATTTAAAAATTATATTTTTATTAAAATACTTTTAAAAAATTAATAATTAAAATTTTTTTTCTAAGATACCTATCCTTTAATAATTTTTTAATTATTAAATTGTAATTTTACCAAAATTTTTGTTAACAATTATTTTTATATTTTACTATTAATTTTTTATATCAATATATATTATTTTAACATTAAATAAAAAAATCTTACCACTGTTAATATATATAACAATTAATATATATTGATATTGAAAAATAATCTTACTAAAATTTTTTGTTTAATGTTAAAATAATATATATAGATATCAAAAAATTAATAGTAAAATATAAAAAAATTGTTAATAAAAATTTTGGTAAAATTATAATTTAAAAATTAAAAAATTATTGAAGAATATTTTAGAAAAAAAGTATATAATTATTAAATTTTTAAAAAAATACAATTTAATTAATAAAAAAATAATTTATTAAAAGATATTTTGATAAGCAAAATTTAATGATAAAAAATAAAATTTTTATTAATGGGTATTTTTTAAAAAAATAATTTATTTTTTCTTAAAAAATGGATAAAGTTAATATTATAGTTAACACAAAAAGTTTAAAATGGATTAAAGATGAGGTTTTTTAAAAATTAAAAAGGAGGAGAATATACATTTATAAAATAAAGGGGAGGAGAATGTCATTTTAGCATCTCGCAGGAGAGGGGAGTGTAATTTTCTCTTAAATTTAGCACGATGATATACGATCATAATTATTTTGTCGGGTATTAATTTTAGGAGAGAAAAACTCGAATCAACTTACAAATCGGATGATCCTTTTATTAAATAAAAAATATAAATTCTAATAATATATATAACTTTTACACTAATTAACCTAACTCTATTATAATTATAAATTTATCAGTATTTTGTTATTGTTAGAATATTATTGACTTGTTAGTTGATATTACATGTTTACTATATTTATATTACATTTTTAAAAAAAATTCTCATTTTTTCAATATTTTTTTTAATTTCTGTTTCATTGGGTACCCAACTATCCGAATCGAACCAATCCGTTCTTAATTAGTTTGGTTTGGTTCAAATAAAAAAAATTATAAAATTGAACCAATCTAGACCACTTACAATTTAATTGATTTGGTTCTCAATTTATCCTAAATCTGAACCAACTGACCTGCAAACACTCCTATCAAATACATTTTAGGTAATTTTAGATATACACCTAATAAAAGAAAAGTTCTTTAGTAAATAATTTTATTTATTTTTTAAATTTTTATTCGAAAACAATTCAGGTGTCTAGTTTAATACATTAATTTGACTATATAAATTATTTAAATATTTACATTTAATTTAAAATAAATTAAATTTAACATAGAATATATTTTACTAGTTAAAAGTATTATTTGCTTTTAAAATTTTGTTAAATTTATATATATTTTCATATGGCAAACTCTTGGTTCAGTAATTCTTAGTATTTTTTTAGGGTAAACTACGAAAATACATTCGAATAATTTTGTCACTGACAAAAATGCATCCGAATTATTTTATTGATAAAAATATTCTCAAATAATTTAAAAATACAACAAAAATATCTAATATTAAATATGTATTTTTTAAAATAAAAATTGCTTTAGAGATTAAATTTTGATGCAAAGCATGATTAGAAAAATGAGATATTTTTATTTTTAAAATTTGGTGATTTTTGTTAATTATATATTTTTTGTAATTTTTTAAAAGTATTATTGATTGTTGACAAAAAAATCATAAAAAATATATAGTTAGCAAAAAATCATCATATTTTAAGAATAAAAAATTTTATTTTTTCTAATCATGCTGGTAAAAAACGACATCAAAATTCAATTTCTAAAACGTTTTTGAGAATACATATTTAATGTTGGACATTTTTGTCGCATTTTAAAATTGTTTGAGGGCATTTTTATCGATAACAAAATTTGAGTGCATTTTTGTCAACGACAAAATTATTCGAGTATATTTTTTGTAGTTTATTCTAATTTTTTGTTGTCATCATTTGTCCAGCATAAACATTAAATTATCTTTAACAAATAAATTTTACTAATTCATGTATGTGTGCAGATCTTGAAAAATGTGGATATAAACTGTATTAATTTATGTGTGCAAATTCTGGTAAATATAGATGTAAAGTATATGTTTATTGTGTGTAAAACTCCTATAAATATGGGTGTAACTTATTACTGATCAAGTATTAGCCAAAAATAATAATATTTATGGATCATATAACATTATTCTTTTTATATATTCTGAAGTACTTATACTTTTTGTTCTTAAAATTTTGGTACCCTCAACTCAACTTAATTAGCTTTATATATAAATACACTGATTTTTCAATTTATCAAAATAAGTAACATCGATAATTAAATAATACAAAACGGATGAAATATCATTGTATTATAATCTTAAAATATGATGATTCTGCAGGCACCAAAGATTACCTTCCAGAAATCCATTGGAAGTGTAACTATTTCTGGCCATAAGTTCTTGGGATGTCCAATTCCATGTGGTGTTGTAATAACTCGTTTGAAATACATCAATAATGCCCTATCCAAGGATGTTGAAATCATTGGTTCAAGGGATGCTACAATAACAGGTATAGGTATAGAGTAATTAAATTTAAACTTGCAATTTTTTTAAACACCAAATAAAATATCTCTATCCTTTTTTCTTTTTTTCTTCTTTTTCATTTCTATCTTACAGCTTTTAATAAAATATATTTGGTAAAATTCACGTCCAATTAACTTCACATGAAATTGATAGTTGAGAGTCGTTAAATGATTTAATAGGTTTCACTAAATTATCATCTAACGACTCTCATCTATCAACTTCACATGAAGTTAACTGCATTTGAATTTTTACCAATAAATTTTTGGGATGAATTAAAATTCGTGATACAACGTGCGAATAATGTTATTTTTTTCGTGTGGTTGATATACGGAACATATCAAGTTTGATAATGTATTATTACGAGGGTGAAAACTAAGGTGAAGTGGATTTCACGTGAAGTTGATACCTGAGAGCCGTTAAATGAAAATTTAGTCAAATCATTTAACAGCTCTAAGATATCAACTTCACGTGAAGTCGACTGCACATGAGTTTCCACCGTATATGAGATCCCACAATAAACCACAAAATTTCAGCTTTTTTTTTTCTGATTTTGTGGCGATTTTTGACCTCGACAAACTAGTTACGTTCTCGTATTCACATGGCATGCTTGTATTTTCTTTATTGTAAAACATAATAAATAAAACACATAAAAGGGTGTGATTTGGTACAGGTAGCCGTTGTGGACATGCCCCTATCTTCCTTTGGTATTGTCTGAAAAGCAAAGGATTAAAAGGGCTTAAGAAAGACGTTGAGAAGTGCATAATGAATGCAAGTTACTTACATGGTCGATTGCGTGGTGCTGGCATTGGTGCAATGTTGAATGAGTTTAGTAACATCGTTGTGTTTGAGAGGCCTCAATTAAATGATGACTTTATTCGTAGGTGGAGTTTGGCGTGCGAAGGGAAAATTGCGCACGTTGTTGTCATGCAGCACGTGACCACTAAAATGCTTGACTCTTTTGTTAGTGAGTTTCTTCAGAGAAGGTTTCAGGCTCAGTGCATTGCAGACCATGTTGGTTCCTCAAATTGTTCTTGTTCGATGCATGATGGTTTTCTTCATTGAGACTACTTATGTGAGATGATGCATTTTGTCAATCCAACAATTGAATTTTAATATTTATTATGTGCTACTTCTATTATATAAAATGGGGATATTACAGAAATTTGATGTACAATTTTCTAGAGAATAGGAAGAATCCGATAATTGAGCATATTGTTCGATATATTCTCACATGTCATTTTAAAGATTTGACTACGTGTAATAGTACGATGATAGATCGATTAATAACACATGACATATTGACATGGACGATTATTTGTTACAATACTATTTGGTCACGTGTCAACTTATGTCACGTTTGACAATATTATTTATCTGTTATCTGCGGTGTTATCATTATATATAGATGGACTAAATTGATTCTTGAACATGCATTAAGTGATTTATTTTAATCTTCAAATTGAATGTTTTACACCAAATTAATCCCTTTACTAATTTGTTCTTATTTTTTTTATAAATTCAAAATTCGTAATATCTTTACTGATGTGAAGGCATTTCAAGCACTTTTACTACGATTTTCGACCTCTTTTATCTAGCCTATTTATATAAAATTGATTTCAGGTACGACTCGTAACAATGATTATGTTATTTAATAAAAAAATTTATGATATTAAAAGATATATTTTTAAGTCCAAATGTGTATTTCATAGGAACAAAAAAATAAAAAATGTGTATTTTGGTTTTGATTTCTTGTTAAAAACACTCGTGTAAAAAAAATGTGTTTAATCAATCATATAATTTTTTGTAATAACATATTTATATATTGTAAAATTTATCAACGTTAAATTATTGTAGAAAAAATCAAGGTTACGAGAACCGGACCGGTTAATAAACCGATAAAATAACTGGTTCACTGATTTAATGGTCTGACCGGAGTTCAACCGGAGTTCAATCAATTTAATTAAATATTAAATAAAATTATTTAAAATTCTATTAAAAATTTTATATATAATTTTAAATATTTAAATTTAATAATTTTTAATCTAATAAAATTTAAAATTTTATAATTTCACATAATAACTATAACTTTATTGAATTTGAATGAAACAAATTTTGTTATTTCATTCACTGTTAACTGTTAACTATTAAGATATGAAAGCATAGGGATTATCAGTGTATAATAATAAACTAGCATATTAGTATATAAAAGCATATAATCCTTTGACATTGTTGGACATCATTAAAATTAACACAAAATAAAAAAATCAGCAACAATATTATTATGAGTTTATGAAAGAATACAACAAATCAAGAATAATTAGAAATTAACAAAATATCAGTAATTCAGAATCATTAACCTAACCCAGTAACTCAATCTATTAACAACAAATTAACAGTACAAAACAAACATAAAGTCAAAAACAAATTCAAGAAGCATGCTTAATGCAGAGGAAGGGTCAAAGAGACAGATCAGAAAACCAGCAATAATATTATTATGACAGAATATAACAACTCAAAATAATCAGAAATTAACAAAATCTCAACTCAGAATAATAAAAAATTAACAAAATCTTAGCAAACCCAGAATCAGTGGACTAACCCAACAACTCAATCAGTATTATTAATAACATATCAACAGTACAAAATAAGCAAAATCAAATTCAAGAAGCAGTGTTTAATGCTGACCGGAGGAAGGGACAGAGAGACAGAGAGCGAGCTCGACAGCGACGGCGAGGGAAAAATAGAACTTGACGGCGACGGCGAGGAGAAGAGAGAACTCGACGGAGGAGAAGAGAGAGCTTGACGGCGAGGACAAGGAGAAGAGAAAGCTTGACAGCGAGGGCAAGGAGAAGAGAGAGCTCGACAACGACAATGACAGAATAAGAGAGAGAGAGAGAGAGAGAGAGAGAGAGAGAGAGAGAGAGAGAGAGAGAGAGAGAGAGAGAGAGAGAGAGAGAGAGAGAGAGAGAGAGAGAGAGCGATGATAACGACGCGGTGCTGCGGAGCTGTGGGGACTGCGGTGGTCAAAACAGTCGCTGCGGTGGCTGAGGGCTACGGTGGCTAAAGGCTGCGCGATTGGGGGCTAGGGTTCTCTGAATTTCAAGATTTGGTTTAAGTTTCAATTTTAGAGAAGGAGGAGTGTGTGTGCTATGACTGGGTTAGGGTGAGGAAAGGGATTTAGGGTTTTTTTGTTGTTTTTTTTTTCTTTTATAGGCAAAACGGTGCCGTGTGGAGAGTTTTAACGAACCGAAAATCCTTCAAAATATCGGCCGATTCTACCGATTCACCGGTTAACTGTCGGTTCGACCGATTCTGTGATGGTTTTTTGCCAGACGGTTTATAGACTTATTCGGACCAGCTAGGTGATCGGTTCTCGGTTGAACCGGTCAGTTCGGTTTAGGTTTTAGAACCATGAAAAAAATAGAATTAAAATTAATGCATAAAAAATGTTAAGAATATTGAATTTAAAAAATAAAAAACAATTGATGAAAAAACTAGTTTGGTACATAACATTAAATTTCAAGGATTAAAATGAGTCAATTAATGCAAAGTTAAGGATCAATTTAGTACATCTATAATGATAATATAGTGGATAATATGTAGAAGAATAATATTGCAACACGTAACACAAACTGACACGTGGCCAGATATTATTGTGACACGTGGTACAACCATCCACGTCAGTATAGCATGTATTATTGATCGACCCATCATCGTACCTTTACACGTGGCCAAGACAAAATGGGTGGAAGTTTTGAAAGGTACAAGGCTAAGTTGGTAGCAAAGGGATTCACCCAAGTTCAAGGATTTGACCATTTCAATACGTTCAGTCCCGTTATAAAATGACAACCCTTCAAGTTATGCTAGCACTCACAGCTAAAAAAAATTAGCACATTCACGAATTGGATGTCAATATAGCATTTTTTCATGGCGATTTGCCTGAAGACGTATATATGAAGCCACCACCAAGGCTGAATGTTCCGAAAGGCAAAGTATGCAAGTTTGAGAGATCATTCTATGAATTAAAGTAAGCTTCAAGATAGTGAAACTCTAAGCTGCATTTTGTTCTACTCAAACTAGTTCTACTCAGGTTTCACATCGATTCTTATTTATGTTGTTAATCTGATACTAGTTGGGGATGATTTACAAGAGATTCGAAAAATCAAAATCTTGTTGGATGACTTATTCAAGATAAAGGATATAGGGAGATTGAAGTTTTTTCTGGGATTAGAGGTTGCAAGGAGCAGCAAGGAAATTGCACTATATCAAAGAAAGTACACATTGAATCTTTTGAAAGAATAATCTACTACTTGATGCATAACCAGCATCAATCCTTATGAGTTACACATCTACTCTTTCAAAGTCTAGTGGTACACGTCTCCCTAACTTACAACCATATTGAAGGCTCGTAGGCAGGCTTATCTACCTTACCAATATAAGACCTGACATTTGTTTTGCAGTGAGCAAATTAAGTCAATTCTTAGATTGTGCCACAGATGTCCACTTTAAAGTTGGACTCCACATTCTCAAGTATCTAAAGCAAGCATAAGCAAGAGGAGTGTTCTTCCCTTCTCAATCCTATTTTGACATAGTTGGCTTCTCAGACTTGGATTGGGGTATATGCCCAAATTCCTGGAAGTCGATGACTGGTTATTATTTCTTCATTTGATCAGTACTAGTGTCATGAAAAGGCAAAAAGCAGAATATAGTTTCAAGCTCTTTAATTGAAACTGGATATAGAGACTTAGCACCTGCTATTAGAGAAGGCCTCTGGGTCACTTACATTCTCAGTGATTTCAGAATCGTTAGGAACCGTCCCATTACTCTCTACTCTGACAATCAAGCTGCACTCTACATCGCTGCAAATCTAGTCTTCTATGAGTATACAAAATACACAGAAATCGATTATCATATTATGAGAGACAAATTCACAAGAAGCGATAATCAAACTTCTACCAATTACATCAGCTAATTAGGTTGTAGATACTTTTATTAAGTCTCTTTCTCTTGGGTTGTTTTCTTCGTTCCATTCCAAGCTTGGCATGATCGATCTCTACACGCCAAGATTGAAGGGGGGGGGGGATGTTGGTAGATCATAATGCAGTAGAGCAGTTGGCAAAGAAAGGTAACTGAAGTGCCAGCTACATAGCAGAATTGAGTAGTTAGTTAGTTAGCTCGACAAATATAGAAAGTGGTAGTTAGCTATAGTTGACAGTTAGAGTAATAGTTTAAGGTGAGTGCTACCGTGATGAAGGGTAATTTTTTCCTCAGGTGAGGAAGTGGCGTGGAGTATGCCATTGCACGATGCATGGCATGCGTAGCATCACACGCAGACAATGTCTGCAGACCTCTTACTCATCGTGCAGTAGAGTTGTCAGGGATGGGTCAATTAGGAATTTAGGATAGTTTGGTTATGTTTTAATGAAGGTGATTAAGTTTTTGGGTTTTTTGATATTTTGTGGGTGCATATTTTTGTTACGGTGGACTTTTTATTATTGAGCTTGAAAGAAATTATGGACTTGCTTTGGTGTTTGTAGGCTATGTTTGGGGTTCCAGAACAAAAAAGGAAAATAATACATATATTTTAGGTTCCAGAATAAAAAAAATTAAAAAAAGAAAATAAAAATAAATACATATATTTAGGATTTCAAAATTAAAAAATATTAAGTGTTTAGGATTACATAAAAATAAGGGTTAAGTACGATTTTGGTTCCTAAGGTATAGGTCGAAAATTTTTTCGTCTTCAATTTTTTTTGCATATAAAATCTTCCTTAAGATTTAACTTAATTTTAAAATCGTCATTTTTACAAAAATTTTAATTTTTATTATTAAATTACTCCCAATTAAAAAATTATAAAATAAAAAAAGAAAAAAAATGAAAGAAAACCGATGAAAAGGGGAAGGGAATCACGCGGGGGGAAGGGAAAAGGAAAGGTGGGAAGAAGGGAAGCTTCGTTGTTCTGCTAATCCTCCTCTCATTGGTGGCCGCTGCTCCTTGCCACGCCTTGCCGCCGTCAAAGTGCTCGTGGAATGCATGGCCAGGGAGACAAAGAGGGGTGCCTCATTGCCGTCGCACTCCGCCATTGCCGCCGATGCTTCTAGTCTTCGACGCCGCTTCTGGTCCTCGCCGCTGGACTCCCTAGGGTTTCAGTTCTGTTTCTGATTTGTGCTACTTCTGCTTCTAATTTCGTCTGATTTTATTGTTCATTATTTTTTCTGCTTCTAATTTGATCTTTGATCTCTTTGTGTTTTGTTCTTCTGATTTTATTGTTGTTGTTGCTGGCGCTGGTGATGAAGAAGAAGGAAAGGAAGCAGAGATGCTTCTGATTTTACTTTTTTATTCTGTTTCTTATTTTGTTAATCCATTGTTCTTCTATTTCTGTTTCTTTCACTTCTGATTCTGCTTATGTTTCTGCTTCTATTTCTATTTTCAATTTTGTTTATACTTTTTGTTTTCAATTCTGCTTATGCTTCTGTTTTTTCTATTTCTAATTCTGCTTTTGTTTTTGCTTCATTGTTGTTACTGAAGAAGAAAAGAAAAAGAAGAGATATTGTTGAAGGAGAAAAAAAAAAAAGAAGAAATGACTTTATTGTCGTTGTTTATTCATTCAGTGTTGTTGCTGAGTATTTTGGTGAAGAAAGAGAATGGTATAATTGTTCGAAGGACGATTTTAAAATCAACTCGAACTTTAATGACGATTTTGTATGCAAAAAAAAAGGTTGGGGATAAAAAAAATTTTCAACCTATACGTTAGGGACCAAAATCGTACTTAACCCTAAAAATAAATACTTTAAGAGAAAAATGATACAAAATGTGTCATGGCCCAAAAAAGGAAAAAAAAAATAATACATATATTTAGGGTTCCAAAATTTAAAAATAAGGTTTAGAGTTAAGAAATTAGTGTTTAGTGTTTAGTGTTGATGGATTAGGGAGTGTGATTTATAATTTAGGATGTACGAGTTAGGTGATTGTTGACATTCATAGTGATTTAGTTGCGCATTAAGAGTGTGTTTGTGTTTGGTAAGCACGTTGGAAGTACAAGAAGCGCGTTCAATCTTTTTTTAACGCTGTAATTTTTCTTTGGCTAATTTTTTTCTTCTGAACGCAAATATGAGTTCATCATTGTGTTTAGCTTCTGCGTTCACTTCATAAATTAAAAAATTAATTGGCATTCTACCAAATTTGCCATCCAATCTCATCTACAATAAAAAATACCAAAAATAATCATCAGAATTCTTAAATTTTTTCATAGTTATGCTTCACAAACAAATATTTTTTAAATATTATTATTAATACTCTTTGTTAAGTTTTAATTTTTATCAATTATTTTTTTATTTTTTTATTAATAATATGGATATTTTTGTTTAGAATTTTTTTATGTTTTACTTATCTATATCATTGTATTTTTTAATAGAATTTTTAATATTCATTATTCATATGTTTTTTTAATTATTTTTATTAATACGTATTTTTTTTATAAAATTTTATTTTTTTATTTGACTTTGTATTTTTTTACTGTATATTCTTAAATTAGTATATATTTTATTTATTTATTATTAATTTTTATAATATAAATCTTAATAAAAAGATATAATTAAATACAAAAAGAGTACGAAAGAAGAGTATTAACAAATTATAACAAAAGAGTACTAATTTTCAATAAATAAATTTAAATTCTTTTCAAAAGTAATTATAGTAAAAAAATTGTTAAAATAATATAAATTTGAATAATATAAATTCATGTACTTTTTAGTAATTTTTGTCTAAACGTAATTTTGAATAATGTAATCCAAACAACATTCATTTCATTATAATTAATTTTGATACAAAATTATTAAACATAAATCACGTTAACACCAACTCACTTTTTATCAAAATCAAATTTGTAAAATTAATTTTATACAAAATCTCGTTTGCAAACTCTAATCCAAATACACACTAAGTGATTGTTGCCAAAATAGTTGATGAACTTGAGCTAGTGTGTATAGTGTAATGATACCTGGTATATATGTTTTATTTTAAATTTAATTAAAACTTATAATATACGCTAAATACGTAATATGAAAATAAATGTAGTCATATGTTGTGCTTATATTGTTAGTGATGTATATTTGGTTTTAGAAAAAAAATTTGCTTTACAATTTTTAAATAAGTGAATATTAATTTATATTTGACAAAAAATTAGTATAAATTAAATGACTTGAAAATAAACACTCTAAAAAAATTTGAAATTTGTAGTTTAAAAATACAATAAATTAGATTGTTTTTAGTTAATTAAAAACGTGGAAATATTATTCAACTAATATTAGTTTAGGGTGTTAGGATTTATCAAAGTAGATGTTAGTTTGTAATTTTTTAAATTAATAAATAAGCATCAAATTTAAAATTTGAAATTAAAAGATTTAAAATTTAAAATTTTTTAAATTTAAAATTATTCGTAACTAACGTAGGAAAGTTAAGTTTAAAATAAGAAATTTTAATTAAATAATTTAACTGTAAAAGAAACACAAAATAATTTTTTTTTTGTTAAAAACATAAAATAATTTAACACTACAAAGAGCATATTCCCAAAAACACACTATACCCACAAACATCTAAAATATGGGTTAATTGCAAAATTAATTGTATCGTCAGGTTCAAAAAGGGAGACAAAAAATTACCTTCGATAGCTTAAACCCAGCCCATCCCTTCTTAAAAATTGATCTGTTTCAGACAAAAAAACTCAAATAACTAATCATCATATTATATGCAAAGTTAATCCTAATTAATTCAGCATAACTAGGCCCACATTTCCTTTCAATTCTGCAATGCTACAGTACTTGCCGGACCAAGCAGGACCAATGCAAACACGTGTTTTCTTCTCCTGCTTCCGCCACATTTCAGCAGGTAAGGAAAAAAATTTACTTTCTCAGAGTAGCATAACCCATAATTTAATTAGAGTAAGCACACTTGTAAGTATATTATATATTTAGAGTTCATTTTCTAAGATTCTAAAAACTCTGCTCAAACAATCCTCACCTCATGCTCATGATTTCTGCCACCAGGAACAAATTTTTCAAGATGACTACACAACAACAAGGTGGTGGCAGAAGCTACTAGCTGGATTTCATGTCTGGCCTCCTATAATTACGTCAAAGTGTTTCTACGAGCCAATGCATTATTTACAACTTCTGGGTTATATTATTATGAGTAGTGTCAAGTAACTAATTTTTTTAGTCAATATTAGTCAATATTTTTAAAATTATTCTATTTATTTTAAAATTTACATCCTAAATTATAAATATTTAATCTTAAATCTTAAATTATAAACCTAAGTACTAAAGTTGGCTAATATTGACTAATTAAAAGTTAGTTTCTTATATTTTTTCTTGTAATTTTTAATTATGATGGACAATATTATTTTTTTGCACTTGAATTGTACCAAATTGTTTGATTTATCTGCTGTTGGTGGGTCCCCAATCAAATGGGACCCACAGTTAAAAAAAAAATAAAGAAAGAAAGTTGCTAAAAAGGCCACGTGAGAGAGAAGCTTTCTTTATGTTTTGAAAGAAAGCAACGAAGCTTAGTTTTTTGAATAAAAGAAAAAGCAGCGTCGAAGAGGAGAAGAATTAGGGGAAAAAGGGCATGTCAACTTTGATCACATTGACTTAGTAAACTTGCTCCATTTTTTATGAAATTTTAGTATATTATTCCTAGTGTAAAGATGAATATTAGGATATAAATTGCTAGTTGTATTGCCTTCTCTTTTGCCTGATTTGAAATACTCACTTTGTGGAGGGTTTATGTTGATTCCATCAGTTTTGATAATGTATTTTGTTGATTGTTGAGATGCCTTAGTGTCACTAGGAAGACTGTTTGTGTACCAATTATTCTGATAGTGGAAGATTTTTCTGGACTAGGTCCCGTGAGTTTTTGTCCCTCTTTTGGGGGGTTTTCTCACGTTAAAATTCTGGTGTCTGGTTATTTAATTTCTGCCATTATATTTGCTACTTGGAGTATCTTTGGTATTGCCTATTTAATCGCACAGGTTGTGAGAAAATTATTTCTGGTGCTTCCGCTGTTAGACAGGTTCTTGTTTTAAACCTGTATTGAGTTTTTCCCAACAAAGTGGTATCAGAGCTTTGGTTGTTTGTCTCTGTGTTGATTAAATGGAGAAAAATACTCATGGATCGAATATGGTCAAATTGAATTCCCAAAATTATTCAATTTGGAAGACCCTCATGGAAGATATGTTGTATAGCAAGGACTTATATGATCTTGTGGAGGGGGATAAATCCAAAGGTACAAAATCCGATGCTGAATGGAAGAAGCTGAATCGGAAGGCAGTTGCTTTGATTAGGCAATGGCTTGATCTTAGCGTGTATCCACATGTTGACACAGAAACGAATGCTGAGAAGATGTGGAATAAATTGAAGGAGTTATATGAGAGGAAGAATGTGTAAAATAAAGCATTCTTGATTAGGAAGCTTGTCAATATGAAGTATACTGAAGGTAAATCAATGCCAGAGCACTTGAGCATTTTTCAGGAGACAGTGAACCAACTGACAAATAATGAAATCACTTTGAATGATGAGTTGCAAGCCTTGTTGTTGTTGAGCTCTTTGCCTGATAGTTGGGAAGTTTTGGTTGTGACACTGACTAACTCAACTCCAAATGGGAAGTTGACGTTAGCAATGATTAAAGAGAGCATGTTGAATGAAGAAGCCAGAAGAAGAGAGCGAGGTTTGACTTATGCCTCCTCCCAGTCAGAAGCACTTGTTTCAGAGTCACGGGGAGAAGTCAAAGTAGAAAACCTCACAGTTCTGACAGGTCAAAGAGTCGAAGCAAGTCAAGAGGAAAATACAAGCCAAGAAAGGAGTTCATTTGTTACCATTGTGGCAAGCCGGGGCATATCAAGAGGTATTGTAAATTCTTGAAAAGAGAACAATTAAGGGGAAGAAGCGAAAACAAAGGTAAAGATAGTGATAAAGAAACTACTGCTATTGTTTATGAAGATGTTCTTATCACATATGATGAAAATTATGTGAATCTTGTTTGTGATGATTCCACTTGGATTATGGACTCTGGTGCCTCATGTCATGTCACTCTGAAACGTGAATTTTTCACTTCTTATACTGCTGGAAATTTCGGCAAGATCAAATTGGGAGATAAAGGAGTGTGTGATATCATTGGTATGGGTGATATGTGGCTTGAAACTAACATGGGATGCAAGTTGCAGTTGAAGAATGTTAGGCATGCGCCAGATATGCGGTTCAATCTCATTTCAGTGAAGGCATTGGATCAAGAAGGGTATTGCACTTCCTTTGGTAGCGGAAAATGCAAGATTACCAAAGAGGCTCTCATTGTTGCTAGAGAAGACAATAGTCTCACTACTCTCTACTGGTTGCAAGTAAAGTTGTGCAAAGAAGATGTGAATGTAGCTGATGATTCCTCTTCTGATTTGTGGCATATACGTCTTGGTCACTTGAGCGAGAAAGGACTAAGCGTCTTAGCCAAGAAGCACTCACTTCCAGTGAAAGGTACAACTTTAAATACTTGCACTCATTGTTTTGTTGAAAAGCATGTGGAGTATCATTTCATAATTCTGGACCTCATAGGAGATCACATATTCTAGATTTAGTTTACACTGATGTTTGCACTATGGATGCTAATACACTAGGTGGTGCATCATATTTTGTTACCTTTATTGATGATTATTCTCGAAAAGTGTGGGCTTTTGTTTTAAAATCTAAAGATCAGGTGCTCGATATCTTCGAACACTTTCATGCAAGTGTTGAAAGAGAAACACGAAGGAAATTGAAGTGTGTTCGAGCAGATAATGGTGGTGAATACAGGGGTCCGTTTGAAGAGTATTGTAAAGGACATGGGATCAAACTTGAGAAGACGGTTCCTAAGACTCCTCAACATAATGGAGTTGCTGAAAGAATGAATCGCACTATCAATGATAGAGCCAGGTGTATGCTCTCTCATGCAAAGTTGCCTAAATCCTTTTGGGGTGAAGCGATGAGGACTGCAGTAGATTTGATCAACCTTTCTCCTTCAGTTCCACTAAATGGTGATGTTCCAGAGAAAGTTTGGAGAGAGAAAGATGTCTCCTATAGTCACTTGCGAGTGTTTGGCTGCAGGGCTTTTGTTCACATTCCAAGAGATGAAAGGTCTAAACTTGATGGAAAGTCAAAGCAGTGTATCTTCTTGGGTTATGGTCACAAAGACTTTGGTTACAGATTATGGGATCCGGTGAGTAAGAAGATAATTAGAAGCCGAGATGTGATTTTTCTTGAAGACCAAACTATTGAAGATCTTGAGAAGACAGACAAGCCAATAACTGTTAGACATTCTGCTAGTGATGAACCTGGTCCTTCCACTAGACCTCCTGTTGATGGGGGAGATGTACAAGTTGATAATGTTAGTGATGATTTGCATGATGAACCTACACCTCAACCTGAGGTGCCAGATGTTGAAGTTCCACCTGAACCACCAGTTGAGCCTGAATTGAGAAGATCTACTAGAGAGCGTCATCCTTCTCAGAAATACTCTCCTCATGAGTATGTGATGAACACTGAGACTGGGGAGCCAGAAAGCTACTAGAAAGTTATGTCTGATGAGCATAAGGAAGATTGGTTGAAGGCCATGCAAGAAGAAATGAAATCCTTGCATGAGAATCATACTTTTGAATTGGTGAAGTTACCGAAGGATAAGAGAGCATTCAAGCATAAATGGGTGTTTAAGTTGAAAGCAGATGAAAATGTCTCACGGCCAAGGTACAAAGCTCGATTGGTTGTGAAAGGCTTTGAGCAAAAGAAAGATATTGATTTTGAGGAGATTTTCTCTCCAGTTGTGAAGATATCCTCTATTCGAGTTGTGCTTGGATTGGCGGCTAGCTTGAATTTAGAGGTTGAGCAGCTTGATGTGAAGACTGCATTCCTTGACGGTGACATAGATAAAGAAATCTATATGGAGCAACCAGAGAGTTTCGAGGTTAAAAGAAAGGAGCACCTTGTATGCAAGTTGAAGAAAGCGCCAAGGCAGTGGTACACAAAGTTTGATTCCTTCATGGAAGGTCATGGGTATAGTAAGACTTCTTCTGATCATTGTGTATATGTTAAGAAATTCTCTGATGGTGATTTCATAATTCTCTTGCTTTATGTTGATGACATGTTGATTGTTGGTCATGACACTAAGAAGATTGAAAGTCTTAAGAAAGACTTGAACAGATCCTTTGCTATGAAGGATTTGGGTCCTGCAAAGAAAATCCTTGGCATGAGTATCACTCGTGACAGGAAGAATGGAAAACTGTGGTTGTCGCAGCAGAAGTACATTGAGAAGGTTTTAAAGAGGTTTAGCATAAGTAATTCCAAACCTGTTAGTACTCCACTTGCTAGTCATTTCAAGATGAGTTCGCAGCAATATCCTACAAGTGAGAAAGAGAAAGCAGAAATGAAGAAGATTCCATATGCATCTGCAGTTGGTAGTTTGATGTATGCTATGGTTTGCACCAGGCAGGATATTGCTCATGCAATTGGAGTTGTTAGTCGGTTTCTCTCTAATCCTGGCAAGGAACACTGGCAAGCAGTGAAGTGGATTCTCAGATACCTTAATGGTACTTCCAGAGTTTGTTTATGCTTTGGGAGTGGACAACCCGTGTTAGATGGTTACACAGATGCGGATATGGCTGGGGATCTTGATTCAAGGAAGTCTACTTCTGGTTATGTTCTGAGGGTTACCTGAAACTGTAGGTCGATCTCGGATGAGATCTTCTGTGCTGGTCGGAGCTTCCGCGTCCGACTTGTTGGACTGGCTGCACTGCTGATCCTTGGTCACCGAAGGGTGGGGGGTACCTGCAAGAGACTCCGATGCTTAAGTTAGCATGGGTATTAAACAGGTTTTTATGTAGAATCAGAGTATGAGTTATACCTGGGTGCTCCAGTGTATTTATAGTAGTGTGGGCTGACCTTTCTGATAAGATAAGTTAGTTATCTTATCTTATCTTATCCTGTTTTGGATGAAGTCAGCTTATCTTCAAGGGAACCACCTCTATCTCTGTAGGCTGGGATTTGCCTTTGGATTTGGGTCGTGTTCCTCTATTTGGGCCCTTTATCGGGCTTTCCTGCCGATTTGGCCGAGCTCTTTTAGAAGAGGTCGGATAGTTTGACCTGAAGAGGTCGGTTGCTTTATTCGCCAATCATCCCGGGTCGGGTAGCTTGACCCAGGGTATGAACAATGCCCCTGCTTGAGCTCGGTCTTCTTTTTTGAGGTCGAGTCCTTGACTTCGGTCCTTCTATAGTGGAGCCGAACTCAAGCATTTCGTCGATTTTTCCCTTTTTGTAGAATCTTTTGAATGTAGAACGTTTTTCTCTAAAAGCGCGCGCTTTCACATCAGTACTTTGGAAACGTGTGAGGGTTTAATACTTTCATTAATTAGCATTAATTGCCCCGTTTTTCCTTTGAAGCTTTTGATTTTTGAAATCCCAGAAACGGTTTTCCTTCTTCGCTCCTTTGTAACTTCTTCACATTTTCTTCCTTTGTTCTCTCGCTCTATGTTTTTTGCCCTCATTTCTGCTTTTTCTTGCGTTGCGGCGTCGCTCGGCGAATTTTCTGGGCAGCTTCCATTTTTACGCCTCCTTCTTTCCTCCGAAGCTTCTTCCTTCTTCAGGTGAGTTCCATTCGTATTTTCTTTCTCTTTCGTTGCTTTGGCTTTGTGATCAAGTTTTTGATTTTTCTTTAGAGAAAGTTTGGATCTTTCTTCTTTCCACTGTGCCTGATCACTGTGTTTTTCGTAATTTCTTCGTCTTTTGCATGGTTTTGGTTGCTTGATGCCTTTAGGGTTTTTGCATGTTGCGAAATGCTTTTGATTTTGAAGCTTTGGAATGATAGTTCTATTTGATTCTGAAAAAAGGTCGCATTTTTGATGATTTTTGCTTGGTATGTTTGCTGTTGTTTCTTGCTGATAGACTGTAGGAAGATGATTTTCTGTTTTGTTTGTGTTTTGTCTTTCTCCTGTGAAAAATGCTTGCTGTTTGAGGTCCTCCATTCTTGTTTGCGAGACGCCGGGACGTAAGTAGATTTTCCTTGATACCCCGCTTTGTTACTGCCTCCAAAGGATGCCCCAGGAGTTTTGGTTTGAGTCTTGGGGTTTCCTTTTCTGTGTATTCACCCGCCGAGATATTTTTTTGAGTAATCCGTTCTTCTTTTCTTTTGTAGGATTTAGTTGACCTCATGTCTTCCCGAAATAACGTTGTAGAGATGCCTTCCCGGGTTCCTGAGGGTATAGCCGATTGGGTGGACTCAATGGTTCTTATGTGTGTATCTCTGGTTGATTCTGAGTTTTGTGCACAGCTTAGACATTTTCATAGTGTTTGTAGTAATTCCAGTGATGAGAAGAACTATGAGCTTGTCCCTCCCTCTTCTGATGAGAGAGTATGCTTTTCTACTCGGGTTGTTGATGATCGCCCCTTCTTTTATGTTTATGATTTTTTCTTTGGTCCGCTGGGTATCACCCTTCCTTTTACTCAATTTGAAACCGATCTGTTATGGTCCTGTAATGTTGCCCCCTCTCAACTTCACCCCAATTCCTGGGGTTTCATAAAAATTTTCCAATTGTTGTGCAATAGTTTTGGTATTCCTGCTTCCCAATCTCTCTTTTTCTATTTGTTTGTCTTGACTAAGCCCGGTGTGGTAAAAAAGAAATCGGCTTGGGTCTCCTTCCGTTCCACCCAGGGAAAGAAGGTCTTTTCCATGTTTGACGAGTCGTTCTGTGATTTTAAAAATTACTTTTTCAAAGTCCGAGCTGTTGAAGGAGCTCGGCCCTTTTTTCTGGATGAAAATGACGAACCTGCCTTTCCCTTGGAATGGCAAAAGATGTGAGGGTCTCCAGATATGCGTGGGAAATGTTGGATGAGGCTGAATGAGCCTTTGTGACTGTCTTGGAAGAACGCTGGGGTCATCCTCCCCATCTCGACACAAAGAAATTTCTAACCAATCCTTCTCTTCTTCAAACTGAACTGGGTATCTTGTGTTTATCTGTTTATGTTGCTTGTAGCTGTCTTTCCGACTTATCCGACTTGTAGCTTAATTTCTATTTCATTTGCAGAGGCAATGAAGAATAATGAAGCTATGAAAGCTTTTAAGAGGGCGCAGAGGGCGACTGCTGCCAGGAATATTGCGGCCAAGGCGGCTGGGGAGGGGTCCTCCTAAATACGCGAGAAGCCATCAGTGCTGAGTTCTCCTGGGGTGAAGAAGGTGGTCCTTACACCCCGAGTCCGTTTGGTGGATCCTCACCCTACTTCTGCCGCTCCATCTGTTGCTCCTCCCAATAAAAAACAAAAAACAGCCGAGCCCTTTGACCTCGATGCTCCTGATTTTAATGCCATTGAGTTTGTGGATCAGCAAATCGGTCCCTATGGCTCCCTCTCTACAGATGATGTGTCCATCCTCCATCACTTGGAGTTTATGGCCCGAAATCACGTAAAGATGGCGTATATGGCGGCTGCCATATATCGGACTGCTCAGAATCTCCCTCTCCATGCCACTAAAGCGTTTATGGAGGAGGCAAAACAAGAGTTTGATTGGATGAGGGAGTTGAAGGAGGAACTTGAGATAAAGGTAGCCAGGCTGGAGAAAGACTTAGAGAACGAGAAGACGAGTTCTCAATCACTGGCAGCTTCTTTGAGGTTGGCTGAGGACACAGCCATGATGCACAAGGATAGTTACGTTACATCCTATCGGGAGATGTTGCGTCTGAGGGGGGAGCTCGACAATGTCCGGGAAGATTATTCTGAGCTCCAAAGTCATCTCTTTGGCAGCGTGACTGCTGCTTACGAGAACATGAAGGAGCAAGTTCGGGTTATTGCTCCCGAGGCCGATCTCACTCCCTTTAGCCTGGACAACATTGTCAGGGATGGCAAGATTGTCCCTGATGATGGGGATGATGATGATGAGGTCGATCCCCTCCCTGTGTCTTCTGCCAAGGTGTCAGCGCCTACTGTTCCTCCTGCCAAGGTCGACCCTCCCGTTTCTGATCCTGACTGTCAGATTTTAAACCGGGACGATGGTACTGTGGATGCTGTTCCTCTCCAGGCTCGCCCTTCTTCTCCTCAGACTGATGCTGCTAAGAAGCCTTCTGACCTTTAGCTGATTTACTTTGGATATTTTGTAGTTGGCCCGGCTTGTGGGCTTTAAAACTCTTTGGTTTATTTTGTTGACACTTTTTCTGGTTGCTTTTTTAGCAACACTATTTAAAAACACAACGAATAGCTTCTGAGCTTTTGGGTCTGACCCTGAGGCTTTTATGTCACACTTGTTTGCGCCTGTCTTAGCTTCTTTGAGGGCTCGTTGTCGATGCGTGGCTTCGATTTAGCAATCCAGGCTCGACTTCTTTGCCCTTTTCCAAGTAGTTGACCGATGTTAATTTATTTAAAGTAATCTTCTTTTTTGGACCTTGGTCAGGTCTCTTTCAGAGATTACTTTTATAACCAGTTTGTGGGAGACCGACTTCATTATGTCGATTTCTAAGTTACTTCGTAATCCTCTTTCTTGGACCTTGGTCAGGTCTCTTTCAGGGATTACTTTTATAACTTTCCGTTGTAGGAGACCGACTTCTTTATGTCGATCTCTTCTAAGTTATTTTGTAATCCTCTTTCTTGGATCTTTGTTAGGTCTCTTTCAGGGATTACTTTTATAACTTTTCGTTGTAGGAGACCGACTTCTTTATGTCGATCTCTTCTAAGTTATTTTGTAATCCTCTTTCTTGGACCTTTGTTAGGTCTCTTTCAGGGATTACTTTTATAACTTTTCGTTGTAGGGGACTGACTTCTTTATGTCGATCTCTTCTAGGTTATTTTTGTAATTCTCTTTCTTGGACCTTTGTCAGGTCTCTTTCAGGGATTACTTTTATAACCTTTTTATTTTGGGCTGACTTTGTTAGGTCGAGCCCTTCTAAGTTAAAGTAATTTTCTTTAATAGGGTTGGCCAGACCTCTTTCCAGGTTTACTTATAACTTGGGTTGACTTGGTCCGACTTTTGGACGTCGGCCAGTCTTTAAGTTATTATTTTAGCTATCCGTAAGACCTCGTCAGGTTTTTTTTGGATTGCTTTCGATAACTTCTTACATTATTCTGTGTTCATCTTTGCCGATTTGTAGAAAGTGGTTGACATCTTTAGATCGTCCTTTGGGTGAATCGCGCTTTCACCTTTATCAGATGGTTTATCTTTATCGTGGTCGTGCAGTGAAATTGTTTTTCACTTTCTGCCGACCTGTTGCTTTATAATCGGACGATGAATTCTTCAGATTAATGCGTCTTGAACTCTTTGTAGAATATCTAAATAAACTTTATTCAAAGTAAAAATGCAAATATATACATGTGGAAATTTTTTCATCCCTTTAAGTCGGATAGTGTCTGGGTCTCAACTTGGTGCCTCATTAAAAAACCTTTTCAGGAAAAAGAGTGCATCCAATAATGAGATCTGTTACCTTCCTAAATGTAGTACCTTCTTAGGTTGCAAGCGTGCCGTGATCTGGGAAGCCCTCGTCCATCGAGATCAGACAGTCTGTAGTAGCCCTTCCCAAGTACTTCTACAACTCGGTAGGGTCCCTTCCAGTTTGCTGCCAGCTTTTCTTCTCCTGGTCGAGTTGTTCCAATATCATTTCGGATTAGGATGAGATCATTTTCTGCGAAACTTCTCGGCACTACCCTTTGATTATATCTGGAAGCCATTCAGCGCTTTAGAGCTTCTTCCCTGATCCGAGCTCTTTCTTGGATTTCAGGTAGTAGGTCGAGCTCTTCCCTCTGAAGTTGGGAGTTTGCTCCCTTATTATAATGAACTACTCTAGGCAATCCTTCCTCAATTTCTACTGGAATCATTGTCTCTATTCCGTATGCTAACCGGAAGCGGGATTCCTTCGTGGTGGAGTGTGGCGTCGTTCGATATGCCCATAGGACCTGTGGAAGCTCTTTTGCCCAAGCTCCCTTTGCATCTTGTAATCTCCGTTTTAATCCGGCCAATATGACTTTGTTGGTAGCTTCAGCCTGTCCATTGGCTTGTGGATGTTCAACGGAGGTGTACTGATGCTTTATATTTAAGTCGGCTACTAGTTTTCTGAAGCCTGCATCTGTGAATTGAGTGCCATTGTCTGTGGTTATTGAATATGGAACCCCGAACCTTGTGACGATATTTCTATATAGGAATTTTCGGCTTCTTTGAGCGGTGGCGTTGGCTAGGGGCTCTGCCTCGATCCACTTTGTGAAATAGTCTACCCCTACTATGAGAAATTTAACTTGTCCTGACCCCTGGGCGAAGGGGCCGAGAAGGTCGAGCCCCCACCTTGCAAACGGCCAAGGCGAAGTTACGCTGATGAGCTCTTCTGGCGGGGCGATGTGAAAGTTGGCATGTTTCTGACATGGTGGGCATGTCTTTACAAATTCTGTAGCTTCTTTCTGTAGAGTTGGCCAATAAAACCCCGCCCGGAGTACTTTTTTGGCGAGAGCTCGTGCTTCGAGATGGTTGCCACAAATGCCGCCGTGTACTTCTTCTAATACTTCCTTTGTGTGGGAGGTCGGTACGCATTTCAGTAATGGTACTGAGATCCCTCTTTTGTACAGGATGTTGTTTATAATGGTGTAATACTGTGCCTCCCTTTTTATCCTCTTCGCCTCCTTTTCTTCCGTGGGGAGTGTTCCTGTTTTGAGGTAGTTGATTATGGGGGTCATCCATCCTTGGTCCTGGTCTGTTATGGTTAGGACTTTTTGTTCCTCCGAGATCGACGGGGTCTGTAGTATTTCCTGGATGAGACTTCTATTGTTGCCCCCTCGTTTGGTGCTGGCTAATTTCGAGAGTGCATCAGCTCGGGCATTTTGTTCTCGGGGTATGTGGTAGATCTTATATTCCTCGATTTGTCCGAGCTGTTCCTTGGTCTTATCCAAATACCTTTTCATGGTGGGATCTTTGGCTTGGTAGCTCCCTGTTATTTGTGATGTGACAACTTGCGAGTCGTTGTAAATGTTGAGTTTTCGAGCTCCAACCTCTTCAGCCAGCTTCAAACCAGCTAGCAGTGCTTCGTATTCCGCCTGGTTATTTGAAGCCGGGACCCGAACTTGAGGGAGAGCTCAACTTGGGTTCCCTGGTTGCTTTCTATTATCACCCCTGCGCCGCTTCCAGTTTTATTTGAAGAACCGTCCACATAGAGATTCCACTCTGTGAGGGTTTCCAGGGCATCTGTGAATTCTGCGATAAAATCGGCCAGATATTGTGACTTAATGGCCGTCCGAGCTTCGTATTGGAGGTCGAACTCTGACAGCTCGACTGCCCATTGTAGAATTCTACCTACTAAATCTGTTTTCTGCAATATTCCTTTCAAGGGCTGGTTAGTGCGAACTTTGATGGTATGGGCCTGGAAGTAAGGGCGGAGTCGTCTAGATGTTAGAATGAGAGTATATGCAAACTTTTATATTTTCTGATAGTTCAGCTCGAATCCCTGTAGTGCTTTACTAATGAAGTAGACGGGTTGTTGTCCATTTTCGTCTTCTCTGACTAGTGCTGACGCTACTGCCCGGCTTCCTACTGTGAGATATAATATGAGTGGTTCTCCCTTTCGTGGTCGGGAGAGGATAAGTGGTTGTCCTAAGAACTTTTTAAAGTCTTGGAAGGCTTGCTCACATTCTGTCATCCATTCAAACCGTCTTCCCTTTCTTAAAGTAGCATAGAAGGGGAGAGATCTTATCGTAGCTCCTGCTAAGAATTGGGATAGGGCTGCCAATCTCCCGTTGAGTTGCTGTACTTCTTTGACACAGGTTGGGCTCTTCATGTTGAGTATGGCCTGACATTTGTCTGGATTTGCTTCAATTCCTCTTTGTGTGAGCATGAAACCTAAGAATTTGCCTGCTTCTACCGCAAAGGTGCATTTTGCTGGATTGAGTCGCATGTCATACTTCCTTATGGTGTTGAATACTTGGGCCAGGTCGGACAATAATGTCTCTTCACTTTGTGTTTTTACTAGCATGTCGTCCACGTAGACTTCCATGATCTTTCCGATGTGATCCGAGAAGACTTTATTCATTAGCCTTTGATAAGTAGCTCCTGCGTTCTTGAGACCGAAAGGCATCACAATGTAGCAGTAGTTTGCTTTCGGCGTTAGGAACGAGGTCTTTTCTTGATCTGGTGGGTACATGGGGATTTGGTTGTATCCCAAGTATGCATCCATAAACAAGAGATATTTATATCCGGAGGAAGCGTCTACCAGAGCGTCGATATTTGGGAGTGGGTAAGGGTCTTTTGGGCAAGCTTTGTTGAGATCGGTGTAATCGGTGCACATTCGCCACTTCCCATTTGATTTTTTCACCAAGACAACGTTGGC
Organism: Arachis ipaensis; assembly: GCF_059453495.1. Classification (NCBI taxonomy): domain Eukaryota; kingdom Viridiplantae; phylum Streptophyta; class Magnoliopsida; order Fabales; family Fabaceae; genus Arachis; species Arachis ipaensis. The sequence continues at coordinate 131,842,328 of NC_142443.1, read as the reverse complement.
TAGCCATAGTGGATATTTGACTTCTCTTATGAATCCTGCTTCCAGTAGTGCCTGTACTTGTTCTTCCACAGCCTGGGATCGCTCTGGCCCAAGTTTTCTTCGTCTCTGCTGCACCGGCCAAGATCCCGGATAGACCGCCAACTTATGACACATCAGCTTGGGGTCTATGCCTAGCATATCTGCGGCTTTCCATGCGAAGAGATCGACGTTATCTCGCAAGAATTGTATTAGTAATTCATTTGAGTCTCCTTTTAGGATTGTGCCGATATTAGTTATTTTTTCCAAGGTGTCCCCGATCTGAATCTTTTCTATCTCGCCCTCTGGCTGGGGACGAAGTTCTTCTCGTCGCTGAACTCTGCCCAGCTCGATTGTGTGGAACTCTTCTCCTTTGCCTCTGAGGTTTAGGCTTTCGTTGTAACAGCGACGTGTCATTTTTTGATCTGCCTTTATCGTGGCTATCCCCTTTGGTGTTGGGAATCTCATACATAGGTGTGGGGTCGAGACTATCGCGCCGAGTTGGTTGAGTGTTGTCCGACCTATGAGAGCATTGTAAGCTGAACTTACGTCGACCACGATGTAATCTATTTTGAGGGTCCTGGATTGGTTCCCTTTTCCGAAGGTTGTATGTAGTGGTATGTATCCTAGTGGTCGAACCGGGGTGTCTCCTAGTCCAAACAGACTGTTTGGATATGCTTGAAGTTCTTTTTCTTCTAAGCCGAGTTTATCAAAGGCTGTTTTGAATAAGATGTCGGCAGAACTCCCTTGGTCTATTAAGGTGTGGTGTAGGTTGGCGTTTGCTAATATGATGGTGATGACCATGGGATCGTCATGTCCTGCGATGACGCCGGATGCGTCCTCTTTAGTAAATGTTATTGCCGGGATGTTGAGTGCTTCCTCCTTTCCTTCGACATGATATACTTCTTTGAGATATCTTTTGCGAGAGGATTTGGAGATCCCACCTGCTGCGAATCCGCCATGTATCATGTGGACATGTCTTTCTGGTGATCGTTCTGTTCGTTCGGTATCTTCATCCCTTCGTCTCTTTCTTTGATCATCATCTCGAGCGGCCAGGAATCGATCTAACTTTCCTTCTCTCACCAATTTTTCTATGATATTTTTTAAGTCAAAACATTCGTTTGTGGAGTGTCCTCGGACTCGATGGTATTCGCAGTATTCCTTCCGGTTTTCTCCTCCCTTTTTACCTTTGAGTGGCCGTGCTGGGGGAATTTTCTCTGTATGGCAGACTTCTTTGTATATCTCGACCAGGGATGCCCTGAGAGGAGTGTAATTATGGTACTTTTTAATTTTCTCCCCTTGTCGATCTTCTTTCCTCTTGGATTCCTTGTCTCTATCTCGGTAAGAGGCCCCTGATTTTGAGGTCTCTCCTAACCGAGCGTTTTCTTCCACGTTGATGTATTTTTCTGCTCGTTCTTGCACTTCATCCAAGGAGGTCGGGTACTTTTTTGATATAGATTGGCTGAAGGGTCCTTCTCGTAGGCCGTTGATGAGTCCCATGATGGCGGCCTCTGTGGATAAACTTTGTATGTCCATGCATGTTTTGTTGAATCTCTCCATATAGTTGCGGAGGCTCTCCCGATCTCCTTGTTTGATCCCTAGTAAACTGGGGGCGTACTTGGCTTTATCTTTCTGAATGGAGAATCTGGCTAGGAATTTTTTAGCTAGGTCATCAAAGCTTGAGATGGACTTTGGGGGTAGGTTGTCGAACCATCGAATGGCTGTCTTTGTGAGAGTTGTTGGGAAGGTTTTGCAGCGAACAGCATCTGGGGCGTCGGTGAGGTACATTCTGCTTCTGAAGTTACTGAGGTGGTGGTTGGGATCCGTGGTGCCATCATACAGGGTCATATTCGGGAGTTTGAAGTCTTTTGGAATTTTGGTTTTCATGATTTCCCTGGTGAACGGATATTGCTCTTTGCGTGAATTTTCTTCGAGATTGGTTCGAGTGGCTTTTGATTTGAGATCGGCTTCTAATTGCTGTAGTTTTTCTTCCAACTCCCGACGTCGTCGTACCTCTCTTTTTAGATCCCTTCAAATTTCCCGTTGTTGTTGAGTTTCTTTTCCAGTTGTTTTAGGTGATCTAGGAGCGCTTCTATTGCCCCTGAATTTGGCGAGTTTTTGTCTTTGTTGATTTCTGGAGTGTCTTGTAAAGTGACATCCGCGTTCTTGTGCGGTGTTCTCTCTTCCAGACCTGAATCGTGGTCGTTGTTATGGTTGTCCGCCATGGTGATGGGATGACTTTCAGGTTCCTCGGCAACGGCGCCAATGTTCCGAGGGTTACCTGAAACTGTAGCTCGATCTCGGATGAGATCTTCTGTGCTGGTCGGAGCTGTCGCGTCCGACTTGTTGGACTGGCTGCACTGCTGATCCTTGATCACCGGAGGGTGGGGGGTACCTGTAAGAGACTCCGATGCTTAAGTTAGCATGGGTATTAAAAGGTTTTTATGTAGAATCAGAGTATGAGTTATACCTGGGTGCTCCAGTGTATTTATAGTAGTGTGGGCTGACCTTTCTGATAAGATAAGTTAGTTATCTTATCTTATCTTATCCTGTTTTGGATGAAGTCAGCTTATCTTCAAGGGAACCACCTCTATCTCTGTAGGCTGGGATTTGCCTTTGGATTTGGGTCGTGTTCCTCTATTTGGGCCCTTTATCGGGCTTTCCTGCCGATTTGGCCGAGCTCTTTTAGAAGAGGTCGGGTAGTTTGACCTGAAGAGGTCGGTTGCTTTATTCGCCAATCATCCCGGGTCGGGTAGCTTGACCCAGGGTATGAACAGTGCCCCTGCTTGAGCTCGTCTTCTTTTTTGAGGTCGAGTCCTTGACTTCGGTCCTTCTATAGTGGAGCCGAACTCAAGCATTTCGTCGATTTTTCCCTTTTTGTAGAATCTTTTGAATGTAGAACGTTTTTCTCTAAAAGCGCGCGCTTTCACATCAGTACTTTGGAAACGTGTGAGGGTTTAATACTTTCATTAATTAGCATTAATTGCCCCGTTTTTCCTTTGAAGCTTTTGATTTTTGAAATCCCAGAAACGGTTTCCCTTCTTCGCTCCTTTGTAACTTCTTCACATTTTCTTCCTTTGTTCTCTCGCTCTCTGTTTTTTGCCCTCATTTCTGCTTTTTCTCGCGTTGCGGCGTCGCTCGGCAAATTTTCTGGGCAGCTTCCATTTTTACGCCTCCTTCTTTCCTCTGAAGCTTCTTCCTTCTTCAGGTGAGTTCCATTCGTATTTTCTTTCTCTTTCGTTGCTTTGGCTTTGTGATCAAGTTTTTGATTTTTCTTTAGAGAAAGTTTGGATCTTTCTTCTTTCCACTGTGCCTGATCACTGTGTGTTTCGTAATTTCTTCGTCTTTTGCATGGTTTTTGTTGCTTGATGCCTTTAGGGTTTTTGCATGTTGCGAAATGCTTTTGATTTTGAAGCTTTGGAATGATAGTTCTGTTTGATTCTAAAAAAAGGTCGCATTTTTGATGATTTTTGCTTGGTATGTTTGCTGTTGTTTCTTGCTGATAGACTGTAGGAAGATGATTTTCTGTTTTGTTTGTGTTTTGTCTTTCTCCTGTGAAAAATGCTTGCTGTTTGAGGTCCTCCATTCTTGTTTGCGAGACGCCGGGACGTAAGTAGATTTTCCTTGATACCCCGCTTTGTTACTGCCTCCAAAGGATGCCCCAGGAGTTTTGGTTTGAGTCTTGGGGTTTCCTTTTCTGTGTATTCACCCGCCGAGATATTTTTTTGAGTAATCCGTTCTTCTTTTCTTTTGTAGGATTTAGTTGGCCTCATGTCTTCCCGAAATAACGTTGTAGAGATGCCTTCCCGGGTTCCTGAGGGTATAGCCGATTGGGTGGACTCAATGGTTCTTATGTGTGTATCTCTGGTTGATTCTGAGTTTTGTACACAGCTTAGACATTTTCATAGTGTTTGTAGTAATTCCAGTGATGAGAAGAACTATGAGCTTGTCCCTCCCTCTTCTGATGAGAGAGTCTGCTTTTCTACTCGGGTTTGTTGATGATCGCCCCTTCTTTTATGTTTATGATTTTTTCTTTGGTCCGCTGGGTATCACCCTTCCTTTTACTCAATTTGAAACCGATCTGTTATGGTCCTGTAATGTTGCCCCCTCTCAACTTCACCCCAATTCCTGGGGTTTCATAAAAATTTTCCAATTGTTGTGCAATGGTTTTGGTATTCCTGCTTCCCAATCTCTCTTTTTCTATTTGTTTGTCTTGACTAAGCCCGGTGTGGTAAAAAAGAAATTGGCTTGGGTCTCCTTCCGTTCCACCCAGGGAAAGAAGGTCTTTTCCATGTTTGACGAGTCGTTCCGTGATTTTAAAAATTACTTTTTCAAAGTCCGAGCTGTTGAAGGAGCTCGGCCCTTTTTTCTGGATGAAAATGACGAACCTGCATTTCCCTTGGAATGGCAAAAAGATGTGAGGGTCTCCAGATATGCGTGGGAAATGTTGGATGAGGCTGAACGAGCCTTTGTGACTGTCTTGGAAGAACGCTGGGGTCATCCTCCCCATCTCGACACAAAGAAATTTCTAACCAATCCTTCTCTTCTTCAAACTGAACTGGGTATCTTGTGTTTATCTGTTTATGTTGCTTGTAGCTGTCTTTCCGACTTATCCGACTTGTAGCTTAATTTCTATTTCATTTGCAGAGGCAATGAAGAATAATGAAGCTATGAAAGCTTTTAAGAGGGCGCAGAGGGCGACTGCTGCCAGGAATATTGCGGCCAAGGCGGCTGGGGAGGGGTCCTCCCAAATACGCGAGAAGCCATCAGTGCCGAGTTCTCCTGGGGTGAAGAAGGTGGTCCTTACACCCCGAGTCCGTTTGGTGGATCCTCACCCTACTTCTGCCGCTCCATCTGTTGCTCCTCCCAATAAAAAATAAAAAACAGCCGAGCCCTTTGACCTCGATGCTCCTGATTTTAATGCCATTGAGTTTGTGGATCAGCAAATCGGTCCCTATGGCTCCCTCTCTACGGATGATGTGTCCATCCTCCATCACTTGGAGTTTATGGCCCGAAATCACATAAAGATGGCGTATATGGCGGCTGCCATATATCGGACTGCTCAGAATCTCCCTCTCTATGCCACTAAAGCGTTTATGGAGGAGGCAAAACAAGAGTTTGATTGGATGAGGGAGTTGAAGGAGGAACTTGAGATAAAGGTAGCCAGGCTGGAGAAAGACTTAGAGAACGAGAAGGCGAGTTCTCAATCACTGGCAGCTTCTTTGAGGTTGGCTGAGGACACAGCCATGATGCACAAGGATAGTTACGCTACATCCTATCGTAAGATGTTGCGTCTGAGGGGGGAGCTCGACAATGTCCGGGAAGATTATTCTGAGCTCCAAAGTCATCTCTTTGGCAGCGTGACTGCTGCTTACGAGAATTTGAAGGAGCAAATTCGGGTTATTGCTCCCGAGGCCGATCTCACTCCCTTTAGCCTGGACAACATTGTCAGGGATGGCAAGATTGTCCCTGATGATGGGGATGATGATGATGAGGTCGATCCCCTCCCTGTGTCTTCTGCCAAGGTGTCAGCGCCTACTGTTCCTCCTGCCAAGGTCGACCCTCCCGTTTCTGATCCTGACTGTCAGATTTTAAACCGGGACGATGGTACTGTGGATGCTGTTCCTCTCCAGGCTCGCCCTCCTTCTCCTCAAACTGATGCTGCTAAGAAGCCTTCTGACCTTTAGCTGATTTACTTTGGATATTTTGTAGTTGGCCCGGCTTGTGGGCTTTAAAACTCTTTGGTTTATTTTGTTGACACTTTTTCTGGTTGCTTTTTTAGCAACACTATTTAAAAACACAACGAATAGCTTCTGAGCTTTTGGGTCTGACCCTGAGGCTTTTATGTCACACTTGTTTGCGCCTGTCTTAGCTTCTTTGAGGGCTCGTTGTCGATGCGTGGCTTCGATTTAGCAATCCAGGCTCGACTTCTTTGCCCTTTTCCAAGTAGTTGATCGATGTCAATTTATTTAAAGTAATCTTCTTTTTTGGACCTTGGTCAGGTCTCTTTTAGAGATTACTTTTATAACCAGTTTGTGGGAGACCGACTTCTTTATGTCGATTTCTAAGTTACTTCGTAATCCTCTTTCTTGGACCTTGGTCAGGTCTCTTTCAAGGATTACTTTTATAACTTTCCGTTGTAGGAGACCGACTTCTTTAAGTCGATCTCTTCTAAGTTATTTTGTAATCCTCTTTCTTGGACCTTTGTTAGGTCTCTTTCAGGGATTACTTTTATAACTTTTCGTTGTAGGAGACCGACTTCTTTATGTCGATCTCTTCTAAGTTATTTTGTAATCCTCTTTCTTGGACCTTTGTTAGGTCTCTTTCAAGGATTACTTTTATAACTTTTCGTTGTAGGAGACTGACTTCTTTATGTCGATCTCTTCTAGGTTATTTTTGTAATCCTCTTTCTTGGACCTTTGTCAGGTCTCTTTCAGGGATTACTTTTATAACCTTTTTATTTTGGGCTGACTTTGTTAGGTCGAGCCCTTCTAAGTTAAAGTAATCCTCTTTAATAGGGTTGGCCAGACCTCTTTTCAGGGTTTACTTATAACTTGGGTTGACTTGGTCCGACTTTTGGACGTCGGCAGTCTTTAAGTTATTATTTTAGCTATCCGTAAGACCTAGTCAGGTTCTTTTTGGATTGCTTTCGATAACTTCTTACATTATTCTGTGTTCATCTTTGCAGATTTGTAGAAAGTGGTTGGCATCTTTAGATCGTCCTTTGGGTGAATCGCGCTTTCACCTTTATCGGACGGTTTATCTTTATCGTGGTCGTGCAGTGAAATTGTTTTTCACTTTCTGCCGACCTGTCGCTTTATAATCGGACGATGAATTCTTCAGATTAATGCGTCTTGAACTCTTTGTAGAATATCTAAATTAACTTTATTCAAAGTAAAAATGCAAATATATACATGTGGAAATTTTTTCATCCCTTTAAGTCGGATAGTGTCTGGGTCTCAACTTGGTGCCTCATTAAAAAACCTTTTCAGGAAAAAGAGTGCATCCAATAATGAGATCTGTTACCTTCCTAACTGTAGTACCTTCTTAGATTGCAAGCGTGCCATGATCTGGGAAGCCCTCGTCCATCGAGATCAGACAGTCTGTAGTAGCCCTTCCCAAGTACTTCTACAACTCGGTAGGGTCCCTTCCAGTTTGCTGCCAGCTTTCCTTCTCCTGGTCGAGTTGTTCCAATATCATTTCGGATTAGGATGAGATCATTTTCTGTGAAACTTCTCGGCACTACTGACGATTGGATTTTTGACGGTTTAGAATTTCACAAATGAATTCTCGTTGCAAGTATAGTTTCTAAACCAATCACTAATCCTTTCATACAAAAAGTTGTTTGTCACTAGTACAAACCCCTAAAATTTATAAACCGAAGTATTGGACCTCGGGTCGTTCTCCCTAGGAATTACAATAAAGTGTCTTGTTATTGGTTATGAGTTATTTTGGGGTTTTGGATAAGAAGCATGAAAAGTAAATGGCAATGAAAATAAACTAACAACTATAAAAGGCTCTTGGCAAGGTATGAAAATTAGAAGTCCTATCCTAGTTATCCTTCTCAATTGTGATGAGAATTGTTCATTACTACCACTTAGTTAACCCTTACTAATTAAAGGAAAGTCAAGTGGATGAATTGACTTTAGCCACAAGTCCTAGCCAACTCCCAAGGAAAGACTAGCTTTAGTGCACTCCAAACCAATTAGCAATCTCTCCAATTATCAATCAACAAAGGAATTAGATAACTCAAGTGTCACTAATTACTCTACCTAGGCCAAGAGGAACAAAATCTACACTAAAACTAAAAGAGACATTTCAACAAACACATAGAGTGCAATAGAAGTAAACATTATTAAATGCAAGAATTAAAGGAATCTACAACTACAAAGGCAAGAGATCAACAATAGAAAAGCAAAGAAGAACAATTATTATGAATTACCTCTTATTGAATTGGAAGAAAGTAGAAGGAACAATACTAGATCTACAACAAAATATAAGAACAACATAAAGGAAATTACAATAAAGGAATAGAAGAAGATTGAATGTAGCAACAAAGAATTGAAAGGTAGAAGGAGATGAAAGCATGAATTAAAATCTAGATCTAAGGTTATTGAACTAAACCTAATCCTAATTCTAGAGAGAAGTGAGAGCTTCTCTCTCTAGAAACTAATTCTCAAAACTAAACTAAGCTAAAAATGATTGGTTAGTTGGGAATGATGGTTAGTCCAAAAGTTTCATCATAATGCCTTCCCCTTAATCCTTCATCCTTTTATTCCTTTCCCTTAGCAATTTGGCGCCAAAAATGGGTTCAGAAACCCTCTCAAATCGCCAGGCACGTGTTGCATTAATGAGGTCATGTGCCATCATCGGCGCGTGCGCGCATGGTACGCGTGCGCGTCCCTGGTCGATTCTGCATTGTGCGCGCGAGCGCCTTGTGCGCGTGCGCGTGCATGGCTGACTTTGCTTCTTTGACTTTTATGCTTCTCTCCACTTGTATGCTTCCTTCCTTGCTTCCTTTGATCCATGCATAGCCTATTTCAATCCTGGAATCACTAGCAAACACCTCAAGGCATCTTATGGAATCAAAGAAGAACTAGAATTCATCAAAATAAGGCTTAAAAAGCATGTTTTTACACTTAAGCACAAATATGGGAGAGATAACCAAATCATGCTAATTCTTAGGCTAAGTGTGACAAAAGGTTATCAAAATACTCTAAATTCAATGCAAAACAAACCGTCAAATTGGGGTTTGTCAACCTCCCCACACTTAAGCCTTAGCATGTCCTCATGCTAAAATAAGAAGGAACTAAGGGTTATGACATTTATTGAATGCAACTAAACTATATGAGTCCTATCTAAATGCAACTATCTAAAGCAATTGGAAATGCTTAGTTCAAACAAATCAATTCCCAAGAGAGCATGTGTAAGCACAAGAGCTAAGTAATAAGGACTAAGTCCAAACCACAATTGTATTGAATTGTCAAAAGAGTTCAAACTTGCAAGAATATAGATAATATAGGTGAATACATGTAATTGAACTTTTGAACCCTCACCGGATGTGTATCCGCTCTATTCGCTCAAGTGTTTAAGGGTTAATTCACTCAATTCTCTTCTAATCATGTTTTCCAAAATTTGATTTTCTTCTAACGATCAACACTTATTCAATGCGTGTATACATTCATCATGAGGTCTTTCATTTAGGTTGTAATGGGGTTAGGGTCAAGGTAGGATCATTTATGGTCAAGTGGACTAGGATTTGAATCTTTGATTAGCATAGACTTTCCCACCTAACCTATTTAATGACCTATACGAATGCGAGCCATTCTAACTACCCATTTTTCACTTTTTTTTTCCTTACATACTCATGCATTTTCTTTTCATTTCACAACACTTATGCATTGATTCTTATTGAGCTTCACTTTGGGGCATTTTGTCCCCTTTATTGCTTTTCTCTTTTCTTTCTTTTTTTCTTTTTTTCTTTTTCTATATACATTTTTTTTCCTTTTCTTTTCATCATCATTTTTTTTATATATTTTTTTTCTTTTTCTTCTTTCAAACTAAATACGAGAACATCAATGCATAAGGTCTCTACATTTAATCAATACATGAATATGTGCCCAAATCTTTAAACATAAAAGTGTACTGCCCCTTTTTATCCCATCCAATGTTCCCAAGCCTCACCAACTTTGAATAATAAAATACTCGCACTAGCCTAGGTCAATCAAAGATCCAAACAAGGACTTTTCATTGGTTTTCCGCCTTAGGCTTGTAATGTGCTAGAATAAGAATAAGTTGGTTAAGCATAGGCTCAAAATTGGCTAACAACGGAGAGTAAAAGGTCGGCTATTTGGGTAAGTGGCTAATGAAATAATGGCCTCAATCATATAAATGCACAAACACAAGAAATAAACGGATATATAGAATCAAGCAAATCAAGGATCACAATCATGGAAAGAGAACAATTTCACACAAGAATGGAAAATAAATGGTTATAAAATGTAACCACATCAATAGGCTCAAGTCTCACAAGCTTGTGTTCTCAATTCAATACATGCTTCACAAGGTATGAAATTCAAGCAAGTTTCAAAAATTCTCTTTCAATCAATTGGGTTAATGCCCTATATTTAAACTTCTTGAAAAATCTCAATGTTTGACTAAGCATTGTTGTGATTGAAAAGTTCAAAAATTTTCTTAGTTCACCCTTTCCTTTTTCACTTAAAACCAATATATTATGCAAAAATGGTGACTAAATATTTGCAATCCAAAGTATGATTTCTAATCACAACTACAAACTAAAAACAAGGATGAACAAAATGTATAAAGAAGAATCTAACTAAAAGTACGGAATCTATCATCCAAAACATCTAAAAATATCCAAAAGCATCAAAATATCTAAAATCCAAAATAAACAATAAAAGTATCCAAAGCAAACTAGAAATGGCATCAAAATATATACAAAGATGTGCAAAATGAGATAACTAGGCCGAAAAAGTTCACCGGTTCCCAAATAATGCTACCGGTGCCCTCCCCACACTTAAAACCAAGCATCGTCCTCGATGCTAAACCGGAGGATCAGTGGGGGGTACAACGATAGGCTCTGGCTCTGACTGTGGCTGCGGGACCGGCTCCTCCTGAGTCTGTGGTGGCTCTATAGTGTCAGGGGCATCCTGCTGAACCGGTGCCTCCGCGTCCTCCTCCTGATGATCCTGCTCATCGGAGGTCGGAGAGTCTGGAAGCGGAGGTAACTCAGCGCCAAGGGAGATAAGTGCCTGGTCCATCCGATCCAAACGGCGTCTGACATGGTGTCGCTCTCGCTCTATGAACTGGAAGAGACGCTGGACCAGGAGATAGGTAGGCTCAGGTGCTGCTGGAGGGCCTGTAGATGGTGAAGGAGCTGCGGTCGTAGAAGATGATGGGGCTGCGGTCGTACAATCATGATGTTGCAATGAATATGCAAAAGTGAACAAGTAAACCAAAAAAAATGCAAGCTTCATTAAAGTCAACAACTCATATTCACACGGCAATAATATCATCATATAGTTGAAGGAATTTGGTAAAGATGGTTAAAGGTGAGTGGAAGTGGAATGGCTAAAGAAGTTAGTAAGTTAGAAAAGTAGGTTAGTGATATGATGATATTTATGCGTAATGAAAAGAAAAGTTGTGGTTTATGTTCACCATGAATGTGCAAATCCGGGAAGTCAAAAAGGAAACGGAAATTTGCCCAAAACTGAAATAAAGATCAAGATGAAACTAATTTCCTTGAAAATCGGGCAGCATTCCGGCTTAAAATTGGACGTTCCCGGATAGCAAAATAGCACAATTAGCACAAAAATAGCATCAATCACGCACAGCAGCAAACAGATATTATGTGGCAACACATATTGCATGGAATATCAACCCAAAACCAATATACCGTACCCAAGGAAGCAAGCAGTAGATATGCACATACGGAGCAATTATCAGGCCTAGAATCCTCTATCCAGTCCTAGCTACCTAACAGCAATTATATCTATCTAACCTAACATACAAATTTTGAATTTAGCTAACTAACATGCAATTTTAGGAACTAACATGAATGAACAAATGAAAAGGAAAAATAGAAAAGAATTAACAGAAATGGAGCAGGAACCTGGGAGCCGGAAATAAAACTGAGAATGGAAAGGGGGGAACTATGATAGGGCAGGGGCAGCAGAGACAGAGACTGGCACCGCCGTGAACGGTGGCGCGGTGGTTCGAGAAACTGAGGGGAGGAGGGACGGCGATGGTGAGAGGGCGAGGAGGTCAGAGGTTAGAGGAGTAAGAGAGAAGGGGAGAGAGAAGAGGGGAAGGCAGTGATGGTGGCGCGGCGGCGGAGATGGTGGCGCGGTGGTGGAGAAAGAGAGGAGTGAGAGAGAGAGAGGGAGAGGACGGGTGGTGGTGAGAGGGGAAGAGAAGTTGAGGGCGAGTAGCCGGCGGTGATGATGGCGCGGCGGCGGCCGGTGCTGCTTCTGCGATGGCAATTGGGGGAGAGAAGAAGATGAAGATGGAGGCTGGGGAAATGGGGTGCGCGACTGCGCAGTGTGCTTCGCGAGCTAGGGTTATCCCTATTTTTGAATCGGCGCGCGCGCGCACCTTGCGCGTCCGCGTCCATTGAAAAAAACGTGGGTCCTACGCGTGCGCGTACAACGCGCTTAAGCGGGGGTGAGCAAAATAGGGAAGGGCGCGTGCGCGTACCGTGCGCGCACGCGTGCATGGAGTTGGGCTAGGGGCTTAGAGTTGGCCCAACTCAGGCCTAACTCTCTGGAGAATGGCCTGGGAGTCGCGCCACTCGATTTGCGCGCATGCGGCAAATACGCGTCCGCATGCATTGAGGGGGATGGAGATCCACGCGTGAGCGTACAGTGCGCGCTAACGTGGGGTGGCATATTAGGCAGGGGCGCGTGCGCGTACCTTGCGCGCACGCGTACATGAGATTGGGCCTGAGGCTTAGAATGGGCTTGAGGCTCGCCCAACTCTCTGGTCCATGGCCTAGTTTGGTGGCACCACGCAAGGACGCGCGCGCGGCAAGTGCGCGTCCGCGTACATTGACGAATTGTGAAATGGCGCGCTGGCGCGATGCATGCGCTCGCGCAGATCGGGTTGGGCCTGGGGCCTAAAGCGAGCCCGGAAATGGCCTAACTCTCTGGGGTTTGGCCCAATCATTTGCAGCAGCAAATCGGCGCGGACGCGGCAGGTGCGCGTCCGCGCGAACTTCCATGTTATAATAGGTGGCGCGCCCGCATGTAGTGCGCGTCCGCGTGGGTCAGGTTGGGCTCAAGGCATAATGTTTGCCCAAGAGAGGCCCAACTGTCGGGAGTGTGGCTCGTGGTGCATCCGCACTGGGACGCGTGCGCGTACGGTGTGCGCGCGCGTCCACGCCCCTTTCTTCCTCTTCTCTTTTTTTTTTTTTTTTTTTTTTCAAAGAAAAACTTGCTGGGTGCTCCCCTTAGTGTTCACAACTCTTATTCACTCAACCATCATACAATTCACAAAAATGCAATTTTTGATATTATTCATCTACTACTAAACACAACATGCTTGTGACTAAGCTAACAATTAAGTTGTACAAACAAATTATGTGAAATATCTACCTACAATGGTAACTCAAATCACTTATTAAGCAAATTTAAAAGAGAATGGAAAGAGTTTACCATGGTGGGGTGTCTCCCACCTAGCACTTTTAGTTTAAGTTCTTAAGTTGGACATTTTGAGATGCTTATTGTCATGGTGGCTTATGTTTGTACTCATCCTTGAATCTCCAAGGATCCTTGCTTCTCAATTGGTTGACAGAATTTCTCAAGCTTGGGCAAAGTTCTACCCAAGATATGAGTCCCCATAGTTGGTCTTCACATAGCGAACCGGGATCCCATATCTTGTCTTCACACCCATCCGTTAGTTGAGTTTCATGGTTTTGTCGGATGAGCGGTTGACGTAAAGGTAATTGACACATAGAATTCTCTTTACTCCACCAATGCTTCCTCCTAGATCCATATAAAGCAATTCTTGTCCCAACATCATCCCTATACCTTGAAGCTTTGACCTTAATGAGCCTAATTCCTAACTTGCAACCACTACACAACTTATTCTTGCTTTTAATTCCACAAAGAGCTCTAAGTTGTCCATCCGTTTCAATCAAACCATATTCAAGCGAGAAAGTGAAGCTTATGGATAAGAATTTTACCCACTTGAATGTTGTGTTGGATGGTGACTCGGGAAGGGAGACCTCCCCACACTTAGATAATGCAAGGTCCACTTCCTTGTGCTCTTCTCTAGTTGTTTCCACCTCTTCACAATTCTCTTCACTTTCAACCTCATCTTCTTTGTTACGTGGCTTGGTGTTATCTTCAAGAACTTCTTCTTGTTTAATGAGAGGCGATTCAACTTTGGATAGAAATTCATTGATGAACAGGGTCATCTCTTGATCAACCTCCTCATATTCTTCAATTTCAATATACACCATGCCAACGTTTTCCTCTTGGTAGCTTTCTTCCTCATTGCTCACCAAGGGTATGGGAGGTTGTGCACATTCTTTTATACTTTCAACTCTATGTCCAATGGGAGAGGATTCCATTGTAGAGAGAAATTCATCCATGATTGAATCCATCTCTTGATAAACCTCTTCCAAGTCTCCAACGATGATATGTCTTGGAGATTGCGTACCCTCCTTAACATCAATATCAAGCTTCTTGGAAGAGTTCTCCATGATGCTACATTCCCTTGGACTTTCAACATCTCCTAAATCTTCAACCACTTCTTCTTTTTCTTCAATGATTATAGCTTCCTCTAGTTGCTCCAATACAAAATTTGACTCCTCTTTCTCTACCGAATTTTCCAATTTCTCCTTCATACTTTGCTCTTCTTTTGACTTTTCACATGTGGTCACGGAAGTACCTTGAGTATTTAAGCATTGGTGGGCTAAAGTGTGCACCACCTTGGTCAAATTGGTCACAAACTCAAGTGTATCCCGCTTCATGGCTTCTTGTCCTTGGAGTAACAAAGTGAGGGGATCGTCTATTGGGGCTTGGGGTGAATAGGAAGGTTCATTATTTTGGAGGGAGGGTTCATGGTAGGAAGGTGGTTCTTCTTGGTAAAGGTATGGAGATGATGAGTATTGAGGTGGTTCTTGGGAGTAATCTTGATAGGGTTGTGGTGGTTCTAAAGGTTCTTGCTCATAATGGCCATAAGAATATGGTGTGGATGATTGGTTATATGATGGATATGGATCATAGGGTGGTGCTTGGTGATGAAAGGCTTGTGAGAATGGTTGAGGTTCATGTTGAGGATGAGATTCATAGGCATATGGTGGCGGTGCTTGGAAGTCAAAAGGTGATTCACCATAGCCATTGGATTGGTATGTATCATAGAATGGCTCTTCTTCATAGTGCGTTGGTGGAGGTTGTTGCCATGAAGAGTGATCATATGCATATGGCTCCTCCCACCTTTGGTCATCCCATTCTTGATACACATCTTCATTATAGTCCTCATTTCCTACAACATGTTGATAACCAAACTCATAGCCAAGGTGAGAATTCATGATAGCGAGAAGAAAATGAAAACAAAATCAAATAAGAAGCAAGAAAATTAAATCCTAAAACTAGCAAGAGCTAACAAAAGCAAACATATCCACACTATTCACATATATACAATAACCAATAACATAACACCATTGCAAATCCCCGGCAACGGCGCCATTTTGATGATTGGATTTTTGACGGTTTAGAATTTCACAAATGAATTCTCGTTGCAAGTATAGTTTCTAAACCAATCACTAATCCTTTCATACAAAAAGTTGTTTGTCACTAGTACAAACCCCTAAAATTTATAAACCGAAGTATTGGACCTCGGGTCGTTCTCCCTAGGAATTACAATAAAGTGTCTTGTTATTGGTTATGAGTTATTTTGGGGTTTTGGATAAGAAGCATGAAAAGTAAATGGCAATGAAAATAAACTAACAACTATAAAAGGCTCTTGGCAAGGTATGAAAATTAGAAATCCTATCCTAGTTATCCTTCTCAATTGTGATGAGAATTGTTCATTACTACCACTTAGTTAACCCTTACTAATTAAAGGAAAGTCAAGTGGATGAATTGACTTTAGCCACAAGTCCTAGCCAACTCCCAAGGAAAGACTAGCTTTAGTGCACTCCAAACCAATTAGCAATCTCTCCAATTATCAATCAACAAAGGAATTAGATAACTCAAGTGTCACTAATTACTCTACCTAGGCCAAGAGGAACAAAATCTACACTAAAACTAAAAGAGACATTTCAACAAACACATAGAGTGCAATAGAAGTAAACATTATTAAATGCAAGAATTAAAGGAATCTACAACTACAAAGGCAAGAGATCAACAATAGAAAAGCAAAGAAGAACAATTATTATGAATTACCTCTTATTGAATTGAAAGAAAGTAGAAGGAACAATACTAGATCTACAACAAAATATAAGAACAACATAAAGGAAATTACAATAAAGGAATAGAAGAAGATTGAATGTAGCAACAAAGAATTGAAAGGTAGAAGGAGATGAAAGCATGAGTTAAAATCTAGATCTAAGGTTATTGAACTAAACCTAATCCTAATTCTAGAGAGAAGTGAGGGCTTCTCTCTCTAGAAACTAATTCTCAAAACTAAACTAAGCTAAAAATGATTGGTTAGTTGGGAATGATGGTTAGTCCAAAAGTTTCATCATAATGCCTTCCCCTTAATCCTTCATCCTTTTATTCCTTTCCCTTAGCAATTTGGCGCCAAAAATGGGTTCAGAAACCCTCTCAAATCGCCAGGCACGTGTTGCATTAATGAGGTCATGTGCCATCATCGGCGCGTGCGCGCATGGTACGCGTGCGCGTCCCTGGTCGATTCTGCATTGTGCGCGCGAGCGCCTTGTGCGCGTGCGCGTGCATGGCTGACTTTGCTTCTTTGACTTTTATGCTTCTCTCCACTTGTATGCTTCCTTCCTTGCTTCCTTTGATCCATGCATAGCCTATTTCAATCCTGGAATCACTAGCAAACACCTCAAGGCATCTTATGGAATCAAAGAAGAACTAGAATTCATCAAAATAAGGCTTAAAAGCATGTTTTTACATTTAAGCACAAATATGGGAGAGATAACCAAATCATGCTAATTCTTAGGCTAAGTGTGACAAAAGGTTATCAAAATACTCTAAATTCAATGCAAAACAAACCGTCAAATTGGGGTTTGTCAACCTCCCCACACTTAGGCCTTAGCATGTCCTCATGCTAAAATAAGAAGGAACTAAGGGTTATGACATTTATTGAATGCAACTAAACTATATGAGTCCTATCTAAATGCAACTATCTAAAGCAATTGGAAATGCTTAGTTCAAACAAATCAATTCCCAAGAGAGCATGTGTAAGCACAAGAGCTAAGTAATAAGGACTAAGTCCAAACCACAATTGTATTGAATTGTCAAAAGAGTTCAAACTTGCAAGAATATAGATAATATAGGTGAAAACATGTAATTGAGCATCGAACCCTCACCGGATGTGTTTGCACTCTATTCGCTCAAGTGTTTAGGGTTGATTCACTCAATTCTCCTCTATTTCATGCTTTCCAAGATTTGTTTTTCTTCTAACAATCAACATTTATTTCATGCATGCATACAAGTATCATGAGGTCTTTTCATTGATTGTAATGGGGCTAGGGTCAAGGTAGGATGCATATTTGGTCAAGTGAGCTTGAAATTTGAATCTTTGATGAGCTTAAACTTCCCACCTAACCTATTTAATGACCTATACGAATGCGAGCCATTCTAACTACCCATTTTTCACTTTTTTTTCCTTACATATATTGGAGGTGGTTCGTCTTGGTAATAATGTGGAGGAGGTGGCTCTATGTGTGGTTCATATTGCTCATATGGTTGTTGGTAGGATGGATATGGATTAGGGTCATATGAAGATGGTTGGTAAGAAGGGGCTTGTGAGTATGGTTGGGAGTTATGTTGAGGGTATGGATCATAGGCACATGGTGGTGGTTCTTGAAAATCACAAGGTGAGTCACCATAACCATTGGGTTGATGTGCATCATAGAATGGCTATTCTTCATAGTGCATTGGTGGGGGTTGTTGCCATGAGGATTGATCATAAGCATATGGCTCCTCCCACCTTTGGTTATCCCATCCTTGATACACATTCTCATTATAGTCCTCATCACCTACAACATAATTGTAACTACACTCATAGCCAAAGTGAGAATTCATGATAGCAAGAGGAAAATGAAAACAAAATCAAACAAGAAGCAAGAAAATTAAATCCTAAAACTAGCAAGAGCTAATCAAAAGCACACATATTCACACTATTCACATATATACAATAACCAATAACATAACACCATTGCAATTCCCCGGCAACGGCGCCATTTTGACGATTGGATTTTTGACGGTTTAGAATTTCACAAATGAATTCTCGTTGCAAGTATAGTTTCTAAACCAATCACTAATCCTTTCATACAAAAAGTTGTTTGTCACTAAAACAAACCCCTAAAATTTATAAACCGAAGTATTCAAACCTCGGGTCGTTCTCCCTAGGAATTGTAATGAAGTGTCTTGTTATCGGTTGTGAGTTATATTTGGGGTTTTGATATGAAGCATGAAAGATAAATGGTAAGAAAGTAAACTAATGGCTAAAAGGGTCTTGGCAAGGGTTGGTGGTCAAAGATCTCTATCCTAATCACTAACCACAATATGAGAATTGGCAAGGATTAATCTCATTAAATCATCCTCTAACTAGTAGTAAAGGAAAGTCAAATGAGCTATATCAATCCTAGTCCATAAGTCCTAACTCTCCACTAATTCAATTAGTGAGAACTAGAGTCAATGAATCCCAATCATCAATTACTTGGACATTAGTAACTCAAGAGTTCCTAAGTTACCTTTCCAAGCCAAGAACATAAAACTCTACTCTAAAATCCAACCAAGCATTTCATCAAACACTTGAAAGGCACAAAAGAAAAACATAGTAAATCAACAACAAGAATTAATTCTAACTACAATCAAATGTAAAGAATTAACAACAACAATTAAAGGAAACAAGATCTACATGAATTACCTCTTATTGAATTGAAAGAAAATGGAATGAACAATAGTAGATCTACAATAAAACATAAGAACAAAACCTAATCCTAATTCTAGAGAGAAGTGAGAGCTTCTCTCTCTAGAAACTAACTCTCACTACTAACTAAGCTAAAACTAAACTAATGGTAACTAACTTCTAAAGTATGAAAAGTATGAAAAGTCTCCAAAAGTATGTTGATCCCCTTTTAATCCTTGGCTTAAATAGCATCAGAAATGAGTTGGATTGGGCCCACAAGGCTTCTAAAATCGCTGGCCACGTTTTGTTTTAAGTGAACCAGGTGGCAGCAACGGTGTGTGCGCGTACTTTGCGCGTGCGCGCCACCATACTTGTAGCAACTATGGCAAATATTATATCGTTTCGAAGCCCTGGATGTTAGCTTTCCAACGCAACTGGAACCGCATCATTTGGACCTCTGTAGCTCAAGTTATGGCCGATTAAGTGCGAAGAGGTCGGCTTGACAGCTTTCCGGTTCTTCCATTTCTTCATGAGTTCTCCAACTTTTCATGCTTTCTTTCTTCATTCCCTTAATCCAATCTTTGCCTCCTAAACCTTAAATCACTTAACAAACATATCAAGGCATCTAATAGAATCAAGGTGAATTAAATTTAGCTATTTTGAGTCCTAAAAAGCATGTTTTCACATTCAAGCACAATTAAAGGAGAATATACAAAACCATGCTATTTCTTGAATAAATATGGGTAAAAGGTGATAAAATCCCCAAAAAATCAATACAAAACAAACCGTCAAATTGGGGTTTGTCAACCTCCCCACACTTAAACCAAGCATGTCCTCATGCTTAAACCAAGAATGAAGTAAGGGTGTGGCATTTATTCAATGGAAACTAACTAAATGCAATCTACCTATATGCAACTATCTAAATGAATGCAAGTGCTTGGTCAAAATAAATCAATTCCCAAGAAACATATATGCACAAGGGCTAAGGACTAGCAAGTCTAATCCACAATTGAATTGAGTTATTAAATATTTTTACAAACTTGCATGAAGAATGATGATCATAGGTGAAAACATGTAATTGAGCATCGAACCCTCACCGGATGTGTTTGCACTCTATTCGCTCAAGTGTTTAGGGTTGATTCACTCAATTCTCCTCTATTTCATGCTTTCCAAGATTTGTTTTTCTTCTAACAATCAACATTTATTTCATGCATGCATACAAGTATCATGAGGTCTTTTCATTGGTTGTAATGGGGCTAGGGTCAAGGTAGGATGCATATTTGGTCAAGTGAGCTTGAAATTTGAATCTTTGATGAGCTTAAACTTTCCACCTAACCTATGACATCCTATACAATTAAGTTCTAACCTAACTACCCATTTTCTCACTTTTTCACATACTCATGCATTTTCTTTTCATTTCACAGCACTTATGCATTGATCTTATTGAGCTTCACTTTGGGGCATTTTGTCCCCTTTTTATTATTTTTATTCTTTTTTCTTTCTTTTTCTATTTTTTTTCTTTTTTTCCATATTGTTTTTCTTTTTCACTTTTATTTCTTTTTCTTTTGTTTTTCTTATTTTTTTCTTTTTATATACAAGAACCTCAATGCATAAGGTTTTACATTTGATCAATACATGAGTATGTACCCAATTCCCAATATTTTCAATAACATTACAAAACTACCCTTTTATTCACCCAATGTCCCAAGGTTCCCACACTTGAATGATACTCACACACACTAGCCTAAGCTAATCAGAGATCCAAATTAAGGACATTTATTGTTTTTCGCTTTAAGGCTAGTAATGTGCTAAATTAAAGAATAAATGGGTTAAGCGTAGGCTCAAATTTGGCTAACAAAGGAAGATAAAAGGTAGGCTATTTGGGTAAGTGAGCTAAATGAAATGATGGCCTCAATCACATAAATGCATGAATACACAAAATAATGGACATAAAGAATCAAACAAATCAAAGATTACAATCATAGAAAGAGAATAATGCACACAAGAAGGAAAAATAAGTGGTTATAAGATGTAACCACACCGTTAGGCTCAAATCTCACAAGCTTGTGTTCTTAGCTCATAAATCATGTTCCACAATATATATAATTCAAGCAAGTTCTATGAAAAGTTTTCCACTCAAATCAATTGGTGCCCTATAGATAGAAATCCTTGGAAAATTTCATTATTTTGACTAAGCTTATTGTGTATATATATGCAATAATAAGAAAATGCAAGTAAAAATCCTAAAATCCTAGAATGAAATGCAAAAGTGTTGGAATTAGAAATTTGTCACCCAAAATCGCCGACCGGTCGGACGACCTCCCCACACTTAAAAGTTTGCACCGTCCTCGGTGCACTCAAAGATGAGCAAGGGGGTACGGCGACTCTCCGGATTGCTATGTGTTCTTTATTCCGCTTCCATGGTTGCTTGTGGTGCATTCGTTATGAAAAAACAAAAATAGAACACCATAAGATGAGAAGATATAAAAGCAAGGAAGCACACATTGTTGGAATGAGGTAAATCACTAGAATGAGGTGAGTGAATTAGTGTGACATTAAGAAATATTAGGTGTGTGAATTCTAAATTGCGCGGTTTAGAGTACACATTAGCATAAAAGCTATGTCACAAAAGAAGCATGCACTTCACTTATCCTAGTGTGCTTGAGATGCTTTAAGTAAGCTTGTAAGGTAAGACAAGCATTAGAGAAGCATGAAAGCATTCAAGTTATACATATGGATGGATATAATCATGAAATACAATGCATTAAGGTAAATGCACAACATCATCCATCAAGAGGTTGCCTAATCGAGGGAAAAGGATCCAAATCACATGGTGGCTAGCTACAACATGCAATTCAAAAGAGTTATAAGCTCGAAGACAATTCTCATCACTTGGTATTTTTCAAAAGGTAAGCATGAAGAACTCAAAACCAAGTAACAAAATATAACCTCAATCATAGAATCCAACAAAGATTATCTAAAAACATTCATGCTAAAATAGCATTTAGGCAACAAGGGGCAGCAATGTATGGTAAACAAAGTCAATAATCCAACACTTATGATGAAAAGAGAGAAAATAAAATGAAAACTAAACTAAAACTAACGAATTAACTAACCGACTAACTAATTAACTAACTAAAATAAATGGTTATCAATGGTGTTTGGAAGTGTTGGATGAGGGGTAGGAGAAAGGAGAAGGAGAGAGGAGAAGGAAAGAATTGGAAAGAGGAGAAGAAAGGAAAAGTGGATGGGAGAAAGAAATCCGCGCGTACGCACGCATGGCGCGCGCGCGTCGTTGGCTTATTTCGAGAGTGGCGCGTACGCATCATGTGCGCGTACGCGCGAGTTGGTTTGTGCGAAAGGCACAACGTTGGCGCGGCGCAGGCACAACTCTCTGAAAAATGTATGGAGGTTGGAACTTCTCAATCCACGCGTACGCACGCATGGCGCGCGCGCGTGGATGGTCGAAAATGCTGGAAGTGCGCGTACGCATCATGTACGCGTACGCGTGGATGGTGCTCTGTTTTTCAAAAAAAATTTTCTATGTTTTTGCACCAATCCAAGCATTCCAAACCTCCAAACAGCTACCAAAACACCATAAAACCTTATTTAACATACTTAAACTACCAAACATACTCAACTAACTAAACAAAACATGAAATTAAACTAATTCTACCAATATATACAAAAGAGAAAATGAAAGGATTTTACCATGGTGGGTTGTCTCCCACCTAGCACTTTTGTTTATTGTCCTTAAGTTGGACTTATGGGGAGCTCCTCATCAAGGTGGCTTGTGCTTGTATTCATCTTGGAACTCCCACCAATGCTTGGTTCTCCATTGTGCCCCAAGTAGATTCTTCATGGATTGAGCCAAGTCTTGATGGAGTTCTTCACAAGCTTGGGGCTCCCAAAGTTGATCCTCTTCTTGTAATCCGGGATCCCACACTTTGTTTTCACACCCGTCTTGAGGTTGGTCATCATTATTAGTCCAACCGGGTGGTGAGTAAGGTGAATTCTCTATATAGTGGCCAACAATCCTCCTAGACCCATCTATTTGAGCACTACTCCAACCTTTGTATTCAACTCTTGAAGTATCAACCAAAATGAGCCTTGATTTGCAACGCCAACCACGAAACATCTTTCGCTTACGCTTCATCCCACAAAGCATTCTAAGTTGACCATCCGTTTCAAGCAAGCCATACTCAAGTGGGACAATAAAGCTAATAGAAATGAATTTTACCCACTCAAGTGAAGGGGTAGATGACAACCTAGGCAAAGATGCTTCCAAAGATCTTGACAAAGCATAACCAACCCTCGTTCTTCTATTTCTAGGGACTTCCACCTCTTCACAAGATCTCTTAATCTCAATCCTTTGTTCAACAATTTTATCTAAACCTTTTCCTTTACTCAAATCATAATAGGGAGGGTGAGAAAAATTTACCTCCTCAACGCTTTCAAATCCAACCGGAGAAGGTTCTTCATGCTTAAAGGATTCTTCACCACTAAGACTTGATTCTTGATCT
This sequence comes from Arachis ipaensis, assembly GCF_059453495.1. Classification (NCBI taxonomy): domain Eukaryota; kingdom Viridiplantae; phylum Streptophyta; class Magnoliopsida; order Fabales; family Fabaceae; genus Arachis; species Arachis ipaensis. The sequence goes on along the minus strand of NC_142443.1, from coordinate 131,819,220 downwards.
TCATCACCAAGGGAACTCAATTCTTTCTCTATCCCATCCAAGTCTTCATATGGGATATGCCTTGGAAGGTGTGTACTTTCCTCCCTAGCATCAATTTCAATCATCTTGGAGGGGTTTTCTTCAACTCTATGTTCCCATGGAAGCTCCGCATCTCCTAAGTCTTCTACCACTTCTTCCTTGTCTTCAACAATTAAAGCTTCCTCCAATTGTTCCAATACAAAGCAACTTTCCTTATTTTCCACCGGAGTTTCCAATCTCTCCTTCATGCTATGTTCTTCATTTGATTCTCCACATGTAGCCATGGAAGTTCCTTGAGTGTTCAAGCATTGGGAGGCCAATTGATTTGTTACCGCATCCAAGGTGGCCATGATATTTTGCACATCCCTTTTCATCTCTTCTTGCCCTTGAACAAGAACACCAAGGGTTTCATCCATTAGAGATTGGGGTGGGTGGAAGGGTTCATTAAATTGGGGAGAGGGTTCATAGTAGGAAGGTGGTTCTTCTTGGTAGAGTTGTGGTGGTTCTACGTTTTCCACTCTTTCCACTTGTTGCACAACACACTCCATGGTTGCTTGAAATTGATCCAATGCTTCCTTGAGACGATCCCTTGACTCTTGTTCCTCTTGGATAATATGATTAGGATCATGTGGCTCTTGGATCAATGGATATGAGTATTCTTCCATGGGAGGTTGTGGTGAAAAGTAGTATTCATCTTGTGGTTGAAAATTTTCATATATTAGAGGTGGTTCGTCTTGGTAATAATGTGGAGGAGGTGGCTCTATGTGTGGTTCATATTGCTCATATGGTTGTTGGTAGGATGGATATGGATTAGGGTCATATGAAGATGGTTGGTAAGAAGGGGCTTGTGAGTATGGTTGGGAGTTATGTTGAGGGTATGGATCATAGGCACATGGTGGTGGTTCTTGAAAATCACAAGGTGAGTCACCATAACCATTGGGTTGATGTGCATCATAGAATGGCTCTTCTTCATAGTGCATTAGTGGGGGTTGTTGCCATGAGGATTGATCATAAGCATATGGCTCCTCCCACCTTTGGTTATCCCATCCTTGATACACATTCTCATTATAGTCCTCATCACCTACAACATAATTGTAACTACACTCATAGCCAAAGTGAGAATTCATGATAGCAAGAGGAAAATGAAAACAAAATCAAACAAGAAGCAAGAAAATTAAATCCTAAAACTAGCAAGAGCTAATCAAAAGCACACATATTCACACTATTCACATATATACAATAACCAATAACATAACACCATTGCAATTCCCCGGCAACGGCGCCATTTTGATGATTGGATTTTTGACGGTTTAGAATTTCACAAATGAATTCTCGTTGCAAGTATAGTTTCTAAACCAATCACTAATCCTTTCATACAAAAAGTTGTTTGTCACTAAAACAAACCCCTAAAATTTATAAACCGAAGTATTCAAACCTCGGGTCGTTCTCCCTAGGAATTGTAATGAAGTGTCTTGTTATCGGTTGTGAGTTATATTTGGGGTTTTGATATGAAGCATGAAAGATAAATGGTAAGAAAGTAAACTAATGGCTAAAAGGGTCTTGGCAAGGGTTGGTGGTCAAAGATCTCTATCCTAATCACTAACCACAATATGAGAATTGGCAAGGATTAATTAATCTCATTAAATCATCCTCTAACTAGTAGTAAAGGAAAGTCAAATGAGCTATATCAATCCTAGTCCATAAGTCCTAACTCTCCACTAATTCAATTAGTGAGAACTAGAGTCAATGAATCCCAATCATCAATTACTTGGACATTAGTAACTCAAGAGTTCCTAAGTTACCTTTCCAAGCCAAGAACATAAAACTCTACTCTAAAATCCAACCAAGCATTTCATCAAACACTTGAAAGGCACAAAAGAAAAACATAGTAAATCAACAACAAGAATTAATTCTAACTACAATTAAATGTAAAGAATTAACAACAACAATTAAAGGAAACAAGATCTACATGAATTACCTCTTATTGAATTGAAAGAAAATGGAATGAACAATAGTAGATCTACAACAAAACATAAGAACAACATAAAGGAAATTACAATCAAAGGAATAGAAGAAGATTGAATGTAAAACCTAGATCTAAGAACTAAACCTAATCCTAATTCTAGAGAGAAGTGAGAGCTTCTCTCTCTAGAAACTAACTCTCACTACTAACTAAGCTAAAACTAAACTAATGGTAACTAACTTCTAAAGTATGAAAAGTATGAAAAGTCTCCAAAAGTATGTTGATCCCCTTTCAATCCTTGGCTTAAATAGCATCAGAAATGAGTTGGATTGGGCCCACAAGGCTTCTAAAATCGCTGGCCACGTTTTGTTTTAAGTGAACCAGGTGGCAGCAACGGTGCGTGCACGTACTTTGCGCGTGCGCGCCACCATACGTGTAGCAACTATGGCAAATCTTATATCGTTTCGAGGCCCTGGATGTTAGCTTTCCAACGCAACTGGAACCGCATCATTTGGACCTCTGTAGCTCAAGTTATGGCCGATTAAGTGCGAAGAGGTCGGCTTGACAGCTTTCCGGTTCTTCCATTTCTTCATGAGTTCTCCAACTTTTCATGCTTTCTTTCTTCATTCCCTTAATCCAATCTTTGCCTCCTAAACCTTAAATCACTTAACAAACATATCAAGGCATCTAATAGAATCAAGGTGAATTAAATTTAGCTATTTTGAGTCCTAAAAAGCATGTTTTCACATTCAAGCACAATTAAAGGAGAATATACAAAACCATGCTATTTCTTGAATAAATATGGGTAAAAGGTGATAAAATCCCCAAAAAATCAATACAAAACAAACCGTCAAATTGAGGTTTGTCAACCTGAAAATTAGAAGTCCTATCCTAGTTATCCTTCTCAATTGTAATGAGAATTGTTCATTACTACCACTTAGTTAACCCTTACTAATTAAAGGAAAGTCAAGTGGATGAATTGACTTTAGCCACAAGTCCTAGCCAACTCCCAAGGAAAGACTAGCTTTAGTGCACTCCAAACCAATTAGCAATCTCTCCAATTATCAATCAACAAAGGAATTAGATAACTCAAGTGTCACTAATTACTCTACCTAGGCCAAGAGGAACAAAATCTACACTAAAACTAAAAGAGACATTTCAACAAACACATAGAGTGCAATAGAAGTAAACATTATTAAATGCAAGAATTAAAGGAATCTACAACTACAAAGGCAAGAGATCAACAATAGAAAAGCAAAGAAGAACAATTATTATGAATTACCTCTTATTGAATTGGAAGAAAGTAGAAGGAACAATACTAGATCTACAACAAAATATAAGAACAACATAAAGGAAATTACAATAAAGGAATAGAAGAAGATTGAATGTAGCAACAAAGAATTGAAAGGTAGAAGGAGATGAAAGCATGAGTTAAAATCTAGATCTAAGGTTATTGAACTAAACCTAATCCTAATTCTAGAGAGAAGTGAGAGCTTCTCTCTCTAGAAACTAATTCTCAAAACTAAACTAAGCTAAAAATGATTGGTTAGTTGGGAATGATGGTTAGTCCAAAAGTTTCATCATAATGCCTTCCCCTTAATCCTTCATCCTTTTATTCCTTTCCCTTAGCAATTTGGCGCCAAAAATGGGTTCAGAAACCCTCTCAAATCGCCAGGCACGTGTTTCATTAATGAGGTCATGTGTCATCATCGGCGCGTGCACGCATGGTACGCGTGCGCGTCCCTGGTCGATTCTGCATTGTGCGCGCGAGCGCCTTGTGCGCGTGCGCGTGCATGGCTGACTTTGCTTCTTTGACTTTTATGCTTCTCTCCACTTGTATGCTTCCTTCCTTGCTTCCTTTGATCCATGCATAGCCTATTTCAATCCTGGAATCACTAGCAAACACCTCAAGGCATCTTATGGAATCAAAGAAGAACTAGAATTCATCAAAATAAGGTTTAAAAAGCATGTTTTTACACTTAAGCACAAATATGGGAGAGATAACCAAATCATGCTAATTCTTAGGCTAAGTGTGACAAAAGGTTATCAAAATACTCTAAATTCAATGCAAAACAAACCGTCAAATTGGGGTTTGTCAACTACCCTTTGATTATATCTGGAAGCCATTCGGCGCTTTAGAGCTTCTTCCCTGATCCGAGCTCTTTCTTGGATTTCAGGTAGTAGGTCGAGCTCTTCCCTCTGAAGTTGGGAGTTTGCTCCCTTATTGTAATGAACTACTCTAGGCGATCCTTCCTCAATTTCTACTGGAATCATTGCCTCTATTCCGTATGCTAACCAGAAGGGGGATTCCTTCGTGGTGGAGTGTGGCGTCGTTCCATATGCCCATAGGACCTGTGGAAGCTCTTCTGCCCAAGCTCCCTTTGCATCTTGTAATCTCCGTTTTAATCCGGCCAATATGACTTTGTTGGTAGCTTCGGCCTGTCCATTGGCTTGTGGATATTCAACGGAGGTGTGCTGATGCTTTATATTTAAGTCGGCTACTAGTTTTCTGAAGCCTGCATCTGTGAATTGAGTGCCATTGTCTATGGTTATTGAATATGAAACCCCGAACCTTGTGACGATATTTCTATATAGGAATTTCCGGCTTCTTTGAGCGGTGGCGTTGGCTAGGGGCTCCCTCGATCCACTTTGTGAAATAGTCTACCCCTACTATGAGAAATTTAACTTGTCCTGACCCCTGGGGGAAGGGGCCGAGAAGGTCGAGCCCCCACCTTGCAAACGGCCAAGGCGAAGTTACGCTGATGAGCTCTTCTGGCGGGGCGATGTGAAAGTTGGCATGTTTCTGACATGGTGGGCATGTCTTTACAAATTCTGTAGCTTCTTTCTGTAGAGTTGGCCAATAAAACCCCGCCCGGAGTACTTTTTTGGCGAGAGCTCATGCTTCGAGATGGTTGCCACAAATGCCGCCGTGTACTTCTTCTAATACTTCCTTTGTGTGGGAGGTCGGTACGCATTTCAGTAATGGTACTGAGATCCCTCTTTTGTACAGGATGTTGTTTATAATGGTGTAATACTGTGCCTCCCTTTTTATCCTCTTCGCCTCCTTTTCTTCCGTGGGGAGTGTTCCTGTTTTGAGGTAGTTGATTCCTCTGTAGAAGCTTTTGAATGTAGAACGTTTTCCTCTAAAAGCGCGCGCTTTTATATCGGCGCTTTGGGAACGTGTGAGGGTTTAATGCCTTTTAATTTTAGCATTAATTGCCCCATTTTCTTTTGGCTCTTTATTTTGATTTTGAAAAACCCAGAAACGGTTTCTCTTCTTTTGCCCTTTTCGTAACTTCTTCGCATTTTTCCCTTCATTCTCTCGCTTTCAATTTTTTTTGTGTTACGGCGTTTGTTTGATTTTTCTGAAGCCTCTGCCTGTAGTTTCGCGTTTCAGCCCAGTGACATTTTTTTTGCTCGTGTCTTTTCTTTTGCTTCGAGGTGGTGATTCCAGATTTCGCCGTCCCTCTTCTCCTTTCCTAAAGTCTGCTGCCTTTTCAGGTTGGTACTAACCTTCTTGCTTCTTTCACGGCTTCATCTTTTAGTTTTTTGGTGAAGCTTTTGCTTTTGCATGTTTTGAAAGTTTGAACCTTTTCGTGATTTTGTATTTGTTTGTCGCTGTAGATTTGTTTTTCTTGGTTTTCTTTTGTGTGTTCTTCTGGCATTTCCGTCGAGGCTTTTATATGGTTTTTGTTTGTTGCTTCTGATTTTTTAATATCTGATAGAAACTCTGCATCCATTCCTTGTTTTGCTTGCAAGCTTTCTGTCTGATTTCTCAAAAGTTCGTACCTTTGATGATTTCCATTTGGCGCGTTTTGATGTTTTGGGAATGCTTTTTGCTTGGTTGACTGTGATGACTTATGCTTCTGGAAATGCTTGCTTTGTTTGAAGTCTTTTTCTTGTTTGAAAGATGCTGGGGTGAGAGCTGTAGATTTTCCTGGAAACCTTGCTTTGTTACTGCCTCCAAAGAATGCCCCAAGATTTTGGTTTGAGTCTTGGGATTTTCCTTTTCTGTGTGTTCACCTGCATCGTATTGAGTTGTTTTCTCCCTTGTCCGAGATGTTTTTAGTAATCCCATCTTCTTTTCTTACTTGTAGGATTAGTTGGCCTCATGTCTTCTCGTAATAACATTGTAGAGATGTCTTCCAGAGTTTCTGAGGGGATGTCCGATTGGCTGGACTCCCTTGTTTTGTTGTGTGTTTCTATTGTGGATGCTGAATTTTGCACAGAGCTGAGGAAGCGCCATAGGATTTGTGATAACCGTGCCCGCGAGGGGGATTATGAGCTTGTTGCTCCTGATTCCGATGAGAGAGTTTGTTTTTCGACTTCTGTCGAGGGGGAGCGTCCCTCTTTCTATGCTTACGAATACTTCTTCAGCCAATTAAATGTTACTTTCCCTTTTACTGCTTTTGAAACTGACTTGTTGTGGTCCTGCAATATTGCTCCGTCCCAGCTTCATCCAAACTCCTGGGGTTTTATCAAAATATTTCAACTTCTTTGCCAAGAGTTGGACATAACACCTTCTGAAACTCTTTTCCTTTATCTTTTTGTCTCGGCCAAACCTGGAGGTTCCTCCAAAAAGAAAGCTTCCTGGGTTTCTTTCAGGTCGGCCCAGGGGCATAAAGTTTTTGCCATGTATGATGAGTCGTTTAAAGATTTTAAGAACTATTTCTTCCGAGTCCGTGCCATTGAGGGGGTTCGCCCCTTTTTTCTTGATGAAAATGATGAGCCTGCTTTTCCTCTGGAGTGGCAAAAGAATGTAAGAGTGCCACGTTATACATGGGAAATGCTTAGTGAGGTTGAGCGGGCCTTTGTAGTTGTTCTTGAAGATTTGTGGGGGAAGCCTCCCCATCTGGACACGAAGAGATTTTTTAGTGATCCATCTTTGGTTCGGGCTGCTTTGGGTACTGTCTGATTTGTTTTTATGCTTGCCCCCGAGCTTTGTTTCTCCTGTGTTGTAACTTGTCTTTGATTTTTGTGTTTTTTAGAGATGTCGAAGAATAATGACTCTATGAGGGCCTATAAGAAGGCGAAGAAGGCGACCGCTGCTTTAAACATCTCGGCCAAGGCGGCCGGAGAGGGATCTTCTCAACCTCCAGTTAAACCTCCTGTACCAAGTTCTCCTGGGCCGAGGAAAGCAATTCCTACTCCTCGGGTTCGCCTGGTTGACCCTCCTCAATCTTCTATTGCAGCTTCTGGTGCCCCTCCTAGTAAGAGGCAAAAAACAATTGAGCCTTTTAACCTTGATGCTCCTGACTTTGACGCGGTTGAGTTTGTAGATCAACAAATCGGCCCTTATGGTGCTCTTTCTATGGACGATGTGTCGCTTCTTCATCACTTTGATTATATCACCCGGAGTGGTATCAAGTTAGCACACATGGGGGCGGCCCTATATCGAACTGCTCAAAGTCTTCCTCTCCATGCCACTAAAGCTTTTATGGAAGAGGCCAAACAGGAGTTTGATCGGATGAAGGGCTTGAAGGAGGAGCTTGAAGTGAGGGTGGCCAAGTTGGAGAAAGACTTGGAGAATGAAAAGGCTAGTTCTACTTCTCTGGCTGGTTCACTGAGACTGGCCGAGGACACGGCTATGCGACATAAGGACAGTTATTTGACGTCTTACCGGGAGATGTTGCGTCTGAGGGAAGAGTTGGAGAATGCCCGATCTAATTATTCCGAACTCCAAGGTCATCTTGTTGGCAGTGTAACTGCTGCCTATGAGAACCTGAAGGAACAAGTTCGGGTTATTGCTCCCAATGCCGATCTGACCCTCTTTAGCTTGGACAATGTTGTCAGGGATGGCAAGGTTGTCCCTGATGACGAGGATGAGGATGATGTCGATCCTCCCCCTGTAGCCTCTACCAAGGTGTCGACTTCTGCTGTCCCTGCCGAGGTTGGTCCTCCCGCTTCTGATCCCGACTGCCAGATCTTGAACCGGGATGACGGTACTGTAGATGCCGTTCCTCTCCAGACTCGCCCTCCGTCTCCTCGGGCTGATGCTGCTAAAAAGTCTTCTGACCCTTAGCTTTTACTTTATTCTGGATTTGTAGTTGGCCCGGCTTGTGGGCTTTTTTTTAACTCTTTATGTTTCGTTCACTGCTGATACTTTCCCGTTGCTTGCCTAGCAACTTTTGTTTTTTATGAAAAACAAATGGTAGCCTGCTTTAGCTTTTTTGAGATAGGTTTTGGTGGCCTCCGAGGCTTTTATAACCTTATGCTTTTTGTGCTTGACTTGGTATCTCTTTTTCTGTGAATATTGGAACCTTGCGGCTTAACCTTTTTTGGATTGCTTTGTACTTTGTATCTTAAATCCTTTGTGGTTGTGACTAGGTAGGTCTAACTTGATTTTTGGTTCGTTCTCGCTCCGGCTTGTATTTCCCATGATTTGTGACCGATTTCTTCAAGTTAGTCCTCCGAGTTGTTTTCGCAGTCCTTTTCTAAGTTATTTTTATAATCCCTTTCCTGGATCTTTGTCGGGTATCTTCCCGGGATTACTTTCATAACTTTTTCAGTAGTAGGAGTCCGACTTCATTATATCGGTCTCCTTTAAGTTATTTTTGTAATCCTCTTTCTTGAATCTTTGTTAGATCTCTTTCAGGGATTACTTTTATAACTTTTTAGTAGTAGGAGTCCGACTTGGTTATATCGGTCTCCTTTAAGTTATTTGTAATCCTCTTTCTTGGATCCTTGTCAGATCTCTTTCAGGGATTATTTTTATAACTTTTTAGTAGTAGGAGTCCGACTTCATTATATCGGTCTCCTTTAAGTTATTTTTGTAATCCTCTTTCTTGGATCTTTGTCAGATCTCTTTCAGGGATTACTTTTATAACTTTTTAGTAGTAGGAGTCCGACTTGGTTATATCGGTCTCCTTTAAGTTATTTGTAATCCTCTTTCTTGGATCCTTGTCAGATCTCTTTCAGGGATTACTTTTATAACTTTTTAGTAGTAGGAGTCCGACTTGGTTATATCGGTCTCCTTTAAGTTATTTGTAATCCTCTTTCTTGGATCCTTGTCAGATCTCTTTCATGGATTACTTTTATAACTTTTTAGTAGTAGGAGTCCGACTTGGTTATATCGGTCTCCTTTAAGTTATTTGTAATCCTCTTTCTTGGATCCTTGTCAGATCTCTTTCAGGGATTATTTTTATAACTTTTTAGTAGTAGGAGTCCGACTTCATTATATCGGTCTCCTTTAAGTTATTTTTGTAATCCTCTTTCTTGGATCTTTGTCAGATCTCTTTCAGGGATTACTTTTATAACTTTTTAGTAGTAGGAGTCCGACTTGGTTATATCGGTCTCCTTTAAGTTATTTGTAATCCTCTTTCTTGGATCCTTGTCAGATCTCTTTCAGGGATTACTTTTATAACTTTTTAGTAGTAGGAGTCCGACTTGGTTATATCGGTCTCCTTTAAGTTATTTGTAATCCTCTTTCTTGGATCCTTGTCAGATCTCTTTCAGGGATTACTTTTATAACTTTTTATTAGTAGGAGTCCGACTTCATTATATCGATCTCCTTTAAGTTATTTGTAGTCCTCTTTCTTGGATCCTCGTCAGATCTCTTTCAGGGACTACTTTGATAACTTCTCATTTTGGGCTGACTTTGTCATGTCGAGCCCTTCTAAGTTAAAGTAATCCTCTTTAATAGGGTTGGCCAGACCTCTTTCCAGGGTTTACTTATAACTTGGGTTGACTTGGTCCGACTTCTTAATGTCGGCCAGTCTTTAAGTTATTATTTTAGCAATCCGTAAGACCTCGTCAGGTTCTTTTTTGGATCACTTTCGATAACTTCTTGCATTATTCTGTGTTCATCTTTGCCGATTTGTAGAAAGTGGTTGTCATCTCTAGATCGTCCTTTGGGTGAATCGCGTTTTCACCTTTTATCGAACGATTGTCTTTATCGTGATCGTGCAGTGAAATTATTTTTCACTTTCTGCCGATCTGTTGCTTTATAATCGGACGATGAATGCTTCAGATTAATGCGTCTTGAAATCTTTGTAGAGTATCTAAAATATATTTTATTTAAAGGAAAAGTGCAAATATATACATATGGGATTGTCTGAGTCTCAATCTTGGTGCCTCATTAAAAAAACCTTTTCGGGAAAAAGAGTGCATCCAATGATGAGATCTTTTATCTTTTCTAACTGTAGTACCTTCTGAGGTTGCAGGCGTGCCATGACCTGGGAAGCTCTCGTCCATCGAGTTCAGACAGTCTGTAGTAGCCCTTTCCAAGTATTTTTATAACTCGGTAGGGTCCTTTCCAGTTGGCTGCCAGCTTTCCCTCTCCTGGTCGAGTTGTTCTGATATCGTTTCGGATTAGGATGAGATCATTTTCTGTGAAACTTCTCGGCACTACCTTTTGATTATATCTGGAAGCCATTCGGCGTTTTAGAGCTTCTTCCCTGATCCGGGCTCTTTCTTGTATTTCGGGTAACAAGTCGAGCTCTTCTCTCTGAAGTTGGAAGTTTGCTTCCTCATTGTAATGAACTACTCTGGGCGACCCTTCCTCAATCTCTATTGGAATCATCGCCTCTGTTCCGTATGCTAATCGGAAGGGGGATTCCTTCGTGGTGGAATGTGGCGTTGTTCGATATGCCCATAGGACCTGTGGGAGCTCTTTTGCCCAGGCTCCCTTTACATCTTGTAATCTCCGTTTTAATCCAGCCAATATGACTTTGTTAGCAGCTTCGGCCTACCCATTGGCTTGTGGATGTTCGACGGAGGTGTACTGGTGCTTTATATTCAAGTCGGCTACTAGTTTTCTGAAGCATGTATCTGTGAATTGGGTGTCATTGTCTGTGGTTATTGAATATGGAACCCCGAACCTTGTGACAATGTTTCGATATAAGAATTTCCGGCTTCTTTGAACGGTGGCATTGGCTAGGGGTTCTGCCTCGATCCACTTTGTAAAGTAATCTACTCCCACTATGAGAAATTTAACTTGTCCTGATCCTTGTGGGAAGGGGCCGAGAAGATCGAGTCCCCATTTTGCAAACGGCCAAGGCGAAGTCACGCTGATGAGCTCTTCTGGTGGGGCGATGTGAAAGTTGGCATGTTTTTGACATGGTGGACATGTCTTTACAAATTCTGTGGCTTCTTTCTATAGAGTTGGCCAATAAAATCCCGCCCGAAGTATTTTTTTGGCGAGAGCTCGTGCTCCGAGGTGATTGCCACAAATGCCGCCATGTATTTCTTCTAGCACTTCCCTTGTGTTGGAGGTCGGCACGCATTTTAGTAAAGGTATTGAGATTCCTCTTTTGTACAGGATGTTGTTTATGATGGTGTGGTACTGTGCCTCCCTTTTTATTTGAGGAACCGTCCACGTAGAGATTCCATTCTGTGGGAGTTTCCAGGGTATCTGTGAATTCTGCGATGAAGTCGGCCAGATACTGTGATTTGATGGCCGTCCGAGCTTCATATTGGAGGTCGAATTCTGACAACTCGACTGCCCATTGTAGAATTCTGCCTGCTAAATTTGTTTTCTGCAATATTCCTTTTATGGGCTGGTTAGTTCTAACCTTAATGGTGTGAGCCTGGAAGTACGGGCGGAGTCGTCGAGATGTTAGGATGAGAGTATAGGCAAATTTTTCTATTTTCTGGTAGTTCAGCTCGGATCCCTGTAGTGCTTTGCTAATGAAGTAGACGGGTTGTTGCCCATTTTCGTCTTCTCTGACTAGTGCTGAGGCTATCGCCCGGCTTCCTACTGCAAGATATAATATGAGTGGTTCTCCTTCTCGTGGTCGAGATAGGATAGGTGGCCGTCCTAAGAACTCCTTGAAGTCTCGGAAAGCTTGCTCACACTCTGTCGTCCATTCGAACTGTTTTCCCTTTCTTAAAGTAGCATAAAAGGGGAGAGATCTTATCGCAGCTCCTGCTAAGAATCGGGATAGGGCAGCCAACCTCCCATTGAGTTGTTGTACTTCTTTGACACAGGTTGGGCTCTTCATTTTGAGTATAGCTTGACATTTGTCTGGATTTGCTTCAATTCCCCTTTGTGTGAGCATGAAACCTAAGAATTTGCCTGCTTCAACTGCGAAGGTGCATTTTGCGGGGTTGAGTCGCATGTTATGCTTCCTTATAGTGTCAAACACTTGAGCCAGGTCGGATAATAATGTATCTTCGCTTTGTGTTTTTATCAACATGCCGTCCACATAGACTTCCATGATTTTTCCGATGTGATCTGAGAAGACTTTATTCATTAATCTTTGATAAGTAGCTCCCGCGTTCTTAAGACCGAAAGGCATCACGATGTAGCAGTAGTTCGCCTTTGGTGTTAAGAACGAGGTCTTTTCTTGATCTGGTGGATACATGGGGATTTGATTGTATCCCAAATAGGCGTCCATAAACGAGAGGTATCTATATCCGGAGGAAGCATCTACCAGAGCGTCAATACTTGGGAGTGGGTATGGATCTTTTGGGCAGGCTTTGTTGAGATCGGTGTAATCAGTACACATGCGCCACTTCCCGTTTGATTTTTTCACCAAGACGACGTTGGCTAGCCATAGTGGGTACTTGACTTCTCTTATGAATCCTGCCTCTAGTAACGTTTGTACTTGTTCTTGCACAGCTTGGGATCGTTCTGGTCCGAGTTTTCTTCGCTTCTGCTGCACCGGTCGAGATCTTGGATAGATTCCCAACTTGTGGCACATTAGCTTAGGGTCTATGCCTGGCATGTCTGCGGCTTTTCATGCGAAGAGGTCGACATTATCTCGTAAGAATTGTATCGGTAATTCTTTTGAGTCTCCTCTTAAGACCGTGCCGATATTAGTCGTTTTGTCCGAGGTGTCTCCAATCTGAACCTTCTCTACCTCACCTTCTGGGTGCGGACGGAGTTCTTCTCGACGCTGAGCTCCGCCAAACTCAATTGTATGAAACTCTTCTCCTCTTCCTTTGAGGTTTAAGCTCTCATTATAACAGCGACGTGCCATCTTTTGATCTGCTTTTATCGTGGCTATCCCCTTTGTAGTTGGGAATTTCATGCATAGATGCGGAGTTGAGACTATTGCGCCGAGTTGATTGAGTGTTGTCCGACCTATGAGAGCATTGTAGGCTGAACTTACGTCGACCACAATGTAGTCTATTTTGAGGGTCCTAGATTGGTTCCCTTTTCCAAAAGTAGTGTGTAGCGATACGTATCCCAGCGGTTGTATCGGAGTGTCTTCTAGTCCAAACAGATTGTTCGGGTAAGCTCTAAGTTCCTTTTCGTCTAAGCCGAGCTTGTCGAAGGCTGTTTTGAATAAGATGTCGGCAGAACTCCCTTGGCCTACTAGTGTACGGTGTAGATTGGCATTTGCCAGTATAATAGTGATGACCATGGGATCGTCGTGTCCCGAGATGATGCCGGATGCGTCCTCTTTAGTAAATGTTATTGCTGGGATGTCGAGTGCTTCCTCCTTTCCCTCAACATGATACACTTCTTTGAGATATCTCTTTCGGGACGATTTCGAGATCCCACCTCCTGCGAATCCGCCGTGTATTATATGGACGTGTCTTTCTGGTGTCCGAGGTGACCGTTCAGCTCGTCCATCATCTTCGTCTCTCCGTCTTTTTCTTTGGTCATCATCCCGGGTGGCCAGGAATCGATCTAATTTTCCTTCTCTTACCAATTTTTCTATGATATTTTTCAAGTCGAAGCACTCGTTGGTAGAGTGCCCTCGAATTCGATGGTATTCACAATATTCCTTCCGGTTTCCTCCTCCCCTTTTGCCTTTAAGTGGCCGCGCTGGTGGGATTTTTTTTGTATGGCAGACTTCTTTGTACACGTCGACCAGGGATGCTTTGAGAGGAGTGTAGTTGTGGTATTTTTTGATTTTCTCACCCTGTCGATCTTCTTTCCTTTTGGAGTCCTTGTCCTTATCTCGGTAGGAAGCCCCAGATTTTGAGGTTTCTCCCAGCCGAGCATTCTCTTCCATGTTGATGTATTTTTCTGCTCGCTCCTGTACTTCGTCTATGAGGTAGGATACTTTTTTGATATAGATTGGCTGAAAGGTCCCTCTCGTAAGCCATTGATAAGACCCATGATGGCGGCCTCTGTTGGTAAACTTTGTATGTCCATGCATGTTTTGTTGAATCTTTCCATGTAGTTGCGGAGGCTCTCCCGATCTCCTTGCTTGATCCCTAGTAAGCTGGGTGCATGCTTGGCCTTATCTTTCTGGATGGAGAATCTGGCCAGGAACTTTTTGGCCAGGTCGTCGAAGTTTGAGATGGACTTCAGAGGTAAGTTGTCGAACCATCTGATCGCCGTTTTCGTGAGAGTTGTTGGAAAAGCTTTGCAGCGAACGGCATCTGAGGCATCGGTAAGGTACATTCTGCTTCTGAAATTGCTGAGATGATGGCTGAGATCTGTAGTGCCATCATATAAAACCATATCCGGGAGCTTGAAATCTTTTGGGATTTTGGTTTTCATGATTTCCCTGGTGAATGGATCTTGTTCTTTGCGTGAATTTTCCTCAGGAGTGGTCCGAGGAGCTTTTGATTTGAGGTCGGCCTCTAATTGCTGTAGTTTTTCTTCTAGTTCTCGACGTCGCCGTACCTCTCTTTGTAGATCCTTTCAGATCTCCCGTTGTTGCTGGGTTTCTTTCTCAAGTTGCTTTAAGCGATCTTGAAGTGCTTCCATGGCTCCCAGATTTGGTGAGTTTTTGTCCCCGTTGGATTCCGGAGTATCCTTTAGCATAGTGTCCGCATTCTTGTGCGGTGTTCTGTTCTCCAGATCCGAGTCGTGGTCGTTGTCATGGCCGTCCGCCATGGTTTTGGGATGACTTTCAGGTTCCCCGGCAACGACACCAATATTCCGAGGGTTACCTAAAACTGGAGGTCGATCTCGGATGAGATCTTCTGTACTGGTCAGAGCTGTTGTGTCCGACTTGTTGATGGTGGCCGGAGCCGCCGCGTCCAACTTGTTGATGGTGGCCGGAGCCGCCGCGTCCGACTTGTTGGACTTGCTGCACTGTTGATCCTTGGCCACCGGAGGGTGGGGGGTACCTGCAAGAGACTCCAATGCTTAAGTTAGCACGGGTATTAAGCAGGTTTTTAGTAGAATCAGAGTATGAGTAATACCTGGGCGCTCCAGTGTATTTATAATGGTGAGATGTGACCTTTGGATAAGATAAGTTAGTTATCTTATCTTATCTTTTATCCTTTGGGTTGAGGTCGGCGTATCTTTCAACGGAACCGCCCTTCTCTGTAGGCCTGAACGACCTTTGGATTTGGGTCGTATTCCTTGAATTGGGCCCTTTCGGGGCTTTCCTGTCGATTTGGCCAAGTTCTTTGTAAAGAAGTCGGTCCGCTTGACCTAAAGAGGTCGGTCGCTTTATTACTGAACATCCCGGTTCGGACAGCTCGACCCAGGGTATGAACAGCCGCCGTGTACTTCTTCTAATACTTCCTTTGTGTGGGAGGTCGGTACGCATTTCAGTAATGGTAATGAGATCCCTCTTTTGTACAAGATGTTGTTTATAATGGTGTAATACTGTGCCTCCCTTTTTATCCTCTTCGCCTCCTTTTCTTCCGTGGGGAGTGTTCCTGTTTTGAGGTAGTTGATTATGGGGGTCATCCATCCTTGGTCCTGGTCTGTTATGGTTACGACTTTTTGTTCCTCCGAGATCGACGGGGTCTGTAGTATTTCCTGGATGAGACTTCTATTGTTGCCCCCTCGTTTGGTGCTGGCTAATTTCGAGAGTGCATCAGCTCGGGCATTTTGTTCTCGGGGTATGTGGTAGATCTTATATTCCTCGATTTGTCCGAGCTGTTCCTTGGTCTTATCCAAATACCTTTTTATGGTGGGATCTTTGGCTTGGTAGCTCCCTATTATTTGTGATGTGACAACTTGCGAGTCGTTGTAAATGTTGAGTTTTCGAGCTCCAACCTCTTCAGCCAGCTTCAAACCAGCTAGCAGTGCTTCGTATTCCGCCTGGTTATTTGAAGCCGGGAACCCGAACTTGAGGGAGAGCTCAACTTGGGTTCCCTGGTTGCTTTCTATTATCACTCCTGCGCCGCTTCCAGTTTTATTTGAAGAACCGTCCACATAGAGATTCCACTCTGTGAGGGTTTCCAGGGCATCTGTGAATTCTGTGATAAAATCGGCCAGATATTGTGACTTAATGGCCGTCCGAGCTTCGTATTGGAGGTCGAACTCTGACAGCTCGACTGCCCATTGTAGAATTCTACCTGCTAAATCTGTTTTCTGCAATATTCCTTTCAAGGGATGGTTAGTGCGAACTTTGATGGTGTGGGCTTGGAAGTAAGGGCGGAGTCGTCTAGATGTTAGAATGAGAGTATATGCAAACTTTTCTATTTTCTAATAGTTCAGCTCGAATCCCTGTAGTGCTTTACTAATGAAGTAGACGGGTTGTTGTCCGTTTTCGTCTTCTCTGACTAGTGCTGACGCTACTGTCCGGCTTCCTACTGTGAGATATAATATGAGTGGTTCTCCTTTTCGTGGTCGGGAGAGGATAGGTGGTTGTCCTAAAAACTTTTTAAAGTCTTGGAAGGCTTGCTCACATTCTGTCATCCATTCAAACTGTCTTCCCTTTCTTAAAGTAGCATAGAAGGGGAGAGATCTTATCGCAGCTCCTGCTAAGAATCGGGATAGGGCTGCCAATCTCCCGTTGAGTTGCTGTACTTCTTTGACACAGGTTGGGCTCTTCATGTTGAGTATGGCCTGACATTTGTCTGAATTTGCTTCAATTCCTCTTTGTGTGAGCATGAAACCTAAGAATTTGCCTGCTTCTACCACAAAGGTGCATTTTGCTGGATTGAGTCGCATGTCATACTTCCTTATGGTGTCGAATACTTGGGCCAGGTCGGACAATAATGTCTCTTCACTTTGTGTTTTTACTAGCATGTCGTCCACGTAGACTTCCATGATCTTTCCGATGTGATCCGAGAAGACTTTATTCATTAGCCTTTGATAAGTAGCTCCTGCGTTCTTGAGACCGAAAGGCATCACAATGTAGCAGTAGTTTGCTTTCGGCGTTAGGAACGAGGTCTTTTCTTGATCTGGTGGGTACATGGGGATCTGGTTGTATCACGAGTATGCATCCATAAACAAGAGATATTTATATCCGGAGGAAGCGTCTACCAGAGCGTCGATATTTGGGAGTGGGTAAGGGTCTTTTGGGCAAGCTTTGTTGAGATCGGTGTAATCGGTGCACATTCGCCACTTCCCATTTGATTTTTTCACCAAGACAACGTTGGCTAGCCATAGTTGATATTTGACTTCTCTTATGAATCCTGCTTCCAGTAGTGCCTGTACTTGTTCTTCCACAGCCTGGGATCGCTCTGGCCCAAGTTTTCTTCGTCTCTGCTGCACCGGCCGAGATCCCGGATAGACCGCCAACTTATGACACATCAGCTTGGGGTCTATGCCTGGCATATCTGCGGCTTTCCATGCGAAGAGATCGACGTTATCTCGCAAGAATTGTATTAGTAATTCATTTGAGTCTCCTTTTAGGATTGTGCCGATATTAGTTATTTTTTCCGAGGTGTCCCCCATCTGAATCTTTTCTATCTCGCCCTCTGGCTGGGGACGAAGTTCTTCTCGTCGCTGAACTCCGCCCAGCTCGATTGTGTGGAACTCTTCTCCTTTGCCTCTGAGGTTTAGGCTTTCGTTGTAACAGCGACGTGCCATTTTTTGATCTGCCTTTATCGTGGCTATCCCCTTTGGTGTTGGGAATTTCATACATAGGTGTGGGGTCGAGACTATCGCGCCGAGTTGGTTGAGTGTTGTCCGACCTATGAGAGCATTGTAAGCTGAACTTATGTCGACCACGATGTAATCTATTTTGAGGGTCCTGGATTGGTTCCCTTTTTCGAAGGTTGTATGTAGTGGTATGTATCCTAGTGGTCGAACCGGGGTGTCTCCTAGTCCAAACAGACTGTTTGGATATGCTTGAAGTTCTTTTTCTTCTAAGCCGATTTTATCAAAGGCTGTTTTGAATAAGATGTCGGCAGAACTCCCTTGGTCTATTAAGGTGCGGTGTAGGTTGGCGTTTGCTAATATGATGGTGATGACCATGGGATCGTCATGTCCTGCGATGACGCCGGATGCGTCCTCTTTAGTAAATGTTATTGCCGGGATGTTGAGTGCTTCCTCCTTTCCTTCGACATGATATACTTCTTTGAGATATCTTTTGCGAGAGGATTTGGAGATCCCACCTGCTGCGAATCCGCTATGTATCATGTGGACATGTCTTTCTGGTGATCGTTCTGTTCGTTCAGTATCTTCATCCCTTCGTCTCTTTCTTTGATCATCATCTCGAGCGGCCAGGAATCGATCTAACTTTCCTTCTCTCACCAATTTTTCTATGATATTTTTTAAGTCAAAACATTTGTTTGTGGAGTGTCCTCGGACTCGATGGTATTCGCAGTATTCCTTCCAGTTTTCTCCTCCTTTTTTGCCTTTGAGTGGCCGTGCTGGGGGGATTTTTTCTGTATGGCAGACTTCTTTGTATATCTCGACCAGAGATGCCCTGAGAGGAGTGTAATTATGGTACTTTTTAATTTTCTCCCCTTGTCGATCTTCTTTCCTCTTGGATTCCTTGTCTCTATCTCGGTAAGAGGCCCCTGATTTTGAGGTCTCTCCTAACCGAGTATTTTCTTCCATGTTGATGTATTTTTCTGCTCGTTCCTGCACTTCATCCAAGGAGGTCGGGTACTTTTTTGATATAGATTGGCTGAAGGGTCCTTCTCGTAGGCCGTTGATAAGTCCCATGATGGCGGCCTCTGTGGATAAACTTTATATGTCCATGCATGTTTTGTTGAATCTCTCCATATAGTTGCGGAGGCTCTCCCGATCTCCTTGTTTGATCCCTAGTAAACTGGGGGCGTGCTTGGCTTTATCTTTCTTAATGGAGAATCTGGCTAGGAATTTTTTAGCTAGGTCATCAAAGCTTGAGATGGACTTTGGGGGTAGGTTGTCGAACCATCGAATGGCTATCTTTGTGAGAGTTATTGGGAAGGCTTTGCAGCGAACAGCATCTGGGGCGTCGGTGAGGTACATTCTGCTTCTGAAGTTACTAAGGTGGTGGTTGGGATCCGTGGTGCCATCATACAGGGTCATATCCGGGAGTTTGAAGTCTTTTGGAATTTTGGTTTTCATAATTTCCCTGGTGAACAGATATTGCTCTTTGCGTGAATTTTCTTCGAGATTGGCCCGAGGGGCTTTTGATTTGAGATCGGCTTCTAATTGCTGTAGTTTTTCTTCCAACTCCCGACGTCGTCGTACCTCTCTTTGTAGATCTCTTCCAATTTCCCATTGTTGTTGAGTTTCTTTTTCCAGTTGTTTTAGGCGATCTAGGAGCGCTTCTATTGTCCCTGAATTTGGCGAGTTTTTGTCTTTGTTGATTTCCGGAGTGTCTTGTAGCGTGACATCCGCGTTCTTGTGTGGTGTTCTCTCTTCCAGACCTGAATCGTGGTCGTTGTTATGGTTGTCCGCCATGGTGATGGGATGACTTCCAGGTTCCCCGGCAACGGTGCCAATGTTCCGAGGGTTACCTGAAACTGTAGGTCGATCTCGGATGAGATCTTCTGTGCTGGTCGGAGCTGCCGCGTCCGACTTGTTGGACTGGCTGCACTGCTGATCCTTGGTCACCGGAGGGTGGGGGGTACCTGTAAGAGACTCCGATGCTTAAGTTAGCATGGGTATTAAACAGGTTTTTATTTAGAATCAGAGTATGAGTTATACCTGGGTGCTCCAATGTATTTATAGTAGTGTGGGCTGACCTTTCTGATAAGATAAGTTAGTTATCTTATCTTATCTTATCCTGTTTTGGATGAAGTCAGCTTATCTTCAAGGGAACCGCCTCTATCTCTATAGGCTGGGATTTACCTTTGGATTTGGGTCGTGTTCCTCTATTTGGGCCCTTTATTGGGCTTTCCTGCCGATTTGGCCGAGCTCTTTTAGAAGAGGTCAGGTAGTTTGACCTGAAGAGGTCGGTCGCTTTATTCGCCAATCATCCCGGGTCGGGTAGCTTGACCCAGGGTATGAACAGGTTATATGATGACTTTTGCAGGGGGAGTTGTGTCGTGGCAATCCCAACTTCAGAAATGTGTTGCTTTGTCTACTACAGAGGCAGAATATATTGCTGTTGTTGAAGCTTCTAAGAAACTCTTGTGGATGAAGAAATTTCTACAAGAGTTAGGCATTAATCAAGAGAAGTTTGTGTTATTTTGTGACAGTCAGAGTGCTATCCATCTCAGCAATAATCTGATGTTTCATTCCAGATCGAAGCACCTAGAGGTAAGGTATCATTGGATACGTCAAGCGCTTGAGATGAAGTCATATGCACTTGAGAAGATCCATACTGATGATAATGGTTCAGATATGATGACTAAGAGTTTACCTGTAGTGAAGTTTGATTCCTACAAAGAGAAGGCGGGCTTGGTGGAGCAGCCTATCCTCACTTGAGTTGGTGAGGGAGAGATTTGTTGGTGGGTCCCCAACCAAGTGGGGCCCACAGTTAAAAAAAACAAAAAAAAAAGAAATAAAGAAAGAAAGTGGCTAAAAAGGCCACGAGAGAGAGAGAAGCTTTCTTTATGTTTTTAAAGAAATCAACAAAGCTTCGTTTTTTGAATGAAAGGAAAAGCGGCGTCGAAGAGGAGAAGAATTAGGGGGAAAAGGGCATGTCAACCTTGATCACATTGACTTGGTAAACTTGCTCCATTTCTTATGAAATTTTAGTATGTTATTTCTGGTGTAGAGATGAACATTAGGATATAACTTGCTAGTTGTATTGCCTTCTCTTTTGCCTGATTTGAGATATCCACTTTGTGGAGGGTTTATGTTGATTCCATCAGTTTTGATGATGTATTTTGTTGATTGTTGAGATGTCCTAGTGTCACTAGGAAGACTGTTTGTGTACCCATTATTCTGATAGTGGAAGATTTTTCTGGACTAGATTCCGTAGGTTTTTTGTCACTCTTTTGGAGGTTTTCCCACGTTAAAATTCTGGTGTCTGGTTATTTAATTTCTGCTATTATATTTGCTACTTGGAGTATCTTTGGTATTGCCTATTTAATCGCACAGGTTGTGAAAAAATTATTTCTGGTGCTTCCGCTGTTAGACAGGTTCTTGTTTTAAACCTGTATTGAGTTTTTCCCAACATTCGCATCACTCGAAACTGTCGCAATCCATCCACTTAATGGTGGTTCTAAAAACCACCGCTAAATGGCTAGCGCCATTTGTCGTTGGTGGTGTGGTACCTAGATGCATCTAATTAGACCTTAGCCAATAAGGACGTTGTTAGTCTAACGTATAAGTCATACGTTGGATCTCTCATTCTGTATGAGTACACAGGAGGACAAAGGTACTCTTAGAAGTGGAGTCGCAATAGTGTGTTTTATTTGAATTTAATTTTTAGACTGAAATTCCTATATCGATTTATTTATTCTTTTATTTGTATATTTACCTAATTATTTGTCTACTCATTCAATATAAATTTTTCATCTTTAAATGAAATATAATTTGTATAATTTCATTTGTATTATCTTTTGTGGGTTATGGATATGGTATTTGGATCTCTCTCTTTATAATAGTTACCATTCTATTTTGTTGAGTCATTTTCTATCCAAGGATTGTAGTTGTATAAAATAGAACCTTCTGTGCTAATAGTTTTTAGATTGTGTGTAATTCTTCATGTATCATAGACAAGCCCCTTTATGGTATATGTTGGTTTGATATTCAAACTGTTAGAATGCTACTTATGATTTGGTTATGTAAGCTTAATTGGATAAACTATATGCTTAAGATGTATAGTTATTAATTATATTATGCCTCTTAGTATCCTTGCTTTTGTGTATGTATTGAGAATGTTGATATTTTTGTGAGATCTAGATATTTATGACTGGCATTGGATGAAAATTTCTATTTGAAAAATCTTAAAAACAAATAAGATTCTGTTTATTTTTGCAGATTTGAATATTAAGGTTGTAAATTCAGGTCAAATTTGACGAGGGGCTTTCACGTTCAACGGCTCTCTCATGGAAGACCTAAGTCGGGTTATCATTTCTCCATCAAGAGACAAAGCTCGTGATAGTGTTTCATGTCTTGGAAGTGCATTTCGCTCAGAAGCCTCCTTGCCAGCACACAAAAATTAAGCAGGTGCTACTATACCAAAATAATGACACGATTCGTATTGCAAGCAATGGAGTTTGCATCCTCCTTATAATATAACTTGTAACTATTTGTGCAACAATCTATTTTCACCAAATTTAATCCTAGCTTCGGAGCTAAATTCTTTGTCACATAATAATTATGGGGGAAGTCAATAGTTTAGGCTGGTATTATTAGTTCATTATAATAAAAGGTAGCCAAATTATCAAAAAACTTTTGGATGTGGTTTGACTCAGCCTTAATACTCTTCATTCTAACAAATGCAAATAATTTAGAGCAAAGACAACCCTCAAACAGCGGTTGTGCGATAAATTCTAACAGATCATAAAACCTAGCCACCTCCAGATTTGGCTCTTGCTCAACATTTTCTATGTTATTAACACTGACTGCATCAATTATCATCTTATTACATCTCTCCTAGTTACTCCCAATTCACCTCTTCCATGTTCACTTATCTAATTAAGTTAACCCTCCTTCATTGACCCTAAACCTATTGGCCTTCAATGCAATCTGATTGATTCCCTAATCATCAACTTTCTCATATTCAATCCAAGCATACCCAGAATTAAACCCATGATGATACAAGTGAAGGGTTATATCCCCAGCACCTAAATACTTGGACAACCGATACTTAGAGCACAGACATATTTCCTTAGACCTAAATGGTTCCATGTTGAACACATACACAATAACCTAAACAACCTCATCAAAGAATGACCGTTATTCCTATCATAATCCACAAACAAACTATGAATCATTATGCCACAAACAACCTAAATATCAACAAAATCATAACTTATTAATTTTTTTTAGAAATTGTGGTAGAGTTTCTCTTATAATTAGAGACCTCCACCAAATGATATTTCTAGCTATTCCGAACCAAATAATTTTGATAACATAAATATAATTCAATTCATATCTCTAAAACTTTTTACAAAAATTTGGCAGAGTTTCCCATAAATCAGAGGCCTCCACCAACGGATTTTTTTTTATATAAATTAAATAAATATATTATTTACAGATATAAATAATTTGCAGTGTTTTTACGAAATTGCATCGTATTACTTATTTCGTTTACAGTATAAACGAAATAATCTTGTACGTATTTTGTTTACACTGTAAACGAAATAAGACTAACATGCTGAGGCGTGTTTATTTCATTTACAGTGTAAACAAAATACGTGCAAGATTATTTTGTTTACACTATAAATGAAATAAGTAATAGGATGCAATTTTGTAAAAACGCTGGAAATTATTTATTTCTATAAATAACATATTTATTTAATTTATTAAAAAAATCCCTACAACATTCTCATTTTTCACAAAGCAAACAATTGCAGTTATAATTACAAACAAGTATCCATTCAATTAAACATCAAATCATAGTCATTTTAGTGCACATCCCTTTATTACTTTGCAATTTTTTCAGCAAACAAGAGGTCAAAAAGACACTACTAGACATTCTTCTCTCATTTTCATCCTATAAACCACATGAATAAAATAGACAACATAGTCCTAATAAAATAGACAAATTATTAAATTCAAAAAATGAAACTAATTCAAAAACCAAATTACCCTAATTTTAACTTTAACTTAACTAACCTAATGAACTTAATTCACAAAACTAAATTTAAACTAGTTACAAAACCTAAATTGACCTAATTAACCTTAATAAATTAACTTAACTAACCTAATGAACTTAATTCACGACTAAAGAATAAGGAAGAGAATGAAGAACCTGTCAATGGAAGGAGGAGAACGACACAGAGGCAGCGAGACAAGCAGCGACGGCAGCGACAGAATCATCAGTGGCAATGACGGCTTTGGAGAGAAAGATGGCGGTAGAGATAATGAGGATGGGAGGTTTATGGTCTAAGAGGGGGAGTGGTAGTTGTAGCGATGGTTCAGGGAGTTTTTGGGGCAAAAAACACTATAAGAAAAACGTTGAGTACTGTCGGATTTATGAAATAAATCCGCTGGTAATAAAGTTACCGTCGGATTTACTATTGTCCTGGAGTTGATGGTATAAACCTTGCCGCAAACTGCTTACTGACGGATTTTTTTGTCCGACACTAAGTACCAGCAGATTTTTTGTCAGTTTTTTCAATGGATTTGTCGAGACTGAGTTGATGATTATCGTCGGATTTATCCGACGGTAACTTTGGCTCCATTTCACATGCTTAGGCGCCAAGTTATCTAACAGTAAATCCGGCAGTAATATTTTTTATTTTTTGGCACAGTTAAGCCACAATTAGTAGTCAAATTAAAATTCTTATTAACAAAATTGTTAGCAGAAATTTAAAATTAGCATAAATCAACAAATTATTTTATTAAAAATAAATGGTCTGAATACAATAAAATGTCACAAAATTAGAATACAATGAAGTAGACAAACAAAAAAATAAAACCCCAACAGATCTCGGTAATCGTCGTCATTGTCGTGGTCGTTGTGGTCCCCTTGTTAAGGTGGCGGAGTAGGAGCTGACGTCAGTGTCCCACCAGCGGTGTTGCCGCTAGAACCAGCAGTGCCGCTGCCTCCAGCATGTATCTGCTGGTTGTACTCTTCCATCTGCTCTTGCAACCGATTGTGGTGCTCCAGCTTCTCTGTCAGGTCCAAGCTGATGGCAACGACTCCTCCCACACATGCAAGAAGGTCGTTGTACCTCTGCTCAGAATGCTCTGCTTACTAGAGAAGCTTCGGTGGGGTTCTGCACCTCCTCCTTCAAGTTGACAACTTCTTGGGGATTGGTAGGACTGTTGGCAGAGGTAGAGAAAGCCGTAAACGCGGAGGAACGGAGGCCACTGGTGAAGAATGACCCCAACCTGAAGTGGCGATTCTTGTGGAACTCGGAGGCACTCTTGCATCAAATTCTATCAGGATCTACCACTGAAGTCTCGGAGCCAGCTTCGTTGTTCCCGCTAGGCAGCTGAGATTGTTGGGCCGTGATCTCCAACCTTTGCGTGTAATTCTCCTGTGTCACACATGTCGTGATTAGGATAACAGTTAAATAATTTCCTTTAAACCAAATAAATTTGAAACTTAGGATTAATTTAAACTCACATAATAAGCTGCTGACCGCTCGTCAGTAAATTTCTCCTTGTTGGCCTTCAAAGTATGGGTATACTTGAAGATCTCCGCCAGTGTCGCCTCACGGTCCAATGACTTAGACTACAAATTAATATATCAACTAATGAAATAAATGAATAAATTAAACAACTAATTCAAGTAACTATTAAAACATTAAACAATGACAAAATTCTTACCAGTCTGCTCTTCATCTTCATGAAGGTCGCCGACCCACCCGTATACTTCGACGACTTGAGCAAAGCCCTGTTAGCGACGTTCTTCAGACGGCGATACTTGAACCCCTCATCAAGAGTAAAATAGGTCTCCAATTTCTTCTTGATGGCTAGACGGATCCACGACCTTAGGTGGTTGCGCCCCTTACAAACGTCGCTCATCATCTGCTGAAAACGTTTAGCTGTCCGGTGGTGATAGATCTTACTGATCATGAGATTATGCTCCGCATCCCATATGAATTTCAACTACAGTTATTCAGAATAAAATACAGTTCAAATACAGTTAATTAATTCAACATTATTGGGTTCTTACCACCCACTTCTGAAACCATCGATCTCTGGTCCAACCGGGATCTGCGTGTAGGTCGGCCACAGGTGGTCGTACATTGACTTAATGATGTCGGAGATCTCTTGTATGCAAGCATTGGGGTTTGGTGCAAACCTAGTAGAGAAAAAATCTAACATTAACAAACACATAGAAACACATATACTTAAGATTAACAAACGTAAAATTAAAAAATTGTATGTACTCATGCATGTATGCCATCGGGCTAAATCCTTAGCCGAATGACGAGCGGTGGTGGAGGGACATCTTGCTGCTGGGTACTAAAGGAATCACCCACCGCGAGATCTATCGTCGTTGGATCTACAAGGAGCGTAGCAGAAGGAGGCACCTAGTTCGGGTTTGGGACCATGATGAATTGCTGGTCCGCTGGACCTGCCTGTGACATCACAGGGGTCGACGGGGTAGTCGGAGTAGAGGGAGATGACCAAGGTTTTGAGAACCGGACCGGTCATCGAACCACTCTAGTCACTGGTTAATTGGTTTACTGGTCCAACCGGTCTAACTGGTGGTCCAACCGAAAAAACCGTTTTAGAATAAAATAATAAATAAATTATAATTAAACATATTAAAATATAATTATAGTCTAATATAAATCTTAAAAGATCAAAAGTACATCAGCAACCCTAAAACAGCAACACCAGTATATTATCGAACAGCAACAATGAAACAACAACACATTATAAAACACTAAACAGCAACACCAGTCCATTATCAAAACACTAAAGCAGCAACACCAGTACATTAGCAACATCATTCAGCAAAGCAGTTATGACACTAAACTAAACACTAAAAACAACAAAATCAGTACATTATACTACATATCAAAAGTTCAAAACAAAGCATTCAGTAACCAAGCATTAGCATTAGCAAGGAAGTGATGACACTAAATTAAATAGAGCATTAGCAAGGCAGTGATGAGTGATGACACTAAATTAAACACTAAACAGCAAAATCAGTACATTATACAACATATCAAAGGTTCAAAACAGAGCATTCAGTAACCAAGCATTAGCATTAGCAAGGCAGTGATGACACTAAATTAAACAGACCGTTAGCAAGGAAGTGATGAAACTAAATTAAACACTAAAAACAATAAAATCAGTACATTATACAACATATCAAAAGTTCAAAACAGAAGCATTCAGTAACCAAGTATTAGCATTAGCATTAGCAAGGCAGTGATGACACTAAATTAAATAGGCAAATTATTTTTTCAATGAATAAAAAGAGCAACTAATTATGGAAGAGAAAAAGAACATGAATATATGATTACATGAAATGAAATGAGGAAACAATTGAACTGATAAGAAGAAATTGTGATAGATGAGTGATTTTTGAAAGAGAAAAGAGAGTGACCATTAGCATCTGAGCTACCAATTGTTTGAACTAATTTCTTGAACACGAGGTATTTTGAACAAGACCCAAGCACAAAGTAAATGTGCAACCAGAGACAGATACTTCATGTAAAATTGAACAGATATCCATAGACTCAAGTCTGCAGGTTCCATTAATAAAAATTGAACAGATATTATTTGTTGGTAAAGCTCCTTCTATGGTTGGCTCATAACTATCAGGTTCTGGAAACATTACTTCTTGCTTCAAGATTTCAAGATGCCAGCAATCAACATCTTCAGAGATACTAAACATATAGGAGCCAGAAATCAAATAGTCATTAAAAAATAACATGAAAAACAGCAAAAACATGAAAAACAGCAACTCAGAAAACAAATAGCACAAGAAAAAATAGCAACAATCAAGAACAATAAGAATAAATACAGCAGTGAACAAACATCACCAATCAAAAACCATCAAGAACAAACAGCAACACCAATAAACACAAAACTGAACAATTAAATAAAAAAAATACATCTGAACAATAAAAACAGTTCCATAATTACTGTAAAATAAAATAATCTAAATTGCTCATAACAGAAAAACCTAAGAAAATCATTACTCATAACAGGAACAGCTCAATAATGTTCAATAATACTCATTACTCATCATCAGTAATAAAAACAAGTCTGCAATTAAATCATCAATCATGAACGAACAAACTAATTAAATTAAATTGATTCAAGAAACCTAAGAAAATTCAAAATAGATAAGCAAGAAATTACTTAAAAAAAACCATGAACAACACAGAGATTCAGCATTTCAGATGAGGGAAAGGGAGCTCAGATCAGGGCTGAGCACTGGCGTAAGCTCAGCCAAAACAGAGGCCGAAGCATGGTGATAACAACAGGCTGGAGCAAAAACAAGGGCTTGAGGCAAGCTCGACCAAGTGACAAAGAGGGAGCACTGCGGTGGAAGCACGGCGATACAGAGGCAGCGGAAGCTCAGAACAGACGCAGAAGCTCAAAACTGACGGGAAAGCGAGGAAAGCAGACGCGTTTCGACGACCATGGGTGCAGTGCGGACGGCAGCCGCGCAGATCGCGACGACGGCGGTAGTGCGGTGACACAGCTTGAAGAAGAAAGTGGCATTGGAGGCTAGGTTTTGTTGAGAGAAGGAAGCAGATGCGGTGAGTGAGAGAGACAAAGGGAGAGGGAATGGGTCAGAGAGGCGTCTTTTATTTTTTTTGTTGAAAAGTGAAAACCGGCTGGGTCTCGGTTCGGTCCAACCGGCCGGTTCCTGGCCAGTTCAGCGGTTCATTGATGGTTTTTAAATTAGCGGTTTTAAGATACTAACCGAACCGTGATTGTTGCCGATTCACGGTTAGACCGATCAGACCGGCCGGTCCGGTCCGGTTTTCAAAACATTGGAGATGACTGAGCAGTCCTTGGGGATTCGGTGGAAGCCCGTCCTCTACCACAATCACATGACCTACTCGACCGACTTCTGCTACCTGTCGTCATGTCTGCACAGCGAATATATTACTAACACTAATTAAAACACAATTAAATTCACCAACTCTAAACATATTAATACACTCAATATAGTAAATATATTAATAACATAACAAATACTAATAAATAATAATATAAGAAGAAACTCAATAAATAACAAATAATTATAACAAATATGATAAAAAGTATGAATAACAAATAATTATAACAAATAACCTAAAACACTTAAAATAAGAATTTTAAAGAGGAACCAATTCATCTCAAAATTAACTCAAATATCTATCAACCCTAAACATAATTCTAAGACTTTCGAAAATATAATTTTAATTTTTCAATTTCACTCAAAATCTTATAAAAATTTCGACAGAGTCTCCCCTAAAATTCGAATTTTTCCACCGTTCAAGGGTTCCATCCAAACCAAATATCCATCCAAACTAACATACAAGGGTTGAATAAAACCCTAAACCCTAACTTATTCAAACAAACCCACCAAACAAACCAATTATTCAAACCAATGGAATTTACGTCAAAAATTAAATAAAATTTTTTTCTCATAGCCCATGATCTTCCAATCTAACAAAAACAAGTAAAAACAAAATACAAATAATAATCAAACAAGTAAGAATAAATCCTAAATTATTATATGGTAACCAAGACACAAATTCTAAATTAACTTAACCCTAAATTAACATGACCAAAAATTAACAAGATCCTAAATCATAAATTATAATTAAGCATTGTATGTTCTGATATTCTAATATAATAATTAACACACACAAACATACAAACCAAGCATGATTCCTAAACCAACATTCTCAGACATCCTTATTCCTGAAAAAATGTATAACACTCTAAGTAACTCAGAAATATTCAATAACCACAACCCTCACAAATCAAATTTTTAACACTAATAGAATAACAAACTAACAGGTAACACAGTAATAATTAAAAAATTATGTTTCTAATTTTAAAATAGATGTCAAGGAGATAAAGAGTGAGGATGTACCTGAATTTGGAGCGGCGGCAATCCTTAAGCGGCGGGGAATGGGATGGGTAGAGAGAGAAACGGAGAAGCGGCAAGAAAATGGGGCCAGCGACGGTCTCTGGAGCTGCAACAAAGGGGGATGGGCTGGGTAGAGAGAGAAACGGAGAAGAGGGTTTGAGAGAGAGGGTTTTCAAAATGAAGGGAGAGAGGGTTCACGCTATGAATTTTAGACTTGATTACCGTCGGATTCACTAAAATGCAACGTTTAACTAAAACGTGTTACTGTCACAATAATCCGACAGTAAATCCGATAAAAAAGTTCACGCCTATTTCATACATTTTTCTTCCAAATATTATCCACGGATTTACTGTCGTATAAGTGAATTCGCCGGTAATAATTTGACGTAACGAATTTCACAACAAAACCCTCCATAAATATGTCGATAAAGCCAACAATAACTCAAGACACTAAATTCGACGGTACTCAATATTTTTCTTATAGTGAAATGGCGATTGGTGAGAGTGACGTGTGGCATTGAGAGAAGGGAGGGGGAGGAAGTTGACACCGTAAATTAATACCTAGTTTATCCTCGAATTTTTTGGCAGAAAAATACGACAACAATTATGCTCGTTTTAAATTAAATGGCGCATTTTGGTAATTTGAATTACCGCCGTTTATCTGACAACAATATTTGGTGCCAATTTATTTAAAAGCACACCATAATTTGTCGTGGGAGTTACCGTCAAAATTACTATTAAACTATTCTTCTACTTTAGCCCATGACAACAATAAAGAAGTATTGTGGCCCACAAATTCAGCCCAACAGAATACAAAAATTCAATTTTAATTTTAGTCTTTATTATCTTATCTTTAATTGTTCTTATCTTATCTTTATTTGCTTTTATCTTTCATAAGACAATGCTCTATATATATTTAGTTTTACCCTCATAGTTTACAACACACTTCAGTACAATTCAATCAATCAACAATCAATAAAAGTTCTTTTCTTTGCTTTTCCTATTCTTTCACAATTTTATCATGGTATCAGAGCCATGGTATCCTCCTTGAGGAGGATATATAAGTTATCATATTTTCGGTGAGAAATCACCATGCTTCTTTTTCAACTTCCTCCCACAATAAATAATCATAGATTTAGTTACATGCATCCAAGTGAAAATTCTACCATAGTTTTAATTATCCCGGTTCTTTACCAGCAATTCCGTCTGTGCCTTCTTCTAGCATTTCATCTGCAACTTCTTCTTCCAGGAGTTTTGTCAGTATTCTGTTTCAGCAGTTCAATCTGCATCTGTTCTAGCAGTTCCATCTGCACTCTTATTGCGCTCTACGCGCCATTTGAAGACCACTCTTATTGCGCCATACGCGCCCTCTAAAGATCAATCTTGTTGCGTTTTACACGCTTATTTTTTTATTTTTTATTTTTTTATTTTTTATTTTTTCATTCTTTTTTTTATGAAGATCGCTGCTTGCTCTCTCTCCCTCAAGCACAGCATCTCCTTTTATGTATTTTTGTCGTCGGCAGCTCAAGCTCCGCCGCACGCAATTGTTTAAAGATCGCTGCTCAAGCACAGCATCTCCTTTTATATTTTTTGTCGGCAGCTCAAGCTCCGCCGCACGCAGTTTTTGAAGATCGCTGCTCAAGCACAGCATCTCCTTTTATATTTTTGCAGTAGGCAGCTCGAGCTCTGCCGCACACATCTTCCTCTGCGTCACCACGTCAGACGCGCTTTTCTCAACAATTTCATCGGAACTTATCCAAGCTGTGGATTATTGACATCTTCCATCCACCAGCTTGCGGGGGCGTATTAAACTACTCTTCTACTTTAGCCCATGACAACAATAAAGAAGTATTGTGGCCCACAAATTCAGCCCAACAGAATACAAAAATTCAATTTTAATTTTAGTCTTTATTATCTTATCTTTAATTGTTCTTATCTTATCTTTATTTGTTTTTATCTTTCATAAGACAATGCTCTATATATATTTAGTTTTACCCTCATAGTTTACAACACACTTCAGTACAATTCAATCAATCAACAATCAATAAAAGTTCTTTTCTTTGCTTTTCCTATTCTTTCACAATTTTATCAATTACTTATCCAATAGTAATATTTTGTGAAAAATGAATAAATGTCGTTTATGATTTTTCGACGCTAAATTCAATGGAAATTTTAGTTGGAAATTTTCGACAATAATTCTGCTTGTAAGGGGTGCATTTCTGGTAGTGCTCTAAGTCTTCAAACTTTTTGTCAAATTCTACATCTTCAACTATATATACCTATTATTGATTTTTAATTTATTGTATATCGATTACTTCTTTATCTTGTTCATTATTTCTATAAATAAAAAATAAATTTATTACATTATAATTTTTCAATTATATATTGTAATTGATTTTTTTTAAATAGATCCATAAAGACAATAAATTCTAGAATTTGCACTAAAATGTGCCTCACATTATCAAATTTCTTTTCCAATTCTATCTATTAAATTTTCTATATCCAATATTAGTACCCATTATATCTTAGTTATTTCCATAATTGATTCTTTTTTATAAATAAATCTCTAATTCATTATATTTCCAAGTTATATCTTGCAATTGATTTTTTTTCTTGACAAAATAATGTATTTAATCTCATTATTGATGATTGATTTTTTCTTAATTAATGTCACTATATTTAAATGATATCACAAAATTATTTTTTATTAATCCAATTCTCTTTATTTGATTATATTCTCATTTTTTTAATTGTATCTCGTAATTGATTTTAATTATAACTTTTTCTAACCATTATTGTTAGTTTGTGAGTAAATGCCCATGCCCTTTTAATTTCTTACCATTTCTCCAAAAGAACAAAACGCTGGTTTCATAATTTTAAAATTTAAAAATTTCTAACCATTCATGTAATTCGTTTAAACAACTTTTGACACAATATATAGCATATCACGGTTAACAAGTTTTATATATTCAAAAAATGCTGTTAAAATAATAAACTTTATTAAACTTTATTTTTATATATAAATCTTTATATTTTCATTGACACAATTAAACTTTATTATTGACTAAATTTTATTATGGATTCTTTCTAGATCTCATTATTAATACTTTCCTTTAACATTCATATTGTATCTTTATTTTTCCATTGACTAAATTAAAGGTTATTGTTCATTAAATTTCATTACTAGCTCTTTCCAAATCTCATTATTAATACTTTCCTTTAACATGCATATATTATTGTATCTTTATTTTTGCATTGACACAATTAAGTTTTAAAAATTATAGTATCTATTTAATAAATTAAACAAAAGATTAACTGTCAACAAATACAAACATCAATAATTGTATTTGATAAAATAATCTTTAAAATTTTAAAGATCATGATAGAAATTAATGAGTTTGTGGCCTCATCTTCTTGGTCCTTTGCTTCAAATCCTGCAGTGAGACCTGGAGCAGTTTGTGGTTGCTTTTGACTTTTTGCCTTTTCTTTTTGTTTTTTCATGTTGCACAACAAAAAATTTCATTTATATATTTATTAATGTATGAAATTATATACGTTAGACAATTTAGTTTTAAGAAAAAATAGAGGTAGACAATGAAAATACTAAACAATGTAAACAATAGATATATTGAATGTTCAATTCAATAGGTATGCAGATGATTATGTTAATTATTCTTAATTGGATGATTATTTTTTTTATTCGACTTACTCATGCACAGTTAATAATGGCTAAATGTTCAATTCACTAGGTGTGCGGATGGTTATCCTACTGTTAAGTTTAGGAAATAATTTGGGTCGGAGTGTTTTCTTACTTTATTGAATCGATTCTAGAATTCATTGTTCACATTGTTTAAAGAAGTCATTGTCTACCTAACAAAACCGTAATTTTAAAAAGTATAAAAAAATTTTAAAATTTTTTTCCTTAAATACTTTTAAAAATATTTCTAATTTTTAAAAATTACAAATATAAACACAATCTTTTTATTTATCAATTAGAAGCATAAACACTTCCTTAAAAAGTCTAATCAAACTAAGTTTAAAATAATGGAACGGGGTAGTATTATAAATACCAAAGGTTATAATTAGCCAACAGATAGAAGAAAAATTGTATTGGATCGAAAAGATGGTTAGAAAGGAAATTGTGGTGTTTGTTCTCTTCTCATACCTCTTCATAAGCATAACATTCTTAGCTACTTCGACAAATGCAGATACTACCATTGTGAAGCTTCCTAGGCCTGCACTAACAACTAAGGTTGCGGTCCATAATAATAGTAGTAAAAATATTGAAGGTGAGTTTTTAGCATATTATCCTGTTTTTTTTTTATTATTATTATTATTCTAACTAATATAAGGTGAAAATAATAAATTTTTGTTTTTGATATATATATTTTACAGGAAATGGTATTGAATGCTGCGTTTGGTTTATAAAATGTGTGAAACATTGTCGTTGTCGAATAAATTGTAACAATTCGGAGACTAAAATGGCTGATGAATTGCCCCATTAAAGCAGGCTATGCTGATCTTCAGATGAATTTATTATATATATATATGTTATAAATAAAAGAAAATGGATATTATCTATGAAATATGCTCATTTATATTCAAAATTGTGTTGATATGTGTAGCAAGTTAATTAAGGAGTCTGTTTTTTCTTTTTCTTTTTTCTTCAAACAATTTTGATCCATTTTAATTTAACTTCAGTCACAGTAATAAAAATGAATGAACTCCTTATGTATGTTAAGTAATGAATGGTAATATTAAGAAAACAAAAAAAATAATCAAATTTTATTTTATTTAATTAATATTTATTAATTATTATAATAATTAATAAATACTAAATAAAATAAATTTTAATTGTTTTTTACTATTTTTTTTTTGTTATCAAATATTTTTAAATAGTTAATTACTCTATCAATTGTGTACATATGCATGTTCTTTATTATAATAATAATAATAATAATAATAATAATAATAATAATAATAATAATAATGTCATCATCTCCTACTACTACTATTTATTATGAGTAGTAGTAGTAGGATTTTCAATCGCAAATTCACGTTTGAAAAGAACAACAAACAAAATTTGAAATAAATGAAATAGATTTATCATAACTCTTTCTCAAATAAAAAATTAGTTATCTTTTATGACATATTTAATAATTATTAGATAAAATAAATTGTGTCACTATAATTAAATTAACTTTAACTCTTAATATAATCTGAGTTTTAATAATTTAAATAATTAACTATAGTAAAACTTTTTTTTTGCAAATTACAAGAGTTATTAAAGAATGAAATTCTATTTGTAATTTTTTACTTTTTCCATAATAAACCACCCATTTATTAATTAGTTGAAAAAAAAAAGCTACAAAAGAAAAACCAAATTGCGGTTCTTCCATTGAAGCCAAACTACATACAATTTTTTCTTTCCATCTCAAAACATGTTCTGCACTCTCATTACTTTAAAAAAATCTAGTAAATCCATGCTCAAATTTTTTTAAAAAAAGACTATATTATATTGGCCCGTATCCTATATTTAACCACATCACTGTTTAATGAAAAATGCAAGTTTTCTTCGATTAGAAAAACTCTACTGTTTGGCTATGAAAATATTGGATTGAGTTTTTTTTTTTTAACTAATTAATAAATCGATAGTGTGAAAAATAAACAATTATAAAATGAAACTTTTCTAGTAATTCTTGTAATTTGTAAAAAAAAATTGTCATAATTAATTGGTTAAATTATTAAAACTCATGTTAAAAATTAATAAAAATTAGTGTAAATAATAATGATACAATTTATTTTATTCAATAATTATTAAATATGTCACAAAGAATTATTAACTCTTTATTAGAAAAAAGGTTGGTATATATATATATATATATATATATATATATATATATATATATATACACTACAACAAAAACACCCATTCAGGTACACTTGAAAAGTGTAGCCAAAAGTGAAAAAAATGATGCCTTAGGCTACGGCTACGCTTTTTAGGCTACGGCTACGCTTTTTGGGGTGATTCCTATTCGGCCGTTGCCTATTCTCAAAGGCTACGCTTTTTTGCACCAAGGGCTACGCTTTTGGCGTTTGGGAATAGGCTACGCTTTTCAAGTGATGCTGTCCATGACCAAAGGCTACGCTTTTCAGCTTTCGTTCTTCCAGAATAGGCTACGCTTTTTAACGCTACTGCATCACTTGTAAAGCGTAGCCACAGTGTATACCATAGCTACTTTTTATAAGCGTAGCCTTAGGTCCCTCTTTTTTTTTTTTTTTCGTACACTATAGCTACTGTATATAAGCGTAGCCTTAGGTCCGTTTTTTTTTTTTTCTGTATACTATAGCTACTGTATATAAGTGTAGCCTTAGGTCTCATTTTTTTTCTATATATATATGTATATATAATTATCTAATAATTATTAATACAACTTAATAGTGAATATGATTACATGTATAAATGAATTAAATATTACAAAATAAAAATAAATACATAATTATACTAAATAATTACTTTATATAATAAAAATTGTCTCTAACCAAAATATATTTATAACATTGATCCAAAAGTACTAGAATGAAGTTAACTATAAAAATTCATACAACTCAAACTAAAGTAAGCATAGCCATATCAAAACCATAATATCACTTAGCCAATAAAAGTATCTTCTAATAAAAATCATTAGTCAACCATACATATAAAGATTCTAAATAGCATTCTATCTTAGCCAATAAACCACAATAATAGTCAGCTTAATCTTCATTACTTAATCTTCATTGTTACCCTGCATAATTATATAGAAAAGTAGTTAAAAAAATATTCAGAATAACATTCGTAATTATAAAAATTAAATGGAACACGTAGTCATAGTAAACCAAGAAAGCATATTCTAAAAAAAATAACATGGCTATACAACTTCATAATACAACTTTCAGCCATAGCAATATAACTTCACTGTTAATAAAGCCAACAAACATTTTCAGCCATAGCAATTAATGTAAATGCAAGTAAAAAACTATGAAACAAGGAATAGATAAGGACATACCACATCTAAGTTCGGATAATGTGTTGATCCATGGCCGCTATTCGCATCAATAGGAGACTGTTGGGCGTCTTGTAATAAAGCTTCTAGTTCTTCTGGCCTCATTCCAAGTTCCGATCGCTGCAGTAATAACTTGATCATATTTCGCAGCCCATGAATCTCTTCGTCTTGTTTTTGCTGTTTGGCCTCTTGTTTTTGCTGTTGGGCCTCCATGTGTCCAAGTTTATCCTTCAGACTGGACACTTCCTCTTTGTGCTGATTCTTAATTTCATTAATTTCAGCATGTTTTTTTAAATCAGTCTTTGTCACAGATCTTCCATACAACCTTATCCGACCTGGTTGTTCTTTCCCGAATATGGCCTCAAATGCTTCCTCTTCTGTTTCACCAGCAGCTTGGCGGTGTTGGAAGTCTTCCTGCATAGAAGAAACAGGTTATAGTTTAGTGAAATTAATTTGATGTGTGAATGTATATATATAGAAAAAGGTTATAGTTTAGTGAAATTAATTTGATGTGTGAATGTATGTAGGTAGAATTGTAGATAATATATCATATATGAGACAAATTAATTGGATCTCGGTTGATATATATGATGATGATTGATGAAGGCACCATGCACCCTATACATACATACACACAGTACAAGTTGACCAACCACATCCAAGTCAAAAGCAGCAGAGATCAATACCTATCTCCCATCATTATATAGTTGCCAGCATTTAAGTGTTCTCTCTACATATTACTCCCTTTTATGTCATAAACTATACTATCAGTACTCTTATTTATATCTCAATTTTGAAAGGATCATATTTTTAATCTTTCATCTTATTTACAGAATTTCTATTCATAAATCTCACTAACTTAACTTGAGTATGTTTAAATATTAGTGTTGGGTGGATAAAATCTGACTATATATACCAAAGAAAAAAGGAATATTAAGCGGAGAATTAATATATAGTTACCATCAGAGTAGTTATCTCGCTATCATGGAAGAATATGTAGGCATGCAATTTTTACTAGTATTTTGGTAGTATCAAATGGAAAACAAAATCATATTAAAATATCAATGTTTCCAGAATCATTCCCTCTGTTATTTACAGAGGAGCAGATTTCTGGTCCCATATTCTCAATCACATGACCTAGAGAGCTAGGGGTTAAGTATACTATTGAGGGAGCAATTAATATACATCTGTACATACATATATTAACCACAAGATGTTCAGTGTGCATGCATATATATCAAAAATGTAAAATTAAATAAACTTAATCTAGGATAATAAGTTATTTATCGATACAGGAATTAACCTAGTAAACACAAGCCTGAGAAACTATAGCTAATGATTGACATGGTAAAAGAAAAGGACAAAGTATTGCCACAAAGGAAACAGCATCTATAGACTTAAGTTCCTATATTTTCAGTCAGGGAAGAAAGTTAGCATAAGATTGAATAAGTTAACAGCACTTGACTAGGCTCAAACTCAGATAACTATTAGTGTATTGAGATCTGCTTACCTCCTATTCCTCATACAACTTCTAATTCACACTCTATTATCACAAGATCAGAACCAGGAAACCAAAAACCAAGAACCTTTACTGTTTCTATTACCTGGGAGAGGTACTTTTCAACTAAGGTTATTAGCCATAGTTTAAAGAAATTTAACATTCAGTTATAATTTACAAGAAGCCTTAGACCAAGAAGCCCATGCTATGCTTTCAATTAGTGAACTGTGGAGTAACCAACATAATAATGTCTCAAACCTATCTTACAACAGTTTTGAATGGATCTTTCTTGTAATAATATTTGAAATGATTCATCTGAAATAATTAGATCTTTCTTGTAATAAAATTTTTGGTAATATACCAGAAGGGATCTCTGCTTTAACTGATATAAGACTTCATTTTTACTAAGTGTAATTGAAAGACAAAACAAATATACGCAAAATCAGGAACAAACACAATGTTCTGGTCTTCTTTTAAATCAAATTTCTATTATGATTAGAAGAAAGAGACAAAACACACATACCTGCAAGGCTGTAGCTGTCTCCAATGCAACAGTGAGGTTGATTGCCTTACTTCATTTAACAAACTCTAAGACACGATCAATACTCTCTGTCAAAACCTGCAAGTAACAAAAATTCCAAAGATAAAACAATGAAAACAATAATCTTCTGCATTGGAAAGTTTGATTTCTGTTGATTTAGCGTTTCACAGTTCAAGGTTTATTTTATTTGTTAAAAATGGAAGTCCATACCCTGTCTCTTTACAAGAATTTGTTTCTTTAGAAGATTTTATGAGAATACTTATTTCAGAATCCTTTAAAATATTTTTGTTTTTTATATAAAAAGAGTAATCATCTCAAACAATCTTCCTACTTGGTTTTCATAATTTACTAGTAGGCAAGACAATTTTAACAGAAGAATGGTTTGTGCATAAAAGCAAAAAATATAATAACACAGCTTCTCCTATGGACACTCTGCACATCCAGTTCAATCTTTGTTTTAGCAACTTCAACTTAGACAATAAATGTTAACAGCTCCAATTATTTTGCGTGCA
This sequence comes from Arachis ipaensis, assembly GCF_059453495.1. Taxonomy (NCBI): domain Eukaryota; kingdom Viridiplantae; phylum Streptophyta; class Magnoliopsida; order Fabales; family Fabaceae; genus Arachis; species Arachis ipaensis. Next base: position 131,780,043 of record NC_142443.1, on the reverse strand, counting down.
CCAAAAATCATACAGAAGCAAATCTTCGTAAGTGGACCTTCAGGAGCAGACAAACCATAAATTTTTAGCCACAAGTCACAGTAAACCTGCAGTGCAACACTAACAGACTGAAACCCCCAAATTCACTAGTTCTACTGCACCACAACATTAGCATGCATGTTCATCAATTCACGAGTTCACAGGATTTTGTACCAAACCCCCAAATTGTAACCCTAAAATCGGAATCCTACCCTCTCAGATTTTAGAAACCAAATGAAGGTGAATACATACCTTCTTGACGATGGTGAGCGACTGATGAGAGGCTTTCAGTTGAGGCAGAGTCTTCCTAATGTGAGCGCGCAGCAAAGAGAAGCAACAATGACGATGACTGATGGCGTGGTGAGTCGTGAGTGATGAAGATGAGTGAGTGGTGGCGACGGTGAGGGTTGTGCGCGACAGGGTTGGCGAAGGTGAGAAGCGCAGAGATGACGATGGTGAGGGCGAACAGGAGTGACTTTCTTGTAGTGAGTGGTGATGAGTACGGGTTTCTTCGCGATGGTACAGTGAGAGGGTTTCTTCGCGATGGTGCAGGGAGAGGGTGGTCAGTGGCGATGGTGGTGGTCAGTGGCGATGGTGAGTGTGGTGAGAGGGTTTTCAGTGGTGGTCAGTATTGCAAGGATGAAGGGGCTTTGGAGGGGAGTGATGACCTAGGAGGGAATTGAAAAAATTTTCACTAAGTATAGGTTTCCTGTCGCGTTAAAGAGGAAAAAAAGTTACCAAGTGGTAAGAATTTTACTTTGGATACATTAGGCATCACTTTTTAAGTGCACCCAAAACTTAAAAAATAGGCTACCCTTTAAAAGCGTCTCATTTGATATGAAAAGTGAACCTATAGATATTAACCTACAGCTACGCTTTATAAGTGATTTCTATAATACCTAAGGCTACACTTTTTAAATGATGCCGCATTTGTGTATCCTTTTCTCTTATAAAAAGGCAACACAGAGAAAAGCGTAGCCTATTCTATGAATAGGCTACGCTTTTCAAATGTAGCTTAAAAAAAGTGTGGCTGAATGGGTATTTTTCTTGTAGTGATATATATATATATATATAAAAGCCAAACACAGTTAATGAAAACCAAGAAAGTTCAGCACTAAAAAGAAATATTCAAGCAATTTAGAACACATAGCACAATCAAATATACATCAGATTCATCAACTCTGAAACTTAATTTAAGTATATTAAAGTAATCAAAATTGCTATCAATTTATTAACAGATAAATTACTGGTTAAAAAATTTTAATATAAAAATATTATTGAAAATGTGTTTGAAAATGGGACTGAAAGATGTTATTTTCGGGTGTGATGGTCTGCTTCTCGTACTATCCAAAAAAATTTAGTATGTTCTTTTTAGATAGTTATCCAAATACTTCTATAAATTTCATATCAAATTCACAAATAATTTGTCAAATATAAAAGTGATTCATTACTTATAAAAATAAAGATATTTTTATCTTTTTACATTTAAAAATATTTTAAAATATTTTGTATTAACAAATTTGAGAGATATTTTTTTTAAAGATAAATGTTATTTTATTAATATAAAATAAAAGTGTTTCCATAAGAAAGTACAAAAGAATTGGGTATTTTCATTTATCACCAATTCTATGACGGAAAGACTAAGAGCTTAGGAAAGAGTAAAGTAAGAGTAAAGAAAATTAGCAGCATCTATCAGGTATGGCTCACAAGTTCACGCACTAAATTGCTGGCTTCTTTCACTGTTTCTGGTGCCGGGCTTATTACCTTCTCAAAAACACATTGATTCCTCGCTTTCCAAATGCTCCAACACAGCGCCGCTATGAGGAGGGTCTTTTATCTACCGTCGAATTGGGTCACTGCCCAGAATAAGACTCGTTGCCACCAATTGAAAAATGTCTCTTCTTCTCTCATCCATAGGTAAGGAGTTATTAAGCTTAGACTCCATATTATTGAAGACAGGGCATTGGAACAAAGCATGAGAAATTGATTCAGTTTTCAACATACATCTTGAACACAAGTGGCAGGAGTGAATGTGAATCGACTGTGAACTTGTTGTAACACGGGAAGCTTTTCATGAATTTGAGAGATACTTATACTAGCCGTTTATAATTCAATGATATTTTTTTGCAGTTTATTCAATGAAAAGGCTAACCAAATGTTTTTTTTTTTTTTTTACAAAAGATAGGAGACTCGAACCTGCAATCTCTTAATTGAATATGGGGAGACTATGCCATTTGAGTTATTACTCATTGGCGGCTAACCAAATGTTTATCGCTACAACAAAAATTATTTTTATTGATAAATTTTTAGTGATAATAACATAATGATAATTATATATCTTATTTAACTAATATTTTTGTGATAAATATATATTTATTGTTATTACTATATGTTATATAATTGAAATTATATATTTTTTACGGCTATTAAATATGTCTTTATCGATAATTGTATAATTATTACTAAAATTTTTTAAAAACAAAACATAAGACAGTCAATGTTTGGCAGTAAATATATTAATAATTATTTTTATTATTATTAAAATTAAAGTACAATAAATGATCTCTAAAAATTATTTTTCTAGTAGTATATATCTATTTTTCACAAGGATGCTAAGAAATCAGCAAATGTTTAATTTGTAACTATTTTTTACAAGATGTTAAGAAAAACTGATTACCACAAAAAGGAAAAGGATAAATAAATGTTTCTACCTATTTTTCACAAAGATGCTCATAAGGAATGTGATGCCAGAAACAGAAATAGGATAGATAAATCTTTGTCTCTCTATTTTTCATTTAGATGATAAAAAAACATGATTATTAAAAAGCGCAATGTTAGAAAAACAAAAAAAAATAGTCAGAATTGTCTTATTAAATATTAATTAATTATTATAATATTTAATAAATATTAAATAAAATAAAATTTGATTATTTTTTTATTAATATTTTTTATTATCAAATATTTTTTAATTAAAAAATTAATTAACGTTTAAACAAGTTCTGACTATTTTTGTTAGTAATTAAGGAAGATCATATCATAATTAATAAGGAAAGCATCAATAATGCATAATAGGTGTAACAGTTATATGATTCTAATTAGAGCAAAAAGAAGAAACAGAATATCAGCTTGCCAAATATACATAAAACTAAGTGGGAGAGTGGGTGTGCGCATGTGCGTGACGGTGTGTCCGCGTGTTTAAAATGTTTTTACTATTTTTTATTCTACTAATAAGTGTGTGTTTGGATTTTAGTTTGTATACGAAAGTTTGTATAAAATTGATTTTATAAACTTAATTTTGATGAAAAGTAAGTTTGTGTTAAAGTGATTTATGTTTGGTAATCTTTATATTAAAATGGATTATACTAAAGTAAATATTGTTTAAATTACACTACTCAAAATTACTTTTAAATAAAAAAATTATTAAAATAGACATCAACTTAAATAAATTTTTTATATTATTCTATTATTTTAATTTAGATGTTTAAATAGATATTATTAATTAATTTTATAATAAAATTAATATTTACTTACTAAAATAAAAATAATATATAAAAATTGGCAAAATATATTTTTATATCAAAAGCAAAAATAATATATAAAAAATATATTAAAATATACTTTATTAAATTATATTACTTATAATTTTTTTAATACTTTCAATACTTTTTTATTTAATATTATTTTAAACTATAAATTTGAATTATTTATGACTTTATTCTTAGTTATAATTAGTTTTTTATTTATTTTGTTCTTTTTAATGGGATTAATAATTTATATTATAATAAAATTATAATAATAAATTAATATACAAGAATTATACTTACAAATTTTAACAAAGCCAAACAAAAATATTTTTTATACAAAATAAAAAATAAAAATTTAATAAAAAATATAATTATATATTTAAAATATTTGAATACTAAAGAGACTACAAGTAAGGAAGTAAAGAGTAGAATTGATAAGAACAAAATAAATTCAATCCTAACGTAATTTTCTAAATGTAGAAATTACAATCTCTACCTTCTTATAAACGCACGTTAACAACGTAAAATCACGTTGGCGTTTAGAGAAAAAAAAAAGCATCCAAACAAGAAGAAGAAGCGTTCAATGCACTCAAACATGTTTCTCTTCTTTTTAATGCTAAACCAAACACACCCTAAGTTAACAATATTATTTTATTAGTTTTAATTTAAATAATTGAATAAAAAATCTATCAACGAATTATAATTCAAATGGCATAATTTTTACATATTCAGATATAGATAACGAATTCGAGTCTCACTTCTATCTTTAAAAAAAATTGAATGAAAAAATCTATTAAGTTAAAAGGTGCTGTTGAAGACTATGACAAGAGCAAATTAATCACATAAGTCATAATATTAGAGTTAAGCCCCACTTTGGTCCCTGAGATTGACGAGTTGCATCGATTTAGTCCTTCAGATCTCGATTGCACTAAATTAGTCCCCCAGATTCGAAAAAATGCACCACGTTAGTCCTTACCCTATTTTCCATCACCGGAGGACTGACGCCGTTAGTGATGTGGCCAAATATTGCCACGCTGGACACACTAACGGTTATATGATGTGGCTTAAAGTTTGATTTGCTCTAATTTAGTTCTTATCCCCTTTTAAATCCTAAGTGCATCCTGTGACCCCATCATCTTCTTCTTCTTCCCATTTCTCTCTGGTTCTTCGTCTCTTGCTCCCTTCCGAGTTTACCATCATGATTGCAAGTGGGAGCCAGAGTTCCATGCGGTCCAACACAAGGAGTTCCAGTCGAAGTAGAGCATCAGGTATTCCGCAGTGGTGTGGGTGTGGGTTGATAAACCCATATTTTATGATGTATTTTGTGCTCAATTTAGGTGATTTGTTCAATCATTCACTCACTTATTCATGTAAATTGCATGGTTTTACTTTCCCTTCCTTATTATGTGATGTATGTGAAAAATATGTTTCCTATGCTTAAAAATTATCAATTTTAATTACCCTTTATTACCATTCGATGCCGTGATCTGTGTGTTGAGTACTTTCAGGCCTTATAGGGCAGAAATGACTTAAAGGATGGAAAGGAAATATACAAAAATGGAAGGAAAGCACAAAATGGAGTTTTGAAGAAAAGGGCAGCGACACGAGCGCATGGACCACATGGCCGCGTGCCTAGCGCGAAAAGGCAGCGACGCGAACGCGTGACTGACGCAGACGCGTGATAAGGAAAACTCCCAGATGACGCGACCGCGTGACCCACGCGGATACGTGACAGACGCCACGCACCAGAAACTGCAGAAAACGCCTCCAGCGGTTTCTGAAACCCTTTTTGGCCCAAATCCAAGTCCAGAAAACACAGATTAGAGGTTATAAAGTGGGGGAATGCATCCATTCATTAACATGCATTGAATTATTCACTTTTCATAGTTTAGATGTAGTTTTTAGAGAGAGAGGTTCTCTCCTCTCTTTTAGGTTTTAGGATTAGGATTCCTCTTAAAGGAATTAGGATTCCTTATTATTTCAACTCTCTATCAGGTTCAATATTCCTTTTACTCTATATTTCTCTTTTACTATCAGATACTTCAGTTGAACGTGGACAACAATTTTGAGTATGAGTTGTGAAACTAAATGCAACTACCTCTTTACTATGTTGGAACTGTTGTGCATCGGAGTAGTTTGGCTGGGAGAGGTCGATCTCAACTGGTGCAGGTGGCTGAGCAGGGGCTTCTGGAGCAGCTTGAGAAGGTGCTTCTGGAGGAGCCTGAGCAGGTGCATCTGGAGGAGCTTAAGTAGGTGCTTGTTCAGTGGGCTTTGTCTTAGCGGCAGCTGTAGCTGCATCAGCAAGAGCTTGAGCAACATCAGCTGCTCTCTTTTTTGGACAACCCCTCTTTGTGTGCCTCTTTTGTAGACAGTATTTGCAAGTAAATGATTTTAGTTGTCTCTTTAGAGTCCCAGTTACCTTAGATTTCTTGCTTCCCTCATTACCCTCATCTGCATCCTTTCTCCTTTTCTTTGTTAGTGGTCCTGGCTTCTTCTTTTTCTTTGGAGCTTGTGGTCTATTCTGGTCAGATTTTTTCCAAAGAGATTGTTCAGGCAATGGATTTATATAATGTGCATAAGTGTCTCTATATGCATCCATGGTGAGCCACTTATGAAAGAAATCTTCAGGTCTCTTATTCACCCTTGCGAGGGCTGCACACGCATGCACACAGGGCATTCCTGAAGTAATTAACAAAGTAATGTGTCATTAAAGTATTTAACACAGGTCTCTTGGTTAATAAAGTATTTAATTACCTGTTAGCATCCAAAATTGACATGTGCAGAGTCGCTTACCCAGATCCACTACCATGTTAGTTGGATGACCATGAACTTCAAACTTCTCATACTCATCATCCCTTGTACAGATTGGCATCCAACTTTTAGTCTCCTTCCTGATCTTGTCCAACCTACTTTGAACCACTGGTGGTAGCTTTCCCACATGGTTGGCTAACTTAACTTTGCTTTTAGTGATTGTTCTCATGACAAACATTCTGACCTCCTCAAGTAGCGTGATGATTGGCTTGGCCCTTGCTTCCTTAATTCTTGCATTAAAGACCTCGCAAGCGTTATTGCAGATATTATCCAGTTTAGGATTATGACTAAATGCTGACTTTGTCCAGGACTCCATAGGCCACTTGTTCAGGTAATTCCACACCTCTTCATTAATTTTCTTAATCTTCTTCATATTGTCAGAGAAATCTTGATAAGTTGTTGATCGTGCGCATTCCCAAAGTAAACCCCTTAACTCTAAATCCTTCCACTGCTTGTTAAAATTTCTCCATAAGTGCCACACGCAGAACCTATGGTGGACATGAGGCATTACCTCCTGGACTGCAGAAAGCAGACCCTGCATGTGAATCAGATACAATTCGTGATATATAATAGTCCCTAAGTTACAAATCGTGATACATAATAGTCCCTAAGTCATATTACCAATAAAGCATACTATACACAAACAGTATAATCAGTCAGTTCACAGCTATTCAGACCATCATGTGGACACATAATACTCAAAGAACTTACATTAACTAGCAATAGGCTACACCATAAAAACTGTTCTAATAATAGAGTATACTATGAAAGGGCATGCACTAGCAATTTATGTTTACCTTCTGCATGTCGCTCATGAAGCACCATTTGTTTTCTTTATAGTCTCCGAGGTTCTCATGGAGTAGCTCCAGAAACCACCTCCAGTTCTTCGTGTTCTCGACATCCACAATTGTCCATGCTATAACATAGATGTGATTATTTGTGTCATGACCCACAGCGGATAGAATCTGGCCTCCAGTTTGTGTTTTAAGGAATGCACCATCTAAACCAATCAGTCGCCTACACCCTGCCTTAAAACCATTCTTGCACCCACTAAGACATACATACATCCTCTGAAAGATCACCTCTCCATCTGGTTGGGGGATGGTTCCTATTCTAACTGTTGAACTCGGATTACACTTCAATAAGGTTTTTCTATAGTCCCTTACCATTGCATACTGGGCCTTCTCATCTCCATACACCACAGCTCTAGCGTCTGCCAAGGCTCTAAAAATTTAATTCCTATTTAACACCAGATCACACTTGGACTTGAAGTAGACAGCTGCCTCACATTGTCTGAAGTTAGGATATTTCCTAACCTTCTTCACTAACTTGCTAGTCAACCAGTTCCTATTTGTAGCTCGGTTGGTAGCCTCTCTAGCACATGTGTGGTCGTCATTGAAGGTTTTTATTTGCCAACATGTCTCCTCGTGATCTCGTGAGGCATATACCACCCACTTGTACTCCTCAGCCTTACAGACAGCCTTACATCTCACAGCATCATTCTTAATAAACTGAATCCGCCTACCTTCTTGAATTGTAAACTCTCTCACTGCCTCTCTGAACTCAGACTTTGTATTAAAACCCTAGCCCAAATTCCACTACGAACCTTAGGAAAAAATAATATACAAAGCAATAAACTATGATCAACAACCATCAATGCATTCCCTAAAATTTGAAAAAATAAAATTTTAAAATCTTCACTAACCTCGGTGACGGAACAGAAGCTCCTTGTAGCAGCAAAGTACCTCCTCAAACAACTGTACAGTGTTCACTCGTGATCCAGCAGTCTCCGAAATCCTATTGCAGTTACTCGTTCCTATTTTCAGTGAGTAACGGAAGAGAGACGTTTTTCCTCTGCGTCACTCATGGAGGGGTTGAAGACGAACAGTGGAGACAAAAGAGGGAGAGGCCAACGTTTTATTTTCCATCGCATAATAACGACGTCGCTCAAAGGGTTTTTTTAGCGCCAATTTAGAAACGACGCCATTTCCTAGTGTCCATCGTGGCAATTTTTGGCCATGTCACTAACGTGGTGACGGAATAATTAATAGGGTAAGGACTAACGTGGTGCATTTTTTTGAATCCGGGGGACTAATTTAGTGCAATTAGGATCTGAAGGACTAAATCAGTGCAACTCGTCAATCTCAGGGACCAAAGTGGGGCTTAACTCTATAATATTAACATCCATACCATCATAAAATAAATGATTTTAGTTATTAGAAAACGACATCTTGAACTTTAGAAATGAACTAGTGTATGTTTTCGTATATTGTACGGGATAATTAATAAAAATATATAAATTTTTTATTAAAGGAGATTAAACAAAAAATATGTATAATAATAATTATTATAAATATTTTACAAATTTATAATTAAAATTAAAGTTTAATTATTTTTAATGTTAAAAATATTAAAAATAATTAGTATTTGTCTTAACTGATTTGAATTGATTAAGTGGTTATTTCACTCGTCTATCTAAGTAAGTATTAGAGTTTCGAATCCCGCTTTGTGTATGTAACAACTTATTGGCTAACGGCAGACCCTTAATAAATAGACCTTCAATCCGTGGATGATTAGTTCTCGACCTGCCGAGTTGGAAAATACAATAAAAGAAAATAGTATTTATCTTGAAAGTAGAACAATTCTCATTGATGATAGTAATACTTATGGAGATTTGTCTTTGTTGAAATTTAACTGTGACAATTTTATTTATTGGTATCATATTCATTCAGGAAGTCAAACAATATGATCATCGTTGTTACCGGTTAAAATTTTACATTTTATGACATGATTTTTAAGCTTCTAAACTTATACACTTATATCATTACAAAAGCTATTAGATTGATTAATATCTTTTGGTAATATTACCAAAATATTGTCGTTGAATATATTAGTTTGTGTAAAAATAAACTATAATAACTTTTGTTATTCAATATATAATTTACTCTATTGAAAAATAAATTATTATTCCTAGATTGGTAAATATATTTTTCTCTATTTTTATATTATTTTATTTGACAATAATTACCATTAAAAAAATGAATGATTACACTATTTTATAATATGATGTACAAAATAATTTTTTATTTTAAAATTAATTCTAGTTAGTGAAAAAAATTCAAAATATTTGCTTACAGAAATTTAAATTTAAATTTGAATTCAGAATTCATTAACAACTCACATTTTTTTAAATTTTAATAACAAAAATAAAATTAGTTAGTTACAAAATATTCAACATTTAATAATTTTAATTATTTAAATTTTAGTTACCAAAAATTGAGTTGGAAATTCATTATAACTTAATAATCGATAATATATATATTAGTACACAAATAATAATATCTAATATATAATTTAATTTTTTTAATAGAGCTAACGTATAATTTATTTAGGATTGTTTTATTGTCTAATTTTTTTTTATAAATTTTGTAGTATGTGAAAATAGTGATCTTATTTTTTATTATTATTTAAAAAATTATTCATAATTTTTTATTATGTAATTAACTTAATTATTAATAACCTTTATTATTGTTTTTCTACCAAAAAAATCATGTTTATATTATTTGTATATTTTTTTAATACTAATAAATATGTAGATATTTGTATTATTATATTTATTGTCTTAGATAATAACTTAAGTTACTTATTTCGTATGTTAAATAATATAAATTTATATTTTATATATTAAATTAATCAATTTATCCATATTATAAGAGGAGAAAATTATGCAATAGACCGTATGTTATAAAGATTAGTTAATTTACATATAAATTATCTTTAAAAAATTAAAGAAATAATTTATCACATATAATAATTCTTGATATATGTAGTGTCATGTATATATTAGGATGATCTATTTTAATTATGTGAGTGATTATTATTATATTATTCACTTTTTCAATAAGATAGTAAATAATATTTAAAATTAAAAAAAAAGATAATTAAAATTCTTTTAGTTTGATTATAAAATCTATTGTAAGTATACCTAACTTTTATATATACTAAATATAATCACATTTAATAGTATAGTATTTATTATAGTAATGACTCAAATATTAACTCAAGTGAGTAAGATTAACCTAAGTCTATTGTTAGGATCCTAAATTTGAATTAGGTTCATTGTCTTAAAACTCAATGCTGATAAAGTTCACGTGTCCTATCTCAAATCGGCTCAAATTGAATTTTCGTTGTTAGTTAGATATAGTAATAGATACCCGTATGGGCACAGCGGTGAACCCCTTTTTCCGTCCTTTCGCTCCGGTTTAAAAAAAAAATATCCCATGTTCGCTCTCCATCTTCATCGCAAGTCTCCCTATTTAATTATCTTCTTAGCGAATGCAGATACCCACGATTATTTATAGATATTCTTTGAAAATTTTTGAAAAAAATAACAAAAAAACTATAATACAATAATCATAAAATAATCAATTCAATATAATTCAACACAACTCATAATATATTCATTATAAAAAATAAAATTTTAAAAAAATATAAAAATATCTTCCAATATCATAACATAATACAATATTTTAGAGCGAGACTGAGCAACATAATGACGAACTTAAGAGGTAGAGAAAGTGAGTTAGAGAAAGAGTAGATACAAAATCAAAGCTAAGGATGAGTTTAGAAAGAAAAAAAAGAGTTTAGATTGGAGACAGAAATTAGGATTACCAAATTTAAGAAATATATATATATATATATATATATATATATATATATATATATATATAAGGATAAATCAGTCATTTTATATTCACGTGGATTTAACAGGTCCTTTGAAAAGGGTACCTATGTCTCCATCCGAGTCTATTTCACGTGGATAGGTCTTCACCCGTAAAAATTTCACTAATCCCTATTTAGTCCCAAATTGCAAGTAATTCGGCAAATATCCATTTGGTTAGTCTTTTTTAGGGTTAAGTACTGAAATCGTCCCTAAGGTAAGTGGCGAAAATCAAATTCGTCCCCGACGTTTTTTTGCTATTAAAATCATCCCAAACGTTCAGAAACACTTTAAAATCATCCTTTTCCAAATTTTTGGACCAAAATACCCTCATTATCATCATTCTCCTCTTCACCTTCATCACCCCACCATCACCACCACCACTACCACCACCACCACAAACACAAACACAAACACCAACACCTTAACCCCACTCCGGTAACCCTCCACCCCTCACCGCCCCCCCTCACCCACTCCCTCACCGTAAACCCCCACCCCCACCCCTCACCCCCTCCACCCCCTCATCCCCCACCCCTCACCCACTCCCTCACCCCCTCACCGCCTCCCCCTCACCCACTCTCTCACCCCCTCACTGTAATCCTCCACCCCCTCACCCCTACCCCTCAGCCACTCCCTCACCCTCTCACTGTAACCCTCCACCCCCTCACCCCTTACCTCTCACCGCCTCCCCTTCACCCACTCCCTCACCCCCTCACTGTAATCCTCCACCCCCTCACCCACTCCCTCACCCCTTCACTGTAACCCCCCATCCCTCACCCCCTACCTCTCACCACCTCCCCCTCACCCACTCCCTCACCCCCTCACTGTAATACCTCCCCCCCCACCCCTTTTCTCATGCCCCTCTCTTCATGTTCATCATCATCATCATCATCAACAGAAAATTTAAACATGCACAACAAATTTTACAAAAAATTCAGTCCACAGATTCAACAAATTCAGTTCACAGAAGAAAAAGAAAAAGAAGAAGAAGAAGCGGTGGTGCGGTGCGGTGCGGGGGTTGGACCCACGGTGCGGCAGGAGGGTTGGACGCAGGGGCGGCGGCGGGTTGGACGCAGGGGCGGCGGCGGTGAGGGGGTGAGGCGGCAGCGGTGAAGGGGTGAGGGGGTTGGACCCACGGTGCGGCAGGAGGGTTGGACGCAGGGGCGGCGGCGGGTTGGACTCAGGGGCGGCGGCGGTGAGGGGGTGAGGCGGCGGCGGTGAAGGGGTGAAGGGGCGACGGTGATGGGGGTGAGGGAGTGGGAACTGATGATGATGATGATGATGGGATGGGATTTGGGGGTGGGGTTTGGGGGTGGGTGTAGGAGGAAGGGAAATTGTGGGGTTGGGGGGGGGGAGAGAAGCGAAGAGATGCTGATGGGTGAGGGTGGGGGTAGGGTTTTTTTTTATTTTTATTAATAGTCAAGGGTATTTTTGTCCAAAAATTCGGGAAAGGATGATTTTAAAGTGTTTCTGAACGTTCGGGATGATTTTAATAGCAAAAAAACGTCGGGGACGAATTTGATTTTCGCCACTTACCTTAAGGACGATTTCAGTACTTAACCCTCTTTTTTATCATTCCAATTGTTAGCATTTGTTGGTTCGTGACGTAAACTACTCTAACCACTCAGTAAATTTCTAGATAACCAAAGTTCAAGCTATATCATTCTCATAAAGTCACATGTATCCTTATTATAACAATATTAATCGAAAATAAGTGGTTAATCACTAAATGAGTCACATTTTTCATATATATAACAATGGATAATATCACATATTATAACTTGTAAAATCATATTATAAAATATTGATAAGTTTGGATAACTTAAAAAAAAATATTAAAAAATTACTGGTTGAATCATAAGATTTTGTTTTTAGAAATTTGTCTATAGTCTATGATTAATAATAGAATTACATATATGCTATTTATCTTATATGTATTTTATTTTACTTGATAGAAATTTATATTTTTTTTGGTATCTACAATGTTAGTAATTACAGAGAGATTTTTACCATTAAATAAAACTATAGAGAAATTTAAAACAAAATTTGTTGATATTTTTTTGATAATTCATTTAATTTTTAATTTAAATTAAAAATTAAATTATATATTTAATTTATATTTGTTTGTTTATTATAATAATTATTTATAATAAATAATATATTTAAATATTTTTGAAAGAAACGGTTCAATTTTACACAATTGAAAGATAACCATAAAATTAAATTTAAGACGAAATGAAATATAATAAATATATTGGGAGTAAAAGTTAAATAAATAATTAAAAATAAGATAAAAAAAGCAACTAAAAGAAGTAGCTAGAAATAGGCAAAAAAAAATTATACATGTAATTGATAAAAAATACACAGTAAAAAAATTTTAATAAATATAAAATATAAAATAAACAAAATAGTAACACCCTTAAAAATTATTAATCAAAATACATAAAAAATATATAAAATAAAATCATAGAAAATTTTGGCAAAATAAAGAAGTTACAAAAATTATAACGGAAGTAAAAAAAAGAGAAAAAAAATATAAAGTACATTCTAATTATATTTATATATATATATATATATATATAGAGGTAAAAAATTTAAATTAAATTCATTTGTTTTATTTTTTATTCATTATTTATTAAATAATTTAATATTTATTTTGGTCAAATCAAATAATTAGTATAATTAATTATTTATACTTAATGTTATTTATTTAGTAGTATAACTGAAATATATTAAAATATCAAGAATAAAACTAAAACTAAATATTAAGAATAAAATAAAAAAAATTATATTTACTATCTTATAATTGTTTTAAATAAAAATAGGAAATAATATATTTATAAATAAATAAAAATTATTATTAAAAATTGAATATCCAGATAAAACAAAAATAAATTATAACTTATAAAAATAATTTATAAGATTTGTTACACAAATATTTTATATGAATCATGATGTCACTAACACAAATACAAATTATACAATATAAACAAATGTATAAAAGTATAAATAAAATCTTCAAACTCAATCAATGTAACAATAAATAAAAATTTTGTTATTTATCTACTAAACACAGTAATAAATACTGGACAAAATGATATCATATTTTTATAAATATATTTATAGATAATTAAAAAATTAAAAATAAACACACTAAATAACATATAGCATCAATGATAAAATATATTCTAAAAAAATTACTTAAATTAAAAAAGAACATGCATGTGATGAATTATAATAAATTTATATATAAGGAGTAAAAATAAAATAAAAAATTAAAAAAATAAAGAGAACAATTAAAAGAAGTAAAAGAAGATAAAACAAATAATGTGTGGAAAATAAATAAAAAATGTATTGTAATAGAAGATTAATATAATCAATGAATATAAATTAAAAGATAAAAGAGAAAAATTAAAATACAATCTCATTAAACAAATTTCAAGAAAAAATTGAAAGAAGAATATATTAATCAACTTTTATAAAAATATTATAAAAAATTTAAAATATCTTTAAATAAAATAATTCTATTAATCAAAATACATAAAAAAAATACTTGATATAAAACAAAATTATAAAAAAAATTAGCAAAATTAAGATAGAAAAAACAAAAATAAAGGAATTACAAACATTACACCCAAAGCATAAAATAGAAAGCAAAAAGGGATAAAAAATATATTCTAATTATATATAATTAAAATATATTGTTGAATTATTAAATTAAAGAAATTAAATTGATATCTAAAAATGATTACTAAAAGCAATAAATAAATTTTGATAACTAAAAATAATAAATTAAACTAAAAAAAATTAAAAATATTATCTGAGAATATAGGAATCATAGAATATATAATATAGAAGTATATATACATTAATAACAAAATAAAATCGTAGCATATAAAATTGGAATCCTTTCAATATTTTTAAATGAATTAAATAAATTTATTTAAAAATAATAAATATTCATTCATTACAATGATTAATAATACCCGTTTTATTTATTGGACCGTACTAATAAGAGAACAATTAAAAAATATATTTGACCAGTTTAAATAATTTATTCAAGTATCTATTAATTAATATGTAGTATAAACTCGTTACCTTCTCAATAATTAATACTCGTTTTATTTAAATATCAATTAATTAATACTCGTTTTATTATATATAAAATAATAAGATAATAAATTAAATTAAATAACTTCATTTATTTCATTACCTTATATATTATTTATTAAATCATTTAATATTTATGTGGTTTAATAAATCAAACAAAATTTTAAATAATTTAATATCTATTCTAATTAAATTAAATATTTAATTAGTTATGATTGATGTAATTTAATCAATCAAATAAAATATTAAATGATGGAATATTATTTATTCTAATAATCAGAATAAATATAATTAATCTATCCATCTATTTATTTAATATACTAAAACTGAGTTTTTCCTTAGCTAATGGAAGTGAGGTATTAATTTCTGACGAATTTATCTTTCTGCAAAAATGAATGTATTATTTTCTCTTCTAAGTTTATTTTATAAAAATATCTTTATTATAATTATACTATAATTAGTATTTAAATAATAATGCATAATTATACTAATTTAGAAAAATATCTTTATTATAGATATATAAAATTAATATTTAATATATTATTAAACTACTTATCAATTATCAATCGAAAATATTTTTAATTATTTTAATAATAATAATAATAATAATAATAATAATAATAATAATAATAATAATATGATAATTATATGATAATGGCACCGGTTATTAATAACTAATTTATGTTTCTCTAAATAAATTTATTTTAGAAAAATATCTTTATTATAATTATATTACAATATTACAATTAATATTTAATAAATAATGCATAATTATACTAATTTAAGAAAATATCTTTATTATCTATTCTATCTATTCTATTATATCTATTTTATTATATCTTTATTGTTAATTATGAAATAACCTAAAATTATAATGCATTTTATTTTAAAGAAACAATCAACCATTAACATCAATAAATAGAAACTATCGTCAAAATATTTTGATTAAAAATGAGGAGTTAGTTACTATTTATTATTAATAATATATCAATTATATCAAAAAGTAAAAATATAATTATCAGCATTTACATCATTAGAAGAATTAGCATCACAAGTAGAATTTTATCAAAAAAAAAAAAGTAAAATTGCATATATATAGTGAATTTAAAAAATAAAGATTGTTAAGTAATTAAGATTTTTTGAAAGAAATAGTAAAAAAATAGACAAAAATCTTTAAAAAATATAAAAAAATAAAATGTATAAATTGTGATAAAAGAAATAAAAACTAAATAAATTAAAAAAATTGTACCATAAACACAAGAGAAAGAGAAAGAAAGAGAGAAAAAAGAATGAATAAGTAAAATTATAAAAAATACATTATGATTTCGTATAAATAAATGACATTGAAAAAAATAAAATAATTAAATTAATTCATGTATTTTGTTATTATATTTATTATTTATTAAAATAATTTGATATTTACTCCAATCAAATCAAATTAAATAATTAACTAAATTAATTAATTGATATAATTAATTGTGAGATTTGAATGTTTAATCAAATTTATTAATTGATATCATTAATTAGTTATAATTGATTTACTTTATAAAATTAAAAGAAATAAATTAAAAAATATTTTTAGAAGTATGACAGGTCAGCTCTATATAAAAACCTAATTTTTATATAGTAGAATAGATGATGAGGATGAGAAGACTTACAAACTATATAAACATGACAAAATTCATGCTACCCTTTTGTCTATTACTTCTTGCTATCAAAAACTATCATGATTCACGAGTAATATTTAGGTTTAATAATATTAATTTATTTCAGATCTTCCACTACATGCTATATGCTCCAACTCCTATAAATACATCACTTCCTCAGTGACCTTTCATGCAGGAAAGGTAAGCAAATCTACAAATATATAGGGTTTTGTTGCTTTGTAAAAGAGTTTTTCTTTATTTCACTATTTTATGTTTTTTATTTTTTTTAAGAATAAAAAACTAAGCAATAAACATAGATAGATAGAATTTGACTATTTTCACTACTACACTCTTGTTTACAAAATTCGCAAAATACATAAAATGAAAACAAAACATATTTTCATAAACTAAATATATAATCCCTTGGTGTTTTCAGTGTTTTTTAATTTTAAAATTTTATGAAATAAAAAATATACTAAAAACAATAAAATTCTGTTTCTTTTGTTATTTTTACTTTCTGTTTTTTCTTATTCTTCAAAATAAGAATAAGTCTCTTCACCTTGTCACTATTGGATGAAGTATATAACCAGCATTTTGAATAAGGCCACACTTATTCCTACAAGTGCAAAATATAATGAATCCTAAAAAAAAGAATACACAAAAATATAAAAATTATTTTTAATATGGAGATAAAAATAGTATTTTATTTGAATATTAATATTTAAAATATATTACAGTATTGTGGATGTATAAAAAAAGGTGTTCAACACGCATTTTACGTATTGTCTGGATGTTAACACGTGTCTAACATACACCATGTATGTTGCTAAAATGATGACATGTGTCCAATACGCACTTTGCGTATTAATTCTCTACCTGTAAAATCTATCCAATTATAATTACATCAAATAATCTCATTTTTAACAAAAAATACTAATATTTTTTTTTGCATATAAAAAAATACCACAAAAATGAGTTACAACATATAAACATTATTTCTCATATATTTCATGTATATTTTTTTCCTTTGTTTTTGTGGTAAAAGACACTGACATGTCTCTGAACTCACATTCAGGTGATTGTGGTGGAGGACTGGAGGCTTTGCTTTGGGGTCTTCCAGAACCATTCTCTTTTTGTTGATTGAGATTTACAAATAATATCATGGAAGAGAATAACAATAACAATAATAATAATGGAATTTCCAACAACTCAATCAACAAAAAGCTTAAGCTACCTATCTTCGTTTTCTTTAAAGATGCAAGGTATACTATTAGACGCACATATGTCATTGTTATCATATTAATATCATGCATCATGTTGAGTAGAATTTTATATGATGGTTACATTATATTTCATTTACTCTCCCATAAAATGAAAATATTATAATCATACATAAAATGGTTGGTATTTTTTTAAAATAAAATAAAAAAATTTATTATTTCTCTAAACAAGATTTTTGGATTTTAATTCTTCAAATACGATTTTTTTTTTGTATTTGGGCAAAAAATCAGCAAGTTCGCCGTATCCCACGGTAAACTCTATAAAAATTATATATAGAGTTCGCGGTACCCTCTCTCTCTCCGAACTCTCCTTTAAAATTTTTAAAATACACCTTTTTAATTCATGTCATCGTCTCTAAAAGAATATATAGATCTACAAATAGTATATAAGAATAAACAAAAATACACTAAGCATGACTTTTTCAAAGATTTTTTTTAATTATAAATTAAGAGAACAAGTTATATTTAACAATGACAACCTTTATTATTGTTTCCAAAAATACACAGGTACACCGGAATAAGTCATATTTAACAAGATTTTTTAATTATAAATTAAAAAAATAATTATTTTCTAAAAATAAAATACGACTTATATAGAGTTCGCCGTGGGGTACGACGAATTTGCTAGTTTTCATAGAGTTCGCCGGTGGTCCGACGAATTTATCCAAATACAAAAAAAAAAAAAATTGTATTTAGAAAATTAAAGTCCAAAAATCTTTGTTTAGAGAAATAATAAATTTTTTTATTTTATTTTAAAAAAATCCATGGTTTTGTTTTAATTTAACCAATATTTTGTATAATTTGATTTATAATTATCAAAACTGTTTTTTGCTGGTAATTAAATCTCTCAGATTACTAAATTATCAAATTATTAATTCAACTAATAAATTATTAGTTGAATCAAATGACTCAATTATAATTATATAATTATATAAAATTTTATTTTTTTATAATAAATGTTTTTATTTTATTTTATATCAAATTAAGTGTTATTTTTATATTTCAATAACTTGTCAGTTAGTTTATATTTATAATATCCTTCATATATTTATTGGAATGAAAGAGAGTAGAAATCGTAATAAAAAAATAGAAAATATTTTGTGGTTAATAAAATTATATTTTTTTCCTTTTTTTAGTTTTTACACATTATATATGACTTGGATGTTGACGTCGGCCTCAAGCGCTTTAATGACCTGTCAGTCCAATTGGTCTATAGTTAATTAAATTTAGTTTGACAAAGTTTGACCAATTTAATTGTAGAAATGATACCGTTTAAATATTTAACCAAATTGATTAGAGTTCAATTCATCCATTTTTCAGTCAAACTGATCATTTTGATTTAGATCTGATAACATAAATTTGAAGAAATGGATCCTTTTCAATTTTTTTTTTGTTATTGGAGAGAATAAAGTGTGATCTCTCATCTTTAATTCTACAAGTGGGACCAGAAATAAATGAAAAAGAGAGCAATAAAAAATAAGATTTTTTACTGGATACTATCCAATTTTTTTTCCACAGAAAAAGATCTACTCCCTAAATTTGATCGATTTAACATCTCAACTTATAAAATTTATAATAGATAAAATTTAATAATATTAGATGTGTTTTTTAATTACTAAATTTAAGTCTTTAATCTTTTATTTTATTATATTAGAGAAATTAATTTTACATCATTAAAAATTTTAGATAAATCAATATTTATTATTATTTATAAAAATATAAAACTTCTAAAAAATTTTAAAATTTTTAGATCATACGTAAACAAAGACTCTCACGAGTAAATTTGTTAATTGAATCTGTTATTACTCCTCCATTATAAATGGTGGTTTCATTGTAGTGCTCTCCTATTTTCTTAACATTTTGCTTAACTTATTAGAAAATTTTAAAGTGTACCGTCATATCGGTGTATCAGTGATTTTTAACCGTTGATCTTAATTATATATATATTATATATATTTTTATAATTAAAATCAACGATTAAAAATAACTGACCAGTATAATAGTACACTTGAAAATCTTCCTAACTTATTATCTCCCACATGCATCTATAATTTTTGTTCATCTTACCAACTTTTCACAATTAATAATAAAAAACCAAAACATCAAATCAAACAAAATAAAATTTGGTTTGAAGCTAGTGATGCATTGGGGTGCTTTATAGGAGGTGTACTATATTGTACTATATGGAAAAAATATATTACTATAAAAAAAATATACTACTAACTAGAAAAATTAAGATATTGGGATTTTTAATTTAGATAAATTAAAAAATATTTTATTTATTGAAATAAATAAATTTAAAAATTATTACAAAAATACGTACATAACTTATTTCGTATCTTGTTTGCACAGTAAATGAGATAATACTGTGCTTGTGACACATGTATACACGTAATTAATACACATAATTAATACACGTAATAAATTAACAGCTTAAGAAATTACTACGAGATATATACGTGTCATTCGCACGGTCTTATCTCGTTTACACGGTAAACGAGATATATCATCTTATTACATATTTTTGTAATAATTTTTAAAATTATTTATTTTAATAAATAAAATATTTTTTAATTTATTTAAATAAAAAATCCAAGATATTGTGAAACATACACTTTTAAGATCCAAATTAAAATGACCACTCATATGTATAGTGCACAAATCTTTGCATGAGAAAAAAAAAATCTGGTATTAAATTGTAATTTAACTTATGAATATAAACTATACTAATTAATATATGTATATATAGACTTGTTTTGAAGATGGATGAACTTGCTAAGGAGATATTGGGAATTGCATTGCCCTCTGCACTTGCTGTTGCTGCTGATCCCATTGCTTCTTTAATAGACTCTGCATTCATAGGCCATTTGGGTATTTTTCTATCCTCAGTGTGTTAATTTCCAACAAGTTTTTATTTTAAAAATTTTATTGAAGTTATATAAATTAATTTTTTGTAATAATTTGTTTTCAGAAGTAATTCCTTATGACAAATATAAATCTTGAATAAACTGCTAAAAATAAAAAATTAAAAAAACAAAATGCTCTAAAAATTAAAAAAAATGTAACAAAAATAAAAATATTATTTTTTATAAATAATTTTTGTATTTAATAAATAATTTATAAATTTGATATGAATTTTATGAGAATACTTAGATAATAATTTAAAAAATATATAACAAAAAAACAAAATTCAATCTCTAATTTTTTTTTTAAAGAAATTTTTTTGGCCATTCAAAAGATAAAAGCTGCTGAACTTCCATATACAACATTATTAGAATAATGTAAATGAGAACTGATGTAACGGGTAGGACTTTTCAGTATAAGTTCTTACTTTGTTCATCGAAAAAAAAAAAATAGGCTCATGAATTTATTTTTTAGGTAAAATATTATTTTGTTTTTCAATGAATTTTCTTTTGGTCTCTAACATTTTAATCGTTTTATTTTTATTTCAAAACGTTTAAAAAAATCGTTTTATTTTTATTTCAAAACGTTTAAAATTACATCAATATTATTTCACTGTCAAATTTTTTATTAATATTTAACAAAATTGATGTATTATTAATAATGCTTATGTTAAAACTCCCTTCTTCTTCATTCTCAAACCCCTCTTAAAGAATTAATAGTGTAAAATAGAGAAGAGAAAGGGATATGAGAATGAGATTTGAGCTTGTTGAGAGAGTAAAGGTAGAAGAATGAGGTTGAACAAATATAGATTTAATAAAAATATTATTAACAGTACATCAATTCTATTAATTGTTAGTGAGTGATTAAAATAGAATTCACTTCAAACATTAGGGACTAAAACAATACTTTACTCTGTTTGTAAAATTTGTGAAAATTAAAAATTTGAAACTTGACAAGTTAAAAAAATTTGTCAAGCATTACAAATTTTTTTAATGGATAAAACCGAAATAATTTATAAGCCTGATCTATGCAGTAACATAAAATTAAATACATTTCGTTAATTTTATACATACATTCATTTATATAATATCATATCAACAAAAATAACTACTTTATTTATATATTTACCACATAAATAATTATTCAAAAGAATAGATATTATTGTATGATTACGTTTTATACTGTTAATATATCAAAATTAAATTCAATCGAGACTCGTATATACCCTATAAAAACATGAGTTTGAATTTCTCTGCATATATGTGAGAATTCTATATAGGAAATTTTGTTTTTTTCCCATATTATTAGGTACTATCTAAGTCTAAGATTGTTCGATAATGGGTATTTAACTAGCCTATAAGCTTCTATCACAGAAATATTAACATAATAATAATTTTATTTGCTATATCACAACTAATAAATAACTAACATTAGTCGAGCGATTATTATTTTATTTGTCTGTTTAAATAAAGAAGTTAGGAAATTAAGAGAAGTATAGCCAACAACAAATTAACAAAGATTTTTAAATTGCATTCTATATTCATTAATTGTCATTAATTAATGATTATTAATTACCTCTTCTTAGTCTAATTTATCTTTTACCATTTATCACGTAAATTCTAATTTCTCTTTTTAAAAAGACGTTCAAACTCTAAAAAAAAAATACCAAAATATAAGATAAAGAATCATCTAAATCTTAAGAAAAAAACATACAAAACATAAGAAAAAAAAATCCAAAACTAATAAAAAAGAATCATCCAAATTTTAAGAAAAAAACATACAAAACATAAGAAAAAAAAATCCAAATCCTGATAAGAGTTACAGGAAAACTTCATCATTAGACACTCAAATAGGAAGAAGAGTGAATTATTGCACCAATTTTTGAAAAACACTTGCACCATAATCAATTGCTGCACCGCTAATGACGTTAACGACCGAGGATAACCGACAAGGGAGCGCCGTAAAAATGTCTTGGATGAAGAAGGTTGGTACTTGCTATTTGGATGAGAGCAAAGGATTCACCGAGGGTTGACGAGAGAGAGAGAGTGAGTGAAGACTAGGAAGGTATCCCGTGATTTCCATCGAGAGTGAAGGAACGTATCCCTTTAAACCTGATTTTGGCGTTAAAACCCATTAATAACAAATATTTTAAATTATAAATGAATAAAATTAAATAAGATAATTATAAATAATTGAGTTGTTTAATTCTTGACTGATTAGAAGCTCGTTCCATATACTTTTTCTTAAATAAATGTCGTTGTTTGAATTTTATTATATGCATGTAATAATGTATTGACCAATTATTTTTAAATAGTTTGATTATTTTAAACTTTGAATTGAAGCTATTTCTTTTGATGCGTAGGACCGGTGGAGCTTGCGGCGGCCGGAGTGGCGATCGCCTTACTGAATCAAGCTTCGAGGATCACCATATTCCCTCTTGTTAGTATCACAACTTCCTTTGTGGCCGAGGAAGATACCATTGAAAATCTTAACATCAAAGCATTAGAGAAGGAGTTCATTGAGGATGTTGAGAAAGGTACAATAGTACAACACATTTCTAATAATAAATCTCCAAAAGAGTTTTTGGCTACCAACAATAATAATGGATCAGCAGCTGATGATGAGAATGTGGAAAAACATGCTATTGTGAACTTTGACGGAAATAATAATAATAATAATGGACAAGGTATAGTTCCTTTTTCTATGTCTAATTCTAATTAACCATGCTTTTAAATTGTTGTTGTAATTGGGGTTTAGTACTGCAAGTAAGGTATCTCAATATTTAAGCAAGAGTTTAATGTATGATCATAACAAAGTATTTGAATTATCTATTCATTTATTTTAGAATGAATTTTAAATATTTTTGTTGATTTTTACATAACCTTAAAAAATAAACAAAACAAAACCCTAACAAGTTGGTCTCTAGCATTTTAAATGATTATATATTCTTTTTAAAAAATAAAAATATAAATTAATCCTTGATATATTCTATAATAACAATGATATATATATATATAGGTGCTGTCTGTGGTGACTAGTTAGAATCGGTGACTAGCGTGGCTATTCTAAGTTAGCCTGTAATCAAGCGACACGTAGTAGGTTGAATAAAAATGTTGACTGCACGAGTCCAAACTTAGGGAGCGGTGACTATGCTAATGACACGGTAATTTTAAGCAGTTTCACTCCTTTTTTTTTGAAATTTGGGCCCAAACAGATATCACAAAAAAACCAACCATCATAAAAAACAAGCCAATTAATATTATAAACAAAAACTAATTTCCTAAACTCAATGACACTAGCACACACTGATCTTTAATCTCTCCAAGCCAAGACTTAAAAAAAACATAGTTATCTAAAAAAATGATCTTTTATTCATCTTTTTATTATAATATTAAAATAAATTCATCCAATAAATTTAGTATTTTTTAAAAATTGAATGCACATTTAAAATACAAACTAAATAAAACTAAAATTTAAATTTTAAATTTTAAATTTTAGGTTTTAGTTTTAATATTTTTAATTAATAATAAATTAAAATTTAAATACAAATTATAAAATCAAATTAAATAAAATTTAAAATTTTAATTTTAAAATTAATAAAGACTTTAAAATGAAAAAATACTAATGCTCAAATAAATAATAAAAATTTCAACTAATACTATGATAAAAATATGTTAAATATATTTTTATTGAATAAGATCTAAAAAATTTAACTTAATTATTTATTTTAATAATTTAAAAAATATTAATATTCAAATAAGTAACGAAAAAATATAACTAATAATAAAAAAAAGAAATATTAAATGTATTTTTATCGAATAAGATATAAAAAAATAATTTTATTTTTAACTTTTAAATTTAAATTTTAGATTTATGATTTTGGATGTGTTTTAAAATATTTTATATATAACTTAATAATTTTAGATGTGTTATAATTGAAAAAAAATTATTAACATACATTTTAATAATTCAAAAAACGTTAATGTTCAAATAAGTAATAAAAAAATCCAACTAATAATAAAAAATAAAAAATATTAGATGCGTTTTTATCGAATAGGATATAAAAAAATTAATTTTATTTTTAACGTTTAAATTTAAATTTTTTATCTATGATTTTAGGTGTGTTTCAAAAATATTTTGTATATAACTCAATAATTTTATGTGTTATAATTAAAAAAAAATTTATGAATATAAATTTTAATAATTTTAAAAGCGTTAACGTTTAAATATATAAATAATGAAAAATTCCAACTAATAATAAAAAAATAAAAAATATTAGATGAATTTTTATCGAATAAGATATTAAAAAAATAAAAAAAACGTATAGAGAGAATAAAAAATAATAAAATATCTATTTTATGAAATGGGTAAAAAATTTTAAAAAATTAATATTTAAAATTTAAATTAATTTTAATTACTAATATATTTATCTACAAAATAAAAATATATTTTAATTAAAATTTAATTAAATAATATTATTTAAATTAAAAAAACTGATTAAAACCTAAAAATTAAAAAACAACAAGCATCTTCCAAAAGAAAAAAAAAAAAGCCCCAACTTGAAACCAACTGCGGTAAAGAAAACACAAGTTACCGCGTTTATTATGTTAATCAAACATTAATGATGCGCTCTTACAATCCAGATGTCATCATCCTATTGCGTGGTCAACACATAGCCATTTGTAGCCACCACTGGTATAGTTACCAGAGACGCAACCACATATATATATATATATATATATATATATATATATATATATATATATATATATATATATTAACTTGTCTGTTTTTCTAAAGGAGATATTTATCATTTTATTTAAGAATTTAATTTTGATATACGATCAGTGTAAAGCAGTTTTATACGTATATTTAATTATATTTTTTGTGTGAGTAAAAGATAATTATTTTTTACATTGATATTGTAAATAATCATCCAAAAAAAAAATGTGATTAAACGACAACGGTATAAATTATTTTACACTGTCAATGCATCAAAATTAAACTATATATTTATTTTGTTAAAGACTAGTTTATTTTTTTAATGAAATTTTATACTCATAAAATTTAACTATAATTGAGTTCCAGAAGATGGCAAATTGAACAAGTTTTCATCAGCTAATAGAAGTAAGAATAAGATTGAAGCAGAGAAAGTTGGAAAGAAGAAGAGAAATATTGCTTCAGCATCAACAGCACTGCTATTTGGCACAATCCTTGGCCTCCTTCAAGCTTCAATCCTTATTTTTGCAGCCAAACCTCTTTTAGCTATCATGGGTCTCAAACTTGTAAGTTTTTCATTTTATTTACAACACTGCTATTTTAGGTTATGGATATTTATTATTATTTTTTTTAAAAATGTTACATTTTAATTAATAATCTCATAATCGTGCGTTATTAGTATTATAAATATTTAATAAATAAAAAGATAAATAGTATCTATTATATATTCATTTTAAAAAAGAGATGTTTCTTCTATTGCGGTCTCTGCTTTCTCTTTATTACAATTAAATTGTTTTTTTATTGGTGTTATCAATTAGTTTTTTTTTTCAATTATTATAATTTTATCTATTTAGTGCTATAAAAATGGTACCATATCTAATAGTTTAGCAGTTGTTTTTTTTTTAATATGTAGAAATTGCGGCGGATTAAAACCATTGTAATTTTTATTAAAAGCATCCATTAGAATGGTATTTAGAAAAAAAAAACTAGAAAAAAAAATTACAGTCCTGCAAAATCAATTATCTTATTAGCGACGGTTATATCAGCAGTTGCTGAAAATCGCTGCAAAATTTATTGCCCACACCATAAACCAAGACGGTTCATGAACATCTAGAATTGAGTTTTGCAATGATTTAAAACCGCCGCAAATAATGAAAAACTGCCATTAATTCCTGTATTCCTTGTAGTGCGTCTAAACAAACTAAGGCTACCGTCAATTTTTTTTTTTTAATTATAATGAACTCTTGTTTGTGATTCAATGGACCTATTTCCCGTCAGAAAATATGTTTTCTTATTAATAAGAAAAAATAAATGATCTTTTAATCTTGTGTATTTAGTAAAATATTTATTTATTTTTATCAAAATCAAAATTACTAAAATTAAGAAAAATAAAAAACCTAATACTTTTTCAAAGTTTCAATTTTTATCTCCTTAAACGTATTTAAAATAACTAAATTCTTTTATATATACCTAAATAAAAACAAATAATTCATATGAGCTAAAATTTAATAACTAAACCAATTACTATATATTTATACATATTTATACCAATTAAATTATATACTTTTTTAATTATATACTAAACGGTGTATTTTAATAAATAATGTTATTATTGGATTATTTCGTTGAAAAATTTGACAGTAATATACGCACCAATTTAAATAAAATTTGCGTCACTAATTATCGTCGAATATTTTGATAGAAGTCGAAATTTGACTGTAAAATTTATTCCTCGATGAATTTAGGCCGTAATTGTTAGAAAATTTGACGTTAAAATCATCGATAAAGACCAACGATAAATCCGACGCAATATCAAGCGCATGTTTGTTATTGTATGCTAAAATAATTAAATTTATCATAATAAAATAATCAAATCTAAAAACTGATCTATAATATATTAAAACTGTGAGTTGTTTGTTTAGGATTCTCCTATGAGAGATCCAGCAGAGAAGTACCTGAAGCTGAGATGTATTGGGGCTCCTGCTTATCTTCTCTCATTGGCGATACAAGGCATCTTTCGCGGCTTCAAGGACACAACTACTCCTTTATATGTCATTCGTATGTTGCTCTCTGCTTTCACTTTAAACAAACCACAATCATCCAATAAAATTACAACAAAATCGAATCTCATAGTTTTTAATTTGTTTGTTGACTTTTTTTTTTCCAGTTGCGGGATATTCTTTGAATGTGGCATTGGATCCGCTATTTATTTTTGTATTGAAATTTGGCATCAGAGGCGCAGCATTTTCGCATGTCATCTCCCAGTAAGTAAGAATGTTTAAGGTTTATAAATTATAATATTAAAAGGATTAAATTTGATTCTGTGCATATACATCATGTTAAGTAGGAAGTGTAAAAAAGTTACTGAATTAGTCCTACATAAAAAAATAAAAAATTTATAAGATGAAAAACACGTTAACTCGATATGTTTTAAGATTTTAAGTTAAATATTATATATTTTATTTACTCTTTAGATCTTTTTCTTTCTTTTATGACCTTTCTTTGTCTTTTTTTTTTCTTTTGTTATTAACTATTTTTATTAGTATAAGTTAATATTTTAAATAGATACTTTATTTTTATACTATTAGAATTTGTTCGGTACTTCGTGCGTAGATGGGTCGGGGGTGTTCTCCGGATGAGATGATGGGAATTGGCCTAGATATGAGTCTGGTGAGAGAGACGTGAGGGTAAACGACCTCCCGAGCTGGTTCGATGTGGAGGGGGGAGCCACCTGCAATGACACTCCGACGTCTAAGTCAGAGCTTTTCACAGATGGCAAGGAGAATATAGGATAGTAACGTACCGTGGGGGAGGGGTAGGGCCCTCCCCATATATACCCTGTCAGTAGGACGGGTCCCACAGGAGAGGTCTCTTTCCTCGAAACTTCCTCTCCCAGCTGTCGCATAGCTGGCTGCCAGGGGGCAGGTGTCCGGGTCACGATCCGGGCGTATGAGGCCCGCTAGGTCGGCCGCTAGCGTCGAGTCGGACAATGAACCAGTCGGGGCGGGTCAGAACAGTTCCCCCAACGCGCCAGCTACGACCGTGAGCGCCGTTGTTAGCGCGTTATGCTCTCCTTCATGTGTTGTCGCTTGATCGGGGTGCCGTTAATTGTGGTGAGGGCGTGCCCCCTACGCGCGAGTGAGGCTCATCGCTTCGAGAGAATGTCCTGCGACGCCTCGATCTTTGCACCGAGCATTTAATGCTCTTGATGGCTGATTTGAACCCTGCGTGAAATGTCCATTATGCCCTCGTCTTTCGCGCTTCCTTCGCGTCAGTTTTCCTTTCAGTTTCCTTTCATTTCCGTTTCCACTTCCCTATTATCATCATATCTCTCTCGTTTTCTCTCATCTCTTCCAAAGTTTCTTGCTGCGAATCCCCTGCTTCGTCTAAACTTTCCCAAGGTTTTCTAGCTTTCCTCGATCACTATCATTATTCTGGTAAGCTATTTTTCCCATTCATGTTCTTTTAATTTTATCTGGTAGTTGTATGCTTTCCTTCTGTTTTGGCTTTGTGTGTGTGCCATGCTCTTGATGGGTTGCATGCTTGATTAGTTCCTAGGTTAGGTAGACATTCGGGGGGTAACCATTCCAGGTTTTTGGTTTTTTTAGGCTTCGTTTTGGCTGTAGATTTATCCCTTACTTGATTGTAGATATTGAATAGGAAAACTGTAGTTTCTGGTGTGTTAGTCCCGATCTCCCAATCTCCTAGACTGACTCTGAGTGGTGCCCCACTGTAGGTATGGCCCAATGTCCTGTCGCGCGGGTTCCCGTTGCGAGAGCACCCTACGATCGGTATGCCTGGGTGACCTCGGACGTGAAGGAAACCCCCAACCAGATGACCCTAGAGGAACTTAGAGAGTTCCGACAAGCCGAGTACCTTTGCGAAGGAGGCGACGAGGAAAACAACTACGAGGCCTTCGTTCCTACCGACCAGGAACGGATATTCCATCTAAACTTACACTCTCCCTAGTAGCCGATTAGATCTGGGTGTATAAGGCGATGTTCACCAACCTGGGGGTCCGACTCCCCTTTTCCCCCTTTCAAATGGCGCTGCTTAACCGATGTGACGTGGTGCCATCTCAATTGCATCTGAACAGTTGGGCTTCTATCCGCTGTTTCGAGATGGTTTGTCAATATTTAGAGTTGCCGACCTCCGTCAAGGTATTTTTATTTCTTTTTAGCTTGAACAACCCTTCTAAGGAGGGGAGGGCTAAAAAAGGCTTCATGTCCTTCTGGTCAGCCCAAGGTCGGAGGATCTTTGGCCTGTTTGAGGATTCCTACCACGGTTTTAAGGATAAATACTTCAAGGTTCGCCCGACTGAAGGTCGGCATCCCTTTTGGTTGACGTTGGAGGGGGAACGTTGCATCCCGACCTACTGGAGTTTTGGGGCGGGAGCTAATGCCTTTACTAAGGTGACGTACAAAGGGTTACCTCCCGAGAACAAGAGGGTTGCCGACGTCTTGTTGGCGGTCTTCGGCAAGAATCATGTTAACCCCCATATCCTCGTGGGAGATCAAGACATGGCTAGGAGTTATATAGGTCTGTGGTCATTTGGTTGCTGTTTTGTTTGCTTCTCTTTTTTTTACCGTTTTACCGACTAACGAGCTTTGGTGCGTTGTTTCAGTATCAATGGCTGGCGAGCAGGTTGGACTTGATTCCTTGTTTAACAAATTCTTGCTCAAGTGTAGCGATGAAGATTCCGCCACCCGTACTAACAAGGTACCTCACCCTTCTGCTGCCGAGGCCGATGCCCAGTCCCAGCCTACGCAAGGGGAGGTGGCTGGGACCAACTCTGGTCCGAGTCCTCGACCAGAAGTCGAGGTGGAGGTTGGAGGACCTGAGCTCATCGTCGTTGAGAACCCGAGGAAGAGGAAGCTGTCCTCCAGCCCTGAGGGTGTTCTTATGATGATGGAGAAGAATCTTGATGCCAATACCTTTATTGATTCCCATCTCTTACCTGGCACAGAGGACTTCTTCCTTGATGGGGACCTTGCTTCTCAAGCCAAGTGGGTGTATCACACCTTGCTCCGGGCCGGCGCTATAGTGAGGAAAGCAGAGCCTGTCTTGGTGGGAGCTCGGAATCTTGAAAACAAGCTTCAATCCTATGTCAGCTCCAATGAGAAGTACAAAGTTGAGGTGAATTTGCTGTAGACTCAGTTGGCTGCTTCCGAGGATAAGGTCAAGATTTCTGACGTGGCGGTGGCGTGGCTTACCGAGAGGGAGCTTACCCTCGAGAGTAAGCTTAGCGCTGCTCAAGGTCGGGTGTTAGAGCTAGAGAAGGAGCGTTATGAGGCCCTTTCGTCGGTGACCACGGCCAAGGCTGAAACTGTTGAGTTGAAGAAGAAGTATAGAGAGACCGTGAAGTAGGGTAAGGGTGCCATCTTGGCGACTGAGGAGGCTATCAAGACTCAAGTGAAGCTTCTGGCTCCCGACTTTGACACCTCAGTCGTTAGCGTTTTCAAGACCATTAAGGATGGCAAGATTGTTGATATTCCGAAGAAATGATGTAATCTCCCTTGTTGTATCGTTTGGATTTTTGTAATTTGTGTAGATCTTCGAACACTTGAGTAGTCTTATCAAACTCGTTTACCGTTTTGTCGGTAATTAGCAAATTGTTTGTTCGCCGTTTTGCTGGTAGCTAACGACTTGCTTGTTGTGTTTGTTTACCATTTTATTGGTAGTTAACTATTTGCTTGTAATTGTTTACCGTTTCGTTGGTAATTAACAAAGCCAGACCGTGGCTTCTTATGAGTGTCCGAAACTTGGCTCCCGGGGTGATCAGTCCCGGGGTGTCGTGCTGTTATGGAATTGGTTCCCATTACTTGGCAAAGTAATTCGAAAAATTTGAATAATATTGAAATATGAAATGGAAAAGGAGACGACGATTATATCATGACGAGTTGCAAATAAACAACTAGTGGCAAATAATCTAAACATAGAGTAATACGAGTCTTACTAATCCGGTAAAACCGGCAGACTGCCTACTCGCTGGGTGTGCTTCGGCTTCTAGGAATAGAATCTTCTTAGGTTTCTCACGTTCCAGGTTCTGGGAACTTCCCTGCCGTCTAGTCGTTCCAGCTTGTAAGCATCGTTGCCGACTACTTCCTTTACCTTATATGGACCTTCGCAATTTGCCGCCAACTTTCCTTCTCCTGGTGCCGGGGGTCCGACGTCGTTGCGTCGCAAGACTAGATCGCTTGGCTCAAAATCTCTTTTTAGTACTTTGGCATTGTAACGCAGGGCCATCCTTTGTTTCAACGCCATTTCCGACAAGTGAGCCATCTCTCTAGTCTCATCCACCATGTCCTTTTCTATGGCTTCTTTGACTTCTCCCAAAAGTAGTCGTGGGCTTGGTTCCCCAATCTCTACAGGTATTATTGCGTCAACCCCGTAAGTGAGTCAGAAGGGCGTCTCCCCGGTGGATGACTGCTATGTTGTGCGATAGGACCAGAGGACCGACGCTAGCTCGTCTGCCCATGCTCCCTTCTTCTGGTCGAGTCACTTTTTGAGGCCTTGTAGGATGACCTTGTTTGCTGCTTCGACTTGGCCGTTAGTTTGGGGTGTTCGACAGATGAGAACTTCTGTTTTATCCCTAAATCGGTGAGAAACTCCCCAAACTTTTTGTCGGCAAACTGCATCCCGTTTTCCGAGATGACGACCTCTGGGATTCCGAATCTAGCTATTACTTGCCTCCATATGAACTTTCGGAAATTTGCCGATGATATACTGGCCAATGGCTCGGCCTCCACCCACTTGGTGTAATAATCGATGGCGACAATTAGGTATTTGACCTGCCCAGGCCCAACTGGAAAGGGTCCTCGCAGGTCAACACCCCATTGGGAGAACGGTTGGGAGGCCATCAGTAGGCTTAGTTCAGCTGTCGGTGCTTTGTGGAAATTGGCGTTTTCCTGGCACCTTCTGCACTTCTTCACGAACTCTTTGGAATCCGACATCATTGAGGGCCAATAGTATCCGGCCCTAACGAGCTTTCGGGCTAAGGCCTTTCCTCCGATGTGATGGCCGCAACATCTCTCGTGGACTTTGCGTAAGACGTAGTCCATCTGGTCAGATTACGTAGGCACTTCAATAGGGGTTGGTTCAGCCCTTTTTTGAATAGCTGGCCTTGTATTGTCGTGTACTTGGTAGCTTCTCTCCTTAGTGCCTTCGCCGTCTTGCCGTTATCAGGGAGCTTACCCCTTTCCAAGAAATCAATGATTGGATCCACCCAGGAGGAAGGGTCAGTTGCCTGTGTTATTTGTAGGGTTACCGTTGGCTCCTTCACTAAACTTTGAATCAGAGATCGGTTCCCCATTCCTGGCTTTGTGCTTGCCAACTTTGATAGGAGGTCAGCTCGGATGTTCCTTTCTCTTGGAACGTGCTGTACCGTGACCTCGTCAAATTCCTCGCTCAGCTTTTTGACCTTCTCCAAGTATTTCTGTAGTAGCGAGTCCCTGGCCCGGTATGTTCCATTAATCTGTGATGTGACGACCTGAGAGTCGTTGCATACTTCCACTCTGGTGGCCCTGACCTCTCTTGCCAGAACTAGGCCGCCAATGAGGGACTCATATTCTTCTTGATTGTTGAACACCGGAAACTCGAACTTGATCGACTGTTCGTATACGACTCCCATTGGGATCTTAAGGATGATTCCCGCTCCCCCGATCATTTGGTTGGAGGCTCCATCCACATGGAGCTTCCATCGTGTGCTCGGTGTCTCGGGAGGGTTTCCCGTTACTTCTACCAGGAAGTCACCCATGGCTTGGGCCTTGATTGCATGTCTGGGTTCGTACTGCAAGTCATACTGAGAGAGTTCGATTGCCCAGGTCATCATCCTGCCCGCCAGGTTGGGTTTTTGCAGTACTTGGCGGATCGCTTGATCTGTCCTGACGATTATTTGGTGTCCTAGGAAGTACTGTCGCAACCTACGGGAGGAGGTCAAGAGCGCATATGCCAATTTTCCAGCTTACTGTACCTCAGCTCTGCCCCTGCAGTGCCTTGCTCACGAAGTAGACTGGTTGCTGAATCTTCCCATCTTCTCTTACCAGGATGGTTGCCAAAGCTTCCTCAGTTACTGCCAAGTACAGGAATAGCGCCTCATTGCTTCTGGGCTTACCGAGGATAGGGGGCGCTGAGAGGATGGTCTTGAAGTGATTGAAGGCTTTCTCGCACGCCAGGGTCCATTCGAACACTATTCCCTTTGTCATCAAGTTGAAGAACAGAAGGGCTTTGGCGGCCGATGAGTCGAGGAACCGAGATAGCGCCATGAGTCTTCCCGCCAGCCTTTGAACATCTTTAACACATCTCGGGCTCGTCATCCGCAGGATCGCTTTACATTTCCCTGCGTTGGCTTCCTCTTTGTGTTATCATAAAATCCAAGAACTTTCCAGCTTCCATGGCGAAGACGCACTTGAGCAGGTTAAGCCTCATGTCGTGCCGCCAAAGTGATGCAAACCCGGTCTCTAGATCACCGATGAGG
Organism: Arachis ipaensis; assembly: GCF_059453495.1. Lineage (NCBI taxonomy): Eukaryota > Viridiplantae > Streptophyta > Magnoliopsida > Fabales > Fabaceae > Arachis > Arachis ipaensis. The sequence continues at coordinate 131,745,835 of NC_142443.1, read as the reverse complement.
TCTTCGGCCTTGGTGGTCTTTACCAGAATGTCGTCTACGTACACTTTCACCGTCTTGCCGATAAGATTGGTAAATACCTTGTTCATCAGCCTTTGGTATGTAGCTCATGCATTCTTCAGTCCAAATGACATCACCTTATAGCAGTACATACACCCTGGAGTTATGAACGCCGTCTTCTCTTCGTCTGGCCGGTGCATCGGTATCTGGTTGTAGCCAGAGTATGCGTCCATGAAACTCAGAAACTGGTATCCCGCGGCCGCGTCTACAAGAGCATCAATATTATGGAGGGGGAAGGAATCATTGGGGCACGCCTTGTTGAGATCGGAATAGTCTACGCACATTCTCCATTTTCCATTGGCTTTCTTAACCAGGACTACATTCGACAGCCAAGTCGAATAGTCCAGTTCCCGGATGAACCCTGCTTCTAGCAGGCTGGCCGTTTGTCTGGCCACCTCGTTAGCTCTTTTCTGGGACATTTTCCTCCTCCTTTGTGCCACTGGCTTAGCTTCCGCCTTCACAGCTAGGTGGCGCGACATGAACTGGAGGTCAATCCCCGGTATGTCAGCTGGTGTCCAGGTGAACAGGTCACCGTTTGCTCGGATCATCTCCACCAATGGTTCTTTTAAGTCATGAGGGAGGTTCCTATTCACGAAGGTGAACTTTCCTTCCGAGTCGCTGACCCTGAACTTCTTGAGGTCTCCTTCAGGTTCTGGCCTGGGTTTGTCATCGACTCTTGCGTCTAGGTCAGCTAGGAAGACCCCGGATGCTTCTTTGGACTTCTTTCTTAGGGAGAGACTAGCGTTGTCGCAAGCAACCGCTGTTTCCAAATCTCCCCTAATAGATCTAACCGACCCATTATCAGAAACAAACTTCATCACCAGTAACTTGGTACAAATTACTGTTTCGAACTCATTGATTGTTTTCCTACCCAAGATGAGGTTGTAGGCCGTGGAGGCCCTTAGAACAACGAACTCCGCCATTACCAACCTCCTCTCTCGGCCTCCTCCTATGGAGATCGGCAGGAAGACTATTCCATCAGGTTTAACAAAGTTATCGCCTACGCCAACCACACCGTGCTGGTGGGTCCTCAGGTCGGTATCCCGGAGGCTCAGAGCATCAAACAAGTTATGAAACATGATGTTCGAATCGGCTTCGGTATCCACGAGGATTCGCCTGACCAGACCGGTCCCCACTCTTGCTATGATCACCATAGGAGGGTTCTTCGGAATGTCGTCAAACCATTGGTCCTCTAGACCGAATGCTATTGGCTGGAATCTCCTGGAGGAAGGCGCAGGATTAGATGATGACACTGCCAAGATCTTGGCATCCTTCCTGCATTCCGACTTCGACCTAGGAGCCACATCTCTCCCGACCACAATGTTCACAATGGTGAGGCCGCGCTCATTTTCCTCCTCAGGTTCTTGTCTCTGTCTCACGGCGTGGCTCTTGTCGTCGCCAAATCGATCACGATCCCGCCCCCTGGGTTCTCTTATGAGGTGAGAGAACTCTGCCAACTTGCCTTCCCGGATCGCCTGCTCCAGAGCATCTTTCAGGTCGAAACAATCTTGGGTCTTGCGGCCGAAGCCCTTGTGGTAGTCGCAGTAGAGGTTTTTGTTCCCTCCAGTTCTATCCTTGAGTTGTCGGGGATTCGATGACAAGATGTCTTTGTCGGCAATCTGCTGGTAGACTTCGATAATTGAGGCTGCCAGGGGGGTGTAGTTGGTAAACTTTCCTACCCGGGGGAACGACTTGAAGGTTTTAGCTGGAGCTCCGTCCTTGGAGTGCTCCCTAGGCCTTTTCCCGTTATCGGGTTGACGAGCATGGTTATAGGCGGGCTGCCGGTTGTTGGCTGCCACGACCTGGCTAACCTCTTCGTCGTTAATATACTCCATATCCACATTTTGGATTTCTTGCATTGTCAAAACGGGCTTGGTGGTAAGGTGTTTCCTGAAATCCTCTTTCAGCAACTCGTTCGTCAAGCATAAACTGGCCACCGAGTTGGTCAGGCCGTCAATCTCCAAGCACTCGTCAATGAACCTATCCAGGTACTTCCTGGTCGGTTCGCCGCTTCTTTGTGTCACCCCAAGCAAGTTGATCGGGTGCTTCGCTTTAGCAATACGTGTGGTAAACTGAGCTAGGAAGGCATGGGTGATGTCCGCGAAGGTCGTCACGGAGCCTTGGGAGAGAGCGTTGAACCAACGTATTGTCGGGCCTGCCAAGGTCACGGGGAAGGCGCGACACCTCACTTCATTACCTACCCCTTCCAAATTCATCCTGGCTTCGAAGACCGTTAGATGTTCTTGGGGGTCTTGGGTCCCATCATACCTCATGTTTGTTGGCTTATCGAAGTGCTTCGGTAGCCGGACCTCGAGGATAGAATGATGGAAAGGGGTTGCCCCCATGATTACCGGATGTCGCATTCTCCTTGGTCTTTCTCTGCTGTCTTCTCGGTTCTCCTCCGCGGTTTGTTTCGTCGGAGGTCGCGTGTAAATTAGGGGATCTCGCCGTCTTCTTGGCAACTCCCTGCTTTTCCCTTGGCTTTCCGATTCTGATCGGAGGTTTGGGGTACATCTGGAACGACTTCTTCGGGGACTTCTCCCTCTCCTTTGAGGAGATCGGGAGCGATCTCGTCCCGGAGCTGGTTGATAGCGCTCCCGGCTTGCCAGCTCGCGCTCCAGGTTCTGCATCCTGTGACGCAGCTCCTGTATTATTTTGGCGTTGTCACTGCCTGTTCCTCCAAAGGGGCACCTCTCCTGAGAGCGCGAGGGGAGCTCGGGTCGTCGCGGGGGGACCTTGTACGTTTGCGGGAGGAAGCCACAGAGGCTACCCTACCGGTTCGGGGAGCCATCTATCCCCCGTGTGGTTCGCCTCTGTCATCCACCTCCACAGGACCCAACAGAAAGTCCATTCATGCCAGTCCCCACAGACGGCGCTAATGTTCGGTACTTTGTGTATTGGACGGGTCGGGGGTGTTCTCCGAGTGAGATGGTGGGAATCGGCCTAGATCTGCGTCTGGTGAGTGAGACGTGAGGGTAAACGACCTCCCGAGCTGCTTCGATGTGGAGGGGGAGCCACCTGCAATGACACTCCGACGCCCAAGTCAGAGCTTTTCACAGATGGCAAGGAAAATATAGGATAATGACGTACCGTGGGGGAGGGGTAGGGCCTTCCCGATATATACCCTGTCAATAGGGCGGGTCCCACAGGAGAGGTCTCTTTCCTGGAAGCTTCCTCTCCCAGCTGTCGCATAGCTGGCTGCTAGGGGGCAGGTGTCCGGGTCGCGATCCGGGCGTATGAGGCCCGCTAGGTCGGCTGCTGGGGACGGGTCGGACAATGAACTAGTCGGGTCGGGCTGGAACAGAATTTAAAATTTAAATTTAACTAATTATTCACAAAAAATAATAAATTTTATTAGTTATATAACATTATTGATGCGTTAAAATTTGAGTTGTTCAAATCTTACAAAAATGACGATCTTTTATAGGTACATGATGGCAACGAGCCTCTTGTTTTTATTAACGAAAAAAGTGTATCTGTTACCTCCAAGGCTGAAGGATTTGCAGATTTTTCGATTTCTCACAAATGGTAATGTTCTTAACTTTGCAAGCAGGCGGTGTGATTTTAAGGTGACATTTACTAAAAGATTACACTAGTTTGATTGATTAACCATTACTGCTTGTTTTTTAAGTACAGGAGGACTGTTGTTGATGAGGGTAGTAGCTGTGACTTTTTGTACAACTTTTGCAGCATCATTAGCATCTAGGTTAGGTCCAATTCCTATGGCAGCATTTCAGACATGCTTACAAGTTTGGTTAACTTCATCCCTTCTTGCTGATGGTTTGGCTGTTGCTGTTCAGGTACACAAAATAAAAAGTATTAATTATTATGGTACCAAATAAATCAAAAGAATTCTCCCCCATGCTTCTTCAATAATTGACAGGCAATTCTAGCATGTTCCTTTACCGAGAAAGATTATAAGAAGGCAGCAAGTTCAGCAACCAGGACACTGCAGATGAGTTTTGTGTTAGGACTATTCCTCACGTTTCTTGTTGCCTTTGGACTTTACTTTGGAGCTGGATTGTTTTCCAAAAATCATCAAGTTGTGCAACTCATCAGATTAGGCACTTCGGTATACACGTTAATGTCTATTTCTTTGAAACAATTTAATTTTGATGCACGATTAATTTTACACGTGCATCCAATTACATAATGCCAAATCAGTAAAATTAACTACCTTTCACGTTGTTATGTTTTCTAAGTTACAATTTTACTCGGTTCCTAATTTGATCTACTTATGTAACCAGTTTGTGGCTGCTACTCAATCAATCAATACATTGGCTTTCGTCTTTGATGGTGTAAACTATGGAGCTTCTGATTTTGCATATTCGGCATACTCCTTGGCAAGTCCAATTTAATTATTATTCACAGTCCATATCTTCAATTTTTTTTCTTTTTCTCTTCGTGATTATGATGCCATATTTTATAATAATTATTAAGTAAAAATTCAAGTACAGTTAACTTTATATAATAACAATTTTTAACTATTAATTTTACGTAAAGTTAACTACAGTTGAATTTTTTTTTACTGTTATTACCCAATTTTATTTAGTTTTTTTTTTCGCTCCTAAAGTGAAACTGTTGGTACAGGTGCTTGTGTCAATAGTAAGTATTTCTACAGAATTTGTTCTCTACAAATTCAAACAATTCATTGGGATCTGGATTGCACTAGCCATCTATATTACTCTCCGCATGTTTGCTGGAATTTGGAGGTAAAAATTAATAAATTTGTCAATCACAAAAGATACTCTACTTTTGAAATTTCTTATATTAAAATTATAGAAAAAAAATACAATTAAATAAAGTTCCTATTTTTCTTTTATAAAAAACTTGTTTTATTTTAGAGTAATTACCCAAATCAGTCCTCGAGGATTTTAGAATTAGACATTTTAGTTCCCAAGGAAAATTAATACATAGATCAATCCCCAAGGTTTTACTCTGACAGACAAATCAGTCTCTGGTTCATTTTCCGGCAAAGTAATTATCCATATCAGTCCCCAAAGATTTAAAAAACGGACATTTTAGTCCCCAAGAAAAACTAATGTACAAATCAATCCCCAACGTTTCTCTCTGTTAGACATAATAGTCCTCCATCCAAAAATAAAATAAAATAAAATAATTATTATTATTAATTGCACAATAATATTGTACTATATTTTTTGTATTTTTTGGACAAAAATAATGATAAATTTATTTATTAAATTCTTATATATATATATATATATATATATAGTCACTCAATAATAATAATAATAATAATAATAATAATAATAATAATAATAATAATAATAAATTTATTCATTAAATTTATTAGAAATTATTTTATAAGAAATTCAAAGTTTCATTAAATTCAAAGTTTCATTAAATTCTTATATATTTTGATTATTTTGATAATAATAATTATTTTATTATTATTATTATTATTATTATTATTATTATTATTATTATTATTATTATTATTATTATAAGAATTTAATGAATAAATTTATCATTATTTTTGTCCAAAAAATACAAAAAATATAGTACAATATTATTGTGCAATTAATAATAATTATTATTTTATTTTATTTTTGAACGGAGGACTATTATGTCTAACAGAGAGAAACGTTGGGGATTAATTTGTACATTAGTTTTTCTTGGGGACTAAAATGTCCGTTTTTAAAATTTTTGGGGACTAATCTGGGTAATTACTCTGCCAGAAAATGAACTGGGGACTAATTTATCTACCGGAGTAAAATCTTGGGGATTAATCTGTGTATTAATTTTTCTTAGGGACTAAAATGTCCTATTCTAAAATCTTTGGGGACTGATTTGGGTAATTACTCTTTATTTTATTGTTGTTGCTGCTTTGCTTCAGATTTATAAACTTTATACTCTACAATTTTTTTTTTATTACAAGCATAATATATATGCATTACATTTATTATTAATTACAAAATTATTGAATTTGCAGGATGGGAACAGGGACTGGACCTTGGCGCTTTCTCAGAGGAGGCTCTTATTCAATTCTTTAGGATCATCTTCTCATGTTTTTAATTTGTACCACTTTGATTTGCGCCAGCATGTTATCATTTCTTATAGTAGTAAATGTTTAATTTTATCCTTAATCCTTAATATAAGATTTTTACACTTTGCAATTATGATTCAATTTAACTTTTGAATTTTCAAAGTATTTAATTTAGTCTCTGGATTACATTATGTTATTCAACTTAGTCCCATTAAATTTTAAGGACTAATTAAATTAAATATTTTTAAAATATTTAAAAACTAAATTGAATCATATATAAAATACCAATAATGATATGAAAATGATGCTTGACTCCATTTTTCATCTCTACTTTTGTAATCCATTTATTGGAATACGTTATGTTATATGTATCGTTGTGTGTACTTTTTTCTTTGGTTTGAGAAACGAGATGTTCCCTGCCTTTGATTTTTAGCCTTAATTCCTTCCTCTTATTATCATGATTTGAAAGCAAATTTGAGGGTAAAAATTTAAGTACAGTTAACTTTATCTGAAGTTGATACTGATAGTTGTTAGATAAAAATTTAGTAAAATCATTTAAATAATTTAATAGCTGTTAACTATCAACTTTATGTGAAGTTGACTATTACCTGAATTTTCACCAAATTTGTAATTTCTAGTACACATACAAGTACACACGCATACACATGCATGCGATTAACGGCTCAACAAATATTATTGTGTCTATTTAGCTGCTTTTATTTTTGTTTGTACTAGATATATTGTTATTGTTAGGTGTATAGATGAGCACACAAGTGGTTGATACTTGATAGTTAGTTTTTTATTTTCTGTTAGTTATTTTAATAACTTTCGGGCCTTATGCTCAAACAAGTTTAACCATTTCAACAATTCATAATTCACTTGCAAATTTTCCAACAAGCATTAAGTTAGTTGAAGTTAGATGAAAATAATTTCAATGTCAAACTCTTACATGCATCAAGTCAAATCAGCTTTAGAGTTATCTTGATAAGAAATCAATGCTAGCAAACAGGGATACACATGATCCGGTCCAGTTCGAATCTGAATATTTTAGGATTCAATGAAGAAGGTCGAGCAAATGAGTTCAATTAAAGGCTAGTAACAACTATGGAGAGTAATTTTGCGAATAGAGTTGTTGAATACAATTATGCCTATAAAATTTGAGAAATAAAAATACTTTACTATCAGATTCAGATCAAAGAGCATAATCTAAAGATTTAGCTAAAATCATGAATCTTGAAAAATAGAATATTTAGTAAAGATAAACAAATTAATAAATGCTGCTTTAACAACTCTACTATTAGAAAGATGAATATTTTGAAGCTGCATTGAGAGGTTTGAACAAAGAATACAGCACAAAGCTGCATTATGTTAGTAGTAGTGTACCCATATAGTTTACTAATTAATTACATATTTTTATTCATTTAAGAATAATTTTTTCTATTGATAATAAATTTAAATGTTACTAAGATTTATCTTTTTTATTATTATATTATTTAGACAATTATTTAAAAATAAAGAGATTAGATGATATGCCAACAAGCTATAGCTCAAATGGCATAGTTCAGATTTATGATGGATTAGTCTTTTGTTTATCGAATTGAGAGATACTGTGGACAATAAAAAATGTGTAATATATATTAAGGTTCTAAAAATCGAACCGGTCATTAAATTGCTCTAGTTACTTATTTACGTTTTTATTGGTTCGTTTGACCAATTCAACCGTAGTTCAACCGAAATAACCATTTTATAATAAAAGAATAAATAAAATATAAATAAACATAATTATGGTCTAATATAAAATTTAATATATTATTCAAATTAAAAATAGTACATCAATTATAATGTTATAATCTCATCCAAATACAAATTCAAAAACCAAAAATCAAAATAAGGGCAATTTACTATATTAAATAATATGGGATCCAAATTTACCAAAATGCATAAAATGCAAAATGGATACCAAAATGCATTTTTTTTCATAATCTATGTAAACCGCGACAGGGGTGTCGCGGTTTACAAATACACGTAAACCGCTAATGGGGTGTCGCAATTTACGTGCTACGAGAAATAAGCATAAACCGCGACAGGGGTGTCGCGGTTTATGTGTGGACGTAAAATGTGCATAAACCGCGAGAGGGGTGTAGCGGTTTATGCGTTAGTATAAATACGCTGAAGGGGTCTCGCGGATTACATTTGTCCTGTCGCGATTTACGTGTGGACGTAAAATGTGCATAAACTGCGAGAGGGGTGTAGCGGTTTATGCGTTAGTATAAATACGCTGAAGGGGTCTCGCGGATTACATTTGTGCTAGAGAAAAAGTTTTCTAGAGAGAGAAGTAGAGGTTTTCTAGAGAGAGGAAAAGAGAGAAAAGTGTGGTTGAGGTGAGATTGGAACCAGGACCATGGCGGAGGCACGTAGTCTATACAGGTTCAACGGCGTTGCGCACGTTGCTGGGAGCATTAACAAAGATGTTAGTTTAATTATTTGTAGTTAATGTATTTTGTATAATATTTTTAGTCTATGCATGTAGGTATTTAAATTTAGATTTAAATTATTATTTTAAATCATAAAATATAGTATTTAATTAATTTAGATTAAGGTGTTGAATCGTTTATGCCTTTCATTGAATTTTGTGGTTAGAAAATATGAACTGTATGTTACCTGTTTAAACTTTAAAATTGTAGTGTTTGTGTTAGATTACTATAAATTAGTGTTGGATTTTTTATATGTTTGGTTTCTTTTGTCACATGCTTCAGCTGACTAGGTGTGTATATAGTGTCCGGAGGTAGCAGAACATGTCTCTGCATGATAGGATCGTACCATATCTGGAGAGGGTCGGTTTGTACCACTTGGCGAGGCTAAACGCCAGGTAGTTCTGATTGGACGAGCCCTTAGTCAGTGCTTTCATTGAGAGGTGGCGTCCTGAGACGCATACCTTTCATATGCCCTTTGGAGAGTGCACTATCACGCTGCAGGATGTAGCATACCAGTTGGGGCTACCCGTGGATGGTTTATCAGTATCCGGGTGCCTTACTGATTTTGAGAAGTTTATGGAAGAAGGCAAATCGGCGTGGGAATGGTTTGAGGAACTGTTTGGCGAGCTTCCACCACAGAATAAGGTGAAGCAGTATACAGTCCACTTCACATATTTTCATGAGAGGTTCAGGGTGCTGCCAGATAATGCTACGGAGGAGACCGTACGCACATACGCACGGGCTTATATTATGATGCTGCTTTCCACTTAGCTTTTCATCAGGGGGCACATCTACTGGTCCTGGTGATAGACCCGCTGAGCATGCAGGAGCGGAGACCCATGAGGTTCCTCTTACACATGTTTCGAGCTCCCAGATATACCATGACATCCATGGCCAGATGTATGATGACCTGGTGGGTCCGACTTTCACGATGGATATGGACCACGAGGTTGGGAGTTCACAGTTCTATTCCGACTTTGCAGATCTCATCCGGGATGATGACCCTCCGCATTTTCAGCAGTAGACCCCACATGATCATGTGCCTGAGACCCAGCCCCAGATGGACGTTGCGCAAGGGTACCGCCCATATATGGATGATATGCAGCGGTACCAGCCGCAAATGTCTGACCCTCATGGATTCCAACCACAGCTACATGTAGACCTGAATGAGCCTGCTGGCAGTCCATATGACAGTTGGTTGGGCATGGGAGGGACACCTGCATCTGCATATGGCGTAGGCATGCCAGTCGATCCTCCAGCACAGTAGCGCCAGAGGCCCGCCAGAGCGAGACGGGCCGCTCGATGTGGTATAGGGTCACATCTCCTAGGCGCATTTGGACATAACTTTGACGACGAGGATGACGACAGGCAGGAGCCGTAGCTTACTATTTTATGTTTTCATTCATGATACCTATGTATGTCAGATTTACCATGTACTTTTGTATTATACGTGTTTGTACTTAGTTTATTTCCATTGAATTAGGTGTATGTAATGTATGTTTTTGTTAACTACACAATTTGTTTTATGTTTATATAAATTGTATACTAATGTATAAACCGCTACACCCTTCTCGCGGTTTATGCTTATTTCTCGTAGCATGTAAACCGCGACACCCCTATAGCGGTTTACTTGTATTTGTAAACCGCGACACCCCTGTCGCGATTTACATAGATTATGGGAAAAATGCATTTTAGTATCCATTTTGCATTTTATGCATTCTGTTAAATATGGATCCCATATTATTTAATATAGTAAATTGCCCACAAAATAACTAAATGTAAAATACCAAATCATCAATGATCAAACCATTTAATCACAGGCCATTTAATCACATACAAAGTTTTATCTACAGGAGCCGATGACAAAAACAATAATTTAAGATCAACAACGTGAACAATTTATGATAAGAAAAAATTTAACAAATAACTGAATATTAAGATTGAGAAGAGTAACTTGGTTGTGAAGGCAGTTGCGCTCACCCTTCAGCTGGATAGATCTGTTGTGGAGTCGGTTGTTGCCTTTGGAATTGTTTCCTATGCATATGTCCACGATTACTATTTTTGGGACCTTTGCCAAATTTTCCAGCATTTTGCATCTGATGCAAGATTCTACCATGATTTCTCGACAACCGAGGTGGTAGAAGTGGTCTTCTTGCTCTATGGGCTTGCCGGGATGCTGAAAATATGAACCGTCATCTACTTCAAAATGCCCTGGAATATACCCAAAACAGTTTTATATGCCGATTCTATGTCTTCCTTAAATCATGTATAGTTCCATAATAATCAACAAATTGGCATTACTATAGATGTGTCAGTATCAAATTAGTAGGTCATTAAATGTTAAAACATTTTATTTTTAATTACTCAATAACATGACAAATTATGAGCTTATTTTGGGAGGAAAGGTTCTTTATTACTCCAAAAGATAAAGATGTAAGACAACCAGCTGATTTTTGTCTTCCAAATTTGCAGCACCCTATTATGCTCAAATACACGCTTATTACTAAACAAGCACAAAGTTTCAGCTGAACAATTTATCATATTAAGATCAACAGCATGAATAATTTAACAAATCAAGAACACGAAAAATCAAAATACAACAACAATTAAAACTTTAAAATACAAAAAACCCAACAACAAAACAAAAACTGGAACAATATACTAATCATTAAAACAACAACTAAATAGTTAGATTGGAGCATGTTCTGAAATACTAACAAAACAGGGAGAGGGAGCTGGACAGGACACGACCAAAGGGCTGATATGGTGGAACAAAGCTGGTGACGACGGGAAGGACGGTGGTTTTGAAGCTCGAGCGGTGGCTGCACAATGGAGGGGAACGACGTTGCAACGGTGTCTTCAAAGCTCTAAGTTGCGACGGCGGCGGTAGCTTGCTGGTGACTGGACAAAAGTGAAGAAAGAGCTCGATGATGATGAAAGGAAGGAGAAGCTCGAGGTCAAAGATGATAGCCTAACGAAAGTGATGCGTGTTTGCTGTTTTAGATAAATTCAGAAAATCGGCTAGGTCGCAATTGGATTCGACCGGCTGGTTCATGGCGGATTCAATGATCCAACGATGGTTTCTCAAATCCCCATTTTTGGCATATGTTCGAATCAATTTTTCTATAGTTTGCAATTTAACCGGTTTGACCAATCGATTCAAACCGATTTTCAGAATTTTGATATATATTCAATTTGTTCCTTTTAATTAGTAAGTTTAGTTTTTGTTTCGAAGTTTACCTGAAAACAAAAATGATAAAAATGGGCCGGGATGTAGCAATCTAAACGCCTCTAAAAATTATCTTTTATCCACATCTGAGCAGTAATAAAAATATCCACAATAAAAATATCCACAATAGACTTTGATACTTGAGTTACTAAGAGTTTAAATATAGCATGTGTAAATTAGATGAAAAATACTTGGAAGTATTATGATACTTGTAGAGTAGAGCAGTGACTTAATCATTTATCATTAGAGTAGTTTTTTTCTTGTTATTAGTAAGTAGTTACTTCCCTACTACTAAAGAATGTATGTCATCCCGAAATAGTTTGATAACCAAAATAGTAGGAATTTTTAACTCTCTTTTTTCAATACTTTTAGAACTCACTTGAATCTAGTGAAGTGAAAGCCACAAATATCCAACAAAAAAAAATATAATAATTGATAACAAGAACAATAAAAATATAATTTTTTAGTGTTTTGTCGATTTTTAGCAAATCGATGATGGTTCGATATCTAGTGATCTGAGAGCGAAACCTACTCCTCTGTGCGAGTACCAATTTTCTAAAAGTGCATCAAAGTGTCTTCGATTAGATGACTATTGAAAATAAAAGTAAAAGAAAGTTTGTAAATTAGTGAAAGAAGCATAAAGATTAAAGTTTTCAAAGGATAAATGTACGGGAAATGTAAAGACTTGCATTGAAATTAAAAGAAAGCAGTAAAATGCTTTCAACTAAATCAAAAGACTTTGACATGAAAACTTAAAGATCCAGAAACAAATAAATCAGACAGAGAAGATAAAGGATACTTGAAGAATAAATTTACTTGAAAAGATAATATTTATAGAAAAATAAATTAAAAGAATGAAAATATGGAAGGAACCCTACAGAAAAGTTACCTCAGACGTAGACTCAAAAATTCGCTGAGGATATGAGTGTGCTTGAGTGTTTTTTCTGATTTCAAAGTTCCAACCCTTATTCCCTAAGACTTCCTAGTATTTATAATTCATTTTAGGTAATTGACCACTAATTACAATTAGGGCTGGAAGTGAGCCGAGCTGAGCCGAGCTAGACCAAGCTCAAGCTCGGCTCACCAAAATTGAGCTTGGCTCATGGCTCGGCTCATTAACAATTGAGCCTATTTCTTAAGCTCAAGCTCGGCTCACCAAAAGCTCACGAGTTGGCTCAAGCTCACGAGCTGGCTCAAATAATAGAAACATAAATACATAATCTATAACTTTATATCAATAAATTATAACTTATATATTTTTAAAAATATTTAAAAAGAACAATTATTGTTTATCTATTAATAAATATAAATTTTTTATTTATGTCTTACATCAAAATTATGTGTAATAAATAAATATAAAATTTTAAATAATTAAGATCATTAATATATATAATTATATATTACTATTTCATAAGTATATATATAATATTAAAAGTATAGACTAGATGCATATAGGATATGTGTATTAATAATTATATATATAATCGAGCCAGCTCACGAGCTATTGAGCTGAGCTTATCCAAGCTCAAGCTCGGCTCATTTAATTTATGAGCTCAATTTCAGGCTTAAGCTTAGCTCACCAGCTTAGCTTATCGAGCTATTAACGAGCCGAGCTCGAACTGGCTCATAAGCTGGCTTGACTCACTTCCATCCCTAATTACAATTAATTACAAGATTAAAGTCTTGAATGCATTCTTTTTGGTAACCGTTCTCGCTTAAACGTTTCTCGTAATTTTCTCGCGTGATGAAAACCTCTAACTTTTCCACTACCACAGTAACTCGATCCCCTTATTCGAATAACATATTTCGATCAGCTAAATCGAGTACCCTGTTCGATCCAACTTGCTCGATTTATCGAAAAGCCTTAAATTCGAACCTGTGTCGAGAACTTTCGTTTAATGCTTACACGTGCGTCTTGTGGAAAAACTGCTTATGCATTCGATCTCTTCACCACTTCGAACATTTACCTTGATCGAAAATATTTTCCGATCAACATTTAGTATAATCTAATCTCTATTTTAAATAATTATCTAAATAATATAATAATAAAAAAATAAATCTTAATAACATTTAAATTTGTTACGAATAAAGAATATTATTCTTAAATAAATAAAAATATGTAAATAATTAGTATTTAATTATTTTAACTAAATTTTTAATATAATTTTTTTTTAAAATTTTTTTATTAGTCTTGTTTATAATATAAATAATTATTTTTTGTATATTTCAGATATAAAATATTTAAATAAAAATTTATCATCCTATCTCGTTTTCATTATCATCGTATCTCGTTGTTTTTCTTTTTGAACAAAAAATTACAAGAATTTTTGTTTTTCTTTTTGCTCATCATACATAAATTTTTTTATTTTTCATTCTAATTTAATTAATGATCACTACAAAAACCCATAAAAAACAATTTTTTATATTACATTTTTCCTTTTATCACAGCAATAAACTTCACTTCTCTATTTACAATTCATATTTTTCTTGAATAAATGATAATAAATCTACTTATAAGGTATCATCTATTAAATAACCACTCAACCTTTAATCATATTTAACCACTACTTATTGGAACACCAGAGGCCTCACCAATTAATTAACAGAGATTCTCCATAATCTACTATGGATATAAATTTCACTCGAAATTTTTAGCTGAGATTACTAGCACAACAAATTGCGTCATTTGGTTTACGAAAAAGTGAGATTGTATTTGGAGTTTTTGGAGATAATAATAATATATTATATAAAAAAAAGTTAAAAACCATTATACAATGATCATTTATTAATGACAACTCATCAAAACTGAATTCAATAATCGATCAGAATCTCAAGCTGCCATGCATGATTACTCTTGAGCATTCCAAGAAAAAAAAAAAAAAAAGAAATTAAGGAGACCAAAAAGGTATATCGACACACACACAGAATTATTATAGACACAGGATATTATTATATTGATCCTTCTTGCTTCTTATCATGTTTCCCTCTAACATTGAGACATTGTTGCATTAGTTGTTTGAAACCCTTCTTCTTTTTTGGCTGCTTCATCTTTTTCTCTTGTTCCATTTTCCTTTCCGCTTCCCATTCATCCTCCAACTGCAAGCAAAGCTTTAGTTCAATAAAAAAAAAAGAAATAAATTATTGTCTTGTTGAAAGAAATTCGTTTTCTTTCAAATAACTATCTACTTCGAAGAATTTAGATAAGAAATAGTTTTTCTTTAGTTTCACATTCTCAACATTTAAGAAAAGACAGAGAGCACAATAAATAAAAACAATAATAAAAATTTAATTAAGAAAATTGTAAAATATATATATATTCTACACAAATTCATACCTTCATCAATATCTATCAATTAATTTTTTCAGACAAATTAATCCTTTAATTTATTTAATCCCTATTTTTAAATATTAGAAATCAATTTTTCAATTTTTATGTTACAAAATTAATCATAAGTAGAGTTATTAGTTAAATAAAAACTTTTATGCTTATTACTTAAAAATTATCAAAAATTATTAAAATAATTTAATAAATTTGACTAAATAATTATACGAGATTTTTAACTTTCAACTTCACCCTCAAAACTTGAGGTAAAGATAATAAGACATGAATGTTCACCTATGAATTATTACCTTCAAGACACGGTCCTCCACGTGGCTGAGTCTCTGAATCAACGTGCCTTTGGCTTCGGCCTCCATGATGACGTTCTCAATCGGACGGCAATGCTTCTCTAAGCTCTTAGGGGAGAAATCAAGGGACGAGATTCGTCCATCACTTGCGCTTGTTGGAGTCGACGCACACGAGCTCTTTGATGATCGGTTGCACCCTCTTATTTCCTCCAATTGCCTCAACTGTACTCATTTTTACATTAATAATTACATAGAAAATTCATTTGATCAATTAAGAATTCTTTTGTTTGACATGCAATAAAACCTAAGTAAAATTAAATAAAGGAATTAAGATGAATCACTAATCACCATATTATCCAAGCGCTCAATCCTAGAGAGAATTGGTTCCTCAGCAGTAGCCATTTTCTGTTACTTTCTCAATCAACAAACACACAATTTTCCTTTCTAAACGGATTCCTTCAAAATGAGTATCTTCTCTTTCGATTACTTGCTTTAAGCTATGACTTTTTAGCTCTCTTTTTCAGTTAGAATCTTTAACATGGAAGATGTGTTTTAATTTATAAAGGATATAAATATAAATTAATAATCATGATAAATAATATATAATGATTTTAAGTGCACGTGTCAAAATATTACTGTAAAATGTTAATTTCATATTTTGACACGTGTGATGATGACGTGTGCCGGATTGAGTTAGTTAGATTTTAATAAAAAATGAAGAATGATAAGATGAGATAGACACGTTAGTGAGTGCATGCAATGCATGAAGTTTTAAGACGCCACGTGTCTCCTTACGTAATGCTACAGACGAAGATGTTTCTGGATGAACTGAGGAGGATAAGAGGGGATGAATGTGGCGCAGGAAATAGCACAACAGAATTATGCTTATGCAGCTTAATTTACTTTGATTTCTATCTCGTGTTTTTAAGTAAGAAAAGTATAGATAGATAATAAAAATATTAAATAATGTGAATAATGAATATGTTGAATGTTTAATTTATTAGGTATTTGAATAGTTATTTTAATATTAAAATTTAAGAAATAATTTGTGAGTAATATATTTTTTATTTTATTAAATTAATTTTAAAATTTATTATTTATAAAAATTATTATTTATCTAACAAAACCTTTTTAAAGGAGATATGCCTCTTCTACGGTCCAGTACGGTGTTATATTAGATCATTTTAGTATGATGACTATAGTATCGTAATTACGATAATTATAATGTTTTAAAAGTATTATTAAAAATTAAAATAATATTTTTTATTATTAAATAATTTTTAAAATTTATTATTTAAAAAATTATTATTAAAATTAAAAAATATTATTTTAATTTTAATAATATTATATAATTATTTTAGTTATTATAATATAATTATATTAGAATCTAATATATATATATATATATATATCAAAAATTAATTATTTTATATTTATATATAAATAAATATATTATTTTTAATATATATTTTATAATTTTATATATGTTTTATATGAATAAATAATTTAATAGTTGAGTTTTTGTATATATACGTGACATATTAAATCTAATATATTATTTTGTTTAATATTTTTTGGTGAATTATTTTGTTTAATATGTAAGTTTACCATAATTATTCCACATAAATAAATAAATAAATAAATAAATAAATAAATAAATAAATAAATAGCATGCTCAAGAGAATATTCTTACATTTTTATTCACGTAAAATTTTTTCACTGATGAAAATGATATACGAAATTTGTTGAGTCATATTTAATTTAACTTTTAAATTTTGAAATTAAATTTAAATTAATCTTTAAAATTTAAGTTAATTTAAATTAAATTTAAAAATTTATAGTTATAATTTATATTATTTTTTAAATTTTTTTTATTAATGACGTATTGATTTAATATGTTAATTTATTATATTAGATAAAATAAATTAATATCATTTTATTTAACATTCAATCATCAATAAAATAACGTCGTTTTATACAAATTAAATTTAAAACGTATTTTATTTTATGATAATCACTAATAAAATAAAAATATATTTTAAAGGTTTTATTTAGTGTAGCAAGTTAGGATGTTAAATTAACATATTATTAATGGAGATGAACTTAAATATTAATAATACGAATTATGATTATAAATTTAAAAGTCAAATTCAAGTTAATTAAAATTTTAAGAGTCAATTTAAATTTGATATCAAATTTAACTTACCTTTTATATATATATCCTTATTCATGCATGATGCGTGCATATTATCATCGAAATCTACATGTTGCGTTTTTTACTGGGATTCATGATTGCCTATGCAGCTGCACACTGAATTCAAGTAATTGTAGACATATTCTCTTCCAATGGGACAAATAAAGAAAAATCCAAAGCCTGCTTTGATCTTCAGATTTGCACAAGATGGAAATTGTGAGCAGAGCTGTCTAGACAAGATTACTAGCCATGATTTTATATTAGGCCAATTCTATGGTGTCTTTTGTTTGGTGTCTAATTTTTGTCTAAATTACTTTTTATAGTAACTTTAAAATATTTAAAAATTTTTAACTTTTATACTTTTAAATTTAGAATTAATTATTTTATCTATTTTAGTAATTAGGCAATATTTTTTAGGCACCATAACAAACACCTTCGTATTATTAACACCATCCTCTTAGAAAATAATATTAAGATTACTTTTAATTTTTAGTTATTCTTAAGTAAAAATTGCAGTTCATCCTATGAATATAAAGTGTGTGTTTGAATTACCGTTTGCAAATAGGAGTTTGCATAGAATTAATTTTGTAAATTTGATTTTAATGAAAAGTTTTTTTTTGAAAAGTAAGTTTGTGTTAACGTGATTTATATTTGGCAATCTTTATATCAAAATGGATTATAATAAAATAAATATTGTTTGGATTATACTACTCAAAATCGCTTTTAGATGAAAAATTATTAAAAGAGACATCAATTAAAATAATTTTTTATATTATTCTATTATTCTACTTTAGATATTTAAATAAATCTTATTAATTCATTTTATAATAAAGTTAATATTTACTTACTAAATTAAAGTAACATATAAAAATTGATAAAATATATTTTAATACATAAAAACACTAATAAATATTAAATTAAAAGATAAAACACTAATGAAATATATAAAAAATAATATCTTATACAAAATTAGTACATAAGAACACTATTATTTCTACTGCATGTGATTAATAATTTGATCTCTAATCGAATCTCGAATACGGTCCATTTCTGCAAAAGAGCTAATGGTTAGAGTTTGATCTGAGCTTTCACCAACATAACTATTATATTCTCCATCAAAAATGTTTGTATGTTCATATTGATTAAACTCAGTATCTGTTTTAGAATGTCTTCTAATAAAATTATGAATAGCCATTGTTGCACACACTATCTGCACTTGAGTTTCAATTTTAAACTTGGGCATGTGTCGCAAGATAGCAAATCTATTTTTTCACACTCCAAAAGTCTTTTCTATTATGCATCTTAAACTTGAGTGATAATAAATAAATAATTCATTATGATTTGTAAATCCAAACGCCTAAAATCTGCAAGATGATAGGACCAATATATCCTTTCGGTATTGGATAACCGGCATCTACCAAATAATATTTACTTAACGAGGAAAAAAATTAGTTACATGATAACCAAGTAAATATAGTTTATTTGTAAGAAAATAATAAAAATTAACATGGAGGTGGATGCAAAAAATTCATAGTAGGAGTTGTAATAACATTATCAAATACACGAGCATCATGCGCAATGCCTTCCCATCTAGGTAAAGAAAAATAAAGCACATGTTCCAATCACACAAAGCCATTATATTTTGTGTTGGATATCCTTTTTTTTTCCAATAAATTTGGGTTGGTCACTTGGGCTAACTACACATAGGATATGAGTACCATTAATTGCTCCTATAGTATTTTTAAAAAATGGCCAATTTGTCATTTTTTATTTTACTATGAACATTCTAAAACTTAGGATCCGATGGCTTAATATATTTAATAGATAATCTCAAACAAGCAACCAATATCTCATGAAAATGTCTACTTACTGTCTTTTCAAAATGTTGAAATATTTTTTGTATCATCCTATTACACACCCCATGACCAACCGTATTTAAGAACATTGCAACCATTTCCTGACAACATTGAAAAACATGTTTTTCCATCCGAAATATTTCATAACAACGAATTCTATGGTCACATAAAATTTCTTGCACCCATAAATAATCTGTTTGTTCACTAGTTCTGCATGATTTTTTGCATAAATAATTGACTGCATATTGACCAATTAATGCAGAAATATTTTCAATTTTATTTGTTTTTTCTTGTATAATGAAAAGTAATTTTAATTCTTCATGTTGTTCCTTTTTATACTCTTCAAATAAATACTCCATGTTCATTTCAAATTAATTAACAAAAATTAAGTCCTACATAAAAATATAAATAAATTCTTATCAATACCAAGCTAAGAAATAAATTATGTATATTAAGAACAATAATTAAGTACCACAAACATTATATTATAAAATGATAAATAAGCAACACACAAATTTTTCTATTGTCTTATCTTAGCATAACAAAAAATTTATGGACAAATTAAAATGGAGTACAATAATAACTTAATTAGTTTTGCATGAAATCACAAAAAAAAATTTTTTTTGCATGAATGGTAGTGGATTATATGCTGCATGTTTGAGCCAATCCAACAATCTTTGCTCATATCCTTTTAAGGATACAAACATTTCTCTAGCGGTTTAAACATCATTAGTTGACAACAACTTCTATGAAAATTAGGATCACTAGTGATCATTTCTATCTTTTGAATCTCAGCCATTACTTCCCCAATAGATGCACCGGGTACTAGAAATGCGGACACAATAGTTGAGCGTGATTCAGATGCAGGCAATTCTATTTATTGCATCTGCAATTTGCTTTGAGGCAGGGACTTTAAAATTTTTCTTCTTTTTTGTTGTTTCACAAACTACATCTCTCTTTCTTTTTTCCGTACTCTTTTGACTATTATTTTCTTGAGAAGAGCTAAGATTTATGTGTTGAAATTCAGAACTAACTCCCACACTAGCACCTATACATTCTTCACTATCTCCAGAACCTTCTTCTATATCAACATGACCTTCCTCAAAGTATGATCGATATCTATCCCTATCTTCTTCTATGCCACTAGGTAACATCCCAGATGAGGGAGCCCAAGCATCGGCCATAACATCTTTAAATAATATAGTTAACTCATCTTTAAAAGGAATTCCTTTATTTCTGAATTTTTCATATAAGGGATTTTCTTGCATGTATACAACTAATCAACACAAGACTTATTACTAAAATTAAAGTTAAAATTTTTGCTTTACTAATAAGTTACTACGTACCAATTGTTTTCTCTCCCACCATTCATTTGGTACATCAACGGTATGTTTAGTATAATTCCATCCTAAACTAGTTTCTTTGCCAAAAAGTTTGTACCATGCTGACCATTCCTTCTTAAGATTGTCCCACTTATTTTTTAATTGAATCTTATTATATTATTTTCTAGTTTTTTCATTAAATTGAGACAAAGTATCTTTTCAACTTTTTTTTATAAGAGTGGTTCCATTAAGTTGTTGTTTAGCAACTTGATCTAAACATGCTTGGATAAATTGTTTAGTAGTCTCCATATCTCATGCTGCTTTTGTCTTTAGAGATTCATTGTTACTCATTATTTTATTAAAAAAAATATAAATTTTAGATATATATAAGAATATTTAATCAAATATGTTACCTTTTTTTAAATTTCAAGTAATAACGTGAGAATGTTAATTTAATATTATTTTTATACCGTCCTCTCAATAATTTTATTCTTATAAGACTTTTTTGGTATCCAACATTCATAATTTTATTAATACTTTATGAATAATTTTTTATTTAGTTTGACTTTTTTAATGGGATCAATTAATCTATATTATAAAAAAAGTTACAATAAAATATAATATATGAGAATTATAATTATAAATTTTACATAGTCGAATAAAAAAAAAAAATTTCAGCTGACACAAAAATAAAGTATAATAAAATATAAAACGAGAACTCACGCAAATAAAAAACGATAAAAATTTTATAAAACCAACAATATATATCATATGAATAAAAGAAATATAATAAAAGATAAAAAAATTCATATGAACTATATCAAATAATAAAAATAAAATAAACTTCATATAAGATATAAACACAGTGCATAAAAGAGAAAAAAATAGAATTCATATGAATAAGAAATAATAAGAACACCATAAAAAATTAATAACATACCTGAGAGATTAGAACACTGAAAAAATAATATAAAAAAAAGTCAATAATAAAAATAAGTAAAAAATAAAAAAGAACAAAGTCAAATAAAAATAAAAAAGACACTTTACATATTAAATATAAAGAACAGTAAATAATAAAAAAATTCATATGAATTAAAAAACAATAAGAAATAAAAATATAAAAGAGAGTACTATACATTTTATAATGTTAAACAAAAAGAAAATATTTTATAATTTATTTTAGTGCCGTTAGTATTCTTTAATTTAGTATCATTTTGAACTATAAATTTTTATTATTTATGACTCTTTTGTTACTTTTAATTAGTATATAATAAAAACAAAAATACAGTACAGTAAAAAGTACAATAAAAATAAAAAACAAAAACAAAAAAAATCCATACAAACATAGTATATAATAATTACAACCAACAACATATATTATATGAACAAAAAATTATAAAAAAAAGTAAATAAAATTCATATGAATAAAATCAAATAAAAAAATAAAAAATTTTATACACAACATAAATATAGTACAATAATAGATAGAAAAAAATAATTTATATAAACAAAAAATAATAAAAATATAATAAAATTAATAAAAATAAAAATTTATATTAACAATAGTTGTGATATAAATAAAAAATTACAATAAAAATAAAACAATAGAAAATTAATAAAATAACATCAAAACACTAAAAAAATAATATCAAAAATATTTATTATATAAATAAAAAATATAAAAATCAAAATATAAAAGAAAGAACTAAAAATAATAAAAAATTAAAATCTTTACTTTGGCAGTGATGAAAACAAATCTAGAAAAAAAATCTAAAACAAAGAACATACAGAGAACTACTGTGAAATTATGTAGTTATGTGCATCTTTTTTATAGAAGAAATGAAGGGTACAGTTAGTAGATATGTAATAAATTTCTTACCTAATTCCTCCAACGGTAATTAACCTTACCAACGTGAACGCAGAAGCTAGAATTTTTAGCTTCACTACCTTCAAAGGTAAAAGCACTTCTGAGTTAGGGATTCCAAAAAGTTACCAAACATAACAATGGGACGTTCAAGACGCTCAAACGAGCTTTTCTATTCCCCAGCGTGAACCCCAAACACACCCAAATTTGTTAGTAGCAACACAAAAATTTTCAACCTAAATGAAGTGAATACTGTTCACTACAAAAAAATATTGATACCGTTAAAAAAACGAATAAAATCCGAAATACACTACGTTTATTGCCAAATTTTATGTCGGAACTTATCCGATGGAATAAACTTTGCCAATAATAAATTATCATCGGCTTTTATGTATCCGACGGTAATTTGCGTCGAATTTAATGACAGAATATGGATATAAAAAAATGAAATCTATTGTAACTTACCGTCGAAAATTAAATTTTCTGACAGTAACATTGACGCCAAAGCATACGGCTTCGCGCTCCCTTATCGTCCGACGGAAATATTTTCTAAGTTTTTTGGAAAATTAGCTGAGGCATTATCGTCGGTATATTCCAACGGTAATTCCTACGGTAGATTTTTTTAAATAATTTTTTCCGTCCATCTATAATATACCCGGATAATTAATAATTGAAACAGTGATATAAACCTGAGGTGAAATATCAAATATAGAAATTAAAAACACGAAATGATGGTAATTGAAATATCTGAAACAATACTAATTATATTACATTCTTCTCAAAGTTTGGTAAAGAAATATATAAGATAGAATTATAGTTGTCATATAAATAAAAAAATACAATAAAAATAAGACAATAGAAAATTAAAAAAAGAACACCAGAACACTAAAAAAATAATATAAAAAATGTTTATCATATAAATAAAAAATACAATAATAAACATAAAAATCAAAATATGAAAGAAAGAACTAAAAATAATAAAAAAAAAAATTAAAATCTTTACCTTGGCCGTGATGAAAATAAATCTGGAAAAAAAAAATCTGTAACGAAGAACATACAAAGAACTACTGTGAAATTATGTGGTTATGTGCATCCTTTTTATAGAAGAAATGAAGGGTACAGTTGGTAGATATGGAATAAATTTCTTACTTAATTCCTCCAACGGTAATTAACCTTCCCAACGTGAACGCAGAAGCTAGAATATTTAGCTTCACGTGAACGTACCTTCAGAGGTGAAAGTACTTCTGGGTTAGGGATTCCAAAAAGTTGCCAAACATAACAATGGGACGTTTAAGACGCTCAAACGAGCTTTTCTATTCCCCAACGTGAAACCCAAACACACCCAAATTTGTTAGTAGCAACACGAAAATTTTCAACCTAAATGAAGTGAATACTATTCACTACAAAAAAAATATTGATACCCTTAAAAAATGAATAAAATCTGAAATACACTGTGTTTATTGCCAAATTTTATGTCGAAACTTATCCGATGGAATAAACTTTGCTGATAATAAATTGCCATCGGCTTTTATGTATCCAATGGTAATTTGCGTCGAATTTAATGACAGAATATGGATATAAAAAAATGAAATCTATTTTAACTTATAGATGGAAATTAAATTTTCTAACAGTAACATTGATGTCAAAGCATACGGCTTCGCGCTCCCTTATCGTCCGACGAAAATATTTTCTAAGTTTTTTGGAAAATTAGCTGAGGTGTTATTGTCGGTATATTCCAACGGTAATTCCTACGGTAGATTTTTTTAAATAATTTTGTCCGTCCATCCATAAGATACCCTGATAATTAATAATTAAAACAGTGATATAAACCTGATGTGAAATATCAAATATAGAAATTAAAAACACGAAATGATGGTAATTGAAATATTTGAAACAATACTAATTATATTACATTCTTCTCAAAGTTTGGTAAAGGAATATATAAGATAGAACTATAGTTGTCATATAAATAAAAAAAATATAATAAAAATATAACAATAGAAAATTTAAAAAAATAACATCAGAACACTAAAAAAATAATATCAAAAATATTTATCATATAAATAAAAAATATAATAAAAAATATAAATATCAAAATATGAAAGAAAGAACTAAAAATAATAAAAAAAATTAAAATATTTACCTTGGCAGTGATGAAAACAAATCTGGAAAAAAAATCTGTAACGAAGAACATACAGAGAACTACTGTGAAATTATGTGGTTATGTGCATCCTTTTTATAGAAGAAATGAAGGGTGCAGTTGGTAGATATGGAATAAATTTCTTACCTAATTCCTCCAACGGTAATTAACATTCCCAACGTGAACGCAGAAGTTAGAATTTTTAGCTTCACGTGAACGTATCTTAAGAGGTGAAGGCACTTCTGGGTTAGGGATTCCAAAAAGTTGCCAAACATAACAATGGGACATTCAAGATGCTCAAACGAGCTTTTCTATTCTCCAACGTGAACCCCAAACACACCCAAATTTGTTGGTAGCAACACAAAAAATTTAAACCTAAATGAAGTGAATACTGTTCACTACAAAAAAGATATTGATACCGTTAAAAAAACGAATAAAATCTGAAATACACTGTGTTTATTGCCAAATTTTATATTGGAACTTATCCGATAGAATAAACTTTGCCGATAATAAATTACCATCGGCTTTTATGTATCCGACGGTAATTTGCGTCGAATTTAATGACAGAATATGGATATAAAAAAATGAAATCTATTGTAACTTACCGTCGGAAATTAAATTTTCTGACAGTAACATTGACGCCAAAGCATACGGCTTCGCGCTCCCTAATCGTCCGACGGAAATATTTTCTAAGTTTTTTGGAAAATTAGCTGAGGCGTTATCGTTGGTATATTCCAACGGTAATTCCTAAGGTAGATTTTTTTAAATAATTTTTTCCGTCCATCTATAATATACCCCGATAATTAATAATTGAAGCAGTGATATAAACATGATGTGAAATATCAAATATAGAAATTAAAAACACGAAATGATGGTAATTGAAATATCTGAAACAATACTAATTATATTACATTCTTCTCAAAGTTTGGTAAAGAAATATATAAGATAGAACTATAATTGTCATATAAAAATAAAAAAATACAATAAAAATAAAACAATAGAAAATTAAAAAAATAACACCAGAACACTAAAAAAATAATATCAAAAATATTTGTCATATAAATAAAAAATACAATAATAAACATAAAAATCAAAATATGAAAGAAAGAACTAAAAATAATAAAAAAATTAAAATATTTACCTTGGCCGTGATGAAAACAAATCTGGAAAAAAAATCTGTAACGAAGAACATACAGAGAACTACTGTTATGTGCATCTTTTTATAGAAGAAATGAAGGGTACAGTACAGTTGGTAGATATGGAATAAATTTCTTACCTAATTCCTCCAATGGTAATTAACCTTCCCAACGTGAACGCAGAAGCTAGAATATTTAGCTTCACGTGAACGTACCTTCAGAGGTGAAAGTACTTCTGGGTTAGGGATTCCAAAAAGTTGCCAAACATAACAATGGGATGTTCAAGACGCTTAATCGAGCTTTTCTATTCCCCAACGTGAACCCCAAATACACCCAAATTTGTTGGTAGCAACACGAAAATTTTCAACCTAAATGAAGTGAATACTGTTCACTACAAAAAAAAATATTGATACCGTTAAAAAAATGAATAAAATCCGAAATACACTGTGTTTATTGCCAAATTTTATGTCGGAACTTATCCGATGGAATAAACTTTGCCGATAATAAATTGTCATCGGCTTTTATGTATCCAATGGTAATTTGCGTCGAATTTAATGACAGAATATGGATATAGAAAAATGAAATCTATTGTAACTTACCGTCGGAAATTAAATTTTGTGACAGTAACATTGAAGCCAAAGCATACGGCTTCGCGCTCCCTTATCGTCTGACGGAAATATTTTCTAAGTTTTTTGGAAAATTAGCTGAGGTGTTATCGTCGAGATATTCCAACGGTAATTCCTATGATAGATTTTTTAAATAATTTTTTCCGCCCATCTATAATATACCCCGATAATTAATAATTGAAACAGTGATATAAATCTGATGTGAAATATCAAATATAGAAAGTAAAAACGCGAAATGATGGTAATTGAAATATTTGAAACAATACTAATTATATTATATTCTTCTCAAAGTTTGGTAAAGGAATACATAAGATAGAACTGTAGTTGTCATATAAATAAAAAAAATATAATAAAAATATAACAATAGAAAATTAAAAAAAATAACATCAGAACACTAAAAAAAAATATCAAAAATATTTATCATATAAATAAAAAATACAATAAAAAACATAAATATCAAAATATGAAAGAAAGAACTAAAAATAATAAAAAAATTAAAATATTTACCTTGCCAGTGATGAAAACAAATCTGAAAAAAAAATCTGTAACGAAGAACATACAGATAACTACTGTGAAATTATGTGGATCCTTTTTATAGAAGAAATGAAGGGTACAGTTGGTAGATATGGAATAAATTTCTTACCTAATTCCTCCAACGGTAATTAACCTTCCCAACGTGAATGCAGAAGTTAGAATTTTTAGCTTCACGTGAATGTACCTTAAGAGGTGAAGGTACTTCTGGGTTAGGGATTCCAAAAAGTTGCCAAACATAATAATGGGACGTTCAAGACGCTCAAACGAGCTTTTCTATTTTCCAACGTGAACCCCAAACACACCCAAATTTGTTGGTAGCAACACGAAAATTTTCAACCTAAATGAAGTGAATACTGTTCACTACAAAAAAGATATTGATACCATTGAAAAAACGAATAAAATCCGAAATACGCTGTGTTTATTGCCAAATTTTATGTCGGAACTTATCCGATTTAATAAACTTTGCCGATAATAAATTACCATCGGCTTTTATGTATCCGACGGTAATTTGCGTCGAATTTAATGACAGAATATGGATATAAAAAAATGAAATCTATTGTAACTTACCGTCGGAAATTAAATTTTCTAACAGTAACATTGACGCTAAAGCATACGGCTTCGCGCTCCCTTATCGTCCGATGGAAATATTTTCTAAGTTTTTTGGAAAATTAGCTGAGGTGTTATCGTCGAGATATTCCAACGGTAATTTCTACGGTAGATTTTTTTAAATAATTTTTCCGTCCATCTATAATATACCCCGATAATTAATAATTGAAACAGTGATATAAACCTGATGTGAAATATCAAATACAAAAATTAAAAACACGAAATGATGGTAATTGAAATATCTAAAACAATATTAATTATATTACATTCTTCTCAAAGTTTGGTAAAGAAATATATAAGATAGAACTATATTTATGTTAACCCTATTCATATTCATCATCTTCTTCCTCTGGTTTACCATCCTCCTCTTCCAAGATAGTTTTCTGATTATCGAACTCGTCTTCATCTTCTTTGTCGTCCTCAACCCTATCTTCTTCTTGAAGATCATCGTCCTCTAGTGGTAGTATGTTGTCATATGTTCGAAGGTAAATGATGTCATCATCCATAACAGCCAACCTAAGGATGATTGGGTCACCGGTATCAACCACCATTTTCGAATGAGTTGGGTCATCAATCTGGTAAAGCTCCTGACCATCTGTCCCATCAGACTCGATGTAGCATCTTGTTCGTCTTAACCACAACCGTCCAACTAAACTTGCATGAACCCGAATAAGGAAAATATTATACCTATTGTGCATTTTGAGGTAGAATAAAAAAATCGTAGTGCCTATATTTAATGGTTACATTAACTTCAGAGATATCGTAGTCCTTATGCTTTCATGTTTCTTGTCGCGAACTTGGATCATTATTCACATTTAAACACGCACACCTTGTACATACTTTGACAGAAATACTCTAATTGAATTGTATTGTGCAACACACCAAACCAATCCAATCAGAATGACCACTGCATGAATCCCTACGAACCCAAACTCCGATGTTATCTGTTTTCTTTCCAATCGACTACTCTAAAAAATGGAACCAATATCCATTAACATTGTATATTGGGTAGCTTGTGTCCTTATTCATTGGGCTCCAACTAAGTGCAACTAATTCCCAATCTATTGTGTTAGCTAGATGCACGCTAACATATTCTCTGAACCAATGTGAAAAATTGTTCAATGAGGTATCAGGATTTGTCTTTTGTAATAACCTATATGATAGAATAGGATAAATAAGTTTTAATTAGATTAAGAAGTTATTATCTTACTAATTGCAATATTTACAAAGACTTGAAAAACTCACATGAGGTAGAGTGAAATCTGGTCACAGTTTAGCAGCACATGCAGATGTGCGGCATCGAGTTCCTTCTTCTCTAACTAGTAGTCACTGCCCGCACCCATTGCAACTCCTTCCGGAGCAAGGATTGGATATGTTGTTCCACTTGAGGAGGATTCTCCCCTCTCATTGTTTCTTTCAACCCTTGTTCTACGTGACTCAACATAAGACTGAAAATAGAATGAGCAAAATGTGGATGTTTTCTTAGCTAGGAATGCTTCACAGATGCCACCCTCAATCTGAGCTCTGTTCTTCACAGTGTGCTTGAATGAATCAATCATCCTCTCAAATGGGTATATCCACCTAAATTGGACCAACCCACATAATCATGCTTCGTACGGTAGGTGGATTGTTAAGTGTTCTATAATATCAAAAAAGGATAGAGAGAATATCCTCTCTAGCATACAAAATATGATGGGAATGTTCTTGTCCATGACTGTGAGATCATTAATGATAAGTTTTGTAGCACATAATTCCCTAAAGAACTCACTTATTTCTGAGGAGTTTCCAGATGTTGGTTGGAAGTTCTCTGAATGCGACAGGAAGCAAAGACTCCATGAAGACATGACAATCATGACTCTTCAACCCAGCAAGCTTACCCTGTGAGACGTTTGCACACCTACTCAAGTTAGAGGAGTAACCATTAGAAAACCTCAATCCTCTAATCCACTTACAAATATTTTGTCTCTGGTTCTTCGTTAGAGAGAACAACGCTTTTGATTTAACCCACCGTCTGTTCTCAAGTCTTTTTAAGTTTAGATATGGCCGCCTGCAAATGTCTACCAAGTCTAACATAGCCTTATCGTTATCCTTTGTTCGCTCATCGTCCATTACTATGTGTATGATATTATCAAACACATTTTTTTAATGTGTATTGCATCAAGACAATGTCAAACCAAGTTGTCTTTCTAATAAGCTCACTCTCAAAATATACTCTGTTTAGTCCAATTATGCTCCCTGCCATATCCTGGAGGTCTCAAACTTACCCCCATTATCGACGATCCTTGGGATTCTATTGACACAATGCCAAACTTGCCTACCACCCAACCTCACGGGTGCCTATTCTTGTTTGGTTTTTATTCTTTTTGAATGAGTCCTTGTTGCACCGAAAAGGATGATCCATGTCGAGAAATCTTCGATGCAATCAAACCACGAATTCTTACCGCCATTCGTCAACCAAAATGCCTTTGTATCCTTCATACAATTGGGACATGTCATTCTGCACTGAGTGGACCAACCTGACAACATCCTGTATGCAGAAAAACCGTTAATGGTCCACATCAACGCATCATGCAGTTGAGAGTTTGTCTTCGTCAAAATATTATACGTTTCTATACTATGGATCCACAACTCCATTAACTCATCTACCAAAGGCTGTAAGAAGACATCTATTTTGAGCTTTGGATTGCTGGGACCAAGTACGATACAAGTTAAGAACGTGTATGGGTCCTTCATGCACATTTCATGACTAAAGTTATAAGGAGTTACCATATAGGCCAACAAGAGTACGTGTTACCAAAATTGGAATTTGGTACGAATCCCTCAGAGCACAAAGTTAGTCTAACGTTTTTAGACTCGCTTGCAAATGTAGGATGGACTCGATCAAAATGCTTCCAAGTATCACCGTGTGATGGGTGTGTCATGATTCCATTATCTCTCTTGTTGGTACTATGCTAGGTCATATGAGGGGCCGAACTCATCGATGTATACAAGCGTTTCAGCCTAGGGATTAAGGGCAAGTAGTGCATCCATTTCATTGGAACTTTCGTTAATCGCTGTTTACCAATCTGTTTTCTCTCGACTTGAAACTTCGGTGATCCACAAAATCTACATTCAGTTAGATCTGTATCCCTCTTATAATACAGCATACAACCATTTAAACATCAATCAATACTCACCGAATTTAGACCCAATTTCGAAACAAACTTCTTTGCTTCGTAGTGGCTCCGGGGGATGCTAGTGGTCCCAACAGGTACCAGTTCGTTGCAAAGGGTGCCCACTTATCAAAAGACTCTTGTGTATGATTTGACTCTGACTTAGTGCTCATCATTCTAACATATGCAGACAACTTCCAATGAACGCACCATTCAAACAAGGTTTCGCGGCAAATTCTAACAGATGATAAAATCTCTGACTTTGGGTTAGGCTCTTATTCAGCCTGTTCTATTACCGTAACACCTGTTGTATCAAACACCATCTCGTTGTATCTCTCTTGGTTACCCTCCTAATTCATTTATTCTATATTTTATTTTCTCACCACCCGAACCCTCGTTGATCGATCATCGGACCTATTCAAATTCGAGGCAGACCGGTTAATTCCCTACTCGTCCACTTCTCCGTGTTCCATCCACATCCAATACCCATCTTTGAATCCATTATGATAGAGGTGAAGCGTTATATCCGAAGGTCCTAACCACTTAGTCAGTCGACACTTATGACACAAACACCTAGATACCCCTTCAGACCTAAACGGTTCCATGCTGAAGACATGCGTAACAAAAGCGTCAACCTACTCAAAGAATTTAGTTTTAAACCCCCCGTTCACCGTCATCCCTATCATACATTCATAGACGATGGCTTGGCATTATATTGAAACACACACCCTAGAATTCAACGAATAACACATTATTAAACTTTTTTAGAAAGTTCGGCAAAGTGTACCCTATAATTAGAATCTTCCTCCAAATACAATTATCATTTTCTAACAAATCAAGCATGTTTTAAATAATTTAAACGATATTTCGGCAGAACTTCTCCTTAATTTAGAGACATCCATAAAATAAATATAACATTTTTCACAGAGAAAACAACTACAGGCATAAATTATAACATACATGCATTCAATAAAATATCAAATCCTAACCGTTCTAGTGCGCAACCCCTCATAATGCCATAATTTTTCAGCAAACAAGGGTTTTAAGAAGGCGCCACTACGCGACTTTCTCCCACTTCCGTCCTAAAACTCTATCTTAGAAAAAGTAAGTCCAACATAAAATTTAAACAATTCATTATATTTAGAGATAGAAAACTAACCTGAAATATTACTGCACATGCTACAAAAAAAAAAAAGCCAACTCCAACTGATCTCAAAGCAAATAACACCGTCCTAATAAAAAGGACAACTTATTAAAATTCACAAGTTGAAACTAATTTGAAAGAATAAGTAAAACTCATTATTCTAATTAATTAAAGCTTAATTAGAATTTCACCAAACTAACAACAGGCATCACAAAAATAAGCGACATAAGTTTAATGCAATTGAAAGAAACTCATTCACTAAATTTAACTCAAATCTTCCAATAGTTCAAACACTTTTAATCTCATCGTACTTAACCTACCCTAACATTATTTAATTTTTAGTTACATTAAATTAACACAACTCCTAATCACATACTTCATCAAACAAATTTAATCATTGATTTAACAAAAACTCTAACAAAATGCTAAATTCACAAAATAATCTGAAAAAATAAAATAACCATACTAACAATAAATCTGATGATAGTGACTGCAGGGTCTCTTTAACGTGGTGGTGACAGAGGCGGCAGTGACGTCGACGTAAATAGCAACTGCGATAGAGGATGTGGTGGGGACAACAGCAGCATCGACAACGACGACATGCTCTCGACGGTCGCAACAGTGACAGCTTCAACGGAGAGGGAGAGAGGAGAGAGAGAGAGAGAGAGAGAGAGAGAGAGAGAGAGAGAGACCTTGTTCGCAGAAGTGAGGGAGAAGGGTTTCATGTTTGAATTTTACCCTAAGTTTACCGTTGGATTTACTGGCGGATTAATCCGCAATCTACTGGTAAATTACCACGACGACGCGTTTCGTTAAACCGTGATACCAACAGAATATACCGACGAAAAATCCGAAGATAAAATTGGCACAGATGAATTACATTTTCGAGCCTTTAATTACCATCAGATTTAGCGACAGAAAAGCTATTCCAACAATAATCTTTTTTTGTGACGAATTTTTCCTCCTGTCCTTTGAAAAATTCGACACTAAATCTGCCAATAAAAATTGACGCTAAATATAACAGTAAATCTAATGATTCTCAACAATTTTCTTGTAGTTGTTATAACCAACTCATTTAATCACAATTGAATACTGTTGTAACCAACTTCCTAAATAACTAGCCTATAATGTTACACTTACATTTGTCACTCAAATTATTCTATATTATTATTAATATAAGATTTCATATCTCACGCTCATGTCTAAACAAAATTAGCAGAAATCCGCAAATGAATTTACTATTTCTATGAGAATTTGAATGTCCCACAATTTTTGGCACTTGTAAGACTATCCCTTTGAATAAAAAGCGCCGTGATCTTGAACACAAATAATTAACCATCTTAATTTCTTAAACGCACAACATAACAAGAATAATGTTGCAAGATCAAGAGC
Source organism: Arachis ipaensis (assembly GCF_059453495.1). Lineage (NCBI taxonomy): Eukaryota > Viridiplantae > Streptophyta > Magnoliopsida > Fabales > Fabaceae > Arachis > Arachis ipaensis. The sequence continues at coordinate 131,712,475 of NC_142443.1, read as the reverse complement.
AATAATGTTTAGCACAAGGTTGTATATATAAACATATATTATCGCGTTTTAAAAAATATAAAAGACATACATATGCCAACATGTGTGAGACATAATATTATAATATTATAAGTTTAATTACTCTGTTAACTTTTATAGTTTTATTAAATTTTTAATTAAGTTTTTATATTTTTTTTAATTGAGTTTTTATATCAAATTTTTTTATTTTATTTTATCCCTATTCGTAACAGACATTAAATAAAACGTTTACATGTGTCTAATTAACCAAAATACCTATATCTATAACTCTACATAATCATTATAATATTCTTTTAACCTTTCACCCTTTCTTTTTTTCTTATTTCTTTCTAAAATTATCTCATCTTGTATGGATTCTATCCAATTTTTTTCGAAAATTTCGAGTTCAAAAAGTCTCAACAAGAGAAGATATTTGTGTTTTTGTGGGGAGGCAGTTGTTATTCTATCTTCTTCGAAAGTGTCAAGCTATGAAAAAAGGTATATAGCTTGTGGAAGGGTAACAAAATGCAGTTTCTTTGAGTGGATTGATAATGAGAATGATATGAAAAGTGAGTGGTTGAAGCAAAAGGAAAGGAGATCCGTTATTTCTATGAAGACACTCTGATTCTCAAAAATTCTGGTACACCTAAGAATCTAAATAGAAGATTCATTTCTTGCTCAAATAGGAGATGCAAATTTTTTGAGTGGGGGATTGATGAAGAAAAGAAGGTTGGCAATGTTTGCTTGTTGGCTTCACAGCATCATTTTGGTTGGGTAGAGGGTGAAATGAAGGATGCTAATGTAAAAAAAAAAAGGATAGATAGACTAAGTATTGACATATAGAGAGGTTAAATGTGAAGATTGGAGAAGTAGATACTTATGTAGGAAGAGTTTGTGTTGAGTTCAATTCGGTCCAAGAACAACTTCGAAGATTGAAAGAAATTATGAAGAAGCAGAGCAAGATGTAAATGATGGTTTTCCTTTTCTTTGGAATCCTAATAGTAGTAGTAATTCGTGGAAAGGTTAACGGATGAAGTGGCCACCGTGGGTTTTAAATTGACTGCAATGATAAAAAGTGTATTTTATGTTGTTTAAATTGAATGGGATGAAGTGTGTTTTTTATTTTCCACTGTCAATATAATATAATGTTGTAGTCTTTAATAAGACTGTGTACAATGAAAAACAACTACGGTGAGAGATTCACTTCAAGTTCGTTCCACCATAGTTTCGTATATTTCTTGTAGTCTAAATCCTTCAACAAATTCACTATTCCTTCAACAAATTCACTATCTCTTGCAAGACCATTCATCTAGTTCATAATGCAAATCCTCCACAACTACCCCACCTAAATATTCTAGCCCATGCATGTCCTATGTCAACAAATTTTTTACCGTGATGGAGCTCTATTGTGAACTTTGATTCTCCTATTATTACATAGTATAGGACCTAATTGAAAATTTGATGAAACTATAGGACCAACAGAGTAATTAAACTAATATTATATACAGATAAAGTACTATTTTGATCTCCAACATTTGAACTAAATCTTAATTTGATCCCTAATGTTTTAAACGTCTTATTTCTGTCCCAAAATTTTTTAAATAGATTTAATGTGGTCCTATCATTGAATTTGACACTAATAGTTAACAGAATGAGTGATGTAGACATTAATAATATTACTAGTTAAGTCATATCTTCTTCTATGTGTTAGAAAAACATAACCAAAATTTTATTGTAACACTTTTTCTCCTCAATTTTCTTTTTGTACAAAACTACAAATCCTACAATCAATCATCAATGCTTCAAAATCAAAGAAAATTATTAGCTCTTCAATATGCAAACTATTTGTGTCAAATTTAATGATGAAATAACATTGAACCTGTTTAAAACTTATTTGAAATTAAAATAGGATGTTTGAAAGTTTTGAGAATTGAAATAGGATGTTTGAAACATTAGGGACCAAATTAAAATTCGACCCAAATATTCGGGACCAAAATAATATTTTACTATATTATATAATTATTACATACTTCAAATATAAATATAAAATATACTCAAAAAATCTTAGAAGTAATTCCACCTTGCCATCAAATATTTATTCGGTAAATTAGAAATAATATATTAAATATCTTAATATTTATCAAAGTTAATTTTTCTTTCAACGTTTAAAACATTCAATTTTATCCCAATTTTAATGTGTTAATATTTTTCTCCTTATAAAATTATTAATGGTCAACTATTAATCAACATTCAACATAATTAGTCAATATGTGATGAATTGATAATATAGAAATGTATAAATTGATAATATAGAATGGTATAAATTGATAAATAGATGAATTGATAATTTAGTATTAGTTTTTTATTTTTTTGAAAGAAAATGTATAAAGACCCGAACATTTTATTATAGTCTAGATATAAAAGAAAAGAAAAAAAACAATTAATTGACTTAATTTTTATCTAAGTATATAAAATGATGAAGTTCATTCTAAGGTAAAAGTTATTTTACATACTAGGCACTTGAAGCATTTTTAGTCATAAGATCAATCGTGGCTGTTCTTTGAATCAAGATAATATCAGTCTTTCAATTTTAATTCATAATCTCTTAAATTTTTTTACTAGGTTCCTATCCAGCATAATATCATCAAAATTCTTTCTATGCACCACTGTACAAGATGTTTCTGGTATGGGTTGAGAGATAGATCGAGAACTTGCGGGTTGAGGCAGATGTCGGATCACTTGACTGGAGCAATGGGGGGAGGTACCTGCAAAGACACTCCGACGCTCAAGTCAGAATGGATCTGAGAGGTGTAAGGTGTGAGGGATAAATGAATACCTGGAGGGACCTGGGTCCTCTATTTATAGGTGATGGTAGCTGTCTTATCTTATCTTGTTTGGCTAAGATAAGGGAGACGTTTGAATTCGAAAATTGGTTAGGAGCTCTAGTGGGCTGGTTCGGGCCTTCTAGAAGGTCTTGGTGGGTCGGATCCGTAACAGTTGCCCCCGCAGTGGGAGAGCGAGCGAGGTCGGTCTGTCGCTGGGAGGTATGGTTTTGACCGTTTGTGGCCTTCTTTTATTTTATTGGGTCGTCGTTTGATGCCTTTGAGGGGAGGTCGGTGCGCTGGCCCTGGTTTTTGTGGCTAAGCCGAGGTTTCGTCTGGCCTTTTAGGTTGATGCGACTCTTCTGCGTCCTTGCGCCTGTTGCGTTTTTCGAGGCATGCTTTATTGGTTTCATTTTCCAAGGGAGCATTTATTGTGAGGGGATGTTTTTGGGTAGCTTTCCTTTATTGCCCCTACGCCCATTTTTACTTTCCGGGGCTATTTGCATCTTTTTGTCTTTTTTAAAACCGTTTTGTCTTTCCTTCTTACTTCCCTTGTTTGTTTCATTTCTCTTTTACTCTCTTCTCTGAAGAAATCTCTTTCTCTTCCTTGCGTTCTGGTGTTTCTTTATGGTTGAGTTTCTGCTTTCCTGCTTCAACATTTTTCAGGCTTGCTTTCTGTATTGCCAGGTTAGTTTCCTTTTGCTTTCATCATTATGTGGTATTTTGTTGTTCCGTATTTGCCATGCATTATTTTGCCATCTGCTTTCTTGTACCGTGTTTTGCGTTTTGGGTAGTGGTGGTATTATGTTTTGGAGGGGCTGAGCACCACTGTGTTGGACTGGTGGTAGGTGGTAGGTTTTTGGTTGTCTTCTCTGCTTCTGCGTAGGGTTAGTGGCTGATGGTGGTGCTCCTTCCTGTTTTAGGTATGCATCGGCGGAGAAGTGAGGGTGTGGGTACTCCGATAGCCCCTTCCAGGGGGTCCCCTCCCGCTATACTTGGGTGACTAGCGATGTGTGGGGTGTTCCGTCGCGGATGACAGAGGCTGATCTCCAAAGGCTCCGCGATCAGGGGGCGGTTTGCGGTGGCGGTGATATGGAGCGGCAATATGAGCTTGCCCTCCCTGACGCTGATGAGCGGGTTTGTTATTTGAACCTCAATTCACCGACCGTGCCGGACTGGATGTGGGTCTATGAATCAATGTTTACTCGACTCGGTGTGCGGCTCCCCTTTTCGCCGTTTGTTCAGGAGTTGCTGAGTCGGTGTTCCGTGGCGCCATCTCAGCTTCATCCAAATAGTTGGGTGGCTGTTCGTTCCTTTGAGCTTGTGTGTCAATATCTCGATCTTCCGGTCTCTGTTCCTATTTTTCTTTTTCTTTTCTTGTGTACTCTTCCGACTAAGGAAGAGAAGCATAAGAAAGGATATATGGCGTTCAGGGCTCAGCCTCATCGTCGTATATTTGGTTTATTTGAAGATTCTTTCCATGGTTTTAAGAGAGAATATTTTAAAGTGTGCCCTGTTCAGGGGCATCATCCTTTTTGGTTGACGTTAGAGGGCGAGCGTCGATTCCCGACTTATTGGAATTTCGGTGCTGGACCGTTGATTTTGACCAAAGTTTCATATGATGGTTTGTCTCCGGAGGATAAGGACATCGCTAGTGTCCTTTGGCATTTGTTCGGGGAACGTCCGTTAAATCCTCGGGACGTCATGGGGGATCCTGTGGCCTGCCGAATGTATATTGGTGTGTGGCTATCATTTTCTTTGTTTTTATGTTTGTTTTACCGATTTTTTGACTTTGTGTATTTCTTTGGTTTTTTCAGTTGAGATGGCTGGTGGTTTGACTTCTCTGGCGAGGTTGAAGGCAGCAATGGATCGGGAGGAGGGGTCGTCGGCATCTCCTTCTACCCCTGTCTCGAATCCTGCTGTGGATTCCCGAGCTGTATCTCAGGAGGTGATTTCGGCTGGGGTTAGGGTTGGTGCTCAGGTTTCCCCTGGTCCCGTGAATTCGCCTGAGGAGGAAGTCGTTGTGGTCTCAGCTGCCGAGGCTTCTCGGAAGAGAAAGAAGCTTGAGGAACCTAGTAGTGAGAACTTGGGGGAGGAGGGTGCTGTTCCTACCGTGATGGATCGGCGTTTCGATGCTTTAGGGTTTATAGATCAGTACCTGATGCCTGGCACCGAGCCATTTTTTGATGACTGTGATGTGTCTTTTCAAGCCAAGTTGGTATATCGCGCCCTCCTCCGATCTGCTGTTATTGTCCGGAAGGCTGAGCTGGTGATGGTTCAGGTCGGTTTGCTGTATAAGAAGCTCCGTCATTCCCAAGCTGATGCGGCCAAGTTGAGAGAGCAGCTTGAGGCTGTCGAGGTAGCGAGAGAGAAGGCGGTGAAGTCTTCCAAGGAGGCTGGGGCTAAGGTCCTCCGTCTTTCCGAGGTTGAGACTTCACTTCTATCTCAGCTGGGTGTGGAGCAGAAGCGGGCTTCCGATGCTGAGTCTCAGGCTGCCGTGCTTCTTGGCGAGATGGAGGTTCTGAAGGCTGAAGTTGCTGCTTTGAAGAGGGAGAAGGTGGAGTTGCTGGCTGATGCAAAGGGTGCGATTGCGGCTACCGAGGAGACGATGAGAGCTCAGGCTTTGGTGCTGGCTCCGGGTGTGGACGTGTTTGTGATGGGGGCTTTCAAGACTGTCCATGATGGCCAGATCGTTGACCTTGAGTAGCTTTTTATTATAACTTGTTGTATTGGTTTATGGGACTTGTTAGTTTTTTGGATGTTTGTTGGCCTTGAGGCCGTGTATTTTGATACTTTTTGCTGAACTTTTTATGCCATTGTGGCCATTTATAACTTGCTTTTCTTAATGACTCTTGTATGATTGTGGCCGTTCGGGCTTTTTCGTTTTTCGAGCCGTTTATATTTTGAAGCCGTCGTGACTTAGGACCTTCGGTAGGCTGTTCGGTAGTGTTTGAGGATATCCGTTTGTTAGGCCCCGAGGGTGATCGGTCCTCGGTGTTGGCCGCTTTGTTTGTTTTGCCGTTATAGTGGTATTGGCAAATGTATTTTTGTAAAAATAAAATTTTATTAAGTTTGGGCCTCGTTAAAACCCTCCATTTTTTGTTTTGGGAGGGAAAGAGTACCCGAAGATAATGAAAGAAAACTATACTAGAGAAAAGAAAAATAAAGTTCAGATAAGTAAAAGGGCATAGTTTTTTAGGGGAGGAGCGTCTTTATGTGTAGTATCGTCGTAAATTGGCGGCTGACAAACCCCATTTGTAGGGTTTATCTTGTATTGATTTTTGGGGATTTTATCAACTTTTACCCACATTTATTCAATGAAATAGCATGGTTTTATAACTTCTCCCTTAATTGTGCTTAAGAGTGAAAACATGCTTTTTAGGACTTAAAATAGCTAAATTTAATTCACCTTGATTCTATTAGATGCCTTGATATGTTTGTTAAGTGATTGCAGATTTAGGAGGCAAAGATTGGATTAAGGGAATGAAGAAAAAGCATGTAAAGTTTGAGAACTCATGAAGAAATGATGGAACCAAAAAGCTGTCAAGCCTGACCTCTTCGCACTTAATTGACCGTAACTTGAGCTACAGAGGTCCAAATGATGCAGTTCCAGTTGGGTTGGAAAGCTAACATCTGCGGCTTCGAAACGATATAAGATTTGTCATAGTTGCATCGTGCATAGGGGCGCGCACGCGCACGGTACGCGGGCACGCCGTTGGTGGCACATGATTCACTTAATGCAACACGTGGCCAGCGATTTGAGAAGCCTTGTGGGCCCAATCCAACTCATTTCTGATGCTATTTAAGCCAAGGATTGAAGAGGAATGGATATACTTTAATCATGAGTCATAGTTTAGTTTTAGAAATAGTTAGAGTTAGAGAGAGAAGCTCTCTCTTCTCTCTAGAATTAGGATTAGGAATTAGGGTTAGATTAGGATCTCATAGTTCTAGGTTTAATTCAAGTCTCCTTCCACTTCTACCTTCAATTGATGATTGCTACACTTTGGTTCTTCTCTCTATCCCTATTCTCTTGTTGTAATTTCTCTTATTTTGTTTCTAGGTTTTGTAATTGAGATACTCTTGTTCTCTTTATTTTCTTTCAATAATGCAATTTGAGGTCATTCATGATAATTGTGATTTCCTTGATTGTTGTTGTTAATTCTTTACATTCAATTGTAGTTAGAATTCATTCTTGTTGTGATTGACTATACTTTTCTTTTGTGCCTTCCAAGTGTTTGATTAAATGCTTGGAAGAATGTTAGACTAGAATTTTATGTTCTTGGCTTGAGAAGGTAACTTAGGATTTCTTGAGTCACTAGTGTCCAATTGATTGATAGTTGATAGCCATTAACTCTAGCCTTCATTAATCCAATTAGTGGAAAGCTAGGACTTATGGACTAGGATTGATATAACTCACTTGACTTTCCTTTGTTAATCGATTTAAGGATGACTAAGTGGGATTAATCCTTGCAACTACCATACTTGTGGCTAGTGATAATGATGAAGACCCTTGACAACCAAACCTTGCCAAGACCATTTTGTGAATAAAGTTTTCCTACCATTTACTATTCACATTCCTCATCCAAAACCCCAAAATAAACAAGTCCATAACCAATAACAAGAACACTACCCTGCAAGTCCTTTGAGAGACGACCCGAGGTTTAAATACTTCGGTTTATAGATTTTAGGGGTTTGTACTTGTGACAAACAAATTTTTGCATGAAAGGATTATTGTTGGTTTAGAGACTATACTTCAACGAGATTTTATTTGTGAAATTCTAAACCGTCAAAAATCTGTTCATCAAAATGGCGCCGTTGCCGGGGATTTGCAATGGTGTTGTGTTATTGGTTATTGTACATATGTGAATATTGTGAATAGGTTTATCTTTTGTTGTTTCTTAATTTTTGTTAGTTTTATTTTGTTCTCTCATTATGAATTGTCACCACTTTGGCTTTGAGTTTGGTTCTAAGTGTGTTGTAGGAAATGTGGACTTTAACGGCAACATGTACCATGGATGGAACCAACAAAGATGGGAAGAGCCTCAAGGAATTGATCACTCCTATTGGCAACAACCTCCGGATACTTATAGGTATAATTTCCATCCTAATGCATGCCAACTTAGCGGCTATGATGATTCTTTTTGTGACACTCAACAACCACCATCATATGCCTATGAATCTCATCCTCAACATGAACCTCAACCATTCTCACAAGCCTTTCATCACCAAGCACCACCCTATGATCCATATCCATCATATAACCAATCATCCATACCATATTTTTATGGCCATTATGAGCAAGAACCTCTAGAATCACCACAACCATATCAAGATTACTCCCAAGAACCACCTCAATACTCATCATCTCCATACCTTTACCAAGAAGAACCACCTTCCTACTATGAACCCTCTCTCCAAAATAATGAACCTTCCTATTCACCCCAAGCCCCAATAGACGATCCTCTCACTTTGTTACTCCAAGGACAAGAAGCCATGAAGCGGGATACACTTGAGTTTGTGACCAATTTGACCAAGGTGGTGCACACTTTAGCCCACCAATGCTTGAATACTCAAGGTACTTCCGTGACCACATGTGAAAAGTCAAAAGAATAGCAAAGTATGAAGGAGAAATTGGAAAATTCGGTGGAGAAAGAGGAGTCAAATTTTGTATTGGAGCAACTAGAGGAACCTATAATCATTGAAGAAAAGGAAGAAGTGGTTGAAGATTTAGGAGATGTTGAAAGTCCAAGGGAATGTAGTCTCATGGAGCACTCTTCCAAGGAGCTTGATATTGAAGTTGAAGAAGGTGCGCAACCCCCAAGGCATATCATCGTTGGAGACTTGGAAGAGGCTTATCAAGAGATGGATTCAATCATGGATGAATTTCTCTCTACAATGGAATCCTCTCCCATTGGACATGGAGTTGAAATTATAGAAGAGTGTGCACAACCTCCCATACCCTTGGTGAGCAATGAGAAAGAGAGCTACCAAGAGGAAAACGTTGGCACGATGTATATTGAGATTGAAGACTATGAAGAGGTTGATCAAGAGATGGATTTAGTCATCAATGAATTTCTATCCAAAATTGAATCACCTCCCATTGGGCAAGAAACCGAGGTTCTTGAAGACAACACCAAGCCAAGTAAAAGGGAAATGGTTGAAATTAAAGAAATTTGTCAAGAGGTGGAAATACACAAAGAAGAGTACAAGGAAGTAGACCCTGCATTGTCTAAGTGTGGGGAGGTATCCCTTCCCAACTTACCATCCAATACAACATTTAAGTGGGTAAAATCTCTATCTCTAGGCTTTAATTTCCCACTTGAATATGGTTTGATTGAGAATAATAGACAACTTAGAGCTCTCTGTGGACTTAAAGGAAAAAGAGAATTGTGTAGTGGTTGCAAGTTAGGAATTAGGCTCATTAAGGTCAAGGTTTCAAGGCATAGGAACGATGATTGGAAGAATGCCACATTGCATGGGTCTCAACGGAGGGTTTGGTATGTTAAAGAGAATTCTATATGTCTACCACCCGGAAGGAAAAAGTATGAAGATCAAATTGAAGACGAGAGCGAAGATAAGATATGGGACCCCGGCTCGCTAGGTGAAGACCAACTATGGGGACTCATATCTTGGGTAGAACTTTGCCCAAGCTTGACGAAAATGGTTGGAAATTCTGTCAACCAATTGAGAAGCAAGGATCCTTGGAGATTCAAGGATGAGTACAAACATAAGCCACCATGACAATGAGCCCCTCAAAATGTCCAACTTAAGGACTTAAACTAAAAGTGCTAGGTGGGAGACACCCCACCATGGTAACCTCTTTCCATTCTCTTTTGGTTTTGTATAATAAGTGATTTGAGTTGCCATTATTGATTTGTTTGTAAAGATTGGTTGTTAGTATGTTGTATTCATTAGTAGTAGATGAATAAATCCTAAAATCAAATTGTAATTTTGTGAATTGTTTGATATTTGATTGAATAAAGAAGAGTTTTGGACATTATAGGGAGCTCTTGGGCATTTTTTCTGCTTTTTGGGCAAAAAAAAAAAAAAAAAAAGGCCATCGGCGCGCTAGCACGCTGTGCGCAAGCGCGCACATTGCACTTCCGCAACTTCTGGTACAAAAACCAGAGAGTTGTGCGCGCGTTGTGCCAGCATTGTGCTGGGAGCACAAGCTCATCCACGCGTAAGCGCGCTGTGCGCGCGCGCGCGGATCGTCCCTGCTGCACCCACGCGTGAGCGCGCTGTGCGCGCGCGCGCGGATTTGCACCCTGCTTTTCTCCTTCCTCCTTTCTCCTTCTTTCCTCTTCTCTTCTTCTTTCTTTCTTATTTTTTTTCCTTTTTCCTCTCTTGAAAGATTTTTTTTTCTTTTCTCTTTTAATATAAATAAAAAAAAAAGAAAATTTTTTTTAATAAAAAAAAAATAATAATAATAAATAAATAAATAAATACATAAAATACTAAAAAATTAAAAATATAAAAAAAAAATTTTTTTTTCTCTTCTTCCATTTCCTTTTGTCTATTACATTTGCATACTTTTATTCTTTGCATTTTAATTCTATTTGTTCTCATTTTATTTTCTAAATTTCTCATTTTAATAATGGTGTTGAATTCTCTCACTAAATTGTTGAGAATTTCTTGCATTTGTTTTGGTGCTTCATGACTTGTTACATTAATTGTAATATTTGTCAACACACAAGATTAGTGCTTTAGTCCTTCCTAATTCATTACCCTTTGTTTTTTTCTTGTACCGCTTCATCATTGAGTTAGGATAGAATCAAATGCTTTCATGCGTATCACTAATCTTGTTTGTGTCAATTCTTATTTGATCTTGATGCTCAATATACTCTCCATGCCTTAACTTTACTCTTGCATCAAGTATCAGTTGATATGCTTTTTGCTTATATTGATTTCTCACTCACATGTTGTAGCTACCATGTAGTAGAGAATCATACTCTTATCTGGCATTAGCCCCCGCCTATGTTCTATTTACTTTGATATCTTTGTTGTAGGCTTAATTTTCTTTCTTTTTCTCTCCTTTTAGGCTGGCCACCAAGAAAGGAAAAACGAAAAAGCTTTTAAATGGGGCAACGAACAAGTCATCTGTACAACCTTTCGAAGAAGCTCATCAATTGTAGCAACCCATCCACCTTGCTCTCCTTTGCATGCACCGAGGGCGGTGCAATCTTCAAGTGTGGGGAGGTCATTCGACCGATCTCCATGGGTAACAATTTCCTTTTCAACACCAAATTTTTTTTATTTTTCTTTGTTAGAGTAGCTATTGCATTGCATGATAGGTTGCATGTTAGTTAGAATTTGTACATATTCTTACCACTTCTTTCATATTAGGACTACTTGGTTATGGTGATGATTTCTTTTCCAAAAAAAAAAAAAAAAAAAAAACTATGTTTTTAGGGCACCCTACCAATTTGAAAATTTTTGTTGAACTTGCTTGAAAGAATTTATTTTGGAACATGGTTTTGAGCTAAGAACACAAGCTTGTGAGATTTGAGCCTAATAGTGTGGTTACATCTTATAACCACTTATTTTCCTTCTTGCGTGTAATTGTTCTCTTTCTATGATTGTAATCTTTGATTTGTTTGAATCTATATGTCCCATTATTCCTTGTATTCATGCATTTATATGATTGAGGCCATCATTTCATTAGCTCACTTATCCAAATAGCCTTACCTTTTACTCTCCTTTGTTAGCCGATTTTGAGCCTACGCTTAACCCACTTGTTCTTATTTTAGCACATTACAAGCCTTAAAGCGGAAAACAATGAATGTCCTTTATTTGGATCTTTGATTGGCTTAGGCTAGTGAGTGTGAGTGTCATCCAAGAGTGGGAAAACTTTGGGACATTGGTTGGGATAAAAGGATGTTTGTGTTTTGTATTTTTATATTGAGGAATTGGTACATACTCATGTATTGATTAAATGTATAGACCTTATGCATTGATGTTCTTGTGTATAGTTTGAAAGAAAAAAGAAAAAATGAAAAGAAAAAGAAATAAAAGTGAAAAAGAAAAAAAGAAAAGAAAAGAAAAAAATGTATATAGAAAAAGAAAGAAAAAAAAAAAGAAGAGCAATAAAGGGGACAAAATGCCCCAAAATGAAGCTCAATAAGAATCAATGCATAAGTGTTGTGAAATGAAAAGAAAATGCATGAGTATGTGAAAAAGTGAGGAATGGGTAGTTAGATTAGTACTTAATTGTATAGGTCATTATATAGGTTAGGTGGGAAAGTTTAAGTTAATCAAAGATTCAAATCCTTAAGTCCACTAGCCATATATGATCCTACCTTGACCCTAGCCCCATTACAACCTAAAGAAAAGACCTCATGATACATGTATGCATGCATTGAATAATTGTTGATTGTTAGAAGAAAAACAAATCTTGGAAAGCATGATTAGGGGAGAATTGAGAGAATCAACCCCAAACACCGAGCGACTAGAGTGCAAACACTTCCGGTGAGGGTTCGATGCTCAATTCCTTGATTCCCGGCTTTCATGAGCGTTCTTCTCGCAAGTCTACTTGAACTTCATTTTGATATTCGAATTGGTAGGATTCATGAATCGTTATATGATCTTGGCCCTACTTGTGCACGTATGACTTGGAGGATTGATTTATTTTTAACCAAGTAGGTAAAACCATTTTGCATTTAGTTGCATCCATTTAGATAATTGCATATAGTTTAGGTTGCATATAGTTTATTTACATTGAATAAATGTTGATACCCTTTGTTTCTCTCTTGGCTTAAGCATGAGGACATGCTTGGATTAAGTGTGGGGAGGTTGACAAACCCCATTTGTAGGGTTTATCTTGTATTGATTTTTGGGGATTTTATCAACTTTTACCCACATTTATTCAATGAAATAGCATGGTTTTATAACTTCTCCCTTAATTGTGCTTAAGAGTGAAAACATGCTTTTTAGGACTTAAAATAGCTAAATTTAATTCACCTTGATTCTATTAGATGCCTTGATATGTTTGTTAAGTGATTTCAGATTTAGGAGGCAAAGATTGGATTAAGGGAATGAAGAAAAAGCATGTAAAGTTTGAGAACTCATGAAGAAATGATGGAACCAAAAAGCTGTCAAGCCTGACCTCTTCGCACTTAATTGACCATAACTTGAGCTACAGAGGTCCAAATGATGCGGTTCCAGTTGGGTTGGAAAGCTAACATCCGCGGCTTCGAAACGATATAAGATTTGCCATAGTTGCATCGTGCATAGGGGCGCGCACGCGCACGGTACGCGGGCGCGCCGTTGGTGGCACATGATTCACTTAATGCAACACGTGGCCAGCGATTTGAGAAGCCTTGTGGGCCCAATCCAACTCATTTATGATGCTATTTAAGCCAAGGATTGAAGAGGAATGGATATACTTTAATCATGAGTCATAGTTTAGTTTTAGAAATAGTTAGAGTTAGAGAGAGAAGCTCTCTCTTCTCTCTAGAATTAGGATTAGGAATTAGGGTTAGATTAGGATCTCATAGTTCTAGGTTTAATTCAAGTCTCCTTCCACTTCTACCTTCAATTGATGATTGCTACACTTTGGTTCTTCTCTCTATCCCTATTCTCTTGTTGTAATTTCTCTTATTTTGTTTCTAGGTTTTGTAATTGAGATACTCTTGTTCTCTTTATTTTCTTTCAATAATGCAATTTGAGGTCATTCATGATAATTGTGATTTCCTTGATTGTTGTTGTTAATTCTTTACATTCAATTGTAGTTAGAATTCATTCTTGTTGTGATTGACTATACTTTTCTTTTGTGCCTTCCAAGTGTTTGATTAAATGCTTGGAAGAATGTTAGACTAGAATTTTATGTTCTTGGCTTGAGAAGGTAACTTAGGATTTCTTGAGTCACTAGTGTCCAATTGATTGATAGTTGATAGCCATTAACTCTAGCCTTCATTAATCCAATTAGTGGAAAGCTAGGACTTATGGACTAGGATTGATATAACTCACTTGACTTTCCTTTGTTAATCGATTTAAGGATGACTAAGTGGGATTAATCCTTGCAACTACCATACTTGTGGCTAGTGATAATGATGAAGACCCTTGACAACCAAACCTTGCCAAGACCATTTTGTGAATAAAGTTTTCCTACCATTTACTATTCACATTCCTCATCCAAAACCCCAAAATAAACAAGTCCATAACCAATAACAAGAACACTACCCTGCAAGTCCTTTGAGAGATGACCCGAGGTTTAAATACTTCGGTTTATAGATTTTAGGGGTTTGTACTTGTGACAAACAAATTTTTGCATGAAAGGATTATTGTTGGTTTAGAGACTATACTTCAACGAGATTTTATTTGTGAAATTCTAAACCGTCAAAAATCTGTTCATCAGCGGCGTTCCAGGTTCTCGGGAGCTCGGTTCCGTCGAGCTTTTCGAGTTTGTAGGCTCCTTTCCCGACTATTCCTTTGACTCGGTATGGTCCTTTTCAGTTGGGGGTGAGTTTTCCTTCCCCTGGCGTTGGAGTTCCGATATTGTTTCGTCGTAGGACCAGGTCATCGGGTAAAAGTCTCTCCGTATTACCCCGTGATTGTACCTTATTTTTATTTTTTGTTTTAGGGCTAACTCTCTCATGTGGGCTACCGACGTGACCTTGTCATTGAGGTCTCGTTCGGCATTTTCTTCGTTACCCCGATGGTTCTTCTCGGGCTGGGGTCCCCAATTTCGACTGGGATAATGGCTTCTATTCCGTATGTCATGCGGAAGGGGGTCTCCCTGGTGGAACTTTGGGGGGTGGTCCGATATGACCAGAGGATCGATCCGAGTTTGTCTGCCCAACGTCCCTTGGCTTTGTCGAGCCATTTTTTTAAGTCCTTTGACTATTGTTTTGTTTGCCGATTCGACTTGCCCGTTCGTCTGGGGGGTGTTCTACCGAGCTGAAGCGTTGGGATATGTGTAGTCCTTCCAAGAATTTCCTGAACTTCTTGTCGGTGAATTGTGTTCCGTTGTCCGAGATTACTACTTCCGGGATGCCGAATCGGGTGATGATGTGTTTCCAGAGGAATTTACGGCACTGGATAGCCGTGATGGAGGCCAGGGGTTCGACTTCGATCCACTTGGTGTAGTAATTAATTGCAACAATGATGTATCGGAGCTGCCCGGGGGCTGTCGGGAAGGGGCCGACAAGATCAATGGCCCAAGTTCCGAACGGCCGATCTGCTGTGATTATGTTGAGCTGGTGTGGGGTGGCTTTATGATAGTTGGAGTGCTTTTGGCATTTGTCACAGTTCCTGACTGTTTGTATGGAGTCCCTGATGATTGAGGGCCAGAAGTAACCGGCTCGGATGATCTTCTGGGCCAAAGTTCTGCCTCCGATGTGATGGCTGCAGCAACCCTCATGGATTTCGTGAAGTATGTATTCCGTGTCTCCGGTTTCGATGCATTTGAGTAGGGGCTGCGAGAATCCCCGTTTGTATAGTTGTCCTGTTATGATGGTGTAGTTGACGACTTCCCTTTTTACCCGGTTTGCCTCTTTAGGGTCTTTGGGTAGTACTCCGTTGAGGAGGTATTGTAGGATGGGAGTGGTCCATGACTCTCGGTCGGAGATCGGTAGGCTGTTGTCGGTGGTGTTTGATAGAGATGGTGTTCTGACGATCTCTTGAATTAACAATCGGTTACCGTGTCCTGGTTTGGTGCTAGCCAATTTTGAGAGCAGGTATGTCCTTGCATTTCGTTCTCGGGAGACATGTTGAATGGTTACCTGATCAAAATCTTCCTTCAGTTTGTTTACCTTGGTGAGGTATTGTTGGAGTAAGGGGTCTCGTGTTTGGTAGTCCCCGTTGACTTGGGAACTGACTACCTGTGAGTCGCTGCATACCTCTAAAATTTTTGCCCCGACTTCTTTTGCTAGAATTAAACCGGCCAAAAGAGTCTCGTATTCTGCTTGGTTGTTGGAAACTGGGAACTCATATCGAACGGATTGTTCGATTATGATCCCGTTTTGGCTTTCGAGTATGACTCCGGCTCCGCTGGAGGTGGTGTTGGATGAACCGTCTACGTGTAGTTTCCAAGTTTCGGGGGTGGGGTTTCCTGGCGTCATTTCGGCGATGAAGTCGACCATGGCTTGCGCTTTGATTGCGTTTCGGGGTTCAAACTTTATTTGGAATTAGGACAGTTCGACAGACCATGCCAGCATTCTCCCCGCTAGGTCGGGTTTTTGTAGGACCTGTCGGACTGCTTGGTCAGTTCGGACCGTAATAGGGTGGGCTTGGAAATATTGTCGAAGGCGGTGGGATGCCATGAGGAGTGCGAAGGCCAGTTTCTCGAGGCGTGAGTAGCGTGATTCCGTGTCTTGTAGGACTTTGCTTATGAAGTAGATGGGTCGTTGGGCTTTATTTTCGTCTTCTTGGACAAGTGCTGCAGCGAGGGCTTCTTCAGTTATAGATAGGTATAGGTAAAGGATCTCTCCTGTTTGAGGTTTAGCGAGGACCGGGGGTTCCGCTAGGACTTTCTTAAAGTGTTGGAATGCCTTTTCGCATTCCGCTTCCCATTTGAAGGGGATTCCTTTTTTCATGAGCTTGAAAAAACGGAGCGCTTTTTGAGTTGATGCCCCGAGAAAGCGGGATAATGCGGTTAACCGGCCGGTGAGTTTTTGGATGTCTTTGAGGTTTTTAGGGCTTGCCATTTCGAGGACGGCTCTGCATTTTTTGGGGTTTGCCTCTACCCCGCGTTGTGTGATCATGAAGCCGAGGAACTTTCCTGCTTCCATTCCGAATGCGCATTTGGTTGGGTTGAGGCGCATTCGATGTTTCCTTAAGGTGTTTATTATGAGCTCAAGGTCAGTGATGAGCTGTTCGCTAGATTCAGTTTTTGCGAGCATGTCGTCTATATAGACTTCTAGCTTGGTCCGGGACAGGTCTTGGAATATTTTGTTAACGAGTCTTTGGTAGGTGGCTCCGGCATTTTTCAGGCCGAAGGGCATGACCTTGTAACAGTAAGTGCCGTCGGGAGTGATGAAGGCCGTTATTTCCTCGTCGGGTCGGTGCATAGGTAACTCCGCCTATGTTACACTTACGGTACATAGCCGGTCCCAAGCCCGGATAAAGGAGGAGGGTTGTGTTAGGTCTTCGGCAACCAACATAAAAATATAGCCGAACCCCCATGACATGAATCAAAGACATTATTGCGCTAAAGCTAGGTCGTTGCTCGGAAGCAACGCACCGTATGGCTCGAGTACGGTGTCAAAGCAAGAGCCGCTGCATCGGTGCCCGGATGTAGTGTTAAATGAGCAAGGGTTCTCGCATTTTTGTGAACGGACGAGGGTAAACAAGCTAGTTCACAAAGTAAAAGGTAAAGGTCGAAGCGACAGAAGGTTGAGATTTGGGACATGGAACATAGGCACTCTAACAGGAAAGTCCATGGAGGTGGTGGACACCATGACAAGGAGGAAGATTAACATTATGTGCCTACAAGAAACGAAATGGGTTGGTGCAAAGGCTAGGGAGTTGGATACTTCTGGTTTCAAACTTTGGTATACAGGAAAGGTGAAGAATAGGAATGGGGTTGGAATAATTGTGGATAAGCAGTGGAAGAAGGACGTAGTGGATGTCAAGAGGGTGGGAGATCGGATCATCTCTATCAAACTTGTGGTGGAGGGAGGTGCTTTCCATGTGATTAGCGCCTATGCACCGCAAGTGGGTTCGGACGAACAACACAAGATAAGGTTTTGGGAGGATCTAGAGAGTTTGGTTCAAGGCATACCTTTGGGAGATAAGATTTTCTTAGGAGGAGATTTAAATGGCCATGTTGGGAAAGAAGTGACTGGATATGGGAGTATTCACGGAGGCCATGGTTTCGGGGTGATCAATGTCGAGGGTAAAACTATTTTGGACTTTTCCTCAACCTTTGATCTTCTCATCGCAAATACATGGTTTAAAGAGAGAGATGAACATCTTATAACCTATAAGAGTGGCATGACAAGCTCTCAAATCGACTTCTTCTTGTTGAGGAGAGTCGACCGAAAATTTTGCATTAACTGTAAAATTATCCCGGGAGAGAGTTTGACAACACAACATAGGGTGCTCGTCATGGATTTTCGCATTGAGCAAAAGTTGAGGAAAAGACATCATACGAAGAACCCAAGGACGAGGTGGTGGCGGATGAAAGGTGAGGAACAAAGAAGCTTCCTAAGACGGGTAGGAGAAGAGGCAAAGTGGGATGGGAATGGAAGCGCGGAAGAGATATGGAGGGAGATGGCAGAAGTTATTAGAAGAACAGCAAAAGAAAGTTTTGGTGAATCTAAAGGAATAGGACCAAGAGACAAGGAGTCCTGGTGGTGGAATGCGAGTATACAAGAAAAGATAAAGATAAAAAAGGAATGCTTTAAAGAGTGGTCTTTATGCCGCAATGCAGATAATTGGGAAAAATATAAGGCGGCTAAGAAAGAAATAAAAGTGGCTGTAAGTGAAGCAAGAACAAGAGCATATGAGGGTCTCTACCAATCTTTGGGCACGAAAGAAGGAGAAAAAGCTATATATAGAATCGCAAAGAGCCGAAAAAGAAGAACGAGAGATTTGGATCAGGTTAAGTGCATAAAGGATAAGGATGGAGAGGTATTGGTTCAAGAGGAGAAGATTAATGAAAGGTGGAAGAGCTACTTCTACGAGTTATTTAATGAGGGACAGAAGACTCTTCCGAGCCTTGGTCAATTATGCACAAGGGAAGAAGATCAAAACTTTGACTACTATCGAAGGATTCGAGACTTCGAGGTAAAAGAGGCTCTAAAGCAGATGAAAAATGGCAGGGCAGTAGGACCTGATAATATCCCGATTGAGGTTTGAAAGGGTCTTGGAGAAAAAGGCATCAATTGGTTAACTATGCTTTTTAATGAGATTTTAAGGTCAAAGAAGATGCCTGATGAGTGGAGAAAGAGCACCTTGGTACCTATCTACAAGAATAAGGGGGATATACAAAGTTACGGAAACTATAGAGGGATTAAGCTTATGAGTCATACTATGAAGTTATGGGAAAGGGTGATAGAACGGAGGTTGAGAAAAGAGACACAAGTAACAGAGAACCAATTTGGATTTATGCCAGGCAGATCTACCACTGAAGCGATATACCTATTAAGAATGATGATGGAGATGTATCGTAGTAATAAAAGGGATCTACATATGGTGTTTATTGATCTGGAAAAAGCGTATGATAGGGTACCAAGGGAGGTCTTATGGAAGGTTTTAGAAAAGAGGAGAGTAAGGATCACATATATTCGGGCAATTAAAGACATGTATGATGGGGCCACAACTAGTGTGAAGACTCAAGGTGGTGTGATAGAGGAATTCCCTATTGGTATAGGATTATACCAGAGATCATCCTTAAGTCCATACCTTTTCACATTAGTCTTGGAAGTACTCACAGAGCACATCCAAGAGCCTGTGCCATGGTGCATGCTTTTTGCCGATGATATCGTCCTTATGGGAGAGTCAAGGGAAGACCTAAATAAGAAGTTGGAGTTATGGAGAGAAGCTCTAAAAGTGTATGGTCTGCGCATAAGCCGTAGCAAGACGGAATATATGGAATGTAAGTTCAGTCTGAGAAGGGAAAACCCCAATATAGAGGTGAAGATTGGAGAAAACATCTTACGAAAAGTTAAAAGTTTTAAGTATCTTGGGTGCATCATACAGAATAATGGAGAGATTAAACAGGATGTAAATCATAGGATCCAAGCAGGTTGGTCAAAATGGCAGAGTGCATCTGGTTTTATATGCGACAAAAAAGTGCCTTTAAAACTTAAAGGTAAATTCTATCGCACCGCTATAAGACCGGCTATGCTGTATGGTACGGAGTGTTGGGCGGCTAAAGGGGAGCACGAACATAAGCTGAGTGTGGCAGAGATGAAGATGTTGAGATGGATGAGTGGTCATACGCGATTGGATAAAATAAGGAATGAAGATATAAGGGAGAGAGTTGGAGTAGCACCCATTGTGAAAAAGATGGTTGAATCGCATCTCAGGTGGTTTGGACATGTGAGAAGAAGACCGATAGAACATCCAGTCAGGAGGGTGGATGAGATGGAAGATGGACAAAGGGCGAAAGATAGAGGAAGACCTAAGAAGACCATCCATGAGGTGGTCAAACGAGATCTACATGTAAATGGTCTCTCTGTAGACATGATACATGACAGAGCACAATGACGTCGTTTGATTCATGTAGCCGACCCCACTTAGTGGGACAAGGCTTTGTTGTTGTTGTTGGGTCGGTGCATAAGTATCTGGTTATACCCTAAATATGCGTCCATGAAGCTAAGGTATTGGTGGCCGGACGCGGCGTCTACTAATCCGTCTATGTTTGGTAGGGGGAAAGCGTCTTTCGGACAGGCTTTGTTTAAGTCCGTGTAGTCGACGCACATTCGCCATTTACCGTTTGCTTTTTTGACTAGTACGATGTTAGCCAGCCAGGTCGCGTAGGGTAACTCCTGAATAAAGCCTGCTTCGAGGAGGGCTTTGACTTGTTTTTTAACTTCGGCGGCTCGGTCGGGGGACATTTTCCGTCTCCTTTGTGCGACGGCTTTGGCCATAGGGTCAACGGCCAGTCGGTGGGACATTAAGTCGGGATCTATGCCTGGCATATCCGCGGGTATGAATGCGAACAGGTCTCTGTTTTGTTTCAAGAGGCGGGAGAGGTCCTCTTTGAGGTCGTAGGGAAGGTTCCAGTTGATGAAGGGGTGTTCTTCTCTGGTTTTGTCTATTTGTAGCTTCTCCATGTCTCCCTCAGGTTCTGGTCTAGGTTGCCCATCTTGTCGGGCGTCTAGGTCTGCTAAGAATATGCCGGCCGCGTCTCGGGATCTCTTCCGTAGGGCTAGACTGGTGTTGTCGCATTCTGCCGCGATTTTCCGGTCTCCGTGGATAGTCCCGATCGAGCCATCTTCCGCTGTGAACTTCATCAGGAGGTATTTGGTGAAGATGACTGCTGAGAGGTCGTTTATAGTTTTTCTTCCGAGGATGACGTTATAGGCGGTAGAGTCTTTAAGGATTACAAATTCGGATAGTATTGTCTTTTTCTGGTCTCTTTTTTCTATGGTAAAGGGGAGGATAATGGAGCCATCTGATTTGAGGAAGTTGTCCCCTAGCAAGGTTACTCTGTTGCGATGTGTTTGGAGGTTCTTATCATGGAGTCCGAGTTTGTCGAAAGCCCCTCTGAAAAGGATGTTGGAGTCTGCTCCTGTGTCGACTAGTATTCTTCTTACCAGCCCGGTTTCGATTTTTGTCGAGATAACGAAGGGGGCATCATCCGCCGAGGTGCCGTGCTGGCAGTCTTCGGGGGAGAATGTTATTGCTCTATTGGTAGCGTTTGAGTCTTGTTGTCTAACTGCCAGTATTTTGAGGTCCTTTTTTAGTGCCGACTTCGATTTTCCCGGGACGTCTTTACCTGTGATGATGTTTACGATAATGGTTGGGTCGGCTTCCGGGCTTTCTCTGGGGCCCTATTTTTGTGTTCTCGGGTTACGTCCTTCTCTTTCGAGTGATCTTTCCTTTTCCACGCGTCTTGGTTTCCTGATGAATCTGGCGAACTCGAGGAGTTTGCCGTCTCGTATAGCTTGCTCGAGGGCATCCTTAAAGTCAAAGCAGTCTTGCATCCTATGTTCGTATCCTCGGTGATAATCTCAATATAGGGTTTTGTTGCCGCCTGTTCTTTCCTTTAGCTGTCGGGCCTTCGGGAGGATGCCTCGATCTGCTATTTGGTGGTATATTTCAGTGATCAGCGCAGTTAGTGGTGTGTAATTGGAGAATTTTCCGACTCTGGGGGGTCGATTTGCGTTTATCGGCTTGTGGTGTTCTCTCTGATTCTCTTTGGGGGTCGGGTTATGTCGGTTTGCCGGCAAGCCGTGTTGTGTGCTGCCGTGTTGCCGTTTGTTGGCGGCTACGACCTGGCTTACTTCTTCGTCATTTATGTACTCCTTTGCGACGCCTTGTATTTCGTGCATCGTCCATACTGGTTTGGTAGTGAGGTATTTTCGGAAGTTTTTGTTCATGAGTCTATTTGTAAGGCAGAGGCTTGCGACCGAGTCTGTGAGCCCGTCGACTGTTATGCACTCGTCGTTGAATCGGTCGAGGTATTTTCTTGTGGACTCGTCATGTTTCTGTGTGACTCTCAATAGGCTGATGGGGTGTTTGGCCTTGGTGATTCTGGTGGTGAATTGGGCCATGAACCTCCGTGATATGTCACAAAAACCGGCTATGGACCCGTTGGGGAGGGCATTGAACCATTTGATTACTGGCCCGGCTAGGGTTACTAGGAAGGCTCTGCATCGAACAGCGTCGGTGGCGCCTTCTAGGTTCATTCTAGCCTCGAAGGCCGTTAAGTGCTCGTGGGGGTCTTTGGTTCCGTCGTATTTCATGTCCGTGGGTTTATCAAAGCCTTTGGGGTGTTTCGCTTTCAAAATTCTCTCCGTGAAGGGGGTGGCTCCCATTATCACGTGGTCGTTTCTCATGCGTTTGGTCTCTCGGTATCGTTGGTCGTCGTCCGTGTGAACAGGATCGTGGGAGGCGCTGCGGTCATACCTTTTGCTGTGTCGCCGTTCTGGTGATCTGTCGTGTCTTAGGTCGCACGAGGTGCTTCTATCGTGTCTCTTGGCGTGTCGCCGTTCTGGCGATCTACCGCGGCGAGATCTTGATCTGGAGGTCGCGTGACTTCCTTTTTCCTTAGTGGCAACCCGACCTTCGAGTTCCTGTACTCGGTGGCAGAGTTCTTGGATTATCTGGGCTGACTTATCTTCCGAATTTTTAGGATGTCGTGTTTTTGTGATGACGGGGCCATTCTCTTTGTTATGGATGGTGCTTGCTATCCTTTCGTGGAGTACGGCTTCTTGGTGTTCTGGAGTAGGGTTTCTTGTTCTGGAGTCATCTTGGTGGCTAATGGAATGCTCTTCAAGTTCGTCCGCCATTCCGACTCAACCGGTGCCAGTCCCACAGATGGCGCCAATGTACAAGATGTCTCTGGTACGGGTTGAGAGATGGATCGAGAACTTGCGGGTTGAGGCAGATGCCTGATCACTTGACTGGAGTAATGGGGGGAGGTACCTGCAAAGACACTCCGATGCTCAAGTCAGAATGGATCTGAGAGGTGTAAGGTATGAGGGATGAATGAATACCTGGAGGGACCTGGGTCCTCTATTTATAGGTGATGGTAGCTGTCTTATCTTATCTTGTTTGGCTAAGATAAGGGAGACGTTTGAATTCGAAAGTTGGTTAGGAGCTCTAGTGGGCCGGTTCGGACTTTCTAGAAGGTCTTGGTGGGTCAGACTCGGGTAGCCGGGTTCGAGGACTATCCCGGGTGTAGAATCCGTGGACCGAATCCGTAACAACCACAAAAAAAACATCCAAATAATCTGTCTCACAAAAATGATCCCAAAAATCATATTCACAAGCAAAAATTAAATCCCTCCAAATAGTATAGAGCTTAGCCTAGAGAGCACTAGCATTTTCTAACTTCTCCGACAAATATTTTCTCTGACACCCATCAAAACTACGAATGAGACGATCAAAACCTGCTAACCAATTAAGAGAACTCTGACTAGCATCATAGTTTACTTTAACCAATTTTACAAAAAGAGAAACCGAAAAGAATTAATTAGAAAGACCCGAACTTAGTACTAGATCAATTATACTATACGTGTTTTATACAAAAACTCGCCATTCTCATGCTTGTAACCACAGTTAGTTATTGATCAGTGCCTAAATGTGACTCTTCCAATAATTTCTTATGAGGTTCCACATTCTCCTCCAAATGGTTTATGTTGTAACCACATTACCTAATCTTGTTACACAAAAACAAATTACAAGATTCATCAAATGAGGATTGACAGTTATTGATCAGTGCCTAAATAAGTAAATATCACTCTTCTAATAGTTTATCCTCTAGTCGCATATTGTTTTTGAGAAAGGGCTGTCCAACCAATATCCTGGCGATAGAAACCTACCAGGGGGCAGCATGCTCAGCTCCTTCAAGGTTTTTAATCAATGTTACCTTCTCATGTTTTCCAGGATATCCCTTACTCGCCATTACCACTACCATGGCCGACCCGGGCAACCAGTTCAGAGATTCCCCGCTCAGCTCTCCTCTGCAAGCCGCAAGCAGGACTTGTGCCAAATCAGACTCCAACCGAACCATGAGAACCTGTTTAAAATTCCCAAAGGGAAAATGAAATACATCGGTTAACAACGTAGCCTCAACATTAGTAACATAAACACAGAATTTTGTATATAAACCGATAATTGTTTTGATGCAAGCAACCATCTCAGGACTTTAACTGACCTGGCACTCTGGATCACCGAATCTCACATTATACTCGATTAACTTCGGCATGCCAGATTTCTTCTCAATCATAAGACCAGCATACAAAAGGCCAACAAACTTGCAACCTTCTGCTGACATTCCTTTCACTGTTGGGGTGATAATATGATCCATTACTATTGACTGAAGCTCCTTGGTTAATACAGGAGCTAGAGAGTATGCGCCCATGCCGCCAGTATTTGGCCCTGTATCGCCATCACCAATTCGTTTTGGTCCTGAGCAGATTCAAGTGGAATTGTACTTTCTCCATCAACCAATGCAAAAAATGATACTTCTTCTCCCTCTATATATTCCTCAACAATTACCCTACAACCTGCAGAACCAAAATCACCCTTTACCAGCATTGAATCTACAGCTTCATATGCTTCTTCCAGTGTCCTGGCAAGGGTAACTCCTTTTCCAGCAGCCAGTCCATCTACTTTGACAACAATCGGAGCTCGCTGTTCTTGAATATATTGTTTTGCAACAGATGGGTCTGTAAATATTTTGTAATGCATTAATTAATCCAGGATTAATAAGACATTACACATCCAAAACCCAACAGAATACAGGTTTAACTAATCCTCTTAAAATAAGAATGATACGAGATTCAACGAGACAAATTAGAAACAATGCATGAAAGAATAATGCACAAAGAAGCAGGTCCAATAAAATAAGGATAAATTACTAATTTGATCAATGAGAAACAGACCTTAGCAGTTGGAATATCATACTTGTCATACAAATGCTTCATGAAATTCTTAGAACCTTCCAAAGCTGCAGCCTCCGCAGACGGGCCAAAAGTTGGGATTCCTGCCTTAACTAATTCATTTACAAGACCTGCAACAAGTGGAGCCTCAGGTCCCACAACAACTAGTCCCACCCCGTGTTTTACGACAAAATGAGATTACTGCTGCTGCATCATGGACATTGAGGTCTGTAATACAAGTGGTGTTTCCAGAGCTGGAAATTCCTGCATTGCCGGGGGCACAAAATACAGCATCACAGGATGGTGATCGTTGCAAAGCATAGCAAAGTGCATGTTCACGTCCTTCACCACCAATAACAAGAACAATCACCTTTTCTTCTTTTGCACAGAAATGAAAGTGAGTTAGTGAGCAAACATGTGAAAATAAAGACAATGTCACAGAATTGAAAAGTTTGAACTCATCAATCCATTTAGCAGAAACAAAGGCTCCTATATTTATCAGTAGCCAATCAATTACTTGAAAGCTCTCATTTCTATTCATGTACATATCTGCAAAAGTTCATTTGAATAAAGAGAAAAGATTTTGAGGACATTCTAGCTAAGATTTTACTCCATCTCCATGCAATGCAATTGTGTTGGTTTTAGAATATGGATTCTCCAAAAAAAGAAAAGGGCATAAAAATATTTGGTCTTATAGATGAAATTATTAGTGTATTTGTCTTACTTTATTTTACCAAAAAACTACATATATTAAATTATGTAGAAAACTGATTCTACATAATACAAAAACAGGGGAATTTATAAATAAAAAGATAAAGAGTAAGTACAGTGCTTACGAGAACTATTGTTTGTCTCAAACCCAACAGAACCTGATAACTGAGTTTTGAGCAGGGCATTTGAAAACACTATGGCTTGGGCTTGAGGCGCTAAGACTAACATTGGAGCTCCTAAAATTCAAGTTCTAAAGGAAAAGAGAAGTAGAAGACGACTTCTGCAACACAGAGTGTTGGACTCTAAGGTGAAATGGGTTAGAATCTCCAACATGAGAGCATCCATGAAGGTTGAAAGAAGCTCCAACGTTGAAGATGACACATGACATTGTTATAACTCACTGATCCCCTGCAAACAAAAATTCAAGAACCTGTTATGGTTTGAACGAAATTAGCATCATCAACGAGAAATGGAGCTTAGAAATTACTCAAATTAGTATTATAATGTTGGGCACAAAATTCGTTCAGGCATTTCATCAAACAGGTTGTGCACTACCAAACAGGTGAAAAAGTTGCACACTTGACATTACAAAAAAAATATAATAATATACCATAGATTTAGAAAATAAATGCAAGACCATAGATTTATGACATTTGAATCGGTTATTTAGTAAACCCTAATGCTCAATATGCCACACCAACATCAGTCGACTATGGGCAGTTGATGACTGCATCACAACCTCTGCCTCCTCCACCATAGTATCCTCTTAACGCTCCTCACTATCAGACAGAGCTATATCCGTGGCCACAGTATCGTCATCCTACGCATTTCCCACCTCCTCCACCGCCCGGCCGACGAGATCGTCACGTAAGACACAGCCCCCATTGTGTGGCACGGGGGATTGCCTTCACTACCCACCTGACCAGCATTGCCGATTTATTTTAGTTACTTATTTTGTACTGTATCATTTTGATTACTTTGAATTCCTTGTAAAATGTAATTTATTGTTAATTTTCTTGTATGATAAACATTTTTTAGTGGTTTGTATAATATTGCTTTATATGGTATTTGTGCATATTTTTTGAGACCCATGAAGTACATTAAATTATAAAACACAAAAAAAATAGCAAAATAAATAAACACAACATACGATTGATAGCTAACACGACAATTAAAAGATTTCAAAACACAACTACGAAATAAATACAAAATGACACACAACTAGTCATCCTCTACTGGCTGGTTCGGGCACCCTCTCCGAGTGTGGCCTAGTTGCCTGCATAACCCACATCTTTTCTCTGCACGCACAACCTCGTCCATCTCATTCTGGAATTTCATAAAAACTGATCTTTTTGTTGCTTTCTGTCGTATGGCGGGATTAGGATGCAGACGTGTCCCATACCACTCCGGCCATAGCTTTTTATCTGGTATTGGTGGAAACTCTACCCCATACACCTTGAAGACGTTTTTTTGCCTGTAAACCGGATGAACATATCTCCCCCATCAATACTTGCAGCGGCACAAGCTGCAAGTGCATGACAACACGGAAAATGAAGAGACTAAAAATACCACAGTCACATGTGCGCGCACTCAACCAGACACGAAATGAGCCTAGACTCCAACTCTCAAGAGGCTCTAACTCCTCTACCACAAACACTAAGGTCCTCCTATCACAATGTGTTACGCGCATCTTCGACAATCCTTCCCTATTCTTCTCAATAGCACGTACAGCCACTGTGAAAACTCTTGTCCAGCCGCCAGTTGTGACTGTGCCTCCCTGCCCTTTATGACGAACAATTGTTGCAATCGCTCGTAAGTGCATCTAACAATAGCTTCTACCGGTAAATACTGCGCACCCATTAACACTGCATTTATGCACTCTGTGAGATTTGTAGTCATGTTCCCAAACCTACGACCACTATCACAATGTTGTAACCATATCTCCTTGTTGAATTTGTTGGTCCAATCTGACATCTTACGGGATAACCCTCTCAATGCATTCATATACCACTCGTATCCAGCCCTGCTTGGACTATATGCAGCATTCATCAAGTATCGCTTACCCTCTGATGATTTGAAATGGGTCATGAAGTTTGCTGCCATGTGTTTGACACAGTACGCATGAAAAGCATTAGGAGGTCTTTAACCACTATCATTGGCTCTCAATGTGGTTTCGATTGCTTGGGATCTATCAGATATAAGCAACAGCCCTTCTTGTGGTGTCACATGCATCCTTAGATTGTTTAGGAAAAACGACCGTGACTTAGTCGTCTCAGACTCTACGATAGCAAAAGTAATAGGGAGAATATTATTGTTACCATCTTGTGTCACGGCAATTAATAACACACAGCCATACTTGCCATACAAATGTGTGCTATCCACAGAAACAAAGGGCTTGCAAGGCTTGAAAGCCTCAATACAAGGAGGAAAAACCCAAAATACCTCATCAAATTGGCTGTAATTGCGGTCCAACAAGTGGTTATCATAGTATGGTACCGCACTGAAATCACTTATTGTGCCGGGACAACAACTCTGCAATGTTTACAACAATATCGAAATTTTGTTGTACGACTCTTCCCAATCACTATAGATCTGGGCTATTGTTTTTTGCTTTGCCATCCAAACCTTCCTATATGAGGGTTTATAGTAATAACTCTGTCTGACTGCATTTTGTAGGACAGGGATAGATACGGCTGGGTTGGATTGTATGAGGGGCATGATGACATTACAAATGAGGTTGCTGTCTAACTGTCGATGGTCCTGAGACATGGTGGGAGCTAGACAGATATACGGTCCTCCAAATTTACGTACCTCCCTGTTCAATTAAATTAAAATGGAATTATTATATGTCATTATGTTGGTCCCAAAATAAATATGATAAACAAAAATATGCTTACTTTAGACATCATAAAGTGGCTTACCAATATCCAAGATTTTATCGGAGTACAATACACACATTGTACTTCATTCGATCAGACTCGACAATCCTGTACTCAGCACTCCTCCGAATGCTATAATTCTTCACACCTAGCATGACAGCCTCCCTACTCTTGAATCTATGTCCAATGTGAAACTCCACACTACTGTTTGTGTTGTAATCCCCCCCCCCCTCGTATTGAAAACCGGAGTATCCTCATGCATTGCGTCAAGATTCAGTGTGTGATAGTGACTAGCTACAGCTGACAACTTCGAAACTGGTTTTGGGGCAGGCAAAAGATACTGAACTGTTCCACCTACCGGGTTCTCTGGTACAAACTCTTCCTCATCCCCAGAAGAACTACTTTCGTTGCTGTCGGCGATGTATTCTTCATCCAACTCCTCGCTATCCACTTCCATGTGTTCCACTGGACTAACACGCTGCAAAGGTGGTGGTGCAAAAGGTGGGTCATCTTGGACAAAATTTGAGTGCCCAGGATCACCATCTTACATCACTAACTTCCGCAGAAAGCTCCATCACTTGTTGGGTTATGATTTTTCGGTGGATATCAAACATCAGGCGCATCTGCTGATCGCCATGTAACCGAAAAAGATGAAATCGACATACTTTATTTTCCATTGGTGCTAACAATCTATACCCAACTCTTCCAACCTCTTTTGTCTCATTAGCACTCAAACTCGCCAATATTAGGTTCTTCAACTCAGACAACGAACCTAATCGACGAGTGCGCAATAGGATAGGACTATCACACTCAAAAATAACTCCATCATCACTGTTTCTCATTTGACAATTAGGATATACACTCACAAAAAAAATTCACCACTTACGTCACGAAACTCCGCAAAAAGCTCCATCACTTGTTCGGTCATGATTTGGTGGACATCAAACATCCAGCGCACATGCTCATCGTCATCTAACCAAAACAGACGAAACCGAAATACTCTATTTCCCGTCGGTGCTAACCATCTATACCCAACTCTTCCAACCTCCTTTGTCTTATTAGCACCCAAACTCGTCAATATTAGGCTTTTCAACTCAGACAAAGAACTTAATCGCCGAGCGCGTAATAGAATAGGATTATCACATTCAAAAACAACCTCATCGTCACTGTTTCTTATGTGACCATTCAGATATACACTCACAAAAAAGTATTCACCACTAGACATTTTTATTAAACCTATTGAAAGAACAAAGAAGAACAATGGGTAAGAAGTGATATATTTATGCTCAAGGCGAATACTTACAAATCATTTTATAATTGAGCGAAATTTGCCGTACTATATCTCTCATTTACAATGTAAACGAAATTATTATGTCCGTATCTCATTTATAGTATAAATAAATTAATAAGACATGTATCTCGTTTACAGTTACATTGGGATCCTTCGTCGCATGTACACCCGTTTTATTTGTTTAAAAAATGTGTCTTGTCTTACTACGAGATACATGTATTATTAATTCATTTACATTAAATAAATAATGTTACCTAAAATTATAAATTACCTCTATATTTTAGTAAATAAAATATTTAAAATATTTATTTAAACAAAATCCAGAAAAAAAATTAACTTAGTGGCAAGAAATTCAATAAACTACTACATAGCAAAAAAATTTAACAAACCAAACAAAAAACAATTAACTCATATAGCAATTTATCAAATTAACAACAGCAAAAAGTGAAGTAGTGAACTGTGAACAACACATCAAACAGCAAGAAGAATAAACCCAACAGCAGCAAGGATCAAAGAGGACTAGAGAATTATGCGTACCGGAACTGAGGCACCGACGGCGACGAGACGGAGGAAGACGACGATGGGAAGGCGACGGCGGCGGGAGAACTTCGCGGATTCTGGGAGAGGGAGAAGGGAACTCGTGGCTTCTGGGAGAGGAAGAAAAGAGTGGCGGAGGGGGAGAAGTGAGAACGGTGGCTGGCCGAGAGAAGAGGAGGACGGTGGCTGTGGGAGATTATTGGTCTTTTAAAACGACGTAGTTCTGGCCCTGGTTTAAAAAACGACTAGTCATGATATTTTTGTCTTTTAAACAATTAATACTAAAATGATATTTTGGTCTATTAATAAACAATTATGCTAAACATACAAGTGATACAAGTTGGGAAAAATCCAACAAAAAACACGCCCACCTATAAAAGCGTGTTAACACGCGTTACTCAACCGTTTTCATAGCGCGCTTCGCATTCCTCTTCTTCCTTCTTCTTCTCCTTCTTCTTTGTGTTTCTCCTTCTTTTACTTCACGTGTTTCATCTTTATCGTCATTTTTTTGCTGTATTTTTTTTCCTCCTCTTCTTTCTATTAATTTTACAACATTATGTATTTGTTTTTCTTTTTTGTTTGATTTTTTCTCCCAAGAAGAATTATAAAAAAAAAACAAAAAGAAGATGAGAAAGAAGAAGCAGTAGAAGATGAGGAGGAAGAAGATGAAGAGTTTTGAATTATGCAAAAATTATCAGAATAAAAATACACCCAAAATTCTTAAAAATATACTCAAATATCTTCGTGTTACACCTAAATTTGCTGCAAATACAGAAAAATGTTTTCTCTAATTTCTTCTTCTTTTTTTCTTATTTCTTTCTTTTTTTTTAGTTAAATGAATGTAAGTTCATTCTCTTTCAAGTAATTTTACAGCATTATGTCTTCTTCTTCTTCTTTGTTTGATTTTTTTATTTTTATTCTTGTTAAGAGAGTAAAAAAAATTTGAGAAGGTAAAACAAAAAAAAAGATGAATAAAAGAAGAAAGAAGCAGAAAATGGTGATGATGAAAAGAAAAAGTAGAAGATGAGGAGAAGAAGCAAAAGATGATAATATTTATTGGTCATATAGCATGACTGATTAAACTAAATGATTTTAATTAATTTGATAAGGGTATCACTTTTTTTTAAATTAGTTCTAA
Organism: Arachis ipaensis; assembly: GCF_059453495.1. Classification (NCBI taxonomy): domain Eukaryota; kingdom Viridiplantae; phylum Streptophyta; class Magnoliopsida; order Fabales; family Fabaceae; genus Arachis; species Arachis ipaensis. Next base: position 131,681,099 of record NC_142443.1, on the reverse strand, counting down.
AAGAATATTTTGGTCTCTTAAAATAATTTTTTATATATATTTTAGTCTTTGTAAAATTAAATTAAAATTTAATTTCTAATACAATTAAATATCTTTAAATTTAAAAGAATTTTTTTCTAAAACAATCTTAAACTTTGATTTGCATTTAATGCTTAATTATGCATTATATATTGTCTTACCAAAAAATATATATTATATAATGTCCTTGTTGTAGAATAAATAAATAAGGAAGATATAATATAAAATAAAATGTAAATAGAAGACTCTAATTTTGATGTTTACTAATATAATTATCTCACTATAATAATAGAAGTAATTTATATATTCACTACTATTATATATTAGCAACGTATGAAAAAAGAGAAGAAGACAATATAGAAAGAGAGGAGATTGTTGTTATTGATGTGTTATCATCCGAAGCTTAAGCCTCTATTTATACACATACAAAACCTTGATTTTTCACACTCTATTAATTGAAAATTAAAAATTATTTCATTGAGAAATTGAGCCGCCAAAGAATTAATGGGCATCCAACTCATTTCTCATTCTTATCACAATACTCCCCTTGGATGACCATTTAGGATTATGCCTCGTTAAAACCTTAAAGAAAAACACAATGGAAAAAATTTTAATGAAGGAAAAAGAGTACAAAATCCTTTGTGATGGGACTGCCTTGTTAAAAACCTTGTCAAGAAAAATCCATTGGGAAAAAAATTGACCAAGAAAAAAAGAGTACAGTCTCCTCCTCTTGTCGACATCATTTAATGTCTTGAAATCGGCGCATCCCAATTTCATGTACCAATCTTTCAAAGGAGGATTTTGGGAGTGACTTTGTAAATAAATCTGTCAGATTGTCACATGAGCGGATCTGTTGGACATCAATTGTCCCTTGATTTTGAAGATCATGAGTGGAGAAGAATTTGGGAGAAATATGCTTTGTTCTATCACCTTTGATGTATCCGCCTTTAAGTTGAGCAATGCATGCTGTATTATCTTCAAACAGGACAGTTGGAGCTATCTTATGATCAATCAGTCCACATGATGACAGGATATATTGGATCAAACTCCTGAGCCAAAAATACTCGCGACTTGCTTCATGTATTGCTAGTATTTCAGCATGATTAGATGAGGTTGCTGCTATCGTCAGCTTCGTGGACTTCCATGATATAGCTGTACTAACATATGTGAACAGATATCCTGTTTGAGATCTCCCTTTATGTGGATCAGACAAGTACCCTACATCTGCATAGCCAACTAGTTGTGACTTTGATCCATAGGGATAAAACAATCCCATATCAACCGTTCCATGAAGATATCGAAAGATTTGTTTGATTCCACTCCAATGTCTTCTGGTTGGAGAGGAACTATACCTTGCTAATAAATTTACAGCGAATGATATATCGGGTTGTCTATTATTAGCAAGATACATTAGCACACTCCAATGGCACTAAGATATGGTACTTCAGGACCAATGATATCTTCATTTTCTTCTTTAGGACGGAATTGATCCTTTTCAACATCCAAAGATCTTATGATCATTGGGGTACTCAAGGGATGTGACTTATCCATATAAAATCTTTTCAAGATCTTCTCTGTATATGTTGTTTGATGAATAAAGATCTATTTTTTATATACTCGATCTACAGGCCGAGACAAAATTTAGTCCTTCCAATATCTTTCATCTCAAACTCTTCTTTTAGAGTTTTTATAATTGTTGGAATCTCTTCAGGAGTCCCAATGATATTTAAATCATCAACGTACACAGCAATTATAATGAATCCAGATGCAGATTTCTTTATGAAAACACATGGACATATATCATCATTCTTAAATCCATTTTTGGTCAGATACTCAGTAAGACGATTATACCACATTCGTCCAGATTGCTTCAAACCATATAAAGATCTTTACAATTTGACTGAGTATAACTCTTGCAAATATTCATTGGATGGTTTAGATATCTTTAGTCCTTCAAGGACTTTCATATAGATATCCCGATCTAATGAGCCGTATAAATAGGCTGTTACCACATCCATTAAATGCATATGCAGTTTATGATAGCAGATAAACTGACCAAATAACGCAATGTTATCGCATCCACTACAGGAGAATACGTTTCTTCATAATCTATACCGGGTCTCTGTGAGAAACCTTGTGCTACAAGTCGAGCTTTGTAGCGTACAACTTCATTTTTCTCATTTCATTTTCTCACAAATACCCATCGGCATTCAACAGGTTTTACATCTTCTGATGTACGGACTACAGGTCCGAAGACTTCACGTTTTGCAAGTGAGTCTAACTCAGCCTTCATGGCTTCTTTCTATTTTGCCCAATCATTTCTTTATCGACATTCTTCAATTGATCTTAGTTCAAGATCCTTATTTTCATGTATGATATTTAATGCCACACTATATGCAAATATTTCATTGACAATTGTCTTATTTCGGTCCCATTTCTCTCCTGTAAAGACATAATTTATCAAGATTTCGTCATTTTCACAATTTTCAGGTACCTGAACGTCTTCTGGCGTTAAAACTATATCAGAATTTTGGACAACTGCAAGTGTCTTTACTATGTCTTTTTCAACAGGAATAGTATTTACCTCTTTTCTCTTTCGAGGATTTTTGTCTTTGGAACCGACAGGCCTGCCACGCTTCTGGCGTGAATTTTCTTCAGTGGCTACTTGTCCTACTGGGACATCAATTCGAATTGGGGCATTTTCCGCTGGTATATAAGATTTGGTTATCCTCTTTGTATCGGAAAATGCATCAGGCAATTCATTTGCTATTCTTTGCAAATGTATAATCATTTTGAACTTCTAGTTCACATTGCCTTAATCGAGGATCTAAATGCATCAAAGATGATGCTTTTCAATTAAGTTCCTTTTCAGGAAGCTTATTCTCTCCCCCTAATATTGGAAATTTTGATTCATCAAAATGATAATCCGCAAACCGAGCTTTAAATACCTCTTCAGTTTGTATCTCAAGATATCTCACTATAGAGGGAGAATCATATCCAACATATATCCCCAATTTTCTTTGGGGTCCCATTTTGATGCGAGAAGGTGGTACAATGAAAACATATATCGCACACCCAAATATTCTTAAATGGGAAACATTTGGCTGCTGGCCAAAAGCTAATTGCATAGGAGAGAACTAATGGTAACTTGTTTGCCTCAAACGAATAAGTGCCGCGGCATGTAAAATAGCATGCCTCCAAACTGAGGTTGGGAGATTTGTTCTCATAAGTAAGGGTTTAGCAATTATTGGAGGCGCTTAATAAGTGATTCTGCTAACCCATTTTGTGTGTGAACATAAGCTACTGGATGTTCAACACTTATTCCATTAGCCATACAATAAGCATCAAAAGCTTGAGAAGTAAATTCACCAGCATTATCAAGACGAATTGCTTTGATTGGATTTTCTGGAAATTGTGCTTTTAATCGAATAATTTGAGCCAGTAATCTCGCAAATGCCAGGTTGCGAGAAGACAATAAGCACACATGAGACCATCTCGAAGATGCGTCTATTAGGACCATAAAATATCTAAAAGATCCACATGGTGGATGAATAGGTTCACATATATCATATTGAATCCTCTCTAGGAATTCTGGGGATTCAAATCCAATCTTTACTGGTGATGATGTTAAAATTAACTTTCCTTGAGAACATGCAGCATAACAAAATTCACTAGATTTAAGAATCTTCTTGTTCTTTAGTGAATGTCCATGGAAGTTTTCAATAATTCTCCACATCATGGTTGTTCCCAGATGACCCAATCGGTCGTGCCAAGTTATGAATTCATTTGGGCTAGTAAACTTCTAGTTTACAATGGCATGTGATTCAATTGCACTAATCTTGATATAATATAACCCAGATGAAAGTGAGGGTAACTTTTCTAATATAACCTTTTTTATTTAAATCATGAGTTGTGATACATAAATACTCATGATTTCCTCATTCATTGTTTCAATATGATATCCATTTCGGCGAATATCTTTGAAACTCAACAAGTTCCTCAAAGACTTGGTAGATAATAGTGTATTATTTATTATCAATTTTGTTCCTCCAGGAAACAAAATTATAGCTCTTCCGGAGCCTTCAATCACATTGCTTGAGCCAATAATAGTATTAACATATTCTTCTTTTGGCACAAGATGGGTAAAATATATATTACTTTTGAGGATGGTGTGCGAATTCGCATTATCCGCAAGGCAAATATCTTCATTAAATTTTCTTGCCATTTTATTCGAAGACAAATAATAATAATAATAATAATAATAATAATAATAATAATAATAAAATGAGTAAAAATACATGCACAGTAAAATTATTCATATGAATACTTAACAAACACACATATTAAACTATCACATCATTGATCAAATAGCCAATATTTCCTTCAAGATCCTCAAAGAAATTAGATACATCATAATGAGTGGTGAAATTTTCATATTTTGAAACAAAAATTGTTTCCTTTTCTTTGTCATCCTTTTTTCAAGGATGCTTGATAAAAATCAACTAGGTGCCTCGGGGTACGACATGTACGTGACCAATGGCCCTTTCCACCACAACGGAAGCATTTATCCTCAATTGATTTACTTTGCCCATTGTTTCTTTTTTTATCCCACTTCTGGTGAGATACTTTCTTGTGAATATAATTCTTCTTCCTTCCATTTTTCTTGTTACCAAAATCTTGCCATTTATCTCTTATGGGGTAATAATTTGCCGCATTTACTTCAAGAAATGGGGCGGCGCCAGTTGGGCGCACTTCATGATTCCTTAAAGTAATTCATTGTTGCATTTAGCAACAAGAAAGCAAGAAATTAACTCAGAATATTTTTTAAACCATTTTTCTCGATATTGCTACTGCAGGAGCACATTTGAGGTATGGAAGGTTAAAAAAGTTTTCTCTAACATATCAGGCTTGAGGAAGTATCACATGATTGTACCTTTCTTCAAGGTCTTTCCACAGATCTGTAGGATCTTTTAATGTGAGATATTCATTTTTCAATCATACGTCAAGATGACGACGAAGAAAAATCATGGCTTTGGCTTTATCCTTCTAGGATGTATTATTTTCAGCCTTAATGGTATCTCCAAGATCCATTGAATCAAGATGGATTTTAGCATCTAGTATCAATGATAAACAATTGTTTCCAAATATATCAATCGCATTGAATTCAAGATGAGAGAGTTTCGACATAATGAAAATTTGTTACCTGGAGTCTTCCTAAAATTTGATCAGAGTCTCGTGCTGATAACGTGTTGTAGAATAAATAAATAAAGAAGATATAATATAAAATAAAATGTAAATAGAAGACTCTAGTTTTGATATTCACTAATATAATTATCTCACTATAATAATAGAAGTAATTTATATATTCACTATTATTATATATTAGCAACGTATGAAAAGAGAAGAAGACAATATAGAAAGAGAGGAGATTATTGTTATTGATGTATTATCATCCGAGGCTTAAACCTCTATTTATACACATACAAAATATTGATTTTCCACACTCCATTAATTGAAAATCAAAGATTCTTTCGTTGAGAAACTGAGCCGCCTAAGAATTAATGGGCATCCAACTCATTTCTCATTCTTATCACAATAGTCCTTACAATTGTAAAAATATTTTAAATTTTTTCAATTATGATGTTGTAAGTAAATACTCAAAATTTTTATTAAAAATTAAAATGAATATTTTATCCTACATTAACACCTAACTTATTAAATAGTATCGATATGTTTGCTCTATAATGTAATAAAACGAAAGACTTCTGCTCAACAAAATAATTTTTCTGTGTTATTACTTATTACTGAAACGAAAAAGAGGAGAAAATCACCTAAAAACAGAAACTTATGAGGAGATAAAAAAAGAAAAAAAAATGCTATTTACATGCCAAGTATTCTTGACAGTTGTATAAAAAAATGATTGTTACTAATTAATTATGTACTTAAATTATTTTTTAATTAACAACATAAAAAAATATATATTTAGTTGTTAAGAAAATACCGATGTCACAACGATATTTAATATAAACGATGTAAACATAGCGAAATTGGTAAAAAGTTAACCAAGAAACATCAAAAGACAACCCAAGAAAGAATAAAAGTAAAGACATCATCTTATTGATATGGATTCGAGTATATTCTAACTCATATTTTTATTATGTAATAATCATAAATGTCAAGATCTGCTATTCATTGTTAAAAATAGTTTCTGAAGTAATTATAAAAACAAGAACTAGAACTAACATGGCTAAGGTTCTCAAATAGAAATTTTGCAATAATAAACTAAACATTTTGAGTTTTTTACAATACATTTATTGGAACACCCAATTCTCACTTTCTTTCAATCACACTAATGACTAATTAACCAAAAGCATTAATTAGAGAGGCGTACTTCAGTTGAAATTATAAGTTCCCTTGACATACTTCACATTATAATTATTAGCATTGCTCATGAATCTTCCTAGTTTTGAATAAGAAACTGCTCCATCAATTTTCTCATACTCATTCCACCAAGTCATGTAACTACTGTCCCTCAAGAAAATATCTGATGACACTTCATAATTCTTGAGCAAACCATAAACATAGTCCTCAAACTCAAGCAACTTCTTCTTTGCCTTTTCCTTCAGTTGGACATCAACTTTTACATCTTTGACCACCTTGCATGAAATGAATGCCTCTTCCACATGGGCCCAAAAGCAAGAATCAAAGGTTAAAATGGATTCCACATTCCTTGTTCCTGTGCTGTTGGAATTGCTTGCTGCTGCTGTTCCTTCTTTTAGCCACTCTTCTAGCTGCTTATAATGTTTAGACCTAGTTTCAAAATAGCTTTTCCGAGATTTTTTGTAGCCCTCATTTGAATAATAGTAGTTGGCAATCTCAAGGGGCTCGACCATTCTCCTATAATTAGTCCCGGCGAAGAGCCAACGCGTGCGAAATGCTGCACCTTCTTTCTGGGGCTTCAGCTCTGCAGTTTCAACCATCTTTTCCCAGTAATTTGTGAGGTTTTTGTGGAAATTAACCACATCTTGGTCACTTGTTGAGAACTTATTCGTTGAGAGCATGTTCTTGTAGCGGTCGTAGTACCCTATGTTTTGGTTTCTAGAATCCTTCTTGTACCATTCAAGTTGGACCATGTCTACCTTCATTACATTCAATTTCTTGGTAGGGTCAAATATTGTCCTCTTCTGATGATTGTATTTCTTTTCCAATATCTCTATAGTTCTCACCAAGTTATTGATATCAATGTTATATTGTTTCTGCTGCTGCCAAATTAAATATATCAGTTCAAACTAAGTTTCAAAAAAATACAAGTCTAATTACACATAAAAAAATCTAGTAAGGTTAACTTGGAACTCTCATAACAAATTCTACCTGCATCTGTGGAGTGAGTCCTAGTGCAGATAACTGCAAAATGATACTCGCTTGTAGCGTACTACAACCGGTCATGTCTACACCACGTGCCAATAGGTCCTTGTAAATTGATTTTTGATATAGCTTCTCCACTATATTTCCATAATCAGAAGACTGAAATCCTTGATTTTCACCCTGAATTGAGGCCATTGCCTTGAGAACTACCGAAATGGACTCAGGGTTTTCAAAACAAGTAGAACTTTCATCCGAACAAAAGAGAAATGTTCCGAAAGGCATGTATTGAGTAGCATGAGGACCGACAAACATCCTCAGAAGAGGGTCTTTGTGAGACACAACTTGTAGAAAACAAGAATTCCAGGTAGTGCTACGCGACATGGCCTTTTGCAAGTTCATGTCGCCAATAAGAGGCGAACCGAAAGTGATGCATAGCGGGCGGTTCTTTCCTGTAGTAAATATGTCTAACAGTGACAGGGTAAAGAGAATGGCAACTGATCCACCAAGACCTTGTCCAGTAACAATCAATCGAGTGGAGCTTGTAATCTGCAACTAAATTGCTACAAATGTTTACATAGGAAAAACAACATACAAGACAATGTATTATCTTTGACACAGAATTCATCTCACTAATTGCTGTAAGAGTAATTGAAAAACAAAATGAAGAACATCATACTCCTAAAAATATACTAACTTCAAATTTACACTAATTAACAACCTTGACTTGTCCACACATCAAACTTCAGGAAACTTTAGTTTGTTGGTTTGTTTCTTTTCCTAATTTGTAATAAGTTCCACTTTTTGGTGTTGAGCTCCTTCTTTCAAAAACAGAAACAGTGAAAGGAAAAAGGCTTACATGAGATTTCAACTCATCAAGACTCTGAAGATTTTCGTAGAACAGGTGGTATGCATCCTTGTTAAGCTGGAACTCTGGATTCTTTCTGGTACATAGAAATTCAAAATGAAGGAAATTTTGGTTCTTGAGCTTTAAAGACGAAACCAAATCAAGTTTAACTTGTGATGTTGTCTCAAACACTATGATTTTCAAATCAGCATCTTCTTCTTTGTGAACTTTCCAAGAAAGCCTCTGTCCCTCGTTTGAAGCTATGCTTGAAGATGATATGGTGTTCCATGATCTGCAGAGAAGACCAGAGCTTGTGACATAAGATGCAAGCTCAATTCCACTGCTGAATCTGTAATAACAAAGTGATCATGTTAATTGTTATTGAGAACCAAAAATATTTTTTAAAAAAAAAATAAATTAAAAAAGGGGAAGAGGAGTACTCATTGAATTGGGTCATGATGAAGATTATGTAATGAAAACGTGGTATGAGGTTGGTGTTGGTGGTAGATTATAATTATATAGGGCAAAGGGTTTCTGCCATGGGAATTTCTTAGAAGGAAAGAGGAAGAAGACATGGTAGATGATGCCATTATTGTTAATGTTAAGAAAGGAATTTTTAAGTCAACAGAGAGAGAGAGAGAGAGAGAGAGGCCTGAGACAAAGATCAGTTGTTAAATATATATAATATAATAACATTATTTATTAATTATTATATGTTTATGAATAAATATATTTTAATATTTATTTTATATTTTAATATATATTTTATATATAATATAATTATTGTTATAATTATATTTTATTATTATAAAATATGATTAGTTTTTAAATTAAAATATCGAATTTACAAATTAAAATATTAAAATAGTAATTTAAATAATAACATATAATTTAAAATTTTATTATTTATATTTTATATTTTAAAAAAATTGAGTAATTTTTTAATAATAAATAAAAATCGAAATATATCTCTTTATATATATTAGTAAATAATTATTTAAAAATTTACTTCTCATAAAATTAGAAGTCAATTTTTATTGATATTTATAGTTAAAAAAATTCTTTCAAATAATATAGTTGCTATGAAAAAATTTGATGCTAATATCAAAAAAGATAAATAATATTTTTTTCAGTTAATTTTAAAAAAAATATATAAATTTTATTTAAATTGAAAAATAATCATTCTAATAGACATCTAATATAAAATTTGTAAATTGACTATTAAATACTAAAAATTGAATAAAAATTAGTACAGAATCAAATTTAATAATTTAATAAAAATAAATACATATTATTATCATATATTACTCAAAAAATTTTAAAATTGTAATAAGAATGCTTGCCCCACATCCTCCCCCATAACAGTTAATAGAAAAATTAGAAATTCATTAGAGTTTAGTTTTGGATTAAGAACATAAAGAGTATATTATTCGAGAGAATATATCTAATTATGTTTGAAAAGACATTAGTTTCTTCTTTTTATAATAATGTACAAATAGTTTAATAATACAGAGTTTACTGTTTACGACTTTAAGTAGTATTCATAAGATTCCTGAATTGTGTAACAATCCATTAAAAGTTTATTCTTTTTCCTTGTCATGTTTATAAGTTTATTCATATATACTTAATAGTAGTGATATTTTTTATTTTTCTGCAAATTTTTCACTCATGTGTATTTCATTTTATGGAATTAAATATTTTTTATTTTGTATAAATAAAGACCATAACTATGTTACAATTTTATTTTTTTTAGGCTTAAATTATGATTTTAATCATATAACTTTACTTAAGAATAATAATACTTTTGTTTAATCTTCCCTAAAAATAATATCAGACAAAATTAATTAAGTATATTATTGTTAAACAAATTAAATATTTACTTTTTAAAATAATAACATTAAAATCCCATCCCACCCCTTAATTATTTCGTTAACTCTCTTTCCACTTCTTATCGATTGAAAAATGATATTGCGACTCCTAGGCTGTGTTTGTTTTTAGAGACAGGATAGAACATGACACTGAAACGGAGACAATAAGACGGAGACACTAAAAATTATCTTTTGTGTATTGTGTTTGGATACGATGGACAAGACACTAATGTAATGTCTAGTATTATGTTTGGATACACATGGACAAGACTAAAATATTATATGAAATGACTAAAATAGCCCTGTAATTCCAAATTTTTTACATCAATACAAATTAATTTAATAAAAAATGAGAGTACGTAGGAGTACAGACGAAACTTGAAAAAAATATTTGAAGAGGCAAAAAATTTTAATAAAAAAATATATTAGTATTTATATTAAAATAAAATTTATAAATATAATTATTTTATTTTAAAATTTATTATTAATATGTAGGAATACATATGGTTAAGATTAACAAAAAAAAATAAATTTGAGTATGGTTAATAAAAAATTTTGTTTAAGTTAATAAGTCAAATTAATTTTAAATAAAAAATTAATTTTAAAAAAAAAATTCATTTTTACATGAAAAAACAATTAGTTTTTACATATAAAAATCTATTTCTATTTAAAAAAACTTTTTTTTTAATTTAAAAACTGATTTTTCTTTATCAAAAACTGATTTTTATTTAAATTATATAAAATCAATTGCAATTTTTATAAATTATTTTTTAGCATTTTAAAAGATCAATTTTACTTTTGCTAATATTTATCTTTCAAAAGTTTTAAAATTAATTATTTTTGTTATTATTTTTATTACAAATCAAATAACATAATATAAGGTTAAAATGGTATTGAAGTAAAACGATAAAAAGAAAAGAATTACTACTCCCAATAAAAAATTCTACAGAAAGGAGATAGTACTTGGAAAAAAAGAGATAGAGGAAGAACAGGAAGAAAAAAGTATCTCTGAACAACGCAATGGGAAAAATAAGAAGGGGGTAATAGTGGAAAAAAAGGAAAACAAAATTTATAAAATTGTCCGTGTCCACTCTTCTAAATCCCGTGTCCATCACTGTCCTTCGTGAAAGAGTGGACACAAAAGTATAAAAAACTGTCTCGGAGACAATATGTCCACTGTCCATGTCTCTGCTTCCAAACATTTTTTAAACAAGTGTTGTCCATGTCTCCGTGTCCTGCCCCGAAAACAAACGCTACCCTAATGATTAATTTTGCTAGACATTCTCTGATAATGTCTCCGTCTAGAACTAACGAATTTTATCTACGTGTCACGTTAACTGATAATGTGTCAAGAAACCATTTCAAATGACAAAACGACTCTTGTCGTATCAGCAAAATACTGCAGTAAAATAGGATAATTAAAAAAAATTTAAGAGTCACTTAAACTCCTAACCAATTTAAACGTAGACACATAAATTCATAATGAACTATGAAATAGGATAAATATTCCTAAATTTTAACAACTCATTGTATTTGCTATACTGGTTGCTGGTTTTGGTTGGCGGTAATCTCAATTCCTTGCTCCTTTTTCTCTTTCTTTTTCCTATGAGTACAGTAAAAGTCTCTCATCAAGTTTATCTCTTTCAATTATTTTCTTTTTTATTTCCAATACAAATTTTATATCTCTATCTTTACAATATTTATCTATTAGCGTTGTAAACGTGATCTTATTAGATTTTAAACATTTTTCATTCATCTCATTCACAAATTTTTTAGCTTCTTTTAAATCGTAGATCTTGCAAATGTCATTGATTAGCGCATTGTATGTGATCAAATTCGGCTTAATGTCTTAATTGATCATTAATTCTTCTTCATATTTATATGGTCTATCAATTAAAGTAGTGAAAGTAACATTATTCGAGACCAACTATTTCTTACACATGTCATCAAATAAAATTTCTGCAACATAAAAAAGTAAGAAACTAAGGCTTCTATCAACTAAAACCAATAATTAGTGCAATAACAAGTACAATAACTTATTAAAATTTAAGGATACTGATTCTATTTTATGGTTTATTATAGGTTTATATTTAAATTAGTTTGAAGTTTAAATGTCTCTTAAAAAATTTTTAAAGATTTAATTATTTTATTTTACTGCAGCATATTATTAACATGACAAAAACGTTTTATCTTTTGAAATACTTTTTTGATATATCATCAACTAATATGATACATAAATAAAATACGTTAACTCTAAACAAAAATATTAACAAAAATAACTGACAAAATTAATTATTAAGAATCACAATTCCAATTGATAAATAACAGAACGAAAATTAGCAAAATTACTCTTTTTTATACACAAATGTGCCAAAGGTACACCAAGGGAACGGGAAGACCGAAAAGAGTGTAAAAGTGTTAATTGCTTGGTTTCTTCGAGGGAAGAATGCATTGTTTATTTCTTACTTTCCTACACAGTACATACCCCACACGGTGTACGTCTCAAAACGACAACTTGACTTGACCATACGTATTCATCGTTATTAACGAAACAACAATAGTATTTCACCAATAAAATTTATTATTTTAATTAATAATTAATTTATATTCTATATTTTTTTATATTTTAAATATTAAATTTTAAATTCTAAAGTTTAAATATTAAATTCTAATTTTTAACAGTAAATATAAGATATTGATTAAAAATATTAGTTAATATCAATAAAAAGTGTTAATTGTTAACATTTCTTTTAATAAAAACTATATATTAAAAATATATATAAATAAAAATGCTTAAAACAAATGAACTTTAAAAAATATAAAATAATTGCCTAAAATGACAATTAAACGGATTGATTATGTTGATTTAGACTCGTCCATTTAGGTCTTTATATCAAAATATATATGGACCTTTAAAATGAAATTGAACACATTTAAGATATGTCGGACAGACTAAACGGACTAGTCTATTTGTTTTTATTTTTCAATCTAAATAAACAATTTTAATTAAAATTAATCAATTTTTGAATTAAAATATTAGCTTTGGATTAGATTGTAAAAAACTTTCAACAACAACAACAACAAAGCTTTGTCCCACTAAGTGGGGTCGGCTACATGAATCAAACAACGTCATTGTGCTCTGTCATGTATCATGTCTACAGAGAGACCGTTTACATGTAGATCTCGTTTGACCACCTCATGAATGGTCTTCTTAGGTCTTCCTCTGCCTTTCGCCATTTGTCCATCTTCCATCTCATCCACCCTCCTGACTGGATGTTTTATCGGTCTTCTTCTCACATGTCCAAACCACCTGAGACGCGATTCAACCATCTTTTCCACAATGGGTGCTACTCCAACTCTCTCCCTTATATCTTCATTCCTTATTTTATCCAATCGCGTATGACCACTCATCCATCTCAACATCTTCATCTCTGCCACACTCAGCTTATGTTCGTGGTCCCCTTTAGCCGCCCAACACTCTGTACCATACAGCATAGCCGGTCTTATAGCGGTGCGATAGAATTTACCTTTAAGTTTTAAAGGCACTTTTTTGTCGCATATAAAACCAGATGCACTCCGCCATTTTGACCAACCTGCTTGGATCCTATGATTTACATCATGTTCAATCTCTCCATTATCCTGTATGATGCACCCAAGATACTTAAAACTTTTAACTTTTCGTAGGATGTTTTTTCCAATCTTCACCTCTATATTGGGGTTTTCCCTTCTCAGACTGAATTTACATTCCATATATTCCGTCTTGCTACGGCTTATGCGCAGATCATACACTTCTAGAGCTTCTCTCCATAACTCCAACTTCTTATTTAGGTCTTCCCTTGACTCTCCCATAAGGACGATATCATCGGCAAAAAGCATGCACCATGGCACAGGCTCTTGAATGTGTTCTGTGAGTACTTCCAAGACTAATGTGAAAAGGTATGGACTTAAGGATGATCCCTGGTGTAATCCTATACCAATAGGAAATTCCTCTGTCACACCACCTTGAGTCTTCACACTAGTTGTGGCCCCATCATAAATGTCTTTAATTGCCCGAATATATGCGATCCTTACTCTCCTCTCTTCTAAAACCTTCCCTAAGACCTCCCTTGGTACCCTATCATACGCTTTTTCCAAATCAATAAACACCATATGTAGATCCCTTTTATTACTACGATACCTCTCCATCATCCTTCTTAATAGGTATATCGCTTCAGTGGTAGATCTGCCTGGCATAAATCCAAATTGGTTCTCTGTTACTTGTGTCTCTTTTCTCAACCTCCGTTCTATCACCCTTTCCCATAACTTCATAGTATGACTTATAAGCTTAATCCTTTTATAGTTTTCGCAACTTTGTATATCCCTCTTATTCTTGTAGATAGATACCAATGTGCTCTTTCTCCACTCATCATGCATCTTCTTTGACCTTAAAATCTGATTAAAAAGCTTGGTTAACCAGTTGATGCCTTTTTCTCCAAGACCTTTCCAAACCTCAATCGGGATATTATTAGGTCCTACTGCCCTACCATTTTTCATCTGCTTTAGAGCCTCTTTTACCTCGAAGTCTCGAATCCTTCGATAGTAGTCAAAGTTTTGGTCTTCTTCCCTTTTGCATAATCGACCAAGACTCGGAAGAGTCTTCTGTCCCTCATTAAATAACTCGTAGAAGTAGTTCTTCCACCTTTCATTAATCTTCTCCTCTTGAACCAACATCTCTCCATCCTTATCCTTTATGCACTTAACCTGATCCAAATCTCTCGTTCTCTTTCTCGGCTCTTTGCGATTCTATTGTTGGGAATAAGACACCATTCCCCCTTGAGAAAACACCTTTGACAGAGAAATAAAATAGATACAATCACAACACAAGAATTTAACGTGAAAACTCCAATTACCGGAGAAAAAATCACGGCCGTTATCAAATGACAACCAGAGAATATCACTATGTGAAAATTGTTATAACACATAGACTTCTTTCTCTCTAACACCGGCACCCCAGTACACCCACACTCTCTCAAAGCAAATATCTAACTACACTTCACAACACTCTCTAATCAAAGAGTATAGAGGAAAAGAAAAATCAGATATAAGCTTAAAGTGTTTCTGACTGGTGCAAAAACAAATGGAGAACTTAGCCTCATATTTATAGCCTAGGCCACCCACTCCATTTGCTATCCTAAGCAATGTGAGACTAATTCAACCAAATCCTAACAATCTCCACCTTGATTGAAATAGTCACACATCTTCAGCTTCCATTATCAACACCGACAATTCTTTGCTGCCATTGTCTATACCGACAATCATAGTTCAGAGAACTATCATACTCCACCATGAAAGTATACTCACTTGGAATTAGACCACTCCAAGCATTTCGCCTTGGTACAGATCGAAACCTTGCTGAAAATTCATGGTGCAACTTCCAAATTGGCTTTTCCTGGAAGTTCTTCAGCCATCGACCTAACTCCGCCACACACCTTGCATCTCAACGCCAACCAATGCCCGTGTGCAATTGTGGACCCGATTGCCACAACTCATCCTTATCCATGGCAGTGCGGTAATACCATGAGGATACTTCTTGTCTTCTAGAGAACATCATCTTCTCTCATAGAGAGAGCAACCAGAGATCTTCTCCTTCAACGGCTTGTGCAAACCTGATTGTATCAACACATCCTTGACTTGTATTTGCCACAAGCCAAAATTGATTCTTCCATCAAATTTCTCTATTTCAAACTTCACAGCACTTGAATATCCTGACATTGTTGCAACCGTATACTGGAATAGTATAACTCAACTGTAGACCGTGTACTAGGAAGAGTTCCCAGGAAAGAGATGTGGGTCACAATGGACACACTTAAATACCAAGTCTTTCCTTAGCCAGAACCTTTCCAAACTGCACTCTCACAGTGTCACACTGCCTTCCAGCAACAACAACAGCAACCAAAGATCAACCTCAAGCCACAGGACAAAATTCTTTTCTGATGTGGAAGGTCAGACTAAGCTGCAGCCACAGAGCATACTAAGAATAAATCCCACCAAACCGAAGCTCTGATACCACTTGTTGGGAATAAGACACCATTCCCCTTGAGAAAACACCTTTGACAGAGAAATAAAATAGATACAATCACAACACAAGAATTTAACGTGGAAACTCCAATTACCGGAGAAAAAACCACGGCCGTTGTCAAATGACAACCAGAGAATATCACTATGTGAAAATTGTTACAACACATAGACTTCTTTCTCTCTAACACCGGCACCCCAGTACACCCACACTCTCTCAAAGCAAATATCTAACTACACTTCACAACACTCTCTAATCAAAGAGTACAGAGGAAAAGAAAAATCAGATATAAGCTTAAAGTGTTTCTGACTGGTGCAAAAACAAATGGAGAACTTAGCCTCATATTTATAGCCTAGGCCACCCACTCCATTTGCTATCCTAAGCAATGTGGGACTAATTCAACCAAATCCTAACATCTATATATACCTTTTTCTCCTTCTTTCGTGCCCAAAGACTGGTAGAGACCCTCATATGCTCTTGTTCTTGCTTCACTTACAGCCACTTTTGTTTATTTCTTAGCCGCCTTATACTTTTCCCAGTTATCTATATTGTGGCATAAAGACCACTCTTTAAAGCATTCCCTTTTTATCTTTATCTTTTCTTGTATACTCGCATTCCACCACCAGGACTCCTTGTCTCTTGGCCCTATTCCTTTAGATTCACCAAAACTTTCTTTTGCTGTTCTTCTAATAACTTCTGCCATCTCCCTCCACATCTCTTCCGCGCTTCCATTCCCATCCCACTTTGCCTCTTCTCCTACCCGTCTTAGGAAGCTTCTTTGTTCCTCACCTTTCATCCGCCACCACCTCGTCCTTGGGTTCTTCGTATGATGTCTTTTCCTCAACTTTTTCTCAACGCGAAAATCCATGACGAGCACCCTATGTTGTGTTGTCAAACTCTCTCTCGGGATAATTTTACAGTTAATGCAAAATTTTCGGTCGACTCTCCTCAACAAGAAGAAGTCGATTTGAGAGCTTGTCATGCCACTCTTATAGGTTATAAGATGTTCGTCTCTCTTTTTAAAACATGTATTTGCGATGAGAAGATCAAAAGTTGAGGAAAAGTCCAAAATAGTTTTACCATCGGCATTGATCACCCCGAAACCATGGCCTCCGTGAATACTCCCATATCCAGTCACTTCTCTCCCAACATGGTCATTTAAATCTCCTCCTAAGAAAATCTTATCTCCCAAAGGTATGTCTTGAACCAAACTCTCTATATCCTCCCAAAACCTTATCTTGTGTTGTTCGTCCGAACCCACTTGCGGTGCATAGGCGCTAATCACATGGAAAGCACCTCCCTCTATCACAAGTTTGATAGAGATGATCCGATCTCCCACCCTCTTGACATCCACTACGTCCTTCTTCCACTGCTTATCCACAATTATTCCAACCCCATTCCTATTCTTCACCTTTCATGTATACCAAAGTTTGAAACCAGAAGTATCCAACTCCCTAGCCTTTGCACCAACCCATTTCGTTTCTTGTAAGCACATAATGTTAATCTTCCTCCTTGTCATGGTATCCACCACCTCCATGAACTTTCCTGTTAGAGTGCCTATTTAATCCACAAATGAAAATAAAATGAGAAAAAATTTAAGAGAGTTAAACGGCTAATCTGTCTGTATAGTAGATCAGCCTGTTTAATCCACAAGATTGAAACCAGTAAACATATAAATGAACCAATCCAACAGACTTGACTCATTTTGTCAGCCACTAATAAATTATAATCCATTTATTATTGAATGGTTATATTAAACTTAAATATGAATAGGATATCCTTCTGTGTATCTATACAAATAACTAATAAATGGCTAATTTCTGATGTGCATTTTGGAAAATCTTTGAATGAAACAATACGATAAGTAATTTTATCTCTAGTTCTCTCAACTCATTGGCCATTTTTGAACTGCGTGCACCCATTCTTACCCTTAAAACAAACCCCGCTCCCTCTTGAATTCACTGTATATGAGATTGAGCGGAAAAAATTTTAAAAACCATCATATCTGAATACCTTTATATATATGCTTCTCCAGAAAAGAGGTGAGTAGGTTACTATTACAAGCAAAATAACAACCTTCCCCAGCTTAGTACTAACTCGGATTTCTTACATATAGATATAAACTGCACAAACATACATAAACATATAAAATCTACAGAGTAATAATTACATTCCTACACATTCCCATCAAGCAGGCTATGTTTTTTGGTCTAGCAGTTTATGCCACATATCTCAGCATCAGGACCAGTGACTCTTGTGGTGAATGGATCAACTCTCACCCATAAAAGAGAAAAAATGGATGCAAGAAGAATGGACCAAACCACCACAATGGTCGGCGTTCGATTCTGGCGACCCATGAGACCTTTGAGGAAAGGGTACAAATGGATGATCACCCAGAATGCAAAGAAGAGTTTACCAAAGAGGGGACCCCATGATTGGTAACCACTGTTGATGGCGTAGGAGATGCCAGCTACGACGCCAACCAAGTTCACTATGAGAAGCGTTGTCGGCGGAATGAGAAGTGTTGTCCATTTGAACATGTAGAGTTCAGCGAAGTCCCCGTCGTCGTCTGATGCCTTGGAGGTAACGGTGAAGTTGGGGTCAATACCAGCCAGCACTTTGAGTAAGCCTTGGAGCACAGCAAAAAGATGAGATGAAACACCACCGATGACCCAAAATTGTTCGTTCCTCCACCACTCGTCGATTCCTACTCCACTCCACCTCATCTCGAGAATTCCGGTTGCAAAGATGGAAAGGAAGAGAGAAATAAACCATAAACTTGCAATGTTACTGATCTGCAAAAACAAGATAGAATAAATTAGACCATTATGTTGCACAAGACCACATGATACTCTGTGATACAATAATAAAACAGCATTCAGAATATAGTAGTGTTTTGCATAGGAAGGTCAATTCAGAAAGGCTTTAGACACCAGTTACAAACCAAACAATGTGATTTCTAGGAGAAACAAGTCAAGTGATTGTTTGGTTAGTACTGTAACAGAAATAAGTACTGTTTCTAAAAACTTATCAGTACTGATAAAATCTTTAATGGCGTTTGTTCTTTTCAAAAGAAAAAGGTGCTAACAAATCAGTCTCTGACATATCTGATTGACAATGCTCAAAAATGCATTCTTTAGATATAACTTAAAAAAACAACAGAATTCATCATTGGGGTAGCATTGACTAATAAAACATCTTTTAAGGACTTATTTATCAACATTTTGATCTTTTGGGAGGTCAAATTGGTGTTCACCCTACTATAACAATATTATGTTTAAGAAGAAATAACACACCTGGGGAATAATGAACTTGTTGGTCAACAAACAGACGGCAGGTAAGGTACAATACATGAGAAGGGGAATGGCTGTGATTGGATAGATTGTTGTGTTCACATACGCAAACCTCTCGAGCCACTTGAGCCTTCCACCATAACCATACCAGATGGGGCAGTGCCGACTTAGAAGAATTTCCACAGAACCTAAAGCCCATCGAAGCACTTGGTTCAGACGATCCGAAAGATTGATTGGAGCAGAACCTTTAAATGCCGGGCGCTTAGGCATGCAGTACACAGACCGCCAACCACGAGCATGCATCTTAAATCCAGTAAGAATATCTTCTGTGACAGAACCATATATCCATCCTATCTGTGGAACAGAAAGAAGATAGTGAGTATAATTGATGCTCTCTCTGTGCCTCAACCCCCCCCCCCCCCTCTTTTTCTCTTCTTTTTCTTTTCGGTGTGTACATATTCAACAAAGAAAATGCCTATAAATTAAAAAAGGTTGAGACATATATTAAGCCTGTCATATGCTTCTTAAATCAGCTATCCAGTTAATAAGTCAGCTTTTGGCAATGGATCCAATATTCACACGAGATTCCAAGCTCAAAAGATAACATGAAATGTCTCTTACACTGTAATTCATTCTTCAATTTCTTATGAAACGCCACTCTTACAATAGTGAAGAGTGACTCAGCCTAGGGGATTTTTGGGAAAGGGCTTCCCAATGGAGGGTCTTGCCCAATGAGTGGTCTAGTAGGTACCTAATGTAACCACTTAGATATGCTAAAAATACTTCATATCTTTCATTGGATAAATTAATAAGAGCAAAGGTTCTAAAGCTCCACCCTAAAACTCCAAAGAATGACAAGGAGAAATTAAGGAACAGACACCCCACTCCATAGTTCAATTCAACAAAGACCAACTCATTCAACAACCGGCTCAAACAGAAATTGATCCATTTGGAAGTCTTTTTGTAAACTCTTAACCTACTTTAAAGTTAAATGTAGTCCCCGAATGTACATCAAATAGCATTAGAACATATGATAACATCATACCTCAGCTCCCCATTCAGTTTTGTCCTCATAACCGCAGCTGATAACATGAATTGCCTCCTTAAGAAGAGTTTCTGGAGTAGCTGACTGAGGCACGCCACCATTCTCCATAAGAGTGGAGGCAACAAAAACAGCAGATTGACCAAACCTTTTCTCAAGGCTCACTTGTGACATAAGTAGAGTTTTCTCATCATCAAATCCAGTTCCTGAAATAGAAAAGAAATAAAGAAATAAATAACAAATGATAGGACAAACAATAGGTCTAATTAGTTGAAAGCTGGGTGAAATCATGCCCTACAACATCTCTTTAGATTATGTGGAGTGTAGCACAGTTTCCAGATGGGCTAATCAATTTAAGATATCATAGGTAGCAGATCTCTAACACTGATAACGATGTAATGAAAACGAAGGACCTATTTGGTTCCTGCTTTCAAGTTTAGAGTTTTTCAGTTTCATGATTTTATGAAGAAAAAGTGTAAACAACGAAAATAATAAATTCTAAAATTCTATTTTCACTTTTTTCTTTGTAAGATTCTGAAAACAGAAAACACTAAAAAAGATATCAGAAACCAATAGAACCTCTGGACATTACAATCTCCGTACAGCTATGTGGTATACCCATCAATGTTAATGTAGGCAGAACAAAAGCACAACAGGCCTACCTTCTACTCCTTCTTCAATATCCTCTAGACTGAAGATGGGCACAGTTGGATCAGCATGCTTGCTAGATTTTTTCTTGTCTGATCCATTCTTACTAGATTTAGAACTCTTCTTTCGCCTTCCACCACAGAGAGAAGATAGCAACCCAGGCTTTTTATGCTTCGGTTTAAGAGGCGGTTCATAACCATATAAAGCTGTCCGGTTAAAGACACATCCCGTACCCACATATACAGGACCTTGGATTCCATCCAAACCTCTCAAGTTTATCTATTTAGAACTTTTAAGTTAGTCAATCATATACTCATATATATGTAAAGCACAAGGATGACACAAGACAAGAAGTAATAGCATTATTAGAAAATCAAACAGTATGAAGAAGACACCTACATCGAAGAAAACAGTGTTACGATTGGCATATCGATCATTCCTATCAATACCATCAAACCTCTGTGGAAACTGTACATAGCAAACATATTTCCCCAGATTGGGATCCATCATAAAGCACATAGCTTCCCTCAAGGCCTTGCTGTTGTTTATGTAGTGATCACAATCGAGATTCATTAAGAAAGGTCCATTAGTTAGGACAGCAGAAACCCGAACCTGCACAGGCAATAATAATTACTACCAGTGAGATTAGAAAAGAACATGGGAGTAGATAATGTAACTTCCCAATTTTCTGTTGTAAACCACTCACCAAGGCATTCATTGCACCGGCCTTTTTGTGATGTTGAAACCCTGGACGCTTTTCACGAGAAACATAGACTAATCTTGGAAGTTCATTACCTTCAGAGTCGAGTCCTCCGCTTTGACCCAAGAAAACCTGCAGATACAGAATTCAATTTTGGTGAACATCTTGCTCACATGGACCCAAAAGGTTTTGGTAATACGGGCAAATATAATACATATACATATTACATGATTTCCATTTTAGTGCAGGAAAACATAACAAGATAATGGGGCAAAATATGCATGAATTCATGTACTACTAAATAAATCCCCAAATCGTAGTTGGGCACATGCCCTCAATACCTTGCACTTGAATCCATCTCTACTCACAAGTAATACACTATAGTAAGTTAGAAATACAGATAGTCATATACAAGTCACATGTACAATATTTAGAACAATTGCATGCTCATAACTTCATCATCTATTCCATTGGCATAGACAATAACCCCAAAATAACTCCAAAACTAATAAAAAAAAAAGCATTAGTTTTGAAGAAAGTCATCTTCATAACAAAAACTCAACTGGCCAATAAATAAATATGAAAACTACCTGGATCATTCCAGGATGGTCTCTTGTGTTATTTCCAGGCCATGGCGTGCCATCTTGCATCACCCATCCTTCTTCGGGAACTTTCTGTGCCTTTGAAACAAGTCCATTGATGCGAACTTTAAATTCTTCGTATTCTCTCTGTGGAAACAGAACAGGAAAGTAAAATTAAAAGATGCTCTTCCACAACGCAACTCTCATGCAAGTAGATCACATACAAACCAAGACAGCGAATAAGTCAATTATACGAGGCACACACTAACCTTCATTGCTCTGCGATCCTTGACAAATGATGGCTGAACCTTATCTTTCAAGTAGTCAATCTTCTGTGCAAAGTACCACTCAGGTGCACGGGGTTCAATGTTATACTTCTTGCAGAAAGGAACCCATTTCCTTGCAAATTCTGATGTCTCGGCAAGTGCTTCAAATGTCAACATAGCAGCACCATCATCAGACAGATAGCATGAGACCTTATCCACTGGGTAGTCAACTGCAAGAATTGACAATATAGTATTGGCAGTAACCAGTGGAGGCTCCTTTAAGGGGTCGACAGTACTGACAAAAATGTCAACAGCTGCTAGCTGAGACGGTTCTCCTTCTCTGTCATATCTGCAACTCACATGGATTCTTGGTTAGAAGAATCTCAAATTGAAAAAATAAACACTAAACGCAATGTATTTGTACGATAAATACATTACGCTTAAGTCTAGGAAGGACCTACCTTAGCGCAAGCCTATCAAGATATGTTTCACGGTTTACAGGAAGCCACTTAGGGAATTGATCCAATATCCATGATATAGCAAACCAAATCTCACATATAACTGATATTAACCACAATGCAAATGCATTGGGCACTGGGTTTGTTATACGGTAGTGCAAGAACATGCAGAGGATGACCAACCGAAGAATGATGACCATACGATATGGATTAATCCTAGACGACGGAATCGAAACCTTCCTTGAAAGTGGTTGCCGAGCTTCATCATTCCTTCATAACAAAGAAAATTTATCTCACATACAATAGACAAGATTGAATGGCACAGATAATTACATATCAGTTGATTACCAAACCATCCTTATGTTAATTGTCATACTGCATATTAAAATATGAAATTCTTAGAGTGAACTACCATTTGGCCCTCAAAAAATTATAAATGAAACACTTACAACAAGGAATCATCAACAAGCACATCAGTACTAGCATCAATATCTCCGGCTCCTCTTTCAGAAGCAGCTTGGCCTGTGCTCATTGGAACAACATTCTTTTCTTGCTTCATCTTCCAGCCATCAACTCTTTCTTTCCAAGCTACATTGCCCAACCCTGGATCCCCACCCCTAATATTTGCTGCAAAATAATATCCATGCACCACAAATCACTATAAGACAGCAAGATAATGAACAATAACAATTACAGTTTATCAGAAAGGGAAAGAGATATACGAGATTGATTAACATCTGATGAATATGGAGTATGATGGATAGTACGCTTCCCACCACCAACTCCAGGAGATGCCATCGAGAGCCTCTCAGGTGAAGCTGCGGATAACTCACCAGAGACCTGAAATTGAACGAGTAAGTGGATAATTTGTTTTCAGTGTGGAATGGGTAGAGATGGAAACAAAAGAAATGTAGCAAGATAAACACCTCTTGTCCGCTGGTCAGCAAGGGAATGTGGTTGTGAGAAACTTCCTTATCATAATTTGGAGCACCAGCCTCTGCTCCCCGGCCATATGTCATGTGCCAGCTCAACATGCGCTCTGAAATCTTTGTCTTTTGGTTTTGATTTTCTGAATCATAATTGAAGTCACTAGAAACATCATCAGCACCAACATCCTCTTCCCTGTCTCCAAGAATGGCAGGGCTTCCTGTAATCAATTAAATAAGAGGTAAGATTACCAATTAGAGTCAAAAGTAGAGGTACTAATGAAAATGAAAGGATTTTGCACTTTGGAGGCACTGGAGCAAGAAACAAAATTCAATGCAGCTGTTTTGTGATACTTTAATGCAGATTACAGTTGCACTACACGGAAGCAACAAGCAGAATAAGTTAATCACTACAAATCCAGTTAATTCAAAACCCTGCTGAACCCTTTCACATAAAACAAAACACAGATGCATGTCAAATAGGTAAGGGAAAAACAGCCACTATTACTCAAGGGCCAAGGAAATCCCCATTATAGTTCAAACCTTCATGGTATAAATGAAATATTCTAGAAACTTCCATCCAGTTAGCAGATTTTGTTTAGTCTAGAGCTAGTCTATGCAGGACATGGATAAACCCTATCCAATAGCAGAAAAGATATATTATTGCATCTGGTTCACTTGAAAGTGGTCTACTATTCAAATTGCTTCCAAGCATACTGCATATCTTTTTAAGTATAAAAGTTTCTTTTGCTACAAGGTAGGACATTATTATCATAATAAAGAAAGAAATTTGTTAGGAACGTTGACATCGAAGGGAGCATAGCATGGCTACGCAAGCCATCAGTATTTGGGGAAGACATTTTTATAAATAAAATAATAAAAGATAATGTGCTGTACACTGAATGTAAGGCTAGACCTGACTTTAACATGAGTGCAATGCCACCCATTTGTTTAATTTGTTGAAGATTTAAGCAGCTTGCTATGCTAAAAATCTTTTGCACAGTTGCGACATATGAATGAAGAATGGTGAGAATTAACACATACAATAGGTAGCACAATGGAGATTTCATTTTTCACCTTTGTGCCTCTTGTAGCGAGTTTTGCACTGGGGGCAGCACTGGTTCCCATCCTTCCTTTCATACTCGTAACAAGGCCTGCACACAGGGAACGCACAAACACCGCATGCGACAAATGATTCGCCATCCACAGTCTTCCCAACATTATCACCACAAATTTGGCACACTTGCGCACCCAAAGCTGTAATTGGCTTTGCCTGAGTAATACCAAAAACCAGACATAATTAAAATGTTATTTAATCAAATATCATTCGATCACCAATAATTGCACTGCAAGAAAACAACTTAAAGTGTTAAAATAGTTGGACTCATAATAACATGTAATAAAATATCATTCAATAACTAATAGTTGCACCAAAATAAGTGGGAAAAAATATAAGATGTCTGAGGTAACAATTACCCACCCCTGCTTCTCCTTCTGACTCCATAGGAACTCTTCACGAAAGCTCTTCCAAGATGATGTCAATAAGGGATCAAATGCTTTGTTCAAGCTTAAGGTACACACACATTACTTAATAGATTTTCTGAACTTTCTACTGATAGCTTAGAAGATCAATTGTAAATATTCCTCTCTTTTGATCCACTCCTACAGCAGAATATGCTCCTTTTTTTTCTGTAGAAACATTTAAGCTATTAGAATAGAAAAAAGCTAGCTCCAAAAAAGTATTCATATAAAATACTTTCAACAGTTTATAAAGTGAGAAAAAGAAACTTTTGGCTCTTAAATTCTGTGTTTCGTTTTTTCTTCTTCTTTCTACGTTTTTTCCCCTCTCTTTAAAAAGTGGAATCTTCCCTGTGTATGAATGAGATATCAAAGAACTTTCCGCACAAACAAAAAATTAATAAATAAATAATGGTTTTTCTTTTTCCCTTGATAAACAAGAATGATCAAATGATCAACAGTTAACAGAAATCTCAACCTTGGTTTTTGTTAGAAACTTAGGATTTAGGAACAGAAAACAATTACACATTTCTCACCTTTCTCACACTGAAATTGCAAAATCCGTTATGAGAAAACTTACCATAAAAAATCAAATAAAAGCACCTCTTCTTCTTCCACGAGTTTCCACTGAAAACAGGGGTAGATCACTCAGAATTTGAACAAAACCTAGACGAATTTCTTGTACAATTAACCCAAATAAACCCCAAAACAACAAAAACCCCACTCAACAGTTCACAAAGGAGGAAAGAGAAAGAGAACGGCACAAAATCAGGAACCATCAACAGCGAGAAAAATGAAAAACACAAATGTCAGAATCAGAACTGAACAGAAACACACAAACAAATGAGGAACAAAAACACTTTTCAAAGAAAAAAAAAAGAAGAAGAGAGAGAAGCAATGAAGAACTCCCTTACTCACAGTGTATCTCTATCTATTTATCTCTCTTCATAGCCACAAAAGCTTGAAGCAACGCTTTTCAGTGTGCCAAATTGTGTTATAGCTGTGAATGAATAACAATAATGATAATAATGAATTAAAAACGCTTAAGACTTAAAGCAAACGAAAGCGACAATGCAATTAGTACAAAACCTACCGACACCTTTTCACGCGCCATAGAAAGAGACACACTTGTTATGGCTGAAGAAAAGATAATCACAATTCACAAGGGTTCTTAGCTTTGTGTATCAAATACTCAAACATTTATCCTCCAACAATGATTCCGTAAGAACAAAAGATCTAAGCATTAAACAAAATGTTATCCTTAAAACCGAGTGGAATAAATTATTGCTACTAGTACCAGTGAGATTTTATGGAATTTAATAATTTATAAATAATTATTTATCTGAGTTTATGACAAAAGGAACAATTTTTTTTATTTTGTATTAAAGGGGTTGTCTCGTTGTTGGGAATTTTTGGAAGTGTGGATTGACCAAGTGAGTGACGATGCTTGGGACAATGTTAACGTTACCTGACTGTATCCAATGTGACGTGATACAGAGTACAATTTAATAAAACCAAAAATTACATTTATTTTGGACTTTTTAGTTTTTACATAAATAAATAAATAAATAACACAAAATTTATTTGTTTTCCCTAAAGCTTAAAGAAAAATTAAATACACCAATGTCCTCTTTATATATTCAATAAAGTATTTTTTATCTCAAATGTTTTTAAAATTTTTTTAAAATTATTTTTAATGTTTAATTCTTCATTATTTTTTTTTCGTTATCGTCGTCATCAACATCACCTCTTTCTCCTTCTCCTCTTCCTCCTTCTTTTTTCATTGGATTTTCTTTTCTTCCTTTCTTTTTCTCTTTCTCCTCTATCATCAGTTATCTCATTGTTGAATATAATTAATAATTCAATCAAGTGGCTGAGATGTGGTTCAATTCAGAAGACAAAAATGCAGCATTAGAGGAAACATTTTACTGTATTTGCAGCAAATTTGGGTATAACACGAAGATATTTGGGTGTAAAACGAAGATATTTGGGTGTATTTTTATTCTGATAAGTTCTGTATAATTCAAGACTCTTCCTCTTTCTCCTCCTCATCTTCTGCTGCTGCTTTTTTTTCCATCATCGTCACCATCTTTTTCTTCTTTTTTTCGTATTCATCTTTTCCTTTTTGTTTTACCTTCTCAAGTTTCTTCTTGTTTTACTCTCTTAACAAAAATAAAAAAAAACAAACAAAGAAGAAGAAACACATAATGCTACAAATTTACTTGAAATATCATGAACTTACATTCATTTAACTAAAAGAAAGAAAGAAATAAGGAAAAGAAGAAGAACAAAAAAAATGCAGCATTAGAGGAAACTTTTTTCTGTACAAAAATGCTATTTGTACACTAAAATCAGCCACCAATGTATTTGTGTATAAATACATATGTCCTTTAATTTATTTTCAATGTATATTTGTATTCCAGTATGTATTTTATACTGATAGCTGACTTTGGTGGCTGATTTTAGGGTACACGTAGCATAACTCATTTTTGTATTTGCAGCAAATTTGGGTATAAAACGAAAATATTTGGGTGTAAAACGAAGATATTTTGGTGTATTTTTATTTTGATAAGTTATGTATAATTCAAAACTATTCATCTTCCTTCTCCTCATATTCTGCTGCTTCTTCTTTTTTTTTCATCATCATCACCATCTTCTTCTTCTTCTTTTTCTTATTCATCTTTTTCTTTTTCTTTTACCTTCTCATGTTTCTTCTTATTTTACTCTCTTAACAAGAATAAAAACAAAAAAATCAAACAAAGAAGAAGAAGAAACACATAATGCTATAAAATTACTTGGAAGAGGATGAACGTACATTCATTTAACTAAAAGAAAGAAAGAAGTAAGAAAAACAAGAAGAAGAAAAAAATACAACATTAGAGGTGTTACGGCCTGACCTAAACCATTTCAGGGCCGGCTCGACCCGGGCACCACCCGACCCGAACGGTCGGATGTGAGACGCTCAGATGCCGACCCGGACACGCGTCCCTGACACGTGTCTCTGACAGCTTCGCTACAGCTGTGCAAGGGAAGCCTCGAAGAAGGTGGGCCTGTCCCTGCAGGGCCCACCTCTGACACGGTATATATGGGGAAGAACCTGCCCTTCCCCCAAGGTACGTCACATACCAATCAACCCTTATTCGCCTGCACACTTGACTGACTTGAGCGTCGGAGTGTCTTTGCAGGTGACACCCCCCTTTCTCACACGAAGTGCTCGGGACGTAGTCTACCCCAACCCGGCAACTCAGGATCAGGAGAGATCCCCTCCATCAATCAGGATACCAACCCGAACCGTCCGGTACCCGACCTACCGAACATTGGCGCCGTCTGTGGGGACCGCCTGAATGGAAGTAGTACAAGGCCCTAGAGGAGCAGGGCGAGAAGCCGGGCAAAGAGCGGAACCCATCGTGGCATCCTCGGAGGAGCGCACAAGATCCCCCCCCCCATGACGAACCACACGATCCCTAGAAAGACGCCCCTTCGGGGGAACCGGCGACAACAGCGCCAGGATAATGCAGGAACTGCGTCACAGAATGCAGGACCTAGAGCGTCGATTGGCAGATCGGGAACATCGCCAGCGAATGCCTGAATCAGGCGACTCCCGTTCTCCCCAAGAAGCCGCTCCCGATGCACGGGTAGCCCAAGGTCCGAATCTGAGAGCCCTAGGGAGGAAGGACGCACAAGGAGGCACTACGACCCACTCATATATGTCAGGCACAGGAGGCGGCGCACCACAGATCACGCCGCCGCAGATCGCGACCAGGAAGATGGTCGACGGGAAGATGGCGAAGGGAGAACGCGGCGAACATGCGGACCAGTCATAGTAGGTGCGATCCCATTTCATCGTTCCATCCTCGAAGTCCGGCTGCCAAAGCACTTTGACAAGCCAACGGACATGAGGTACGACGGAACCCAAGACCCACAGGAGCACTTCACGGCCTTCGAGGCCAGGATGAACCTGGAGGGAGTAGGGGACGAGGTAAGGTGCCGCGCTTTCCCGGTCACCCTCGCGGGACCTGCGATACGGTGGTTTAATAGCCTCCCGCAGGGCTAGGTGGCCAAGTTCTTGGATATAAGCCACGCCTTCTTAGCCCAATTCACGACCAGGATAGCCAAGGCAAAGCACCCAATCAACCTGCTTGGAGTAACGCAGAGGTCCGGAGAACCGACAAGAAAATATCTAGATCATTTCAACGACGAATGCCTGGAGATCGATGGACTGACTGATTCAGTTGCCAGCCTATGCCTGACGAACGGTCTCCTAAACGAGGACTTCAGAAAGCACCTCACGACGAAGCCGGTATGGACAATGCATGAGATCCAATGCGTAGCCAGAGAATACATCAATGACGAAGAAGTCAGCCAGGTCGTGGCTGCCAATAAACGGCAACCCTCCTACAGTCAAAACCGGCACCACGGAAGCGGAGAAAGGCAGAATGAACACGCTAGAGACGACGGCCCGAGTAAGAATCCCAGGCCTTTCCCTCGGGTCGGGAAGTTCACTAATTACACTCCCCTCACCGCACCAATCATGGAAGTTTATCAACAGATAGCCGAGAAGGGGATCTTGTCGAAACCCCGACCACTGAAGGAGCGAACAGGGGGGAACCGGAGCCTCTACTGTGACTACCACAAGGGCTATGGGCACAAGACTCAGGACTGTTTTGACTTGAAGGACGCGCTGGAGCAGGCAATTAGAGATGGAAAGCTAGCCGAGTTCTCCCACCTCATTAGGGAGCCGAGGAGGCGGAACCGCGATCACGAGAGCGAGGATGGAACACGGGCAAAAAAGCGACGTTAGGAGCCGGAAGAGAACGACCACGGCCTCACCATAGTAAACGTGGTAACCGCAAGAAACGCGGCGCCCAGGTCGAAATCGGCACATAAGAAGGACGCCAAGGTCCTCACGGTTTCCTCATCCCCTGCGCGAAGCACCAAGAAACTCCCATCCATCTCATTCGGCCCGGAGGACAAATGGTTTGACGAGGTCGGGGAAAGTCCTCCCATGGTCATAACGGCCATAGTAGGAACCGTTATCGTCAACCGGATCCTTGTAGACACGGAGGCAGACTCGAACTTCATGTTCCGCAATGTGTTCGACGCTTTAGGTCTAAGAGACGCCGACCTACAGACTCACCAGCACGGCGTCGTAGGGCTCGGTGACCACTTCATCAAGCCAGACGGGATAATCTCCTTGCCGACCTCCGTGGGACAAGGTCAAAAGAGAAGAACAGTGATGGCCGAGTTCGTGATCCTACGAGACTCCACCGCCTACAACATCATCCTGGGGAGGAAGATCCTCAACGACCTAGGGGCAGTCATCAGCACTAGGATGCTGGTAATGAAGTTCATAGCTGAGAATGGGTCGGTAGGGTCCGTAAAAGGAGATCTGGAAACGGCAGTCGCTTGCGACACTGCCAGCCTTTCTTTAAGGAAAAAATCTAAAGAGGCCTCGGGGGTATTTCTCGCCGACCTGGATGCCAGAGTTGACGACAAGCCCAGATCCGAACCAGAAGGGGACCTGGAAAAGTTCAGGGTCGGGAATACGGAGGAAAAGTTCACATTCGTGAACAGAAACCTCCCCCATGAGTTAAAAGAGCCTTTGATGAAAATGATCAGAGCCAATGGCGATTTGTTTGCCTGGACGCCAGCCGACATGCCGGAGATAGACCCCCGACTCATGTCACACCACCTAGCCATCAAGCCGGAAGCCAAACCAGTGGCTCAGAAGAGAAGAAAGATGTCTCAGAAAAGGGCAGAGGAGGTGGCCAGACAAACGGCCAGCCTCCTCGAAGCAGGGTTTATCTGGAAACTGGACTATTCGACCTGGCTCTCAAATGTGGTCCTGGTAAAAAAGCACAATGGGAGATGGAGGATGTGCGTGGACTACTCCGATCTCAACAAAGCATGCCCCAAGGACTGCTACCCCCTCCCCAACATTGATGCACTCGTCGATGCGGCCGCGGGATACCAGTATCTGAGCTTCATGGATGCTTACTCTGGCTACAACCAGATACCAATGCACCGGCCAGACGAGGAAAAGACGGCGTTCATAACGCTAGGAGGAACCTATTGCTACAAGGTTATGCCCTTTGGCCTGAAAAATGTGGGGGCCACGTACCAGAGGCTGATGAACAAAATATTCAGCGATCTCATTGGCAAGACGGTAGAAGTCTATGTGGACGATATCCTTGCAAAGACCACCCAACCTAGTGATCTCATAAGTGACCTGGAGAATGTGTTCGCGTCCCTCCGACAACACGGCATGAGGCTCAACCCGCTTAAGTGCGCCTTTGCCATGGAGGCCGGAAAGTTCCTGGGATTCATGATAACCCAAAGGGGGTGGAGGCCAACCCGGAAAAATGCCAAGCGATATTCCAGATGAAGAGCCCGGGCTGCATCAAAGATGTTCAGTGACTGGCGGGAAGGCTCACTGCGTTGTCCCGGTTCCTCGGTGCATCGGCAGCAAAAGCCCTGCCCTTTTTCAACCTGATGAAGAAGGGAATAGCGTTTGAATGGACCCCTGCGTGCGAGGAAGCGTTCAACCACTTCAAAGAAATCTTAGCAGCACCCCCAATCCTCGGCAAGCCCAGAGCCGGAGAACCACTCTACCTGTATCTGGCCATAATAGAAGGAGCACTTGCAACGGTGCTGGTGCGGGAAGAAGCGAAAGCCCAACAACCAATTTACTTTGTGAGCAAGGCGCTACAAGGAGCAGAACTTAGGTACAACAAGTTGGAGAAACTAGCACTAGCACTCCTAACCTCTTCCCGCAGGCTACGGCAGTACTTTCAAGGTCACCAGGTGGTCGTAAGAACAGACCAGGAAATTCGTCAAGTGCTCCAAAAACCCGATCTAGCGGGAAGAATGATGACTTGGGCCATCGAGCTATCCCAGTATGACCTAAGGTACGAGCCTCGACATGCAATCAAGGCACAAGCAATGGCAGACTTCCTGGTGGAAGTAACGGGAGATCCGACCGAGGACACGGGCACACGATGGAAGCTCCATGTAGACGGAGCCTCCAACCAGACGTCCGGGGCGCCGGGGTCATCTTGGAAAGCCCAACTGGGGTCATTTACGAACAGTCGGTCAAGTTTGAATTTCCAGTGTCGAACAACCAAGCGGAATATGAAGCCCTCCTAGGCGGCCTGATATTAGCCCGAGAAGTCGGGGCTACGAGGCTAGAGGTATGCAGTGACTCACAGATCGTCACGTCGCAAGTGAATGGAAGCTACCAAGCTAGAGACTCGTTACTACAGAAGTACTTAGAGAGGGTTAAAGAACTGAACAAACAGTTTGAGGAGGTCACGGTCCAACACGTCCCAAGAGAAAGGAACACACGGGCAGACCTCCTATCCAAGCTAGCGAGCACGAAACCGGGAACCGGCAACCGCTCCCTCATTCAAGGCATCACGAGAGAACCAGTGGTTGCCCTCCACCTGACTAAGATAAGCCCCTCCTGGATGGACCCCATCACCAATTTCTTGGAAAACGGCGACCTCCCCGGAGACGAGAAGGAAGCTAAAACGTTAAGAAGGGAGGCTGCCAAATACACAGTCATACAGGGCCAACTACTCAAAAAGGGACTTAGCCAACCTCTGCTGAAATACCTACATCCCGATCAGACGGACTACGTGCTCCGAGAAGTCCACGAAGGGTGCTGCGGTCACCACATCGGGGGCAAAGCCCTAGCAAGGAAGCTCATCCGAGCCGGATATTACTGGCCGTCAATGATGGAAGACTCCAAGGCGTTCGTAAAAAAATGCGTCAAGTGCCAAGAGAACGCCAACTTCCACAGAGCACCGGCCAACGAACTGAGCCTGATGACGTCCTCCCAACCTTTCGTACAGTAGAGAGTCGACCTCCTGGGACCCTTCCCAGTCGGCCCAGGGCAAGTCAAATACCTCGTAGTCGCCGTTGACTATTACACCAAATGGATAGAGGCCGAGCCGCTGGCCACCATCTCCTCGTCCAATTGCAAAAAGTTCATGTGGAGGCAGGTGATAACTCGTTTCGGCATCCCGGAGTTCGTCATCTCAGACAACGGAACGCAATTCACCGACAAGAAGTTTGTAGAGTTCCTCGCAGGCTTGGGCATCAAACAGAGATTCTCCTCGGTAGAACACCCCCAGAAAAACGGACAAGTCGAGTCCGCAAACAAGGTCATCTTACTTGGCCTCAAGAAGCGACTAGACAGCAAGAAAGGAGCATGGGCTGACGAGCTCGCCTCGGTCCTCTGGTCCTACCGAACAACCGAGCAGTCAGCAACGGGAGAAACCCTTTTTCGCCTGACATATGGGGTAGACGCCATGATGCCCATTGAGATCGGCAAACCGAGCCCACAGGTACTTCTCAAGGGGGTTGAGGAAGCAGTAGAGAAGGACCTAGTGGATGAGACCATGGAGAAGGCCCACCTGTCAGAGGTAGCACTAAAGCAAAGAATAGCCCTGCGCTACAACACCAAGGTGCTCTAAAGGGAATTTGGGTAGAACGACCTCGTCTTGCGACACAATGACATCAGCCCACCGACCCAGGGAGAAGGTAAACTGGCGGCAAACTGGGAAGGCATGTACAGGATCAAAGAAGTGATTGGCAACGGCGCCTACAAATTGGAGAAGCTCGATGGAAGGGAGGTCACAAGAACTTGGAATGCGGCAACCTGAGAAGGTTCTACTCTTATATCAAGTATGCCGACCAGTCGATCTAGCGAGCTTAATCATTTCCCTTTGTATCTGTCAATGGTAACAGACTTGCTTAATTGCCGATTAATATTTACTTACCATTTCTTCTAATTTTATTTCTATTTATCCTTTTTCCTACTTACACATCGCACGACGACGAGTTCCTCAACGCATTAAACAGAACCACAATACGGCACCCCGGGACTGATCACCTTGGGGGCCACCTAAACCACAGCCACTACGAACGGCTACAACGATAACAAAAGGCCACGACCTGGCCCCGCTACCAACACAACGGTAAATGAACGAGCACTAAGCTCACACCAACAAAACAGTAACGCGACGAAGTAAAAATACCACCACGGGCAAAGACGACGGCAACGATAAGCTGATCAAACGTATTTTAAAGGTATAACAATATAACCGCAAATCCATATAAAAACATAAAGGCACAAGAGCTCATTTCCTCGACATCTCAACGATCTTGCCATCCTTGATCGTCTTGAATACTCCAATGGCTGATGTGTCGAAATCGGGAGCCACGATCTTCACCTGAGCCTTAAGGGCCTCCTCAGTCATGAAGATCGCGTTCTTCCCCTGCTCTTTAGTTGCCTTGTGTTTCTTCTTGAGCTCTTCAACCTCGGCCTGAGCAGCTTTAGCCAGCGAGACGGCCTCATCACGCTCTTTCTCCAAGGCCACCACCCGACCTTGCGCGGCGTTCAGCTGGCTCTCCAGAGTCATCTCCTGCTCGGCTAAACGGGACACAGTCTCATCGAAGGCTCTCATTTTTTCCTCGACAGACATGGCCTTCTCCTCGGCAATCTTGAGTTTCTCCCCCGCTTCGGACAGCTGCCCTTGAAGCAATTCAACTTGAACTTTGAATTCGTTGTTGGCCGTGGCAGCAGACTCAAGTTTTCTTCGTAGTGACTGCATCCCCGACAACTCGAACTCGGCCTTCCGAGCTATTACAGCCCCACGAAGCAGCGTGCAATACATCCACCTCGCCTGGCTCGTCAGCTCGGTACCAAGGAAGTGATCCTCCGTGCCGGGGATCAGTTGGGAGTCGATGAAAGCCCCAGCATCGAAGTTCCTCTCCATCACAGTAAGAGTCCCCTCAGGGCTAGAGGATGCCCTCTGCCTTTTGGGAGTAGGACGAGCTTTAAGTCGGGACTCTCTTGTCGGGAGGAGGAATGTCCAATGCCGGCCGTCTCCTCAGGAATAGGGGAAGTATGCGCGTCGATAGGATTCTTGTCAGACATTTTGGCGTCACGAGGTGAAGGCACCGACTGATCTTTCTTCTCCGAAGAAAGGTCCTCCGGCTTCCCGACAACCTTCTCGTCGGCCTTCTCCTCATCGCTATCCTCCAAGAAGGTCTTATACAGACCCTCGAGCCCTGTCACAGAAGCCGACATCTCCACTGCAACGGAAAAACAAACGTGTTAGTCGTGAAGCCGATAAAACCAAATAAAACGAATAACAATGCAAAAAACACAAGACAAAGCAGCTCACAAATATAACTCCTGGCGACCTCCCGTTCGCCCATGAGGAGGTGGGGGTTCACATGGTTCTTTCCAAAAACTGCCCACAACACGTCGGCAATTCTCTTATTTACAGCAGACATTCCTTTATAAGTCACCTTTATGAAGGTATTAGACCCCGCCCCAAAACTCCAATACATCAGGATGAGGCGCTCCCCCTCCAACAACAACCAGAATGGATGGCGACCTTTGGCGGGACGGACCTTGAAATATTTATCCTTGAACCCATGGTAAGAGTTCTCGAACAACCCAAATATCCTTCAACCCTGGGCGGATCGGAAAGACAAGAATCCTTTCCTCGCTTTCCCCTCCTTGGAAGGGTTAGTAAGGTTGAAGAAAAAGAGAAAGACGTCCACGGACACCGGCAGCTCGAGATATTCGCACACCATCTTGAAACAGCGGATAGAAGTCCAACTGTTCGGATGCAGCTGCAACGGCGACACGGATATCCGGCTGAGAAGCGCCATCTGAAAGTCAGAAAATGGGATGCGAACGCCCACCTGGGTGAACATGGCCTTGTAAAACCAAATC
The DNA here is from genome assembly GCF_059453495.1 of Arachis ipaensis. Taxonomy (NCBI): domain Eukaryota; kingdom Viridiplantae; phylum Streptophyta; class Magnoliopsida; order Fabales; family Fabaceae; genus Arachis; species Arachis ipaensis. The sequence goes on along the minus strand of NC_142443.1, from coordinate 131,644,764 downwards.
CAGTCGGCAACCCGGGGGGAATGAAAATTAATTTCATACAGCCGTTCGTTGGGGGCAGGAACGAAGACGTCATAATTGGCCTCCTCATCTGTCCCTCCACACAGATACTCGGCTTGTCAGAACTCCATCAACCAGTGTTCTGAGAACCGGACCGGACCGGCCGGTTCGACCGGGTTAACCGGAAACCGGCCCTCTTACCGGTCCGGTTGATGCCAAAAACCGATCTGCAAAAAACCGGTCAAAAAACCGGTCAAACCAGTGGTTAACCGGTGAACCGGGTGAACCAGTCCGGTTTTTTGGAGTGCCGGTTAGCTATTTCTAATCAAAACTGCACCGTTTTGATTAATAATAATTGGGAAAACTGAAAAGAAAGCCCAAACGGGCAGAGACAGACACCCCCCACCCTCTTTCCCTTCTCTCTCTCTCACCAAAATCCAACCCTAAAGCCAAAACCTTGCTAACACACACCAAAGTCGCGCTGAAGGAGAAGGCGGCGAGAGGCAGAAGACGACGATAGAGCTCACGTAGTGGGGGATAGAGGAACTCGCAGCTTCAATCTCTGGGAGAGGAAGCGCATGCACCGTCGGAGATGAGGGAGACGATCACGACGGAACAGAAAGGACGGCGGAGTCTAGAGAAGAACTGGACGCTGGTGGCTTCTGCAGAACGGGACGGTGTTGGCCTTCTGGGAGTGTGGCGGACTGGAGATGGCGACTGGACAGTGAAGAAGAAAGGGTATTGATCGAACTAAACTAGGTTACAGGCGAGACGAAAGGTTCGAATTGATGGCGCTCAGTCGCGGAAAAAAATCCAATAAACGGCGGTGAACGATCGCCTCGATCATTGTTGAGTGACCAAATTGATTTGGGATTAGGGTTTCTCTGTCCATCGTTGCCTTTCTATTTTTCGTTGCTTGCTTCTTCGACGTCGTCAACGGTAAGCTCCTCCAGTGCTTCTTCAGTTTGATTTCTGGGAGTTGATTGCTGTTTTTCTGGATATGTTTATCGCGAATCGTTTTTTTCTGGGTTATATGCTTGTTCATTGTTGTTGTGAAGAGAGCTGGATTGTTGGTATTTGTTCTAACTTTTGGACTATTATTGTTGATTACATATAATGTTGTGAGTTATTTTTGTGTTATTGTTCTGATTTTTGGAGTACTATTGTTCTGACTTCTGGTATTTGTGCTGATTCTGAATTAATTTATTTGTTATTGAGTTGTTGCTGAGTAAAATTATTTAGGAATTTTTTATTTTGAAGATGGAATAATGAGATAGTGATCACTAAGTTAAAAAATTTAATATATTTATTTTAATATTTAATTAAACCGGTTCAACCACGGTTTAACCACGGTTAACCATTAAACCGTTGAACCAGTACCTCTACCGGTTTATTGACCGGTCCGGTTCTCAGAACCTTGCCGTCAACTCCCCCTCGTCCATTTGATTTGGCGAGTCTTTCACATCGGAAGTCACCCAGGCGTAAGGGTCGTAATTCGCGGTGGAAGGAGAAGTCCGAGAAACGATGCGAGGCATACCTACAGTGGGGGTACCACTCCGTTAGTTTATGAGGTTGGGAGTCCAGATAAAGCCCAGAAACTATGTTCGTCCTATTCAACAGTTAAGACCAAGCATGGCTAGAAGTTATCTATCATAACAAGCTACCTAAACGCCTACCCTGGAATGGTAACCCCCCCTAACGCACCTACTTGGCACTAAAAATTTATCTATCGATGCAAATCAAACATGCAGCAAAACAAGTAACAAGCACAAGTAGAAAAACCAACAGCAAAGACAAGACAGCCTCGAAGCAGAAAGAGAGGAGAATAGTGGTTACCCGGATTGGTTGCGGAAGACTTGAAAGGAAAAGGAACGCGCGAAGATGCAGAAACGGTGCTTTGGATATTAGGGAGAGAAGAAAATGGAAGTAGGAGGAGCAAGAATAGGAAGGGAAAGAAAAGGCAAACTGTTTAAAAACCGCTACACAAAGCGCGAAAGGACCAGGGGCACAATGGTCTTCACGCGCGGGGTTTTCCAACCCATTATGAGTATTTAATGCTCGGCGCGAAGAACGAAGCGACGAACGGTTGCCTCAGTAACAAAGAGACACGCGCGCAGGAGGCACGTCCCTCCCACAGGTAGCCGACCTGTCGCCAAGCGCACGAAAGAAGAAGCAACGCGCCCCCAACAACCCTCGCGATTATTGCTGGCGCGTCGGGGGCACTGTTACAGCCTGGCCCAAACCATTTACGGGCCGGCCCGACCCGGGCACCACCCGACCCGAACGGTCGGATGTGAGACGCTCAGATGCCGACCCGGACACGCGTCCCTGACACGTGTCTCTGACAGCTTCGCTACAGCTGTGCAAGGGAGGCCTCGAAGAAGGTGGGCCTGTCCCTGCAGGGCCCACCTCTGACACGGTATATATGGGGAAGAACCTGCCCTTCCCCCAAGGTACGTCACATACCAATCAACCCTTATTCGCCTGCACACTTGACTGACTTGAGCGTCGGAGTGTCTTTGCAGGTGACACCCCCCTTTCTCACACGAAGTGCTCGGGACGTAGTCTACCCCAACCCGGCAACTCAGGATCAGGCGAGATCCCCTCCATCAATCAGGATACCAACCCGAACCGTCCGGTACCCGACCTACCGAACAAGAGGAAACATTTTTCTATACAAAAATGCTATCTGTACACTAAAATCAGCCACTAAAATCACCTACCAATGTATTTGTATATAAATACATGTGTGCTTTAATTTATTTTCAATGTATATTTGTATTCCAGTATGTATTTTATACTGATGACTGACTTTGGTGGTTGATTTTAGTGTACACGTAGCATAACTCGTTTCTGTGTTTGTAGCAAATTTGGGTGTAAAACGGAGATATTTGGGTGTAAAATGAAGATATTTGGGTGTATTTTTATTTTGATAAGTTTTGTATAATTCAAAACTCTTCCTCTCTTCCTCCTCATCTTCTACTGTTTCTTCTTCTTCATCTTCTTATTTCATATTCTCATAATTCTTTTTGGGAAGAAAAAATCAAACAAATAAAAAAATATATATAATTTTACAAAATCAAAAGAAAAAGGAGGAAAAACACGACGATGAAGATGAAACACGCGAAGAAAAAAGAGGAGAAACACAAAGAAGAAGGAGAAGAAGAAGAAAGAAGAGGAGGAGGTGGAGGAGAAACGCGAAGAAAAAATGACAGTTGTGGTTTTCATCGAGGAAGAAGAAGAAGAGTCATTCATAATTGTGAATGTGCGCTTTAGAAACGTCATGCGCGTGTTAACACGCTTTTATGGGTGAGCGTAGCTTCTGTTGGGTTTGGCCCAACTTGTAAAACTTATAAACCAAAAAGACTTGTATGTGTAGTATAATTGTTTTAATTTTATCTTTATTGCTAATTTTTTAACACTCAAAATTATCCCCTTTTTTTCCCCTCTCTCACTTACTCACCCTCACACTCACACTTAGGGGTGGGAGCCACAATCCTATTTGCATGTGCTCAATCCGATCGGATAGAGTTACCAACCCGATCCAGATAGGATTAAGCATATAGTGGGTTGATTTGCTTGTCAAATAGGGTGTGAATTGAGTATTGAACCAAAAACCTTTCATTAATATAAAAAAATTTTAATCACTAAGTCAAGATCTTTAATTGGAACTTTTACACTTTTGTTTATATAAAAATCAAATATGTTTAATGATATATAAATACCAAATTACAACTCCAATATCTCATCAAATTATTGAATATTATATTTTTTTATGAGCCGCGGATAGGGTCAGATACCTACAGATTGAGGATAAGTAAAATTAGGGTTGATATGTTATAAACCCGCGAATAGAGCAGGGTTCAGCTTTAGTGAAAAAAAATCTGCAAATAGATTTAAGGTTATGTCTAAATCCTACCCTATCACATCTATTGTCACCCATTCTCTCTCTCATCTTCTCATTCTTCTCTTGTCTTGTACATGATTGCTACCATCGTCAAAAGCTAAGTGATGACGACAACAACGATGGCCAAGAACAAGTGTGAATAGTTAGGCGTATTCTGCCCTAGCTCATGGTTCTCTTTTTGTACTGGGTTCTACATCTGCAATATTCTTAGATACTATCGCATTTTTTAAGAAGACGATGAGTAATCACAAGATCATAGTTAGAAGTAGGGATTGCAAATTTGTTGGACTCACGAGTACCCACTTTGCCCTACCTAATCGGGACGAGTAATTATCTGACCCGGTGCGAGGTGAATTTTTTGCAGCGCGGGATCGAATTTAGGAAATACTATATAATAATAATAATAATAATAATAATAATAATAATAATAATAATAATAATAATAATAATAATAATAATAATAATAATAATAATAATAATAATAAATAAAATAATTAATAATATTTCATCATTTTTAAATTTTTTTTTTAATTTATGTTATATATGTGACGATAGTTATATAAATTTTGAAATTTAATTTTATTTGTTAGATTTTAATAATTATAGAGGCAAGATAGAGTGGGTATTCACAGGAACAGGGGGTTAGGGTTTAATTTTTTATTATCCATTGGTAGAAGTGTGATGAATTCTATGCCAGTTATTATATGGCGGGACGAATTTAAACAGAATCGAATAGGACAAAAACTCACCCCTACCTGCATTATTACCCCTATCTACATTTTAATTGGTTTTACGACAGTAAATCCAACAGTACTCAACATTTTTCTTATAGTGTCTTCTTTCAACTATCTATTTATCTATTCAATTAAGGGGAAAAACTTCGACCATGGTCAATATGGTGTACTTGCACTTGAAATAAATTCAATTTAACATATTAATTAATGTTATAATATTAATTATATACCGATGATACTAAATTTAATAACTTTTTTTTACCAGCTACAAACATAAAAGAACACCACTAACTCAGTAACTCTTAGTTGGTAAAGAACAATATCGTATATAATTATTACTAAATAAAGTAACCTAACAAAACAGATGTTGTTCGAGACACATTCACATAATATAAAGGAATGGTTAACCACCAAAAAGTCTCCCGAAATATTTTGTCACTAACAAAATGACCCCATTTTTTGTATCGACAAAAATACCCTTTAATAATTTAAAAACGTGCATGAAACACTCATTCGTCAAGAGAAACGTTTTTCGTTAACGTGAATATCTAATGTGGCAAATAGAAAAGCATATATGGCAAACGGAGCTGCCTAGCTGATAACCTATTCCCAAATTTTTTAATCCTAATCCCCAATTTTCAAAATCAAAAAGTCATCTCTGTGAAGGTGGTTCCCAGCAATAGTAGATAGGGTATTCTCTCTCCTTCATCTTCTTCCATCGTGCTTTCTCTTTCTCTCCTCTTTATCTTTGTGCTTTTCTCATTCCTATTCTTTCCTTATCGATGTCTTTCTCTCTTCTGTGTAGTTCTTCTCTTTCTTTTGTACATTAATGGTGGCTCCTCCATTTTTTTGTGCGAGCTCCTTCTTTTTTTCTATGCCACCTTCCTCTTCTTCTCCTCCAAGCCTTTATCACCTTCTCCCAATGTCGTCGAAATCGAATTAGTATTCTATTTAAGCACTTGCAATAAAAATGGTGATTTTGGTATTAGAAATTGAGGATTTTTTTGTGAAGAAGGTTTTGGAAGTTTAGGATGAGAGTGGTGTTAGGAATTTGAGAAATTTAGAATCTCCATCATGAATCATTTTGAAATTGGGGTTTAGTTTAATTAAAATATGTAAAATTAGTGTTTTAAATTAGAAAAATAAATTGTGCATGTTTTATTCTTCAATCTAATATCTGTTTTTGTTCTTTTTTGTAATTTTAAAGAGGAGGTCAGTGATTGGCTGTGTTGATAGTTAGGAGTTGAGAGAGGAAAAGTGAGTGTAAAGAAGTGAGAGAAGAAAAGAAAAAGAGAATATAGAGGGGGATGGTGCTGCGGCGGCGGTGGTTTGCCGGCAGATATGTCACGGATGACATAGGTGTTGCGGATGGGTGAGTGAGTGAATTGGCGGGTGGGTGAGTGAGAGAAGAGAAAGGGAGGAGAGGAAATTGGGAAAAAAGAGAAGAGTGTGTAGGCAATGTCATCCTCTCGTTTGTCACATTAGACAATCACGTTAAAGGAGAATATTGCTCTTGACGGTGTTCCAAGATCAGATGTGGGCTAGTGGCAGCGGCGCTACTAGAGCGGCACCGACATCAGTGCCTAGTTCGCCGCCTCAGCAGGATCAGGGGAATGACGACGACTATTTAGACTGTTTCATTATATTTTATTTATTTGATTTTTATTTTTTTGTAACTTGATATTTAATTTACCATATTTGGTTTCTATTATTTAGAATTTGACTATTAATTGTGCAAAAAATAAATTTACCTAAAAAAAATTAACCACCTATTTTGTTTAAAATAAAAAAAAAAACTAAATTTATCAGGTGAAGAATCTGACAATAATTAGGCGAAAAAGAATATAGTAGAGCACCAAAATTATTGGCAGAAATTTTCATTCCGCCAGTAATGAACTAGTTTTTAGGTAAAGAATCCATTGCAAAATCCGATAATAATTGGTTACCGGCGAAGGTTATACCGTCGAATTAGTTTCGACAAAAAATTTGCCAATAAATATATTACCAACAGATAATTTTTGTTATTCTGCCGATACTCAATATTTTTTTGTAGTGGGTGTTTCGTGCACGTTTTTAAATTATTAAATGGTATGTCGATACAAAAAATGGGAATTATTTTTGTCAATAACAAAATATTTTAGGAGTTAATTCTGTCAATAATAGAATAATTTAGGGACATTTTTTATGGTTAAATTAATGGGTCATCTTTTTTTTTATCTTTTTGAAAAATCTAAAATCAAACAAGATATCTCAATTTTACATATTTTAATATTCTCATTTATCAAATAAATAATTTAAATTATTCAATTTGATAACTACATATATGCATTTGTGTGGTCAATAAAGCTCAAGCTAAGAAAATATACGAAGAATTGCAAAAAATTTTCACTCGATACATTTTTTATATTATCATATTTTTTATTAATTATTTTTATAATTTGATCTATGAAAAGATAAAAAATTTTATTTTTATTTTTTTTTCATTTTATAGAAAAATAAAAACTTTTTTAAATTTAGATTTATATTTTAGACTATACTTAACAATAACAAACAAAAAAATCCATGACACTTGAATATCATACTTCTTTAGTAAATAACTTACCTCTATTTTGTATTTAATATATTTTATTTAAAACATAATGATATTATGATGATTACCGTATGGATTAAGATGTCACAAATTATTTTTTATATTGAGATGAAAATGATATTTTTTATTATCATGGGATATAAAGGTATTAATCTCAATTATGGTACTTTTTTATTTAAACTATAAAAATTGGACTCTCTAATTTTTAGGAACAAAAATCGGATCATTCAACTTTTTAGAAACAAAAATCAGAGATTTATAAACTTTAAAATAAAAAATTTACAACAAACAAAATAAACTCTCTGATTTAATTATTAAATTTTTTTAAAAAAATTTCTTATAAAGTAATCGGACTATCCTATTATATAGTCCCATACTAAAAAAATAACTTACACAAAACCAACATAATCAAACTGCACACGGTCTTTTTTGATGAGATAATTCTTGTGAAAAGGCCAAGCGACTGGGAAAGGGTTGCCTCTGGTCAGGTGAGAGGTCACCATAACTCCTAAAAGGGCAAGAGGATTGGGTATTAGGGATACTTCTTGTGCTAACATGGCGCTTCTGGAAAAGTTGGTATGAGATTGTCTAAATAATTGTGAGAAGTTGTGGGTGCAGGTTCTGAAGCATAAATATCTCAAAAATCAGTCTGGTATGAGCGGAAACAATAGAAATTCTTCATCGGCTACCTGGAAGAACATTGTTAGTGCCTATGAGCATCTCAAGGAAGGGTTTCGTTAGAATATTGGGGATGTCCACAAATCAGTTTGGTATGATGAATGGACTCCTTTGCTTTGCAACCTGGTTCCTTATGTGCATATTTCTGAATCAGATTTCATAGTGGCTGACTTGTGGAAATGAGTGACTTAGGAGGTTGATAATCTTACCACGTCTATTCCGCATGAGATTAAGCAGTTTATTTGTGGTCTGAGATATCCTAGTTCGACTGAGTTAGAGCCACAGTAGGAATGGTGGCCTGCAGCAACAAAAAAGTATAGTGGAAGGAAGGGTTATAGATGGTTATTAGAGAAAACCTTAAATTGAAATGCCAATAGTAACTGGAATTAGTTGTGGAATACAAACATTTCAGAGAAGTTCAAATTTACTATGTGGCTCGACTTACATGATGCTCTACCAACTAAGACCTTTCGATTCAAGCGGCATTTAACTTCTTTAGATATGTGTAAGAGATGTAACAAGGCGCAGGAAACTATGGAGCATTACCTTAGAGACTGTGAACGATCAAAGGCAATTTGGCTATGTTGGATCCTAGGATCCTGGACTCGACGGCATAGGGTGTGTTTGGCAAACACGTTGGGGAGGAGAGAAGCCCGTTTGAGCTTCTTGAAAGTTTCACTTTGATGTTTGGCAATTTTTATCCTTGTGAACGCAGAATTGATTTTGCCTCTAAACCCACGTTTAGGAGAAGCTCAAATTTGTAGCTTCTGCATTTCACGTTTCACGTTTCACGTTTCACGTTTCACGTTTAGGAAAAGCTAAAATATTTCTTTTTTACCAACCCTACCCTTCATTTTCTTTTATAAGAATGATACTAGTAACTATTATCTTCACAGTCATTCTTTGTAGTTCTTCCTACTTCTTCATAATTTTTTAGTTCCATTTTTTTTCATCAAAATCGTTCAGATTTATTTCAATCACTGACAAATTGAAATTTTTTTATTTTTATTTGATTTTATTCATATGAATTTTATTTACGTTTTATGGTATTTTTTTTGTTCATATGATATATGTTGTTGGTTTTATGGAATTTTTATTATTTCTTATCTATATAATTTTTTTCTATTCTTTGATGTACTTTATTTTTGTTTTGTATTAATTTTTTTTATTTTTTATTCTGAATTTGTAAAATTTGTAATTGTAATTATTATATACTATGTTTATTATCAAAATTTTGAATAATATAAATTATGATCCTATAAAAAAAGGACAAAATAAATAAAAAATTAATTATAAGTAACAATAGAGTCATAAATAATAAAAATTTATAGTGTAAAATAATACTAAATTAAAGAGTACTGACGATACTAAAAAAAATTATAGAATATTTTCTTTTTGTGTGACATTATAAAATTTATAGTACTCTCTTTTATATTTTTATTTTTTATTGTATTTATTTTATTTATATGATAAATATTTTTTATATTATTTTTTATAGTATTCTGATTTTGCATGTATATAAAATTGATGTCTATTTTAGTAATTTTTCATCTAAAAGTGATTTTGAGTAGTATAATCCAAACAACATTTATTTTACTATAATCAATTTTGATATAAAGATTACCAAACATAAATCACGTTAACCCAAACTAACTTATCATCAAAATCAATTTTACAAAATCAATTTTATGCAAACTTTGGTTTGCAAACTGGAATCCAAACACACACATAGTCATTGAAGTAAATATCATATTAGGCTGCATACATCACAATTATTTTTAAGTATAACCTTCTCTCGAATTCTGAGTTAACGCAAGGGGTTAGGGTTAGGCCCTGTGTATTCAAATGATGCAATCAAGTTAGATTGAAAAAAGGTTACATGATGAGATGCACCTGTATCTGGATACCAAGCTGGGTCAGAGATAGTAAAGAAAATCTTGAAAATTTTGATCCAAAATCTTATGAAGGAATGTTTGTTGGATACTCCACCACTAGCAAAGCGTTTAGGGTTTACCTCAAAGAACATACAACAATTGAGGAACAAAGCTATAAAGAATGGGGAAGATAAGAATAGGGAAGATTCATTGGAGTTGGGAGATGTTGCTCTCTTTGGATCAAATTCAGATAATCTTATCTTCAATCATGCAACTCATTGTCCAACCAAAATGATCATCTCTTCTTTCTCTACATAATCATATGACTTATCAAGGTTGGAATCAAGGTGAGTTGGCTGCACCATCTCCCTTTTGCTTCGGTTTCAAGGAAACATGCTTAAACATGTGTTTTCTTGATGTTCTTCCTTAGGAATCATGCTTAACTTGACTTGAGGGTACATTGAAGAGTGGTTTCGAAAGGCCTTGGCTAACAATGAGGCACCTTTTGGTGCAGGGCTTTGGACTAATACACAAAAATATTCCCAAGATTTTTTTCTAGCAGACAAATCAGTTCTGGACTTACTTTCTCCATTTGTGCTTGACGAAAACTGATGAAGTGGCGCGTTTAGACACCACGTAGACTATTACGTGTTAGGGTGACGTAGATGGACGAATAAGTCCCTATCCTTGTCATCAAAACGACGTCATTTTTATCTATGGCGCCTCCTTGTATTTGTTCTCTGAAAATAAAAAAATCCCACATTGTTCAAATTCTGAAATTGGACGTGTTCCAAATGGCAAGTAGTGGAGGAGGCTTAGCCACCACGGAGGGAGATTCGTCCATGAAAACGCTGGAAATTTAGGTTTAAATAAGGAGGGTAAAACCCGAAATGCTTATGTGATCTTTTTGTAATTATCTCCAATTCTGTCACCATCGTGAATCTAAGAAGGTTGTTCTTTAGGTGTCCAAGGTATAAGATAATTAATGCTACTTTATTATTAGAATCGAATCATTTAGATATAAAATCTTGTGCACACAATGAGGGTTTATACATTACAGAAAAAATAATCCTATATTTGCAAGTTTTTTTGCGTGGGTTGACATGGTTTTTAACTTCAATACAAAGAATGTTAGTCTGAAAGAAGTTATTGTTGTTGATAATTTGGTTGGTGGTTTTTGAGTGTTGAAGATGCAAGATAAGGTGGTTGCATTAGAAAACAATAAAAATACAGCTGTGAAGAAAAACTGAAAAAATAATTGCTTTAATGTGTACTTATTGTTTAGGTTTATTGTGTTAGTTTGTGTAGTTGTGTTTAATTGTTCTACAAAATCTTATATTTATATGTTTCTTTTGAATTTATGAATGAAATCAAACTATTATGTATATTCTGTAATTTTTAGGGTGATTTTTTTTAGTAAATTTGTGTTGAATTCATAAGAGTAGTTGCATGTTTCAAAACAAACATAAATTAGAAGTGTATCTTCCAATTTGCTATCATAGGTAACTAAGCAATGAACCAATACTTGAATTAAGAAAAGACACAATTGAGTACCGTAATTGAAAACATATTTAGTCACATACATTCAACACTATAAATTCATGAAAGATAACAACAATAGAAAACGAAACTGCCAATTTAATGCAAGGCAGTAGCATGAGCAAGCATGGAGTAGTTTCTCATCACTTTTTCCTAGGAGCCTTGAATCTTGAATTTGGGATGAACTGGAATATTTTTGACATTGTACCTTTATTAGCAACAGCAGTGTTTCTACCGAGACTCCATCACTGTTTCTAGGAGGTGGGACAGGTGATGGTGTGCTTGGCTGCACTGGTGATGGTGGAGAATGATGTGATCTAATAATAGGCAGTTTAAGCTCTTGCATGTGGTAGAACATTAAATTCCAATGCAAGATTCTGTAAATTGCAAAACTAAAAAATATAGTTATTATATACTCTACTAAAAGAGAAACACAACATTGCAATTTTGCAACAACTCACCACATTTGGAATTGAGTTAATGTTAAGGTGAAAAGCTTGATTCTGACCAACATTTTCACCACCATTTTGAAATAGTAATAATATATGGTTTAATAGATGTCCAAATCAAACCACCAAGAAAACTAAAACAAAGACAAATTAGTCCCCAGAAAATTAAAAATAGTCATTTAAGTTTCTAGAAAATTTTAAATAATCCTATTCAGTCTCCTCGATCAATTTGGTTCATGTTATACGTGAGATTGTAGTGCTGATTAGAAAACATGGATCTCACCTGTCCCTTGGTTAGAGGTTCCAGAGCTGGTTCCAGTATCAAACCGTTTGAGTATGAGAGATCATGAATGGTAACGATTAATGAAATGTGGAATTCAATCAACGTTAGTGACGATGGTGATGTGAGAGATGAATGTTCCAACAAGATATGGCTTTTTCTGTAAAAAATTGAACATAAGTAGGTGTATGGGATCTTTTACCCTGATATTAAGTGAAATATATGAGAGAAGAGACACTTTTCATATCCCTCTCAAACGATGTGTTTCGTGCCACAGATACAAATGACATTATTCGGTTGATAAGAAAAGGGTTAAGTACTGAAATCGTCCCTAAGGTAAGGGGCGAAAATCAAATTCGTCCCCGACCTTTTTTTGTTATTAAAATCATCCTCAACGCTACAAAACATTATAAAATCGTCATTTTTACCAATTTTATTTTTTTATTACCAAATTACCCTTTATTAAAAAATTATAAAATAAAATAAAATAAAAAAAGAAAAGAAAGGCTGAGGGAGAAAGAGAATCGGGAGAAGGGGAAAGGGGGGGGGGCGAGAAACAGAGGGGGGTGGGGGAAAAAGGAAGAGGGGAAGGGGAAGGGGGGAGGGGGGACGGCGTCGGCGAAGGGGGGAAAGGGGAAAGGACGCGGGGTGGGGGTGGGGGGAAGGGGAAAGGACGCGGGGTGGGGGTGGGGGAAGGGGTGTGGGGGAGGAGGAGTGGGAAGGGGAAAGGGGGGAGGGGATCGCCGCCGTTGGAGGAGCCGCGTGCTGTCGCCGCCATCGCGCCAGTCACCGTCGCGCCTTCGTCGCCGCCATCGCGCCAGTCACCGCCGCGCCTTCGTCGTCGTTCCTCGCCGCCTCCACCTCCGCCATCTTTTCTCCTCGCCGCCGCCACCGGTCTTCATTACCGCCGCCGATCTTCGCTGTCGCCGCCGCCGCTCTGCTCCTCGGGGAAAGGGGGAAGGGAACGCGAAGGGAGAAGAGGGGGGAGGGGTTTCGGGAAGGAGAGGGGGAAGGGGAAGACTCCTCGCCGCCGCCACCGGTCTTCACGGACGCCGCCGATCTTCGCTGCCGCTGCCACCGCTGCACCGCCGCCCTGCCGCCTGTGATCCGCCACTCCTCTTCTTCTTCTTCTTCTCCTGTGAATTGGATTTTTGTTGTAAAATTTCTGAATTTTTTGTGAATTGTTGCTGAGTTTTGATTATTGTTTATTGCTGAGTTTTGCTGAGTTTTGATTATTGTTGTTGCTGAATTTGTTATTGCTGAGTTTTGTTGAGTTTTGATTACTGTTGTTGCTAAGTTTTGAGTTCTGATTTTCTGGGTTATGTTGTTGCTGTTGCTTGATGTTTTTGGTGTTGGTGTTGGTGTTGGTATTTGTGGTGGTGGTAATGGTGGTGGCAGTGGAAGTGGTGGGGGTGAGAAAGGTGAAGAGAAAAATGATGATGATGAGGATATTTTGGTCCAAGAATTTGGGGAAGGATGATTTTAAAGCGTTTTTGAACGTTGATGATGATTTTAATAATGAAAAAAGGTTGGGGACGAATTTGATTTTCGCCCCTTACCTTAGGGACAATTTCAGTACTTAACTCATAAGAAAAATGAGCTTATTTGTCCATTTGTGTCACCCTGACACGTAACGGTCCACATGGCGTCTAAACGTGCCATTTCATTATTTTCTATCGAGTACAAATGGAGAAAGCAAGCTAGGGACTGATTTGTCTACCGGAAAAAATTTTGGGAATGTTTTTGTGTATTAATTTTTTTTGAGATTGAAATATCAACTTTTAAAATCTTCAGAGACTGATTTGAGTAATTACTCATTGTTTTAATAAAATGTCCGCTTTTAATTTTTCTTGAGAACTAAAATATCCAATTGTAGTTTGATTTGGTAAAACTTGTACTTTTCAAAAGTAGTAATATCTATATTTAATAAATTAAATTAATAATAGCTTTTATTAAACACAAATAATAACAAAAAATCGATATTAATATAAAAATTAAATTTGGATAAATTAATAAATGATGTTATATTAGACTTTTTAATTTTGATACAAACTAATTTTTAAAAGCTAACTTTGAAAAACTTGTAAGCATAAAAATGAGCTTTTTAATTTACCAAACAACACAAAATGAGGTGAAGCACCTATTCAAGGAGACTTCTACTGTGGTGAAAGAATATCAAGGTCCTTAAAAGACCAGGATCTTTATGTAGTTTTTTTTTTAATTTTAGAGCTCATTTGATATTAAATCAATTTAAAATTAAAATATACTTTTTAATTTATTTGTACATGTGACACAACCACATTTCACTCTTTTGACCGTCAAAATGATCATTTCACCTTCCATACAAATAAATCTCTATTATATTTAATTTATTCTCCAGTTTTTTTTTTTTTTGACAAATCCAATTATAAATTAAAATTACATTACATAAGTAAATTATAATTAAAATAACCTTTCATTTATTAGTGACACACAACTTTATAATTTAAATAGTATCTTTCATATAATAATGACAAATAATTTATCATAAAAGGTATTTTATTCTCTTAAAATTAATTATAAAAAATTATTTTAGTATTTTAAAAGTTAAGTATAGTAATATTTTTATTTTTTACTATTATATTAAAATTTTTAATTTTAATATAATCAAACAATTTTAATTAATCTTATAAAAAAAAATTAGTCTTTTTCATGCTAATGATTAAAAGGGTATTTTAGTATTCTAAATATGAATTACAAGAGTTTTTTTTTATTTTTATTTTTAGATCATATTCAAACTTTTTAATTTTAACACAATCAATAATATGAATTAGGTTTTTTTTTTTTGAATTAACCTTCAAAGATTGTTTTGTTTTTTTGAACATCAATTATAAGGGTATTTTAGTCTTTTTCAAATTAATACTAAAAGTCTCTTTTTGTTTAAGTTTTAAAAAGAAAATATTAGTCATTTAAAATAATCTAAAAGAGTATTTTACTCTTATTAAAATCAAATTTAAATTTTCAACCCCAAACTATTTATTCATGTGAATTATCCAATTATCTAGGATAATAAACATAATAATACCAATATCTTTTTCCTTATTAGTCTTAAAAAAATGTATGAATAATATAAGCTGATATTTTTTTGGTAGGAAAACAATAATAAAAATTATTAATTAAGTTAATTGCATAATAAAAAAATATGAATAATTTTTTAACTAATAAAAAACAAAGTTACTATTTTTTCATGATACAATTTTACAAAAAAAAAAAAGGATAATAAATCAACTTTTAGTAAATTACACGTCAAATATTACTATTACATACTAAAAATATATATATTATCAAATATTTTAAAATAAATTAATTTATATTCATACTAAATAATATTTATTTAAATTATAATTTAAATTCTTGTGTAAAGCACGGAAAATGAAACTAATTTTATATGAAGAATGCATGTATGGCTAATATATTTTTTTATTAATTTTGAAAGGACTAAAATTAAATTATGATCGACATATATATAACCTATTTGTCCTTAATTAGTAATTATTATATTAATTTAAAATAAAAAAATGTTGAAATTTTTTCATTTTAAATATATTAAAAACAATTAAAGACTGGATTATATTTACTTAACTAATAATATTATATAAACAATAATTAGAGTAATTAAATAATATTACAGTATTTTTAATATTTATATTACTCATGATATATATAATTACTAAAATTTATCTACTAATCTCTTTGAATATATATAAATTACATAGTTTGTAAATAAGGGTTTTAGTCACCAAAAAAAAAAAAATAAGGGTTTCAAATTAAATATTTACTTTCGTTAATAATTTTGTTGAAAAATTCAAATTAATTATATATTTTTTTGGTACCAAACAAATAAAGCAAAACAAATAAAATTAATACTAATTTTATTTTATTTTTATCAATATAAAAAAATAAAGGAATAACTAATTATTTTGATATTTACTTATATATATTAGAATAAATATACTTTTTGTCCTTAAAGTTTGGCAAAAATTTTAAAAATACCTCTAAATTTTATTTTGTTTCAATTTTGTCCAAAAAATTTTCGATTTGTATTAAATATACCCTCGACAGCTAAAATTTCAAAAAAATTTAAGACCAATCTAACAATATAAAAAAATAATGTAAAAAATTTTTAGAGCCACAAAAATAGTATATTCTTTCTAATCCTTAAAGAACCACTTTATACTTTTCTCAGCATACACAAATCCCCTATTCAAATAATTTTACCAAGCCTATATCAAAGTCCAAACCAAGCCTATATCCGAGTGAGTCCTCTTTTTTTCCCGACGACTACACCTTCTCTTTTTTTTTTTTTTTTTTGGTCAGGAAGACAACACCTTCTCATATCTACTTTAGACCCTGTTGGGCTTCAGGAAACAGTTATAATTAAAACCCACGGGCCCAAAATCGCTTCCATCAGGCCAGCACCACTCCGGAACAAAGGGCAACCGGCGGCGAACAGAGATCGACAAAGGCAATCTGAGTCGTCGAGGGAGAAGAAACATGGCCTCGTTTGGTTCTCTAAAATCCACGATATTCGAAAGAGAAGAGAGAAAACAGTGCGTATTTTTTCTTCTTTGTTCTTTATTTCTGCGTCTTATTATTTTCTTGTTCTTTAGGGTTCCATAACGTGAATGTTTTTCAGGCAGTATCAGGCGCATATTCGAGGCCTCAATGCATACGATCGCCACAAAAAATTCATAAAAGATTATGGTATGATGATTCCACATTTCAAGTTATAACTATACAGCTTCTTTTCAATTTGACTATTATTATTATTGTTGTTTTGCTTTGTTCTTCTTGATTGAATTGTGAAAGTGTAGGAATGTGTTCATCTTTAGTGATCTTTGATACTGTCAATTGCTTTATAACCAAGAAGAGTTTATATTATTATGTGTATGTTTTTAAGAATTTAAATTGGTTGCCCAGTGTAAAAAAGTTTTATGAATGATTTGGTGCTTTATTTCCGTTACCTTAAAAAGTTTTACAATTCAAGAATTTTCTTGAATGCTTGTTTAAGATTCTCTTTTAGTGGATAGAAATTATTAAGCTTGATTTTTTAAATAGCACCCTCAAATAATTTTTGTTTATAAATGGACAAAAGGAATTAATCAAATCCTGAGCATTTTGATTTGGTTGGGTCCTTATGTCCTACAGGAAAATGGATGATGAACAATCTCCTCCTCTGAGAAAGAAAGGAGGCTACAATCATCCTGAAATTTAAGTAAAACCCTGTTAGTGTTCACAACTTGTTCTTATGTTTTTTCTTCTGGTGCCATTACCAATTCAAGAATAATGATGCTCTAGAGTTAAATTAGCTTGTTGTGTTTCTTCTTCTGTTTTCTGTGTTCTGTTAGTGGCAACTTTTAATTTGCTTCAATTTTCTGCTGGAAGTTTGATGTGAAACACCTTTCCAAAAAGTATTGATATTTGGTAGGGTATTGTAGTAAGATTTCTTCTATTGTTGCTGTTGTTTCCGGGAAGTTTTTGTAGCATTTCTGTGTAATGTAATCCTAAGTTCAAGTGCTCCAAGTTATTTTATTTTATTATCTTGGTACTATTTCCAACAAGAGACTTTTCCTTATCTTAGATTTTTTAATTTTTATTTCTTGACATTACAGTTAGTTTCTACAGGCAAGATAAACCTTCAAATATAAAGTTGCCTATCAAAACAGATCAAGACACACTAAGAGAAGGATACAGGTAGGATTATCATATTCACAGCTTATATTAGCTAAAACTGTACAGGCATTTTATTTTCTATCCTTATCATTTCTTCTCTCAACTTGTGTCATATATGACAAAATCTTAATTCTGTTAATCTAAATCTATTGCAAGATTCATACGCTCCGAGGAAGATGATATGGATTCATCATGGGAACAAAGGCTGGTGAAGCGTTATTATGATAAGCTTTTTAAAGAGTATCCTTTAGAAACTTTGATCATTTTGTGCTAAAACTGTATATACAGTAGGAATGCTGGTTTATTTTATTTTATTCTTTTTTCAATTACTTTTTGTTGGTTTCATATTATGAATTTGTTTTACTTATTTGTTAAAAAGATTGTTGAAAATGCAAATTTATTGAACTATTTCAACTTGAATTCAGATGGTTGCCTGTAATATGTCAACAATTCTTATACCAGGCCTTATATTTTTTATTAGACTACCAGGCCTTATATACACTTTTATTTTATGAATGTTTATTTTACAAATCTTTATTTTTTCCACAATGTGACCATGAGGGTTGTTGTGGCCTTGAGCTTGTTGTTCACTTGTTTGTTATTGATGAGAAATATTTATTTATTTATTTTTCTTTTACAATAAGTTTATTAAATATACCATGAGTTTTGCTGTGAATTTTGTTGCACTTGTTGGCTTGTTTACCTTAAATCTTTTCAAGATACTGCCTTGCTGACATGTCGCAGTACAAGAGTGGTAAGGTAATTGTCTGCAACATATATGCTAGATTGTTGTGCCATTATGGTTGTTTAGGGTGGTAATCCGAAATTGGTCACTCTTCAATTGATTAGATCACCATTGGTTGAGCCCTTGACAAAAATTTCTGTTTCTTTACTTCCCATATTTCATATTCCTCCATATGAGTCATTGTTTGTTTATCCATGTAAGCAAACAGAGTGCACAGAAGGAGTTCATGCTGATTCAATCTCATTGGACGGTTTTTTTGTTTTTTTTGTTTTTTTTTTTTTTTTTGAGGTGGTGTGGGTATGTCAGTGTATCAAATTTACACTTGGGTCAGAATTTATAATACGTTCCTCTACCTTTGTGCTAAGTGGCAGGGTGGATATCTATTAAGGTTCTTGCAAGCTATACATCTTGTTATGATTATTTTCATTGTAAGGTCCTCGGTTAAGAAGCTCCGTTTAACTTTGGTTTGGCCTTTTGATTGATCTCCATTTTGCTTAAGCGAAAAGCTGTTTATTGGTAATGAGGAGATGTGTAACGTGATAACTAGGATAGTTGGTGATAGAGGATATTTTGAGAATCTCGTCCTAGGATATCTTTGTAATATCCTCTCTTGTATAGATTGGGTTAATGTGTTTTAGATTTGCCTCATGTCTAGGGATGTTGATGAGGGTTTTTCTCAAGTCAAAATAATTTAAGTGATCTAAAGTACATCTCAAAGGATCACTTGTTGATGAATGGAATTTTCTTTGTAGATTGGTCTCAGGTGGAGGACAGAGAAGGAAGTCATGTCAGGCAAAGGTAATAATTATTCACTGGCTAGTTAAACTTAATATCCTCTTGCTCTTTGTCCCTGTCTTCCTGCAACTCATATATTGTGCGTTATTTCTATAGACTTCACTCAATTTTTTTTTACAAACGAACTCAACTATTCAAGAGAAAGAGCAAAACCCTCATTTTGTCATCCAAAGATACAAGCGTAATCACCTTATCTCTCATTATTTACTAGAACATTTTAATTCCAGTTTTTAAGCTTATCCGGGAACATTTTTTTATTTACAAACTTTCAAAACTTTGGCGGGACACGATATAGTTGTGCTGGAGATCATTTATAAACAACGTAGAATCATTTACCTTGTCCTTTTCTAGATTTATTCTGCTTGCATTGCTGCAGAAGTACTTGTCTTGGTTTGTTTTATAGTTCTAAACTTTCATTCACAACTTTTCAGGGCAGTTCATATGCGGTAACAAGCATTGTGATGAGAGAAATGGATTAGCCAGCTATGAAGTAAGTGCTTATTTATTGAATTTCTGTTGAAAACTCTGATAGGTATTTTCTTATGTGTGTACTAATGTGATACAGAATTAAAACCCATGAATCCTGTCTATGGTTGTACTAGACTCCAATCATAAGAGAGCTAGCTATACATAAATTGAAATACTTAAGAATAAGATATGATTTTAATAAGATGTTACCTTAAAATTGGTATACAATTATCATTGGTCTTAACGAACATTATCCGGACCTATTATGCATAATTTTCTCAATCATCCGATCTTGTTAGAACTGGAATAAAAATATGGAGAAAAATTTAAAATGAATCTGTATTATTAGGTAGCGTTTGGAAGAGAGACAAAGACTGAGACTGAGAGACAAAGATTGAAATAACTTTCAGTATTGTGTTTGGTTTAAAGTGGGAGACAGAGACTGAAATAAGAATGAAGCTCTAATTTAATTTGTACAAAGGGTAAAGTTGGAATTAATTAATTGAAATGGGAGTATTTTAGGTATAAAATGTTATTAAAGTTTTAGTCTCTGACCCCAAAAATTTCAATCCCCTGCGTCCCTACTTTTTGGAAGTACTGAAATATTAAAATTTTAGGGACAGAGATTGAAATTTTAGTACTAGTCTTTGTGCCAACAAATATGATACTGAATCCCAATCTCCCAATCTCCGTCTTAGTACCTCAGAACAAACGCTACCTAAGATTGGATTAATCTTAAAGTGCCAAGATCCCTAGAAAGACTACACTAATTTAAGAACAGTTAGAGCTTCTGAACTTTCAAAGGTGCTAATGAAATGCCAAAGACTCCTAACTGATTCCATTCTCTCCTGATTTGTATTCCCTATGTAATGTAACTAATTCCTAAGTATCAAGCTCCTAACCAGATCTATATAGCCAACTTGGTGGAACATGATTTGGTAGCTGTTCTTTTGAACCTATGATGAGCTTGACTCCGTCTTTGGGATTGTTCAAGGAATCAAGAGATGAAAACTAATAATGGAAATTGTGCAAGAAGGAAAGAAACTGAGAGGAGAGAAAATGTACTGAATGCTATATCAATAATGATAGCTCTAAATTTGATAGGGTATGGTATATTGTTACAATGTGTATACAACTTTGAATCTTCTATGCTTGCCATTAATTTCTCACAACAGGAACTTGCTCAATCATGACTTACCTCAAAGGAATCATTGAAACCTACTTGCCTTACATGTAACTTATCACTCTCTAAGATACTTGTAAATATTCTAACAGTTACCAATTGATCATTTTTCATTAGTTCATCAAGATGGAGATGAAAAGAAGATTGTTCCAATTGAGGGCTTAGTTTGATGAGCTTCTCCACAGATTTTTTGAAAGACTAGCAATTATTTTAATGTTTAGGTGTCATATTAAGATCTTATTTATCCTTAAGCATTCCTTTTTTTTTTTCCCTGAAAGATGAAGAATGTAACTTCTCAGAAAATATATTCTTTTTTCCTACTTTCCTTGTGGCTATGCTTTTACCAAAAAGTTTTACTCAAACATAAAAGAATAGAAGTACTTATAATTTAAACAAAAAAAATATTTTACAATAATAATAAGCACTGAAATAATAAGCACTAAAGGGATGGGGCATTCCTTAGCAAGCATTTGGGGAGAGACCCCTTGAATAGGACCTTGATTGGCTTGATCTAACTGTTTTAGTGAAAGTATGGTTTTAGATAGAGCCAAGTGGCAATGACATCAATGCATGTAACAAACTCTGACTTTTAGGATGGGGATAATGCTTGGTTTTTTGATGTTGTTTAGCTTGTTTCATGATATTATTCTATCACTGGCTTCTACGTAGACATGATGCATAGCCGTAATTTGCATATTACTTATTAGGCGCACAGCACCGTAATTTTTACCATTTTGTTTGGCTTGTTTTGTTAAAACGTTGTTTTATCCTTCATCGATCAATTCTATCACCGGGCAATGCACAGCTGTAATTTGCATATCACTTGTTAGGTGTCCCACTAAAATTTACCATTTATTTTATATTACAGGTTAACTTTTGTTACTTCGAAGCTGGAGAAAACAAACAAGCATTGGTTAAATTGGTAGCATGTGAGAGGTGAGTTGGCACGATACATGCTGGTTTTATTGGAAATTCATTTGTATTTTTTATCGTGTCGTTTTACATATCTCCTTCTGAATGAGGCTCCCCATCACATTTATTAAGTGTTTCTACCCTCTTAATTGTTGCTTATGTACCTTTTACATACTGATAATGATTGAAATTCCTATCCTTGGAAGTGATTGCTGGATTAGGATTGCATTGATGTCTAAATCTTTTCTCGTCTTCTGAATTTACCTTTAAGAATCAATGCTGATGTGATAAGAATACAATTTAATGCATGTCTCAAGAAAATTTACTTCCATATAGATTTTAAAATATTTGTTTGACACTACAAAGTTTGCTTTCTACAACAATACCTGAACAAGAAGCCATCACTTGAGCACTTCTTGGTGACATTCCGTAATAGAAACTGAGTTTTCCAAATGTAATATCTGCAGGTGCCCTTCAAACTAGTCAATTTGTCAAATTCCAAATCCCAAAATTACCATGACTCCCTGGACGAATAGTTGTTGGCTGTAGCTTACCTACTTTTGATGCATAATCATTTAAAGGTTGTTTCATAGGGTTTTTGTTCACTGTGATTTATGTGTCTGATTTGAATTCACTTGAAACTGGGCCTTTTTAAATGGGCCTGAATTTCTAGCAAATAAGATAGAAATGTGGATAACTTCACTAAACCAATATCAAGGTAATATTTAGAAGAGAATGATGGAAAGACACCATGAAGAAAACAAACACCTAGAAAATGAAGATATGCATATTATTGGATGCAAGAGTGCTTAATCCTCTCTCTCTTTGTAAGTTCCTCATTTCATCCTTTTTCTTCACATTTCCTGCCCCTTCCTTATACCTTCCCTAACTATCCAACTTCCTACCCAAAACAACAACAACGAAGCCTTATTCCTCTACGTAGGATGGACTACATGGATCAAACGATGCCATTATGCCCTGTAATGTATCATGTCTACGGGAAGATCGTTTATACTTAAATCTCTTTTGACCACTTCATTCAAAATCCTTTTAAATCTTTCCTTGCCCTAATCACTGGTCTATTTTCCATTTAGCAGTTTTCTCTCCACAGGCCCAAGCACCTAAGATGGATTCTTCAATCTTTTCAATAATAAGTGCTTCGCTGACTTTCTCTCTTATGTCTTTGTTTCCTATATTGTCCATTTGTGTATGACCACTAATCCATCTAAGCATTTTTATTTTGGCCACACTAATCTTATGTTCATGCATCAATTGTTGCCCAACACTTTGTTCCATACAACGTTTAATGGCAGGGCAATAAACTTTATACTTAAGTTTTAAGGGTACTTTTTTGTCGCATATAAATCCCAAAGTACTTTTCCATTTTGACTAGCCGACTTGAAACTTATGGTTACATCATCCTGTATTTTTTTTTATTGTCTTAAATAATATAACTGAGATGCTTAAATCTCTCGACCTATGGTGTGTGATATATTCCTACCTACTCTGTGACCTTTTTTCTCTTTGCACCATCAGATTTACTACCTACACTGCTCCCTGAGTAGTTCAAATTTACACTACATCCAAGTAGTTGTTGATTACATTACAAAATTGGCAGTTAGGGATTTGAGGTCTTGCAGCTTTTTCCAGTCTGAATATTTCCTCCTTAGTGTACATCTGTGTTACGAATGGGGTCTATCGGTATACTATCAGCCCTTTGGGTAGGAGTGTCTCCTTCAAAGACATTAAGAGCTTTGCTTGACATTTTTAATAATTGAAGGTTTTATGGAAGATAAGATTCGTTTCAATTTTTCACTTGATTAGTTTTTAATAGATGTGCAGAGAAACTTAACTACAAAAGGCAAAAAGAGAAGGAACAATTACAGAAAAGAGTACAAGAAGAGGATAGAAGAAAGAGGTAAGGAGGAATCTTTCTTTATTCGTTCACTTGCTTCCTCTTTTTCTTTTCCTTTTGTTTTAAATTCATTTTAACCTTTGGTGGTATTAAAACTGGATCAGCCGGTTCAATTGGAAAACCGGTCATTGGCCTAGCTTGGTTTTGCATTTGAACCAACAGCTGTCAAATGTATTGAAATAAGTGTAAACAGGCCGGGTTTGGGACCAATTCGGTTTATGAACCACTATTGTTGTGAATGAGTACAATGCACATACAAAATTCTGCATTAATTATATCCATGGCCCATGATTGAACCAGGGTGCTGTAACATGTCAGTGATATGCACCAACCACTTGGCTAGCCTGCTTTTTGAGATATAAAGTCTATTTTTCATATTAATTCAGAATTGAATTATATTTTATATATTCATTTAATTAATTAATTCAATTCAATTTAATTTAGTTAATTTTTATTTATGCAATTAAAGTATTCACCTAATGATCCACTGACTGGTTGAACTAATGACCCAGTGGCCCTACCTTAATTGTCTAGTCGGTTTTTATAACTATGCTTTGATGATATCCCAGCATTGCTGGACTAATCCTTTCGGTTCTTTGACAATTGACATACCCTGAAATACCATTGGACTTGATACTGAGGAGGGCCCTGATTAATTGGTGCTTTTCCCCTGCCTCCCAGGCTTGAGCCAAGCCCAATTAATCATCGTTATTGGCTTATTAATTCACTTGTTATTGACTAAAAAATATGGAGACTTAATCTTTTCAATTTCAGGAACCGGTCAAAGAGTGCTGATGATCTAGATGAGTTCCAAGAAAGCAAAGATAGAAGACGGAAAGGTTCAGTTTATTATTTTCAACTGGAATGCCATTTTTACCTGATGGTGGGATAATTTCGGTATATTTTTAGATGGATTGATATGATCATTTTAGCACTTTAAGCTCTTTCTTTGTGGAAGGGGCAGGGAATCACTAGAGGAACATAGCACGAATTGTTGTGCCTAGTAAAGGAATTAATGCATTTAAAAATGGTTTAATGGTTAACATTGCATCACTGTTACTGGGCCTTGTAACTAAAAAAAATGAATTGGTAGGGTTGAGTCTTGTCTTTGAAACGATTACTTTTTGTGCTGTATGGGTTTTGTTGACATTGGGTGAAGAGCATTCAAAATGTAGCTTATGGGCTTCATTCTCAGTTGTGTTTTGCCGCTCATCATGTCATCATTTGCTCTCATTAGTCATTACTTAAGTTTTATCTAACGAGCATGAGAAGCTTGGTATTAATTCCGGTTTTGCTATATCGATGGGTCAAATGTATGTTTTACTTTCTTTGATTAAGATGGTGAAACTGGTAGAATTTTGCATTCGTGGTTTAAGTAGGATGATATGGAGTTGGGGTTGCACCAATTATAGAGAAGATGGTGGAATTTTGTCTGAGATGGGATGGACGTGTTTGGAGAAGGTATGCTGAGTATTGAGGCTCCAATTCAAAAGTTGGATCACATGAAAGGTAGTTCTGTAGTTAGAGGTAGAGGGAAACTTAAGAAACATTTAAAGAAAATTATCAAAAGAGATGTGATTCAAAAATAACATGATTTATGATAAGGCACTTTAGCATTGTTTGATCTATGTATAACAGATCTCATATAGCTGGGATATGGCTTAATTGTTGTCTTGTGATGGATGATTGCTATACACTTTGCCTTCTTCCCTTAGAAATGCCTGTTTCTTTTGTCTTAACATTTATATGCTTCAATTTTCCTTTTTCTTTCTCTTCTGGTTCATAGCTATAATTCTTTTCTACATGCATTTACAGGTAAAAAGGCTGCCATTGATGATGAAGATAACTTCGACGAGTTTCTCGAGGAGATGTTCCCCTGATCATGATTGGCTCAGGAATGCAAGAGATACACAAGATTAGGCATTCATAGGACAGCCATTCTTACTGATAATCAGTAAAACCGCTCAGAGAATGTTGTGGCAACTATGATTATGTATATCTATAATATGGTAGGTAAATTTTTATTGTGCACGATACATTGAATGGCTTACCTATGTAGTGTAAATAAAGTAGCTTTGCAAAAGGAACTAATTACTTGGTACTGGGAAAAACCACATTTAGTATGTGTATTGAAAAATTTATGACTGCTGGGACCAAACAAGGGGAAGGGGTTGTTATTCCATTTGGGAGTAAGATATTCATCCATTTTATAGTGATAAAATAACTATTATTATTTACAAAGAGAAAAATCTTTTTTTTTTTTTAGTTGTTGCGAATATGTATTTCGAGTAAATGTTCAAAATGGTTTATGAATTTCAAATCGCTATTAAATTTAGTCTTTGATTTTTAAAAATGACCAATTAAATCCCTGAAATTCGAAAATGTGCATCTCTGTTAGTCCTTTGTAGAAGTGCTGTGTAAACGTTGATGATGTGGAGCGTGAATTGCTATGTGGGCGTTCCAGCTGTATGCTGATGTGTACTAAGGTTGAATTTGATTCAAATTGGTATCTGGAATTGCTTAATAATACCCAAATTAGTCCATTTTTAACTATAAAATCCTAATCTCCAAATTATTGTCTTCTCTTCTTCAACCTCTATGTTGTCTCCTTCTCTTCTTTGACTCTCTTTCTCTTCTTCGCCCAAATACTCAAATTGATTTCTCGTCTGCGTGAGTGATGATGGGTGGTGGTTGATGGGTGGTGGCGAGAGAAGCCAAAGTAGCTCAAGTAGGAACAACTCTGCAGGGAGACCTTATGGGCAGCAAAGGAATGCGCAATCGGGGAGGTAAGCACCGTTTTTTGCAATTGCAGGCTTCGAACGGTGATGAAGTACTCAACGACGGCAGAGAATCCTGGTAGACCATTTTATGGTTGTCCGAACTATGAGGTAAGGTTATGGCTGTGAAGAAAATGTTAAGATGGTTTCACTTTGAGTTTAGATTCACCTGCGTTTTTTACTCTGCACTCTGCAGTATGGAATCCTTTGTAATTTTTTTCATTGGGCTGATGGATGTGAAGAATCAGTTTGTGCAACACTCATTCCACAAGAAGTTTTGCATGAGTTAAATTGGAGGATGACAAGCTTGAAGAGTGATATTAAGACCGTGAAGATAATGACAATAGTGCTTCTCGCTTTTGTAGTTACTTTTGGTGTGTGTTTAGGTTTTAGCTTGTTGGGATTTATAGTCAACAAATGATGATTATGTTATCAAATTTTAAATTTCTTAAGTAGTATGTAATGTCTTGATCAAGATGGAATAAAATGAAGATGGGATTCACAGATGGGTCTGCATCATCTTCAGAGTCTGGTGGAGTCTTCAGTTGATCAGATTTTCAACTATCATCAGAAAAAGTCACTGCCATACATATTCATGCATTACATCACCGATAGAAAAAGAATAAAATCAATACATATACTTAAATGGCATTAATTATAATAAAAAAATATACTTTACATTGCAAGTTTTCTTCTTTCTCATTATCATATACCTCCTTCTCATAATCAGATGCATCCATTGAAGGGGGACAAAAAATATCTTCATCATTAATAGCATTTTTCTTGCTTTTATCATTGTCATTGTCAGTCTTCCTTTTTCTCCTATTGCTGGAAGGACCAACATCATCATCGTTGTCATTGCTTGAGTCCACACACTCAAGTGGCATGTGTAGCTTGTAGAAACTGTCCTCTGCAGATTCATAAGAATCAGATGAGCTATCAACATTTAAGTGAATTGGCTCCTTACTTACTTGTTTCCTCCAGTCTTGTGATTTTGTGATATATCTTCTAGGCATTTTTGTAGATGTGTTGAGTTTAAAGTTAATAGGCTTGGCTTGTTTCTTTGATGCACTAGGTTTCTTGGTTTGTGCATTATTGGTTGAGGGGGTGGGTTGAGAGAAGACTTTGTGAGATATGAGTTTAGAAGTAATAGGATTTGGTTGGGATAGAGATTTAGTGGACTTGGCCTGTGAACAAGGTTTGGAGACATTAAAATTGAGGGCATTGGATTTTGGTGGAATGGGCTTAGAGGCAGTAGGCTTGGGGGCATTGGGCTGGGTCGCAGTGGGCTTGGGGGCAGTGGACTTGGGGGCAATGGGCTGGGGGCAGCGGACAGGGGCAGTGGGTAGGGGATAGTGGGCTTGGTGTAGTGGATTTCAATTCAACTTGGATAAATGTAATTGGTTCTTCAAGTTGACTTAATATTGTGCTGGTTTTCTTCACAGCTTCAACACCTTCTACTCTACCTTCTTCCATGCTTTCTATTCCAACCTTCTGGCTTATAGCATGATCATCGTCATCTTCAGTCTCAGACAACTCTATTACATCAATTATATCAAGAACTGAAGGTCTGTGCTCAAAATAGATGTGGATGATGACGTTATTCTCATGGCAGTGCTTGATCATACTAACAAGGTCCTGGTCCACTTGCAATCTCCTAAGACCAAACTCCAACTCATCTTCAGGGTCCAAAAACCAACATGCTTCAGCCTTGTCATACCCCAATTCTCTATAATAACCTGTTACCGCAAACACGTCAAGATAGTCTTCATTGATTGCAACCCATTCATCATACAAGTCAGATGTGTAGATAAAACTTTCACCAGGATTTGTCTCAAACTTTCTACCATGGTGAAAAACAAGTTTCAATTGATCAGGCATTTGAAGGTTACAGCACAATGCACCAAGCAAACAGCATTAATCATTTTGTCGCAAAGCAACCATGTTGCAAAAAACAAGAAATCAACACTATATTTGTAATAAGAACGCATATATTTACTTCCTATTGACTATAACTTAAACTAGATTATGATTTATGTGGTTACAAGGTTCATATCAGAAACCCTAAACCCTAATATTTGTGCCATTAACAACTACAATATTCTACACCACTCACTTATGTATACAACAATTCATTCACACATAACTATCAAGAACCCTCAATAGAATACAAAAAATAGAAGAGAAGGACCAACATGAACTCTTACCTCTCACCGTCAGCAGTGTGTGAAGGTGATGCTTCGTCGATAAGTCCTTCACTGACCAGAGAGAATAGATTCTAAGGATGATCGCCGACGAAAAAGTGTGAGTGGGAAGTATGTGAGAATGAACGGACAGAGAAAAAGAGAAAGCTTTTTCGAGGTTTTGGTGGGAAACGTTGAAGTGGAGGGGGGACCAGCAAGAATTGTTTATTCAAAGGGGAGAAGATGTTGAACGATGTCATTTCACACACTTAGGGCATTCTTTCTCTCAACGACATCATTTAATGGAATGTCCACATGGCAGTTCACGCTCCACATCATCAACGTTTAGACGGCACTTCTGCGAGGGACTAACGGAGATGTACGTTTTTAAATTTCAGGGATTTAGTTGATTTTTTTTAAAATTAAAGACTAAATTGAATACAATTGAAATTCATGGACTATTTTAGGCATTTACTCTATGCATTTCAGTTCTTTGAACATCTAGAATATTTAAAAACAGCACAAAAAATAAATTAAAAAAAAAAAGAAAATCTACACATTAAGGTTGTGTATTATGCTTGACTACTGAGTTTGAGTTTTGATTTGATATAAATAGTTGTTAGTGGGATGTGTATTTGGAGGATGGTTATTAGGATTAGGAATTCATGGGAGATTTGCCTATAAAATTAAGCAAAGTTCCATAGTCAGTAGGACAACAGTAGAAGAACACACCTTTCCCGTCTTGTGATTTCCATTATCCATAGAAAATTTAGACTGAGGTGTCAAACATCATATTTGCAAAAAGAATTACTAAATATTTTTTGCAAAAGGAGAAAAAATATATATATTATTTTTAAATGTAGATATTACTTTCCAGACTTTTTGTTTTTTGTGTTGTAGTAGTAATGGTGTTTTTCAATAATATAGAAATTTGGTAGATTTTTATTTTGTACGGATACCATAAATTTGATTTTTAGATTTGTGGTTTTCTTTTTTGTTTTAATTTATAAAACCAACCTACCAATTTGTTTTACAGTTAAAAAAAAATTCAATCCACACAATACCAAAAATCAGTTCTATAGTTTTTTTTTTTAATTTACAAAATAGATCTATCAATTTTCTCCTGATCACCTAAATCGGACTCTAGGTTTTCTTACTTTCACAATTCCGAATTTTTAATTTGTGAATTATAATTTAAAAAAGAATAATTTTTTTTATATTTATAAAAAATATGCCAACAATCCATAACAATAGATAACACGTAATAAAAATTTATTACCAAAAAAATTAGCCTACTTTCGAACATAGGAGGGAGTAACAAATCCGTCCCTAACAAACATTATCATATCATATTCTAATGGAGTTGAGAGATTACATAAAACATGCATCTTTTGAAGCAAGTGTATTTGGGTATTATATATCAAAGCATTTTTGTGAACGTCAGAAACTAATCGTGAATATATATATTCGTCTTTTACATATTTTTCTAACAGTATAATTAATTATTAAAATAATCAAAATTTAAAATTTGAATAATCATTTTGTTTTCAATAAATTATTCAAATATTTTTACAATAAAATAATTAAATTTTATATGAATATCAAAAATTAATTATTAATTAGTCATCATAGTATTTCTATGAGATTCATATTTTGATTATTATACTATTTATGAAGTTTGATTATAATTATGGATGATATTATTTTCAATTCTAATATGCATAATTGATTTCTAGTGATCATATAACATGATTGATTTTTTTCATTTTCTTTACCTTTTGTTTCATGCTGCGGTTACTCCATATTTTATACAAATGGTTGATTAATTATAAATTGTTGGAGTCATATACTATGGTATAAAGGAAAAATTAAATTATTCTTATATTGTTGGGTATATTAGTATGAGAAGATGATAAAATCTTATATTTGTATAGTGATTTTAATGCACAATTAGATCGCTTTTTTTAGAAAGATATTTGTTCCCACACTTAGTTGTTATAGGGTTGATGACAATACTCTCCCAGAATACAATGAAACCTAAAAATTTCTTAATTAGCAATAGTAAGAAATTTTCAACTCTCTTGAACAAAGAAAATCTCTTAATAGTTGATTAAAATATACACTTAGTACTTCTAAATAGTGGATAAGGACTTGTTTATACATATTGCACGTAGCAATTATGATTAGTTATGTATACAAATGGTTGTATCTTTTTTATTAGCAATAGATACAATATTTTGAACATACACAATTCTTAAAGAGTTGTCTCCCTTTAGCCAATAGACACAATATTTTGAACATACACAATCCTTAAAAGATTGTGTCCCTTCAACCAAATGGTACTAAACGGTTACTAACCATTTATTAATATTAATAATATTAATAATAATATCAATAATATTAATAATATTAATTAATCAAATTTGTAAATACCCCACTATTTACAAAATTTAAATGTCATACAAGTATATGCATAAAGAATGTGTCACTAAGATTAAACATTCTTTTAGTGTAAATTTTAAAGTTCTAACAAAGTAATAGGTGTCTAATCGATTAAACCTATACTCCATATGCTAGTACCAAAAATCACACACATTACTTATACCCTCCAAGTTCAAGAGTTTACAATTTTAAGCACTTATATGGCTTGTGCTCGTCCTGGTTTCATGAATATTTACGAGAATAAAACCTCTAAAATTCTCGATTAGAGCGACACCACTCTTATATTCTTATAGGTGGAATCTTTTGATAGATAATATTATCATTTCATTAAGAGTTTAAACTCACCCTCCTAATTTATTGTAAATAGCACTAAATCCTATACTTTAGTGCTTCAATTGCTAAATAACTTATTATTACCCATTAAACCTTGAAACTAGTGGTCTACTAGAATAAGGTTGGGTTCCCATCATTTAGCAATAATAGGTTTTAATCTCATTTTAACAGTAGTCTCTTTGATTTTATCCCTTGACAAATCTTTAGTCAAAGGGTCTGCTAAATTCCCTTGAGATCTTACATAAGTGATGGTAATTACACCATCATCTATTAGTTGCTTCACAAACTCATGTCTCAAACTTATATGTCTATACTTTCCATTATAAACCTTATTTAATGCTCGAGACATGGTTGATTCACTATCACAGAAGATTGAAATGGCTGTCGTCTGCTGTGACCACAGCTTTATATCATATAACAAATTTTTTAACCATTCCGCTTCTTTACCTGCGGCTGATAAAGCTACAAATTCAGCCTCCATAGTAGAATGTGTAATACATGTTTGTTTTTTTGAGGTCCAACTTATTGCTCCACCACCTATGATGAAAATCCATCCTGAAGTGGATTTGTTGTCACTAAGATATGTAATCTAACTTGCGTCGGAATGACCTTCTAAAACTGCGGGATAATCACTATAATGTAATCCCAAGTTTATGGTTTTCTTGAGATAACCAAGAACTCTTGTTATAGCTTTCCAATGTTGATTGCTAGACTTTCCTGTAAACCTTGATAATTTGCACACAGCAAATGCTATATCAGGTCTAGTACAATGCATTGCATACATTAATCTTCCTATAGCACTAGCATGTTCTAATTGTGCTATAGGTCTTCCCATGTTTCCTTCTAATTTAAGATTAGGATCATACGGCGTATTGGATTCTTTAATTGTGAGATGATCAAACTTTTCCAATACCTTTTTGATATAATGAGATTGACTTAAAGTAAAGCCAACTTCATTCTTATGCACCTTTATGCCTAATATTGTATCAACTTCATTCAAATCCTTCATCTTGAATTTAGAAGTTAGATACTCCTTCGTTATACGAATTCCTTCTAATTTGTTCCGATTATTAACATATCATCAACATATAAACAAATGATTACTCCATAATCTTTAGTAAATTTTGAGTAAATACATTTATCCGCACTATTATGTGAGAAGCCATTTGATAACACCACTAAATCAAACTTCTCATGCCATTGTTTAGGCGCTTGTTTTAGCCCATACAAAGGCTTAATTAATTTGCAAACTTTCTTTCCATTTTCGGGTAACACATAGCCTTCCGGTTGCTCCATATAAATTTCTTCATTAAGATCTCCATTTAGAAAAGCCATTTTAACATCCATTTGATGTATATGAAACTTATGTATGGATGCTAATGCTATAAGAGACCTAATAGAAGTCATTCTTGCCACAGGTGCGTAGGTATCAAAATAGTCTAGGCCTTCTTGTTGTCTAAACCCCTTGGCCACTAACTTTGCTTAAAGGTTTGTAATGAACCATCAGTGTTATACTTTCTTCTAAATACCCACTTACATCCTATAGGCTTTGATCCTGGAGGCAAATCAACCAAGACCCAAGTATTGTTAGATAATATTGAGTCTATTTCATCATTTATTGCTTCTTTCCAAAAAGCAGAATTCTTTGAAACCATAGCCTCTTTGAATGTTTGAGGATCACCTTCTATGTTCATAATAATAGGAATCTTGTTTGTTACAGAATTTCTAGTTTCTTCTACCAAAAAAGGTGATAGCCTGAGAAGAAATAAAATCTGGACCCAAGTCCTTTTCTTTTCTTACTCTCAAGCTCTTCCTTGGTTCAATCAACTCTTGGTCGCTTAGACGTTTATTATTTTGATTATTTATTTCTTGTGAAATATTAGTATCATTAGAAGTTGAATCATTGATAAATTTATTTTCAATAAATTCTACTTCTCTTGATTCAACAACTACATTAGACACTAAGTCTAATATTCTATATGCTTTAAAATTTTGAGCATATCCTATAAAAGTCCCTTTTATGCCTCTTGGCCCAAATTTGGTTCTCTTTTGATCAGGAACTCGATAAAAGGCTAAACACCCCCCCTTTAAGATAATTTAAATTAGGTTTCCTTTCTTTCCAAATTTCATAAGGAGAAACCTTTCTATGTCTTGATGGTATCCTATTATGGATATGACATGATGTCAATAGTGCTTCATCCCACAAATTGTAAGGCAATTTTGTATTTAGTAACATTGAATTAACCATATCTACTAAGGTACGATTTTTTCTTTCCGCCAAACCATTTATTGCGGAGTATATGGAGCGGAAGATTCATGCACAATACCATGTAATTCACAAAAGTGATCGAATTTATTAAAAAAATATTCTCCACCTCGATCACTACGAAGAACTTTTATTTTCTTATTATGCATATTTTTTACTTCTATTTTATATTTCTTAAATATTTCAAAAACTTCATCTTTATTTCTAAGCAAATACACCTAAGTAAATCTAGAACAATCATCAATAAAAGTTATAAAATATCTTTTTCTTCCTCTAGTAATATTTCCATTTAGTTCACAAATATCACTATAAATCAACTCCAATAAATGTGTATTTCTTTCAGCTTTAGGAAAAGGTTTCTTAGTAATTTTGGGTTGTATGCAAATATCACATTTTTTATTAAAATCCTTGTTACTAAGATCAATATAGGTATTCTTTTGCATATATTCAATTGATTTGTAATTTAAGTGTGCTAATCTACTATGCCATAAATCACAAGAATCAACAACATACAATGAAACATTCACTTTATTGATACTAAGTTTAAACATGCCTTCAGTACAATATCCTTTTTCCTACGAATACTTCATTCTTAAGCAAGATCACTTTATCGGATTCCATTACAACTTTGAATCCTTTCTTACACAAGAGACTAACAGAAACTAAATTTTTTCTCAAATCTAGAACATGAAGTACATTTATTAAACTTAATTTCTTTCCAGATATAAAATTCAATTCCACAGTTCCTTGACCACAAACTTTGGCTGAGTTGTCATTGCCCATTAAGACCTCTCTATTGTTCACTTCTTCATATGTTTTTAATTGGTTGCGATCATTGCAAACGTGAACAGTAGCCCCTGAATCTAACCACCATTCAAGTGATTTTCCTTGTGTTGCTATGTTAACTTCTGTAACCATGCCAATATGCATGTTTTGTACTTTTTCTGCAACCATAGCAATTAGATCCTTCTCTTCCACTAAATTGGTCTTTGGTGCTTTCTTTTTCAGAAGTCTACATTCTTTGATATAATGTCTTTTCTTGTGACAATGATAACACTCTCTTTGTCTCTTCTTATCTTGCTTTAAATCTTTAGAGAACTTTCTTTTCTTCTTATCGGTGTTGTTTTCACCAATATGATTCACTTTAGAACTTTGAGAAAGATACACAGCATCACGTTTTCGAGTTTCTTCCTCTATATGTATATTCCTTAGTAATTTCTCAATTGTGAAGTCCTCACCGAGATGTAAAAGTTTCTTCCTATAACCATTCCAAGATGAAGGCAATTTTGAAATAATTGCTCCAACTTGTAATGATTCAGGGATCACCACTTGTAGATCACAAAGTCTCCTTACAAGAATTTGTAATTCATGAATTTGATCTATGACAGGCATAGTATCATTCATAATAAATTCAAAATATTTCATCATAATAAACTTATCTGTTCCTTGTCGTTCGGTATTGTACTTTTCTTCCAAAGATTTCTAAATCTCTAATGGTGATTGAATTAACATGTAGAGATCATAGAGTCGGTCGGATAAAGTATTGAGAATATGACCTCGACATGCAAAAGTATCTTCATCATGTTTCTTCTTCAATTGAACAATCTTTTCCTTCTTTTCTGGTGTGGAATTTTGAGCGGCATCGGCAATTGGTGTAGTCTTTGGGTCAATCACATATGCAAGATTGAGAACTGAAAGAAGAAACATCATCTTGTCTTTCCAACGGTTGAAGTTCGTTCCATCAAAGCGATCTAATTTGATGCACTCTTGATTCATGACCTTGAACGTAGTGTTTTGATCTTGTGCCATCTTCAAGAAATATCTCTCTAAAATTGTTGGGTATATTAGTATGAGAAGATGACAAAATCTTATATTTGTGTAATGGTTTCAAGGCACGATTAGGTCGCCTTTTTTAGAGAGATATTTATCCACACACTTAGTTGCTGTTACGGCCTGGCCCAAGGTCCCCGCGGGTCGACCCGACCCGAGCTCCACCCGGTCCGGCCACGCATCCTGTAACCGACCCGGACACGCGTTCTGTACGGCTCGCACACAGCTATGGGACAGCATCCTTTAGAATATGGGCCTGTCCCCATGGGGGGCCCACCACTGACATGTATATAAGGGGAAGACTAGCTCTCCCCCCGAGGTACGTCACACATTACACTACCTCTTCCGCCTGCACATTACTGACAAGAGCGTCGGAGTGTCTTTGCAGGTGACACCCCCCTCACCACGAGGAGCACGGGACTTCGGGACCTCGCATCCTTCGATCGGCAGTCCACGACCTGACGAATCCCTACCAACATCTCGGATCTCAATCCGAATCGTCCGGTAACCAACCTACCGAACAGTTGCTATAGGGTTGATGACAATACTCTCCCAGGATTCAATGAAAACCTAAGAATTTCTTAATTAGCAATAGTAAAAAATTCTCAACTCTCTTAAACAAAGAAAATTTCTTAATAGTTGATTAAAATATACACTTAGTACTTCTCTTACTGAAATAGTGGACAATGACTTATTTATACATATTGCACGTAGCAATTATGATTAGTTACGTATACAAATGGTTGTGTCTTTTCTATTGCCAATAGATATAATGTTTTGAACATATACAATTCTTAAAGAGTTGTGTCCCTTTAGCCAATAAACACAATGTTTTGAATATACATAATCCTTAAAAAGTTGTGTCCTTTCAACCAAATGGTACTAAACAATTACTAACCATTTATTAATATTAATAATATTAATTAAT
Organism: Arachis ipaensis; assembly: GCF_059453495.1. NCBI lineage: Eukaryota > Viridiplantae > Streptophyta > Magnoliopsida > Fabales > Fabaceae > Arachis > Arachis ipaensis. The sequence goes on along the minus strand of NC_142443.1, from coordinate 131,608,227 downwards.
CAAATTTGTAAATACCTTGATAAATTATTAAAAGCATTTGATTTCCTACTTTCGCATTTTACAAAATAAACATTATAGAGGTTCTCAAAACTTTAATTATTCTTTCAAGCTATCCTGTCTAAGCCCCGAATAAAATTGGCTGGGATAAAATTGTATTAAATATATGCAATAAAATTGAAAATGCGTGAACAGAAATATCCTATGTTAACAGAAAAAATAATGGGCAAACAAAATTTTTTATGTAAAAAGTGAAATTTTGATATTAGCAAGTAAATTATGTCATACTTTTATGTTAACGGAGCAGGTTTTTTTATCACTTTTAGGCATTTTTAACACATTTAAAAATTATTTTAGAATATTTTTATTGATAACAAAAATCAAAAATATTTTTGTAAACATTATAATAATTTGAATGCATTTTTAGCTGTTTATTCTCTGATTTAAAAGTAAATGTGTTAAGCCACTTGGAGAATGCAGAGCGGGTAAGCTTACATGGCCATCCAAGTTATAGCAGCAAGAACAATTTCTTATGTTGTTAACTAAAAAATCAATACTATAAAGAAATGAGTTTTATTTTGGCGCCGCAAATGTGAGTGGTGACTTAGAAACCATAAGTATTAAGAAACAAAGCTGAAAGCTACTTTGTCTCTAAACATTTCTATGGCTTCAATCAAACGCAGTCAAGATTATGCAGAGAAAGTCAATGCCTTGTGAATTGATAAAAAATAAAGCATCCCTACTTGTACACTAAAATTAGTCGTAAAAATTAATTATTATTATAAAACATATGTTAAATATAAATAGATATTAAAAATAAAATAAATTATATATATTTATTTTTAGTAATTGATTTCGTAATAGTATTTTTGATATATATATATATATATATATATATATATATATATATATATATATATATATATATATATTGTATATTTTGCGCATATAAATTAAAAATTTGAGACAGGGACACCTAAATTGTATCCGTCACAATTATGTATTGTAACTAACATGATCATTATGAGTCATACCTAAATAAATAATAATACTATAATACTTCTCTTTTGTGCGTTCATACTTCCCGAGATGCCAACTCTTTAACATACCTAACCTAATTATCTTAATTATCTATGACCATACAATAATAACCAGGGGTAGAACTTTTGTGGTATAATTTAACCTTAATCAAACAGTCTTGGGTTAATTAATACACCTGCCAAACTATGAGAGGTCTTCACCGGTTTATGCCTGCGATTTTGTCCCCCGAGCCAATTCAATATTATTTTCTCCTGCTACACTTTCTAGGTTAGGAAATGTATAGTATGATCCTTATAATATGATCTTTGTTCTTGTAAAAATTGACCGGTGTATAACTCGTCCGTCGATAAATATTTGTAAATTTTATATTAGAATAAGGTATAAATCAGCAATGAGAGAATAAGAAGATAGGTATCTACAAAAGGTATTCCGACACTCAAGTCAGTAAGTGAGTAATAAACTTTGCAAAATATAATGTGTCAAATAAACATTTTACCTCTCTTTTATATTTTAGAATAAAGCATCGGCAATTATACTCTCAATAATTTGCATTAATAGAGAGTAATAATATATCAGTGCGTTACAATATTTCTTTTAGTGCCCATTATTGATAACTGATCTATAATGTATACTGACGAGTTATAGCATTAAAGACGAGTTATAACGGTCATATCACATAATTGATTTATAACGTATACTGTCGAGTTATAGCATTAAGGACGAGTTATGGCGGCCATATCACAACCCCAAGCTTAGCCTGACTATATTTTGATAAAGCAGGTTGAGCTTTTTTAGTTATAACTCGGCGGTCTGAGTTATAGGTATATATGGAGTCCCCAGATCAACTTACTTTATTAAAATAAAGAATAAAATAATTTAAATTTCAGACGTGATTTAAAGTTAACGTGTATTGAAAAGTGTAGTAGTCTTGTTATTGATTGTGCCTTTGGTTTTTTCAATGTAATTTTGAACAGTTGATTTAATAGATGCAATGATTAGGGTTTTTATGGAACTAAATAGTTTCTTAAATATGGCATTTAGTTTATGTTTGAAATCCTAAAAGGATTCATAAAGGCAACATTGATTTTCTATTGAAGCGTTTTGGAGTCTTAAAGACATGAGTAAAAGAGGTTAGTTTGTATTACTGCCACGGTTTCTTCTCCTTCTTTTCGTTGTTTTTCTAAAAGAATTGTAGGTAAGGAAAAATATAAAGTTGAGGATCACAACTCTTATAACTGGGTAAGTGGGAATGTGAGAATTTGGGGTTCACTGTTTGTTGATGAGGGTAGTATTGGTGAGATTGATTTGGTTTGGACTTGTTTGAATTTGACTTGGTAGATATCTGAGTAATTGATAGATTGATATTTGATTTAGGCAATAGTTGCCGTTGGTATATTGGTCCCTTATGTTTGTTAGGGATGTGATAGTAGAGTGAAAATATCTCATCTTTGTTTGATAACTGAGTTAGACAATGGTTTGTTTTAGATTGCCATTTATTGGTCCCGTTGCTGAGACAGGTTTGATAGAAGTGAATTGGTTGGACAAGAATATCGCGTTAGTTCATCTTTGTTTGGTGATTTGATTGATAATTAAGTTTGATTGCGCATGTGTAAACGATGCGACTTTGAATTGAACAATTATCGCGAATGGATAAGTGTTTGTCCTCGTTTGATATTTGATTGAATTTGTTGACTGTTGATAGTCATAGTTCGGAAGATAGTTGATATAGATCTGATGATAGTTGATACAGATTTGACAATGATTGATATAAATCTAATAATGATTGACATAGATACGAATAGATCCGGTAATAATTGATATAGATCAGAAAATAGAGATAGTAGATATAGATTGAAAAACAGAGATAATAGATATAGATAAAAAAATAGAGATAACAGATATAGATAAAAAAAATAGAGATACCAGATATAGATCAAAGAACAGAGATAACAGATATAGATCAGAAAATAGAGATAACAAATACAAATAAGAAAATAGAGATAACAGATATAGATCAGAAAACAGAAATAAAAGATATAGAATGAAAAACAGAGTTAATAGAAATAGATTGAAAAACACAAATAAAAGATATAGATAAAAAAACAGAGATAGTAGATATAGATCGAAAAATAGAGATAACAGATATAAAACGAAAAATAGAGATAACAGAAATAGATCAAAAAATAGAGATAACAGAAATAATAGATATAGATCGAAAAATAGACATAATAGATATATAGAAAAATAGAGATAATACATATAGATTGAAAAATAGAGATAATAGATATAGATAAGAAAACAGAGATGATATATATGAATCAGAAAATAGAGATAACAGATGTAGATAAAAAATAGAGATAATAGATATAGATCAGAAAACAAAGACAATATATATAGATCGAAAAAGCAGAGATAATAGACATAGATTGAAAAATAGAGATAACAGATATAGAACGAAAAACAGAGATAACAGATATTAATCGAAACACAGAGATAATAAATATAGATCAGAAAAATAAATATAGATTTGAAAATAAAGATAACGATATAGATAAGAAAATAGAAAGAATAGATATAGATCGGAAAATAGAGATAATAGACATAGATTGAAAAATAGAGATAATAAATATATATCAGAAAATAGAGATAATAGATATAGATAAAAAAAGAGATAACAGATATAGATAAAAAAATAGATATAATAAATATAGATTAGAAAACAGAAATAACATATATAGATCAGAAAATAGAGATAACAGATATAGATCAGAAAATAGAGATAATAAATATAGATAGAAAAATAGAGATAATAGATATAGATTGAAAAACAGAAATAACAAATATAGATAAAAAAATAGAGATAATAGATATAGATCGGAAAATAGAGATAACCGATATCGATCGAAAAATAGAAATAAAAGATATAGATTGGAAAATAGGGATAACAGATATAAATCAAAAAACAGAGATAACAGATATAGATAAAAAAATAGAGATAATAGATATAGATCGAAAAATAGAGATAATAGCAATAGATTGAAAATCAGGGATAACAGATATAGATCGAAAAATATAGATAACAGATATAGATAAAAAAACAGAGATATACATCGAAAAATAGAGATAACAAATATAAATATGAAAACAGAGATAACAGATATAGTCTAGAAAACAGAGATGACAGATATATATCCAAAAACAGAGATAGTAGATATAGATTGAAATATAGAGATAATAGATATAGATCATAAAATATATAATAGATATAGATCAGAAAACAGAAATAATAGATATAGATCAGAAAACATAGAAAATAGATATAGCTCGAAAAACATAGAAAATAAATATAAATCGGGAAAATAGAGATAATAGATATAGATCGAAAAACAGAGATCATAAATATAGAATAAAAAATAGAGACAATAAATATATATCAGAAAACAAAGATAACAGATATAAATCGAAAAATAAAGATAACAGGTAGTTAAAAAGAACTTTTGAATCGATCCGAATTTTTTAAACCCGTCGATTCACCAGTTTTAACAAAAATTGACTGGTCTAAATCGATTCTTATTAGTTTTATTTCTTATTCGATTCAATGTCTAATTTAGACAGGTCTTATTCAGCAATTTGTCAATCTTACCATCTAAATTAGTTTGATTTTTATATCTATGCTTTTTATGGGGTTTTTTTTTTTTTTTGGGTTAAATGACATCAAATGAAATTTGAACCCAAAATTTCTAAACAAAAAAAAAGACATATACCATGTGAATTACAGTTCGTTAGCCCTTTTTATTTCATTTAATTCTATAAATAACTAATCTTAAAATAAGGCAATCAATGATAACATATTTTTTGTGAGTTAATAGTGAAAATCGTCACTGAAAGATATTTCGATCTCCATTTTAGTTTTTGAAAGACAAAATTAATCAAAATTGTCCCCGAAAGATACACGACTTGGTCACGTTAAGTGCCATGTGGCATGATGACGTATTAATGTCACGTGTCACAAGATAATTGGTTGACGTGTTAGATCAGTGACACATGGCGTGGTGTCAGATCAGTGACATGCTTGACATGTAAAAAAGTTATTTATAATCAAATTAGTCCTTGAAAGTTCATACGTAAGTCATTTTCATCCCTAAAATTTTAAAAATTAATCAAATTAGTTCTTACATAATTTTTTTATTTTTTCTTGATAATATTAAATTTGAAATATTTTTTGATACTACTAATTTTAATAGAAATGTAATTGACAAACAAAAAATTAGTAATTGTATCTTTTCTTCTTAAAATTTTTTTCAATAAAATTATCTCTCCTTTAATTCTTCTCAAAATCTCTTTTATTCTTTTCTATTCTAAAACCTTTTCCTTTACATTATTACATTATTACATTTTGATACATTATTACATTTTTAAAACCTTCTCAAAATTTAATTTTGAGTATATATATATATATATATATATATATATATATATATTCCAGCAAAATGTAATAATGTAAGAAAAATGTTTTAGAATAGAAAAGAATAAGAGAGATTTTGAGAAGAATTAAAGGAAAGAGATAATTTTATTGAAAAATTTTTAAGAAGAAAAGATACAATTACTAATTTTTTGTTTGTCAATTACATTTCTATTAAAATTAGTAGTATCAAAAAATATTTCAAATTTAATATTATCAAGAAAAAATAAAAAAAATTATATAAGGACTAATTTGATTAATTTTTTAAATTTTAGGGATGAAAATGACTTACGTCTGAACTTTCAAGGACTATTTTGATTATAAATAACTTTTTTACATGTCAAGTGACACGTGGTGTGCCACGTATCACTGATCTGACACGTCAATCAATCATCTTGTGACACATGGCATTAACCCACCACGTCATCATGTCACGTGACACTTAACGTGACATGTCATCATCCAACTGATAGAAGGACTAACGTGACCAAATCGTGTATTTTTTGGAGACGATTTCGATTAATTTTATCTTTTAATGACCAAAATAAAAAACGAGATATATTTCAGGACGATTTTTACTATTATTTCTATTTTTCGAGGTAGAGTCCATGTATACTCTGCCCAAAATATTTTACTTCGACACAAATGTCAAAATGATATTTGTAAAATAACAATAAAACTGGAAATTTGGGATTCTTCAAAAAATTCAAGGCGTCAAAGTGCACCCGAAAAAGTATACAAATAATAAAAATTAGTCATTCATATTTAACAGATGCACATATCGTTTTTTCCCCTCTTTTTTCAAATATTCATCTACATTCTTCAATGTTCAAATGATACATCCGACAAAAGATCATCCATGATAGCGCAAACAGCACAACACTCTACATAAGCTATAGCAACTTCAACACTCGCCATCTGTCATCTTGTGTGTATATATATATATATATATATAAAATTTAAATTCTTTAAAATAAAAAATTGATAAAATAAAAAAAATTTAATTACTATTAAATTTATAATTTTTATAAAATATATATTTTAATATCTTAATTTAAAAATAATTAATTTTTTATTTGATCATTTTATTAATTTTTTTAGAGTAAAATATCATTTTTGTCCCAAACGTTTGGAGTAAATTCTATTTGTGTCCCTAACGTTTAAATCGTCCTATTTGTATCCCTAATATTTGTAAAAGTGATTCAATGTTATCCTGCCGTCAATTACACATCATGAGCGCTTTACTTTGAATTTTAAAAATCTCTTCTTGAAGTTAGAATACAAATGTTTGGAATAGAATCAATGATCTATTCCGAAAAATAGCTCATCAAATGTTGAAACTAATTCCTACAACATTTACACAGTTCACTTTTCTAGGGACATAATTGAATCTAAACACAAATAGTGAGTATAATATTAAAATCGAACACATCCAAGTGAGACCTAATTGAGAATGAATACATCCAAGTGAGAATAATTGAAAAATATAATCTGATTTGTTAGTATAATTGATAGTAGGATAACATTGAATCACTCTTATAAACGTTAAGAATACAAATAGGATGATTTAAACGTTAAGGATACAAATAGGACTTACCCCAAACGTTGAGGACAAAAACGATACTTTACTCATTTTTTTATTTTATTAATTTTTTAATTTAAATTTTAATTTATAAAAATTTTATATACACATAAAAATTTAATATTTTTATTATATATTTATATATAAATATATATATATATATATTAATTTATTTTTAATGTATATTTTTATATTTTAATATTATTTTATATGCGACGAATTCATGATCTACACGCGCCTCGTGGCTTCTGCCCGTGTCTCCCTCTGTCTAAGACCTGAGACGACGTTTCACTCCTTTTGCGGGTTAAACGACAAAAGAGCCAACAAAATTCCGCAAAACGACAATACGCCAACGCTAGTGTGGCATGGCCGTACGGACAGTAGGGATGACACGCCACACGTGGCATAAGATTTAAAGTAGGGCGCACTTGCGTCCTTTGTTTATTCTTGCGACACGTTATGGATGGTACTATGGTAGATACTATAATATTGGGAGTAAATACATGGATAGATAGCTCTCTTTAATTAGGCACCACTATTTGTTCTATAGTTTCAAGTAAAAAGATTATCTAGTTCAAATTTGGAAAAATTCTCTTTGATTATATAATGTGTAAATTCGTACCATTATTGATTTATGAAGTATGCCTCGGTAAAGATTCTATAAATGAGGGAACAACCAAAGTTGACCTAGATATATTCATCAAGATAAACTTGCTGACATTAGAAATAATCTCCTAAAAAAAACAAGAATTACAATCCTTCAAAAATGATAAAAAAATAATTGACAATTTTACGAACTATGATTGATTTATAAATTTTAATAATTGTTTTAGAATTAATTAAGAATAACGGGCACAATATCATACTAATACAAAAAAAGGAACACAAAAAATACTAATACCAAAAAGAGATCATGATTACTTGATTAGTAAAGGTTTCTAAGTTTTATAATCTTTAAGGTGTTTATTGATCAAATATTGTGATAGGTATATAGATAGATAAGGAAATCATATATTTTTTTTTTCTTTATTTGCATACGATATCTCTCAATACCACAAACTAAAGATTAATCTATCATGGATTAAAATTTTATTTAAAAATTTATAGTCAATGAATTGCTATATATATAAAATATAATTCAAATTTTTAATACTTAAATAGACTAATGAACGGATCACTAAATTAATTCAAGTTCGCTGAAATCATATAACTTTAATCTAGCAAAGAACGGCACCTTTTTTTTAAAAAAAAAAAAAAAAATCTTTTCTTTCTTTCTTGTTTTTGCCCTCGAAACTATATCTACTTGTGGCCTGGTGGGACTACCTTCGGCGTCAGTGGATTAACATAGCAATAGCATAATTGAATTTAAAGGAGCTACTACTGATCAAATTAAATACATGGAATTGTAACCAAAAATAAATAAATAAATAAATAAATACATGGAAATATCAACCGGGACCAAAAAGAATTATGGAATTGAATGTTCTGGTTTCATGCTCCATGGTATTCTGCTTCTATCATAACAAAGCATGGAATTTATTCTTCACACTTATCATGAATATGTCCCCATACGTAATCTCTAAGCATATGGACATGTCTAATTTATATGTCCAACAATTATAAAGAAAATGATATTGTCACTTTTTTATTGAGTGATTTTTCTTTTTTTTTTTTTTTTTTTTTTTCTATTTTCGTTATTTTATTTTCTATAGTGATAGAAGAAGCTTTTCATTGTGAGGATAATTTCATAAGAATATAGATAAGTGATATTATTAATTAAAGAATAATAATATACACTTTCAAATTATAAAAATCTTTGATATAGATGAACTCTTAGATAGCGTTTATTTTGAGGTATTGAGACGGAAATTGAGAGACTAGAACTCAATATTATATTTGTTGTTAAAATTTCAGTACTTTCAAAAAGTAGAGACATAAAAAACTGAAATTTTTAGAAATGGAGACTGAAATTTTAATAACATTTTACATCTAAAATACTCCTATTTCAATTAATTAATTCCAACTTTATCTTTTGTGCAAATTAAATTAGAGTTTCATTCTTATTTTGGTCTCTATCTCCCACTTTATACCAAATACAATACTAATACTTATTTCAATCTCTGTTTCTCAGTTTCGGTCTCTAAATTTCTATCTCTCTTCCAAACACTACCTTATGGCTTAAGCAAAACTGCTGGATTGTTACTTTCAAAATTTCAATTTTATTATTTTACAAAACATGTTTCTTTTGTAAAGTTGTCTTTATTTTCTAGGTTTTGGGTGTATTTTCCTTGTTATTGATCTTAGCTTCTTACAGTTACTTGGTCTTCAGTTAAAGAAGGTTCCTGCCATCAATTGCTGGATAGTTTTTTAGAGAGGTGAAAGACCAAAAAGAATACAGATTTAGTTGCATTTGAAAATTATTCGAGACAGAAATACAAAAACAATAGATACAGAAACTCATTTAGTTATAGAAACAGAAACAAACACACAAATGTTTTGTCCAAGAGACATAAATAAGAACGGTAAACTTCAGGAACAATAATGGGCAGCAAGAGTATGATCAATATATTAAATAATGTTCTGCTTGGACAGTTAGTATTTTTAGACAGAAGTTAAGTATATTTTTTGTCTCTAAGTTTACAATTTTTAAAAAAACCTCTAACGTTTAATTTCAATCAATATTATTCCTAACATGTTTAATTTGTGTCAAAGCTATCTCTAGATATTTTGATTTGTATCCCTAATATTTTAGATGTAATTAACGTGTAAAGATAATTTTGACACAAATAAAAAATATCAGAGATAATTAAATGAAATTAAACATTATGAATATTTTTTAAGAAAATTATAAAAGTCAGAGACAGAAAGCATATTTTATACTTAAGATAGAAATGAAAATTGAGCAATAGTATGGCAATGTTTCCACACTTCATGCACCGAAGTCTAAAGTTCGCGCAGCACTCACACCCATTCCCATTGTGGCAACATTACATTTTCCGCTGAGCATTTCGCGTTGCCGTCCTCGCTTTGCTTTGTTGCCAATCATAACATAATGCTACAACATTGAACGTGTGTGAATGCCACCAGAAATTACAGATAGAGCAGCAAAAGAAACAAGCATTTGATCATAAATGAACTATGATCTATCTAGTTGACTAATTTCCCATTTGCATTTCCATAGGGTTACCCAAGAAAACTGGGATTATAGAGTTAAAATGATGAAACAAAAACATGCAAATGTATACACAAACTTTTTCATTGCAGTAAATCTGACAATCCATCAGTTAGGAAGATTGAGATGAGAGTTTCAGGCATTCACTCTGGCACCTCCTAAGGCATATGTCATTCCAATTAGGTACCTGATGCTGGTTAACACAAACAGTGCGAGCGCAAGCGTCAGCGCACGCATCAAGGTCAGATACACCACAGACAGTGACACAAGTATCAGGAATGGGGTCCTTTGAGAACGAGCCAACCTTCTTCAACATCCTCTTCGATGTGCATACCCTTTCGCAGACAAAGATTTCATCGGAGCTCCTTTCTCTTCCCCTCGTGCTCTTCAGCCTCTGCTCCTCTGCATTCCTCTTCTTCACCCTAAAAGCTTGTCCTGCAACAACCAAAGGGATTGCAGCACCCAAAAGGGACCACCAAAATTCCCCCATCTCTAAATATACAATGTCAGCTACCTTGCTTCTAATTATAAAATTTCTAGTTCAACTCGTTCATCAGGATTATCCAACAAAATAACTAAACAACAAGTCAACAACAACAACAAAGCATCATCCCACTAGGTGGGATTGGTTACATGGAACAAACGACGTCATTGAGCCCTATTATATATCATGTCTAGAGTGATACTGTTTAAGCGTAGAGCGAATTAAATCAATTGAAAAAAAAAATCCCAAAATCAAAATCTTTAGAGCGAACTAAATTCCTCAAATTTATCAAACAAAGACAAGTACACCAAAGATTTATATAAAGCATATGTCACTGTTCCATCTATCCTAGTAGACTCATAATAATTTCTTTTATTACTAATAAAAAGAATGAATTATTACATTATCCTTGTCTAGAATACGTAAAAACATCGTAATTATAACAGTGAGAATGAAAGTTGAAAAAAATGAAAATGCCAAATCAAGTGAAGCATTTTAACAAACAGATAACGTGCATTCTGGGGAAGAGAACAAAGTAGTGCATATGCATTTGCATTCTCCACATAGATGCTTCAATTGTGCAGGAGTAAGTAATAACAATGCAAATATAATAATAAAAACAAGTTGCAAGAAAGGAATTAAAAGAAGAATAAGCAAACAGAAGTTGGAGAGAATATTATTATGTAAAACAGAACTAAACGCAAGAAATGGGGAATTTAAAAATAAAGAAAGAGAGGAAGTAGAATGAATGAGTGAGTGTGTAAGAGAAGAAAGGAAGAAAGGAAGGAAGGATTACCGGCGGTTGTGGGAGAGAGAGGAATTGAACCGTCGGCGAAGGCCAATCAGTAAAACGGTAAACAACTAAACACAGCTTTCTTTTCTTTTGGACTTCTGATTTTGGGGAAGGATGAAGAGTTTAGAGGTTTGACTTTTGAATAGTAATTTTTATTTAAATTTTTAATCCGAGTAAGACATATAAAACAGGTCTCTATCAAGTTTTGTTCGGATAAATTACTCTAACAAAAATTTGTAATAAATAAGTTTCAAGTTTTATAAAATATAAAATAAAATAAAAATTTTAATTTTGATGCGCCGTGGGTATAAAATAATTTTACACATGGATCTAATTATGTAATATCATATCAATAAAAATAATAACTTTTTATATTAACAGCGTAAATAGTCATAAAAAATGGATGTAATTCTATGACTGCGTAAAACGCTTTACATTATTAGTGCATTAAAATTAAATTCTAAAATTAATGTTTAATGAAATAAAAAATAAGAGAAAGTCTAGAGGCCAACATTTTTATTAAATATGGTCAGCACTTAACTATTAAAACAAAAATGAATAATTCTATACCATTAGATATTATCTCACATCATTAAAAATATTGATAATGGCTAACCGAGGACTACATATCACAAATTTTGCTAGCTCTAACACTCCTAAAAAAATAAATTAGTTTCACATCTAAACATTTATCTCAATTTTTTCAAGTATTGTTTTTTTTTTTCAAAAATAATTCTTTTGGAGATGCTCCTCCATTCAAACCAAACCAAGTCATGTGAGGTATAGACTATAGAGTTTAGTAATATCAATCATGTGTTATTACACAGATAAAATCATAAGTAATATGTTTGATTGGACAAATATACACTAAGATACATATAGAAAACAAAAAGTTAAATTACTTTTTTATTTTTATAATTTTATTAAAAATTAGGTTTTTATGCCAGTTTTAAATTTCTAATTGTATCATGCTATTTAAAAAATTTAACTTGACAGAATCTACTCAAACATATTTATTAGTGGTGTGAGATGAATATAAACATTTTTATAAAGTTTAGGATAAAGTATTGTTTTGGTTTAACGTTTGGAGTGAATTTTATTTTGGTTCCTAATATTTTAATCGTCATATTTTTATTATAAAACGTTTAAAATAATATCAATATTATTTTTTCAACAAATTTTTTATTAATAATTAACTAAATTGATGTACTATTAATAATATTTTTATTAAAATACTCAACCTATTCTCTCACTTTTATTTTTTTAATAAGTCCAAACTTTATTTTCTTACTCCTTTCTTTCTTTTCTTTTTATATTATTAATTCTCCAAAAAATGTTTGAGGAGAAAAAAGAAAAGAGTAGAAAAATAGGATTTGGATTTATTGAGAGAGTAAAAGTGAAAGAAGATGTTGAACAAATATAATTTTAACAAAAATATTATTAACAGCACATCAATTTTGTTAAATGTTGGTGAGCAATTTGATAGTGAGATAACATTATACTATTTTAAACGTTTTGGGATAAAAATAAAAAGATTAAAAACTAAAATAATATTCACTCTAAATTTTGGGACCAAAATAATACTTTATCTTAATGTTTATTATTAAAAAGATCTAAGTTCAAATTTAAAATTAGTATAAGAATTTAAAATCTAATTAAAAATTTAAAAATATAAAGATTAATAGAATAACTTAATTAAAAAAGTATAATAAGATAAAAACATACAAAATAATTATTGTGCCAAGATAAAAATAAACTATTTTGCAAGAATAAAATACATTAGAAAAATATTTTTTTGTTTTATTTAATATTGAAATTGGCAAAACAATTAACTCCAGTGAAAAAAAAAAAAGAAAGTAAAAAAGAAACATAGACAAAACAGATTTGTCCTTTAGTAAATTATCCAAATAAAGACAACAACAACAAAAAAAATATCCTAAAAGAAAAGGATTGTCGACTTATTTTTTTAGTAATGGAAGTTACTGTTTTGTTATCCTTAGTTATGAGAAAGTTGGGTGTTTTAATTCAATATGGTGGTGATTTTTTTTAATTGTAAAAACCAAATTAGAGACTCAGATTTGGGTGAATTAAAATTTTAAATGAAATTTGAGGATTAGATTTTTAGATTGATGAGTTTGAATTTGAGATTGCAGAAGGGTCCAATTTTTAAGTGGTTGATTTTTTTTATCATTAAACAAAATTGTGGGTCAAATTTATAAAATTTAAAAAATAGACTCTCCGATTTCTTCGAATATAACTTTGACAGCGGAATGAAAGTGTAAAACACACTAACTTTTAATAACTACGCAAAACACAACCATTTCTCTAATATAAAATTAAAAATATACTAATCCTACTAGTAAGCAGTTCACATTAATCAAAATAAGAGCAGTAATTTAAATTGGTTTTAATAATATTTGTTTTCAATAAAATTAAAACTAATAAAAAAATTCAGACAAAATAGTTACTAATATTTTAGAATATAAGATAAATTAATCTCTAATAAAATTTTAAAAGTATATTAATCATATAATTTTTTTAATTTTTAAATAATTTAATCTCTCAACCATGTTATTTTTTCAAAATACTAAGAACAAATTGCCAAGAAAAAATATTAAATGATAATTTATTTTCTAATATTCTCAAAAGTCAATGACTCACACATACACACACAACACAATTACACAAATATACCCAAACATGCTTCATTTATAATTTCTTATATTCTACATTGAATAAGGTGACACAAGGATGAAGCTTGATCCACTTTTCAGCAAAGTTTTTATAGAAAAAAAGGGGTTTCAAAGTGAGTGGCCATATCAATTCTTCTTGCATTGCACTCAAGTAAAAGTAATTAGATCATTCTGGTTTCATTCTTTTCTTTCTTCCAAATTGGAGACATCAGAGATCAGACATTGACATAGACCTTTGCGTGAAGTAGAAATAAAATATACTTCTTATTACATTTAGTTATTTAATTAATTAAAATTCATTAGAAAAAAATATTATTCATATAGGTTAATTCTCATTCTCATTCTCATCATTGCATCATGCTCCATTGTGAGTGAGAGAGAGAGAGAGAGAGAGAGAGAGAAAGAAAGGGTCTTCTTATCTCAATCTCAATGTAATTCAGTTCTGAAGAGTGAAAAGCATAGCTCCTACCATAGTAAGTTCTTTACCAAAACAACAAGAAGAAATTGTCTTCTATGCTTCAAACTCATGAGAACCTTAGCTTTGAATCGTATTTGACTAGAGAGTTCAAAAGCGCATTCTACTGTTCTGTGTTTTCTTGTTTTCCTTTTTTGTTTTAATCTTTGTCTATTGCTTCTGAGAAAATCGGAATTTTTCTGTTTAGTGGTTAATGTTTGATTGGGAAGAAAACATGTGAATATTAGTTTGATTTTTTGAGGTTTCTAGTGTAGTAACGGAAATTAAAAATGAAAATATAAAAAGGGTAATCTTTACTTTGTTCTATATAGAAATTTCAGGTTAGCAATAAATAAATCCGATTCCAGGTCAAGAACAAAGAGGGTAGGTTGATCACAATCAAGTTTCTTTGGGGTTTATCTGAGTAGAGGGTAGGTCTTCAAATTCGTTTCCTTTTCAACTTCATAGATGCAACATTCAATTCAGTTTAATGGAGTTAACAGACTGAGATTTATTTGTTTCTTTGTGTGTTTTGGGAATTTAAGTTTGTTTTTGTATATATATGATTTTAGAATGTTTAATTTGTTGTTGTATATTTGTTTTGGTTCCAGGGAATACTTGACTTAAGATGCCAGGAAAACCCGAATCAGACGAATGGCGGGCGAAGCGAAGCCAGCAGATTCAGTTTCAAGCTTCCATTTATGCTCAGCCCTGGTGGCGCGGCGGAGCCGGTGAGAATGCTCCAAAATCATCATCAGTAGATCAGCAGTTGAATGGTTCATCAGCCATGAATGGTGGCACAGTCACAACACAATCAGAGACTAATGAAGTTGTTGGTTTCAATAAACAGATGCAGTCTTTGATTTCTCAATCACTACCTGGAATTGATAACTCAGGTGTCTGTATTTTGGCATAATGCATAGATGTTCTGGTTTTGAGTAAGTATAACACTTTCCCAAATCGTATCGGTCCTGGATTTGGCTTCTCTAAAGTGAGTTTATTGGTAAAGTGGGAAATCCAAGAGGATAACTAACATTTCATCATTTGGTGAGTCCTATACATGATGAAAGCTATTGATTTACCATTGGTTATTCATTAACAGTTAACAGTTAACAGTTAACCCTTTACTTTATCACTTTATGAACATCAACATGCTTACTTTAGAGGAGCCATATTCGTCCCTTTTCTGTCCCATTAATCCCTGCTCAGAGTGTGTGTCTGTGTGTGTGTGTTAAGATCAAATGACAACGATGTCAATTTAAGTATATGTTACACTGTTGAATAGCTTTTTGCTTGTGTAATTGTTTTAAAAAGTTCAACTGTTGGATTAGAAACTTATATCTTATAGATCTATATCTAGAAAATTTCATGTCAATTCATAATCATTTGCTATACTTTTTATATCCTTAAAAATCAACATAATATATATGTTCAGAATATAATAAACCAATAGTTCTTCAGTTGCATGCTTATTGATATGCGATTTCTTGAAATTTGGTATAAATGATCTTTATATATTGTGATTTAATGGTTAAATTGTTAAAATATACTTCCGATTAAGTTATTGCCTATCTTCCACGTGGCAAGAGGTGATTAGTGAGAGGGGAGAATTATTGTTTTGGTAGACTTGAGTTGAAATAACTTCAGGTCAGTTGCAATTTTGCTACTGCAGTTTCTCCAACCAATTGAAGTTCTCACATTTAATAGGACTCTTTGTCATCAATGAGTTCCATGACCTTCAAATTAGGGTTTAATTGTCATAAATATAAGTAACTTATCTACTATATGTAACCTTTTTGAAAGGGAGGAATTTGTATCTCAAATGATGGTTTTTGGTTAGTTAATTGTCTTTTTGTCTTGGTTTTGGTCAAAAGAAAAAAACGGTTATCATTTGATCTATGTAGCCGGTTCCACCTATTGGGATAAGAATTTTGATTCGTTAACTGTCTTTTATTTTCATTTTTTATAAAAAATAATAATAAATAAAGTGCAATTGAACCTAAATAGAATATAGGTAGGGAATTGCATGAGGTGCATAGTAGAATTACCAGGAACTGAATTGTGCTTTTGCATATACACTGGAATGTATGAATATGATATTTATAGAAATTTTGATTGTTGTTCTCAGGTGGAGATGTTACCAAAGAGCACCAGAACATCAAACATGCTTTTTCCTCAACCCCATTTACCATGGGAAAACACCTTGGTCCGAATTCCGAGACTGAAAGCATTGGTCATTCAATTGTAAGACCTTTGGAACTAATTTTTTCAGTCATATGCAACTATGGCATGATCCTTTGTTTACTGAGTTTATAGTGCATAAATCTATTCCATACTGTTAATCTTCTTTTTCTTTGTTTCTCCATTTTCTTATTTTTCGGTTTACAGAATCTGGAACCATGTGTTTGTATAGTATACACATATATTATGTTGGTTTAAAAGTAAAACAAACATAATAGGAGTTCTGAATATGATGCAGGTTTTAACTTCACAAGCTTATTTTGATGCACATTATGGTGGAGGCTTGACACCCTATGGGCAACAAACTATGGTATACTATCTAGGATTTTCCGTACAGTGTTTACGAAAATGGTTATCACTCGAACACTCCTCTCTCTCTCTCTCTCTCTCAGATATTCTTTGCATAAATAGCAGACCATAATTAGGCATAGTTACCAAAATTGCTACATAACAATAATTATGCAAACAAGAAGACATGTCTTATCACTTGTTCACTTAGAAGTAATGCATTTCAGCAATGCTAAAACTGTAACAATAAGCATTGAATGCCTTTTTGTTCTATTCCATTCTGTAAGCCGGATTCTTCACGTCCTTTAGGCGGTAATCGCTGCAAATGTGTTACCTTTCAGGATGGTTTTCCTTTTCTCTAATGGATTTCTGTTCTAAGTTATATTCAATATTCTTATTCAATCAATTTAGTGAAATGTTACTTTATTGATGATTTATTTCTAGTCCTAACAGCTGTTGCCATGATTCTAGATAAACCCTCAGCTGTATGGGATGAACCATGCTAGAATGCTTTTGCCACTTGAAATGGAAGAGGAGCCGGTTTATGTCAATGCAAAGCAGTATCATGGTATTCTGAGAAGAAGACAGTCACGTGCTAAGGCCGAGCTCGAAAAGAAAGTGATTAAAGTTAGAAAGGTACATTTGATATCCAAATTTTGAAGAAAGTACCATCTTGAAATGAATGATTCTATTGCTACGAGAATGGGGAGCTTGTAGATTTTAGAACACTTTAGGAGTTTTGAATATCAGAAGAACGTAAAAGTTCTGTTACTCTTGATATGAGAGTTGAGTTTATGTATTAGGAAAAGTCACCTGAACATCAGTTTATCTTTAAATATGCTTCTCCGTTCCACGACGATTAGTAAGTGGAATGATTCTGCATAAGCATATCTGGTATCAACTAGTCTATGATGATAACATTTGGATCATACTACTTCTGTTACTTGTTTCGGATAAAATCTGAATCCATACTTTTCTGGGTGGGCAACTTATCCATTTTAAGATTACCTTCACAAAGCATAAGTGTGACCTAAACAGTTTGGACTTTGGACACATAGGATTTGAAATTGCTGATATAGGAGGTCCTTTATGATTAGATGGAAATTTTCAATTTTTTTACTTCAAATTATATACTGAGAGTCTAGAAGAGGAACCTTGGAGCAATAGGTGAGTTGTCTCCGTGTGATCTCAAGGTCATGGGTTCAAGCCGTGGAAACAGCCACTGATATAATTATCGGGTTAGGCCGTGTACATTACACCCTTTGGGTGCGGCCTTTTCCCGGATCCTGCATTAACACCGGATGCTTTTATACTGTGTGAGTCTAGCATTGTGTTTTTCTCTGTACATGATCATGGTCATTTAGTGCGGTAAATATCACAAATGACCATGATGCTTATTGAGGCTTCATCATTCCTCACACTAGTAGGTGTTTGAGTGAATGTTTTGCATAACTTTAGATCTTTCATTTGTGTCCAATAAGTGATATTTATTACTACTGATGGTTGTAACTTGTAACTTGTTTCACTAATTTCTTTTCTTTCAGCCATATCTTCATGAGTCGCGTCACCTTCATGCTATGAGAAGGGCAAGGGGTAATGGTGGTCGCTTTCTTAATACAAAGAAGCTTGAAGGCAACAACAACAGTGTAAACCCCTCAATGGAATCCGGAAGCTCGCTTTCCGCGGCTCCTTTACATTCCAACAATGATCACTATGTTGTGTCGCAGTCCATGGTTCACGACATGGAGAAAATGCAGAATTTCACCATTGGTTTCCATGGTAGCAATGGTCTGTCCTCAATGTACCATTCACAGTTTAATGGAAGAAATGAGGGACATTGCTTTGGTGGAGAAAGGCAAGGCATGCTTATGCATGGAGCCCCAAATGGGGCTATTGAATGACACCTCCCCCCAAGTTGGTGGTTCCCTCTGGCACATGATGACTCTAAAGGTAACCTGAAAACACTTTACAACCTTGTCTATTTGTTCTAAAGATTATTGTGGGTAAAAGTATTCTAACATAGTAGTATTTGATACATATACATGTATAGCAGACATGGTTTTAATCCGAAATCAAAAGCATGTCAACAACCTTATCATCGAGTTTTATTTTGATGCACTGATAGTGTTTTACAATGTCGTTCAATCACATCATTCTTTCAAATGACTATTCATTCAGTCAATGTAAAGGTAGTTATTTCTGCGGATGTGCCGTTACGCGATTGAATGCACATGTAAAACTGTTTTACACTAACAGTGCATAAAAATTAAATTCCTTGTCATTTTGAATATAGAAAGTTTTTAGTAATGGAAACAAATATAAGACATACCCATGATAAGAAGTTTTACAAATCTACATGTAAATAACTTTATACTTTGAAACTTTCCTTTACATGATTAAGAGTGTTGTGTGTTTGTCCATTATTGCTTTGAATCCTATATAAGGCTAATATTGTTGCAGATGAAGTTGGTGAGCTTTGTCTCATCCAACTTTGGAGGAGACCACCGTTACAATAGAGAGTTTCATCTCAGGCAACTCATTCTTGGCTCAGTTAAATGGTGAGATCAATAAGGAAGGTTCATGGTTCAATCCATGCCTTCTTTGGTCTCCCTTTATCTCAATTTCCCTTCACTAAATCCATTTGTAAAATGGATGAAGGAAAGAAGAAAAATAACTTTGATTTCTGAACTGTTTGTGACTTGGATGTGGACATATAATATTTAAATATGGGAGATATTAGAAACTTGATTTGAATGTTCATAGAACCGTACATTGACATCATTTGCGTGAAAATTTCATAATATTGTGTTTCTTGACATGCATCTCCCTTAATTGGTGAGTATTTAGTGGGCTATACTTGCATATTTATATGCTTGTGTATTTTTTAACATTGATAGTAATGATTGATGAATGTTATTAAATATTAAAAGTATACATACTATTTTTTTCAAGTCATTATCTATACAATAATAGAGTTGTGCTAAGTTAATTTATTTCAAATCATATTTATGAAATAGAAAAGGTTTTAAATACTAATGTATTTTTAAAAAAGTTATAATATGTACAGGAAAGCAAACTCAATTTAATTTTAAAATCTTATATTTTTATTAAAAAGTATAAATAATATTAAGTTTGTATGACCGAAAAAAAAACCATAATAATTAATCTCTCATCATTTATTTTATAAGTGGGATAAAAAAATATGAGAGAGAAATTATTTAAGAATGAGAAATTACACTTTACTTTCTAAAGTGAAAATTCAAAAGCTAAAGGATTCAAATTTTATAATTAACCATGTTCTTAACCCAAAACAGGTTTTCTTCTAATGGAATGTTTAACACACACAGTCACAAATGTACAGAATCAACAATCAAGTACAAAATAAAAGAATTTTGATTTTTTTTTTCTTTTGCATAACATACATTACTATGAATTTTATATTTCACTTTCTGAGTTTAATCCAAAATTTGAACTCGATACAACCTTTATGGAGGCCAACAAATCTTCTACCATGTCACTGCCTCGGTGACAAAGAATTTTGACATTTGAAACCAAGTTTAACGGCGTGTTTGGTAAATACATTAAAGAGAATAAAAGTGCGTTTAAAATATTTAAAAAATTGTTAATTTTTATATGTTATTTTTAATTTTATAAATAAATATTAATTTTTATTATAATAAAAAATTATAACATACTAAAATAGAGTATCATAAAAAATATTATATAAAAAAGTATAAAAAAAATTAAATATATTTAAAAAAATAACATTATAATTTAATATTATATTTTTTAATAATTATCTATCTAAAAGTAATTTTAACTAATATTATCTAAACAATATTTATTTTATCAAAATTAATTTTAGTATAAAATTGTCAAATATAAATAATGTTGGCATAAACTCACTTCTACTCAAAATCAATTCTACAAAATCACTTTTATTCAAATTCCAATTCGACAAACCTCAATATAAACATATACTGAATATTTATTCTCATAAATTACGTGGCTACATTCACAATTTTTTTTTTTTTCTTAACTTCCTCTCTCTCAATTGCTTCTCTCACAAGTATAATACGTGTAACTCTTATTTATTTATTTTTTTTTCTCTTATCTAGATTTTTTTTTAACCATCTAATTAAATGGATAATTAAGTCATTTATATATTATATATACACTTAATAAATTATTTGTGACATTATCCTTGTGTCATGAATCTCAACTATTGCTCTAAACATCTAATGTCCAAATCTGAAGAATCTCATCACATTATTCAGAAAATCTTTTTTGTTCATAAGCTTTCATGATCTCATCTATCATCTATGCGTACTATATCCATTTCAGATGGCTTCCCTTAATGTATCAAGATTCTAGGACCATAACTCATTTTTTAATTATAATATGACAGAAAATGTGCACTGTCTCCATTTCAGAATTAAAAGTTTCCTTGAATACATACACTGGAAATTAAAGAAACAATTTGATAGATTAGAGCTTAATTCTAAATATTATTTTAGCATTGCTATATATACAAGTTGTATGTGATTCATGTACTAAGTACTAACCAAGAAGTTTTCAATCGCAAGGTAGGTTCATTTATTAATATATTTTTTTTCGTATTGTATTTTTCAATTTAATTTTCATATTCGATTTTCTTTTATTTGTTTGTTTTTCTATTTATACAAACTCAAATATGTTATTTGAGTAATTTATAAATCTGTTGTTACTGAAGGTAAAATTATGTATTGTAATGTTGAGTAAGAAATTAGTTAACTCAAATTTAATTAGAAAAAACTCATTTATACATTTCTTGAATCTACCTGCCACTCATTGGATTCTTTTCCTTGAATTATTAGGTTAACCATAAAAAACCTCCCAAATTATTCAAACGCTAACAGAATGCATCCGAATTTTACTATCGACAAAAATGTCTTCAAATAATTTTAAAACGCGATAAAAATGTCCAACAATAAATATATATTTTAGAAAATGTTTGAGATTGAATTTTGATGCAATTTTTTGCAAGTATGATTATAAAAATGAGATATTATTATCCTTAAAATTTGGTAATTTTTCGTTATATATATATATATATATATATATATATATATATATATATATATATATATAAATTTTTTTAACAACCAATAATACTTTTAAAAAATCACAAAAAATATATACTTAGCAAAAATTACCAAATTTTAAAAATCATAATATATCATTTTTTTAATCATACTTACAAAAAATCGCATTAAAATCCAACATCTAATGTATTTTTTGAAATGTTAAATTTTTTGCAAAATTATCTAATATTAAATATGTATTTTCTCAAAAAATACATTAGAGATTGAATTTTGATACGATTTTTTGCAAGTATAATTAGAAAACTGGGATATTATTATCCTTAAAATTTGGTAATTTTTTTTAGTATATATTTTTTTATTAACAACCAATAATATTTTTAAAAAATCATAAAAAAATATATATACTTAGCAAAAAAGTCACCAAATTTTAAGAATAATAATATTCTATTTTTTATTATATCAAAATTCAATATCTAAGACATTTTTTAAAAATACATATTTACAGTTGGATATTTTTATTACGTTTTTAAATTATTTAAAAGCAATTTTATCGATAACAAAATTTGAATACATTTTTATTGGCATTTAAATAATTTAAAGACATTTTTAGTAGTTAACCCTTAAAAAAATATGCCTCCACATAGAAGCTATAGCTATGGACACATTACAATATTATAATTGTTACAATGATTTAATTAGGCAAGTTTGTTCTCATATAAGTAGTTACATACGGTCTAAATCAAAATCAAAATCAAATGTGTGCAACAATTTGTGGTTGCAATTTTACATACATAAATTTTCCTTTTCTCTTCTAGCTCTTCGATATATTTTTTTTTTTTTCACTTCTCTCACACTTCAAAATCATGTTTTGTTTTGAAATGTCAATTAGAATAGAACAACAATGTGCTTCACTTTACTAGAACATTCAAAACAGAGAAACAACTAAAACAAATGGGTCTTAACTAATATCAATCCAAATGTTTTTTTTGCCTTAGATATTTACATTTCCATGGAACATCATTCCTATAGTGGCACTTAAGAATGGCAACCATTATTATTGTCTAAAAAAAATACACGGGCTCGGAATAAGCCATGTTTAACAAGGATTTTTTTTTAATTATAAATTAAAAAATAATTATTTTTCAAAAATAAAATACGACTTATTCCTATGTACTCTTGTACTTTTCTATATTTTATTTTTAATATACAAGAGTACATGAGAGTACACAAGAGTACACAGAAATAAGTTGTATTTTATTTTTTAAAAATAGTTATTTTTTAATTTATAACTAAAAATTTTTTGTTAAATATGGCTTATTACAGTGTAACATGTATTTTTGAAGACGAGTGTACTTTGGTGTTGGACTGATGCGGTCTCAAAGGTTTATGATGCTCATAGTGGTTATTTGTGGCTCAGTAAGAAGATGTTTAGTTGGGAGAATAGGGATAATTGACTTTGGCTTTGGCGTCAACATGTTTCAAGCACAAATTTTTGGCCTGACTATGTCTTCGGGAGGCTCTTTCCTATTGCATTTCGTTTTAGGAGGGGCATTTCGCACACAGATAGTTGTCCACGATGTTTCTTAGGTCAGGAATCGGTTTTACATTGTATTCGGGATTATCCAAAAGCCCAACTTGTTTGGCAAGCTTTAGGGATCTCCGATCAACCAGTGGATTTGATGAGTTGGTTCTTATATAATAGCAAACAGCGCCCCTTTAGATTCCTTTCTGGTCTATGGTGGATTTGGTGTTCGAGAAATAACGAGATATTTCATTCTCACCAGCATTGGACCACAGACAAGGTGATTGGTATGGCTTTGTCCTTAGAAAAGGAGCTTCGAAATATTTTTGAGTTGCAACGACTATCTATCCCCTCAACCATTAATTGTGATGCTAGCTATACTGGCAGTGGTGCTCGAGTTGGTTTTGCTTGTGTTAGCAGAGATTGAAAGGGAAGGTGGCAACGAGGCTGTCGAGTTGGTTTTGCTTGTGTTAGCAGAGATTGAAAGGGAAGGTGGCAACGAGGCTGTCTGGGAACAATTGAGAGTCCTAGCATTTTGCAAGGAGAGTTGTTTGCTATTTGGAGAGGCTTTCTTTTAGCATGGGACTCGGGACAAAGAGACATTATATGTTCTTTTAGCATGAGACTCGAGACAAAGAGACATTATATGTGAGACAGACTGTGTGGAGGCTTTTACTATTATCAATAATTTACAATATTGCTCTGGATTTATTGATCCTTTGGTGTTAAAAATCCGAGATATCATGTCTTAAAAATGGCGTGCTGATCTTCGGTTGATCTTGAGAGATGCAAATACAATAGCAGACATCATGGCAAAGACTGCAATGAGGACTATTTCTCCCTAAGTGAAACTTCCATTGCCTTAAAAAGAGTTTGAGATTCTCCCCAAATAGAGCTTCCATTCCATTACCTTAGAAGGAGTTTGAGAGTAATATTCAACAGCACCGCCTTTCTTAAGCAGTTTCTTATTTTTTTTTTCTTTCTTAATTTTTGTTTATTTTCTTTTAAGTCACCAAAAAAATATACTATTTATAAATCTATATACTCTTTTGAAAACGATGATGATGATATGGATTAAAAACGTATATTTTAAAAATTTTAAAGAGTTCGGAGAAAAGTACTCCATAATTTTTATAGAATTCGGCAGTGGATCCGGCAAACTTGTCCAAATCCCAAAAAAAAAAAAAACGTGCATTTCAATAATAATAAAAAAAAAACGTGCATTTCAATAATCAAAGCTTTTTTTTTCGGACAATTTGTGGTTGCAATTTTACATGCATAAAATTTCCTTTTTGCTTCTAGCTCCTCGATATTTTTTTTTTCTTTTCCACTTCTCTCACACCTCTCTGCCTCTTCAAAATCGTGTTTTGTTTTGAAATGTCAATTAGAATAGAACAATGTGCTTCACCTTACTAGAACATTCAAAACAAAAAAACAACTAAAACAAATGAGTCTTAACTAATATCAATCCAGATGTTCTTTTTTTTTTTTTTTCTTTTGTTTTGATATTTACATTTCCATGGAACAACATTCCTTTAGTGGCACTTTGCTCCTTCCCTTGAAAAAAAATCTGTCACAATTGATCAAATACTTCATTAGGACCCTCAAAATAAAAAATAAACAAAAAAAAAGAGATGATATTTGTAAAGTCCAGTACACAAGCTAACATGCACTCCGTCTCTGCCCTTGGATGGGGTGTGGAATCTTCTTAAATGAATAAATACCACCACATCCAAAGGCGAGAGGTTAGAGTGCACACTTAGTGTACAAGGCAAACATGAATAACAAAACCTTTTTTCTGGAAAATTTGCTAGAAAGCAAGAAATGTTAAATTGTAGAGTCCAATATCTCTGCAATTAACCAATATTACAGCTACAATTCAAAGTGTAAACCAATAAATAGCAGTAATTATGTTAAAATGAATAGAACCACATCCATACCATTGTTGGTTTTTCCTGAACTCAGTAAGCACGGGATATATGTTCTCGAATGCTGTGTAAGTTTCATCTCTCACCTAGAATATGGAAAGAAAACAAAATAAATAATCTTGGGAACAAGTACATCAAAACCAAAATGAGAAGAACAGACAAAAAATACGAAGGAATATTACCTTGGCACCTGTTAGCACAATTTTCCCAGAGACAAATATAAGCAAGACTATCTTAGGCTGCTTCATACGGTAAATTAGCCCCGGAAACAGCTCTGGTTCGTACTAACACCACAAACAGCAAAGTTGAAGATTTATTCAACATTTTCTTTAACTTGATGACATGGGAATTTATTGAACATGCAACTTGTTTCATGAATACAATACCATTCATTAAGGTTCACTATTTCCCACCATGTTACTCATTAAAATATCATACACAAGAAAGAAATATAGCCTTCTGCAGCGTTCAATGAAACATTGAGCATAGCCAGACAGCAGCAGCATCACATTAATAACTAAACAAAACCAGCTTAAGGTTGTTCAATATCAGTTTTGCATATGGAGTTCAATACATGTCAGATCAACGCTCTCAATAGTTGGAGAAACTAAAATTTAGACAACATATAGTTCTCTATATATAATATCTCACAGGGTACATAATTCCATCTCGATATAATTATTTTTAATGTAGAAGTCATGAGATACCCAAAACCCATTAAAAAAAAATAATGTTAAATAATAAGTTAATAACTTACACTTGAGAAAGCACCATGGGAATATGCAAGACCCTCAAGTCTTATGGGGAACTTGACATCACAAGAGCCAACAATATTCTGAATCTTAAAATCCTGAAGCATGAAATGAGTCAACTAATATTAGATATAACAGTAGAGATTGAAAATACTTCGTAAACATAACAAGATATAACAGAAGTATTACCTTAAATTTGGCCGGGAAACCAAGCTTCTGGATAATTCGAGCGTACTAACGGAAGAAAATGCAAAATTAGACGATGATACAAATTTTTAGGAATAAAGAGCATCCTAACCCACCCACCCCCTCTCTTTCAATATGAAGAAAGAAGGCAAATGGATACTCATGCACATGCAACGAGGATGAAAACAAATAAGAACCTTATTCTACTCCAAACGACAGAATGAGCAGGGTTATAGCCAAACTATCACAAACAACATATTTGACCCGTCTAATTAAAGCTCCATTTCACGGATATTCAGTAACATACAGGATAAATAGAAAAAAATAATGCATACCTTCCTTGCGGCCAATTTAGACTGTTGCTCACTCTTCGCTCCAGTACACACCTAGCCATACCAATGGAATTTAACATTAGGAATGTAAGCTAAAGCTTAAAAGAGACAAATTCAACTAAAGTGACAAGAATCATCCAATCATGAATAAAATCCCAAAGCAAGAGCATTATTGAAATCATGGCAGAATACAATGAATCATAAGATGATCAATTAGCAAAAGTAGTAGCATATAAAAAAATTCACCACCGTTTTATTTGAGGACAGTGATATCCACTACCAGCATTTATAACAGAATACTAGGTTAGTTTAAGGAACATACCATCTTGCCAGAAGCAAAAATGAGGGCAGTTGTTTTTGGTTCTCTGATCCTCATAATCACAGCAGCGAAACGCTATAAAGGATGATAACACAACTATTAGCAGAGTGTACAAGGTTAATTATTGATTTTGGATCAAATATAAACATATGTTTATATGTTTCGAATATAATGTTTATATGTTTCGAAAAGCAAGATACATGGACAAAATGCATGTAGTTCCTAAGCAAACCATAATTATGATAGAGCAAAGTGTTTGTACAGCTTAGAACAATATGCATAAGTTAAATTCAACATCAACTAAGTGAAACTTGCCTTGGGATTGTACTCTGCATTACGAGCTTGAAGTGCAATCGTTTTAAGATCCAACTTACAGTCCAAATTGACCGTTGATACAATATTTCTGGGGTACAAATAATTTGGTTATCAGATTATAAAAGCAAAGTGATTACATATTCCAAGATAAACAACAAAACTTTAACACATAAAGTCAGCTACATAAACTAAACCTCATTAAAGTGTTCTATTGTAAATTATATACAAAGACAAAATTATGAAGATCAGATAGATACTCACTGAAGGGTAGGCACAATCCCAGAAGGGTGCTTGGTCAGATCCACTGGTTGGCTACCCTCCAATCCTTGGTCAGCCATGTACCCTAATAATTATATAACATTACACTCGGTCAGTACCAAATTTTCATCCTCGTTTTTTTTCTTACATAAAAGGAACTATTCCAACCAAAATAATTATTAATATTTAATATATACCCTCTCCTCCCCCACCCCCAAAAAAAAAAGGCACCCAGATCTTAAAATCTCCCCAAAATAAAAAAACTAGGAAAAAGAATGAAAAATCTAATAGCTGAACAAAATTCTTACCACAATACAATATCTTGACCCTTATTCATAACACGAGGAAACATTTTTACCGAAAGAACCCCCAGAAAAATGAAAAGGAACTCAGATCCCATATTTCCCCAAAAAGAATTGAGGAAAGAAACAGTCAAAATAGAAAACCTAACAACTATAGACAAATTCCCAAAAATTCTTTGTTCTCCTTTTAATTAAATATAAAATAAAAAGAGGGGTTGTATATATATATATATGTCGATTGAGACAGAGCAAGCGAGATCGGACCTTTGAGGGCAAAATTAGGTTCGGATTAAGGTTATGGGTAGACGAGAATCTACAAATTTTGAAAAATTGAAACTTAATTGAGGAGGGGAGTGTAAGAGAGAGTGGAGAAAGCGGGAAGGATTCGAAAGAACGGTTCTTTTATATGAGAAAGAGATGCGATGTTATATAGAGGGAGAGAGAAGATAGATTTGGGAACAAGATAGAGAAAGTGAAAGAACTAAGAAGGTTTTGTTCGTTGGCTGTGTGTTGCGGAAAGATCTGGAGAGCTGAAAGGGTAAGAAGGACAAAGTAGCCGCTCCAACCTCTTATTTATAGAGAGGTGTTACTATAAATAACCCTTTCACACTCATAGAAAAAAAAATAATAACCCTTTCAAATCGGTAAAAAATTTGTTCGAGTGTCATTTAAAAAAAATTTTTAATGATATTTAAAAAAAAAATTTTAAAAATAAAAGTAATTTTATTTTTAATATTTCATATAAAATTTTTTTTTATTTGTTAATTATGTTTGGATAAAATAAGATAAAAATATTTTTTGTTTATTTATTATGTAAAAAATATTTTTTTTAAGAAAATTTTTTTAAAAGATATAAAATGTTTGTTTGGGTGTCATTAAATTGATAAAAAAAATTTATTTTTTAGTGTGTTTGAAAAATTTCTAATAATAAAAATAAAAGCATTAGAAAAATAAAAAATATCTTTTTTGAAAAGTTATAATTTACATCTTTTTTTTAAAAAAAAATTTCTTTAAGAAAAAGATATTTTTTATATAATAAATAAACTAAAAAATAGTTTTATCTTATTTTACTTTTGTAAAAGATCTTTTAAAATAATATCATTTAAAAAAATTTTCGAGAATGTCGTCCAAATAAGTCCTTGTAGCTTTTCAAAAAAGAATTTTTTTTCATACTTTTACTTTTACTACTAGAAATTTTTTAAGTGCATGTTTGGGCAAATTTCTAATAATAAAAGTAAAAGCACTAGTAAAATTAAAAAAAAAAATATTTTTGAGAAGCTGTAATTTATATTTTTTTTAAAAGATCTTTTTTCCTTAAAAAAAGATGTTTTTTATGTAATAAATAAACAAAAAAGTACTTTTATATTGTTATATCCAAACATAATTAATTGATAAAAAAACATTTTTACATGAGATATCCAAACATAAAATTACTTTTACTTCTCTATAAGATCTTTTAAAAAAAGATAATTCGAAAAAAGATCTTTTCTTAAAAGTTCACCCAAACAAGCCCTAAACACACTAAAAATTAAAAAAAAAATCATTAAAAATTTTTTTTTATCAAAAGAATAACACCTAAACAAACACAAAATTACAAAACATATCCCAAAACTTCAAAAATTCAAAAATTAATACTTTCAAAAACATAACCAACTTTAAACATTCAATTCTAATCTCTTTTAGCCACTGTGCATGATTAAAAAAGAAAACAGAAGCACATATATGAGGCATAATCACAAATAATTGTATGAAATCCAAAGAAAATCAAAGAAAAAAACACAGAAATCACAAAATAATTAATGAAAGAAACAACAAGGTGGAAGCAGTGAGAGGAGACGAGAGTGGTGGACAGTGATGAGAGTGGAGGAGGGTGGGAGGGAGGAGAGAGAGAGAATCCGAGAGGAGGAGAGGCACCCAGCGACAACGGTTCTACCTTCTACGATAACTTTGAGAGTAGGAGATAAAAGAAGTGAGAAGGGACGAGGGTGGCGGGTGCGAGTGGAGGAGGGTGGCAGAGAGAATGAGAGAGAGGACAGGTAGAGAATCTGAGAGAAGGAGAGGGAGTGATGACAGCGAAGAAAAGCATTCATATTATATTTACTACATTATTTTAACAAGTACAAAATTCTAATAAAACCATTAATATATATAAAACAAACAAAATTAATTAATTTTAGGTGAAAATTCAAATGCAATTGACTTCATGTGAAATTGATAGCTGAGAATCGTTAAATGATTTGATAGATTTGACTAAATTGTCATCTAAAGGTTCTCAGCTATTAACTTCATATGAAGTTAACTCACCCGAATTTCCACCTTAATTTTATTATAAAACAATTTGTTACAAGATAAATGAGTCTTCTTCAAAAAAATTTTCTTTACTTCCCACAAATAGGGATCGCAAAAAAATTCACACCCGTGATGGAGAGATTAACAAAAATTCGCAAAATTTTCAGAAACAGAGACTCACTCTCGCGAATAAATATAGACGAAGTGAGATTAAAGTACCCGTCTATGGGGACTTGCGAAATCTCCACGAAAGAAAACTTACTTAAATGTTCTTATGTATATAAGTTATATGAATTTAATTTTGATGCAATATTAGTGTAAAATCGTTTTATACATGCATCCAATCACATAATACCATATTAGCAAAAATAATTATCTTTTACGTTAATCGCGTGAATAGTCATCTAAAAGAACAGTTATAATTGCACAACTGTATAAAATATTTTACAATGTCAGTACATCAAAATTAAACTCAAGCTATATAAGTAACTAACTAATTTATTTTATTTTAATTTATATGTTGAAAATTTTATGAGTATATTATTATGTTAAATTTATTTTGATTTGATATATTTGGTTGAATTATATAAGATTTTATTATGATTGTGTTAATTATTCTTAACAAAAAATTAAAACTTAAATAATCTCTAATTATCCATGAATATCTACAGATATCTGCAAATGAGAACCTGTGAAACTGTGACAAAGATGGAGTGAAAATGAAGGGCACGGATTCGGTACGCGGGCTCAGTTAGCGCACTAAAACGCCATTTTGGTGTTTGGCGCACCGGTCAGCCAGGGAGCGCCAAAATGAAATCTAATGCTTTTTATGGGTTTTTCTGCAATTTCATATAAAATAGGGGTCATTTTTACGATTTTTAAAATGCATACAATTAACTTAATTGTTAGAATTAGCTGGACACTCAGTATTTGGTTATCAACTATTACTGCCGCCCTATTCCTCCCCTTGTCCTCCGTCGCAATCGTACTTCTTCCTCCCCTTCCCCTCCGTCGCAATCGCACCCTCTTCCTCCCTTTTCCCTCCATCGCAATAACGTCCTCTTACTCCCTTTCCCCTCCGTCGCAATTGCGTCCTCTTCCTCCTCTTCCCCTCCGTCGCAATCGCACCGTCCCTTTCTATCTCCACCACCGAGAACGACTGAAGCCTCCCCACTCAGATAACTTCTTCTCCCCCCCCACCACTCAGTGTTAACGAGTCTGTTCAGGCAGATCCAAGCCCACGAACAGCCTCACCTCTGACGACGACGGAGCCTGATCTGCATTGTCGGTTCTCTTCGGCAGTTGATGGCTTCGCCGTCTCCATCAATGGAAAGAAGGTACCCGTTGTATTATCACCCTTCACTTGATTTACAAATATCCCCCTTTTTCTTCGTCATAGGACTGCAATTTTCTTTGGAGGACATCCCCCAATTTTGTGTGTTTCGCTAAATCACCGCATTGTTGCTGTTTGGCACAGGGTTGCCGGGGATGAAGATACCACTGGGGGCGTGCATGTCGCCGATGAACCAGAAATGTCTGACAGAGCAGAGCACGGAGTTGGATCGTTTGAGGGCGAAGGCTCTGCACGGATGGAGTCGGACAAGTACGACTTTCAGGAAGATGAAACAGAACACGACCATCATGCAGAGGCCGATGTCGACAATGGGGATGCGGTTGAATTGGAAGACAGTTTGGACGGCGCCGGAGGAATGTCTGACAATTATGCGGAAGACGAGTTTTACGCTGTTGATTCCGTGGAGTCGATAGGTTGGATTGATTTTTTGAACTTGAGCGAGGAGGATGTTTTCCGGTTTAATTTCACAGACGTTGACATTGCATTTGAGTTCTACCAGCAATATGCAAAGCACCATGGCTTCGGGGCGAGACGTTCCAGAAGCGAAAAACGCGGCGAAGTAAGGATACGGCAGGAGTTCGTGTGCCACCGACAAGGGTACCGATCCCCGAAGTTCTACTCGATGCCTAACGGGCAAAAGAGGCCGAGGGCCGAGACACGTTGTGGATGCCCTGCAAGGATGCTACTCCGCATGGACGATGAATCAGGACGTTGGCTCGTTGCGTACTTTTCAGACGCGCATAACCACCACGTTCTTGAGTTGCGACTTTCTTCCATGCTTCCAGGCCATCGGAGGATGAGTGAAGCGGACATCGAGCAGATGAACGACATGCGCAAAGGGGGCATTGGCGTCTCCCGAATCCACGGTTTTATGGCGAGCCTAGCCGGCGGGTATCATAATGTCCTGTACACAACAAGGGACATGCACAATGTAAATGCGAAGCAACTAAGGGAGGGTGGCCTAGATGCGGAATCGTGCCTAAGGTATCTCCGAGAGTGCAAGACAAATGATCCAGCACTGTACTACAAGGAAGTTGTTGACGGTGAGGGCGTGTTGCAACATTTGTTTTGGTGTGACGGCACCAGCCAAATTGATTACCAGGTGTTTGGAGACGTGGTTACATTTGATGCAACGTACAAGAAAAATGTTTACCTTTCACCTCTTGTAGTATTCTCCGGTGTGAATCACCACAACCAAACGGTTGTCTTTGCCGCCGCACTGGTGGCAGACGAGAAAGAAGAGACCTATGTCTGGCTGCTTCAACAGTTGCAAACTTTAATGAAAGGGAAGGCTCCGGTGTCCATAATAACCGACGGTGACAGGCAAATGAAGTCTGTGATCGAGCAGGTTTTTTCGGAGGCTCACCATCGACTCTGCGCTTGGCATCTACTCCGAAACGCCACGAGCAACATCGGAAAGCCCAAATTCACCAGGATGTTTAGGGATTGCATGCTTGGCGACTACGAGGTCCGAACATTCGAGAGAAAGTGGTTTGAGATGGTTGAGAAATTTGGCGTCGCCGATAAAAGATGGGTACAGGACATGTACGAGAGAAGGCACAGTTGGGCCACAGCACACATACGGAGAAAGTTCTTTGCCGGATTTCGAACAACGTCAAGGTGCGAGGGCTTGCACGCTGTGATATGACGGTATGTTAAGTCTCGATACAGCTACACTGAGTTTTTACGTCATTTCCAGCGATGCTTGATGTTCGTGCGTGCAAAGGAGGTGGAGGCTGATTTCGAGTGTGCAAAGGGTGACCCTGTTATGACCACCAACCTGAAACAGCTGGAGCGGAGTGCAGCCGAGAACTACACTCGTGCAATATTCTATTTGTTTGTTCCCATTCTTGACAGGGCTTGTGCAATGAGGGTGGTTGACTCTGAAGACAACGGTTCCTATTTTATCCACATCGTCTCTCGATACGGCACTCCGGGGAAGGATTGGCGTGTTGTTGCAACGTTTAATACGAGGGAGGTTCGATGCACGTGCATGAGAATGGAATGTTTCGGGGTCCCCTGCGAACATATAGTTGCGGTGCTTGTTCTTAACAATGTTCATGAGATCTCGAGGTCTTTGATATTGCCGAGATGGACCAAGGATGCAAAACTTGTGGCGGTGCAGTCGATAGGCGTGATTTGGGATTCTGTGCAACTGACGCAACACTGGTGCCTGATGGATTGGTACCGGAAAGTGTGCAAGATTGCATGTCACAGCATTGAAAAGTTCCAATTTGCAAGAGACACAGCCATGCTGATGCTGAAGCACTTCGAGAACGAAGATACAGGGGACACCAGTTTTCCACCCGAGGGGCCACCTACTGAGGGTGGCAGGGGCCCGACGCGGAATCCACCCAGGCGCAATACAAAGGGTAACGGTGCTCATGGTGGAAAGAAAATCCAGCGATGTCGTTTGTACCGGGAGGTGGGACACAACAGGACGACGTGTCCGGGCCGCCGCACAATGGAGTCATCCAGCGCAGTTGCAGATGACATGGATTCGATGGACACTGACATGGTGGGTTAGTCGCTTTATAGATGATCTAGTTAAGTTTTTTGCCCTGTTAAATGGTTCTAATCATTTGTTTTTCACATTGGTGTCAGCTATATGATAACCTATCCGGCGATCTGTATGCGACAGCTGAGATTCCTTCGTTCCAATGCTCCGATAGTGACACGCAGGCTGGGTTTGCTAACAGCGACTTCGCTGGGACCAACACGTCCGGGCCTGTCATGTCTCTCGCCGATTGAGCAAAGGGGGCCTACAGTCGTCACGATGGTGTGTTGCGTCATGATGGTGTGTTGCAACGGTAGGTTGGTCGAATCCTTTCACATTCTCCGGTAGGCTGTAGCCGTACACAGAATATTGTCTGCATTTCATCTGGGTACATAACCGTCTATATGTCGTCGACGTTAAAACAAGTTTTTGCTATGTTGGCTTTCGTTGGTATGTGGCTGTGCTCTAGATAGAACATATTTTAATCGGGATTGAAGAAGTGGAGGTGTGAAGTTGTGTCATGCGAATAGCTGCAAATCCACTGTCAAACCTGATGTATTATTAATCGCTCTTTGTCGACCCTTTTGTTGAATCAGACATGTTAGGGGCATCTTTATAGCGATTCTATGTGTAGTTGATATTTTGTATGTATGGTAAGTGGATATTTTGTATGTAACGTTTATGTGGATATTTTGGTTGTAACGTTCAGTGGATATTCAGATGGACGTCTCCTAAAAAAACTCCCTTCGTCCGCCTCTTTGCAGCAGACATTCGGAACTGGTTACGTCTCGTACTACCTTGTGTGCTAGTTGGAAAATGCATGTGGTTCCATCGCGGTTTTGAAATTCTTTGTAAGGGAACATGGCTTCTGGATGTAATTTAAAACACACGCTTAAAACACCGGACGTGTTGAATAAAATGCACTAAATGAAGCACGGCAAAAAATCTGAATCAATACTAAATGAAGCACGACAACAAATCTGAATCAATAAACAACCACTACTAATTCTCATTTTTAGGGTATTAACAAATCAGTGTGAACTTTCAAAATTCAAACATACAAAACGTAGGTGAAGTGAATCGAATTACATTCAATCTTCACATCATAAAATTACATTCAAACTTCACAGGCACTAATTGGCATACATTTCTAATATTGGGAGATCAGTCTATTTGCAATGCTACGCGCACATTAACAACAGAAATGATTATCGTGTTTATCATCTAAAGTATAAGTTAATGAGGGCAAGGTAGAATTGTATGCCTGGAAATATAATGTAGATTAAAGATACAGATGTATGGACATGCAGGTTGCATCATTGTATTTGACAAACTGAGGCAAGAAAACACCATGAATCGATCGAGTTACTTTGATTGGGTTGGGGGGCGGCGGCTGGGGGGTTTAGGATACAGGAGTTCTCAATATATATGCAGCCGGTAGTCCTGCGGCGCCAGCCGCTCGAAGACACACACATGGCCGTGTCTTAGTTGACATGTTGTTGCTAAGGCACACCAGCCCATTCCAAAACATTCGTTCGTCCTCCCGACATAGTGCGTATACTGAACGGTCCACGCGCCCCTCTCGTTGGTAATCGAAATTGGGCTATCCTCGTATACTCCCGGCAGAGGGGGGACATTCGGCTGGAAGCGATGACATATTTTTTAGGGTGAGAGCAACGAAATAATTGAATAGAACAATAGCACCAGAAATAGTTGCCTTTAAAAATAACTGTCGAGAGACTTACGAGAAAACGGGTTGGCAGTCTGTGCACGATTGGACTAACAAAGAAGGGATTGGTCGATCTGAACCCATCGGCTATGTGCCTTGACTTGGGGGCCGTCGGGTAGCTTATACAAGTGGAGTCCGTCCCCGGCTCGGCATGGGCCAAGTAGTTGATTTCCATTGTATGACTGTTGAAGAACATGACATACATGGTGTTTTGAGCTTCGTGATAACGGAACAGCACCAGCCACTGATCCCTTAGGCCGTAGTGTTCCCGGACAGCGTCCCATCCTCCATGAAGCACGATCCTTCCATTAGGTTCCATATTCCAGCCCACGCGATGATGATGTCCTGTAGGCGTGGTTAGGGTCAGCGGTCGCGGTAGGGACCGGCCATAATCCCGCGAGAACCGTAGCGGGAGCATCTGTAGCGGATGGTGGAAAAAAAAAAGGTTCACAATGTGTCACACATGGATGGATTGATGATTGCAGGTAGTAAAGGAATTGAAATTGGCGTCTATACCAGTGTATCAGGGTCGTTCACCGGGATTATCGCGAAGAACTGGACTGTATAGTTGCCATGTGCGGGGATTGCTGGAAGACTTCCGTTACGCAAGTTTTTGGTACAACGTAAAAGGGCATAAAACAAACGCCTTAGCCGAGTGCATACAGAAAACCCGCTAGAATAATCTTGTTACCTTCCATAGTTGATCTCGCAGTATCTTGCGTCATGGATGGCCATGTAGAAAAACTTTGGTTGGTGATACGAAAATAGCATTGTGTTTCTGATTCGAAGACGATAGTGTTCGTAAAAGGCTCGCCACCCTCCGATGAAGACGATTCGATGCGGATGCTCCTCCTCGACAACCCAGGAGATGCTCCACGACTGACCATTTGTGGTGCTTACCTCGACGGGGTTACTCATGTTCTCCCTGACAGCGTTGGAGAAGGGCACCGGCATTCTTTGCACGAGTAAGAAATCGATATTGATGTGGGCTTGCGTGCGGGGCCTGGGGATAGGGTAGTAGAAAAAAACAACTGAAAACTTACAAATTGATTCTCCGTGTTGGGGATTATGAATCTGAAGAAGCGGAAATCAGCGAGCGTCGGCATTGTGATACCTCGCCTGTGATTTCTTTGATGGTTTCCGGTTCTTTACTGCCGGGAGTTTTTGAGTCTCCAACAATGGGTTCCTTTCTTCGAAAAGTTTGCTTTTTTTATTTTTTTTGGTAAATGAGAAACGTACGCGCATTAAATAGGCGAAACAACTCCCACCTTTTTAAGTTTTTTTTAATAAATAACTATTAAACCTGATTAGACTGGGAATTAATGGGGCATTAACGTTGGTGCAATTACCAAGGGCAATAACCGGATTTCAAAAAAAGCGCTACCCACCGAATGAGTTCAAGATTTAAACATAGCCTTAATTAAATGTTATCATTCAATCATTCATTCCATTGCGTGGGTCAGTGAATAGTCACTTCGTATTGGCAGCCTTGCATTGGCGATGGATGGACGGATTGATGTAGGCGATGAAAGCAAGTAAGTTGTTCATAA
The DNA here is from genome assembly GCF_059453495.1 of Arachis ipaensis. Taxonomy (NCBI): domain Eukaryota; kingdom Viridiplantae; phylum Streptophyta; class Magnoliopsida; order Fabales; family Fabaceae; genus Arachis; species Arachis ipaensis. The sequence goes on along the minus strand of NC_142443.1, from coordinate 131,570,603 downwards.
TTACTTTATTTTTTTGGTATCTTAACGGTTTTTAAATTTTTTTCCCTATAACATAACTTTTTTTTTTGTCATGCTGGAAAATAACTTTTTTTTTTACTGGGTGTTGGGCCAGAGAAACTGACTCGACCCAAAACCCAAAAACCGAACTCGCATAGCGACCCAACCCCTAATGCCCGACCCTATTCGAAGCTACTCTCCTCTTCATCCAAGGCAAAACTCCTCGCTCCGCCGATGTCAACTCCACCTCCGACCGAAGCTCGGAAGACTCGGAAAACTTGATGCATGGTGGCGATGACACGGCCGATCATCCTCAACGAAGATGCATGCTGGAAAATAACATGATATAACATAAAGGGGCCCAACATAAAGATACAATAACAGTAATAGGATATATGGCCCATGATATAATCAGCCCACGAAGACTGTCCGTCGAGTGAGGAGACCCAACAATGTCACATAACATAACCGGTATCAATGCATCCAACAACCAAAAAAATTGCAGTGGAAGGAAAAAAAACGTTGTATTCAGCCCCTTCACACGTCTCTTAGACACGGTTCCCCTGTCTTGGCCGCTTCCGCCGCCTTCGCAAGCAATGGACCGCTTTTCTCGTTGCATCTTCCCGTTAGCAGTGCAATTGCCATTTTGATCCTGATCTTCTCTTCGTCCAGCTGCAATGGTCAATGCGGCGTTTATTAGAGACACACAGTGCAATTGCATTCTACTTGTAGGCAAGCATTAACTTACAATTGGCAGCACCGCGTGGGTGAACCTCCGTCCCATTGCCATCCACTGCATGACCCAAATACCAGAGTCTGTACTGCTGCTGTTCTTTGGCACTCCCGGTGCGGCCATGATGTCCAAACTGGCAAACTCGGGAGCACTCTTAGAGTGTGAGTTTTTATACCCGTCAGTTGCAACGATTCCATCCAGCGCAGTCAGCTGACACAGATTCGCCAAGATAATAAAGATTAGCGTATTCGGATAAGACGCTGAATTAACCTATGTGCGTCGCTTACCATGCATTGTATGACACGTCTCCTCCTTGCCTTTGATTCTTTAGTTGCATTCGTGTCAAATTGGAAGACCTGCCTCTCCGACAAGTCAACCACAGCCAAGAACCAGTACTTCTCACAATCTTCTTCCAGTACTGGCATATAGACCTGCGATTGATGGAAAAAGCTGAATACGATAAGAGAGTCATAATTCAGTCCGCCCAGGTTCAGAACTTGCGTATAATAATCTTATCGGTCGGTAACTTACAAGGCGCAGGTCTTCCGTCGGGTGCATGTGGTCATTGCCGTATCGTTGCGCCAAGATTTCAGGGTGGACGCCCTCCATTACATCGGCCTGGTTACTCAGGGAGTATTCAGAAGTTGAAACAAGTCACCGTGCATGTCAACGGTACATGGTTCGTATTAAAACAGAGAACGTTAAATCTTAGGTATGCACTCAAATAAACTATCGAATTAGGATTTGGGCGTACCGCAAAATTCTAATGCAAGCACCACACCGCTCGAGGGTGATCTCCATCGGTTTCTCCCTCCGATGCAACCATGATCGTGATCAACTCCATTATCTGCAAATCATACCCAACACAAAAAAATCAGACTTCGCATGGAAATAATAAATCAGGGTCAGCGGAAAAATTCCATTAATTCGAAGAGAATACGATGGATTGCCACGTGCCTTCGGGGTTGGTTGCCGTCCGTCTAACAGGCATCCCATGTCAGAACGAGTTGCATGCTGCGACCCGAAGCGTACAACGATCTCCTTGCTGTCAACAAATCGAAGATGTTACACACGCCAGCCCAATTTAACTGCGGCCGTCTGGCACTAATGAGGGCACACTGTAACACCCTCACTATCAGAAGTCACGCTTCCGGCTGCGCTACTCTGATAGTAAGAAGTATTAAAACTAGACATGGGTAACAATATGCTAGTTTTTTTAGTACACAGCTTATTGATGCAGGAAGTAAATTTGGTGAGTTTGAAAATGTCGCAGGTTATGGCATTTAATTTTGTACTGGTGTGTTTGAGCACGTGTCAGGTTGCTAAGTTTTCGAACTAAGACCGATTGTAGATTATTTTCTTCCCTCGTCTTTGTTATTAAAATTTTGTAAGAGAGATAGGAATTGTATGTTTTATATGTATAATATATTGAGTTATTATGTAAGGAGTCTTGTATATGAATCTATGCCTGCTTGTATTTTTCTTAAGATAAAGTATTTATTTTTGGTTTTCTAAAAAATCAGCGATACAGTGTCGAGTCACAGGTTCCTATTTTAGTATTTAATATGTAAAGTAGTTTTAATACTTCTTACTATCAGAGTAGCGCAGCCGGAAGCGTGACTTCTGATAGTGAGGGTGTTACACACACGGTAGATTCAGTCGTTGATGTTCAGATCGAATACTTACGTGGGGTCGGCATGATGGTCGTAGACGTACTTACAGATGTCCATCTCGTGCTGAGAGATGGGCCATGCGTTGGTGGTGTTTGTTCCCTTCTTGGTCAGATTTGACGGGGGTCGTCGCGGAATCTGCTTATAAGTGTCGGCTGTCCGTCCGTGACTGCTTTCCGGCTTCGATGAGCTCTCGTCGGATGACATCATCGTGTTAAAGGGAAAACTGTCTTTTCTGTTTTGCGTTGGCTGCAGTCCATTGCGCCCTGTCGGGTTGTCGGCATTGTTGCTTCGTTGGGGCGATATAGTCCCCCGGTTACCCCCGTATACCTTCTCCTTTAATCGAGTGAAGAAGAATGTGGCCTTGCCACCCTTAGCCCCATGTTCGAGGCCGTGCGTGTTTGACCTGCACATCTTTGGGTACATGGCCCGTTTCTGATCCTCGTCGTCATCGTAAACAGACATGTCGACGTCTCCGCCGCTGCTTTTTGTCAACGACTGATGCAGTCTCTTCCTCATCGCTCCTGGAAGCATCAACTGTCTACGGTTGGGAATGGAGGCGCGTGACATCGGGTTGTTCATGTATTCCCTGTTGGCGACCGGTATTCTTTGTTTCTCAATCCGGTTTCCATCGGACGTTGCGTTGACTTTATTCGCAGGTCCCTTTTGCGCCTCGGTGATAGGCTCTCTGAGACCGCCCACCAACAACCGAATCGTCATCATTTCCGCTTCGACCCTGTCCATTCGGCATTGCGTGTTCTTCAATGGAAAATCGTAACAGATCTGTCAGATGGTTGGAGTTACCGAAATAGTTAGAGCGGAAATTGAGACGGGTGTTACCAACCTTTGTGTTCTCGAGCACCTCTCTCATTATTTCCAGCAATGCGTCGTTTGAAGTGTTGTCGTCTGGGTTCGGTGTTCTCTGGTCCTCCTGGCATTGGGCGCTTGTTAGTACGTTGTGGTATACAACTAACTCAGTAGAATCGGGAGCAGCATAAGCATAACTTAAAAAAATAAATAAATAAAAAGTCAAAACCAGCCAATGCACCACAATCGTACCTGGGCCGTGTCGTCGTTCACGTTGTTGGATGCAGCGGGTGTCCCATGTTCGGCCATTGTTAGTTGCAGTATTGGTCGTCGGCGTCCGATGGGTTGGTCCGCGTTCGTTGTGGGTGGGGATGGCAGTGTTTTGGCGATGGCTTGATTTGTGAAGAGGATGGAATCGGCTAGCTGTTGCCCGGTCAAAAAGTTGGGTCTGCAAACACCTTTCTTGGAGTATGAAGACTGTCAGCTCCATCGAGGCAGGATGCATCACATGTGTTTAAAATTGCACCGGTTAGGCAACCTCGGGTGCCGTCTAATGTTCAAGCCTTTGCAAAGTGCTTCCTAACATAGTAAGAGGTGACCTGCCATTGCATGAGATCAGTATCGTCTGCACACGGCGATACGATATTAAAAACTATAAAGTGTGTGGCATGTGAAGGATAAAAACTTAATATGCAAAATGACAAAAATTCTAATGAGAACATTTAACATTGTTATTATTACGGGAAGTGTAAGGCCAAGGGGCTGATTTTTTTTTTATACTTTTTAAGAGACACAAAACGTCACCGCCGTTTGGTATGTAAAAATAATTTTTAACTTTATTAAAGGGAAATGCTCCCATAAATTTTCATTCTGGTTTATAACCGATCTATTTTCTTCTTATTATGTATTCTACATAATAAATTAATAACGAGGTGTTAAAGTTAATAATCCAAAATGATAAGAATTAATAACTTATAATAATGTTAAGACTGAATTTTTTTTTTTGGAATATATTGTTACAAAGATGTTAAATACAATTTCTTGGAACTTTGATGGATTATACCAATACGGACCTAATATTAAAAAAAATAAAGTTCAGATATACGTGATCGTCTCACACAAGCGGCCGCTCCTTCATGAAACTAGCGAGCCCACCCCCACAATTAAAGAACGTTGAAGGGAAATGTTACTCGGCCACTCCCCTTTGAATGCCGTGACTCTGTGTCGGCTAGCAAAATCAATCTGATCCAACGAAATCTCCGTCACAGAGGTACTGTTAGCACCTGTTGCTGCCCGTCTATGAATATCTTCTCGTACTGTGATCATACGATCACCCATGATCGTCACAGGATTCCATGGAACGCCATACTGACCGGCAACTCCTAGTTTGATGTACGGGACGACACACATCGATTCCAAGTCAATCTTGCACCATATGGTCGACAGTCCTACATGCGGGGATCGTTCATAACCGATTAGGTGTGGGATGCCGTGGAGCACACGCATCGCCTGCACGTGCTGAATTGAGCTACGGTTTATCCTTATCTTGCTCAGACGAAAGGTGACTGCATCCAACACGACCACATGCGTTGCAACCGTGGCATCACGTCCACCCCAGTTGACCCACAAAGCCTTACCAAGGTGGAAGACTGAGCTCGCACCGAGATGACTGAGACGCAAATCGTTAATGTACTTGTGTTTCCAGAATCCATCTGCGGAATTGAAAATATTGCAGTGTAAAAACCTGTTTCTGAGATGCCTCTTTGAAATATGTACGACGTAGTAATTTTCAGCCCCCGCCCGATAACCAAATGTGTATCCGATAACGGCCTGTTTCCATAGGGTGTCCGCCGGATCGTCTAGTTGCCGAGCAACTCGCACCAGTGGGTTCCATACCATCAGTCCCGTATCAAAACCAGCCCGGCTATACCGGACACAGATCATGCCGTAGTCGGAGCCGATGACACTCCACCATCCGCGATGACCCAGCTGTTTTGGCATTGGGGCGGGTACTCTTCCACCGTCTAGACAGTCTACAAGACAGAAACATACTCTTGAACAGTACGTCTCCTGGTCACCCATCTGGAGCAACACCTTCTGGTGTTTCCCGATGTTTGCGATCGTGTTGTCCCTCCTAAACTTGTCAGACGACAGTCGGACACGCCAAGTTGTGCTTGCGGCTCTGCATGTCACCGCCGTCTTCGGGTCAGTCCGGGTGAATATCTCCATCAATATATCGTCCGGAAAGACCTGGTCACCTATCTCACCCAATGACTCCGCCAACTGAGTTGCCATAATCTCAACTACTTTCCTTCTCTGCTTTTTTTTTTTTAAATGTCGTGACTTAGAACGTCCAGAACAAAATGAAGTAAACAATTAAGGGATGCATGTAATATACACTTCCTCACTCTTGCTAGATTGTAGCGCTCTGGCGCGAGGCTGTGCATCATGATGGGTCTGTCACTCACGTCATATCAAAAAAACGTAAATGCCCCTTAAACACAAAAAAATATGAAACACCTCATTAAGTAACATCGTCTTCCAATGAGATTAGGTGACAATAAATTCATTTTATTCCAGTTACAGTCAACAAACGGCCATTGCATTGGGAAGACTCCCACAATAATGACCATGGAAAGCCTTTTTTATTTTTTTAAGACGTTACTATGGGCTAGTAGAAAGAATCCATCCCGCAGACCAACCCAATCTCCCCATAGACCCGGATGCAACCGGATCGTACAAGATATATACGTATGAATTATTTTTTTTTCATACCATTTTTCGTAGAGAAAGATTATACCATTCGGAGACAACGGGCCACATATTTTATGTTAATGGTTTGAACTTTGAATCGTCAGCTAACAACTCCATGGGGGAAGATGCCTTCGCCCTGTGGCTAGGGGCTTTAATCAATCGTTTCCTGCCAGGTTGGCGTCACAGGTGTCAGTCAACAACAAGACCGTTGGAATGCGAAGACATGGTGCCATTACCAGAGAGGTGAATATGAACCCTCGTTGCGAACTGCTATTTCAAAAGCCACTCTATCACTCTCCCCGTGAACTATTGAAGACACAATGCAGAGATCTTCCTCCATAAGCTCGTCCTCCGTCGATGCACCGACGCCTCGTTGTCACTGTGGCGTGACATCGCCAATCAGAACCGCTTGGAGATCTGACTATCCAGGCAGAAGGTTTTATGGATGTTCTGGGTACGGAACCAGCAGGAAATTCTCGTTCTTTCAGTGGTACGATCCAGAGCCGCCGGCTCGTTATTTCGATGTCATTCGCAGGTTGCTGGAAACGAACGAGTGCATTAGAAGCGGGAATACGGAGTTGAAGAAGACAAGACAGGAACTCCTAAACGAGCTGCGTCGTTTGCAACAGAGTGTGCATGAAACAAGGGCAGAGCTCGAGGCTGCCGTTGCAGCCTCTACGGCCATGGAAGACAACATGCTTGCGAGTGTCGCGACGACGAGGAGGCGTGGGGTTGTGATCATCGTGCTGATATCCGTGATCGTCTTGTTGGTTTTTTTTCCCAATCGAAGTCGCTAGCTGAGCCTATTTTATGTTTTTTTTTCACGTCTGGAGAACATAATTACTTCAAATGATTTGTTTAGCCTGAGTTGTAGTGTGGATTTGATTGCATTGGCACTGTGTTTTCAATCTAATTGGATAATTTTTGTTTCTCCTATGCATTCTACTAAGTATAATAAACCGCGATACACATCAATCCATTCGAAATGCACAATTTAAACATACCCAGAATACAAACAACGATTACACTTAGTCCATACGTACTCGCGACAGATTTACGGAGTGACAACCTACTTGCCGCATATTCGATCGAATCACACAATCGGCCACTCCCTTAAGGAACTAGACAACCCACTCCCACAATTATAACGCGCTGAAGGGACATGTCTCTCGGCCACTCACCTTTGAATGTGGTGACTCTGTGTCGGCTCACAAAATTAATCTGATCTAACGAAATTTTCGTCAGAACAGCACCGTTAGCGCCTCCAGCCCGTTTGCGATTGTTTTCGCGTACTGTGATCATATGATCACCCATGATGGTCACATGATTCCATGGAACGCCATACTGACCGGCAACTCCTAGCTTGATGAACGGGATGACGCACATCGATTCCAAGTCAATCTTGCACCATATGGTCGACAGTCCTCCGTACGGAGATCGTTCATAGCCGACCAGGTGTGGGATGCCGTCGAGCACACGCATCGCCTGCACGTGCTGAATTGACCTACGGTTTATCCTTATCTTGCTCAGAAGAAAGGTTTCTGCATCCAACACGACCACATGCGTTGCAATCATCAGACCACGTCCACCCCAGTTGACCCACACGGCCTTACCAAGGTGGAACGCTGATCCCTCGTCGAGGTGAGTGAGATGCTGATCATTTATGTACGCGTGTTTCCAGCTTCCATCTGCGGAATTGAAAACATTGCAGTGCAAAAACCTGTCTAGGACGTGCCTCTTGGACATATGGACGACGTAGTAATTGTCAGTTCCCGCCTGGTATCCAAATGCGTAACCGATGACGGCTTGTTTAAGTAGTTTGTCAGCCGGATCGTCCAGTTTCCGAGCGACTCGCAGCAGCGGGTTCCATAACAGGAGTCTCAAATCAGGACCAGTCGTGCTATACTACACGCAGATCACACCGCAATCGGAGCCGATAACAGTCCACCATCCGCGGGGACCCAGTTGTTCTGGCATTGGCGCGGCTACTCTTCCTCCGTCTACATAGTCCACAATACAGAAAGATTCCTTTGAACCGTATGTCTCCGGGTCACCAATCTGGAGCAACACCTTACGGTGTTTCCTGATGTTCGCGAGCGTGTTGTCTCTCCTAAATCTGTTGGAAGACAGTCGGACACGCCAGGTTGTGCTTGCGGTTCTGCATCTCGCCGCCGTCTTCGGGTCTGTTCGAGTGAAAATCTCCATCAAAAGATCGTTTCGAAAGACCTAGTCACCCATCTCAGCCAACGAACCCAGAAACTGATTTTCCATATTCGAAATTACTTTTCCTTTCCCTTTTTTTCCCTTCTTATGCAGTGAGTCAGACTATCCACAACAGGGGCAATCGAATAAGCATTTAAGGGAACCGTATAGTATACACTTTCTCACATTTGCTATATTGTATAATCGTCGACCGCGTAGAGTTGGGCATCATGATGGGTCTGACCATCTTGTTCCGCGGGTCGTCTTGAGCGGTCACTCACGTCACATCAAGAAACGTAAATGCCCCTTAAATACAATAAAATATGAAATAATGGTAATAATAATAATAATATTAATAATAACAATAACAAAAAAAACAGCTAGCCAGGACAAAGGTAGGCAGGTGGCCTCAAGAAATGTAGCGTGGTTTCCTCTCTCTCTTATAATAACGTGAAGGCGTAAATGTTAAGAGTAATGCTATGGAGCTGAAGTCTTTTAATTTCAGCAAGTGATGAAATGTGTTGGACACATTTTTTATGGACGCGTGTTAAAGTTGGGAGTACACGCGCAGACAAAATTATATTTTTAATATTATTTAGTTCACGTTAATAAAAAATTATATTTTTATATTTTTTAATGAGTATTTATTTGTGACGTTAATAATAATAATAATAATTAAAGTTTGATTTATTTAATTTTGAATATTGCATTGTTATTGTCCATGTTAATAATGTTATTTTTTATTTTTAGATTTTAATTTTTTATGTTAATAAAGAATTAAATTATATTCAGAAATTAAAATATTATTATTTGGTATGTTTTATTTTTTTGTGTTAAATATGCTATCGTAAGTAAAGTAAAATTATATTCAAAAATTAAAAAGGAAAAATAATTAACATTTGTATTTTGTAATTTAATAATTTTGATATTTTATTTTTTGTAAAAAATTTGAAAAATTCAGTAAATACAAAGTAATTAATGAATTATTAAAAGTTTAAAAAAAGAGTGAATTTATGAGAAAAAATATACATACATATACATACATATATATATATATATATATATATATATATATATATATATATTAGGGTTTATGGTTTAGGGTTTATGGTTTATGGTTTGGGGTTTAGTGTTTAGGGTTCATGGTTTATGGTTCAGGGTTTAGAGTTTATGGTTTAGGATTTAGGGTCCATCGTTTAGGGTTTATGGTTTAGGGTTTGGGGTTTAGGGGTTATAGTCTAGGGTTTATGGGTTAGGCTTTAGGGTTTAAGGTTTATGGTTTAGTGTTTAGGGTTTATGGTTTATGGTTTAGGGTTTAGGGTTCCATGGATTAGGGTTTAGGGTTTAGGGGTTAGGGTTCAAGGTTTATGGTTTGGGGTTTAGGGTTTAGGGTCCATGGTTTAGGGTTTAGGGTTTAGGGCTTATGGTTTAGGGTTTATGGTTTAGGGTTTAGGGTTTATGGTTTGTGGTTTAGTGTTTAGTGTTCTATGGTTTAGGTTTTAGGATTTAGGGTTTAGGGTTCAAGGTTTATGGTTTGGGGTTTAGGGTTTATGGTTTAGGGTTTAAGTTTAGGTTTAGGGTTTAGGATATATGGTTTATGGTTTATGGTTTATGGTTCAGGGTTCAAGGGTTAGGGTTTATGGTTTATGGTTTATGGTTTATGGTTTAGGGTTTATGTCTTATGGTTTAGGGTTTATGGCTTATGGTTTAAGGTTTAGGGTTTATGGATTATGGTTTAGGGTTTATGATTTATGGTTTAGGGTTTATGGTTTATGGTTTATGGTTCAAGGTTTAGGATTTAGGGTTGAGGGTTTAGTGTTTATGGCTTATGGTTTAGGGTTTAGGGTTTATAGTTTAGGGTTTAGGGTTTATGATTTATGGTTTAGGGTTTAGGGTTTAGGGTTTAGGGTTAAAGGTTACGGTTAGGGTTTAGTATTTAGGGTTTAGGGTTTAAGGTTTAGGGTTTAGGGTTATGGGTTATGGTTAGGGTTTGGTGTTTAGGGTTTAGGGTTTATGGTTTATGGTTTAGGGTTCAAGCTTTATGGTCCATGGGTCAGGGTTTAGGGTTTATGGTTTAGGATTTTGGGTTTAGGGTTTAGGGTTTAGTGTTTATGGATTATGGGTTAGGGTTTATGATTTATGGTTTAGGGTTTATGGTTCTATGGTTTAGGGTTCAAGGTTTAGGGTTTAGGGTTTAGGGTTTATGGTTAAGGGTTACGGTTAGGGTTTAGTGTTTATGGTTTATTGTTTATGGTTTATGGGTTAGGGTTCAAGGTTTATGGTCCATGGGTTAGGGTTTAGGGTTTATGGTTTATGGTTTAGGGTTTAGGATTTAGGGTTTAGGGTTAAGGGTTACGGTTAGGGTTTAGTGTTTATGGTTTAGGGTTTATGGTTTATGGTTTAGGGTTCAAGGTTTATGGTCCATGGGTTAGGGTTTAGGGTTTATGGTTTAGGGTTTAGTGTTTATGGTTTAGAGTTTATGGTTTAGGGTTTAGGGTTTATGGATTATGGGTTAGGTGATTTATGGTTTAGGGTTTATGGTTCTATGGTTTAGGGTTCAAGATTTAGGGTTTAGGGTTTAGGGTTTAGGGTTTAGGGTTTATGGTTTAGGATTTAAGATTTATGGTTTACGGTTTATGGTTTAGGGTTTATGGTTTAGGGGTTAGGGTTTAGGGTTTAGGGTTTTGGGTTTAGTGTTTGGGGTTTAGAGAAGGCCAAAATAATATATTAATTTTAATGGAATCTTTTTTTGCAATTACTTAAAAAATAAAAAATTTATTTATTAATTTCTTGAATGAATATATTTAGTTTAATTTTTTAAATTAGTTGGACCATTATCGTGTTATCATTACCGCCGCTCCCTCCTGCTCTTGGTTATCTTCTTCTCCTTCCTCCGCCTGGTTCTCTTTTTCTCCTTCCTCTGCCGTCGCAAGCTGCCCCTTCTATTATCTCCACCGCCAACAACGACTCAAATTTTCCTTTACCTCTCCTATTCTTCAGTTTTCTGTTTCTAGAATCTTCTAAGCTTCTTCTGTTTTCGAACTAACCGAGTAGATCGCCATGGAAACGAGTCCCGGCCGTACGATTAAGCTCCTCTGCAGCTACGGCGGCAAGAACCTCCCACGCGCTACCGACGGCGGGCTCCGTTTCATCGGTGGCCACACCAGAGTCACCGTGGACCGTTCCATTTGCTTCTCATATCCATTTTTTAGCATTGTTTCTCTCTCAATTTTAAGTGTTGCTCATTTTTTTCTATGATTGTTCGTTAACATGTTTATGTTTTGCGTTGTGCAGACTTGTTGGTAAAGGTAGGAGCGTTGTGCGGTTCATCTGTGACGTTCTGGTGTCAATTGCCGAACGAAGACTTAGAAACCTTGATCTCCCTCACCAATGACGAAGATCTGACGAACATAAGCAAAGAATATGACCGCGCTTCGTCGAAACTACCTCATCCGTTGAATACCAGAGCCGTGCTGTTTCGGCCAGAATCGTCGAAGAAGGTTTCTCCGGCAACATCGTCTCCGTTGAAGAAGTTGAAGATGGCACTTAACATAATCCAAAATATTTAACTCTGATTAATTTAATTTTACGTATTCTTAATTTTCTTATATACGCCCACATATATTTTTTATATACTAATAATAAACATAAAAAAAATAACATTTTAAAAATAATCTACTGACACAAAAGCTAAAAAAATATTAAATAACCAATTACATTAAATTATATTCGGGATAATCTTTACCATTGAACTAAAAATATATAAAGGATCTAATGCCTTCCTATTAAAAAGGCGCACCAATAAATAAGTTTTTGGCGTTTCGGTTTCCAACAGATGCCGGCGTACCAAATCCGTGCCCTTCGTGTTGATGCACATGAGGTGGGCAACTCTGTTACGCGCTGACCTAGGGTCTAGATAGCTGTAGACTAACAGGTGTATATGTCAATTCGGGGTATGGGACAATACACTGTGTATAGATATTTATGCATAAACAAGTATGGCACAATCTTTGGACAAACCGGTTGATCGGTACGATGGGAAGGGAACCGAATAGATAAAGGTATCTAGTGTATTATCCATTTTGGCTTTGTCCCATCTCCCAACGAATGCCTTTTGGCGGTGTACTGATGTAGGAAATAAAGCATTACGCCCATTGCAAAAGTTGCACGCAGTCCCATGCATGTACGATATAATTTTTAAAATAATGGGTGGAGGGGTGGGGAAGGCATGGTCAGATTTAGCGCCGTAATGGAAGCCTGTCGGTAGTTTTGGATAGAGTTAACCGCAATCATCCTAGAATAGTGATTGCAAAAGGAAATTTTACAGTATATATAGTGTCACTCAGAACTTACACTTTTGGATACGGAACAGATCATAAAACGAGGCCGCATACGAACGTACCTTACGGGTGAAAGATTTGTCGCGAGTGTGACGATTACAACGTATACCCATGACTCATCCCACAACACCCGAGTAACGTTATCATATACGCATCCGTAAACGGAGTACACAACCGTCGGATTTTCCAAGGGTCTTTGCAATTAAATAAACCCACCCATCCTTCTAAGCCACCATTATTCGAAAAACACCAAGAAAAAAAAAAAGAAAAAACAATGGGCGACGGAGAAGCACGCTCGAGCTCCGACGGTGACACATGCAACAGGTTAGACAAGTTTCATTTATGACTATTAGAATACAACAAAATGCAGTACGTTGCATATGCATGGTAGACGAATATTCGCATTAACAACCACGTACGGGGTACATGCAAGGACGTATGCGAAGAGGTCCACGACGCAGATACAATTGAGCACTCACAGCCCCCGCAAGCATCTGAAGTAAATCTTCTGCTCAGGTGTACTTCACACAATCTTTCAACAAATAATTGTTCGATTTTGGACATTTTTGTTTTTATAATATGTAGCTCCCCAGTGGACCCAAAGCTGACTCCGAAACCTCAGACGAAGCTCGACAGCCGGATGATGTTAATGCGGTCAAGGGTGGTCAGAGCCAGTCGGAAGAGGACTGGTCGTTTCCGAAGATCGGTCTCATCGTCAAGGACTTGATGAGGGGCCTCGTGGAAAAGGTTCAGGTTAGCATTTACTCTGCCTGTTTCAGGTCTGGGCAGCGAGCTCCCACCGCCGTTTGAGTGCAATCGATTCGTCGTTCAAGGCGAACGGCACGATACGACGGTGAGAAATAGTCCCGCGGTAGAACCAGGTGCATCGGGTAAGCGAAAATTGTGTTTTTGCGACACCCCCACGTGTAGTCACCTGCGTCGGTATCAATACGTTGCTAACAAAGTTACATTACTTGCAGCCAGCCAATCGATTGAGGACATACAACGGGCTGTTGCGTCGATCGAGTACCGTATATCCCAGATGGAGAGAGAGAGACAGGAACTCAGGACTCAACTGGCAAAAATCATACGGCAGCTGGCCAACGTTTTGCTGGACAGGTGAAGTCCCGGGTCTTAGGGGTCAGTGCAACAACGGGATGGAGACACCATAAACCGACCCCTCCCCTCCCCGGCAATGTATGTTTAGGACTAGTATTGTACTGTTTAGGCCCAACGCTAATATTGAACTGTTCTGGTGTGTTTGTTTTTTTTTTTTATATTCCGCTTGTCCTATTAGCTAATGAAGTTATGAAATAGTGCTTCTATCGAAGGTTATGCGTGTGACCGTTTAAATGTTTAAACACGGTGATATGCATCGGTTCGAATATGTCACTTATCTGATCCACGAAAGCGGGGATTTACAAGGCCACCCAACTCAAACACCTGAATCATTAACAATGAAATACATTCAACTTTGGTTACAACGAAACTTCATCTAAAAGTAAACAGACTAAAGAAATGCAACACCTCAAACTCGGCAAGGCAGTGGACGCACGACACACTCGATGAATCATTGGCGGCTCCCATGGTCCCGTGGGTCGGGCAAACGCTTGACCGGCAGACGACAGGCTTCCCTGGATACGACGGGTGCACCCCAATCAGCGGATTTGCGAACAACTGCTCGAAGAAGTCTCTGCACAATTCGATTTTTCCAGCAGCCAGTACGTTGGCATACATTTCAACCGCCCTGCCAGCGTCCGCCTCGTCCCCAACCCCTGGCGTCAGTAGCAGCATCGCACACATGTAGCGGGCTTGGACGTCGCCCGCATCAGTGGCCTCAAGCAGGGTGCCGACCCCAGCGACGTGTCGGCCCATCCAGCAGAATTCTCTAATCCCTACACGGAATATAGCGGCCGGATTTCCTGCACGGGCGCTTCTATAAAGGAACCCATCTTCAGGACGGTCCTCCAAGGCATAACCGAACACGACGGGTAGCTCCGCCATGGAGGCCACCTTGTACACCGCAGATGAGCGGGCTGCGTCCAAAAACACCTTGCAGGTCGCCTGCATGTTAAACAGATCCTGGATTGAGGCCGACGCAACCCTTGCTGCAATTCTCTTCCATATTTCACGAGGCAGAAGAGTCAGCGGACAGATGCGTGGTGGCACCCCTTTCCCTTTCCCTTTCATTCTCCCATATCCGGCCTTCTTTCCCATTCTGCCTTTCTCGGAGGTTGCACCAAATCTCAGCCTATTTGATTTAAGTTTATTGAATAGGTGGTGGAAGGGGAAGGTTACAGGAGGACCGTCGTTAGTATGGATCACCAGACGCGATGAAGGAAAACTGGGTAGTGAACTTATATACTGCAAAACGGCTCACCAGATAAGTCAGGTACCGTGCCACGTACGCCTTCATTTACGCCCACTGTAACCGATGCTTCATTTTTGGGTTTGGCACAGGAATCGAAGACATCGTAAACGTAATTTTAAAACCTGAACGCTGAAAAATAACTTTAAATTTAAATTTAAAACTACATTAAATTTGTTATCTCTTTTGTTTCCTTAAATATAAATCGTTTATTTTCCCAAAAATAAAAAAATGAAGTATTACTCATTTTCTATAAAAAAAAAAGAAGGTATTCGAAGCAGATTCCCAATTTACACTATATATGTATACGTGCCCGTTAATGACAAATCCTATCCCCCCCTAATGCTTCTTTCCCAGTTCTTCTCTGCTGTAACTCCTTCTCTCACCTCTCTCTCTCTATCCTTATCCCCCTCCTTATTTCTGCCACCATCCACTGCTCTCTCCGCTGTGTACCTCTGAGAAAATATCTAAGGAGACCGTCACCGACCACGCCGCTAGTCCCGTCTACCTCACAGAACAGCCCATGTCCAAGCTGATTGACATCGTCCGTACAGATAAGAAGTCCCTGGAATGTGACTTCGTTGAGGCCGAACTTTTCAGGAGGGATGAAATTTGGGAGGCAAGGCTTGAAAAAATCTCAGATCACCTCTACAAGGCCAGGTCCGCGAGGTTGAACTTAATGGTCAAGTTGCAGAAAGGAGGATCAACTGGAAGAAGAGGAGAAGGCACGGCGCCGGGAGGAGAAGTTGTTGCGCAGGGAACAGCAACATTGTGAAGCGACCGTTCGCCGAATGTATGACAAAGAAAACGAAATGATGGCGGAAAGTTCAAAGTGGCGTGACCTGGCACAAAAGGTCGTCGATGTTTTGAAGGCGAAGGAGAAATCTTTGTCCCGCCAGGCAGGCGTTCAACCGGTGCAGATTGAAGACAGTGACTCAGATATTTGACCTGGTGCACATAACATGGGTGATATCTTTATGTTGTTTTGGTTTTTTGTCAAGGCCTGAAGCCCTGAATGATCTATCTGGTTTGTTTGTTTGGTCCTCCTTTTGATCTTATGAAAAGCTAACTAAAACTCTGTAGCAATTATTATATCTACTTTCATCTGTTCGATATTAAAAATCTGTTTATACTCAATTGTTAATCGGTTTATTCTTCCTCGCCAGTGAGTATCACACGAAAAGAACAAAATTTCTGAGTTATTTTCATTTTGAGTGCCGTTGATTCGGAAGCTTAATATTCTATGCTTCGTAGCTAGTATAAATTCGTTTAATCCACATGCGGTTAACAATCAATATCTTCTCATCTCCTTGCTTGTTAGTAATAATTTGAATTGATTTAAATTGAAATAAATATTACCTAAACATACGCAAAACACACTTTTCGGCGACTCCCCATTGACTTACCAGTTTTGTGGGCGGTTTTTTATGAATTAAATGTGACGGTATCAGATAGTTCACAGTCCCAATCAAAAAACGGGGGATGAAAATCATCCAATATAAAACAATTCATCTGAGGGGTTGATACATAAATAGGGAATTATCTTGCGTTGTTAGGATGGAAGACCAGACGCGATGAGGGAACGCTGGGGAGGGAGATTATATACTGCAAAACGCCTTACTAGATAAGTCGG
This sequence comes from Arachis ipaensis, assembly GCF_059453495.1. NCBI lineage: Eukaryota > Viridiplantae > Streptophyta > Magnoliopsida > Fabales > Fabaceae > Arachis > Arachis ipaensis. Next base: position 131,554,099 of record NC_142443.1, on the reverse strand, counting down.
GTACCGTGCCACATACATATTCATTTACGCCCACTGTAACCGATGCTCCGTCTGTGGTTTTGGCACGTGAATCGAAGAGATCCTAGACGTAATCATTAAAGCTGACCATTGAAATTGAAAAGCAAACTTAAAACTATATTAACGCGAAATGTTAATTTAAGCTATTATGTAACTAAATTATTATCTCTTCCTATTTTTTTTCTTCCATCGAAGTACTTTAAATATAAATCGTTTATTTTCCCAAAAATAAACGAAGTACACTAATTACACATTTTCTACAAAAAAAAAAAGGTATTCGAAGCAGCTTCCCACTTTACACTATATATGCATACGTGCCCTTTAATGACAAACCCTATCCCTCCTATCGCTTCTTTCCCAGTTCTTCTCTGCCGTAACTCCTTCTCTAACCTCTTCGTCTATCCTTATCCCCCTCCTTATTTCTGCCACCATCCACTGCTCTTTCCTCTGTGTACTATCGAGAAAATGTCGAAGGAGACCGTCACCAACCACGCCGTTAGTCCTGTCGACCTCGCAGAACACCTGATCTCCACTCTGATCGACATCGTCCGTACAGATGAGAAGTCCGCGGATTGTGACCTCGTTGAGGCCGAACTTGTCAGAAGTGAGGAAATTTGGGAGGCTAGGCTTCGAAAAATCTCAGATGAACTCTTCGAGGCCGGGTCCGAGAGGGTGAACTTAATGGTCAAGTTGAAGAAAAAGGATGATCAACTGGAGGAAGAGGAGAAGGCACGCCGCCGGGAGGAGAAGTTGTTGCGCAGGGAGCAGCAACATTGTGAAGCGACCGTTCGCCGAATGTATGACAAAGCAAACGAGATGATGGCAGAAAGCTCAAAATGGCGTGACCTGGCTCAAAGGGTCGTCGATGTTTTGGAGGCCAAGGAGAAATCTTTGGCCCCCCAGGCAGGCGTTCAACCGGTGCAGATTGAACACAGTGACGGAGGTATTTGACCTGGTGCACATGGGTGATATCTTTATGTTGTTTTGGTTTTTTGCCGAGGCCTGAAGCCCTGAATGATCTATCTGGTTTGTTTGTTTGGTCGTCCTTTTGATCTTATGAAATGCTAGTTAAAAGTCTGTAGCGATTATTATATCTACTTTCATCGGTTCGTTCTCTACTTATCGTGAATTGTTTGGAGTTACTGATAACTCAGCCCCTCTGCCTATAAATCAGCCAAATAAAACAAGTCGTTTGAGCGGTTTAAACAAAATTAGGGAATCGTATTGCGCCGTTAGCATTTAACGTTTCCAAATCATGATCCCAGAACATTTTCGGCAACTATTTACGGGTGCGTTATGTCCTTGCAAATCAGTTTTACAACACCGGAATAAACATTCGGATTTTTTTTCATTTACCGTATCATACAGACAATTAATATCATACAGAAAATTAATATTGCTGTTAAATGGTTCAACAACTTATTATACATGCGATAACTATCTTGGTGTTCCTCTTCCTTGCGCAGCCGTGTGAGGATTTTTTTTTTCGTGCAGTGAAAATGAACATACTAAACGCCAGGGGATGATTTACGCTTTCATGGGCCAGGCCAACGCAATAACCTGAGCCCACTAACAACTACGTACTCATATCCTCCGTTATGCCCACAATGTATGGTTCCATGAGTTCTTTTGTGCGTAACGATTGGTTATGGCCTTTTAATGGAGACGGATCCAGGACAAAATTGTTTTAAAATCCAAAGTCTCGCTTAACACAAGCACAAAAAAAAAAAAACATTCCCATCTGACCCATGAGGCACGAAACTTTTTGGCTTGTAGAAGAAGACTTCATGGAAGGGTGATGGCACACAATCCTAAGGGGTGGAACTCTGACTAAATTAATTAATTAGATTGGATTCACCCTTTCATACTCGATTCACACGCTGTTTACTCTGTTGGTGTTCTCCTAACTCAGAATATCCCACTCTTCTCTGTTGGTGCCTGGACGAGAAAATGGCCGAAGAACACGCGAAATGTGACGTCGTTAGGGTTATCAAAGGGGCAGGAGAGCCGTCGCAACCGATGGTAGGTTAAAGCTTGCTCTTCTGTTCTTTCCATTATTTCTGACTCTCCTCTCCGCATTTTGTTCTATCTCTTACGCTGTGTCTTGATATGCCCATATCTGCAGCGTCTACCATTACCCAGTGGTCTCCTCCCCAAGGGTAGCAACCATATCTACATCACGGTCGCCGACGGGTCAGACCGTACTTACAAGATTGCATGCAGCCCCAAGGGGTTGAAAGAGATCACTCTCGGGAGAGGATGGCAAAGGTTTTATCATGACTACAAGCTACAACCCTTTAACATTCTGCTGTTCAAGCACAAGGGCAGAGACGACTTCAGCGTTCGCATATTTCAGGCACCGGGTGTGGAGAAGACGTATGCTGCGTCTGGTGATGACTCTGGCGACCTCACACCCCCCCAGGTGCCAACGAACCGTCCACGCACTCCTCAAAAGCCCCACCGTCGAACGGGGTGCATCAATGTTCCCAGGAGCGCAGCTGCAGCTGAGGTGGAGCAGACATTTCAGTCCGAGCACCCTTACTTCATTATGCACATCACAGAAAGGTTGTTGCGCGTCCACTTCCTGGTAATGACTTTCCCTCTCCACTATATATACACCTTTTACGTTGGCAGTATTTGGGGTCCACATTATCTGTTTTGTTCCCCTGTTGTTCCCTCTATTGAAAGTAATGTGGCGGCCTAGGTGGTCCACAGTAAGTGTTGTTGTTTTCATGGTCCTTATTTTGTTGGCCTCTGTGCCGTCGTAAGTGGTCCACGTCTTCTGTGTTGTGCTGTTGCTTAATTGTTAATGGTTGGCTATCTGGTGGAGCCGTGGTTGACTTGAAATTAATTACACAAATTTGTTGGTAATGCCCTCGTATGCTGTTTTTCAATATCCAATGTTTTGTGAAACAAGCACCCAATTGCATGTTAACTGTTCATAATGCCATCATCAATAGTTGCCTTTTCATTTTCTTGGCTTCATGCATGTTGCATTCATGTTACACATGCCTTTAACTTTAAGTACATCTCCTTCTCGTTTTTTGGTTTGCCCGGCCAAATGTGCCACACTTTGGAGACGACGTCAGCGATGATGTCATGGTCACTCTGAGAGCGGGGGAGATTTCCGTCCGGGCGGACTACGCCAGATACAGGGGCAATAGAAGCCGCAATTGTGGCACCATCGGCGGAGGGTGGGCTGATTTCTTGCGCAAGTGCAACGTAACTGTGGAGAATCTGGCCGTCTTTGAGATCTCCAGGACCAACCCGGACGTGGAGCTGTTGGTCCAATTTGTTGATTTTGAATGAATCCAACTGGGTTGATGAACTAGCTGACCATGTTATTTTGGATTGCCTTTTCTGATTTGGCAACAACTATTTTTGTGCTCTGATTGTTGATGTGTTGCAACTGCTAGACTTAAATCTTTTTGTACATGATACAATCTTATGACCGGTGTAACTAAGAACTTTTCAAAATATCAGTGTTCCTTAGATTACTTTACAATTCCAATTCACACAGCACCATGGATGCTCTCTACACTAATTTGCAATTTCAATTCATACAGCACCATGGATGCTCTAGAATAATTTCCAATTTAAATATAGAGCGTTACAAAATAAAGTCATATAGCGGCTGGATATGGTCAAATTGGAAGTATAACAGTCCAAAACAGTTTTCTATAGCTACCCATTGTTTGTCCAAACATAGAACATCACGCATGATCTTCTAAGAAACTAAAACACCTGCTGCATCACCAAACCTTTGCCTAATTTGAAGACCCACGTTCCCACTGGATTGAGCTGTGAGCGCACTAAAAATAATGAATGGTTACCAAATTGTGCCATGTGAATCATAACCCTCGTCCAAGGCAACGTCCGATGCATCGTCCCATGCCAACTACAACGATACATTCAGTTAGCCATGAACTACGAATCGATGAACAGTCAATACATTAATTGAAAAGGACGACTAAACAAATTTGTTGCCAAAGTCTTACCTCATCCTCCTCAGACGAGTCCTCCCTTGTGCCAGTTTCACCTTCGCCCTCACCACCAAAGTATGATGCACCCTCTTGTGTGTTCATTCTGCTGTTGGGATTTAAGTGGCAGGAAACTCGATTATGCCCTGTCTGGCGACAAAGACCGCACCTCTTCACCCCCTTCACCGTTTCCTTTCTTTGCCTCTTTCGACACCGCACCAACTCGTGCAGTGAAAAGGACCATACTAGACCATTTATCTAGTTTTAACAACACTTTTAATAGCCCAACACTTGAGCCCAGCATTGGTTTCAGAAAAAATGTGCATCTCAAGGAAAAAAATTAGTCCAGAGGCCCATCACGATTGACCCAAGTTCAACCAACTGTGTTCTAACCTAACCCGCCCGACCCGTAACACCATCGGCCTCTCCTTCGTCATCCTCTCGCCCACCATCCCCGCGCCGCTTCGATCCTTTCTTGTTGGACGTCTCCGGCAAAGCCATGCATCTATCCGAAACATCACTCATTGTTATTCGACGGTGATCGAATCCAGCTCCGGCGAGGACACTATGCAGATCTTCATCCTCCGAACCAACGAGTCGCGACAGAGGCCGCACTTCAGAGAGCAGGCAGCTCTGCAGTGTGACTCCGCGGGAGAAAGCTTCCTGCAACTCCATTACTCCATTGACGGGTCAGTGACGGATACGTATCCATCGCAGCTTATCTTGTATGCGTCAAACGACGTCCACGGTGCTTTTCCTTCCCTCCCAGCCCTCCTCTATCATGTCTGATTTAGCGTTAAACAGAATCACTAACAACCATTAATTTAGTTCTTAAAACATGATAAACTAATTCTACATAAACCCAAATAATTTTTTATTGTAACAAAAATAACCAGCTACAAAGTGAGATTTGCAAACTAACCCCTCTGACACACCTAAACCACTAACCAATTATAGGAGGAGAGAGAAAGAGTAATCTCTACCATTGGATTGAAAAAGCAGAGAGATCCGACGGCCAACCTCAAATGGCGCACCGATCAGCCAAACATAAACATCATGTGCACTGGTGTGCCAAAGAATTTCGGCACACCGAATCCGTGCCCGAAAATGAAATAGAAGACATTTTACTAAACAGGAACAGGAGAGCTTCTCCCGCGCCATAAAAACCCATTATCATCCCTACTCACAAACGAGTTTTCCTGAACCAGTAAAGTGACTTTTCCTGAACCAGTAAAGTGACCTATCCATGTTACGGAAGCAATAACTGAGAATGTCTATGAGAATAAAATTTGGTTGAAGACCTAAAATGCCCACTAAAATTTCGTTGCAACTACTTTGGGTTTCATTCAAAAAGGAAGTTATGCAATGTATTGCAATTTTTATTGTCCCACGGGCCATCTTTGTGAATTAGAGTTTTAGAAGATATTTTGAACCAAAGAAAAAAATTTTAAAAAAATGATGAAAAAAGAAAAGAAAAGAGAGAGAAAGTTTGCACTTAATATATGAAATACAGACACCAAGGTTTTGAGAATCGGATCGGTCATCGAACCGCTCTAGTCACTGGTTCATTAGTTTACTGGTCCAACCGTAATTCAACCGAAAAAATCGTTTTAGAATAAAATAAATAAATTATAAACTTGGCTACTCTTGCTGCTTCTTCAATCTCAACTTGGTCAGCTTCTGAATGTTGTCACAAACAATGCCGGTTCTTGGCTCAATAGTCCTTTTGCTGCCTCAACCATTTTAGCTTCAAACTCTTAACATCATTCCCATCTAGCAAAACTTGTCCTACACACAATTTCTTCAATTAATTAGTGCCACATAACATACCATACCATATCATATGGCCTTTAACTAATATGCATAACTTCAGTTCCAGATTTTTTAACAAGCAAGTAAAACTACATACTAAACTAAGAATGCATCTTTACCTAGCCATCACTCAAATTAAGTGAGAAATTTTAACTTTTAAGTTTACCTGATGAACGGTCATAGAATCTCTCTATGAGGGACACAACGGTGCTCTTTTCGGGGCCGCTGCTGAACAATCCACAGTGCAGATGAGTAACCTTGCAGTGCTCTATTCTCCCCCAACATATGCCAACACCACTATGATTTGAACAACAATCTGCAAAAAAAAAATAAATAAAAATAAAAAAGGCAGCCTCAATAACAATCACAACACCACCCCAGATGAAAAAAAGTTAAAAGAAGCTCCCAAGATTAATACTTTGGTGTATTATTGACCTGTTCAACAATGTTGCCTGCTTGAGGAGCTTCTTGGCTCTAAACCTGCAACCAGCAGAAATTACAAAATAGCAATGACAAAGTTAAAAACATAACTGAAATTACAAAGAGCTTCTTGGCAGGCAAATTATTACTCAAAGATGCATTGTTATCAGCAACTGCTTCTTGATTAATACTTCCATCCATAATTGAAATCAATACATCATAATCAAAGTTAAAAACATCAAACAGAACCAAAAATAAAAAAGATTACCAAATACCAGAAGCAGAACAAAGATTACCAAATACCAAAAGCAGAACAAAAAATAAAAAAGAATCAACAACAAAAATTAAATACCAACAGCAGCAATGCAGCATAACAAATCACTGATCACAAATTTTAAATTCAAAACGCTGATCACAAATTAATTAATTTCAGATTCAGAAATCACAAATCACTCATCAGAGACATTCAAAATCAAATTCATAACACTGAAACAGCTCAAAATAAAAATGAAATTGACTAACCTTCCACTGACAGCAAGACGACGACGGCGACACAACGGCGCAGCAGCTGGAAGCCTCGAACACCGAAGTCACCGACGAAGACAGGACAACGTGCCGAGTTAGAAAGTCTAGAAGAGAAGGTCTGGCCGTATAGATTTGGGACAAGGGAAGGAGGAGGCCGCGGAGACGCCGACAACCACGGACGGCGGCGGCGGTTCCGTTGACAAAGCTGGGTTTTAGGTTTGGCCGTTTGGGGAACCCTAGGGCTTGAGTGTGTGTTTCGAAGGAGAAGGAGGGGTGTTTGGCGTGAGGGGGTGTATGCGGGTGAGGGACTCGCGTGGAGGGGTGGGGTTTTTTTCATTCTTTTTTTAAAAACAATGAAACGATGTCGTTTCTTAAGAACCGGTCGGTTTCCGGTCCGATCCAACTGGCCGGTTTAGCAGTTTTTCAACGGTTTTGATGATGGCGGTTTTAGGAAGAGGATCCTACCGTTTTTCACGACGGTTTTCAATTGAACCGGTTTGACTGGTCGGTCCGGTCCAGTTTTCAGAACATTGCTCACTAATCTATCTATCTATCTATCTACTTAATATACTAAAATTGGGTTTTCCTCTAGCTAATTGAAGTGAAAGGTCGATTCTTCATGAATTCATTTTCTCTTCTAAGTTTATTTTAAAAAAATATCTTTATTATAATTATACTATAATTATCATTTAAGTAATAATGCATAATTATACTAATTTAAAAAAATATCTTTATTATAGTTATATAAAATTAATATTTAATGCATTATTAAACTACTTATCTATTATCAATCGAAAATAATAATAATAATAATAATAATAATAATAATAATAATAATAATAATATGATATGATAATTATATGATAATGGCACTAGTTATTAATAACCAATTTATATTTCTCTAAATAAATTTATTTTAGAAAAATATCTTTATTATAATTATATTACAATATTACAATTAGTATTTGATGAATAATGCATAATTATATTGATTTTAGAAAATATCTTTGTTATAATTATATAAAATCAATATTTAATGCATTATTAAACTAATTATCACTCGAAAATATTTTTAATCATTTTAATTATATTGATACAATTCTAATTCTTATTCATTATCCAATGATTTTATTAATGGCAAGTTGTTACCTTAATGGTGATCCATTTATGATAATGATAATGATAATGATAATGATAATGATAATGATAATGATATGGTATGATAATGATACGAAGTTGGCCCGGTTACTCTATTTATGAAAAAAAACAATGATTCTAATAATGATATGATATGATAAAATTATATAATTTTAACAAAATAAATATATGATAACTAACGTAAATAAAAAAAATTACCTTAATAATAACTAATTTACATATTTATTTTTTTTAAATAAAGCATATATATAGAGTTTTTTTTGTGGTACATGAGTTTAGATCTGAGAGTCAACTCAATTTTTTTAAATTTATTATTCTTCTTTTACTACTTCATAGAATGTATTCTTCGTTTTTCATCGAAGTCGATCCTTTTAAGGTACAATTTATAATTTTGTATAGTATTTCTTTTATATACTCATTTTATTATGTTATTCTTTTGATAATTTAATGATTGTTCTTACTCCAACTTATTCTTTTTGTCTAATATTCCAGTGCAATTGTCTTTTGCCGCAATCGTTTACAATGCATCACATCCATGAAATACCTCATCGAGTTGTATTCACTGATTCGGATTCTAACTACATGGATGTAAGCGTCCAAAGAAGAGGCAAGAAACTCTATTTTAACGAAGGATGATTGGATCTACTCACATATTATGACCAACCTAATAGAATATGGGTAAAATTAGTTTTCTTGAGAGGAGATCGATTTTTTATTGAGGAATTGTTTCCACGGAACTTTGTACGCCAAGTTCAAGTTCTATCCCCTCCATGCTTTCTACATTTGTCCGGAGATCTTCGAAGTGGATATGCAATTTCAACGATTGATAATATATTTAAATTTTCTTATTTTAAGTTTTTCGTTATTAAAATAATTTTATAACATATTGTGATTTTTTTTCAGAAATTACCGGCCTTCTTTTGCATCATTGCAATGCCATTGAGGGGGAATAAGGATCAGTTTAGTTTCTCAGTGTGGCAATTCTATACATTGTCTTATTGCATGAATAACCGATAATGAAGCTTATTTAACAAGATGATGGTTTGAATTTTCACGAATTCTAAATGTCCAAACTTATGATGTTTCAGTTAGTTATCGTTACAAGAATGACTCTAATCTATACGTATCTAAGGAATAGAATAAATTAAATATTATTTAAGTAATTTAGTTCTAATATTGGTATTTGATTAAATTCGTTTTACATTAATTTAAATTTAAATTGTTGACTCAATTTATATATTACGACTATTTTTATTGGATATGTTATTTTTAAATGTTTTAATATAAGATTTCTTTTTTTCTAATATTTAAGTTTATTTTTTTTCTTGGATATATGTCATTACAGGTTGAACATTGCTATTTAACTAGAGTTAATACTCAAAATGGCCCCTGAAATTTGGATGCAGACTCAATTTGACCCCCGAAATTTTAATTGACTCAATTTGTACCCCAAATTTGAATAAGTGACTCACGTTAGCCCTTTTGTTAATCTTCGTTAATGGCACGCTTACCTGGAACATTAAGTGACACGTGGGCTTGACAGGTGGGCTTATTAAGTCGTTTTCTCTTTGGTGGGTAATCTCTTTTCAAACGACAGCGTTTTCCATTCTGAGGTTAAAATTCAACAACACCAATGATCAAACCACTCAAAACAGGGAAACTCTTCTTCTTCATTCTCTCTCATGCACCATACTGTGGAAGATCAATGTCGCTGCTAGTGTAGCTTGTCGCACGCGTTCTCGTTTGCTAGCACGAGAAAGAAAAAGCTGCGCATTCTATGTTTGGGTTCAATGTTATGTTTTCTGTCTTCTCTTGATTGGAGTTTACAAGCCATTAATTTGTACTCTATTTGATACTCAAATAGATTGAGTCCACTGTGAAAGAAGATAGTTTTAGTTATTGATCCTTTTCTGTTAGGGTTTTTTTCTTTTAAAAGACTGATTATGATTAACGTTAACTGTGTTAACTGTTACAGAGAAGAAAGGACATCTAAATTAGAGTTGAATCATTTGTTTCTAACATATTTATACTAAACATGCTAGCAATTAGTGGAGAGTTATGAGTACTCGCACTTAGTGTTGGAATTATGTACTATAAAGTACATAAAGAGTACAAATTCAACTTGTTTCAATTTGAGATGTTTAGTTTTATTGTTAGCATTTTACTTCAACTCTTCTAAACGATTCAATAGCTGAGTTTTTTTTTTTTTGAAAATATAAAATGAGAAAATCATGAATGAATAAATGGATTATGCTTGTCAATGTGATAATGCGGAGCTGTTAATTATGGACAACAAAAAATTGTGTAGCTGTTGTTATACGGATAAATTTTATATAGGAATTTTTATATTTTCTGTTCTGAAAAAATATTGATTGGCATGTTAATGTAGAATCATCTGATGCATGATATGAAAGGCCTTGGATGTTGAAGTTAATTTGTTAATTGTTTGAATTATATTTGTAGATGGGTGATTTGATAACTATTGTCTATCATCACGGAGGCAGCTTTGTTACAAAGAATGATGGCAGTGTAGTTTACGAAACGGATAATACGGGTGAATTAACTGGACTAGATGAAGATAGATTGGATGTATTTTCACTAAAGGATTACTACAAGGAGCTCGGTTATGCTGATATTGTTGAATATTAGTGGCTTATTCCTAGGAGACCTTTAAAGAATGGACTGAGAGCACTTTCACATGACAAAGAATTGTTAGAGATGTGCTATCTTGCAAGAATGAACCAAGGAAGAGTCCACTTATATTTTGAGCATGGAATTTCCCAACCTCATGATAATGAAGTAGCTGAGTTAATAGAGTTTATTCCCATTACTCCTGAAGAAGACAAGGATGCACCTATCACCATACAAAATCCAACAGGAAGCTCAAATGATGTCTCAACTACAAAGTCCAATGAAGAACCAGCAGTCCAGACCCAACCTGAAGTACTAGTCCAGGACCAAGAAGATCCACCAGCTCAGGCCCAACCCGAGTCACCAACCCAGACCCAACCCAAATCACCAACTCAGGCCCAACCTAATCCACCAGCCAAGCACAACTTATCTAAACCCAAGCCCACCTCAACCAAATCCACCACCACCAACATCAAACCCAAACCCAAACCCAAACTCACTCCAAATTGGAATAAAATTTAACACTAAACAAGAATTTATGGAAGCTGTGAGGGACTTTACCATTTAAGAGGGGAGGCAAATAAAATTCAAAAGAAATAAAAGCTACAGGATAAGCTGTCGCATAAAAGAAGAGCAACCAATGCAAGGAGCTAATTCTAGGACAGCGTCAAAGTTTACTGAATTTATGAATTTTGTCCCCACTCCGGGCTTCAAAGCACCAAGGAAGAAATAGACTTTAAATTATGTCTTTTGTGGATGAATTGATAAATGCAATCCAAAGTGTGTGTTTTGAGGTTATTTTGTGGCTGTTTTGTAACTAAAATTTACATCAATGGTTGTTTATGCCTTTTATTATGTCTTGTATAGGGCTTTGTTTTGAAACCTTTTAAATAGCCCTTTTGTTTTGTGACTATAATGATGACAATGGTCATTGGCATGACCATGGTTGACCTATGATATCAGATTCAAGGTTTATTATTATAACTTATTTTACAATTTAGATATTTAGTAGATAAATTACAAATTAGTTTATTATTAATATTTGCAGATTTGTAATCAATCTTTTGTTTATTCTTACCATTTTATTTTTACAGGTTTAGTCACAACTTTTAATTTACATAATTATACCTATTTGTAATATCCTTACTGAATTTGTAGGTTTAGTCAAAACTTACAATTTACAAAACAGATTTGTATTGAAAAAAACATAATTGTAGTGACATTAATTCAATTTTATTCATCACTTTCCTACACCCAAGGCATAGCCAATGGCTATAACTACAAACAAAACAATAAAAAAAACTCAAAATACTATTCCATACTTTTAAAATCCTAATTTCAGCTTCTATTGCACTAATCTTCCAACCCACGTTCATCTTCCAATACTCAATGCTATTTTCATTTTCACGTCTGCCAGTCATGTCTTCTTCCACGACATTTGTCGACACAAAAAGTCCACACCATCTATTTCCAGAGGTCTATCACAACAAGAACCACAATAAATTATACATGTATTACAAAAAGATGTACATTCAAGAAGGAAGCAATTCAGAACTCACATTATAATTTGGACATCCAAAAAATGGTCTTTCTGGATTTACTTCTGTTCCAGACCAACGAAGAACGGGACGCATTCCACAACCGCACCAGTGTGGAACCTTTCCAGATCTAGCTCGATTTGGATTCCTATCCAAACTTCCATGTGAATGAGATCTGTTGCAGCTTCCAGAACATTGGCTGGTACTCCTCATCATCTTCTCCAACACCCAAACAACGTTATCAATTTGGGAATTTGACACTTGCTAGGGTTTTATATTCATTAAAAGGGGAGCTAAATTGAGTCTAAAAAATTTTTTCCTATGTCATTAACGTTTAATAAGGCCACCTATCAACTCTGCGTGTCACTTAACGTTCTAGATAAGCGTGCCGTTAACGGAGATTAACAGAAAGGCTAACGTGAGTCACTTATTCAAATTTGGGGGGTTCAAATTGAGTCAATTAAAATTTTAGGGGTCAAATTGAGTCTATCTTTAAATTTCATGGGCCATTTTGAATATTAACTCTATTTAACTAATTTTGAAACTTTTTTTTTGTCATGTTGTAAGTTAAAGGAAAACCTGGAACTGGAACAACAATTAAGTTATCTCCGTGTGACCTTAAAGTCACGAATTCAAACCGTAAAAACAACTACCAATATAATTACCAGGTTAGACTACATACATTATACCTTTTGAATGCAGTCATTTCCCGTATCCTACGTTAACGCAGGATACTTGTACACCGGATTGTCATTTTTTAGTCATGTTGTAAGTCATTGGATGAATGTAGGTTCTAATGTTTGGATCAAGGCAACTAATACAACTTAGAGCAATTCTGACTGTGATGCTTGGAGTAATGATCCAAATATTCTATGCTACAATTGTGAATCTTGTAAGGTTGGATTAATAGAAGATCTTAAGAAAGATTGGAAGATAGTAAACTATAATCAATGTTATATTCTTGTTCATCTTACTCGTTGTCTACTCCATTGGTGGTTGTGCATTAAGAAATAATCGAAGGGACAACTACAATAAGAATGCAAAGAATCAACACCATCGATTTCAACCTTTTTTTTTTCCCTTCACAAAATGATGAAAAAATTTAAAATAATAATGCAAACCAAATGTCAGGAAGCCGACTAATCCTACTTGAGACCAACTATCTCTGCTAACACAAATTTTTTCCATTCCTAATTGAAGCCACCGGGAGAAAAACAAAACCCAAAAAAAGAAACACTAGCGTGTCACTCGATCAACCTGATCTACCTCATGTTGGTATATGAAATCTACTGGATTACATACGATTTTTTATTTACAAGTAAATCAATTACAAATGCTACAAAGAACAAAACTATTGTTGAAGATACAAACAATTATTGTTGAATATATTAGAAAGGTGAAATGTAACATTACCATATGATATCAATCATGTTTGATTTTGGGGTTGTGAAAAGAATTCCTTGGCATTGTGAGCTACTTCTGCCTCCACGATTGCTTCTAGAACTATGTCGGATCCTTTCACATCAGCTGCCAATACAACCAAAAAGTTTGTTTCAGATATCATTCTATAACAAAACTACACATGAAAGTCCACCTTGATAATAATAATTAAAGAAAAATGAACGAAAAAAAATTAATTGGGGTAAAGAGCAATCATTAGCCACTCAAATCATTGACAAATAACAAACAATGAGACAATGAACTAAAAGGCATTCAATGCATCCCCAAATGGTCCACACAAAGTTATTAAACTCTCAAGTTAACTTGTAAACTCTTACAAGTTCATCAGTTTAGGCTCCAACCAAATGTACGACTTTACGGATAAACCGTCAAGATTTTATCAATTAGAAAATCCACTTGACCATGTCAAGCGTGTATTTTCACCACTGATTGTATACTCTTGAAAGTATCCACTCCAGTGCCTGAACACATACGCATATATGTACGTGATCTAACATGGATAGGATGAGATATTCATCAGACAACCCCCAATACATTATGCACAAACTATAAATATTTTAGCTAACCATAGAAACAAACTAACAAAATCTAGCAACAACTAAAAGTTACCGCTACGATTTGGTAAGAGTCCAGCGCTTTCAGCGGAAATTGGCAAGACAGTATGCTGCAGTTCAGGTTTAATCTTCTGGGGTTCAGTACTACTTGCAGCTAAACTGTTCTTGATGATAGCAGACTCTGCCAATCGGGCATATGTCGTTGCTTGACTTTGCATGTTGCATGAATTTGATGAGGCCAACAAAGGTGAATCCTGGAAAATATTAGATACCATGTAAGCACATTTTCCTGAAGCGGCATATAATTTATTTCAAGTTCTATTTGTGTTCAATATAACCTTGATAACAGTGGGTGTTGAGTTAGTGGTAGCAGGGGGTATGGACTTATTCTCTCCAACGTCTTCGGCTTTTTTGGTGCCTAATCATCGACGACAGAAGATAACAAGATTGCGCAGAATTTTAGCAAATCAGTACAATTTTAGAATACTAAACTACAATCCAAAACAGAAAAATTCAAAAAAAACTATACCATTTGGAATAGATGTCTGGTCAGGATTATCCACAAGCCTGCGGGTCATAGGGCCGGGATTTATGAGTGATATACTTCTAATTTCATGACGAATAGCATCGAGCTGTGCCATTGTGTCCTGCAGTTCCTTGTGAACCTAACGACAAAACAGGTGAATACAATAGAATTTAGTTTTTGCTCATTGAATGCCATTACCAAGCTGTGGGATGATTACTCAAATTCTTCAATACAATGTAAATATGTGCCTAACTTTTGCACTACTCTTGTATTATTAAGAAATTCAAAGTAAATATCAAGCATGAAATCACGATCCCCATCTACACTTAAGGGACAGATTTTTCTTTCTTTCTTTCTTTCTTTTTATTTTCCCTCTTTTTTATTATTATTCTGGTTCTGAAATTACCTCCTCCACTGGTTTAACTTTCTCCAGATTATTGTGAGAAACCAAATGTAGCGCATATGTGACCTAACAAATCTAGTAAATGCTAGTTATAGCTCTAGGTTGGAGAAAGGGGAGTCGATGTGACCAAACTCCATACATCTAAACTTGTAGAGTTTAGGTAAACATGAATTATAAAACTCAACTAGCAAATGTGTCAGAGTTTTACTTGTAAAATTGTAAACTTGATATCGGACCTAAACGTATATGCCCATAAGAGTTTACGAGTTTTCACTCAGAGAGTTTGGTAACCTCATGAGGAGTACCTGGCGAGCTTGGGTTTGCTGCATAACGCTGTCAAATTGGCCGCGAGCCAATTGTACATATCCAACAGCGCGACCAGCTAGCCTCCCAGCTGTTCTGGCTATGATTGGCAAATCTTTTGGGCCTATTACACATCAATTTGTCAGAGAAACAATTTTCAAATTCCTACAATCAAAATCATCATACAGTAAAGAGAAAATAAGACCAGCAGCATGAACCAACCAATTACAGCAGCAGTGACTCCAATCAACAGAAGTATTTCTCCATATGAGAGTCCCAGCATTTGTTACTGTCAAATTTTCAAAGTCAAAGATTAATTAAATTAAATCTCTGTAAACTAAAATCATAATTTGCATATCCGAAAAACCAAACATAATAAACAGCATTTATGATTAACATTGAACTATCTCCATTTCATTGGTTACCATTTCATGACAGATTTAATATTATTACCTACGGTTGACGATACATACGAGAGAGGCAGAGGCAAAGGGGGTAGCAGCAGTGATGGGAGAGATGTGTTTTGAAGAAATTTGGAAAAGATAAGTGATGGGCAAATGTTTGGTGATAGGTGGATTAACTTTCACAGAAATCTTGCATAGTATGCCCGGGAATGAAGATTCCAATGTTGTGTAGACCCTGATATTCCCACGAGTATCAAATAATTTTCCAAAAGTGCACCTAATTATTATTAACTCAAAATTAACAATTTTAACACGTTTACCCAAGAAGCTAAGAATTGCTTGGCAGAACCTTATAAGGATGCTATAGTGATTAAGGTGCTAGGTAAACATTATAGCTACACTGCATTGTCTCATTAAGATGTACGATTTGGGATCATTTGCGTTCTATTAATTCAGACCATAATAGACCATGGATGGCCGTTGGTGATTTTAATGAGATTGTGGCACCAGATGAGAGTACAGGTGCTTATTTTTCTTCTCACAGAGCTAGTCTATTAGCTACTACTCTGGATGACTGTGAGCTCTTTGATCTTAAAGTGACTGGTAGGAGATATACTTGGTATAGAGCAGTTCAGGCTGGCAGGGACTTGGCTAAAAGATTGGATAGAGCTATAGTTAATGAGGCGTGGATGACAATGTTTCCTGAGGGTTATTCTGAAATTCTTAGCAGGCTTCATTCTAATCATTGTCCTATTTTAGTTCGTTGTCATGGTAGCCCCAGAGTGAAAGGTTCACGTCCTTTTAGGTTTCAAGCTGCGTGGGCAACACATCCTTCTTATAAACATGTTATTAGTAAGGCTTGGAATCAAGAGTTTGGAGGCGTTACCGAAAGGCTTAAGATGGTTCAACAGGCTTCTTTGGACTTCAACTCAAAGATTTTTGGAAATATTTTTATGCGAAAAAATAAGCTGGAATATCAGATTGATCAGATTCAACGGCGTTTGGAGGTTACCGATGTGTTATCTCTGAGAATTAAAGAAGCTGAACTGAGGGAAGATTACAATAGGCTTTTGTTGCAAGAGGAACTTTTTTGGTACCAGAAATCTAGAGAGCAGTGGGTCAAGTATGGGGATAGAAACACTAAATTCTTTCATCTTCAGACTTTGGTACGTAGAAACCATAATAGAGTACATGGATTATATGTTAGAGATGGGTCTTGGTCTACTGATCCAGATATTCTCCAGGAAGAAGCTCTCTCTTTTTACAAGAATCTCTTTGGTACAACGGAAGAGGTTGAGGTTGATTGTTTAGGGGATGTTCCGATGCCCACACTAAGTACTGAGGCTTGTGCTAGGTTAATTGACCCTGTCTCTTTTGCGGAAGTCAAGTCAGCAGTATTTAGTATGAGCCCTTTTAAGGCTCCTGGTCCAGATGGCTTTCAAGCTTATTTTTTTAAAGAATATTGGGAGATAGTAGGCACTGAGATTTGGAATATTGTTCGGAGCGCTTTTTTGGGAGAGTTCTTAAATCCTAGCATCATGGAAACTCTGATTGTGCTTATTCCTAAAATTGATAACCCTACCTTTATGAAGGATTTCAGGCCTATTAGCTTGTGTAATGTTGTTTATAAAATTATCACAAAAGTATTGACTAACCGACTTCGGCCTTTTCTTCCAGATATTGTTAGTCCTTCACAAGGAGGTTTTATTCCGGGTCGTGGTGCTCCTGATAATATTATTGTGGCCCAAGAAATTCTGAATTTTATGAAGCACACAAAATCCAAGAAAGGTACTCTTGCTTTTAAAATTGATCTTGAAAAAGCTTATGATAGGGTGGATTGGAGGTTTTTGGAGAGTACTCTCATTGCTTTTGGTTTTCCTATCATCACTGTTAATTTGATTATGACTTGTGTCCGTGCATCATCTCTTTCTATTATGTGGAATGGGAATAGATTGGATAGTTTTGCTCCTAGAAGGGGGCTTAGACAGGGCGATTCAATGTCTCCTTACTTATTTGTGCTTTGTATGGAAAGACTTGCTTGCTATATATCTCATAAGGTGGTCGAGGGTGTGTGGAAACCAGTTTCTGTCACTAGGGGTGGCCCAAAATTTTCTCATTTGATGTTTGCAGATGATCTCTTACTCTTCTGTCAGGCTACAAAGAGTCAGGTCCAAATGGTCATGCATTCTCTTAACATTTTTTGCAAGGCATCTGGCATGAAAGTGAATCTTGAAAAGTCTAAAACTTTTTGTTCTAAAAATGTGACTGCTCGTAGAAGAGATATTTTTACTAGTGTTTCTTCAATACGTTTTGCTTTGGACTTAGGAAGATATCTTGGAGTTAACCTTAATCATTCCCGTACCAGTAGGGCTTCTTTTCATTCGGTGATTGAAAAGGTGAGGGGAAGATTAGCTAATTGGAAAGGAAGGCTTCTAAATAAAGCAGGGAGACTTTGCCTGATCAATTCTGTTGCAGCATCCATTCCTGTCTATCATATGCAGGTATCTTTTTTTCCAAATTGGGTTTGTGATAAATTATCTTCTATGATGAGACAGTTCCTTTGGAAGGGTCAAGTTGATGGTAAAGGTCTTTCTCTTGTTAATTGGAGGACCGTGATCACTCCAAAAAAATTTGGTGGCCTGGGTGTTAGAGATCCTGCGTGTGTTAATATATCTTTACTTGGTAAATTGGTGTGGCAACTTTTTCATTGTCAGGACAAGCCTTGGGTTGCTCTATTGAGGGCGAAGTATATGAGGAATGAGGGAGTTTTAGATGGCCCTGTCCCTTTCAATGCTTCTCATGTTTGGAAGAGTATCTCAAAGGCTTTTGGTGCTCTTAAGGATGCCTTCTCTTGGTGCGTTGGGTCACTTGATCAATCTTTTTGGTTTGACAATTGGAGTATTGAGGGTCCAATTGCTCAAGATGTCCCTTTTGTACATATATCTGACTCTGATTTAACTATTAGAGACGTTTGGAAAGATGGTCAATGGAATCTCCATGATATTTTCTCTATCATTCCAGAAGATGTCAAACAGCGTTTGAATGCTTATAATCCGGATTTGAATGCTGGAGAGAGTTCGGGTTGGTCGTGGGGTGTGGCATCTTCTAGACTTTACTCAGCTAGGAGTGGGTACAGTTGGCTAGCCAAAAGAAAGTTTGACTGGAATGAGCATGATAATTGGTTGTGGGTATGGCAACTGCATATTCCTGAGAAGTACAAGTTCTTGATTTGGCTCAGTCTTCATAATGCTATTCCTACGGCAGAGTTTCGTTTGGGTCGTGGTTTAGCTTTATCTAGCACCTGTCATCGATGTCAGAATGGTTCTGAATCAATTCTTCATTGTCTTCGGGAGTGCCCTAGTGCCAAGGAGGTTTGGAACCTTTTAGGCCTGTATTCAGATAACTCGAATTTACATGATTGGCTCTATAGAGGTGCAAGGAGTGAAAATAATTTTCTTTTCTTTTCGACCATATGGTGGATTTGGAGAAGCAGGAATCATGACTTATTTAATATAGATGATTCATGGAGTGCTAGTAAAGTGGTGAGTTTGATTCGTAGTTCAGTAAGGGAGTTTCACACTATTTTTGCTATGCATCAATCTCTGTCTCCTCCTTCACTTTGTTTGCATTGGGTTCCACCTCCAGTTTATTCTGTTAAATTGAATTGTGATGCTAGTTGGTTTCCTCCTTCTGGCTATGCTGGTTTTGGTTGTATCATTCGTAATCCTGATGGATGTTGGTTGAAAGGTTGCACTGGGAAAGTCGAAGTGTGCAGTGTTCTTTTTGCTGAATTGTATGCAATTTGGAGAGGCTTACTTCTTGCTTGGGAGAGTGGATTTCGTGAGGTTATTTGTGAAACAGACTGTTTAGAAGCTCTTTTCTTGGTAAACCAAAGAATGCTTGGTAAGGATATTCCGGAATGGGATTTGGCAAAGCATATACAGGAGGTTATGAATTGGAATTGGAGAGTCTCTATTCTTTTAATTCAGAGGACTGCAAATAGTGTTGCAGATTGTATGGCTAAAGCAGCTGCTTCTGTCGAGGACATTCACTCGAATTGGAGCCAACCATGGAGTGAGCTTCAACATCTAATAGATTTAGATATGACCCTAGCCAATTAATTTGGTTTTGTCTGTTTTTTTTTTCTTTTTTTTTTCTATTTAGTCACCAAAAAAAAAATTAACAATTTTAACCTAAAAAAATTAACACTCTTAGTAGAAAAACAACACTTTGTGGTCTAAAAATTAAAATTTTAAACTCAAATTCATACATTTGAACACACCCAAGGTTCTGAAAACTAGACCGGTCATTGAACCATTTTAATTATTGATTTATTAATTTATTGGTCTAACCGTTTTAATTGTGGTCTAATCAAAAAAACCGTTTAATAATAAAATAATAAATAAATATAGTCTAACAAAATTTAAAATGTCTTCCAAATATAACACAAAAATAGCAACACAACAGAACTAGAGCTCATTAGCAATCAAATAATCATTCAATAAAAAATTAAAGCACGAAACATTTAAATAATCAATAATCAAATAATCATTGAACATGGCATAAATAAAAAACGCAGAAGAAGTTAGCAATGAACTGACCTTCGAAGCCTAGGGTTTTTTTTCTTTGTTAAGCTTCTTCTCTCTGAACTCGAAGGAAGGAAATTGGAATGGAGAAGGGTTTTTCTTCTGAGAAGTCTGAGAAGATGGGCAGAATCGTGACGGAGACAGAGGCCAGGCAACGAACACGACTCAGAAAACGGTGGTGGGTTGGAAGAACCTGTGGCGACTAGACGAAGACGATGGTGCCTGAGCGCGCGATGGACGGCGGCTGGAGCGCGACGGAGCAGATGAATACCAGGGACTAACGCACCGAGCTCGAGGAAGAAGAAGCTGCGATTCTTGAAGGAGGAAGAAGCACGGACGACCAGACGACGATGGTAGTGCCTGGGCGCGACGGACGGCGGCAGTCCTTGCGGCGGTGGAGGAAGCTAGGGTTTCCTGTTTCAACTTCCTCTTTTGATTTGGGGAGAAGCTATTAGGTTAGGTGTTTGGAATGAAGACTGAAGGCAAAGGGAAGGGAGGTCATCCGTGCGGGAACCAAAATGACACAGTTTCATCCAAACCGTCGGTTTCGGTTCCGGTCTGACCGACTGGTTTTCGGCCGGTTCAACAGTTTGTTAGCGGTTTTTTATTAACGGTTTCACATTATTAGCCGGACCGTTAATTATTGCTAGTTCATGGTTTGACCGGTTCGACCGGTCCGATTTGGTCCGGTCACGGTTTGATGCACTAACGTGTAAAATCGTTTTATAAGTGCATCAAATCACATAATGTCATATTAGCAAAAATAATTATCTTTTACATTAATCGTGTGAATGGTCATCTAAGAGAACAGTTGTAATTGCACAACTGTATAAAATATTTTACAATGTCAGTGCATCAAAATTAAACTCAAATTATATAAGTAACTAACTAATTTATTTTATTTTAATTTATATGTTGAAAATTTTATGAGTGTTATTATGTTAAATTTATTTTGATTTGATATATTTGGTCGAATTATATAAAATTTTATTATAGTTGTGTTAATTATTCTTAACAAAAATTTAAAACTTAAATAATCTCTAATTATCCATAAATATCTACGGATATCTGTCACTCTTGCTAAAAAAATAAATGAAAACCTGTAAAATTGTGACAAAGATGGAGTGAAAATGAAACAGAAGATGTTTTACTAAATAGGACCAGGAGAGCTTCTCCCGCACCATAAAAACCCATTATCATCCCTACTCACAAAACGAGTTTTCCTGAACCAGTAAAGTGACCTATCCATGTTACGGAAGCAATAACTAAGAATGTCTGAGAATAAAATTTGGTCGAAGACCTAAAATGTCACCAAAATTTTGTTGCAACTACTTTGGGTCATTCAAAAAGGAAGTTATGCAATGTATTGCAATTTTTATTGTCCCACGGGCCATCTTTGTGAATTAGAGTTTTAGAAGATATTTTGAACAAAATTTTTTTTTTAAAATGATGGAAAAAAAAAGAAAAGAGAGAGATAAAGTTTGGACTTAATATATGAAATACAGATAGACACTTTGCTGAATTACTGTATCCGTGTATCAGACACATTTCGAACACGACATTTGTCCGATAAATGTGTCTGTTATGTCAAACAGTGTCTTAATAAAAAATAAAAAAAATTTTCTGAACACGCTTGGACACACCTAAATATCATCATGTGTTAACGTGTCAAGTCTTATTCTTAACATATATTTTTAAAATAAATTTAGATATAATATATATTATTATTTATTTAAATAAAAATATTTTAAATACTTGATATAATTAAAATAAGATATTAAAAATAATTAAAGATTTAATTTATATTTTGATATCAATAAAATATTAAAATATCATTACGATTTATTTAAAAAATACTTTATATTTTATATGTATATATACTTCTATGTCTTATAAGATTTTAAAATTCACGAACATCGTCCGTGTTCATGCATCATAGGACTTAATAAATCTTTTTAATTTTTGACACGGGGGCTTAATAAATCTTTACTCTGGAAGTTGAGAAATACTCAATGAATTGGTCCCTCCCTCACTCCAGTCTCAACAGCAGAACAACTAATAAAATATATTTCATACATGTTCATTGACATACATAATTTTTCTATACATTTCATGAGGATGAGGTGAATATTCACACACATTTTTTGGTACCTCATATACGCCCGCTTACTTCTTTACCTACTTGAGCTGAAATAAGATATTCACATTTTCACTAATTTCTGCTCAAGAAGATACAAAAGTTGTGTCAAGATGGATAATTTCTTTATTAATTTATTTATGATAGTGTACTGGTATAAAATAAGTTGTTTCAACATAACACTGGATACATAGTATAGCAGATACATGCCTATATATTATGAGATAGCACATAGTGAAGCTGTCAACACTAATCAAAGTTACGCCTGTTCTTGCAGTTGGTCCTGCACATAGATCCATGAAATGAAGAGTTAGCATCATGAACTAATCATGCATACAAAGGTTCGGATCGCTCGGAAGGAAAGGAAGGGAAGGGAAAAGTTCAATAAACTCTATTTTACTCTTCAAACCCTTCCCTTCTTTCACATTCCTATGAACTTTTACATTGAAAAAAAATGTACATTTCCAATAATATGTTTCTAGTATTAAATTCTTAATAATGTAAAAACATCCTGTAAACCACACGCCGTTATATAGGTTTTAGCTGTATTTCATAGTTCCTTAGCTTTCACCTTTATACCATCCTTTTTAGAAGGGAAAAAGACATGGGAATTTTATCATGTCTCCAAATTTCCCTCTACCACCCTATTTCAAAGCTCCCCTAAACTGGGGAGTCTCACAGGATCACAAAGTAAATTACGAGCTTATTAAATTATTTTACAAATAAGAAAACTTAAACTCAATTCTTCTCAGTCCTTATGCTTCCTTTTCCCTTTCTTCCTAACTCTCAGTCTCCCACATACAACATAATGCTTTAGAAAAAGCTAAGCATTAAGCAACAAGGTAACTAACTCCTTTCGGCCTGTTATTGTTGAAGTACCCAGGTAGTTTGGTAAAGCTATATGGAGGTACAAAGGAAATGATTACCAGATTAGATTAATCATATAGGGGCATAAATTATATTAATCAATGTCAAGCATAATTTAGGACTTCTCACTAACTTGGAGCTATGACTTCAGTCACAGGCATTTCTGTGACTGAACCAGTAGGTTTGACTGATCTTCATATTAATTAGTTCATATCAGATAAGCCCATAATTTGAGAGACAATGTAATATCCTATAGAATACCTAAATGAACACTACGTGCAGTGGGGAAGAGAGAGAAACGAAATTCAAAAAAAAAAAAAAAGTAATATGAAGTGAGTAACACTAACCTCTGTCACAAAGAAGGCGTGGAAACCATAAGGAACTCTATGCGGCAGCTCAACAACAGCAACAGGATCTGCTGACATTGTTTTAGCATCGATGACATGCACGAACGATTTTCTGCAGCGTTGTAATTTAATTTAAATTCGGGCAATTAGGTTTTTATTCTTTCGATAGAGGAGACTAAGAGAAAGCCATCTCAGAGTAAGTATATAAGAGATGAGCGATTTGTGACGACTAGTCATAGTAGCCATAATGGCCATTACTGTAGCAGTTTTACAATTCATAGAGATTCAAAGTTTTACATTGACTATCAAAGGCTCAAGAGAACCCTCCTTTTTTATCCGAGCTTGGAACAAGCTTTGTAAAAAGTTTGCAACAAGCTCGACATACACAGGATCACAGATTCTCATATAATTCATTCACATTAAAAGAAAAAAAAAAACTGCATAAGTAATTATTTGAAATGTCAATGGAAAAGTCATACCCAGTATTCTCATCATGTACAAAACAGATCAAGTATCCATCGTCTTCTTCAGAAGTTGTCCCAGGGATACGTGGGACAAAAACAGCCTCGGAACCAAACCTCCCGGGTCCCAAGTCGTAGAGACCCTGAACATTTCCTCCGACTTCAAGCTTTGTTTTCCCAGAGTCCGGTTCGGCATGCAAATCAAATTTAATAATTCCAGTAACTTTTGCAATGCTGTCTAATGTGGTTCCATATACATATCGTTGCTTCCTGATTTTGACAAAGAAAATAATAAACACAGGAGAGGCAAAACAAACATAAACTTAGTTATCTTAGAACATAATTTGAAAACCATATATCGCAGAACTATTATAAACATTGTCCAAGAAGCACAAAGAATGTGTCCACAAAACCGTAAACCCTTAACCGAATAGAATGACGACCAAGAAGAAATAAAATGGTCAAAACTTTGGTATCTTACCTGCCAGTGTAGCTTTCATTCACCCTGGGAAAATCAACAGCAGATGCAGATAGTTTCTTTTGAGAAGCTTCGCCAGATTTCATGTTAAATCGCATTTCATACCTTAAAAAAATTGTCAATATATAGTTAATAAAGTTATATACAATAAATAAAAAGTTTAAGTAAATTTGATTCCAATAATAACAGGGTGAAGAAAAGAAGTCTATTTACAGTTCATTTGAGAAATTTTCAAGCTTTTCCTTGACAGTTCCGCTGACCATGTCCAGATCTGGATTCTTAAGGCGGCATGTGATCAAAACAACCTCATCCTCCTCCTCCCATGCATTAGCTGGTTTTTAAAAGAATAAAAGAAACATAAGGTTGTCAAAAAGGTTGAAATCAACCAGCCAATCAATGAAATGAAAGCACAGATAACAAGTTGGTTTCACATCCTTTACTTGTATATTGTTCATCCCCATAACCCATCATAATGGACTCATCACTTAAATTGTTAGCAGAGAATTTACCTTTATGATCATTGAATTTTTACTGAATCATAATTGCAGAATGTTTATCATTATCATATATTAAGTAGAAGCAGAAAATATAAACATACCATTGTGGAATATGAAGCAGTTTGGAAGCTCGAACCACCTAATATGCTTCTCATCCTTAGCATACCGAGGTAGGACCCCAAATCGAGCTTTCTTGGTCGAATCAAATGTGAATATCAATGTCTTATTCTTTACCATTTCCTGAAAAATGGATTTTGATATGGTATGTTCAGTGTAACAGTAAAATTAAAGAGAGTTTATTCAAAAGCTAAAACTATTGGGTGTAAACATTGAAATAGCTTTTATCTCAAATAGGTTTTCTCTCATAGAAAAATCTTTTTAAATCATGGGATCACTTTTGCAGTGCAAAATTATAATCTAATTAAGTATGGGAGCAGAAGATTGACCACAACAACTTCGGTTGCTCTATGACCATGTCAGGAACAAACAGTGCAAATTTTTTTTAGGCTTGCCATTTTTCCTAGTCTATCACAATGTTGAAATTAGAAAAGCAAAAAGTTTTTTATCCTTATAATTATAATAATCATAAATAAGACTCATTTGAGAATCTAAATACCATGCTTGGCATAGTTGAACTATAATTAACTAATTCTTGTTTTTCCCTTTTTCAGAATATATGAATAGAAACACTCGAAATACCTTTGGCCTAAAATACAGAGGAAGATCCATAAATATTGCATAATTTTCTGTGATGGCAAAGTCATGCATCATGATAGGCTCTGCTATTGTTATGGGTACAGGATCATGCATAAAACCATCCTTTGAAATAACTCTGTACGTAATATATGGTGGTGTATGTGAATAGCCAAATGTGAACATCTCGCCTGCAAACAGGATATTCATTTAGTTGGAAATTGGAATAATTATTCCCCCAAATCATTCAACTTAATTGAAGATGGCTTCACCAGTAAATGGGTCAACTTTTGGATGAGCTGTGAAAGAATGGCCCAATCTCTTGTCATAATCTAACAAACCAAGTGTCTGCAAATCACCATCTTCAAAAACTTTAATAGCATCTGCATAAGTTCAAAAGGACCATGTCAAGGTGTTTATTTTCCTCTGGATGAAACAATTTAAAAAAAAAAAAGAAAGGGGGGGGGGGGGGTTGGAGTATTTTACAACTAAAATTTTCAATATAATTGAAAAAAATAAACACTGAATTTTTAAAAACCTCTGATTATCTTTCAAAAAAAATATTTAAGTGTGAAAATTGGTTTTTTTTTTAGAAAAGGGGGGGGGGGGGGGGGAATAGTACCAGTAAATATAACGATAACTATTTGAATCCTCAGGTACAACAAAGTCATTAATCGAAGTTCAGTGTCTTTCTCCATGAAGGAAAAAATAATTGCTTAGATGATCATGGCTGAAGGATGGCTGAAAACTTAAGGGTTTTCTCAAAACCTTTGTTGAATCCATATAGTGACAGTTAAGATAAAATCAAGAGGTGCATAGTCTTCATAAGCCTAAAACATATAATAGCTGTACTTACAGGGTTTATCAGCTTCTGAGAGTGCTAGAAGCTTTCCGTGATGATATATAAGAGCTGTATTGGCTGGTATACATTAGAGTATGATTACAAGTTAGTTTCAGATCTTCCAGTCATGGTTTATAAGAAAAGAAAATGAAGAAATACAAAACAAAAAAAGAAAACTTAACAAAGCACATTTATCAGAAACCATCAAGGCTGACCAAAGGATAATGCACTATCTGGTCATTCTAGAAAAGAATTAAGAGCTATCTTGAAATTTGAAAGATCGGTTAGAAGTTTACAGTATTTCGTAAAGTACCGATATTGAATAGATGTCCATGCATGATGTAGCAAGCACGTAATGTTCACGTCCAAAATACATTAAAATCATGGTCTGAATTGGACAGAACAAGATAGATAGCACAATTTACCTG
This sequence comes from Arachis ipaensis, assembly GCF_059453495.1. Lineage (NCBI taxonomy): Eukaryota > Viridiplantae > Streptophyta > Magnoliopsida > Fabales > Fabaceae > Arachis > Arachis ipaensis. Next base: position 131,527,031 of record NC_142443.1, on the reverse strand, counting down.
TTCCATTCCCAAAAGACAAATCAAGTACTTTCAATTTAGCTCTCAACATTTGCATGTTAACCATCAACAGTCCAAACAGACCCTTGAGATCTCCAATCTGAAATATGACATTTAAGAGTATTTAGCACTTTCTTGTAGAATGGATTTTAGAAGTTGAATGGAAGACTTGACCTTTGCACCTTTAATACAAATTTGGATCCTCTAAAGTGAGGATTTCACTTTTGAAGGTAAAATAAGAAGTTTTACCATTGAAGCAATAAAGTAAAATAACTTCTATTCTTAAACAATAGGGTGAAATCCTTCACTTTATCCCCTAAAGAGAGATCCTCACTTTAGAGGGATCCTCCTCATACAGTCAAAAAAGGATCGAGAAAAAGTAGTAAACAATTGGAAGCATATAGTTTGACTGAACTGAACTTTCGTATGCTCATATTTAAATGAGAAAGAAGTTGATAGGTTCTAGGGGAAGCAATATCACAAAAGTGAAAGATATTGACAACTGACAGTATCAGAAGCACAATTGATTCAATCAAAGAGTGAATTAGATAAATATTAAAGCAAAATAACCATCAAGAACAGATTTGAAATAGGAAATGTTTGCAATGAGGCCCCACTGGTCATACTTAATTAAGAACTACAAATAATACAACTAATCCCATGCGGCATGCGGGCATTCATGTCTGCCCACTAAAGCAGTCACTCACTTAATCAAGCATGCAACTCAGGAAGAAGTGCATGCAGAGACAGACTAAAAAAGAAAATATTTAAATAAAATAGTAAAAGTAATAATGAAAAAAAAAAGAAAACAATGACAACAAGGCTAGTGCACATGGTATCATACCTTCATAAATTTGGCGCCTCCAAAGTACTCTTCCTGTTTAAGACGAGAAGTTTTCACAAAACGAGAAACATATGTTGCTTTTCCATCTTTGATACGCAAACCATGAATCATTCTGAAATTCAATGATATGTAGAACAACATTGGAGGGCCATAGTGTAATATAATCAGAGAAAAAAAAGAGTTTACAAGATTTTGACTTGAGCTTGCTAAGGTATAAAACAATTCATCTGCCTCTACCAACAGCTCAAAAGGCACACAAATGGTTTTATACTTATTAAGTTTTTCAGCCACAATATTTCGCATTTATTTCAATAATAATAATAATATCCACCAAACAGAGCATTCATCCTTGCAGATCTAGGATCAAATATCACCACTCTATTTACATGAAATATTATTCTTGAAGACACTTGAAAGAAATGTAAGTTTGTATGAAGGAAGCAAATTACATACCCATCTCCATCAAACCTGCAAAACGAGAGAGGAGGGTATATTGTATAAGCAGTGCTAAGAATAAACACATTTCAATCCAGATAAGCTGAGACACCTCCAGTTTAAAACTAAATCTTCCCATAAAAATAAATATTGCTAATGGAAAATCAATAAGTTGAAGCTAAAACGGATGAAAAACAAAGAACAAAATTACCAGTGATATCCGGCCACAGGAGAAAACTTCGGATTAGGTCCAACCCTGACAAACTCACCATTCAAGCAATCCTACAAAAAGACTTACAAATAGTAAGAAATGAGTAACAGCAGTTGATACAAGAAAAGGTACTGATTATAGACATTTTACTTCAGCAATCAGAAAATAGAAATAGTAACCAGTTTTCAAGGGCAGAAAAGCAGAAAACCCAAAAACATAAAAGAACTATTTTAATCATGGCTAGTAAAGCACAAGAAGGTCTATGAATTTGAACTGAGGCAAAAGATGCTACAATAATTGAAGGACTGTAGTTCAAATGACTAACATTGGAATAGACCTACGTCAACATTAACAATTAATGCATAGTATTTTCCTCCTCCTCAAGGTTATATGGATTTCTCATTTTTGGCTTTCAATTATCTATCAGCGTGAATATATGAAACTTTCTTCAGTTGCACTTAATAGTTGAATAATGTCATAAGATGATGATTTCCAATAATTCAGCCAGTTTACTATGAGAAAGTGGCAGCTTCAATGCTTATTAACTACTAAGCACCAAGTCCTGTATAAATAGTCCTAAGAACATAGCATAACATGCTCAGTAAAATCAATTGACAAAAACTAACTACACAGCGAAAAATACTGAAAGTTTATCATTAAAACAATTCAGTTATTGCACTGATTTCTATAATATGCCATAGAGACACACTCATTAAATACATTGGAGTCCCTCTTAAAATTCCCAGGAAGCTACTTATGTATATATCTTCCCTCATAACATGGCAAGATCCAAATCCTATATTTATTTATTTTAGTTAACTGGATCCAAATCCTTTACAAAAAGTTACAAGCTAGGATAAAATAATAAATAAATAAACAGAAATGTTTTGATGTTTTCAACAACCATTATTGCAGAGGTCAACAACTTCTATTATCTATTTAGCTTTGGAAGACTTACGCAGGAAAGTTTACAAAACAAGAGAAAAAATATTAAATCCAAACCTTTTGTTTATCCAATTCTTCCTACGTCTTTTTTAAAAAAAAAATTAAAATAATTATTCAACCATACTAGGCATACAAAGAAAATCAGCCACCAAATCAACCACTCATAATTAAAATGTAAAATACATATTGAAAATATGTAAAACAACACATGTATTTATACACAAATTATTGGTGGCCGATTTAGTGGCTGGTGTTAACATAGCATTTTTTTAATCATTTTGTTCATCATAGATATAAATCCCTTTCCTTTCTTCATATAGCTTTGGTTTCCACAACCAAACCAAACCAACATATGAAACACAAACACACAAGACTGTTAAGCTACGCTGTACAAATTAAATACAAAAAAAAAAAAAAAGAGTTACTGGCACTAATTATTCAAAAATTGCAAGAAAGAATAATCATATGATAATCTTGATAGTAACTAACCGGGAGGTGGCCGGTGAGTGGAAGATCCTTAGTCGGAGGGGTTTCATCGGGAAGAGGTGCGAAATTACCAGTGAGGTAGTGATGTGGGAGTGAAGTGTCATACATCAACTTCACTAGAAGCTTCTCCAACAAGTCTATCACTTTTGACGTGAAACTATTGCTCGGTTTTGGTTCAACCGAAACTATCCCGTTCCTCTTCTTCTCTTCCTCCATGCTTATCTGATCCTCTCTCTCTCTCTCTCTCTCTCTCTCTCTTCTTCCCCCTTCTTATTCTGGAACTAACATAAATATATGGTGGAGTTCTTGTTTTGTTGAGTGTCTGTACATACTGACATTCATAGGAGAATTCACCAATCGCCACTCATTTTAGTTGAGGTTAAAAAAAATGAATTTATTAGATAGGAATTCTCGATTTTAGAGGTCACGATAAAACTGATAAATAATAAAATAAAACAATTATTATTAAATTTGTCATTCTTAATATTTATGATATGAATTTCACTATTTTAATTTAAGGTAGAATTTTTAATTCTATTATTTTATTAATTTTTTATTTTAAAAGAGTTCGGTCCAAAATTTTCATATGCTATCAAAAAACGAAAAAATTTGTTTGAAAAAATCATCTTTATTATATTTAGACTTTTAGGACAAAACTAAACTCCTATCTATTTTTATTTTGGACAATTTGCATCTTATCAATTAGAAAATAATAAATCAATCTCAAAAATTCAATTTCGTTAGACATATAAACTCTTTTGTTAATATTTTCAACAAGACTTAACAAATTTTGTTGACATGTCACGTTAGACTTAACTAAACTGGTGCACTGTATTATAAACTGATTTAAAATCAATTTTTTATTTAACAAAGTAGTTTGGTTCAATTTCTAAACAATTTAAAATAATTTAGTGTAATTTTAGTTCAGTTTATGAAAAAACTGAACCGTGAACACTCCTACTTTAAAGTTAGACTATACTTGGCTGAGATAGATAGTAACAATTAGTTTGAGACAACTAAGTCTCAGCCTAATAATCATCAAAACGACATTGCATTGTGAGGAGATGAAGGATGTGACTCAAAAGGCATTTGACCCTTTTCTCCATCAAGTGTTTTCAGAAGTCTAAAACAACTCTTACTTCTCACATAAGATTACTGTGAATCTTTACCAGCGGGTACATTTTTCTCCAAAATGAGGCGATGAAGCTATGAAGTGAAGCGTTGTTGACAGCACTATAAAAGGTCGACAGAGCTACTAACAGAGACCCAAACGCAGAGGTGAGTCAGCGTGGTTCTCTTTTCTCAAAACTTTGTGTATTTTTTTATTTTTAAATTCTGTGTGCTCCCAAATTTGTCATGTTATGGTAGTTTTAATTATGTAAATTAGTCTTGTAATTGTTGACATTAGTGAAAAGATTAAATTTTTAATTTTAGTTTCTTTTTGTGTTTCTATTTTTGCATGTAGATGTCATATGAGATTGTTCTGGTTTTTCACCATGGTGTTTGGTTTGAAAGAAATTCTAATAGAAAAATGTATTACATGAATGAAAAAGTGCATACACTTCCTTCATTAGATATAAAATTATGTGAACTTTAGAGATTTTGAACAGATGTTTAAGGAGTTAGGGTATGTTAGCTATAAAGAGATGTATTAGTATGATACTAGTGTACTTAATCTGGAGTCTGTATTGCATGTTCTTAAAGGCGATAAAAAGATTAATGAAATGTGTGAGAAAAAGCAGCAGAATACAAAAATTAATCTACTTGTGATGTGCATTCTCAATTTTTTTAGTTATTTGATGCATTTTGTAATTGATTCTACTAATTGTTATTACTACTAGGAATGTTTCGGGGATTGGTTATAGCTCTGAAGGAGATTATGCCAAAGGCTCATTGTAGAAATTGTATTTTTCATATATGGAATAATTTTATCAAGCATTATAAAGACAACAAACTAAAAAATTTGTGTGGAAGGCTGCAAGAAGCACAACAACGAGGGACTTTTAAGTATTCAATGGAGTTGATAAAAAATGTGATCAAAGATGCTTATGACTATCTTGCAGGGTTACCTGGGTGCATAGACAAAGGCTTATTTTAGCCACCATCCGAAGGTCGACAACATTACAAATAATATATGCGAAGTATGGAATGACAAGATTATCGAATATATATATAGAGAGGGAGATTTCCAACTCGCTTTAAATTAGCGCTGAGGTGTACACTTAATTGTACGCTGATGTGGACACACAATCAGTTCAACTCAAATTAGTATCCCAAATTTGATTAAAACACCCAAATTGATCTATTCACACTTATAAAACCCTAACTCCCAAATGTTCATCTTTGTTCTTTGTATTCAGCTTTGTTCTTCGTCTCCACTCTTCTCCTCCTCGTTACTGTTGTTCATGTTCTTTGTCTCCACTCCTCTCCTCCTTGTTGTTGTTGTTGTTGTTGTTGTTCGTCTTTGTTCTTCATCTCACTCCTCTCCTCCTCGTTGCTATTGTTCATCTTGTGAAGCTCTGAAAAGTTGTTCTTTGGGCGAGGCATGATGGGCGATGATGATAAAAGTCAAGGAAGCTCAAGTAAGAACAACTCCAGTGGGAAAAATTACAGTAACCGGGGGATTCGAACCAGGGGTAAGAACGTTGTATTATGCAATTGTAGGTTGCGTACTATGATTAAGTACTTAGCAACGCCAGAGAATTTAGGAAGACCTTTTTATGGGTGTCCCAACTATGAGGTAAAATGCTATATTTGATGGAATTCAATATTTCTTTTTGTATTATTATAGTTTGAAATTCAGTGTAATTTCTTTTGTTGGACCGATGGATACGAAAAACAAGGTGTGGTTCAGGTTGCACAAGAAATTTTTAATGAACTCAACTGGAGAATGGAATCTTTAGAGAGTAGTATTAGCACATTGAAGATGCTTATGTTTGGTGTTTGGTTGTTTTGGTTTTTAGTTAAAAAATAGCTAGAGTGTGAGTGTGTCCATGATCATTATGTAATGATTTATGATTATAAATAAATGAAGTTAAGTTTTTCTAAACTTTGTATCTCATTATCCTGGATGAAGGATAATGTAATGACAAAATAAAGCTAATAAATATACACCTTTAACTAGACCAACTGGTAATATATCATTATAATTACAATAACCATGACAATGGTATTGTCTTAACAAAAGTACAAAATAGTGTCAATATGCAACAGCATAATGCAAAATACAAAATATAAACTAGGCCAAAAGTTTATAACTAAGGCTATATCACCATGAACAAACACTAACAAAATGCAAGTTCAGACTTAATCCATCACAATGCAAATCAAAAGCAACAACTAAAGCAATAACACTAAATTATTCTTACTATCATAAAGTAACAACTAAAGTCTTCATGACATCATTAGGATTTCTTTCTTGGTGCCTTAAATCTAGTTGTTGGAATAAACTTCAACAAAGCACCATCTTTTCAAATATTCCTACACTTGCTCCTTCCATTATTTCCCTTGAAACCACATCAACAGCACCAATATTTGACTTTAGAGAACTGACTGCATCAACAGATGGCCTAACAATTAGAAGTTTGTTTTGTCTAATTATCTTTCGCTTGGACAACTGTCGATCATAACAACTAGAATCAACTACAATGCTAATATTTACAACATTAATAGTAATAGTTGATCATAATACTCAATAAAATTATTCAAATTGTGACTTGTAAATAATTTTAGTAACATAGATTACTTTAGCACCACCTTGAGCAACAACACATTGAATAGCAGCACCTTCTACAGCAGTACCTTGTTAGGCACCAGCTTCATCACCAACTTAATCATCAACTTGAGCATTTTATGGAGGCTTCTTCACCAGCTTCATCATCAGCTTGTTCTGCAGCTGCTGCAGCCTCCTCTGCCCTTAGCTTTTTTGCAACTTCGCACAAAATTATGTTCATGCCCTTTGTAGTGAGACCAACATCGCCACAAGTTCCACTAAGTGAACTTGCCATATTACCTCTTTAATTTTGTAGATTTTCTCTCTTGACTGCCTCCAACAGGGGCCTCGTGCATCATTCTTTCTTGCATAGAGCTTTGGTCTCCCACAAGATTTTGGTCTTGTCAGCGGTAAGCAGTGAGAGTATTCTGACTTGTCCCACATCACTTCTCCTCTGACCAGGTTGATATAAAACTCATATGTTTTATTGTAAGATTCCATTGTCAACCATGCATGAACATAATTTTCAGACCGACCATTCATATATGCAATAGCCGCGTGATAAACCCCAATTTTGTGATTTATCTTGTGTTGAATTTAGGAGATTTTATCAACTTATCTCACATTTATTCAATGAAATAGTATGATTTTGTAATTCTCCTTAATTTGTGCTTAAGAGTTAAAAACATGCTTTTTAGCCCTTTAAATTGCTAATTTTAATTCACTTTAATTCCATTCGATACCTTGATATGTTTATTGAATGATTTCAGGGTCATAAGGCAATGATTGGATGGAAGAAGTGAAGAAAAAGCATGCAAAGTGGAGAATTCATGAAAAAATGAGGATTTGGTGGATTCAAGGCCACGCGCACGCGTCATCCACGCGTACGTGTGAGAAGGAATTTTACCAAGCGACACGCACGCATCACCCACGCGTACGCGTGACACTGGTCGCGTGACCTCATTAAAGGCAATACATTGGGGGCGATTTCTAAGCTCATGGAGGCCCAAATCCAACTCCATTTTGATGCTATCGAACCCAAGGATTGAAGGGAAATGAACCAAGTAGTCATAGTTTAGTTTTTCACCATGTTTTAGGTTAGAATTCTAGAGAGAGAAGCTCTCTCTTCTCTCTAGAATTTAGGATAGTTTAGGTCAAATTTTCTTAGATCCAAGTTTTAATTGTTGTTTTGATTTAGTTTCCTTTACTATTTCTTGTTCTATTATCTTAATCCTCTTAGTTTTTCTTGTTAATGCCTCGATGTTGCCAATTTTAGTTTATAAACTCTCTTGTCAATTTCAATTTTCTTTTAATGCAATTTTATATTTCCATGGCTTTTTATGTTTATCTTAGTTGCTATTGTTGATTTCTTGTTTGTGTTAGTTATGATTTTCATTAATTCTTATAATTTATGATGTTTACATTTATTGCACTCTAGGTGTTTGATAAAATATTTTCACTAGTTATGGAGTAGTTTTCTATACTCTTGGCCTAGAATAAAGGAATTGAGTGACCTTGAGTCATTGGGTCTAATTGGATTGGTGATTTAGGTCCATTGTTGATCAATTCGATGTCCATTGACACTAACCTACTATTAAGCTAATTAATGGCTAGGTTGGGACTTATGGTTGATGTTAATCAAGACTATTTGACATACTTCAAGCATAGAAGTAGACTTGATGGGTTGGCCCCTTATAATTGTCAATATATGGTTGTTAGACAAGGATGGTGATCTCAATTTCTATGCTTAGCCAATAGTTCTTCTTGCCATTTAATTTTCATTATTTTCACTTTAATTGCTTTTCATTTAATTTCTTGCATGCTTACTTACTTTCTTGCCTTTTAATTTTCTTGTCAATTGCCATTAAAACCCTTTTGTTTCTTCATAGCCAATAATTGAACACTTCATTGTAATTCCTTGAGAGATGACCCGAGGTTTAAATACTCTCGATTTTTATTGGGGTTTGTACTTGTGACAACCATTTTTAAACTTTGATTGAGAGTTATTAGTTAGTTTGAAACTATACTTACAACGAAGTGATTATTTTTATTGAGAAATTCTAGATCAACATAAATTTTCACATCAAGTTTTTGGCGCCGTTGCCGTTGCCCAATTTTGTGGTTTATCTTGTGTTGAATTTAGGGAATTTTATCAACTTATGTCACATTTATTCAATGAAATAGCATAGTTTTGTAATTCTCCCTAAATTGTGCTTAAGAGTGAAAACATGATTTTTAGACCTTTAAAATTGATAAATTTAATTCACTTTAATTCCATTCGATGTCTTGATATGTTTGTTGAGTGATTTCAAGTTCATAAGGTAATTATTAGATGGAAGAAGTGAAGAGAAAAGCATGCAAAGTGGAGAATTCATGAAAAAATGAGCATTTGGAGGATTCATGGCCACACGCACGCGTCACTCACGCGTACGCGTGAGGAGGGAATTTGCCAGGCGCACGCATGACGTTGGTCACGTGACCTCATTAAAGTGAAAACGGTGGGGGCAATTTCTGAGCCATCCAGACCCAAGTCCAACTCATTTCTAAAGTTATTTGAGGCAAAAATCAAGAAGGAGAAAGGGGGGAGCAATTAGGTAGTGTAGGAAATATGCCTTAGGTTAGCTCTAGAGAGAGAAGCTTCCTCTTCTCTCTAGAAATTAAGGTTCTTAGGTTAATTTCTCTTAGATTTAGGGTTTAATTCTTGTTTTCAATTAGTTTTTCTTGCAATTTCTTGTTCCTACATCTTTGTTCTCTTAGTTTACATTGTCAATTTCGCTTTTATGCCTCTTTTTAGTTTATGAACTCTTGTCAATTTTAATTTCATTTAATGCAATTTGAGGTTTTATGTTCTTTTCTTGCTTGTTTGAGTTGTTATTGTTAATTTCTTGCATTTGGTAGTAGTAGAATTTATTATTCCTTGCAATTTTATTATGCTTACCTTTTGTGCCTTCCAAGTATTTGACAAAATGCTTGGCTTAGGTTTAGAGTAAGATTTTGAGCATTCTTGGCTTGCAAAGAGAAATTAGGCAATCTTGAGTCATTAATACGCAATTTAGATTGGTAATCTAGAGTGATTAGTTAGTCTTGTATTCATTAACATTACTTATGGATTGGGATTAACTAGTCCTATTTGACTTTCTCTCAATGTGAAGATAACATTATACCTTCTTCCGATGTTGGAGATAACGAAATAGGATTAGCTCTTGACAACTATTGTATGATAATTAATGACTATGATAGAAAGCCTTGATTCTTAATCCTTGCCATGAATGCCTCTTTTTAGTATTTGTTATCTTTAGTTGTTTGATTTATTTTCTTATCATTTCTAGTCTTATTATATGCAAATCACCCCTTGAACCTCATAACCGATAATGTGCATACCTCACTGCAATTTCTTTGAGAGACGACCCGAGATATAATACTCTCGGTTATTTTATTGGTTTGCACTTGTGACAAACAAAATTAAACTCTGATTGAGCGTTGTTTGTTGGTTGGAAACTATACTTCGACGAGATTATTTGTGTGAAATTCCTAACCAACGATAATCCTCTTTCACCGCAATGGCATGACGACAAGGCAATCCTAAAAGAAAGATAACTAAGTGAATATATTGCAGTATTTAGAAAAATAAATCCAAAAAGACTATACTGCCTGATTTTCGAAATCAATTACCACATTGTGTGGCTCACCATGAACTTCAAACGTGACTTCCGCAGCATCACCAGACCACATAGGTGTTTGATATCTGCTGAAATATCTCTTCTTTGCAAGTCTGCTTTGTTGTATGGGAAGTAAATGGCCAATATGACTGGCCAGTTTGAATTTGTTTATGGACATGCTTTTCATGGCAATCCTCCTAACTTCCTCTAGCAGTGTAAGTATTGGCTTGGTGGCTGAGTTGAAGACTTCACACATATTGTTGCATACATTGTCGTTCTTTGGGATATCTTTGTACTGCGCTCTGGTCCAGGATTGTCTGGGGATCTTGTACACAATAATGATTCTAGGTGCTTGTCCTTCCATTGCTTTTGGAAGTTATGCCACAAGTGCTATGCACAAAATCTGTGATGCACATTGGGCATAACTTCCTGCAGTGCCGGTATGAGTCTGTGCAATTCACAAATGACAATGGTAACAGTTCAGAATTTACAAGTGTCTAATGCTCAAAATAGACCCTGACTATACATTCATTAAATCTAAATAGTCCCTAACAGAACAATCATTAAATCTAAACAATCCAATATATCTTATATTGTACTTCTATATAGTACATTCATACCTTCTGCATGTCACTCATGAAAACACTAGTAATGTTCTTGATAGTATCTGATGTCTTCATGCAAAAGTTCCAAGAACCACTTTCAAGTTGTTGTACTCTCAACAACAACAATAGCCCATGTTATGGGGTAGATGTGATTGTTTAAATCTTACTCCACAGCACACATCAACCATCCTCCATAGAAAGTCTTCAGAAAAATGTATCCAAACTAATCAAAGGTCTACATCTATGCACAAACCCTTTCTTATAATCATGAAGACACAAAAATTCTGGAAGATAGGGTCTCTCTCAGGCTGCGCATTGACACATAGCTTCACAGTAAATCCTAGATTTGACCTCAATAACTCATTTGCATAATTCCTAAACTTGGCATACTGGATTGCTTCATCACCTCTCACAATATTCCTAACATCTCCTAAACATCTCGTAATATTGGTCCTAGACAATTGAACTTCAGTTTTACTATTAAAATAGTCAAATATCTCACAATGTCTAAAAATAGATTACTTCTTTACCTTTTTTATTAGGATTTCAGTAATCCACTTTCTAGTTACACACCTATTTTTTGTCTTTTTTTCACAAATATGGTCATCATTAAATGCCTTAATCTACCAACATGCATGCCTCTTGTTATAAGAACAATAGACCAACCAAGGATACTCTTCATTTTTACAAATAACTCTAGCTCTAGTAGTGTCATTCTTTGAATACCTTACTCTTCTTCCCTCTTATAGAGTATAGTTTGTAACAACCCTCTTGAAAGCTTTCTTAGTTGTAAATTCCATCCCTAATTCCAATCTGACATGGCCAAACATGGCAACATCAATGAAAATTGGATTCACAACCGAATCTTCCTCGTCATCAGAATTTGGTGGAATTCTCAACTCATCTAACTTTCAAGAGTCACCCAAAAATGAACTTGCTTATCAGATTACACTAAACTAAATAAATAACTCCAAACAAATATGCTTTGGCAAATCATAGATTATACTAAACTAAACTAAATAAAATACAATAAATCAGTCCAAAACAAATATAATTTAGCAAAACGTAGATTAACTACACTAAATAAATTACCAAGACTCTGCTTATCGGATTCATATTCTGTATCTTTCTCAAAGTTCGAGTCATCAGTTAGGGGGGATTAAGACTTCTTCTTGTACAACTTTTTCTTTTTCCTTGCCTAAAGTATTGCCAGTTTGCTTCTTTCTTTTTTTAAATGTCTCTGCGTCAGATTCAGTGCTAGATTCTCAAAATCTAGGTGGAAAATGTTCCTTGTAAAGGCTATCTTTTGCAGATTCATATGAATCAGATGATTCACCATCAGCCCCAATTATTGGCTTTCGAGGTGCCTTCTTACCAGTAGATCTTGTAACAGATTTTTTAGGTGACTTTGTTGAAGTATTAAATTTGAAGCCACCAAATTTTCTAGTTGGTTTGGTGGTGAAATTTCTCTGAATAGTTTGTATAATTTTTGTGTTTGTTTTTTTTTTTTTCCAAGTTGGGAGAGTGGGTGTAATTGAGTTTGGTTGAGATAATGGCTTGGTGCTGATGGATTTTTTTTTTTGGGAGCCATAGGAATCAGATGTGATAAGGGCATGTTGATAGTGGGCTATGGTGTGGGTTGTGGTGTGGGCTGTGGTATGGACTTGGGTGTGGACTGTGGTGTCGGCAGTGGTATGGGTTGGGGTGTGAGTCCAGATGAGTTCGTATTTGATTGCACAATTGGCTCACTAGGTGGTGTTGGAGTCTCTTGCTCAGTAGAGACACACAATTGGCTTAGAATTATGTTGGTTTTAATAACACTATTATGTTACTCTATGCCATTCTTGTCACATCCTCCACCAACACATTCATCATCATCATACAGTTCCATATAATCTATAAACTTGGGAGTAGAGGGACCATGTTCAAAATAGATATGGATGACATTATCATTTTGGTGGTAGAGGCTAACCATATCCCTTAGATCCTGGTCAAGCTTCAACCTCCTCAAACCGTATTCTAAAATTTCTTTAGGGTCCAAGTACCAGCAAGCATCAACTTTATCATAGTCCAACTCCTTGTAGTAACCAGTTATGACAAAAACATCTAGGTAATCTGCATCAACTCTAAGCCATTCATTAGTGCGACTTGATGTGTATACAAATTTGCCATCAGAAACTTGGGTCTCGAACCTCCCTCCATGGTGAAAAATGAGCCTTAGCCGATCACTCATATAAAAAAACACAACAAAATATACTAGAGTTCATCATTACAGAAATTTTGAATTTTTGAAAAATGTTAAACAATCATATACTGACAAACCATTAACTAACAAACTATTAACTACGCACTATCACATGCATTTAACTTTGCAAGACAGAATATTACCACAAAAAATTAGCACTATGGCCAAAAAAGAAACCCTAAACCTAGAACACAACCACAAAAAAAATGAATAACGGAAAATATTCAAAAAAGTTAAATACAAGTATTAGAATCACAACATACCATGTTAATCACCCAACTAACATCAACATAGTGCAAAAAATAAAAATAAAAAACCTAAACCCTTACCATTCAACGTAAAAGATGTTTGAGGCTGATGATGTTGACAGAGACGAAGAGCTTCGCTGATCAAATGAGGGAACAACGGATGACCGCCGGCAAGCCACGACGATGCTGACTTGAGAAAAACGAAGAGGTGATGAGAGTGACAAGAACATATTGCAATTTTTTATGGGAAAGAAACTTTAGCTAATGAGGGGCCATTTGGGAGTTTTTTTAATTGGGGAGGATAGATTATGGGGGCAAAACGACGTCGTTTTGCTGTTATTAGAGGTTCACCACTAAACGGCGTCGTTTAGCCAACTTGACACTTAACTGTACACCTCAACACCGTTAAAATATCTCTTAACTTTTGGACCAACGGGGATTCACGATTCTGAGAGTGAGGAATTATTTGGTCATTTTCCATTACAATATCTCTTAACTTTTGGACCAACGGAGATTCACGATTCTGAGAGTGAGGAATTATTTGGTCATTTTCAAAAGTGGAGGACTAATCTGAAGCGAGTTGAGAATTTTAGGGACTAAATTAGGCATTACCCATATATATATATATAGTCTTCATTGGATGAAGATTAATAGATCTCATTTATTAAATTATATATGAAATATGACCATTGAACTAACTCGCTCTGAGAATTAAATAATTTATTAAATCATACCGTAATAGGATATTCTCACGATGAACATAATATTAGCATTTTTCTTTGACCTGCGATTATCATAGTAATTGACAATGTATTTATTATACTTTGATGCCGGACACCTAATACTTTATGGTGCTAGTTGAATGGATATTTGGTATGATTTAAATACTTGTAGAATTAATTATTAGTCAATATGAAATCCATTAACTATGGTAATGAGTTCGAGCTCTATGATTATAATGAATGAATTAAACAATGCCTTGGCCAATGAGTTTAAATGAATAAAGAAATGAGTTTCTTAGGTTATTCATAATTTATTATAATAATGGTAACAAATTAGAGTTTGACAATCAAACCATACTCTAAAAATTAGGCAAGAACTAGAAAGATTGAAGGAATTATATTCTTGTGACATTTTAAAGAAGTTAAACTATTCGACTTTGATTTAGCGAAACGAAATAGTTTTCAAGTCTTTTGGGAATATTTTAAACTTAAGAATGAAATTGAAATCAGTTTTGGAAACTTGATTAACTCGAAAACGAGTTTATTTGAATGACTCAAACTAAAGAGTTATGATTTAAGAATTTTAATAAATTTAAAGTAATGACATTGACTATTCAAGGATAAAGAAAAATTAGTTCTATGATTTTGTTAATTTGAGAAATTGGTTTATGATTTAGCTCATTTAATTTTGAGATAACAGTTGAAGACCTTGGGAATACTTTAAATTGAAATGAAGGATTAAGAAAGTTCAGCTCGTTAGCCTATAAAGTGATTATAATTAATGATAAATGTGATTATAAATAATTATAAATTTGATTTCGATTATGATTATGATTATTGATCATCTGCATGGGTAGATGCAAGGGTTGTGGCTTAGTTCCACTTACTCTAGGTTGAGGTTTGAGACACTTGGGTAGACGCAAGGGTTGTTGTTCGCCCCACTTGCTCTGAGTTGAGATTTTAAACACCTGCCTAAGTAGATGCAAGGTTGAGGCGTTGTCCCACTTGCTCCGAGATGGAGTGAAAGGCACCTGTCTGAGTAGATGCAACGTTAAGGCATCGTCCCACTTGCTCCGGGATGTGGTGAGAGGCACCTGCTTGGGTAGATGTAAGGGTTGTAGTCCGTCCCACTTGTTTCAGA
Source organism: Arachis ipaensis (assembly GCF_059453495.1). NCBI lineage: Eukaryota > Viridiplantae > Streptophyta > Magnoliopsida > Fabales > Fabaceae > Arachis > Arachis ipaensis. The sequence continues at coordinate 131,511,781 of NC_142443.1, read as the reverse complement.
TTGTGGTGAAGCACCGACATGGGTAAACGCAAAGACTATGGTTTGTCCCACTTGCTCCGAGATGTGATGAGTAATACCTGTCTGGGTAGACACAAGAATAATGGTTAATTCCACTTGCTCCGTGTTGTGGTGTTCTATATCCGGGTTAGCTATCGAATGTGTCGGGTTCTGGAACTTTAATCGACAAGAGAGCTCACGGCCATTAGGATAGGCATGTATCATATTGCATTTGTTTGCTATTGTTTGGGTGTGCTTAAATGTTTTGGTTTGCCTATCTGATGAATTATGTCTAACTGTTAATTATGTTACTTGCTGTAACTGCTCTCTACTTGTGTTTTTCTTGTATTGTTTGTGCCTGTGATTGATTCTGTTTTGAGACCAAGTGTTGATTTGATTATATGTTGGGTCGGAGGCCGAGATTTGATTATATGTTGGGCCAGAGGCCATGATTGGTTATGCTTGGGCCAGATGCCGGGGTTGGTAAGTTTGGATTGATTGATCTTTTGGTATGTATTGAAATGTTATGTGATTTATCGAGATTGGAACTTTTTATAAATAAAGATATGAAGTTGGATTTTCGGCTTATTTATATGTTGATGTTTGAATATATTCATAAGACGAGCGATGATCACTGCGGCTGAAAATAACTTTCTTTTTATATATCCTCTTATGACAATTCTAAAACTTCTCTGGTGAGACCATGTGGTTAGGTTCTCTTCGCCCCCTTACAGATTTCTCTTTTTCAGGACGAACGAGGAGTTTAAGGAGTTCTTTCTGCACAACTAATTGTATTGTATATATCTTAATTATAGTTTTTTCCTCTCTTGTTATATATTTTTGTAAGAGCGATAGGAGTCATAATTTGTAATGGTATGTATGATTGCCATATTTATAAGTTACTTGTATAAGAAGTCTTATATATATATATAAAGATTGTGATTAAATTTATTTATATATGCATGCTTATAAAAAGGAAAAGAACTTTCAGTTTTGTCAAAAAAAATAGCAATACGGTTTCGAGTTAAAGACTCATATTTTATTATTAAGCATATAGAAATCGTCATAATATTCTCGCTATAAGAGTGGTGCGGCCGAAAATGTGACATTACGATAATAAGAGGGTTACACCTTAAATCGGATTTACGACGTGACTATTATAAATCCCACGTATTTAGGCAACTCTCAAGTAATTTGCATCCAATTTCTAACTATACTCTACAAAAATACATGCCAACTTTGATATCAAAATTTTTTGTAGGTACTCTTTAATCGTCGTCTGTAGAATATACAAAGGAACAGTGATAAATGTTTGCATCATTTGGTTCGTACCCATTTTTCTATGCTTTAGGTAAAATCTCTGAACAATTACTATATATTTATGTATAGTTATAGGTCGGTGTTGTTTCACATTTTTAACATATATTTTATATTTTAATATATATTATATATGAGTGGTTAATTGATAACAAAATTTTTATATACATATAATATAATTATACTACATATGTTATTTGATCTCTTTTTTAACACTCAATTATCAAATTTGCATTATCAACATGGAAAATGGAGAATATAATTGTTAACATGGTCAAAAGATTTGTTAAGTGGGATGATGAAGATTTGGTGAGAGAATTTACTAACACTGAAAGCTTAATAAAGAGAATATTTGCCAACATAATTTTCAATGTCAATACATCGATCTCAACACTTACTAGTTACTACAACTTGAATGTTATTATTAGAATAGAAACTATTATTCGAACAGTTTGACTTGATAATAATTAAATAACGAATTTAAATTATCTAAATTTTAAATTTTATTTTAGATGGTAAAATATGATTTATCATTATTTATTTTATAAGTGGGATTAAGATAAAATATAAAAAAGAAAACATTTAATAGTGAGAAATTTTACTTTATCCTCTAAAATAAAAATTTAAAATTTAAAAGATCCAAATTTATTAAATAACTATATAAATTTTATTTTTTATTTTGTTTCATATTGAGTGTCTTTGTTTAGTTTTATTTTTTATATATTTATATGTTAAATTAACTATTGTTTTTATATTCAATAACTCATTAATTAATTTACACTCTTATTATATTTTTTAAATATTTTTTAAAAATAAAATTAATAGAAATAATAATAGATAACAAGATTATATTGTGATTAATAAAAGGATATTTTATCCTTTTTTAATTTGAAGATGTAATTTAAATAATATGCTTTAGTTGTTCTTTGTTCTTTGGATGCTCTATAACAATCATTGGATGTTCTTTGTTCTTTGTTCTTTTTTAAACGTTTTATCTAAAACTCTTTTAATTTTTATGTTGTTTTTTTTCAAATGATGTTTGGACAACTTATTGTATACAATTTCTAGAGTATAAAAGACAATTTTTTTAATAAAAAAGACAATTTTTTCTTACTTCTTATAATCATTTTTAATAGAAAAATGAAATACGTACAAGAAATGTATATACAAAAGTGGTGCATATTGTTTATTGTTTATTACCATAGTTATTTATGGTTTCAATTAAAAAAAATTTATTATTTTTTGTCCCGCATTAGACTTTGTATCATTTTCTTTAAATAATGTAATTATCTTGACTTTGAAAAAAAAAAAGTTGTGTATATTATAGAGTGAGTATCTAATGAAAAAATTATCTTTATATAAAAAATGAAAATATATAAATTAAGCCATTAGATTTAAATAAACGAATATGATTAGAAAAAGTATAGGGAAACACTCCCCTACAAGTTAATATAAGTCAACTCTATTATAATTTAAATTTTATAAATAAATAAAAATTTAAAATTCAAAAAGGATTATTTCTATATTTATCCTAATTACATTTATAATACACAATAAAAACAATCCATTAAAAATCTAATTCCTTTTCATTCATTTGGAAACTCCACACATTTTCGACGCTGCCGCCCACCGACCACTGTGGCGTCTTTCGTCGCGCAGCGCGGCCTCTTCCACGTGTCCCAACGCCATCGCCCACGGTCCCGATGCATCTGCACCGCCACGGCCCCATCTGTTGCGACGCAGCCACTGCCGGTCCCCCATTCGCGACGCGCGAACTACTCTGATCCATAGCGACTCCTCCACTCGAGATGCGCGGCCTCCGTGGCTTCTTCCTCGTAACGCGCCACCACGAGTCTCCCACTGTACACGCAACACCGTCCAAGATGTCGTTGCCGGTCACCCTACGGCTCTTCTTCTTCTCCTCTCCTATTTAGTTTTGAATGATTCTTTTAACTTATTTTTTATGTTTCTTTTTCCTAAATTTCGGAAGATTTTTTTTCTTAGGATTTGGATGATTCTTTTTGTAACACCCTCACTATCAGAAGTCACGCTTCCGGCTGCGCTACTCTGATAGCAAGAAGTATTACGACTACTTTACATACTAAATACTAAAATAGGAGCCTGTGACTCGACACTGTATCGCTGATTTCTTTGACAACCGGAAAAAAAAATACTTTATCTTAAGAAAAATACAAGCAGACATAGATAGTAAAACATGTAAATGGCCTAGAATTGAAAAAGATATCCAACCAGAGTCATTAGGAACGGCTCCGGTGTCGGCTCCCAGCGGCAAAAGAACAGAAATCAAAGACACGTGCATCCGTCCTAATGGCAGTAACACCACTCCAGTCGGTAAGGTAGCAGGGATACCAACAAAATTAGAACGGCGGAGCAAAATAAAAATGAAATAGATTCAGGAAAGGAAGAAGCAGTTACCGATAAATGTGGCCCAGCTCCGATGACGGCGTACAGTTGAATAACTTGCAACAACCAAAATCCCAAAAGACAGAGGCTTCAGTTGTGGTCGGCGAGCCCAGCAGCTTTGGTGATGGATCTTCGGCGACGGTGGAGGAAAGACGGCGAGGCAACGACAGCGGCAAGTTGGACGATTGGAGCCTTCAGCAGCGGTGATGGAGTCCACGAACGGCACAGCGGCGGCGCTAATCCTCCCCAACTCGTCGGGGTTTCAGGTCCGCGTTTCTTCTTTCTCGTCTGAGCCCAACGCTCACAACAACCCATCCATGGCGGTGACAGGTCGGCGGCGCTCCTCGGACAGCGACGACGGTGCTGGCGCGGACCTTCAACGGCAGCGGCTTGGCAGCGAGCAAACGCGATCTCCTCTCTTCTGCCCTTGCTCGCATCCTCCTCTCCCTTCGTCATCACTCTCTCTCGGCCTCCCTCCTACGTCGACACGACGGCGGCGGCAAGGAGCGCGGCGGCATGAGTACCGTGACACACTCCCGCTCCTCTTCTCGTGTGACCCACGCTTCGATCCTCTCCGCCCTCCCTTTCTTTCTTTCCTTCTTTATTTCTTTCTTTCTTTCTTTTCCTGTTTCCCCTTTCTGTTTTCCTTTCTTTCATTCTTTCTTTCTTCTGTTCTTTGTTTCCTGAAGCAATTAGGTATTAGGTTTGGGGAAGGAAAAGACGGTGGGGGTAGAAGGTTAGGATTAAGGTAGTTTAGGTAATTTTAATAAAATTAGGGGTATAGAGTATTAATTAAAAATTTAATTTAATCTATTAAAATTATGTTAAAAATGTTATTTGATTATTAATTTACTAATTGACTTTTAATCAAATATTTTAATTTAAAATTAAAGATAATATAATTAATTTTCTTTGTTTATAAAATTAAAGTATTAAATTTTAGAATCTTAATTATTTAACTAAATTGTATAAAATTCTTATTCTTTTACAATTATTAAGCTGTATAATTTAAATATAGAAAATTATTCAATAATTATAAAATTAAATAAAATTTTTAATTTAATTGTCAAAACTTGATTTAATTACTGTTAATAAAATAATTTCTAAAAATAAAGTCTTTAATGAATAAATAAATTGAAATCAACTCACAATAATATTTCTTTTTGAAAATTCTGGATCTTACATCCTACCCACCTTATAAAAATTTTCATCCTCGAAAATTGATACAAAATAAAAGAGATTTTCATATTACTCCACTCTTTAACTTATTTAAAGAAAAGGCGAAAAGTTCTCAGTATATATATATACATACAGTTTCGAATCCCAAGATTTTCATGTGGCATAAAAATATAAATGGTATAAGTATGATGTGAAACAGAAGTTATAAGATAGGCTTGATGCACAAGATGATATGTTTCAAACATGTGATGGTAAAATAAGGTAGAAAAAGTTTATAAAACAAGCCGGGGTTAAAACGATGTGCTTAATGTTCGCTTACTGATCTCATACCAACTTCAGAGATTCAACTATTCAAACTTCAACATAACTTATCTCCACCATTTTCAACCGTACTTTATTAGGCAACTCATTTGAAGGTTCTCAACTTTGTTAAACACTTTACAAACCTTACTACTGGTCATAAGTCCCATATCAACAGAACTCTTTTACATAAAATAAGGTGTCACAACTCCCTGTAATGTCGTACACTTACGAGTTTCCCTTTTTGCGTTCACCAAACGTGTCCTAAAGGGACTAATGTGTCGTTCACTAAGTCTAATGTGTCGTTCACTAAGTCTAATGGTCGCACAAGATGCCAAAACTAATCTCGAGTATACTGAGAAGAATAATAGACCATAGAAAAGAAAGAAAAGCAACAAGGACCGCATTCACGAGAATTTGAAAGAATAAATGCAATTGCAAGTAAACAAGGATGCTCAAGCAATGGAGTTTGCTAGAAAGAAATCGATTGATAATTTCAAGGATAACTCTTGGATCAAAGAAATTCAATAGGATCAATAAGAAGGAATTCAGCGTATTAGTTTGAAACATATCCAAGCTGAGTTGAAGAAGTATGAGGTTTCATAGAAAAGGAATGATTAAAGACTATGGTGACGCATTATCGCGGAACAACTTCAAATGATGACGGAGGTTTCATAGTTTGTGGAGGAATATGAAATTAATAGCCATGTTGCAAGAGTTTTAACATAGTCAGAAGTGTAAACAGTTAAGATATGCGTAAGGTACAAATGGTGAAGCAAGGAAATTTAAATTATATTTCAAGAAAAGAGAAGGAGGAACGATACATCAAATTGTATGGCACAATTTAGAACACATAAGCCAATACAATATAATAAAAATGGACACTTTATAATTTCAAAGATTCAAGGGTCGGCATCGTACCCAAAACAATTCCAATATTTTGTCAAAGAGTACAAAATTCATAAAGAGAAGTATAATGACAGGGATAGACGATCTTAAAGATTCAAATAGCAGTTTACAAATAAGAGGCGGACGTACGGAGTGATTAAAGAATTTTAAAGGAGACAATGAGAAGAGAACGGTGCATTCGTTAGAATTGAATTCAAGCTGAATCAAAGTGCAAGATTCACAAGAAAGTGACCAGAGTCAAGAACGTCATTTACAAAATCCAAGGAAATATGTAGGAACGCAATCAAATGAAAGGTCCACAAGGAATAGATAAACTTAAGAGGAAAATCATCTTATCTAGTAAAAAGATAAGATATGAAATAAACAATTGAGGAAACTGAACAAAATATAGATGTTTGCATTACCTCGAAACTCCGCGACTCCCTATAACCTCGTACACTTACCAAATTCACTTTCTGCGCGCACAAATCGCATCCCTAAAAACTAACATATAAGAAATACTAAACTTGAGAAGATTACAAAAGACACAAATGGTATTTGCAAGAAATCGGAAGAATATTCACGTTCGCAATTGAACAAGGATGGTATTTCGCAAGGATTTTGAAAGAATACGTGAAATTATCAACAGATAGGGATGTATATAAGCAATGAAGTGTAGTGTAAAGGGAGTAAATTCGAAAGCTTAAGAAGGGATTCTGAATCAAAGAGTTTCGACATGGGAAATAATAAGAAAGAGAGTACAGCAATTTAGAATAACTTCAAATTGAACCTAAAGGAATTGGTTTATCTTTTCCTAAAGAAAGTATATAAATTCAATATTTTTCAAAAAAAAACTAAACAAAAGTAAATATTCTGTTATGCTAAATCAAATTCAAATTAAAATAATTTATATGAAGTTTATTAAATGAAAATTAATTGAAATAAAAGCAGAAATCTTGCTTTAGGAGGTTTGAAGAGTTCGTAGATACATAAAAATTTGAATAATGTTGTAAAAGGATCAAATTATGTTCAAATGAGAAAATCTAAGGTAAAGTATTCTTGTAAGGATAAATAAAGACTAAGTAGTACTTTCAGATAAAAGCATGTTGTAACTATATAAAGAAACTATTTATTTTTTTGTAGGAAAATACTTATAAAATCAAAGGTTGTCATATTCAAAATTCAAATAATGGTTACAATCAGAATCAAATAGAAAAAAAACCAAAATAGAACTATTTTCAAAAGAGATTCCAAGACAAGAGTTGTAGAAGAAAACTACTAAAATTGATACATTTTATCAAAACAAGGTCAGCTTTTATCATTTTTACGAAGAAATACAAAACCAAAGATTGTAATCCGAGCAGGACACACAATAATTGCAAAACACAAAACAGTAGAACTAAATCCCATATTTAGTTTACTACGAATCGCAACCTTTAAGATTTCAAATGATTTAGGAATCAAGGATCATGTGTTACACCAAAACTAATTCAAGATCAAATCAATAAATACTAAATTTATAAACAGTGTCAAGGTTGAATGTTCCTTAAAAATTCTAGCAACAATTAGGAACATAATCAAGCAAGGATGTATATGAATGAGGAGATATGGTAGAAAAATACCCAAAACACATTTCAAGAAGGGATCAAGAATTAGGAATTCCAATACAATTGATAAAGAAAAAGATAACGTCAAGCACGAATAAAGATTATATATCGAAACAAAAATAATATCTAGAACTTAGTTTCTAACGTTCCCAAAACCCGTGACTCGCGTTATCTATGACTCGCATATCGTTTATGATAACCCATTAGTGCTTATATATACATAATTCACTGGTGTTAAGCCGGCCAAACTTAATACCAGGAATTATGCAATGCAAGACTAATGGCATTAATCAATAGACCGTCATGTGCATAAAGCTCTAATTCTCGTTATTCAAACAAGACCTACTACATGACAGACTCTCAGAGTATGCAATTGAAGCATAATCAGTCCATTTCCAAGGTTCTACAGGAAAGACCGCTCTGATACCATAATATAACACCCTCACTATCAGAAGTCACGCTTCCGGCTGCGCTACTCTGATAGCAAGAAGTATTACGACTACTTTACATACTAAATACTAAAATAGGAGCCTGTGACTTGACACTGTATCGCTGATTTCTTTGACAACCGGAAAAAAAATACTTTATCTTAAGAAAAATACAAGCAGGCATAGATAGTAAAACATGTAAATGGCCTAGAATTGAAAAAGATATCCAACCAGAGTCATTAGGAATGGCTCCGATGTCGGCTCCCAGTGGCAAAAGAACATAAATCAAAGACATGTGCATCCGTCCTAATGGCAGTAATGGTGCGGTATTTGTAACCCACTAACTTACCGGCAAGTGCATCGGGTCGTACCAAGTAATACCTTACGTGAGTAAGGGTCGATCCCACGAAGATTGATGGATTAAGCAACAATAGTGTTTGATAGGATTAGTTAGACAAACAGAAAATAGTGTTTGGAAGTTCAAAAGCATTAAAAAATAAAGAAGAGTTTGAAGACAGGCAGGTGAATAGGTGAGGAATAAAATATGAAGAAACAGTTAAGGTTTCAGAGTTATCTATTTTCCGGATTGACTTTTCTTATTATTTTATTTTAATCATGTAAGATCTAATTTATGGCAACTATATGTGACTAGACCCTAATTCCTTAGACCTTTCTAGTCTCCTCTAAAATTCATCAACAGCCAATTCCTTGGTCAATTAATTCCAATTAGGGGGTGAAGTTTAATTCTAGTTATATGCCACAGAAATCCTAATTACCCAAACATAAAAGGATTATATGTCACGTATCCTATTAAATCCAGATAAATTAGAAATTTAGGAGAATATATTTTCAAGATGTTGTTCAAGTAAAGAGCTTTTCCAAGTTATACAAGAACGCATTTAGAAAGAGGGTCATACTTCCGTTCCACCCAAATTCATAAAATAAAGAACGAAAACGGTTCTTAAATATAATCAAAACATGAATTAAAATAGAAAAATAATAGTATCAATCCATACAATAGACAGAGCTCCTAACCTTAACAGTGGAGGTTTAGTTGCTCATGGTTCAGAGAAAATACGGATTGTAAATTAGGATGGAATGAGATCCTCCCCAGGACCTCTCCAAAGGAAGGAAAGTTTCTCCCTTTTATAATTAATACTAATAAATTTAAAATCTAATTTTTAAAATTAAAATAATATCTTTTCCTAGAATTCAAATTTGAATTTAAATTCGAATTAATTTAAAATAATCAAGTCTTCAATGGATGGATGGAGACCACTTGTTTCGTCCATTCTACAGCTTCTAATCTGTGTTTTCTGGGCAAAAACTGGGTCAAAACAGCCCATAAATTGCTCCCAGAGTTTTTCTGCATTTTCTGCACGTGGCGCATGTCACGCGTACGCGTCAGTCACGCGTACGCGTTAATGGTCCTTTTTCGCGAGTCACGCGGACGCGTCGGTCACGCACACGCGTCGCTGAGCAAATCTTCAAATCACACGTACGCGTCAGTCACGCGTATGCGTCGCTCCTCGCTGCCATCTCCTTTGATTCTTGTACTGCAGAAACTCCATCAGATCCAGCCGAATGCTACCTAAAATAAATAGTATTGCACAAAACTCAAAATAGCATCCATAGTGGCTAAAATATAATTAATTCTTAATTAAACTCAACAAATTAGATGCAAATTCACTAGGAAAAGATAGGAAAGATGCTCACGCATCAAGTAACACTACTCCAATCGGTAAGGCAGCAGGGATACCAACAAAATTAGAACAACGGAGCAAAATAGAAATGAAATAGATTCAGGAAAGGAAGAAGCAGTTACCGATAAATCTGGCCCGGTTCCGATGACGGCGTACAGTTGAATAACTTGCAACAACGAAAACCCCAAAAGACAGAGGCTTCAGTTGCGGTCGGCGAGCCCAGCAGCTTTGGTGATGGATCTTCGACGACGGTGGAGGAAAGACGGCGAGGCAACGACAGCGGCAAGTTGGACGGTTGGAGCCTTCAGCAGCGGTGATGGAGTCCACGAACGGCATAGCGGCGGCGCTGATCCTCCCCAACTTGTCGGGGTTTTAGGTCCGCGTTTCTTCTTTCTCGTCTGGGCCCAACGCTCACAACAACCCAGCCATGGCGGTGACAGGTCGGCGGCGCTCCTCGGACGGTGACGACGATGCTGGCGCGGACCTTCAACGGCAGCGACTTGGCAGCGAGCAAACGCGATCTCCTCTCTTCTGCCCTTGCTCGCGTCCTCCTCTCCCTTCGTCATCACTCTCTCTCGGCCTCCCTCCTACAGTGACATGACGGCGTCGGCAAGAAGCGCGGCGGCATGAGCACTGTGACGCACTCCCTCTCTTCTTCTCGTGTGACCCACGCTTCGATCCTCTCCGCCCTCCCTTTCTTTCTTTCTTTCTTTCTTTCTTTTCTCGTTTTCCCTTTCTATTTTCCTTTCTTTCATTTCTTTCTTTCTTCTGTTCTTTGTTTCCTGAAGCAATTAGGTATTAGGTTTGGGGAAGGAAAAGACGGTGGGGTAGAAGGTTAGGATTAGGGTAGTTTAGGTAATTTTAATAAAATTAGGGGTATAGAGTATTAATTAAAAACTTAATTTAATCTATTAAAAATATGTTAAAAATGTTATTTGATTATTAATTTACTAATTAACTTTTAATCAAATATTTTAATTTAAAATTAAAGATAATATAATTAATTTTCTTTGTTTATAAAATTAAAGTATTAAATTTTAGAATCTCAATTATTTAACTAAATTATATAAAATTCTTATTCTTTTACAGCTGTTAAGCTGTATAATTTAAATATAAAAATTATTCAATAATTATAAAATTAAATAAAATTTTTAATTTAATTGTCAAAATTTTATTTAATTACTGTTAATAAAATAATTTCTAAAAATAAAGTCTTTAATGAATAAATAAATTGAAATTAACTAACAATAATATTTCTTTTTGAGAATTCTGGGTCTATACACTTTTTTCTATATTTTGTATGTTTTTTTTCTTAGGAGTTGGATGATTCTTTTATCTTATGTTTTGGTATTTTATTTGGAGTTTGGACTTTTTTTTAAAGAGAAATTAGGATTTGCGTAATAAATAGTAAAAAATGAATTAGAGTAAAAAGAAGTAATTAATAATTATTATTTTTGTATTTTTAAAAAAATAAAATCTAAATAATTAATAATTAATGACAACTAATTAATATAGAGTATAATTTAAATATGTTTGTTAACTTGTTAATAGCTATACCTTCTTAGTTCCCTAGCAAGATTGATAAGATTAAATTTTGAAATAAAACCAATTCATTTGCATCTTCTTCATTTATTTCTTTTCGAAACCAAAAACGTTGAAACCAATAAATGTTTAGATTAAAGCAAGGCCTATCATTTTTGTGATTAAAATTTCTTGCATTAAATGCTAAATTACTGATTAATAATGTTTCAAAAAAAGATAAACAAAAAACCATTGTATAAAAAATCAGCAAAGTCCCAACATTAATGAGAACCCTGTATTTACTATTAAAAAACTGTTTATTATGATAGATATATTTGATCATGAAAATATAAATAAATTTTGTGAGAGAATTTTTATCATTTATAAAAAAAAAAAGTATGAAGTTGCAAATGGAAAAAAAATTGTTGATAATTATGCTAGAAAAATTAGTGTCTTTTTGTAAAAAATTACTACCAATAAAAAATTTATTTGTATTCAAATTATCAATGCTACGTTTTAATTTTATTATAAACAAAAAATTTATTCGTAATTTAAAATATCAGGTCAGAAATATTAAAATAAGGGTTTGGTATTACCTAATTTCACAAACACTTCTCATTTCACAAACACTTCTCACCTCCAAATGTAAGGGTTTATGTCTTCACACCTTATTCCCTCCGAATATTCTATCTATCAGGCCTCCAGGTCTCGTAATTAGACCATTTCTAATAGGAAATTCATTTCAATTTTTATTTATGACTCACTTGTCATAAAAAGTAATTTTACATCAACTTTTACGTCATAAACAGTAAAAATATGAACTCAAGATATCTCTCTCTTTTTCATTAGGAGAAACTAACTTTAATCCCTATTATAGTCCCACTTAATTAATAAATTAAAGTAATTAAAATTAATATAATTACTATTTTTTTACAATAATATTATTTAAATTTATAAATTCAAAAATAATTTATCATTAAAAAATATTAATATTAATTTATTAATAATAACAATAACATAATAACGACTAGTTTTTAACGATTAATTTTGCAACGGCTAATTTTGTAATATGATTAGTATTTTTAAATTTTATAAATGAAAATAAATAATTCAAACAAAAATTATTTTATAATGTGAAAACGTTTGAATTTATTTTTTTATGTAAACAAATTTAATTAATTATAATTTAATATAAAAAAAATACATAATATTTAATAATAATTTAATATAGTTATTTATGTTAATTATAATTTAAATAATTAATATAAATTATTAATTAAATAAAAATATAATTATTTAGATAATATTAATTATGATTTAATATAATTATTTAAATAATTAATTAATTACTAATTATAATAAATTATTATAATTAATAATTAATTAATTATTATTTAATATAATTATTTAATTAATTATAATTTAATATAATTATTTATTTTAAAAAAAAACTTACCACATGACAAGTTATCATTTACAATCATAAGTTCCTCTCAGGAAGAATTCTTCTTCCTCCATCCATAAGCAGGAATGCTGCTGTCTTTCTCTCCAACAATTAGAATTCCATTATGTCAGCAAAAGAGGAAATGAAACCTTGAAAAATTGATGCCTTGGAAATACTCTTATGCAGCACTGAAACTCTTTCACGTCGAAGATCCGCCACAACGAAGCTCTGTCGCATGGAAGATTTGACACACTCAAGTTTTGTCATACCGCATTGTGTAGCTTTTAGTGATCTTTTTTATATTTTTATGTTTTGAATTGATTTGTTTATTTTTATAATGGTAAAACATGATGTATTAATACATTTGTGTTTATATTTTGAATTAATTTGTTTGTTTTTAGTATTTTTTTTTTGTATGAATCTTTTAATACAAGTTTGATTTTAACTGAAAATTGAATAAAAATTTATTATAATTAAATTCATATTTATTTTGTATAAAATAAGTTTATTTTGGGATGAAAAAACATAGTTAATATTTTGTTCTATCTTACCGATAGATTTAGTGATGAATAATCCGTCAATAAATATAATTACAGAAAAGCTCTGCATACAAGTCCTAATGACTTGTATGGTTTATAAGTTCATTAACAAATAAAACCCCAAAACGTGCTCCAAAGATTACGTTGTATACACGCGCTATATAGAGATCCCGCGTATATCTAACTACCAAATTTAAAAGATTTGTTTCCTTTTTCGTTTTTGTTATTTGCAGATTTGCTCGTTCTTCTTCTCGTGAAGCTTCTCCTGGTTTCTTCGATCGTTCTTTTCCCCTCCTTTCTCACTCGTTTCTTCTTCGTCATTTACGTTAGTTCCTCTCTTTGTAACTCCAGCTTCGTTTTCTATTTGATTTTTTGTTTTCTGAAATCAAAGTTTGAACTCGTTTTGAAAATAATGGATGATTCAACCTCAGATTGTCAGCTGAATCCAAGCGAAGTGGATTATGAATTTGAATCTAACGAAGTTCCTGAGGTTTAATTTACATAGGATTACTATGAATTTTGTTGCAGTAATTTGTATAGCATTGTGTAGGTGAATAATTCGTGAACATTGACTGTCAAAATAATGCATGAAGATAAATATGTGGATTGAATGTAATGTATTAGTTTTGATTAATTATCTGGAACTTATAGCAGACGATCAGGTGTAGATCAGAACTTTTTTGGGTGTATTTTTGCGGGAAGTGTGGGTGTATTTACAATTTACTGCTTTTTCTGTTATTTTAACTGAGTTGTTGTTGTTCGGGTGTATTATATCAGACATGATTGGGTGTGTTTTTAGTTTTTGACATGGTGTATTCTGCAGCCTGTGTATTTATAGTTTATGGCTTTTATTGTCATTTTAGTTGAGTTGTTGCGGTTCGGTGGGTGTATTATATCAGACATGATTGGGTGTATTTTTAGTTTTTGACATGGTATATTCTGCAGCCTCTCTCTGTTGTTGATGACCAGTTTGTTCCGAAGGTTGGAATGACCTTTACCACTCTTGAAGATGCTAAAAAATTTTACAGGAACTACGCCAAGGCTGCAGGTTTTTCTACAAGAGTTTGGAGCAAAAATAGGAAGGGAAACGAGATTAAGAATCAATTGATTACATGTAGCAGAGAGGAAAAATGGAAATCTAAAATATCTCCGACCGAGAAGACTAATCCGACAGCGGGTTTAAACTGTCCTGCAAGAATTTATATACACACATTGAAGGATGTCGGTGCTTGGATCATTTCAAAGGTTGTGCTGGATCATTCACACCCCTGCTGTCTAAGTAAAGTAGAGATGCTCAAACAGCACAGGGAACTAAGCATGTCCATTTGTCGTACAATAGAGAATAACGAGGAGGCCAGTATCAGACCAAGCAAAACCTACCAATCATTTGTTGCGGCTGTCGGGGGTCACCGCGAGTTAAATTTTATCGAAAAGGATGTGAGGAATTACATTACCAGGGAAGTGCGGAATGTTTCCGAATAAGAAGATGCAAAGGAATTCGGGAAATATTTGTTAAGAATGAAAGAGAAGAATCAGAATTTCTTTTTTGAGCTTGAACTCGAGGAGGATCAATCGATTAAGCTGGCTTTTTGGGCCGATGCAAGAAGTAGAGCTGCCTTTGAGTATTTCGGAGACGTTATTTCATTTGACACCACCTACAATACAAACAGGTAACAAACTGCCCCTGTTTATGATGCTAAATTAATGTATTTTTATGAATCCGCAGCAGAGGTGTATATTGGCTGTTTTTTTGGGTGTATACGAAGCATTTTTTGGGTGTACCTAATGATTTTGCATTCTGCACTATGGTAATTTGTTTCAGGTATAATTTGGTTTGTGGTTCTTTTGTCGGGGTGAATCACCACGGTCAGTCAACACTTCTCGGATGCTCTTTGATGAAAAACGAAGAAATTGAATCATTCAAATGGTTATTTCAATGTTGGCTTCGTTGCATGGGAGGAAACGCTCCGAAAGAGTTTCTCACCGATCAATGCGCATCAATGAAAAGGGCTTTAGAGGCCTGTATGCCAACAACAATTCACCGTTGGTGTATTTGGCACATCATGAAGAAGATACCAAGCAAATTAAACGGGTACAAGGGACATGCAGATATTGAACAAGAAATGAGCCAAGTTGTTAGGAACTCTCATAGCAAAGACTCATTCGATAGGAATTGGAATAATTTTCTGCTAAATTTTGGTCTTATGGACAACAAGTGGCTTTCAGGTAATGTTTGTTAAAAATCTGCAGTAGAGGTGTAAATTGCATGTTTTTTCGGGTGTATTTATAGTCTGTGTTTGGGTGTATTCTGCAGATCTGTATGAAGACCGTCATATATGGGTTCCTATCTATCTGGATCACCACTTCTGGGCAGGGATGAGAAGCACACAAAGGAGCGAGAGCATACATTCATTTTTTAACAAGTTTATCACCCGGAACAGCTCGCTTATTCAGTTCATCAAACAATACGATAATTGCCTCGGAAGCAAGGAGCAAGCAGAGAGAGAATCAGATGCTGCAGATTTTCATACAGTCATACCGTGTGCAACCAAATCCTCCATTGAAGCTCAGTTTCAAGATGTGTACACTCATCAAAAGTTTAGGGAAGTCCAAGCGCAATTCAGAGGAAAGGCGAATTGCATCACCAGATTAATGAATTTCGCTCTAGGCTATTCAGTATACGAAGTCGGAGAACAAGTTTCCAGCTCAATATTCAACAAGTTTGTGGTTACTTACGACTCAGTAGCAGCTGAGGTAAAATGCCAATGCTTATTATTCGAGTCAAGAGGGATACTATGCCGTCACGCACTAAGCGTGTTAAGCTTTGAACGAGTAAGCCAAGTGTCACCTAGATATATACTGGAACGATGGAGCAAGAAGGTAAAGAGGCGACACACATCAAGAGCAGCCACGACGAGCCACTGTTGGAGCCAAGAAGCAAGATGTTTGACCAATTGGTTTTTCGTTCGCAAAATATTTGCGAATTTGCATCCGAATCGGAGGAGCTGACTGCAATTCTGCACCGTGCGTACGATAACGTCATGGCTGAGATGGAATCATTAAAAGCCAAAAGGAAGGGGACATGTTCTTTATCCCACGAAGATGCCAACTTGGAATCCGTTAACGAGCTTCAAAACCCGCCAAGGATTCGAACAAGAGGACGTCCAAAAAATAGGCTAGGTTCAAAGTTGGACAAACAGATTGCAAATGCCACAAAGAAGAAGAAACCGAAAGTTTTAAGCAAGGTAAAAGTAATGTTCTTTAAATTTGTGGTGATTGAATTTATTTTTCTCGTTAATAGTTTAGCTAATATGTGAGTTTGTTATATTCAGATAAACTTGTTTGATGCTGCATTAGTGGTGCATTCAAATTCCAGCCAATATCAAGGACATGTTATGAATTATCAGTTCAGGGTACCAGCAGCAGGGGATAACTCTTTGGGTGTATAGTTACAGAATATGGGTGTAAAAGCACTGTTCTTTTGGGTGTATTTTTGTGAATTTTCTTGTGATTCACATTTTACATATAGATACATATATTTAGGGTTTAGGTTTTTAGGGTTTACAGGTTAGGGGTAAGGGTTTAGGTTTTAAGTGTTTAGGGTTCAGGGTTTTAGGCTCAAAGCATTAGGGGGGTAGATCTCAGGGTGTATATTCAACTTTCTTTGGGTGTAAAAAATCGCAGGTTATGGGTGTATATTTGATTTTATATTTTTCTTCATATTATAGTACCTGTAATTCATACATTTTGAATACAGCACAGACAGTTTAACAGCACAGACAGTTTGGGTGTATATTTAAGCAATCTTGGGTGTATATTAAACTTTCGTTCGGTGTAAAAGTTTATAATTTGTGTTTAGATCTGCCTTGATGTTTTTCTTCATATTTTACCACTTGTAATATAGAGCTTTTGAATACAGCACAGACAGTTTAACAGCACGGACAGTTTAACTATGGAAAAAAATTTCATTGAATAGAAGTTGTTTATAAATGGCAAATTTTTACAACATTTGTTCAATTTACAAACTAGCTAGCAGTTAGATTACTCAGTTTCTATATCAGTAGAATTTATCTGACAAAATGGACTCAATAATACTGAGGATGGTTTGGACAGTCTTATTGCATTACTCGCTCTAATTGCTTGATCTCTCTCTTTATTCATTTCACTGAATAGTATCCGCGAAGCATATTCTACTCTATAGTGGTCCACCTCGTCCTACAATTAAAAAGTATATTCTGTTTAAACAACAATATTAATTCAGTAAAGTAATACAGAGTTATATAGTTTTAAAGACAGTTACCTGTGGCCAATTATCCCATTCATACTTCGCCCTTTTAATGTTTTCGGGCTCAATTAACTCAAGCCACTTCATAACGTAAATAGCACAGTCATAGCTGAAAACGAAGAAAATAAATTACAAATCTCATTTAGGAAAGTTTTATGTTCAGAGTCACAAATTTATACCTTGATTTTTGGCCTGAGATATTAACGTATGTTGCTTTAATTTCCAACTCATTCTCCTTTTTCTTCATAGGTGTCCCGCCGGCATATGCTCTAATTCTTGAAATTACATATCCATTAAAAAACAAAACAAATCAGTAATACACCCGAATGAAATACACCCAAAGGAGAACATACTTACACCCAAAGCAAAACATACATATACCTTATATTGAATTGAAATACACCTATCTATTAAAATAAAGAACACAGAGCCAACTTACAGTGAATTTATTAAGCTGCTTTCTCTCATTGCTTGGAGCTTTCTTGTGTAGCGGGTCAAGTATATAAAATCTCCGCTTTGTTGTATCAATCACCCATAACCATCAATGGTCTGAGTAGCAAACAGGCGCAAAAATCTGAAGGATTGCCACATTTCAACAGTGTGTTATTTTATTTGGCATATAAGTAAAGAACGGTACTAACAAATTTTACAAATGAAAACTTACATATCGATGCGAAGTTAATTTTTTTGCATCTATGAAGGGAATAAACATTGGGTAGTCTTCCACTCTGAATTCTTTATTGGTTTTAGGTGATATGAATTCCCCGTTTGGGTGCTTCGAAACGGCCATGTTCTGCAACAATTGTAAAGCAACAAATGAAATACTGAAAATACATCCAAGTGAATACTTTAAATAAACCCAAATGACTACACAACTTACACCCAATTGAACGTAAAAAATACACCCAAATGAATACAAAAACAGACCCAGTTGATCAGAGAATATACACCCTAAGGAATACAGAAAATACACACAAAAATCGTAGAAGTAACACTTACCACAATATCAGGGGGGAGACAGTATACTTGTTGTCGAAACCTTTTATCAT
The DNA here is from genome assembly GCF_059453495.1 of Arachis ipaensis. NCBI lineage: Eukaryota > Viridiplantae > Streptophyta > Magnoliopsida > Fabales > Fabaceae > Arachis > Arachis ipaensis. The sequence continues at coordinate 131,493,100 of NC_142443.1, read as the reverse complement.
TTTTCTGGTTGAGGATGAGGCACATGGCAGATACAATCTAAAAATATATGCCGAAATCAATTTACATTAATAAACAATGCAGTTAACTTTGGGGTAAAAACATTAATGTTATTCTAATATTACATCAGCTTCTATATAACTTCCTGCCTCGAGCGATGCAAGGTGCATTCTAGACAATATGTATTTATCTTGGGCAATCAGAGTGCACACGTTGTCAAACTCGTTAGTTTTGCCATCTGCGTATGTCTTCACTCGCGTTGCCCAGATGTAGCACTTCTCTTTCATATCACCCGTATTTTGATTTATTCCCGCAGGAGTTTCAAACTTCCCAGAACTTTCTCCGCCAGTCTCCTTTTGAATTTGTGGACTTTTACTTTCTTCTTTCGCCGCACTGCTTGCTATTTTTTGTACCAAATCCTCTAATTGTTCTAGCAAATTTGCAGTTTCTGGAGTTTTTGCCCTGTCTGCCTCCTGCGTTGACGCTCCCTCCTGCGTTGACGCTCCCTCCTGCGTTGCTGCTTCTTCTTGGCTTGAATCAGTCAAGCCAAGGCTGAATGATGGCATTGGATCTGTTTTAGGAACATACGATGCTGTCCGTGCCATCATCATCAGCGCAGCAGCGTCTTCTGCGGCTGGATAACTGCGTGATCATGTATAACGTATTATAAGAGTAATAATATACGGATGATAAGCAAAGATTGATTTTACTCTGATGAACTTACATTTTAGATGGAGCTGGGGAAAGCGTGGGTGTGCTTTCTTCAAGTTGTTGGGGGGGGGTTCAGGAGTGCTGCACAGTTACACAAAATTAATCATGGCGTAAAAAAAACTATTCAGGAACAATATACACCCAAACTGTAACCAAATATACACCCGAACTGTAACCCAATATACACCCAAACTCTAAACAAATATACACCCAATACTATTTCTTAAGTTTTTGTAGTTCCTTCAATTTGTAGCAGAGGGGTTGGTTCAAAATCTGTCTCAGGTGTTTCTTCAAATTCCGGCACAGTGGTTGTTTGGGACACTGGCACAAAAACTTGAATCGGAACTCTAAACAAGAAGAAAAATGAAAGGTTAACAACGCCTTTGAAAATAATAAGGTTATAAGGTTGAAATATTCTTGAAAAACTCACATTGCAAGCCCTTTCGACGGTGTCTCTTCCCTCACAACCATTATATTCGAATCAGCCGGCTCACTGGCTGACTCTTGAACCAGACTCAACCTAAAATACACCCGAACAATTCAAAAGAAAGACATGCTTTGTTTTTTGAGAACTTACATACTTGCAGTTTTTGCTTTTTTTTCCTGCCTTTTTTTTCTCGAATAAAATAATAAAGGGCTTTTTTTTCTAAAAAAAATATATACAGAATTAGAAGTAGAAGGTAATAAAAGAACAAAAGTAACGGTTATTTGAAAGAAAAATTACATGCTCTCTGTCGGCCTGTTTACACTACTTTATTCTGTGTGTCCTTGAGAGGAAAGATCATCACTTCCCAAGTTCACGTTCGGTATTCTAAACAGATTTCATGTTATTCAGACAAAATATGATACAGGTAAATCATGATAACAAGATTTTATTAAATAATGCTTCTTACGTTTCAGAGGAGACATAGCGACCTTCTGTCGATCGCAGGTCAGCTTCCTTCTCCCTGCGAAACAAGAAACAATTATTAGCAAAGAAAACACACTAAAATCTGAAATATACACCCCAACAAGACATACCCCTCTGCAGCAGATTTTTCATTGTTTTCCCTTAACAATTCATCTAGATATTCACTTCCTATTTCATATCTGTCACTACATTCATAAAAGAAGATGTTAACAAAAATAATTATGATGATAGACGGTAATATAGCTTACGAAGTACTGTACCTATCATAGGATTGATCTTCTTCAGGAGATGAATGCTCAACAACAACCTTTTTCTTTTTGGATTGTGTTCTGGGTGGAAAAAACAAGTATGAATCAGAAATAAAAAATTAATTTTATCACAGAATATTATCCAAAGAAGTGCTTACTTTTTTGGTGTTCTTTGTGTCTTTTTCTTTTTTTTTTTTTTGCTTCTTCACCGGTGATGATTCTTCGCTTCTATAAGTTAATAAGAGACACTTCAGTTAATACATGAGATCTTGATAATTAAGCCAAAAGAAAGGAGTAATAATTTCAGAACATTACTCATCAGTTGATTCAGATTCTGAATCAGAATCCTCTTGACTCTTCTTTCTTTTTTTGAAGTCCATTCTGGAAGGCAAACAATCATTATTTAGAACATACTAAAGATATAAAATACACCCAAATGAATGCACAAGATACAACCAACTGAATGGACAATATACACCCAACACAACAAACAAAATACACCCAACTTAATAAACAACATACACCCAACTTCATAAACAAAATACACCCAAATGGTTCCACAAAATACACCCAACTCGATAAAGAAAATACACCTAAGTATGGTACTTACTTTTTCCCCTTTTTGCTGGGTTGTTTTCTTGGTGAATCCTCTGAGTCTTCTTGAGTCTCAGACTCAGAGGTAGAACTGTCACTATCAGTTGTTTCTTTCTCCGAAGACGATGTTGAAATTGCCTTCCTTTTTTTTGTTTTTTTGATTTCTTGTTTTTTTTCTTTTTTCTCTATTTTTTTCATTTTCTCTCTTGTTTGCGCCATCTTTACAATCCCCTGAAACATTAGATATTTTAGTTAGCAGCATTCAGGTAAATAAAATACACCCAACATATTATGTTCACTTACCATATTTTCCCCTCTTTCCGCCGTCATTCTTTCGTTCAACTGCTCCTTACTCCAGTTGGCAATCCAGGGTTTTGGCGGTCTTTCAGCCCTCTTCTTGCCTTTATTTTTAGAAAGATGAAAGTAAATTATCATCAGGACAAAGAGGCAGCCATCAATTGCCTTTTCCTTTTTCTCCTTGTAGTCGGTTATGCCCTTGACGATAAAATTCAAAATATGCCCTCCCCAGTTTCGCTCTGTTATGGTGTCCATCTCAAAAATTGGGGCCAGGTGCACAGGCGAGATTTTGTTTATTGTCGTTGGTAAAAAGAACGCCATCTGTATATAGAGGATGAAAATCCTCTTGAACATTACGCGATCCTCTTCGTTACCAACGCCAATATCCATCATCTCATCTATAAGACTTTTGAGGGTCTTACCCTGGAATCTTCTAAAAATTTCTTTGTCATCCTCAGAAAGTTTCTTATAATCGACTTTCTGAGGAAATAGATATCCTACAAAAAGAAAAACAACATAGTATGAAAATCAGTTCAAATACACCCAAGCATCAACTAAAATACACCCAAGCATCAGTTAATATACAACTATAATTTTTAGCGAGTTACCTGTTGTGTTGATGCCAAGCGCATCACCTATTTTTTTTTTTTTTGTGTTATTTTAAAAGAACCGTATCCGATTTCCAGTCTCTTCTCCCCTAATTTGAAGTTGTTAGCCAGCTTCCTTAACACTTGGTGATGCACCTTTAGTGGTGGAATGTGCATCAAGCCACCGAATCCCAAATCCCTGACAATCGTTTTCTTCTCCTCACTCATGTTTCTGAATTTATCACTTAACAAATGTGTTGCACACTTAAGGTCTTTGGTTTGCTGTAAACAAGAATAAAATTATATAAAACTGATTTCTATTATATAAAACTGATTTCATCTAAGACATATATTTGTTCTTACATTTTTTTCAACTTGGTTTCTCGCTGCCATTTTTTCTGAAATGAAAAATACACACATATATATCAGCAAGATACACCCATATATATGAGTCAGATACACCCATAGATATCAGTAAAATACACCCATAGATATGATTCAGATACACCCATATATATCAGTCAGATATCACTCAAACATGCATCAATATACAAGGTCAAGCAATATACACCCATGGACAAGCAAATATAAGAACAGTTGCAACTGCTGACTATTACAGTATATCAGTTCAGAAATATACACCCAACAATTTGTGCCATATACACCCAACAAATTACCTCATATACACCCACCAAACTACGGAATATACCCCCAAAAAATCAGTTACCAGAAGAACTAGAACAACAAGAACAGTAACACCTAGAAGAACTAAGAAGAACAGTGTAACATAAAACCAAGAATAACATTAAAACCTAGAACAAGTAGAACATGATAAACTGTAAAATGAGACGTAGAGCAAGAAGAATAGTAAAACGCACAACAACGTAGAAGAACAGTAAAACCTAGTTCTTCAATTTCGAAATGTGGAAAATATACATGAATGGTAATGTAACGTACCTTGAGTATTATAGCTTTGTTTTCTCTGGAGATTCTTGATCGAGAGTTCTATGTTGTGTTGATGGAATTTTCGAATCTTAGCGACGAGTTGTATATCTTCAGTATCGAATGATGCTCGAAAATGGAATGTTTGCTTTTTCTCTGAATGGCTTTGAGAAGTGGAAGAAGTGGAAGAGTCTGCCATTAAGAGACGGTTTACCCGAAGCGTAACCGTTTGAGTGGAACGCGTGAATGTTACGCTCCATTCAATATAATTCAGTGCGCTTGTGGAATGTTTGTGGGCTGGGGACTTGTATCACTTGTAAGGTCTTATTACTTGTATGTGTAGCAGGCCTGGAATAATTATTAATGCTTTTTGAAATATATTATTGATAAAAAATCTATTGGTAAATTTGACTATAATTAACGACGACAAAAAAATCTATTGAAAAATATAACGCTCTCGGCCAAATAAATTGAAGCAATTATGAAAGAAAAATTTGTCATTGGCAACAAAAATTTGTTGAAAATTACTGACAAACAAATATTTATTAGTAAATTATTATTAATGGACAAAATCTATTAATAATTTTCTCGATAACTAAAAATTACGAAAATCAAATTTGTTTACAAATTTATTTGTAATATACAATTTTCTAGTAGTAATTTGTTTTCAATTTTAGTATCTTTTGAAAAAAATATTTTACAAAAGAACAAAATGAAAAAATAAAATTTTATTGTTTTACTAAGTACTTCCTTTTTCTCTTAACATACAAAATTTTAAAAAAGATTAAAAATAAAAAATTCCAAAAATAAGCATAACTATATTTTAAATTTTAAAAATTAGTATTATCTAATAAAATGATAGACAATATTTTTATAATTTAAAAAGCATCACTGCTTAAAGTTATGACTGTGTTTATAGTATTTTTAATTTTTTTTTATGTTTAAAGGAAAAAGAAACACTATTTTTTTCGGTTTGCTCGTTTATAAAATATTTTTTTCAAAAAATACTAAAATTGAAAACAAATATATTCTCATTAGACTTTAGAGTTACGACTCTCGTTTTCCCCCGTGTGATTTTTTTTCTTTCTTCGAATTGTTATTAATCAATAACTTAGTATTTTTAATGCTAGAAATTTGGATAAATACCTATTTTAGTTTTTGATAATTATTTGTTCACAAGACAATAAAATTTTTGATAAAAAATATTATTTTTGGATTTTGATATTTAATTTTATAAAATTGGTTAGTTTTTTTATTAATGATATTTCTTAAGAACATATTTATATGACACGTTAATTATTAATATATCCGTTATTTAATTTTTATACGTAAAAATAATTTAAAATCATTAATATTTTTTAGTTTTATATACTAAATATAGTTAATGTATTTAAAAAATAAAAAAACACTAAACTGCCTTGACAATGAAACTTTCAAAATTTTTTTTGTCAATTTTAATTAATTTTTAATGGATAAATAAAGTATATAATATATTATGTAGGCTTATTCTATTAATACAGAATAAAAATATTGATAGAAGAACTAATTAATTTCATAAAAATAAAAATTAAAAATAAAAAAAATATTTTTTTTATTAAAAACTTCATTATCTTTTAAAATAATTGTTAGGATAGTTTATTTCAAAATTTATCCTAACAATTTATTTAGATCCAATTGGCTTAATTTATATCTTCTTATTTTTCATATAAAGATAATTGTTTCATTAGATACTTACTCATATATTGTAATTATTTTATTTTTTAATTATTATCGATCACTTTTATTTTAAAGACACATATTAAATTACTATTTGTAAAATCTTGCAAATTTTTTTATAAATATATAATAAATATGAATTTAATTTTGATGCACTTATAATATAAAATTATTTTACACGTGTATTCAATTACATAAAGTTATATTAGTAAAAATAACTACTTTTTACATTGATCGCGTAAATGGTCATCCAAAAAAATAGTTGTGATTACACTACTTTATAATATATTTTTCGCAGTTAGTATAATATATTAAAAACTTGAACTTTATATATTTTTTATAATTTTTTTATTTTGCGACTTTAATATGTGATCTTATGTCTTAACTAAACCCTTGAAATAAAAACATTTTTAATAACTTTGTATTCGCTTATTCCCAAAAATTTATTGCTGAACCAGAAATTATTAAATTAAAATTAAAATTAAATTAAAATTATTGTTCTAAAATTCTAAACGATAACCAAAACTCCAAAAGTATTTTCCCGCCTTTTGGTCATTTCCTTGACTTCAAGTCTTCAACACATGAACACAACAAAACAAGTAAACAACGCAAATCCATCATCACTTACCTCAAAATTCAAATTTCAAAGTCTTTCTCTCCCTTTTCCCACTCTCTAAATCCTGAAACCTTCAACAACCCCCGGTGAAGCACTCAACCAAAGCTCTTTCATTTAGGGTTTCGATCTCCAAAACCCTACACCCTTCATTTCTTCCATTTTTATTCCCAAATTTTTCTACTTTCAAGCGATGTACATTAAGGAGGTTTGCTTGGAAGGTTTCAAATCATATGCGACGCGAACCGTTGTTCCGGGTTTCGATCCGTTCTTCAATGCCATAACGGGCCTGAACGGTTCCGGCAAATCGAACATTCTCGATTCGATTTGCTTCGTGCTGGGTATCACCAATTTGCAGCAGGTTCGAGCTTCGAACCTCCAGGAGCTTGTTTACAAGCAGGGACAAGCGGGGATTACGAAGGCGACGGTTTCAATTGTTTTCGACAACTCTGATAGGAGTCGAAGCCCTCTCGGATATGAAGACCATTCTGAGATTACAGTAACAAGACAGGTTACTGTATTTTAATTTTTAATTTGTTGAATTTATCTGTTTCTGATGCATTTAGATGTTTTGGTTGAATTAAATTTTCTATACTAGCCGTTTATAAGTGGTCGTTTTAATCTTTCGTTAAGTTGTCTGTTAAGAGCTCGCAATTTCTCTTTTGTATACTAGTTATACTTTTGTACATTATTGGCAAACAACAGTTGACAAAAAATAAAATAAAACTTATAGTATGTAATTTTGAAAAAAAAGAAAGCATTATTTTATATGGGTTTTGTTTTTGTCTGTCTAGCTTCTGTATATATATATATTTTTTAGTTCTGGTTAGTTAAGATCTTTTTACAGCTTTGTAATTTCTAATTTCGAAACTATTTAACATAAAAGAAAATAAAATGTTAAACTAAAAAAAGTTGACTTATGGGTTCTAAGATTCATAGTTGTGTGAACTGATTTTCTCATGATACTTTTAAGGTTTCAAGTGGTTGTTCACTGCACTGTTTAGGTAACTATTGCTTCTAAAGTCAGATGATAGTTAGTAATTCTTGTTTTGTATACCTATGTGTTTAATTGACGCACAATGCAGATAGTAGTTGGAGGGAGGAATAAGTATTTGATCAATGGGAAGCTTGCACAGCCTAGTCAAGTCCAGAATCTTTTTCATTCGGTGCAGCTAAATGTTAATAATCCACATTTTCTCATAATGCAAGGGCGCATCACTAAGGTTTTAAATATGAAGCCACCAGAGATATTGTCTATGCTTGAGGAAGCTGCAGGGACGAGAATGTATGAGACCAAGAAAGAGGCTGCTCTAAAAACACTTGAGAAGAAGCAAAGTAAGGTTGACGAGATTAACAAGCTTCTTGATCAGGAGATATTGCCTGCATTGGAGAAGTTGAGAAAAGAAAGGATGCAGTATATGCAATGGGCTAATGGCAATGCTGATTTAGATAGGCTTAGAAGATTTTGTATTGCTTATGAGTTTGTTCAAGCAGAGAGGATTAAAGACAATGCTAGATCTGAGGTGGAACAAGCAAAATCAAAGATAACCGAGATTGATGAAAGTGCTAAGAAGGCTCAGGTAGAAATAAAGGAAATGGAAACAAAAATAGCTCAGTTGACTTCTGAAAAAGAGGCAAGAATGGGTGGAGAAGTGAAATCTCTCTCAGATAAAGTAGATGCACTTTCTCAGAGTCTTGTCAAGCAAACATCTGTGTTAAATAATAAGAAAGACACTCTCCGAAGTGAAAAAACCAACAAGGATAATGTAAGTAGGAAGTAATTTTGATATTAACTTTGTTTGGTACTAATGATTATAGATTCATTTAAATGCTAATTTTAAAATGTCCATTTTGTGAACCTGATATTTGAGTTTAAACCCTGGATATTTTTAAGATTGAGAAAAATATTGAAGAACTGAAGCAATCTGTAGAAGAGAAGGCCAATGCTGTTAAAAAAGCTGAAGAGGGAGCTGCAGATCTTAAAAAGAGGGTCGATGAGCTTACTAAGAGGCTGGATGAGCATGAGAAAGAATATCAGGTACCATAAGCATATATTGGTTTCATGTTCACAACTTTCTCATGTCAATGGGTAGACTATCAGGTTGAGGTGGATTTTTTGTATTCTATTGCTCAAAACTATTGGCAGGGTGTTATAGCTGGCAAGAGCAGTGGGAATGAAGAGCAATGCTTAGAGGATCAACTAGCTGATGCAAAGATAGCAGTTGGGAGTGCTGAAACAGAACTGAAACAGTTGAAAACCAAAATTAGCCATTGTGAAAAGGAACTGAAAGAGAAAACTAAACAATTAAGGTCAAAGCGTGAAGAAGCTGTTTCTGTAGAAAATGAGCTTGCCGCTAGAAGAAAAGACGTGGAAAATGTTAAGATCGAATTGGAGTCTATTCCATATAAAGAAGGAGAGATGGAAGCTCTGCAAAGGGTTAGATCGGCTTTGTTTTGCTTCTATTCACTTCTCTACAATCTAACAGGGTTAGCACTAAGATATTTTCGTCTATAAAAAAACTTTTCAGGATCGTGCATCTGAGATGGATTGTGTACAAAAGTGGAAGGATGAAATACGCAATATTTCGGCATACTTGTCAAATGTTGAATTCACGTATTGTGATCCTGTCAAAAACTTTGATAGATCAAAGGTGAAAGGTGTCGTTGCAAAACTCATCAAAGTAAAGGATAAGTCCACAATGACTGCCTTAGAGGTTGGATAGCATGATAACATTATTTTTTTGGTGAACACGTATGATAACATTTATCTGAATTTGTTAGTAAAAATTCATTTATATGTTAATCCCATAGTGCATGTTTACTTTCAGGTTACAGCAGGTGGAAAGTTGTTTAATGTTGTTGTTGACACAGAAGATACTGGAAAGCAGCTACTACAGAATGGCAAACTTAGAAGAAGAGTGACAATCATACCCTTGAACAAAATACAATCCTATAGTGTTCCCGCTAGAGTTCAACAAGAGGCCGCTAGATTGGTTGGTCTCTGCAACTTTTATCTCTCACTTAGTTTTTATTTTTATTTTTATTTTTTTTCTTTATCTCATTAATTTGCATTCTGACTGACTTGATTCCTTACCTAACTTTGCTGACGATTTTTCATACTTGAATTTCAGGTGGGGAAAGAGAATGCTGAAATAGCACTTTCTTTGGTTGGTTATGAAGAAGAATTGAAGGTGCTACTCCTTGAATTTATATTTATATTAATATTAATATTCCCTGCTCCACACAACTGCAAAAACTAAGTCTTATTCCCACTAGATGGGTCAGCTAATAATTTTTTTTCTGTTCGTGTTCCCTTTTTACCCTCCCTCCAATCTGAATGATATATAATAGAATCATTGGTACTGAAAGCAGTTTCAATGCCTTTTCAATTTGTACGAAACATCTCTAGTTTTATTTTGAATTTCATATTACGGACATTTTATTCAGCTGCTAAAAAAAATTGTTGCATGCTTATTTTTTACTATATTTTGGGGGGTAAAAGAATTGCTGTTCTTTCCCCTAAACTTTGTTGGAAAGATGTTGATTGAAGCTGTCTTGAACACAAAATAAGCTAAGCCAAACTCAATCAACTAATTTGATGCTGAGATTGAACTTTTTTTTATTTTGGATAAACTACTCAGTTTTGTTTTTAATTTGTACTTTTGTTTCAGAGAGCAATGGAGTACGTTTTTGGTTCAACTTTTGTTTGCAAGACCATGGAAGCTGCAAAGGAGGTAATTGATGAAAACTATCTTTTGCTGCTTAGGCTTTCTACACATTACATGTGCATCCCCCCCCCCCCCCCCCCCCCCCCCCCCCAAAAGAAAACCATCTTTTCCCTATTCTTTACTTTGCTAAATATGCAAATCTTCTATGAAGAAGTGTTTGGTGACTACATGCCCACCTGTATATGCTTCTCTTAGAATACTATAGTTTTTGTAAATATGCTGTTCTCTTGGATGAGTCTTCGTTTGTTTCCACTAGTAGATACTTTGTCTATTTGTTGAGGATTTTACTCTCCTATATGCATGCTCAATTTGGGTTGCACTTTGTGAATGTTAGGTGGCATTTAATCGGAATATTCATACAACAAGTGTCACTCTTGAAGGAGATATATTTCAGCCAAGTGGCCTTTTGACTGGTGGAAGCCGAAGGTATGCCATTATCTGGTTTCATGAAAGTGAAAATGAAAGTATGTATTAATTCACTTGGAGAACATGTCAGTTGAGATCTTCCCCCTTTGATATGGTATATGTAACTGGGAAAAAGAAAAGAAATTGGAACTCATTGCTCATGGTATTCAAGGGACCTTGGTCTCTAACAATTCCCCCTTAACACATCTCTGCCTAGTCTCTATTCCTACCATGCTTTCCCTATCCCAACTTTGGGAATTCAGTGTAGTGACAAGCTCTCGATTTCTTCTGTTATGTTGCCACCAGCCCTATTTTTGTTTTTCCTCAGATATACTCTTGTTAAAATATTTGGCACTAGGCGACATTTATATCTCAGGGAAGTTATAACGTATGATCAATATGAGGGGATCTAACAGAATTCTCATAAGGAAGATCAAGAGAAAACATGTATAAAAATGATCTTTCAAGCTCCTATAAAAGTGAAATTTTGAACAGGAGTTAGATGAAGATAAATGGTAAAATTGGCAAATAGGAGAATCCTGAAAAGAATTAAGCTGAAAATGTCTTCTAAAACCACTAGAATGAGGAACATTTCTACATAAGTATACCCTCAAGTTTTGAGTAAGGCCTATTAGTCTATCACCATGACTAATGAAAAATAAAATAAACCTTGCCAGATAAACTTCCAAGGACTAGCATGAGTAGCTTTGTCCAATACTCTAATTGAAAGTGTTAAAAATGCATAGAATTTTTTGACGTATTTTACTATGAGGTTCCATTGTCTTTTGTGTATGATGATATTATGAGAAATTGTAAGCATTTCTTGTAACATTGTGCTGGCTTTGACAAAACAGGGGTAGTGGTGATCTTTTGAAGCAACTACATGATTTGGCTGAGGCTGAGTCAAAACTTTCAGTGCACCAAAGAAGGTTATCGGAGATTGAAGAAAAGGTAGATCCCCAACACTGCTTTTTCCAATAAAATATGGAAACCATAGTAGTCAATCTCGGATATTGCTGCATCCTGGACGTCCCAAAAACTGTAATGTTGGGATCCCGGGACGTAGGATGGCTGGGATTTGAACAAAGGTAGAGGGACATTGTGATATATATATATACATAACATGCATATTGTATATACATTTTTTTAGATAAAAGTAGCAAAATCTTAAGTTCTATATTTCATAATAGTTCCATAATCCATACTAAATAAATTCATTACCCATAAATTGTAATTTAAGTTGTCAATGATCAATCATCTTCATAGAAGGGCAATGAATTTACCCATATAGCCTCTTTAAAACCATTGTAGATGGTGCTTATATGGGGGCAAAACCGGTTTCTGCACCTGTTATAAGATCCTAGCAGAATTTGTCGAGAAAGGTTGGGGTTTTGGCCGAGATCTCACTAGGATTGGATCTTGTCTGGGATATTTGGGATGAAAAAAACGGAGATTTCATCTGATCTCGTATCAAATGCATGCTAAGGATGGGATGGGACTTGATATCCAGCTGAGGTCTAATGAGATTGATTGCTATGATGAAAACATGCCTATAAAACTCTAACATAGGCATGGGTTTTAAATTGTAAAAAATGAAAACTCAATTATAAAGTGGCTATGATTTCATTAATACATCCATGTTAAGTTAACTTAAAAGAATGATGATATCTAGTTTACATGGGTTGTGTTAGGGTCATTTACTAGATGTTAAGATGTCAAATAGTAGGTCCATTTATCATGCTTTTGAGAAATACCCCTTCAATGAAATTTATGGTAGAGATTTTCTATGAAATAATTAGATGCATTAGGGTTTAATTTTGATGCACTGTAGCATAAAAGGTTTTACACATCCGTCCAATCACATAGTTTCTTTTGAATGACTATTTACATAGTTATGTAAAAGGTAGTTATTTTTGCTACATGACGTTATGTGATTGGATATAAGTGTAAAATTATTTTACACTAACAGTGTATCAAAATTAAATTGTTATTATTCTTGTTGTTATTTAAAAATAGAGAAGAATTTATCCTCCTAATAGATATTCTTATACATACTTTAGGTTCAGGGAAGAAGAAGAAAAAAGAAATAGTTTGACTGATTAAAATTGCATCAATCACTTTCTCTTTATCTGTTGAAATCTTCTTCATAATACATAGTAGATGATGACCACTGGGAGGAATTCATAAATAATTGTATGTTCAAAAGACAATGATTCAGATTCATCACTTAAAGCTTACTGATCTTTTACTCTTAGCAAAGCTATCAAATTGCTGCATGCATATCAACTTTTTTACTTCAGAATGAAATGTTATATTTGGGTGTGGATAAAAAAAGTGGTAATTCCTTAGTGAGATTTCATTTGTAAAGCTTTCCAATCAATGATGTTTTGACAACAAGAATTCCAAGAGCTGGAAGAATACAACAACAACAACAAAGCCTTATTCTACTAGGTGGGGTGGATCAAACGATGCTATTGAGCTCTATCACTATCATATATCATGTCTATAGTGAAACTGTTTCAAGAAGATAAAATCTGCACATTTAATATTGGGGCGAAGAGGTTAAACAATAGTGGAGGGAATATGTGGAAGTTATTTTGTTGTTTTGATTTAGTATATGTTAAGCCTCAGATATTGTCTTACCATATTTACAAAGACAGCATAAAAAAAATGGTCCTCTTATCCATGGAAATGACCCCATCATTTTGCTTTTCTTGTGAATATATGTTGATAGCTGCTCTTACTTTTGATAATGATGTTGATTCTAGTTGTCTTCTTTTTATTTTTTTGGTTGGAAAAAAGGGGGGCGGGGGTTGGGTAGGTGGGCAGGGGTGCTATTTCTTTTCTAGTAAGCTTATGATTCCGAGATAAATTTCAATCTCACAGTTCTTTGTGCTTGGCCTTGAATCTTGTGTAATGCAGATTACAAAGCTTCTCCCTCTTCAGAAAAAATTTAAAGACCTCAAAGCACAACTAGAACTTAAATCATATGATCTTTCATTATTTCAGAGCAGAGCTGAGCAGAATGAACATCATAAGGTTTTGTTCCTTTCTTTTCATTCCAAAATTTGACCCCGTACTAGACACACTAATTTTACCTTGATTTCGTCAATTTTTGGGTTCTTTTTTCTTCATGTTATATATCTCTGTCAACGTGCTTCCTTGCTTGTTTCTCTTTGTAGCTTGGGGAGTTGGTGAAGAAGCTTGAGCAAGAACTTGAGGAAGCAAAAGTTGCAGTAAAAGAAAAACAACTTTTTTATGAAGAATGTGTCAAGACTGTTTCATCCCTTGAGAAATCAATCAAAGAACATAACAGTAGTCGAGAGGGTAGGCTGAAGGAATTAGAGAAAAAGATCAAGTCAATCAAATCCCAAGTGCAATCTTCTTTAAAAGACCTGAAGGTAATTCTCAAAATGTTTTCTCATCATCATGATTCATTTGAAATTATTTTTATTTATTTTTTTTTTACATTAGAAAATTTGAAATGTATTAGTACAAGTAAATAATGCCATTCCTAGTGTGATAGTCGGTTCAAATCTTGGAATGAATGGTTGGGCTCTACACAAAGGTCTATGGCTTATAGTCTATTCCTTATATCTTGGCTACACACCGGAGATCGCTTATGCCTGAAACAGAATCTGTACATAATTATAAGATATATACAATCAACTATTGTATTATAACAATTCCTAAAGATTTTATCTGATCCTATAATGTCCTAACTATTTTATTCACAGATTCATAGATATTCTAACACCCATAATGTGGCTCAAGGTGCAACGAAACTTCTGATGTGTCAAATTTGACAATTTGACACATAGATATTCTAACACCCATAATGTGGCTCAAGGTGCAACGAAACTTCTGATGTGTCAAATTTGACAATTTTTCGAAGTGCCTTCTTTGCTAACTACTGTCATTTTGGGGATATATTGGCTTTGATCCTTTGACAAGGTAGTCAAAGGCGTAAGGCACCTTTAAGACAGTAGGGGCTCATAATGTCTAGTTAAAAATATGTGTTCTCCTGCTGAAGAGTTCTGATCCATATAGAGTTAATACACAATACTTTCAGCTGCTAACCTATAGCTGGGCTAACCTAATCTAGGATATAATTACATCGTTACGGCTGCACAAGCTTGTAGAGTTTGATTACATAATTACAGATGCACAATACCACAGAATTTGCAGATTTGAATGGGCAAATATTCTCTTGCTGGAATATCTACTAATTTACCGGCAAATATGCCATAATATCCAATCAATTCTATTGACATACATGTCTTGAGGCAAGAGGCACCAGAAAGTGCACACCTCACTAAAGAACAGCATTACAGTGTATATATATATCAAGTACATTCTAGAGTTAGGTGTGGCTTTGATTATATTGGGATTTGGTCTTGCATTTGTCTTTTATCTAATGTTTGGTAATGCTGCTATTTTTATGGCAGCCTTGATTTGTATTTCAAGAAATTCATTGATCTTTTATCCAGCCCTGCCCATCTGTTTTTGAGGGACAATTTGGAATTTGAGTACTAAAATATTTGAAGTTTCCATTCTAGATTGTGGAATTCACTATAATTTGCAACTGGTATTTTTCTTATTGTAATCCAAAGATTAAGAAAAGGAGACTTGTGATGGATAAATTGTTAGAAGCATGCTTGGATTGCTTAGAGAAGACTATTAGATAATGCTTCTCTAACAATTTCTCTAACAATTTGCCTGCTGGTTTGCAGGGACACGATAATGAAAAGGAGAGACTTGTGATGGAAATGGAAGCTGTTATCAAGGAGCAAACATCCTTGGAGAATCAACTAGCTTCTTTGATAACACAGATCAGTAATCTTGCATCAGAAGTAGAAGAGCAAAGTTCTGCAGTAAGAATAGTTATTTATATTGTTTAGATTTCTTCGTGAACAAGAGTTGTGGCCTCAAACTTTCCATGTGTAGGTTGATTCTGCAAGGAATGATCTTGATCAAGTTCAGTCACAGCTGAACTCAGTTCGCCTGAAAATGAAGGAATGTGACAAGGAAATCAGTGGTATTATGAAGGAGCAGAAAAAAATTGAAGATAAACTTAGTGAGAGTAATCTTGAAAGGAAAAGGATAGAAAATGAGGTAATAATTTATTTTCTCATCTATGCATTTGGAGGTGCCTTGCTAATGAAGAAATTCCTTATTGTTATTCTAGGTAAAACGGATGGAGATGGAACAGAAAGACTGCTCTGTGAGAGTGGATAAATTGTTAGAGAAGCATGCTTGGATTGCTTCTGAAAAACAGTTGTTTGGTAGAAGTGGAACTGATTATGATTTTTCTTCCCGTGATCCTGGTAAAGCAAAAGATGAACTTGAAAAGCTTCAAGCTGAACAGTCTGGGTGTGTTGACGTGATAAACTGACTTACTGTTATAATAATAATAAATGTTTTGTGCAACTATGATTATTATATTGTTAAAGGATTTCATGTAATTTTTCCCTTAGGCTTGAGAAACGGGTCAACAAGAAAGTAATGGCAATGTTTGAGAAGGCAGAAGACGAGTACAATGATTTAATGTCAAAGAAAAACATAATCGAGGTTTCTTTTTGCCCATCTATTTCAATAATTTGCCACATTTCTTGCATAACTGGTTATTCTATCATTGTGTTGTACAGAATGACAAGTCTAAAATCAAGAAAGTGATCGAAGAGTTGGATGAGAAAAAGAAGGAGACGCTAAATGTGACCTGGGTCAAAGTAAACACGTGAGTTTTTTCCACCACTTCATATATGCCCCTTACTCCATCTATTCTACATGCTTTTCAATTTGGCAATGCCTTTTTTTCCCCAGTGATTTTGGATCCATATTTTCTACACTACTACCGGGTACAATGGCTAAGTTAGAACCTCCAGAAGGATGCAGTTTTCTTGATGGTCTTGAGGTTCGGGTTGCATTTGGAGGTGTTTGGAAACAGTCATTGTCTGAATTAAGTGGAGGTCAGCGATCTCTGCTGGCACTTTCTCTGATTCTGGCACTGCTTCTATTCAAACCTGCTCCACTATACATCCTTGATGAGGTATGCTTTGCATGAATTGTGATTCCTCCACCACCAGCAAGAACCTTAGTATCATATTGTTATTAGAACTGGAAGAGGCATAATTTAGTTGGCAATAGTGAAATAATCTTTGACTCTGCAAAAAGTACTGCCTTTAATGATGACCGATGAGCATATGGGTATTGTCCTTGTTAGAATTTGAAAATTTTATGCTTATTATTTTGAATTCTATTTCGCTTCCCATTGCGCTTTCGAATATAATGTTTTTCAACTTATTTGATAAATCATTCCACTAGTAAATGCCAATGGCCCTTTGATTTGTTCACTTTGCAGTTAAGAATTTAATTATTGCATGGTACTTTTCCATTTCCGTCCTCAATGTAAAACCAGTCAAAGCAATTTATTGGATATATTACAAAAATAATTATTTATTACCTTAAATTCAGCCAGAAAGAATATTGTTAGCTTGAGTTTGGAGATTGATCTATTGAGCTTCTGCTTTTTGGTTATTGAGAATGTAGGAGGTGTTGGTTTTCAACTTTTCATGTCTTTATTCTCTACTATTATTAATTATTAATGTATAAAAGAATGACCAAATAAAAAATAATTGAGAATCCAAAACTAAAATAACTTATATTTTATGAGTATTAAAAACAGTTACATCTTTTCCTTTTTTTCCCCCTCTCTATATTGTACTCTTACCTTGCGAGTTTCATCTTAATTCACTGCCATTCCCCATTTGGTTCGTTCTTTCTATATTTGAAGATTTCCTTTCGGAGTTAATTTTCTAATTGCTGCAGGTTGATGCGGCTCTTGATTTAAGCCACACACAGAACATCGGGAGAATGATAAAGACTCATTTTCCACACTCCCAGGTAAACAAAAAGGACTAGTTTTTATAGTGGTGTAATTTCCTTGAACTCATTGAATCCTTTATTTTTCTAATTCCAAAAAATGAAACCCAACCAAATTTATCTCCAAGTTTATTAATACTAATAACAGTAGTTTGTCTTGGTTAGTTGGTTGACACTCAAATCAGTAATGCTTCCAACAATTTTCATTCGTTTTTATTTTTTTGAGGGAAACAACTAAATTCATATAGTTTCCAGATTTTCAGAAAGTGTCTGTTCAGCACTCATTGAATTGAATAGCCTCATGTCTTTTGGTTTCTTGTTTTGCAGTTTATTGTTGTTTCACTGAAGGAAGGAATGTTTAATAACGCAAATGTTCTTTTCCGGACAAAATTTGTCGATGGTGTTTCAACAGTCCAGCGAACTGTTGCTGCTAAGCAAAGCAAGTGAAATATTGGGATTATTGGTTCAATCCTGCAAATGAGTTCATCTTGCTAGAAAAAGAAAATGTTCATTCAACTTGTGAACAACAAACACTGTAAGGCTCTTATGTATTAGTATTTGTAGAGTAAGAACTTAATGTTGGACCTGGTTTAAGTAAATCCATACTGATCCATTTCAGATGGATTATAATCATCGATGTAAAAGTGTATGGAGAGTTTTGCTGTAAAATATAGTTTAATTTTCTTGTATTCATACCCTGTACGCAAGCCTTAGCCAGTGGTTTCGAAACCAGCTAGCCAGTGCACCTTGCATGAAATGCACCTTGGTTTCGAAACCAGCCAGTGGCTAGTAGTGGTTAGGTTAGTTAGAACCCCTACCCGTGTGGGTGTGTATCTAAACGCCCTCTGCGCACCCTTTCAGCACTCCTCTGGCTTAAAAAATCACCATTCATAAAATTATTTATATGCAATATATTAAATTTAATATTTACGATAATATATAAAAATTTATAGTATTTAAAATATGAAAATATAAAGTATAAACAACTTAATAACTTTTTTATATTTTGACAAAGCCAAGCAAGTCTAACCAATTAGTTAGGTTAATTTGCAAATATGGATTTGACTAAATAATAAATTTAAGACTTTTATAGCTGCTTGTATCTAGACATGTGACAGATCAAGTAAGGTTAGTCGGAGCACCAGTCAGCTGTCAATCTTTGACAAATTTCTGACCTCTTTCCACTCCATGAGTAGTGCAAGTCCTTGAGAAAAGAAATGTAAAAATAAATGACGAAGATGAGTAGTGTAGCTTTTCTCCCCGCAAGAAAAGGGTTGTGCTATGGTGCTGAAAGTAATTTTTTTCAGTACATGCTGAAATGAAGTGGTACGAAGTAGTTATAATCGGGGACAATAGCTGATGTGCAGTAGATGAGTGACAGTCATTCGGTAGTTGGAGAAAAATAATTGGTCATGTTTGCATGATAAATTAATGCATAGTTGAGAGATTAATGGATTGTTAAGGGAGATATTTTATTTTCTAATTTTGGGTATGGCCAAATTAGGGGTGGTAATAGGTAGGATATAATAGGGTTTGAATCTAATCCTAATCCTATCCGTAGATTAAGAATATTCTAATTCTAACCCTATTCATTCTTAACCTGCGGGTATTCGACCTACCCGCAGGGTACTAAAAAGATGCAGTATTATTATGTATCTTGATGATAATTTAGAATAGAATTGATTTTTATGAAAAAAAAAACGTAGTAAATTATCAATTAATGATCTTCTCTTAATAGCTAAGGATCGTTTGCATTCAGTGAAATTTTTGGTTCAATATCCACTTGAAATATATTTATATAAGTATATAACATATACATATATACGGTGCGGGTTGGTCGGGTAGAGTTGAGGCTCAATCCGCACGAGAACCCTACCTGCACCTTATCCTACCCACTGTAGATCGGATTAGCAACCATATCCGATTGAGTTGAATCGGGTTGGATACATACGGATAGGATTCATGTTGTCACCCCTAATCGCCGTACTATCTAGATCATGAAATACTCTTTTGGACATACAAATCAAATTGGGCCATGAAATGCTTTTATAGTAACAATAAACAAAAAATATAAAGCCTAGAATAAGGATTTTTTATTTTAATAAATAAATTAATTATAATAATTACTAAAATAAATAATTTAAAAAATATTTACTGAAAAAATATCTCTTTCTTATCTCGTTTACACTGTAAACAAGATAATTTTGCACGTATCTCATTTACAGTGTAAACGAAATATATAAACGAGATATGTATATTTTTTTAATTTTCGTATATCTCATTTACACTGTTATTTAAAATCGTCCATCTTCTCTATTATTTGAAACATTCTATTTTTAAAAGTTTGATCTAATTTATATTATTAATATTTTTTATTATTTTTAAAAATTATATTTAATTATTTATAAATACATATATCTTGTTTATACCGTAAACGAGATATACGAAAACTGAAAAATACACCTGTTCATACCCTGACCCAACGCTAAGGCCTAGGATCCAAGTAAAAAGGCCCAACCCAAAAGAGTTGAGCCTCACACTACACAAACTAGATGCCACGAAGTCGGCTATCTTCACGACTTGCTCTAAAGAAGTCGGTACGAGGATCAGCTGGCAGATAAACCCTCCCTCAAGAGGATAACTTCCCCTAGAATCTCTCTAACCACTTCCAAGAGCCATATCTCAACCATTCTAAGATAAAGGGACAGTTATTCCCCTTAAAAGGTGGAACTACTCCAACGGTGGTTATTGGTTCACCACTATAAATACACTGACACCTCTCAGGTATCTCTAAGCCCAATACTCTCTAGACCTGCTCACACCCTTGCTGACTTAGGCATCGGAGTGTCTTTGCAGGTACCACCCCCCGCTCGTTCATACTCACAAGTCGGACGGAGGCCCTCAAGGCGTAGACCCGCTCGAAGGATTCCTTCCTCAGACGATTGGGCCAACCTAGCAAGTCCAGCCCACCATCTCCGGTTACCCATCGTAACATTGGCGCCGTTGCCGGGGACCCGAGAGATCAACCAGTGATGGCGGACGGATCCCCTGAAGAGGGTCATGCAGAATCAGATTCCGAACAAGAGAATCTGGATATCGGAAACAATGATGCAGACCTGACCCTCCACCAGGAAACCAACGATCAGCACAGAGAAGGTACCTCCGGAGTCAAAAATCCGAAGGTGAATTCCTCAGAAGGGCGCGAATCGGAGAAGGATGGATAGTCCCATGCAACTGAACTTATGGGATTAGTCCATGTCCACCAAAGCCGCCTGGAACAATTGGAACAGGAACGGGAGCAACAAAGGGAGACCGAAAAGAACCTAAAAGAGGAGATGGAACGGCGAAAAGAGTTAGAAAGAAAACTCTTGAAGTTAGAATCCTCCCTCAAAGGTCGGAACTCCCGCGACGATCGAGAAGAGTCGCCCCTAGGAGGGAAAGACCCCTTCAGCGAGGACATAATGAGGGCAAAGGTTCCGAGGAACTTCAAAAGCCCCGATATGGACCTCTATGACGGATCCAAAGCATCACTTAAGCAATTTCAAAAGTCGAATGTATCTGGCTGATGCTTCTGACGCTACGCGATGCAAAGCTTTCCCGATAACCTTGTCGAAAGCGGCGATGAAGTGGTTCGACAGCCTCCCTCCGAGGTCTGTCACCAGTTTTGAAGACCTCTCAAGGAAGTTTTTGATGAGGTTCTCTATCCAGAAGGACAAAGTAAAACATGCGCCAAGCCTCCTGGGGATAAAGTAGGAGGTCGGAGAATCCTTACGAACCTATATGGAAAGGTTCAACAAAGCATGTTTAGAAATCCAAGACCTGCCCACCGAGGCAGTCATTATGGGGTTAGTCAATGGGCTTAGAGAAGGCCCCTTCTCACAGTCCATATCAAAAAGACACCCCACCTCCTTAAGTGATGTACAGGAAAGAGCTGAAAAGTACATCAACATGGAGGAGAATGCTAGGCTGAGAGATTCGAGTTGGCGACCTGGGCATCTCCCCTCAACAAAAGAGAGGGAGAGGGAGCCCAAGAAGAAGGAAGAACTCGGTCTCGACTGACCAAGGAAATATCACTCTTATACTCCTCTAAAGGTTTCCATAGTGGATGTATACAGAGAGATTTGCAATACTGAAAGGCTGCCACCTCCCAGGCCCATTAAAAATAAAAAAGAGGGGAGCCGCAGCGACTACTGTGAGTACCATAAAATATATGGTCACTCGACAAATGACTGTTATGACCTTAAAAATGTGATAGAAAAGCTGGCTAGAGAAGGCTGGCTCGACAGATATCTCTTAGAAAGGTCAGACGGTCATGGGAAGAGAAAGCGAGACGATATGGATAGAAGAGACCCACCACCGCAGACTCCGGAGAGACATATCCATATGATCTCAGGAGGATTCGCGGGAGGGGGACTCACCAAGTCCTCTCGCAAAAGACATCTCAAGCGAGTCTACCAGGTCGGAGGAGAGTCATCCGACCTCCCCACCATTTCATTCACAAGAGAAGATGGACAAGGAATAATCCCTGGGCATGATGACCCAGTGGTAATTACTATGATCCTAGCCAATGCCCATCTCCACAGAACCCTAGTAGATCAAGGGAGCTCAGCGGACATCCTTTTCAAGCCCGCTTTTGACAAACTAGGGTTGGATGAGAAAGAATTAAGAGCCTACCCCGACACCTTGTACGGACTAGGCGACACACCGATAAGACCACTAGGATTTCTACCCCTACACACTACCTTTGGAAAAGGGGAAAAATCCAAAACTCTGAGTATAGACTTCATAGTCATCGACGTAGGGTCAGCATATAATGCTTTGATCGGCAGAGCTACCCTTAATCGACTCGGAGCGGTGGTGTCAACTCTGCACCTTTGCATGAAATTCCCGACCCCAGCAGGAATAGCAACGGTGAGGGGAGATCAGAAGTTGGCAAGAAAGTGCTACAATGAAAGCCTGAACCTGAGGGGAAAAGGCAAAGAAGTCCACACCATAGAGCTCGGCGGTGCAAGGGCCCGAGAAGAGCTGCGACCACAGCCGGGAGGAAAAACTGAGGAAACATAGGTCGGCGAAGAGGAAGGAAAAAACACCAACATAGGAGCCAACCTAGGGGAAACCCTAAAGCAAGGGCTGATTAAGCTCCTAAGAGACAATTCCGACCTCTTTGCCTGGAAAGCCTCCGACATGCCCGGGATAGACCCCGAGCTTATGTCCCACAAGCTCTCGGTATACCCAGGGTCCCGACCTGTACAACAGAGAAGACGCAAGCTCGGCCCAGAACGAGCCCTAGCAGTGGAAGAGCAAGTGCAGGCACTCTTAGAAGCCGGCTTCATAAGAGAAGTTAAATATCCAACATGGCTAGCCAATGTAGTGCTAGTCAAAAAACAAAATGGCAAATGGAGAGTGTGTGTCGACTACACCAACTTAAATAAGGCATGTCCCAAGGACCCTTATCCACTACCAAGTATTGATACCCTAGTAGACTCTAGCTCGGGATATCAATACTTATCATTCATGGATGCCTACTCGGGGTATAACCAAATCCCGATGTATGAGCCCGACCAGGAGAAAACATCATTCATCACGCCCAGAGCTAATTTCTGTTACGTGGTCATGCCATTTGGATTGAAAAATGCGGGGGCCACATATCAGAGGCTGATGAATAAGGTGTTCGCTTCTCACCTTGGAAGCTTAATGGAAGTCTACGTCGACGACATGCTGGTGAAAACCAAGAAAGAGGCCGACCTCTTAACAGACCTCTCGCAAGTCTTTTACACCATAAGGTCACACGGGATGAGGCTAAATCCCGCAAAGTGTACCTTCGCGGTGGAGGCTGGAAAATTTCTAGGGTTTATGCTAACACAAAGGGGGATCGAAGCAAATCCCGATAAGTGTAGAGCTATCCTGGAAATGAAAAGCCCGACTTGCTTAAGAGAGGTCCAACAGCTAAACGGCCGACTTGCATCCCTCTCCCGATTCTTGGCAGGATCAGCACTAAAATCCCTTCCACTGTTCTCCTTATTGAAAAAGGGATGTCAGTTCAAGTGGACTCCTGAATGCGAAGAGGCGTTCCAGGAGTTCAAAAGATTCTTGAGTCAACCTCCGATACTGACCCGACCTGTAGTTGGAGAAGACCTCGTCCTATACTTATCTGTAGCAGACAAGGCTGTCGCGTCAGCCCTGATAAGAGAAGAAGAGGTCGGTCAGCATCCAGTGTATTTCATCAGCAAAGTTCTACAAGGCCCCGAGCTAAGGTACCACAAACTAGAGAAGTTTGCCTACTCCTTAGTGGTAGCCTCACGAAGGCTACGGCCTTACTTTCAAGCTCATACAATAAGAGTCCGCACGAACCAACCCATGAAGCAAATCCTCCAAAAGACGGATGTTGCAAGGAGAATGGTTCAATGGGCAATAGAGCTCTCCGAGTTCGATTTGAAGTACGAAACTCGGATAGCAATCAAAGCTCAATGCCTCACCGACTTCATAGCTGAGTACGCGGGAGACCAAAAGGAAAAGCCAACTACATGGGAACTCTATGTAGATGGATCCTCAAACAAGACAGGAAGCGGCGCAGGCATAATATTGGTCGATGAAAGGGGAACCCAAATAGAGGTTTTCCTCAAATTTGAATTCCCAACTTCAAATAATCAGGCAGAATATGAAGCCCTGACTGTTGGATTAAAGCTAGCAGAAGAAGTCGGTGCAACAAAAGTGATGGTATATAGCGACTCCCAAGTGGTGACCTCCCAGATAAGTGGAGAGTATCAGGCAAAAGACCCAAATATGAAGAGGTACTTGGAAAAAACTCTGGAGCATCTTGGGCGCTTTGCGGAAACCGAGATCAAACATATAACTCGGGATCTAAATAGCAGAGCAGACGCCCTATCCAAGTTAGCAAGTACCAAGCCAGGAGGGAATAACAGAAGCCTGATCCAAGAAACTCTCCAGGAACCTTCCGTGGAAAAAACAGAAGAAAGGCAAGTGGTCCTTGAGGTAACCGGATTAAGCCTCGGATGGATGAAACCATTGGTCGAATATATGAAATTCGACATCCTCCCCAAGGAGGAAAAAGAGGCTAAGAAAATCCGGAGGGAAGCACAACACTACACTCTGGTGAAAAATATTCTCTATAGAAGAGGGATATCAACACCATTGTTAAAGTGCGTATCGACCTCGAGAACCACCGAGGTATTAGAGGAGGTTCACAGTGGGATTTGCGGAAATCATCTTGGAGCCAGGTCGCTTGCCAGAAAAGTAATCCGAGCTGGATTCTATTGGCCGACCTTGCAGAGAGATGCCAGGGAATTTGTGAAAAAATGTCAACCATGCCAAATGCATGCAAATTTTCACGTGGCTCCCCCTGAGGAACTAATTAGTATAACTTCCCCATGGCCCTTTGCAAAATGGGGGATGGACCTGTTAGGCCCTTTCCCCCAAGCCCCGGGACAAGTCAAATACTTGATTGTGGGAATAGACTACTTCACAAAATGGATAGAAGCAGAACCACTGGCTACCATCACAGCCCAAAGAAGTCGGATGTTCCTCTACAAGAATATCATCACAAGATATGGGATACCATATTCCATCATTACAGATAATGGAACCCAGTTCACCAACTCTACCTTCAGAAGCCTGGTGGCCAGTATAAAGATTAAACACCAGTTCACCTCGGTAGAACATCCGCAAGCAAATGGACAAGCCGAAGCAGCCAACAAAGTCATACTGGCAGGGTTGAAGAAAAGGCTACAAGATACAAAAGGAGCCTGGGCTGAGGAGCTCCCACAAGTGTTATGGGCTTACAGGACAACGCCCCAATCCGCCACTGGAGAAACGCCCTTCCGACTTGTCTATGGGGTAGAAGCTATGATACCAGTAGAAATCAGTGAGCAAAGCCCAAGGGTGATTCTCCATGATGAAATCGGAAACATACATGGGCACAAAGAAGAGCTCGATTTGCTCCCCGAAGTCCGAGAAGAAGCCCAGATAAGAGAAGCAGCGCTGAAGCAAAGGATGACTACAAGATACAACAAAAAAGTCATTCGAAGAACCTTCACCCCAAATGACTTGGTCTTGATCAGAAACGACATTGGAGTCAATAAAACGGGGGAAGGAAAGCTCGCCGCCAATTGGAAAGGACCCTACAAAGTTAGCGAGGTCTTAGGAAAAGGTTATTATAAGGTGACCGATCTAAGTGGCACCGAGTTACCAAGGTCGTGGCATGCTTGTAACATGAAAAGGTACTATAGTTAAAAGCGAACTCTACTCCCTGATGTACTCTTTTCCCAACTTCATGATTTTTTCCCAAAATCAAAGGGTTTTTTCTGGAGAAGGATTTTTAACGAGGCATCATAGTAGAGGCTAAGGGAAAATAGGCTGTCAAAAGCCCTTAGTAGCAGTAAGGTACCTCCCCAATAAATAAAGATCTTTTTTTTACAATATCTCTTATAAATTCCTTCTCGTCTTTTCTTTCTACGAAACGCGCCGACTTAAGCTTGACAAAACGTGAAAATCCCATGAACCGACCTAGATGGTCGTCAGGATAAAACGACGAGGTACAAGTCGGTGTAAAGAGGTTATAAAAGTCGATCGTGAGAAACTTGGAGACATCTCGACTCATAAGTCGAAATGAAAAACCAAGTAGAAACAAAAACGAATCGCAAAAATAGCCTAAGTCATAGAAGCTCAATAAAACAAAGTTGAGTATAAGGAATAATCAAAAAGAGATCGAAAAACCTAGGAAAAAGTTTAAAGAATGTCCTAAAGCCCTTAAAGGCTTAGAAGGACAGACAAGCAAAAGGTTTTCAGAAAAGATTAAAGGGACTTCAAAAAATCAAAATTGGAAAGCATGCACACGTAAAAGGTAACTGAAACCCTTATCCAAAAAAAAAGGGGGTATTTCTTTGTTAAAACTTAAAACCCTTATCCAAAAAAGGGGTACTCATAAATACTTTGTTTACGGCCTTAAAAGACCAGAAGAAATTGTTCAGTTACCACCACCACCAACAAACAAATATAAAGAGTTTAAAAAAGGGGGGACCCACAGGCTGGGCCCCCATATAGCCAATAAAGTTATTTTTTCAGAGGAGTAGACGGATCACCACCAGAACCAGGAAGAGTAGTCGGAGCAGCGTCAGGACCAGGGAAAGAAGCATCCATTGGAGATGGAAAGGAAGTCGGAGGAACCTTTGAAGAGCTCGGAGCATCCTTTGAACGAGGAGGGGACTCAATAATCCTCTGCCCCCCGAGTCTTCAAGTCTGACTCAGAAACAACTTGGGGGGCACGAGGAGACACTATATCGCCATCAATGACGACCTTGTCAGGATCCAAAGGAGAGAGATCCAAGTCAGGAGCAATGACTCCGACTTGCTCCTTAAAAACCCTCCAGGCCTCTTCAGATCCCTCGGCAATAGAGTCCTCCAATTCGTCATAGGCAGTCTGAGCATTCAGCAGATCTTTTTTCACAACCACAAGGTCCTCAAAAAGGCTTGAATAGCTCTCCTGCGCCTTCAGCTTTAAACCGACCTCCATGTTGCACTGGGCTTGCAACTTGCTCTCCCTCTCCTGGAGACCCTTCCTCTCCTCCTTTAGTTTAGCAACCTCCTTCTTCAACTTCTTCTCATGTTCTTGATATAAAAGAAGTCTCTCCTCCAACTCTTTAGCCTTCGAGGACAAACCAAGAGAGCTAAGAGGAGTCTTCTCGAAAATATCAAGAAATTTGGTGCACACCGCCGCTGCCCTGATACTCTCCTAAGCCAGAATAGTGAGGTGGTTCCGGATAGAAACATCATCCAAGCCTATACGGGCATGAGGATAGATGTACTTCCGGATAAATTCAGGGGTATCCACCTTGGCTTCACCCTCGAAAGAAGAGCTAGGCTCTAAAGCCTTGCGTTTTTTCCTTTCAGGCTCAGGGGAGGATCGGGGGGGAGGGGACGGCTGAGAAGGAGCAGAAGAGGAGATAACAATAGGTTCAGAAGGGGTCCCCAAACTACGGGAAGAAGAGGAAGGAGGAGGAAGAAAGGAGCTAGCTACCCTGGCGCCACCGATCCTGGCGCGAGATCTTGCCTTGGCCTCTTGAACCCTTTGGTAAGACTCATTTGAATTCTTCTTCGCCATCTCTGCAAAAGAGAAATAATTAGTAAAACAAGTCGGTAACTACAAGTCGGTAACCACAAGTCGGAAACAAGGTGGATAAGTAAAAACTACCTAGTTGCGACTGGACGAAGGATGGCACCCCCTGGAGAAATTTTTTATGTCCAAATATGGGGCCTCCCCCACACTTCTCGGAGGAACCCCACAATGGCTGCCTCCACTTCATCCAGGACATCCAGACCATATTTCTCACAGGGGGAGGCCTCCAGCCAGTAT
This sequence comes from Arachis ipaensis, assembly GCF_059453495.1. Lineage (NCBI taxonomy): Eukaryota > Viridiplantae > Streptophyta > Magnoliopsida > Fabales > Fabaceae > Arachis > Arachis ipaensis. The sequence continues at coordinate 131,465,100 of NC_142443.1, read as the reverse complement.
AGAGGAAAGCGAGGAGAAGAATTCTCATCCAAGAAAAAGGGGTGGTGACCCTCTACAGCTTGCACTTTGAAAAATAATTTTTGAAGTCATGGAAAGATTTATCAAAAAGGGTGAAGACCCTCCGACCTTGTATAGCCCGGAAGGACACCCATTGTTGTTTATTATTTTGCCCACTGAAGGACTTAGTCATATGGAAGAGAAAAAAGAAAATCCTCAAGGAAGTCGGAAAGTCTAAAGCATGGCTGACAAATTGATAAATTTTCAGAAAACCCCAGGAATTGGGATGAAGCTGGGTAGGTGCCACACGGCAGTGGCGTAAAACATCTATCTCAAAGTCAGAAAAGGGAAGGAAAACGCCCAGGCGGGTAAGCATGCTCTCATACATGAAAAAGAAATGAGGGGCTGCCTCCGAAGCCCTCCCAAAACAGACCCGGTCTTCTGGACCCGGGGCAAGTAGTTCATACTTCGGCTCATCCTCATCAGAGGTGCAGAGCCGGTGGCGAGTGCGAAGATCAGTAAGAAAATTAGTGTCGACCCAAGGTTCCTCCCCCAGGACTGTGACATCAACCCACTGAGCAAGACTTTCAACAGAAGACATTTTCTTTCTTTGGAAAAAGGGTTGGTAAAACCTACAAAAGGAAAAAAGAAGAGAAAATCAAAAAACATGGTCTCTAAGGGAGAAGTACGGAATCAAACAGAGGTCTACGGATCAACCTATCCATCTAAAAAATAAAAGCATGCAAACAGAAAGCATGTCGTTAAAGGAAAAGAAGAAAAATCTAACCTTTATCTGAGAATAAGGTTGGAGAAGATAAAAGCCTTCAAATGCAAGAATACTGCACGAACGGATGAAGAGAAAATTTGAAAAATCACAGAAACGAAACAACGAAAGAGAGGGAAAGTATTTATAAAACACGTTAGGGGCATAATGGTAAAAACGGGCAGTCATTAATGGGTGCACCGTTACCAAGGTAATTAATACCTAGGCGAACCCCTAACGGACGCGACGTTCGATTAGACGTAACTGTGAAAATCAAAAGTCACGAAAAGTCACGTCGGTTGCGCAAAATCACGTCGGTTCCCTCATAGGTCGGCTACGACCCTGAGTAGAATACTCGAACCCAATCTTAAAAGAGAAATTGGGCTCAAGTAGGGGCACTGTTCATACCCTGGCCCAACGCTAAGGCCCAGGATCCAAGTAAAAAGGCCCAACCCAAAAGAGTTGAGCCTCACACTACACAAACCAGATGCCACGAAGTCGGCTATCTTCACGACTTGCTCTAAAGAAGTCGGTACGAGGATCAGCTGGCAGATAAACCCCTCCCTCAAGAGGATAACTGCCCCTAGAATCTCTCTAACCACTTTCAAGAGCCATATCTCAACCATCCTAAGATAAAGGGACGGTTATTCCCCTTAAAAGGTGGAACTACTCCAACGGTGGCTATTGGTTCACCACTATAAATACACTGACACCTCTCAGGTATCTCTAAGCCCAATACTCTCTAGACCTGCTCACACCCTTGCTGACTTAGGCATCGGAGTGTCTTTGCAGGTACCACCCCCCGCTCGTTCATACTCACAAGTCGGACGGAGGCCCTCAAGGCGTAGACCCGCTCGAAGGCTTCCTTCCTCAGACGATTGGGCCAACCTAGCAAGTCCAGCCCATCATCTCCGGTTACCCATCGTAACAACACCTATTTCGTTTACACTATAATATCTCGTTTACAGTGTAAACGAGATAAGAGAGGGGTATTTATTTCGATAAATATTTTTTAAATTATTTATTTCAGTAATTATTATAATTAATTTATTTATTAAAATAAAAAATCCCCCAGAATAATAAGTAATGATAATAATAGTAATAATAATTATTTACCAAAAAAAATAGTAATAATAATTATAAATAAAGCAAACTGTGCAGTAAAAATTATAAATACTAAACCTTAGATAATTAAATGGTGCAAACACTAAAGAAACGTGTAACAATTTGAAATTTAAGAGGTGTTTGATGTTTAATGCAAATTTGGATAAAAGTATAAACTGGTTTGGAAGTGTTCAATTAAATATGAAAGTTTAAGTTGGTTTAATGGGTAGGAGTTAATAATTTGGATATATGGATTAGGATTAGGATTTAAGATTTATGTTACACATGTTAGGTTTAGGATTAGGGTTTAGTATTAGGATTTTATTGTTTGTTGTATACATATTAGGTTTAGGGTTAGGATTTTAAATTTAGGTTTAGGATTCAACCGGTTTAAGATTTAGGATATATTTTTCAATAATTATAGGAACTAACTTCACCAATACTAATATTATCATATCTAAATGATATACCAAATCAAGAGATTAAGGAGAAAAAAAGTAAACGAATTTAAAACACATCTTCAAATGAAGAACATATATTTAAAGATGGAACAAAAAAACAATAGAAAATATATACAAATTAACAGTTTAAAAAAAACATATTTTCACAAGAACATAAGAGTAAAGTTACAAGTCTAACAACAACTGAAAATGTAAGGACAAACACCACATAAAAAAACTAAATCCATCAATTAAAACAAATACAAAAATAAAAACAAATATAAATGTAATTTTGTACGACTTCAATATAAAAAAATTTTGTATCATAAAACATTTTAAATAAAAAACATATCAAATTTAATATTAATTATATATATTTTAATTAATTTTTAAATAATACAATACTTAATTAAAATATCCCGCAGGTTTCACCCTAATAAAGTTAAATTGATGGGCAGGTCTCACTCTAATAAAGTTAAATTTTCAATCATTTTGGTATCAAAAGTAGTCTGAGCAGCAAAAGTGAGAAACAAGAAACAGTAAAGCAAATAGGATGCGGGAAAAAACCCCCTAAAGTCAATGTTGCTCCCCGACTACTCAGCTCTACCTCCAACAGTCCAGCCACACCTCTAGCTCCGGCTGCTGCCACTCAGCTCCATCTCCAGCAACAGCGTCACTACTGCCGTCCACCTCCTCCATTGCAAGTTACTAATTAATATTTGACTCTTCTAGTAATTGGATCTGAGTTGTGTTTAGACATTCTGGTTCTTATAATCGGATTTAGGATTAATTGTATCTAGGAATTTCTGGTTCTTGTAATTATATCTAAGTTGTTTATCCTAATTTTTTTTCAAATATTTTCAGAAAGCCGTGGATATTCGTGGGGAATCGAGTCAGTCACAATTGTATCTCATCAAATTGGATATTTACATATTGCAAGGTAATAATTTACAAAGAGAGAGAGAGAGAGAGAGAGTAAGCAGTATCTAAGAATTAAGAAATAAGATAGCAGTGAGATTTCAATTGGTGATGGATTCCTTAAGCATGTCTCCCTGGAAAATTGAATAAACCGGAACGCAGCAATTTTATTCAGCATATATGCAGACTTGATACCTAGCTCTACCCGTCTCCTGGCTGCATGCAACGGCATGTCATCCAGAAACTTCACCGCAACTCTGTAAACCTGCCATCCGAGGATGGTCATCATTTTCAAAGTTTCCAAACTTCTAATCCTCAAAATCCCAGCCACCATCTTCCTCATTGCCAAAATCACTGTCATTTTGTTCCCCGTCCGAATCTTCAAGCTCACTCTGGAAATAACAATCAACAAATATTCAGTTCTCCTCGACTAGAGATCATCTTCCATATTTTATTTTATTTCATCAGTTCTCCTCGACAGCAGCTTTCAGATGATACGAAATTTGATGTTAATAGCGGAAAAAATGCGGTAAGAAAATAAGATCCAAAGCCAGTACATAAATCTTCTACAAGAAACTATATATTTTTGAGGGTGTCTTACCAGGGTGGATTCTGACATGATCTATTTGGTTAAGGTCCTCTATTCCACCCCTATCTTCAGGCTCCAAATCATGAGACAAACCCTTTGAATAATTCGAAGTGACAATATTCAGAGTATTGAATATACAAAACACAGAAAGCTGATGCTAACATGCAAGACCACCAGATACATAGAGAAATCTGATGATTAGGTAACATCTACCGGGCATGCAAATGATGAATGCAAGTTATGATAAGTCAACACTTACAAGTTCCTCTTTCATTTCTTCTATTTTTCTCCCCAATTCAGTAATATGCTTACTCAGTGCCTACACAAGTCATACAAGGTCAATTTTGAGACACAAAAGATATAGTATATAGAAGGAAATATACAGATTTGCCATTGACATAAAAATTTGGAACCTCATGACGTTGCATGGCAATTGACCGCTTTAGTGCCTTTGCCTTTGTTAGAAGGTTTCTTGGCTTTATGGTAACGGGACGCCTATAATTCTTCCCACGGTAGTAAATAAGACAAAATCCTTTTGGAAGTCTATCTATCGAAACTAGTATTCCACCACTCTCATATTCCAGTAATCTAGCTGTGTCCTCAACAAAAGCAAAGGTCTTTTGTTTTGTTATTAATTTAACAAGCTCACGATGTCTCCAATGCAAATGCATATTCTCAATGACACCATCAAAAACTCCACGTATACCTGAAGATTATCATTAATAGTTGTTAGGTAATGCACCATTATAATATAGCAACTTTCAAAACAGCTGAAAATTACCCACCAAGTGGCAAGTACGGCTTCATAATTAAACCAACCCTGCGGAACATAGCACGCTCTTCTTCTGATATTGTTTCCTGATCACAATCAGGATCAGCTGGAACCAAGGAAGCTTCTACCTTGGATAAAAGATTTTCTGCTCTAATTTTTTTGGTCTTGGCCTGTTCAGAATTAGAGTTGTAATGATAATAATAATAAGAAGAACAAGATCACTACCAATAATCATAAATAAATGAAAAATAAAAAAACTCGAGCATATAATCTTCAACAATGAAAAGGATTAGAGACTTACAAGAACCAGTTTACGTTCAACTTTTCTGAAAAGCTTAACATTCTTAGCTTTTGCAGACTCTTTGATCATCTTCTCACGTTCTTCAGCAGATATATCCTTTCCCCAGCGTGTCTGAGCTTCATAGAACTCAGCCAATGATCCTGCTTGAGTCGTTGCTTCATCTGTCCCTGATTGAGTTACATCAATGGCTCTGTGCCGTGCTTTCTCCTCATCATCTACTACTTGTTTCGTCATTTCTTGTCTTTCAGCTAAAACAGCAGCGACACTAGTCGGGACAAAGTCCTTCCCGCGATATATTACAATGAAATATTTATTTCTTATCAGCAAGGTGCCTCCTGTTAATTTCTGAACCAGGAAAGAAAAACAAGATTTATCATCATGCTCCATTGAACAATGACTAGGGCTATAACCGAAGCTACAGATAACATACCTTTAGCTCCCCAGCCATTAGTTCATTGTTTGTATTCAGGATACCACGCTTAACAGCAATCTTCACAACTAAGCTTTTTTCCCATAGCTTCAGAATAGCAACTGCAAGACCTTGGAGATTTCGATTTCTACCTTTACAAGGTTCAACAAAAGATCCATATAAGTAAAAGGACAATGATTTAATACATTACCGTAGTAGAATAACATTACCTAGAGCAAAATGACAAGGAAGAGCTTTGGAAAGTTTCCTCATATTCGTCAGCTCTGCATCTGTTAGTCTCGGAGGCATTCCAGTTGGAAGAAGTCTAAGGGGAGTCTTATATCCAGGTACAGTAGGAGGAAGTAAATCCGCATCAATAGGAAGTATTCCCGTGCCCCACCATTCGACAAAACGAGGACCTAAACCACCAAGCATCCTGTCAAACTCTTCTTCCTCTGGCGTCATGTTCGCAAGCTGTTCTTGATTCATCATAACCGGCTCACTCCTTTCCAAAGATGCAGGTGTTGGTCCTTCATAGTTTTTCCCACGAAACACCAGCATAACACTTCCTGACCTCCATATAACTAACCCTCTTGTTCTGCGCTGCAAAATGCTACAAGATTTCAGTTCATAAGTTCTCTAAACAAAAATGCTATTGAAATCAAGAACAAAATAAGAATAAGTGAAAGCGGAAGCAAGAAACCTCAACAATTTCATGAGCAGTCTTCATATCTCTGGCAAGAAGCTCATGGAACTTGAGCCTAACAACTTCCTTCTTCCTCCACTGATCATGAATCTTGTCCAGCACAGCCTGCGTGAGCCCAGCTTTGGCCACATTCACCTTCTCCTTCAGTTGCATCCCCAATCTTCGCAACCGCGCCCGCTCCTCCTCCTCAAGATTCAATTCCGCCAAAGTTGGCGGCTTCACCTTCCTCTTCTGCATCACCTTATTCTCTATCTCCACAGCTTCCTTCTCATCCTCACCATCTCTATCCCATGGCAGAAGCATGTCGTTAGCTTCATCCTCAGCCAATGCGGTATCAGAACGAACCCAGTCTCGGCGTAGCAAGCGACTTAAACCTCCGGGTGCTTCCACGTTATCGTCGTTGTAGGAGGCTAATCGTAAATTTCGCAAGCGGATAACGACTCTGTCGATTGCGTTGCAAGGGTTGTTGTCATTCCGCAAGAAGTGAGAGTCGTCGGGGTCAAAGAGGTCATCGGCGGCCGGTTGGGGGAAACGTGGTGAGGGTTTGGGGTTGGGGAATCGGGAAGAATTAGGGTTAGCGGGAGGCCACTTGGTGAGCCAACTGTCAGATGAGGTGACTTTATTGGAAGGTTTGGGTTGGGAGTGGGTTGGGTAGGTGGCAGAGACACAGAAAGGCCTCAGAATGCTAAGTTGATAAGAGTGCGAAGCAGTTGTGCACAAGTAAGAGGTCCCGACACTCAGAGGGAGTTCCGATAACTTAGCAGTACTGTTCCCAAGTGCCATATTAGCCTCTCCCCAGCATTTCTCTGCGCACTCAGAGTGGCACAAACATAGTTATCAGAACCGAACCGGTAATTGACCCGGTCATAATTATAAAAATAAAATTAAAATCAAAAGTTAAAACTTAAAATGCATGTCAAACATATTAATAACAATCTAGTTCCTGGTACAAAATACTTTCTCAATTTAAATGAACAAGAGAGAGAACAAAAAATAACACAATCAGTAAATCAAATTCAAGGAGTGATCTCAAAGTTGGCATCTATATCTTCATAGGACAAATTTGAAGCTGGACCAACATTTCCTTCATTTTGATTTGCATCTATATCTACATTTGTGTATTTTTTACAAATCAATACCAAGAATAATTTATAATAGGAACCGAGTTGTGATTAAGACATTTTTAAAATTCTAGCAAAAAAAAAATAGAGAGTGGGAACAACAATTTAACTGAACAATTTTATTCTGACTTGCAGAGAACATGAACCTAATTTTCAACAACAAATTCAAATATGATAATTTTTAGTAACAAGAGATTAAGCTCAAAAGATGATTTACAGATTTACAGCAACAAAAAATTCAGCTAAGTGATTATTTCAGCAAAACAACAACAGACAACCTTCAGTGATGATAATCAGTAATTCAACTCAATGATGATTTTCAGCCAAAAAAAAAATAGTTCAGTGATATTTTCAGCAACAAATTCAACTTTTAGCAACAAAGTCAAGGTGCATTAATGAATTACAGCAACAAAAAATTTAGCTAGGTGATTTTTTTAACAAGACAGCAACAGATTCAAGATTTGGTGATGATAATCAGTAAACAATTCCACTCAGTGATGATTTTCAGCAACAAAAAAATTAGCCCAGTGATATTTTCAGCAAAATATTCAACTTTCAGCAACAAAATCAAGGTGTAAAGATGAATTACAACAACAAAATTAAGCAAGAAAGAAAAGAGGAATTTGTTAGAACTCACCAAATCAGCTGCTGACGGCGAGGCTCGAAACAAGAAGACGACATCGACGACCAGCTCCGGGACGTGCTTAAAATAAAATATAAAATATAATTATTAAAAAATTAATATATAATTTTAAATATTTAAATTTAATGATTTTTAAGTTGATAAAATTCAAAATTTTACAATTTTACCTAATAAATTATCCATAATTTATCATTAAAAGTTCACAAACATCTTCAAACATTAAAATTTATAACTAATAAAAATCAAAATGCGCATAAATGACAAATCGGAATCAGAAAAATCAGCATAAACAACTCAGAATAAAAAAAATCAGCATAAACAACAATTCAGAGAAAATTCCAACATAAACAATGCAGTGAAGCACTGCACCACACCACCATCAACAACTCAAATCAGAAAAATCAACAACCAGAATCAACAAATCAGAAAAATCAGCATAAACAATTCAGAATTAGAATCATAGCATAAACAACTTAGAATCAGAAAAAATTCCAACATAAACAATTTGGCGCATTGAGTTGAATTGAAGATGTAGCACTAAAATCAAAGGATGCCTCAACTTCCAAGGCTAATTAACATCTGCTAAACAAAAATCCTAATTCAAACCTAGTGTTCAAAATTAGTAGAATCAAATCAGCCCTGATCACCTCAGAAGCATTAATAAAAATAAATAAATAAAATTCACCCCACAAAACAGAATCATATTTACATATTTGGAAGAATAAAAACTACATGCCAACCAAGAAGTAAGAACATGCCATTTACTATTTTTGACATCAAAACAAAGCACATGCTCTTGATTGGAATGATGGAAGTAGCAGCAGCGGTAGCACAAAGCAATTATATTATATCAGGACAAAAAGCATGAAAATTGGAAGCAATTTCTATTTCATATTTCATAGCTTCCATAGGGAATATTTGGAGACTAATCCTAACACAAGAACACACAAACGAAATCTATTGGATTTCTCATAATCCTAAGAAGTGACCCTTATTAAGATTACGAATATATCCAAATTTAATACCAAATCCAAATCTAATGCTTGTGCAGCTCTCAATGAGACTGATAAGACAGAGACAGAGTGAGCTCGGAGAGAAACAGAGAGCTTGAAGAGAGACGCGACGGCGAGGAGAAGAACTCCGAGCGCGACGGAGAGAAGAGGGCTGATCGATAGAGACCACTTTTGGCGACGACGGCACGCTTTCTATCACAATCCCGGCGGCGACGGCACCCTCTAGCCAAGGAGAGGAGATCAGTGATGGAGACGGTGGCGGCTAGGGCTTCTGGTGGTGATTGCTCTGATAGGGTTCAGGGTTGCCTTTGGTCTACTCGGTGGCTTTTTTTTTCACATAAAACGGCGCCGTTTTGACTAGCAGAAGAGCGAGCCACACCTTTCAGAAAACGGTCGGGTTCAACCGTTTTGCCGGTTAATCTTAATCTTGTATTCAAAATCTTGATCGCGTATCAGTGTAATCAGTCTTATTTTTAAGGATAAAGTATATTTTTTATTTTTAAAGTTTGGCGAAAATTTTAAAAATATTCATAAGTTTTATTTTGTTTTAATTTTATTCCAAAATTTTTTTATTTGCATCAAATATACTCTTCACAGTTAAATTTTCAAAAAATTTAAGACTAATGTAACAATAATACATGAAAATTATGCATGATTTGCAGGAGTTGAGGGTTGTTATAAAATTGTTGTTGAATTGGTCTCAAATTTTTTAAAAAATTAGTCGTTAGGAGTATAGTTGATGCAAATCGAACATTTCTATGACAAAATTGAAACAAAATAAAATTTAAAGATATTTTTGAAACTTTTATCAAATTTTAGGGACAAAAAATATACTTTATCCTATTTTTAATATGTATTTTTGAAGTAAATTTAAAAATAGTATATATTATTATTTATTAAAACAAATAATATTTTAAATACTTTATATAATTAAAATAAATATTAAAAATTAATTTATATTCTAATATCAATAAAATAACAAAATATCATTACAATTTATCTAAAAATTAAATATATATATATATATATATATATATATATATATATATATATATATATATATATATATATATATTGATATGGCCGCCTTTAATACGAGCTATAACTCGGTATTATAGCCGTTCTCACTAAGAGTTATAACTGTCGCCCGTTATAAGCTTGGCCTTTCATGAGCCATAACTCGGTCAGATTAATACTTCTATCATAACTGACATTCAAACGGCATAATTAAATCGGTTACAATATCAGTCATTCCAAAAACCGACGATTAATGCCGAGAATGTAACGGACGAAGAATTCATCATATAAAGCAAGGTAAAGCATTTCTTCTGGATTAAGTTCGAATAGGACAATATACTGACTTAAGATTTGGCGTGCCTTTGCAGGTACACTCCCCCTCTTCATTGCTCGTACACTCACGCTGCAACGAAAAGAAAAGTTCGGACTCAAGTGTTAGACGCTCAGCCTCCGAGGTTATAGCTCGGCCATCACCGGATAGTTGAAGCCGATCTATTTCACAGGCAAGATCAATCGGCGCCCACCATGGGGCCGAAGAAATCAATTCTTTCTTTTTGGTCCCATTACCTTCGCTTACACCCATGGCTAACGTACCACCCCCTTCCATATCCGAGCTTATGCGGATGGTAACCGAGCTACAGCAAGCTAATCAACGGATGGCCGACGAAAATCAAATAATGGCTGCCCAAATCGCTGAACTGAATCATGTCCGGATAGAAAATGACAACACTCATCACCGGCAATTAAAAGATAATGAGCATCATTCTGAACCCTCTCACGTCTCGGACACCATCCGAGCTGAGGGAGTCCAGCCTGAAGATGAAAACGAAGAGTCTGATGAACTCGTAAGACCTTTCACGCCAGAAGTGATGAACTTCGAGCTACCAAAAAGATTCGCCCTCCCGCTGACCCTCACGCCTTATGATGGGCTTGGAGACCCGAAGAAATTTCTCAAAAAATTCCGATCAATAATGATCGTTAACGGTGCATCAGATACTGTTTTATGCCGTTATTTTCCGAATTATTTAGACGGTCCTGCACTTGATTGGTTGTGTGCTTTGCCTGCAGGTTCCATTTCACGATTTCAACAACTAGCCAAGCTATTTGAAGAGTATTTCGCCGGATCTGCAATTTATTTGCATGACTCGGATTATCTTAATACAATCAAGCAAGGACAAAATGAAAGCCTGAAGGATTACATGACCCGTTTTACGAAGATCGCCATAAGCATACCAGACCTTCACCCCGAGGTCCATCTCCACGCAATCAAAAGCGGACTCCGACCAGGGAAGTTCCAAGAAACCATCGCGGTAGCCAAGCCAAAGACTCTTGCCGAGTTCCGCGAGAAAGCCAAAGGCCAAATCGATATCGAGGAGCTCATACAAGCTCGAAAGTCGGACAAAACGAGTTACAGAGATGAACATAAGACTCCGAGCAGTAAGCAAAGTTTTAAACTAACCCCTCGGTTTGATTCTTATACGGAGTTCAACACTAGGCGAGAGGACATAATAAAAGAAATCCTGAATTCAAAATTGATCAAGCCACCGAGAAAGGCTGGTACCTATCAAGATACTAAAAACGCGGATAAATCCAAATATTGTGCATTCCACCAAAAGCACGGCCACACTACTGACGACTGTGTGGTGGCCAAAGACCTTTTGAAAAGACTGGCTCGGCAAGGCCACCTTGACAAGTATATTGGAGGTCACATCCAAAAACATACAACGATGTCTACAACCAATGATTTACCCGAACAACCGCACCGAGGCAAAGAAAAGGTAACGTCGGGCAGTAATGAAAAGCCTCGAGAAATAATCAATTGTATTTCAGGAGGATACGCCAGTGGAGGATCCTCAAGCTTGGCAAGAAAAAGATCATTCCGAACAATATGCTCATTAGATGGCCCACAGAGCGAAGCCAAAGACACAACACAACTCGCACAAGTCACATTTACACAAGCAGACTTTAATTCTACATTACAAAACCTAGATGATCCTGTGGTGATCACTCTTCAGGTAGGAGACCTTTTGGTCAAGAAGGTACTTCTAGATCCTGGGAGCAGTGCCGACGTCCTGTTCTACTTGACATTTCAAAAAATGAAGCTTAGCAACAACATTCTCCAGTCAACAGGGAGAGATCTCGTCAGTTTCTCGGGTGAACGAGTTCCAATATTAGGGTCAGTGTGGTTACAAACCATACTGGGTGAGCATCCTCTTTCAAAAATATGTGATATTCAATATTTAGTAGTAGATTGCTTCAGTCCATATAATCTTATACTTGGCCGACCTTTCTTAAACAAGTTCGACCCCTCAGGACGATCATGTTGTCACAATCCATGGAGATTATAAAGAAGCTCGGCATTGTTACAACATCGGCATGAAGTTCCAAAATCATTGGAAACAACAAGTCAACAATGTCAACCTTACCAACAATAGCTCAGCATTAGCCGACCTGGATCCAAGAGCCGACTACCGAGAAAGACCTACTCCATCCGATGACTTACAGAAAGTGTATTTTAACAATGATCCTAACAAATCACCTTTGTAGGTACGTCAGTAAGTGCAGAGGAGCTACAAGCCATCACCACCTTCCTACAAAAACAAGCCGACTTATTTGCATGGACGCCTTCTGATATGCCCGGCATCGATCCACAGATCATCAGCCATAAATTAGCTATAAACCCATCTGCACGACCTGTGCAGCAAAAGAAAAGGAAACTTGGCGATCAAAAAAGAAGAGCATCATTAGAAGAAACGCAAAAGCTAATCAATGCAGAATTCATCAAAGAGATCAGATTCACCACCTGGCTGGCCAATGTGGTTATGGTAAGGAAACAAAACGGTAAGTGGCGCATGTGCGTCGATTTTACTGACTTAAACAAAGCATGCCCAAAGGATTCTTATCATTTACCATCCATAGACACTCTGGTAGATAACGCTTCCGGTTACGCTACCTTAAGTTTCATGGATGCCTATTCGGGGTACAACCAAATCCTTATGCACCCCTCCGATCAAAGTAAAATAGCATTTATTACTGACTTCGGCAACTACTGCTATAAGGTTATGCCTTTTGGACTAAAGAATGCATGAGCAACTTACCAGCATCTTATGGATAAGGTTTTTGCCAAACAGATCGGTAGAAACATAGAGGTTTACGTGGATGACATGGTCGCCAAGACAAAGGTCGGCCGGAACCATATTGACGACTTAACAGAGATATTCGGCCAAATACGCCACTACAATATGCGTCTGAACCCGGAAAAATGCGCTTTCACAATACAAGGTGGTAAGTTCTTGGGGTTTTTATTAACAAACAAGGGCATTGAGGCAAACCCTGACAAATGCCGAGCAGTTGTGGATATGACGAGCCCGAAAACAATAAAAGAAGTACAACGCCTCACAGGAAGGCTTGCTGCACTATCAAGATTTGTACCATGTTTAGCTTCAAAGTCTAGTCCTTTTTTCCAAACAATAAAAAAGAAAACCCGATTTCAATGGACCGACGATTGTGAAAGAGCTTTTAGCACACTTAAAGCAACTCTCTCACAACCGCCGATTTTACAAAAACCCCTTCAAGAGGAAGACTTATTTTTGTATTTATCAGTTACTGATTGGGCGATAAGCTCTGCTCTTGTCACAGAAAGGAACAAAACTCAGTATCCAGTATACTTCGTCAGCAAAACGCTCTACCACGCCGAGCTTAATTATCCGAGAATAGAGAAGCTGGCCTTAGCATTAGTATTTTCAGCAAGAAGACTCCGACCTTATTTCCAGAGTCATGTCATCAATGTCAAAATAGATCACCCATTGCGACAAGTGTTACACAAGCCAGACATTGCAGGGAGACTTATAAAGTGGTCGATCGAATTATCGGAGTTCGACATCAGATACCAGTCAAGAGGGCCGATCAAGTCACAATTTTGGCCGATTTTATTGCAGAACTTACCATACCCTCAGAAGAAGACCACACAAAACAATGGAGCTTATACATAGACGGCTCATCCAACAAGGAAGGATGTGGTGCTGGAATACGACTGGAGGCCGACGATGGTTCCATCCTTGAGCATTCCTTACACTTATCTTTTAAAGCTAGCAACAATCAGTCAGAATATGAAGCCCTAGTCGCAGGACTCCGACTTTGTTTAGACCTCCATATATCCACTATAATGGTATACTGTGACTCACTATTGGTTGTTCAACAGGTAAACGACCTGTTTCAAGTAAGAGATCCTCTTCTATCTAAATATTTACTGTTAGTTAAAGATTTAATCTCAAAATTTTCAACATTTGAAATACAACACATACCAAGAGAACAAAACCAAAGGGCCGACATTTTATCCAAGCTCGGCAGCACCCAGTCCGACATGTCTACATTACATCAATTTACTATAACATCTCCAAGTGTTAATCTAACAGAGGTGCTAAGTGTTACACAGGAAAGAGATTGGCGAACAGATTTCATAGCTTATCTCCAAACAGACCGTGTACCAGATACCACAGATAATGTAAAAAGGTTCCGAAAACAAGCAAGTTTTTTCACATTACTCAACGGAACCTTATACAGACGAGGATTCACTCGCCCACTGCTAAAATGCCTTAGCAAAGCCGAGGCCGACATAGCATTGTCCGAAGCCCATGAGGGTATTTGCGGAACACATACAGGAGCTCGGAGCTTAGCCTCCAAAATCCTCCGTGCTGGCTTCTTTTGGCCATCTCTCAAACATGACAGCGAAAACAAGGTTCGAACCTGTGCCAATTGCCAGAAGCACGCCTCGATCATCCATATTCCTGCCGAAGATATGCATCATTCCGATGTCACATGGCCCTTCAACCAATGGGGGTTATACATACTCGGTCCGTTCCCCACGGCACCAGGTTAGGTAAAATTTCTTGTTGTCGCAATTGATTATTTCTCAAAATGGGTCGAGGCCCAACCTTTGGCTAAGATTACATCCCAACAAATGATCTCTTTCGTTTAGAAAAATATTATTTGCCGTTTTGGCATTCCTCACCATATCATCACTAACAATGGTCGCCAGTTTGCCGATCAGAAATTTCAATCTTTTTTGCAGAACCTTAAAATCAAACAACACTTTGCCTCCGTTGAACATCCTCAGACAAACAGACTAGCAGAAGCAGCAAATAAATTCATCTTGCACGCCTTAAGAAGAAATTAGACAACGCTAAAGGGTTCTGGGCCGAGCTCATACCTGAAGTCCTTTGGGGATACAATACAACTCCTCAGTCATCAACCAAGGAGACACCATTCCGACTCGTATATGGCTCTGAAGCCATGATACCACTGGAAATCTCCCAAAGCTCAATCAGAACACAGCTCGGAATCCAAGATGAAGCTTGGCGAGCCGAGCTAGACAACATCAAAGAAATAAGGGATATAGCCACGCTCAGACAATGCGCGGCACAACAAATATTATCTCGGTGATACAATAAATCGGTAAGGAGTCGATCATTTGAAAAAGGAGATTTAGTCCTTCGAAAGACAGAAGTTGCACGAAGACCACCATCCCACGGAAAGCTCGCCGCAAACTGGGAGGGCCCATACCGAGTCACACAAGTCCTCGGCAACGGAGCATATAGACTAGAATCAATAAATGGTACAATCCTACCTAATACTTGGAATGTGTCCTCCCTAAAGAAATTCTATAGTTAAAAGTCGGGGACAGGCTTGTACTCTTTTTCTTACTACCAAGATTTTTCCCAAAAAAGAGTTTTGCTTGGAGAGGTTTTAACGAGACCAGCCTACCTGCACCTTTGTACTCAAAGGTTCATCAATTTAATCAATCAAGTTCATCTTCAAATATATATGAGCTATGCGCATCTATCACCATTTTGCTTTAATAATTTAAAGCATAACTACAAATTTGTCTACTATCGACACCCAAAATGACGAACAATTTCAAACCAAAATAACTCGGCGCTACTAACATACGAGAGAATATTCTGTTCAGAAATTCTAATCAAACAAGCAAAAGGCTTCTATAAACAAAAAGCCATTCCAGCCACTGATATGTAAACAAAATCAAGATATTCCATCAGCGTCAATAGCAAGTGTCACAAACTTTAAACCCTTAAACAAGTTCCAACAACATATCCAAAAAAGCTCAAAAAGTTCCCTTAAATTACTGCTTTTACAAAACAACAGAAGGAATATTAAACAATCTCGGCCTCGCCTTCGGCCTCCCCATCATCCTCGACCATCTTCCCATCACGAACAATCTTCGCAGGATCCATCTCAGAAAGATCAGCATCCGGAACCAAGAACTTCGCCTGTAAGCATGCTCTCTCAAAACCCTCAACAAAAGAGTCCAATATTTCATCACCTTTCTTTTTCTCCAGCTCTTTAAGCTGAGCAGTAACCTCAATTAACCGAGATTCCATGCTCGCTAGATCAGCTTCCTTTTTCTTCCAATCTTCCACATCCTTAGCATAATTATCTTTTGTTTCCTTCAACTGCTTCTCAGTTTCGGTCAACCGACTTTGTAACCCGGCAGCAATACCCTTACTCTTAATTAACTATTCTTTATACACAACACATTCCGCTTTTTCACCTGCCAGCTTTTTATGCCTCAATTCTTGACTACGCCCTAAGCTCGCTAGCCTAAGACCAACAACCTACAAAACATGATAACCACAAGGTATATAAAATATACAAATTAAAGTAGATTACCAATATAAAAGCACGATATTACCTGCATATACTGACCAATAGCCATCTCACCGACTTCATTCGCCAAAGAAGCATCGGCAAAAGATTGACAGTACTGGTCAGCCACAGCCATGTAGGGATACTCTTTCCCCCACACAGACACACCTCCACTTTGCTCAGATATCTCATGAAGTTTTCTTTGATTCACGACAAAGGCCTCAATTTCCTTTATAGCAACACCATGCTCTTTCCCACTAGACTCCTCAGACAAATCCACAACATCCGACTTCCTCATTTTCACAATCACCTTCCTTCGACCCTGAGTAGGCTGACTCACTTCTCCAGCCACTACCACCTTCTCAAGATTTGATGAGAAAACCTCCTTTTCCAAGTTCTTATTTTTGAACCGAGACCTCAGCGACGCAGCTGAAACGCCAGGATACTTCCCTCCTGCAAAATTCCAAGGAAACAACAAATCAGTACAACACAAGGCACTAAAATAAAACGAAATCACAAACAAAACTCACCCATATATTCTACCACAGCATCTCTGTTTTCATCCCACTTTAACAATTCAAACATCGAAATCAAGTCTTTCCGATCAATTTGTTCCACCAAGAACTCAATAATACAGACATTTCTCGGAGTAATGACTTCGGCACCGAGGATGTTCTGTGGTTTCGAACACCACCATAAAGGAAACCTCTCACCCAGCAACTCATCCATATAAAACGGAAACTCCCTTTCCACATTCTTCACTTTAAGGTACATCTCTTTAAAATCCTTAAAAGATGATTTATATAGTTTGAAAATACCAAACCCAGGAGTGCTGTTCAAATTAACCCACCCCCCTTTCCAAACCCCCTTTGCTTGGAACATAGAAAAGAATAAATCCACAAAAGGCTCTTCCTCCAGAAACTCCATCAATATCTCAAAGCATTGCAGAAATGCCCACCCATTATGATGCAACTGTGAAGGAGCACAGTTAAGTTGCTTCAGAATCTGACATTCAAAAACAGTAAAAGGCAACTTCACTCGTAACTTCTCTAACACACAACTATGCATGTAGAAAAACTCAAATCCCTGCCCCCTATGATAAACCCTATCCTCACTACAACATGGCAGCAACTCCACTTCAACACCACACCCAGCCCTTACAATTCTCTTCACATCTATCTCCTTCACAGCCGTGTCATCACGAAACAAAGACACTCGGGACTTTACATCATCACTTACCCAGTCATACGACCAATCAATCTTCCCTTTCTTCTCCTTTTCAAAACCCATGAGAGACCCAGAACAGAAAAGCAAAAAGAAGAAAGAAGATAAAGATGATAAAATAGAAATGAAAGAAATGACGTGCATATCTCTTTTACTCATTTTGTTTTCAAAACAGCAAAAACCAAAGGTCATGAAAAAGTTAGCAAGCCAAACCTTTGAACTTAACCACATCAGAAAAATAACTGTTACCTCAATCACACCAAATGGTGCAAGTGTCTTGGGAACATAAGAAGCTTTTAATACCCCACGCACTACTTCTCTCTCCTCAATACAGGGAAACAACCCACCAAATTCCAAGTAACTAATTTCATTTTTTAATGAAGTACGTTGAACTGGGGACTCACTCAATAACTCATCTGACCGAGTTATAACTCATCAAAAAGCTCAACCTGCTTCATTAAAAACCCCTCCTCATGTCAAGCTTGGGGGCTATGATATGTCTGCCTTTAATACGAGCTATAACTCGGTATTATAGCCGTTCTCACTAAGAGTTATAACTGTCGCCCGTTATAAG
The DNA here is from genome assembly GCF_059453495.1 of Arachis ipaensis. Classification (NCBI taxonomy): domain Eukaryota; kingdom Viridiplantae; phylum Streptophyta; class Magnoliopsida; order Fabales; family Fabaceae; genus Arachis; species Arachis ipaensis. The sequence goes on along the minus strand of NC_142443.1, from coordinate 131,446,846 downwards.
CTCGGCCTTTCATGAGTCATAACCCGGTAAGATTAATGCTCCTATCATAACCGATATTCAAACAGCATAATTAAATCGGTTACAATATCAGTCATTCCAGAAACCGACGATTAATGCCGAGAATGTAACGGACGAAGAATTCATCATATAAAGCAAGGTAAAGCATTTCTTCTGGATTAAGTTCGAATAGGACAATATACTGACTTAAGCTTTGGAGTGCCTTTACAGGTACACTCCCCCTCTCCTTTTCATTGCTCGTACACTCACGCTGCAACGAAAAGAAAAGTTCGGACTCAAGTGTTAGACGCTCAGCCTCCAAAATTATAGCTCGGCCATCATCGGATAGTTGAAGCCGAATATATATATATATATATATATATATATATATATATATATATATATATATATATGCCTTTGTATCTTATAAAATTTTAAAATTTATATGTGTCATGTTTCATATTATGTCATGTTTTGTATCTATATTCATACATCATAATTGATAAATACTTCTCAATACTAAAACCTAATTTAATAAATTATAATACTCCTCCAACTTTTTAATTTCTGAGACACAGATAAATTCTGTTAGTAGACTCTTTTTTTTATGTGTTGTATGGAAATTGTGACGATAGATAAATAAAAATAAAAATTTTGTAATAAATTGAGATTGTTTTCTTAGAAGCTAGAACTACGATTAATAATTAACTCTGTCAAAAGCAAAGTAACTATACTGTGAATTATACACAAAGACATAAGAAATATAACATCTATGCTTAAAAATTAAGAAGAATTTATACTTAAATAATTTTTTTTCATTTTCCTTAAAAATAAAATTTTTAAATGTTATTTTTTTTTATTTTTGCAGCCTCCTCATAGAATAGATTTATTAGATTTGAAATATATGTGGTAAAAAAAATTACTTAATTAAACATAAATCTTGTGTTGTATTTATTTTTGGTGGACAAGACACAGAAATATGAACAGTAAATATTTAAAAAATATTTTAATAAAAAAATATGAATACTAAATAAAGTATTTTTAGGATAATTTTTTTTATGTGCACTTTTAAACGAAAGACATTTGTAGATACTGAAATTTAAAAAAATAAACATGGATTTTTAATGAAATTTTTTCTTTTTTTTCGACAGATAATTACCTTTTTTAAGAACCCTCATTTGAGTTTTTCCTTTGCGGAAAAGGTTTTAGAGAGATACACAGAGAATATAAAAAAATATTATTTTTCCTGTTTTTTTTTATATTTATATTTGTATTTTTATTTTTTTTTTCAATGTGTTTTTTTTCTCTTTATAAAAAGACCAAATTTAATACCTATTAAATCTTTTAATTTATACAATAAAAATTTAAAAATAAAAATAAAAAATTTAAAAAAATACAAAAATAAATTATATCAAAAAAATTTAAATGTTGAGTTTGAGAAGAAAGATTGAATTGGCAAAAACAAAATTTAGCAAGTACTGTATATATCATTCTTCGACAGTAAAAAAAAGAGAAAAATAAAAAAAAAATATAAAAAATATATTTATTTTAGTTATTTTGTATAATATGTTAGTTTTATCTATATATATATATATATATATATATATATATATATATATATATATATATATATATATATATATATATATATATATATTGAAACATAACTAGTAGCAATTTAGTACAAATCTATTGGGTGTTTAATAACGGGACTACCCACGTCATTTGTTTTGTTGCTTTTCATTATTTCCATTATTTGACTTCAACTACCCCACGTTTCATTGGTTTTTATGTACTTATTTTAAAGATCAAAAGTCCAAAATGAATTTTGAACCTTTCCATTTTTTACTTATTCTAGTTGGCAACCCGTGTATTCGAACGGCCTTAAATAGATTTTTTTCGGTTAATTTTATTTTTAATTTTTGGATTCTAATTAAAATATAAAATATTTAATTTAGTGTTACAATTGATTAGAGATGATAAAATGGGTTGAATCTGTTAGGTATGTCTGCTAAATATGCTAAAAATGGTAGATCGGACTAGGATTTAAAATTCGCCAAATTAAAAAAAAATTCGTCAAATTTGCACCGTTAAATTGGCGGGTTTTGACGGGCGGGATGGGCCAGTCCGCCAAGCCGAAGATTTTTATTTTTTTATTAAATAAAAGAGTGATTACTATTATAAAATTAATAATTATAGAATTTTTAAAATACTTTTTTTTGTTTTTATTTTTTTTTTAGTTATTAACTTTATTTATTTTATTTTATAATTTCTTATATTTGCTTAAATTATGTGACTTATTTTTTAAAATAAAGATGGTTCTATTGACAAATATTATTTTGAATAATTTTATTGAAGTTAAAAATAAAAAAAGATAGTGAAAAAAATTATATTATAATTTGACTATCTTTTATTTGTATTTGATTTTTTAATTATTATTTTTGGTTAATTAATGAATTTTAATTTTGAAAAAAAAAAGAGTCAAGCGAACTAGCCTGCCGATCCACCAATCCGCCATAAAACGGGACGGGCTAGCATTTTGAACCCATCTTAGCTGACGGGACGAGTCGGCCCGGCCGCTTTGCCACCCCTACAATTGATAATGACTATACACTTGTGAATATTGTGACAAATTTACCATGTAAATATAAGATGATTAAACATATTTAGAGTGAAAAAAATATTATAATTTAAAATTTAAAAACATATAAATAGTTAAAAACTTTTGTAATTGAAGTCAGAAAACTTCTTAATATACTTGCACAATAACTTACTTATCTCCAATAACATAGTTTTATCTAAATATTCTAGTTAACTATTCCAAATCATCCAATTTTTTTTTAATAGTTATTAATTAAATAATTCTTTTCGCACACGGATCACAAAATAAAAATTATATTCTAACTATTAAAACTAAAAACTAAACATCAAGCACGACACTCGTCCATATGCTCATCAAAATTATAATTCGAATCTTTCAGAATAGCAAGTTGTTGCTTATTTCTGGGAAACAAGTCATTACTATGTTTAACACTTGGACTATGTGAATATTTGACACTCTGATTAATAACATCCTAAATAACATAAAAAAAGCAAAAATATTCACTGCAAAAAATACCATTTATACAAAAAAATTGAACAATAATCTTTAGTATTAATATCTACTCATATACTTTATTGAGTATACAATTTTATAGGAATTACCTTGTATTGTGGATCCCTCAAACATGTAATGTCACTTGATGGGTTCTCTATTGTTTTAGAAAAAAATAAATTAACATACATATATAATTAACTTACATTAATAGTTTCAAAAAAGCTGAACAAAAAATAACTCATTTTCACATATTAAGAATTAAGATGGAGGCAACATTTTTTTTCAAAGGAATATGAGAATCATCACTAAATCAACAAAATGCCTTTAGATAGAAGCAAACAGGAGTAAAAGGCGAAAAAGAAAAAAAGTTCTATAATTATTGTTTAGATCTCAAAAAGATAAAATTAATTTAAGAAAAAACCTTAGTCATGCTACATAATATCAAGTAATAACATATAATACCTGGAATACGATGTTTTGCATGAAAATATAATTATAAAAAGATAAAGGAGAATGCAAATATAATATAAAAAAACATAAATATAGTAATAGGCATAAATTGAGATTATCTCTTACTATTCAATTCTTGAACTTAGAATATATATTGTAAATTATATCACCAAAGCAATCAGTAATATATACATTTACACTCCATTTTATATCACCAATTGCATTGTATTTGCATAATCACTTAAAGACATTGGTTGAATAACTTCTTTTATCATATTATTTTTCTAAAATAAGAATTTTGAGAGTTGAAGCAGAACTGAATAGTAAAAAAGCTCTATCACAGTAAGTGATCTAATTAGATTAGGTACAAAACACTGCAATTCAAAAGATAGTTTTTCAATTTTTAGTAATGTAAGAAAAATTTGATGTCTTATATTATAGAATAAAGACCACAAAATCAAAACTCATTCGTTCATATGCCTGAAAGGTCAATACAAAGAACACAATCAAAACTCATGACTTCATATAAATGAAAAACCAACCAATTATGTATATACCACTTTCTTTATATGCACATTTAATAATCCAACATTTTTTTCTTTCGTTCACTTGTATACTGATCATGTTTTCAACTTGAACAAAGAACAACAAAAGAATATATTTATAGAAAATTTTGATGCATTCATTAATCGTGAAGAAAACCTTCCTCCACTAATGCCTTTTTATAAGTAAGGAAGTGTTATTTCCAAATCAATTTATGACGAAGTAACAAACAATTAGGGACATCAAAAAAAGAAAACTGTAAAAATTATATTACACATCTTGTTCATGAATCTAACTTTAAAATTAAAGTGAACCAAAATAAGTATCAATTAATGGAGAACACAAAATTATACTGACAAATGGCAACACCAATATTTTATTCCAATGTATACAAACAACATTTGTTAATTACTCAAGAGATGGAAGTTATCGGAGATAAATTATTCAAACAAGTTAAATAGGAAACACATGTTTTGAAAATTAACATTTTTCTCATTTGTAGTAGGACGTCACTCACTCATAGATCCAAAATTAAAAAAAAAATGGATATTTACATTGGGGCCATCATCATTATTCACACATGAAAGAACAATAAATATGAAGATGATACCAAAACTTTTCATCATAATTCATAACAACATAATAAAGATTACATCCAGAGAATCAAACTTGGTGCACATGTGAATGACCTTATATTAAGATCAAAGGTTTTTTTATTGCTTATTTCTATCCTCACGCAATCTTATATAGGAACTATTCACAAAATTCTAATTTCTAACACAGGTCCAATTTCAATCAATTTGTATTGAAAGACTCAACAAACTCATACTTCCGAAAATTCACATTCATCATCACACATTAAAAATTAAGTATTTCATACACAAATTTTGTCTTCTTTTTTTCTTTTGTTGAACTTCTGATCATTAAAATTTAATAAATTAAAGCAAACCTTAAAAGTATCAAATACACAATCCAAATACACAAGACTAAATGACTTTATTAAAGAGAAAAAAAATTAAGTTACACTATTCTTTCTTTAATTGTATGTTAATTGTTAACATTAGTTAGCAAAACCTTTCTTCAGCTAATACATTGAAAATTCAAGTAGCCAAGCACTAGGGTGAGCAAGAAAGAATAACCTAGGAAATATCAAACCATATTCAATCATTCTTGAACCATGGCTTTCGAAGGACGGTTTAATAACTAATACCAATTTAATCAAAATAAATTTCAAACGAATTCAGCACAACCAAGAAAAAGCAAAAAAGAATCTAGTATTTAATATTACACGAATTTGAAGCTTTTGTCATTGATAGTTAATTTTTTGAATGCCACAAAATTAAAAAATAAAAGACATGAATTGAGATAAAAGTTATAGCTCAACTTCTAAACACCTAAGAAAAAAATCGACATAAAAAAAGAAAAACCAGAATTCAAAAATGCAAATCATTAAAAAATTAGAAAAGAAGATATTTGAAGGAGAATGAGAAAGAAGACTGAGCCACAAGTTAAAAGATGTACATCACCTACTCCCTCTGACTCACATGCAAACTTTTTTCAATTCTGTAAAGGAGAAAGATTATAACCAAAACAAACATAGATTGATGTGAGAAATATAACTGCACATCTATAAAAAAGTACTGACTACCTCAACTACCCTCAAATCTTATGAGATATCGTGCCACCCTGTAATATAGAACCTAAGAATATAACAATAATAAATTTAAATAAACAATTTACTTAACCAATAATATAAGATGCACAATTTCCAAGGTTACCTAACTACTTCAACTACTTTAACATGTATTTATAAAAAAATTAACTACCTCACTTGTCCTAACCTCCTACATTATAGTTGACAAACCTATGAAACAAAACTTAAGAAGTGAACTATGACTCGCATTCTTGTAAGCACAAAAGAGAATGTCAATGACATAATGAAGTTAATAAACCTTTACTAAAAAAACCTAATAAAGCTAACATATGAAGTTGGTAAAACATATGATTCAGATAGAGTACAAATACTGCAATATGTCATCATTATTCTATAACAGAACAACAGTAAACATCACATAGTAATGGTGACAAATGACAGCAGCAGCCAGCAGGTATTTTCTTTGAATCAGTATAGACTCGGAAATTGTCAGTCCTTTATTTTGAATGATAAAACCAGTGAATTTTTTAAATGAACACAACATGTGTAACTGCATGCATCTTAAATTAAGCAACAAATCAAACCTTCCTATTTCAAATCAACCAATCCAATTAGGTGAAAGTAAATATAATTAGTTTGTTTGAAACTCATTTACTAAAACAAATAAATAGCACAAAAAAAAATATTTTTGTTAATTAGATCAAGGCTTCAAAGGCACATACAAAAATTGATTCAAAAATTTTCGTTCTATTCTCACACAAAATGAAATGAAAATTAAGATTAAATATCTTAATTCTAAAATTTATTATAGATCACAAGTACCACCTAATGAGAGTTAGCTCAGAAGGGCTAGGTTGAATTCCAAGTAAATCTTATTCTAATTAATCTCAAAAGCTCTAATCTTAAAATCTCTCTTGGGAGGAGTCATGTGCCAGTTACCACTATAGATTCTGGGACTTAAGAGTTTCCTTCCTTATCTTTGGTCAATCAGAAACAAAAAAAGTTGTAAGTCCTTGGTGAATTCTTTCTATAAGATACTTAGTCGGGCAATCAAAGGAAAGGAGAAGACAAATAAAATTGTGCTGAACTGTTTCGTTTTCACTAAAAACCAATCTTTCTAACATAGGGAAAGGACCTTTCAACGTCATAAAATGTTATATTTGCTAGAAGAAATCAGAGACATTGATTCACACATTTTAAAGAGTTTATCTTTATCTTAGAGAAAGAAATATATGTTGAAAATGAAAAATAGTAAAAAAAGGTGAAAAATCAACATCTCTAATACATACACATTTATGAATATCCAGAATGACAATATGCCATATTTTCTAACCAAAAAAAGAAGTTTTATCTGTTAACATGAAAACATGATTCTTGATTTTTAGATTATAGATTTCCATAAATATAATACAAAAGAAAAATGATCAAATAACTTTTATTAGAAAAATTATTATCGACTATATAAATGCAGATTAGAGCGAAGAAGAACAATAGATTAAGAATAAAATAGAATAACAAACCTGAAAAAAGTAGTGATTAAAGACGATTATGCATGTCCTTAAAATAATGTAGAACCAAAGATTTGATAAAATTTTAAGAAATTAAAAATAAAAGACCAGAAATTTCAGAAAATAAAAGTTCATACCCCAAACGAAGGTTGACCTAGCGTCGTCCATGTCGAAGCCATCTTAAATTTCATCAATGGAGGTCCTGAATGAAGCCACCGTCTCTCTGTTGAAAACGAGACGGAGTGGCATCGGTGATTGCGGCAAATCGGTAGCGATGCACTGGCGGGATATCGATAACGCATGACGTGGAAGAGCGGTCGCGGTGAGCAGCATCGCTGGAAGAGAATAAGGTGTTGCCGATTCGACTTGAAAGGGAATCATCGAGGATGGATGACCTAAAACCAAAAGGGTTTAAGTAAAAATTTGAAATTAAGAAAAAAACTGAAATTGAAAGAAGAAGAAAAAAGGAAGAGAGATGCGTACCACTGTTGAAGGGGAGAAGAATCACTTAATCAGTGACCATGGCTTCTCTGAGTTATCTTTCTTTCTCTCACTTCCTTTCCTATTTTCTCTGTATTTCTTTGTTGAGCTTTTAATGTAACACCCCAATTACCCTAAGCCTTACCTCTAGCCGTAAAGCGAAGGTTAATCAAGGGTTACGACAATTCTAAGGCTTATACATATTTATATATAGAAGGAAATAATATATTCTAGAAACCCGATGAAGCATTTAGCTCAAAGACAGAATTACGAAAACGCGAAACGTTCACACGAAGCTAATGCGTAAGATGCACGATATAAATGCAAAAGAATGGAACATATATAGATATAATAGTATAATAATCATACAGAACTAGCCGCGGCTTGCGGAGTTTGAGCCGACTAGTTACAAACAGAAAAATACAGAGTTTTGGAATTAAAATAGCTTATACAACTTATCTCTCAAATGAGCCTCTAAGGCCATAAAGTTAAATATACAAAAAGTGAGAGAATACTACGACAAAAGTAAAATAGAAACATACGAGGAAAGAACCATACTCCGCTCTGTCACCATGTCCGCAATTTCACCGAGGTGAATTACGACCTGCATCTGAAAAACAACAACAAAGTATGGAATGAGAACCGGAGGTTCTTAGTATGGTAACAGTGCCCAATAATGTAAGATGTAAGGCTCCGTGACGCCGAAGGCAATCCTAGAACTTCACATCAAACCGATATTCAAGCTTAGAATAAAATAATTAAATTAGGAACTTAAACCATAAACCGAGTTATCTAAACTTATGGGAGTTCTAACTAATACTAATTTCACCGCTGTATCCCACAGCCTTCGCCACCCTAACCTCTGTGCGATCCCATCGTCATCACCTACCTAACCTCCTTAGTAGCAGACAAACACAATTAATGCAAGCAAGTAATACACAGGTAATAATCATATATGGCAAGTAATTCAAGAAGCAAGTAGACATATTATACAATTAGGCAAACCCAAGTAGTCAAAGCAAACAAGCACATAAGAGATGCATATGATGAATGCCTGTCCTATTGGCTCGTGATATTACTTGTCGGTCTATAAATGCCAACCCGACACACCCTTTCGGATGTCGCCTTTTTGCCACTTCCGAGGATATAGCGCCTGGCATGCTCTTGTTCCGAGGATATAGTGCCTGGCACACTCTTGCGGTAGAGAAGGAAAACAACAACAACATCTATTTCATCATAAATCGTTCCAAGGATATAGTGCCTGACACACTATCATTCAAAGGATATAGTGCCTGACTCACTATCATTCCAAGCATATAGTGCCTGGCTCACTATCATTCCAAGGATATAGTGCCTGACACTTTCCACATCCAACAAGTCCGTCCATCTCAATCATCACAACTCATCACCAATTCTCATCTCAATCCTCTTTTATTTATCAATTCTCAACATTTCAAGGATATAGTGTCTGACACACTCTCCACATAATTCAATAATTTTATCATTCCTCTCCAAATTCTCAACTCATCACAACCATCATAAATTCATAACTTTCCATTCCAAACTCATTAGTTCATTAGCTTCTCAATTCGTTGTCAGTAATCATCAAGTTCACTATTTTTCCTTCTCTCTCAACCAAACTCATCCTCATTACACTAGAAACCTAAACCTCTGTTTGCTAACTTTTTAAAGAAATACCAAATAAATTACCTAGGACCTTTCCCATGTTCTAATACTCGAAATTAAGCCCAAAAGTCTTAAAATGGTGTCTTAGAAGCTTACCAGCTTGTTGGAAAGGTGAAATAGTTGAAAACAAAGTTTAAGTTTGAGAAACAGGGCGTGTGCGTATGCCCAGGAAGTTTCAAAACGTGGCGTACGCACAGGGGTGTGCGTACGCACAGGTGCTAAAATTCACACTGTCTGTTCACTCGCACAACCTATGCTAGTGCCCCCAACAGACGACCCTTCCCAATTTGTGTGTGCGCACAGGGTTGTACGTATGCACAGGTTGTAAAACTCCATTGGTGTGTGCGTGTGCACATACCAAAATCACAAAATTCTGTAACTTCTCCAGAATTTTAGATTTCGACACCAATCTTTGAATGATCATAATTTCCTCTACAAAAAATCCAAATTTTACAAACTTTATATCAATTTAAAGCCCTTGAAATCATCTTCAATTTAAAATAAATTTCAATCGATTTCGAAAATCGAGGCTCAAGTTATGATCCATCAAAATTCACCAAAAATCAATTGTTACCCAAAATCTCAAAAACTCAATTTTAAACAAAACTCAATCCAAAACCAATTCAATCACATTTCAACCATACCAAAACAACCTAAAATTCATACCAAACACTACTTCAACCATTTTCTCAATCACACAACATTCTAAACCATTCAACAATTCTAAATCCAACCTAATTCACAATTTCCGCTTTCCATTAACCTTATTAACATCAATCTAACCACTCACCATTACCATTCATCATCAATGTCACTTATTTCCAACTCTCATCTAACAAACACATTAGCATCAATTCATCATCATCATCATCATCAATACTCAGACTCATTATTCACAATTTCTCAACAATACATTTAATTCATCAAACCTCCTCACTCATTTACTTTCAACATAAACCACAATAACCAACATTCAAAGTCATCATCAACATCCATCTTCACACATCATAATCATCAAATTCATCATATTTCATAATTATCAACAATCAAAAGTATCATCAACATCCATCTTAAATCTCAACATCCACCATCACAACACATCAATAATTAATATTATTTAACAACATCAATAATGTTTCTCATCCAAAATCATCACACATCATACCCCCAACACATACATCCTTCTCAATCTCATCATCATACATATAGTACAAATAACTACATATCCAATTCAATCCTATCCTATGGGCTACTAGCCTAAGTGTCCAGAAACATTACATATTACATAAAGAAAACCGAAACCATACCTTTGCCGATTTTTCATATGCTCAAACACCAAACTTGATTCCAATCAAGTTTCTACCAAGCTCAAAACCATCAAAGCCAAACCAAAAGCCACCAGTAACTCCAAAAACAAGCTTCATACGTACAACATAATCATACATCAACAACTAAAGCTTATACTATACCAAACCACAAAGATAAAGAGGTTTCTTACCTTATCCAATGAGATTAGGGGTAAAATCTATCAATTATCTGCTACTAGATATAACTTAAACAAGCAAAACCACAAAATCTACTCAAAAACCAAACATAAAAACGCGCAGAACTAGAGCTGGGAAACTAGAGCATGAGATTCGAAATCTTACCAGAAAAACCTAGATAGAAAGGAAGAGCTCATCGAGAGCTTCGCGTGGCCACAAACGACTCATCAATCGGAGCTCCGGATCAAAAGTTATAGCTCCCGGAAGGTGGAGGTGAATAGTGTCACCCCATTCCTTCTCTCTTCTCTCTTAATCTGTGGCTCTCTCTCTCTCTCTTGGAGGTGAGAAATGAGCTGAAAGCTCATTAAACATGTATATATATATTGGGCCTTGGGCCCGATCTAATCCGTTAGCATTTTTAGCCCGTTTGGCTCATTTTGGGCCAAAACCTTTAAGATTAGTGCCCGGTTTTCAATTCTAAATTATTTTTGTTCTTTCAAAACAATAAATAATTTTTCAAAATCTTATTTTTTCCAAAACACGCAGTACTGGACTGAGTAGAGTTGGTACTGCCAGCTTAAGTGCCAGTACGCATTTTTACAAAAACTTTTCAAAAAAGATACATTTTCCAACTCAGAAAAATTCACTGAAATCAAATTTCACATTTATATTTTCAATTTAAAACTTCTAAATTTTGAATCCATCTCGGCACTTAAAATTATTATTTTATCAAAACAGTTTTACGTGAAAAACTCCGGTTCTTACATTTAACCCTCTATTTTATGAAACAAAGGAAAGGAAGAAAGAAAAGTGGGTTGGGAGTAGTGACAATATACACCTAATTCCTTTGACCAAACAAGACAACTCATGCTAAATTTTGAAACCTAATAAACCTATCTGATGTAGTGCGTAAAATAGGTTATAACTTGTTGAGATGAACAAAAATTTTATCTTATGAAATTTTTGGTCTTTTATTTTTAATTTCTTAAAATTTTATCAAATCTTTGGTTCTACATTATTATAAGAACATGCATAATCATCTTTAATCACTACTTTTTTCAAGTTTGTTATTCTGTTTTATTCTTAATCTATTGTTCTTCTTTGCTCTAATTTACATTTATATAGTCGATAATAATTTCTTTGATAAAAGTTATTTGATCATTTTTCTTTTGTATTATATTTATGGAAATTTGTTATCTAAAAACCAATAATCATGTTTTCATGTTAACAGATAAAACTTCTTTTTTTGGTTAGAAAACTGGCATATTGTCATTCTGGTTATTCATAAATGTGTATGTATCAGAGATGTTGATTTTTCACCCTTTTTTTTAACTTTTTCATTTTCAGCATATATTTCTTTCTCTAAGATGAAGATAAACTCTTTAAGATGTGTGAATCAATGTCTCTGATTTCTGCTAGCAAACATAACATTTTATGACGTTGAATGGTTCTTTCCCTATGTTAGAAAGATTGGTTTTTAGTGGAAATAAAACAGTTAAGCACAGTTTTATTTTCCTTTTCCTTTCCTTTGATCGTTCGACTAAGTATCTTATAGAAAGAATTCACCAAGGACTTACAACCTTTTTTGTTTCTGATTGACCAAAGGTAAGGAAGGAAACTCTAACTCCTAGAATCTATAGTGGTAAGTGGCACATGGCTCCTCCCAATAGAGATTTTCAAAATTAGAGCTTTTGAGATTGATTAGAATAAGATTTACTTGGAATTCAACCCAGTCCTTCTGAGCTAACCCTCATTAGGTGGTACTTGTGATCTACAATAAACTTTAGAATTAAGGTATTTAATCTTAATTTTCATTTATTTTGTGTGAGAATAGAACGAAAATTTTTGAATCAATTTTTGTAACTTTCTTTGAAGCCTTGATCTAATTAACAAAAATATTTTTCCTTTGTACTATTTATTTGTTTTAGTAAATGAGTTTCAAACAAACTAATTATATTTACTTTCACCTAATTGGATTGGTTGATTTGAAATAGGAAGGTTTGGTTTGTTGCTTAACCTAAGATGCATGCAATTACACATGTGTTGTGTTCATTTAAAAAATTTACTGGTTTTATCATTCAAAATAAAGGGCTGACAATCTCCGAGTCTGTACTGTTTCAAAGAAAATACTTGTTGGTTGCTGCTATCATTTATCACCATTACTATGTGATGTTTACTGTTGTTCTGTTACAGAATAATGATGACATATTGCAGCATTTGTACTCAATCTGAATCATATGTTTTACCAACTTCATAGGTTAGCTTTATTAGATTTCTTTAGTACAATTTTATTAGCTTCATTATGTCATTGACATTCTCTTTTACAAGAACGTGAGTCATAGTTCACTACTTAGGTTTTGTTTCATAGGTTTGTCAACTATAATGTAAGAGGTTAGGACAAGTGAAGTAGTTAATTTTTTTATAGATACATGTTAGAGTAGTTGAAGTAGTTAGGTAACCTTGGAAATTGTGCATCTAATATTATTGGTTAAGTAAATTGTTTATTGAAATTTATTATTATTATATTCTTAGGTTCTAAATTATAGGGTGGCACGATATATCATAAGATTTGAGGGTAGTTGAGGTAGTCGGTACTGTTTTATAGATGTGCAGTTATATTTCTCACATCAGGCTATGTTTTGGTTATAATCTGTCTCCTTTACAGAATTGAAAAAGTTTGCATGTGAGTCACAGGGAGTAGGTGATGTACATGTTTTAACTTGTGACTCACTCTTCTTTCTCATTCTCCTTCAAATATCTTCTTTTCTGGTTTTTTTTAATGATTTGCATTTTTGAATTTTGGTTTTTCTTTTTTTATGTTTAGTTTTTTCTTAGGTGTTTAGAAATTGAGCTATAACTTTTATCTCAATTCATGTCTTTATTTATTAATTTTGTGGCATTCAAAAAATTAACTATCAATGACAAAAGCTTCAAATTCGTGTAATATTAGATACTAGATTTTTTTTTTTGTTTTTTCTTGGTTGTGATGAATTCGTTTGAATTTTTTTTTATTATTAAATTGGTATTAGTTATTAAACCGTCCTTCGAAAGCCATGGTTCAAGAATGATTGAATATGGTTTGATGTTTCCTAGGTTATTCTGTCTTGCTCACCCTGGTGCTTGGCTACTTGAATTTTTAATATATGAGCTGAAGAAAGGTTTTGCTGACTAATGTTAATAATTAACATACAATTAAAGAAAGAATAGTGTAACTTAATTTTTTTTCTCTTTAATAAAGTCATTTAGTCTTGTGTATTTATAGTGTGTATTTGATACTTTTAAGGCTTGCTTTAATTTATTAAATTTTAATGATAAGAAGTTCAACAAAAGGAAAATAGAAGACAATATTTGTGCATCAAATACTTAATTTTTAATGTGTGATGATGAATGTGAATTTTTGGAAGTATGAATTTGTTGAGTCTTTCAATACAAATTGATTGAAATTGGACCTGTATTAGAAAGTAGGATTTTGTGAATAGTTCCTAGCTATATAAGATTGTGCGTGAGGATAGAAATAAGCAATCAAAAAACCTTTGATCTTAATATAAGCTCATTCACCTGTGCACCACGTTTGATTCTCTGGATGTAATATTTATTATGTTGTTATAAATTATGATGAAAAGTTTTGGTATCATCTTCAGATTTATTGTTCTTTCATGTGTGAATAATGATGATGGCGCCAATGTAAATATCCATTTTTTAATTTTGGATCTATGTGGTGAGTGACGTCCTACTACCAATGGGAAAAAGGTTAATTTTCAAAGCATGTGTTTCCTATTTAACTTGTTTGAACAGTTTATCTTCGATAACTTCCATATCTTGAGTAATTAACAAATGTTGTTTGTATACATTGGAACAAAATATTGGTGTTGCCATTTGTCAGTATAATTTTGTGTTCTCCATTAATTGATACTTATTTTGGTTCACTTGAATTTTAAAGTAACATTGCATGTTTGAGGGATCCACAATGTAAGGTAATCCGGTAATCCCTATAAAATTGTATATTCAATGAAGTATATGAGTAGATATTAATACTAAAGATTATTGTTCTGTTCTTTTGTATAAATGGTATTTTTTTGCAGTGAATATTTTTGTTTTTTTGTTTTTATGTTATTTAGGATGTTATTAATCAGAGTGTCAAATATTCCAATAGCCCAAGTGTTAAACATAGTAGTGATCTGTCTCCCAAAGATGAGCAAAAACTTGCCATCTAAAAGATTCGAATTATAATTTTGATGAGCATATGGACGAGTGTCGTGCTTGATGTTTAGTTTTTAGTTTTAATAGCTAGAATATAATTTTTATTTTGTGATCAGTGTGTGAAAAGAATTATTTAATTAATAGCTATTGAAAAAAAATCGAATGGTCTGTAACGAGAATATTTGGATAAATTTGTGTTATTGGGGATAAGTAAGTTATTGTGCAAGTATATTAAAAAAATTTCTGACTTCATCACAAAAGTTTTTAACCATTTATATATTTTTAAATTTTAAATTATATTATTTTTTTACTCTTTTCACTCTAAATATGTTTAATCATATTATATTTACATAGTAAATTTGTGACAATATTCACAAGTGTATAGTCATTATTATCAGGGTAAAACACCTCAATAAACCAAATGCACATCAATATTACTTGAATGTCCCAAATCAAAAAATGCAACGTCAAAGTCCCAAAGCACATTTCTATATAAAGTGAATTGATTAAATCGAAACACGTAGTAAATCGAATCCAATAGATTCGAATTAGGTGAAAAACGTTAATTGAATGAAAATCGAATAAAGTTGATTCGAATTAAGTGCATCGTTAAAATGCTAATAAATCGAACGGATTGGCTTCGATTTACATGTTTTGCTTTGTCTCCCATAATTCGAATCTAATGGATTCGATTTACGTGAACTTTGGCTATAAAGTTTTTGTTTTGAAAAATAATTTATTAAAATTAGTTTTAAAAGATAATTTTTAAATAAACTTTTAGCATTTAAAAAGTTATTATTATTATTATTATTATTATTATTATTATTATTATTATTATTATTATTATATAATCAATTATTTATTTATTTTGTCCAAAAAAGTCAATAATTCATACATACTAATCTTATTATTGAGAGTATCTAAAAAGAGTACTAAAAAAACGTCACATAAGTATTTATAACATATAAAATAAGATATTTTAGTACTCTTTTTAGGTTATTTGGAACGTTTGGCTAGAGAGGAATGAGCGGCTTTTCAATAATAAAGAAGGGAGTATGGAGGAGGTGTTCCAGAAATTCTTAATCAATTTTAGAGAGTGGAGTAGCTTAGATCCCTTTTGTTGTTGATGGCAATGTCGGAGATGACACTAGGTTTAGTTGTCTGTTTATAGTCCCTACATGTTCTTTTTGTTTGTTTGCTTTCTCGCTCCACTGTTTCTGTTTTGTGTTGAGCTCCTTTGTTTAAAAAAAAAATACTCTTTCTAGGTACTCTTAATATATGAATTGTTGATCTTTTTTGGACAAAGTAAATAATAGTAATAATAATAATAATAATAATAATAATAATAATAATAATAAGATTATTGAGAATACTTAAAAAGAGTACTAAAAGAGTATGTTGAGTGAATAAGTCTATAATAAAATAGGTATAATATATTTTTATTTCTCTTATTTATAGAAATATTTCTGCAAGTTATTAATTTATTCTTATTAAAATTAAAAAATTTAATATAACTTTATATATTAATAAATATATAAATTTATTTAATTTTTATATATTTATATTTATTATAATATTTTTAAAATTAAAAAATTATTATTAAATATAAATATTAGTAATTGTGCTTATTAAAAATTATTTTTAGTTTAATTTATCAAAAATAAATACTAAAAATTTATAGCCAAAGTCCACGCAAATCGAATTCATTAGATTCCAATTATGGGAGACGAAGCAAAACATGTAAATCGAAGCCAATCCATTAGATTTATTAACATTTGAACGATGCACTTAATTCGAATCCACTTGATTCGATTTTCATTCAATTAATGTTTTTTTCCTAATTCGAATATATTGGATTCAATTTACTACATGTTTCATTAAATCGAATTTAATCCATTCGACTTATATAAAAATGTGCTTTGGGACTTTGATGTTGCATTTTCTGATTTGGGACATTGACGTAATATTAATGTGTATTTGGTTTATTGAGGTGTTTTGCCCTTATTATCAATTGTAATACTAAATTGAATATTCTATATTTTGATTAAAATCCAAGAATTAAAAGTAAAATTAACTGGAAGGAATCTATTTAAGGCCGTGCGAATGCATAGATTACCTACTAGTATATCATATGAAGCTTCTAATTTTTTGAGAATTCTGATTTTTAAAAAATTCAAAATTCTAAGAAAATGCCATGTCAGGTTGAGCTCTTCCAAGTTTACTAATTTAAAAGATGCCTTTTATGTTTATGACGTTAGGCAGAAGTTCATTCACCTTTTTCTTATTGGCATGAACATATAAACCTGGTTAATGAAGGTGAGTTTATCTTAAATGTTCTGGGATATTTTTTTTTAAATAAAATAATAAATTTTATTATTTTTTAAATTTGATTTTTTAACTTTAATTTTTTAAATATAATTTTTTTTTACATTTAGGACAAGTTTACCGCACTTCCGACGAACTTCTATATTTTATAGAGTTTGTCTTATCTTCTAGGAAACTTTGGCAAGAATATTCAAGAAAATTAGTAACAGAGAGAAAAAGAGAGTGATATAGACTGAGTATTTGTATATTCTATTAAGTGTGTAATATAGAGAGAACAATGTACCGCTATTTTATAGCTAAATTTTGGTAATAGAAAACTATTAGATAGTAACTGAATTTGAATGAGTCAATTCTTATTTCTTGGATGCTGATAGGGATGTCAACGGGGTAGGGCGGGGGACGGGGATGCCTCCCTGCTCCCCATCCCCGCTCCCAGATTTGCTCTCCGTCCCCGTCCTCGTTCCTTGCCGTGGGGAAATATTGCTCCCCATCCCCATTTCCCACAGGACTCAATTCCCCGCGGGACCCCATTCCCCATTTATCTGATAGTTCTAACTGATTATTAATTTCTATATGAATAGAGCTGTAAGTGTCTATCCTATACAAAATAGGAAGATTTTATGCAAAAAATCTAAACGACAAGATGATGACTTCTTTCAAAATGACGTAGTGGGGGGACACAATGGCAAACTAGAGGACAGAGCAGTAGACGAGGTGGGAGATGCGATAATAGAGAAAAAATTGGATACGACGACATAGTTACGGAAAGGGATGCCACAAATAGAGAGCACGGTGCAGTGAGAAGGGAGGGTGGCGAGGGAGTGGCTGCAGAGAGGTTGGATGGAGTATGGACAGCGTTAGGGATCTCTGAATTGAAGAAGGGTTATACAAATGAGGATTAAGAGTTTTGGGTTTCTATATATCTATATATGTGAAATGACTAAAACACATATATGAGAAATAAACTATTAATGACAATTCAATAAATTTATAAATTTCGGGGATTAGCGGGGATAGGGCAGGGACCCCTGCTTGGGTCCCCGCGCTTGTCTCAGGAAAATTTTGTCCCCCATCCCCATCCCCGCGAGAAAAATTCTCCACAGTCGGATCCCCATTCGGAGCAGTCCCCGCAGGGATCCCCGTGTCTCGGGGAGTTTTGCCATCCCTAGATGCTGAGCTGTTATTATTCTTTACATGTCCCCTCAAAATGAGAGAGGGCTTTAAAGCCACTTTCAATTTGTCACGAAACTTGGAAAACTGAGTGATTGAGAGAGCTTTAGTGAAGATATCAGCTACTTGGTCTATGGTGGGAAAATTGGAGACAAATAGCTTCCCAGCAGTCACTTGGTCTCTTACAAAATGAAGATCTAGCTCAAAGTGCTTGGATTTGCTATGCAAGATAGGATTGGCTGCAAGCAAGCAAGCACTTTAATTATCACAATAAATGGTAGGAGGAACTGGATTGGTATGAATAACTCTTTTAACAGGTTTTGAAGCCAAGCAAGTTCAAATTGTGCTGCAGCTAATGCTCGAAATTCTGCTTCTGTGCTGGATCGACTGACCGCGTGCTGTTTGTTGCTTTTCCATGCTATCATATTATTGTCTAAATAAATACAATAGTCAGTGATTAATTTTCTGTCATCACAATCTACTCCCCAATCTGCATCAGCAAAGGAGAGAAGTCTAAAGTTAGTACAACTGTTAAACACTAAGCCTTGATCAACTGTACCTTTTATGTATCTAAGGATTCGTTTGATAGCTCTCCAATGATTGATATTTGGGTTATGCATATACTGGCAGACCTTACTCACTGAATATGTGAGATCTGGTCTTGTAAGAGTCAAGTATTATAATACTCTAGCTATGGACCTATACAACTTGGGATCATCAAATGGGTTAGAATCATGTAAACTTAGTTTTGAAGAGGATACCATTGGGGTTGGTACTACATTAGCTATTAACATGTTAGTACGAGCTAAAAGATCAATAATATACTTTTTTGTGTTAAAAGAAGTTCCTGGCTATTAATAAATATAGCTTCTAAGCCAGGAAAATAACTAAATTGACCAAGATCCTTGAGAGAAAAAATAAAGTTTAATTTGTCAATGAGAAACTGTAACTCTTGAGGATTATTCCCTGTTAATAAAATGTCATCAACATAAGCACATAGTAGAGTAATAGAGTTTGATGCATGTCTCACAAATAATGAGGGATCTGTTTTAGTATTGGGAAAACCAAACTGTTGCAAGGTGGAGGATAAGGTTAGAAACCAAGATCTTGGTGCTTATTTGAGACCATATATAGCTTTCTTAAGGCTACAAACTAGTTGAGTGTTAGATGCTGAGAAACCTTGAGGTTGTTCCATCAGGACTATTTCATGCAATTCTCCATTGAGAAATGCATTATCAAAGTCAAACTGGCGCATTTGCCAACCCTTGGATAGTGCTAAAGAAATTACAACTCTAATAGTTTGTGGCTTAATCACAGGGGAAAAGGTTTGATCAAAATCTACCCCTTCTCTTTGAAGAAAATATTTTGCCACTAACCTGGCTTTATATCTAATTGGGTGGCCTTGTGGATTCTTCTTGACAGTAAACACCCATTTACTATCGATGATAGTAGCATTTGACGGTGGCAATACTAATTCTCAAGTTTTGCATCTGGTTAAAGCTGTATACTCAAATTCTATTGCTATTCTCCAATGTTGATGTTGAAGAGCTTGTTGTACAGTTTTAGGTGGATGATGAAGAAAAGAGGGATCCTCTTTAGAGTCTAACAAGTGAGTGAGATTAGCAAATGGGTTAGAGTGTGTGGATTTTGATCTTGTAGTCATTGGATGAGAATAAAATTTCGGTGGTGGAGGAGGAGGCAGTGGGTGAAAAGGGAGTTGGATTTCAGTGTTAGATATAGGGATCTGTCCAGAAGATAAAGTGTGAGATTGTTGTGACGCTGATGGTGTATTTGTAGCTATTGTAATGAGAGGAATGAGAGGAGTAGGTGCTGGTATAAAAGATGTAAGAAGTGAAGATGAGATAGGTGAGTCTGATTGAAAGCTTGGAACAACAACAAATTGGTGATTAGAGTAAGTATCTCTAAAAGAATCAGAAGTAGATTTAGCAATAGTTTTAGTAAAATGAGTTGAGTATGGAAACTTACCTTCATCAAAAACAACATTACGAGATAAATAGAGCTTACCATCAGGGAAAGACATTTGTAGCCTTTATGTTGAGGATCATATCCCAAAAATAAACATAGATGTGATCTATAATCAAACTTGTATTTGTTGTAAGGTCGTAAAAGAGGATAGCAAGTATACCCAAATATCCTTAAAAAATTATAATCTGGTTGTTGATGATACATCTTCTCAAAAGGAGATTGATTTTGTAAAATAGGAGTGCAATCTGTTAATCAAGTAAGCTGCAGCAAGTAATCTATCATCCCAAAATTGTAATGGCAAGGTAGCAGTGGCTAAGAGAGCAAGACCTACCTCAGTTAGGTATCTATGCTTTCTTTCCGCAGTGCCTTGTTGTTAATGAGTATAGGGACAAGACATTCTATGAATGATACCGTGTTGAGCAAAAAAAGTCTTAAAATCATTAAATAAAAATTCAAGACCATGATCAGTTTGTAGTGCTTTGAGTTTGAAACTAGTTTGATTTTCAAAGAGGGTTTTAAATTGTTTAAATGCAGTAAAAGCTTCTGATTTACTAACAAGAAGAGAGATCGATGTGTATCTTGTATGTGCATCTACAAAACTAATATAATACCTATATCCGTACCGAGAAATAGTAGGCGAAGGCCCCCAAATATCAACATATACTAATTCTAGAGGCTATGAATATATAGAATTAGAATCAGAAAATGGTAATTGATGTAGTTTAGCCATAGTACAAATCCACATACAGACAAAGGAGTAGACAATTTTGAATGAGTAATCTGATTTGTATTAAGAACTTGTAAAACAGTTTTCCTTGAAGGATAGCCTAATCGTTTATGCCATGTATCAATAGAAGTCACTAGATTATGTGATACATTCGTGGCTGTCTTTGTATGTATAGAAGAATTAGATGTAGAAAGATGTCTAGGTACATAGAGACTAGGAAAAACATAAATTCTATTCTTAGTTATCCCTTGCAAAAGCTGTCTCCTGGTAGCCTGATTACGAACCACACAATGATAAGGCCAAAACTAAAAAAATACACAATTATCTGCTGCAAACTTTGAGACACTAAGTAAATTCTGAGTTATTTGAGGAACAATCAACAAATAATTCAATTTAAAGAAAGATCAGTTTGAGTATCACAAAGATATGAGGAACCTGAGTTAGTAATTTGGATACCTTGACCATTACCTATATAGAGTTGATTTGAGCTTGTTTGACTCTCAGCAGCTTAAAGGAGATTATTGTTGTCTGCAGATACATAATGGCTAGCACCACTATCAGGATACCAAGAGGATTCATGGATAGAAGGTGGTGCTGAGAAGAAGGCTCTTGGCTGATGAAAAGAGGGAGGTGGTGCAAGTGGTTGAGTTGATTATGTGAAATTGGATGCATTTGGTGATGAAAATTGTGGGTCAAACCTGTAATAGCAGCTCCATGCAGCATGTCCGGGTCTATTGCAGATTTGGCAGAACAATCTTGATGAGGAATTATTGGACCTTCCTCCTCTTATGAACCTACCTCCTCTTCCTCTTCCTCTAAAATTATTGTTTCTTTGAAAATTTTGATTATTTGCATTTGAAGATTGTGATAGATTAGCTAAAGGAATCGATTGAGAAGGTTTCTTGAACCGATTTAACATGTTTTCATATGCCACCAAATAAGATTCTGTTTTAACCACTGTGAATTTGCCCATTTTTGCCATGACAGTACCAATAAATCCTTGATACTCCTCAGTGACTCCATCAAGAATTGTTTGAACATGTTCATCTTGAGAGACTGGAGAATCTAAAGCAATTAGAGAATCTACAATTTGACGAATGTTGGAGAGATAATCCGCAACTATAGTTGTAAGCCTTACTGATCTCAATTAAGATCGAAGAGTTTGAATTCTTGCTCTTGACGATGCAGTAAAATATTCAATGATGGTATCCCACATTTGATAGAAGTACTTACAGTGCACAACTTTGTTCTTGAAGCTTGTTGATATTGAAGCTATAAGCCATGTAATCAGTGACTTATCTTGGAGCTTCCACTCCTTATAGGTTTCAGATTCAGTTTGTGATGGCTTTGTAGCATCTCCAGAATCTACCATTTTAGTAGGTATGTTTTCCTTCTTGAAATGACCTTCAAGACTCTGACTTTCAACCGTAACAATCGCAACTTGTTTCCATGTAACAAAATTATTGTCATCAAGTTTATCAATAATTACTGGTAGAAGGTATTTGGTTGTAGAAGCATTAGACAGGATCATAGCCATGGTTTAACCTAAGGGCTCCTAATACCATATCAAGAATATTCAAGAAGAATGAATATGATGAAGAACCAAGCAATGAAGGTTCTAGAGAGAAATAGAAAATCAGGAACAGAGAGAAAAAGAGAGTGACATAGACTGAGTATTTGTATATTCTATTAAGTGTGTAACATAGAGAGAACAATGTACTGCTATTTTATAGTTAAAGTTTGGTAACAGAAAACTATTAGATAGTAATATGAGGTTCATAGAGTAGCCTAATCTAACTTATCCAACGCTGTTTAGGTTTTTTCACGTGAGGAGTACATACTCCTTCAACTCGCTCTGCTAGGGTTTTTCCCAAAACAGAATTTTTGTGCCATCTAGGTCAATGTTTGATTTTGTCAATTCCTTTCTTTAATCCTTTCTTTATTCCCTTCTTTATTCATTTCCTTTAATTCGCCATGAGAGTTCTTTCATGGAATTGTCACGGTTTGGAAAGACCCCTAACAGTTCATAACCTTATTAAAGGGATGCGTCAATCCCACTCCCCCGAGATTGTATTTCTATGTGAAACAAAAAACCAATCTCGTCTGGTAAAAAGTAAGTTGAGATCTTGCCATTTTATGGATTGCTGGATTGTTAGTCCGACAGGTACATCTGGTGGATTGGCTTTAGCATGGAAGGAGGGCACAACGGTTGAGATTCTTGCTGAAAAAGAGTTTTTCATAGCTGCCAAGGTAACTGATCATGCTTTGAACTATTCTTGGCGGTTGATTGGGGTACATTTAAATAGTTTGGATGGGATTCGGTCTACCCAATACACAGAGCTTTCCTCTTTTGTACAAGGTTTCTTTGGAAAAGTTATAATTATGAGTGATTTTAATGCTATAGTGAGTCTCGATGAGAAGGAAGGAGGGGGGTTAAAATTATATCTATATATATATATAGAGAGAGAGAGAGAGAGATTGGTTTTTTGAATTTGTAAATTTTATTGATGGTGGTGGACTGAAAGACTTGGGTATGATTGGGAGAAGGTTCACCTAGACTAATAGGCAACGAGGGCAGGACCAAATCAGGGAGCGGCTTGACCGTGCACTTGCAAACAGTGAGTGGATGGATTGTTTTCCATCAGCCTCGCTGTCTCAACTCGCAGAAAATGGTTCAGATCATGCGCCTATCTTCCTTGGTACAAATCCGGTCATAGAAAAATCTAATCGGAAGTTTAAGTTTTAGGAGAGATAGTGTGGTTTAGAAGAAATTCGGGTAATTATCACTGAAGCTTGGAAGGAATGGGTCGATGGCTCAGCAATGTTTGTTTTGACTCAAAAATTGAAGCATCGTAGGCACTGTATTATTCAATGGCAGCAGCAGAACAAATCTAATTCGAAGAAGAACATTGGTGAACTCACATTTAAACTTGAAATTCTCAGAGAGGAAGATATTACAGGGGGAGAACAGGTTGAAGCCTTGGAAAATAAACTTGAGGATGCTTACTTTAGGGAGGGAAGCTATTGGAAGGAGAAATCTTGTATAAAGTGGCTAAAAGAAAGGGACATAAATACAAGTTTCTTTCACCAATCATTCCAATCCAGAATCCGGAGAAATAAAATTTGGAAACTGGAAAATAATGATGGTACGTATGCTACCATCTGTGAGGAAATTGCACAAGTAGCTGAAACATACTTCAAGGATATCTTCACATCGATTAACCAAGCTAATCCAGCACATGCATTCGAAGATTTTGAAACCAAAGTTTCAGCAACCATGAACAGAAAATTAACTAGACCGGTCAGTTTTGATGAGGTAAAACATGCGCTCTTTAGTGTTCACCCCCAGAGCGCCCCTGGTGATGATGGATTTACGGCTAAATTCTTTCATTTCTACTGGAGTTTAGTAGGGGAGGATATTTTTAAGGTTGTCTTCAATTTCTTTGTCAGTGGTAGACTACTAAAGAGTTTCAACCATACACAAATCTGTCTCATTCCTAAGATCTATGATGCAAAGGATATGACACAGGTTAGACCCATCAACCTTTCCTCAGTTGTGTATAAGATTATTTCTAAAGTACTAGTCCATCGACTACAGATCATGCTTTGAACTGTTCTTGGGGGTTGATTAGGGTACATTTAAATAGCTTGGATGGGATTTGGTCTACCCAATACACAGAGCTTTCCTCTTTTGTACAAGGTTTCTTTGGAAAAGTTATAATTATGAGTGATTTTAATGCTATAGTGAGTCTCGATGAGAAGGAAGGAGGGGGGTTAAAATTATATATATATATATATATATAGAGAGAGAGAGAGAGAGAGAGAGAGAGAGAGATTGGTTTTTTGAATTTGTGAATTTTATTGATGGTGGTGGACTGAAAGACTTGGGTATGATTGGGAGAAGATTCACCTAGACTAATAGGCAACGAGGGCAGGACCAAATCAGGGAGCGGCTTGACCATGCACTTGCAAACGGTGAGTGGATGGATTGTTTTCCATCAGCCTCGCTGTCTCAACTCGCAGAAAACGGTTCAGATCATGCACCTATCCTCCTTGGTACAAATCCGGTCATAGAAAAATCTAATCGGAGGTTTAAGTTTTAGGAGAGATAGTGTGGTTTAGAAGAAATTCGGGTAATTATCACTGAATCTTGGAAGGAATGGGTCGATGGCTCAGCAATGTTTGTTTTGACTCAAAAATTGAAGCATCGTAGGCACTATATTGTTCAATGGCAGCAGCAGAACAAATCTAATTCGAAGAAGAACATTGGTGAACTCACATTTAAACTTGAAATTCTCAGAGAGGAGGATATTACAGGGGGAGAACAGGTTGAAGCCTTGAAAAATAAACTTGAGGATGCTTACTTTAGGGAGGGAAGCTATTGGAAGGAGAAATCTTGTATAAAGTGGCTAAAAGAAAGGGACATAAATACAAGTTTCTTTCACCAATCATTCCAATCCAGAATCCGGAGAAATAAAATTTGGAAACTGGAAAAGAATGATGGTACGTATGCTACCATCTGTGAGAAAATTGCACAAGTAGCTGAAACATACTTCAAGGATATCTTCACATCGATTAACCAAGCTAATCCAGCACATGCATTCGAAGATTTTGAAACCAAAGTTTCAGCAACCATGAACAGAAAATTAACTAGACCGGTCAGTTTTGATGAGGTAAAGTATGCGCTCTTTAGTGTTCACCCCCAGAGCGCCCCTGGTAATGATGGATTTATGGCTAAATTCTTTCATTTCTACTGGAGTTTAGTAGGGGAGGATATTTTTAAGGTTGTCTTCAATTTCTTTGTCAGTGGTAGACTACTAAAGAGTTTCAACCATACACAAATCTGTCTCATTCCTAAGATTTCTGATGCAAAGGATATGGCACAGGTTAGACCCATCAACCTTTCCTCAGTTGTGTATAAAGATTATTTCTAAAGTACTAGTCCATCGGCTACAGAAATTTATGACTTCGCTGATCAGCCCTAATCAAAGTGCCTTCATTAAGGGTAGATTGATTTCAGACAATGTCCTAGTCGCTCATGAATGTATGCACTATCTAAAGACAAAGAAGAGGGGCCTATCGAGTGAAATGATTGTTAAATTGGATATGAACAAAGCCTATTATCATGTTGAGTGACATTTTCTTTGATTCATTTTGGAGAAGCTGGGATTTGAATCTTGGTGGATTGGTTGGATACAGGAGGTGGTGACTATAGTTTCTTACTCTATCGTTGTTGAAGGTCAACCTTTTGATTTTTTTAAACCAAATAGAGGTATCCATCAAGGAGACCCTCTATCTCCATATCTTTTTCTTTTCTGTGCAGAAGGATTATCCTTTTTGCTAAACAAGGCAGAGCAAAACGATCTCATTGAAGATATTCAGATCAACCAAAGATGTCCTACTGTTAATCATTTATTATTTGTGGATGATTCAATCTTTTTTTGCAAAGCGTCAGAAAAACAGTTGTAAAAATATTCTCAATCTTCTCCAGTCATACAAGGGGTTCAATAGCCAAAAAGTTAATTTGCATAAATCAGTTCTATTCTTTAGTAATAATACTCCTCCCACTGCTCGATTACTACTGGCTTGAAAATTGAAAATTGATCAAATTGGTGCACAGGATAAATATTTGGGTCTTCCATCTACAGTCCAAAAATAAAAAAAAGGGGCCACCTTCAGAGAAATCAAGAACAAGGTGAGGAAGCGAGTTGAAGGGTGGAAAAGAAAACTTCTCTTCTCTGCAGGCAGGCATGTTCTAATCAAATCTATTGGGGAGGCTATCCCAATTTATTCATTATCATGTTTTCGTCTTCCTGACACTTTAATTAGGGAGATTCACAATATACTCTCGATTTTGGTGGGTCAAAAAGGTACAGAGCAAAAAATGGCATGGGTTAGTTGGGATACTATGACAAGACCGAAATTGGAAGGTGGACTAGGTTTTAAGGACCTAGTGGCTCAGATTTGGCGCTATTAGCAAAATAATATTGGAAAGTTGTCTCTCAGCCACAATCACTCCTATCTAGACTCCTCAAAAATAAATATTTTCGATACAGTTCTATAATGAATGCAGAGATTGAAACCGTACCTTCGTGGGGGTGGCGTAGTATATTGGAAGGGCGTAAGGTTGTTGAAAAGGGGTTGGTTTGGTGAGTTGGTGATGGATCCAGTATCCAAATCTTCAATGATCCTTGGCTTGCACCTCCACATCCTTATGTTGTTTCTTCATCTGAAACTTCTAATCTACAAAATCAACTACTATTGATGGTCAAAGACTTAATACTTTCTAATGGTCAGTAGAATCAAACTTTAATTAGAAGTATTTTTTCTGAGGACACTAGTCAGCCTGTGCTAGCAACAACAATTAGGGGGTGGAGAAGATAAAATTTATTGGGCCCTTAATAAAAGTGGTTTGTATGAAGTGAGTACTGAGTACTGTGTGGCTTATGGGTTCTCGCTTCCTCCCATTGAATTTTGCCCAGAGATTATGAGACAACAAAATTTGTGGCGAGAACTGTGAAAGCTGAAAATCTCAGGAAAGATTAAGATTTTTCTCTGGAGGGGCTTCCATGAAAAGCTTCTTGTGCTACAAAAGCTTTATCATCGCATCCCATCGATTCAACCTATCTGCCGAAAATGCCTACAATTTCTAGAAACAATCAATCATTGCATCTTCCATTGTGTAGAATCAAAGGAAATTTGGTAAAAAAAAATGGACTTACTAGCTACTAGAAGGAGCACCGAAGACTTTGATTTCTATGTTGAGTGGAACTTGAGAATGGGAGTCTTGCGTACCCAACCTAATAGCTCCTCTCAGAGAATGATGATGGTAATTTTGAGCTGGTCCTTATGGAAGGCTAGGAACAAGTTCATCTTTGATAATGTATTAACTAGTGTAGAAGAGATAATGGAGTCGGTTTTGAAGCTGCAGGAAGAGTTTTAACAAATTCCCACTTCTTAATTGATGAGCACTTTACTTTTTTATCTCTCTTATTAGATTATTATATGATGTTACCTCTATAGTAGAGCGTTGGGAATCCCCCATTTCTTTTATTTGTCCCATATATGGACACTTATATGTTTCTTTCATTTCATGAATGGAATTATCTGATTTTGGGATAAAAAAAACTATTACATAGTAACTAAATTTGAATGAGTCTATTCTTGTTTCTTGGATGTTGAGCTGTTTTTATTCTTTATAAATTTTAATATGCTTTTTTCATAAATATGAGATTAGGTGAAGAAAAAAAAGTTAGATGGTTATCAATGGTAACTATTATCATTGTTTTCAGAATACATAGAAGTACACAAAGGTAAACAGGAATAAGTCGTATTTTTTTTAAGAAAATAGTGATTTAAATTAAAAAAAAAATCCTTGTTATATATAGCTTATTCCTATGTACCTGTATATTTTTGGAAACCATAATAATGGTTGTCATTAGCTCGGCCATATTGAAAAAGTCATGCTTGTTGTTTGTGTATTTTTATATACTCCTATGTACTGTTTGGAGACCTATATATTGTTTAGAGATGATGATAATGGTTTATAAAATTGGATTGGAAAAGTATAGGGTACCAATTTCTTGTCTGCCAACTTATTGTTAAAAATAATTAATTATTATATTTTAAACACATGTATAAGGAGACACATCCAAAAATATATATATAAAGACACTTCTATTAAATACAATTATAAAAAAAATATTTTTATTAGACACATTCACAAAGACACTTTCATTAAACACAGTCATAAACAAGAGTTGTTCTTGGTAGAAATTGACAAAAATACTATTGATAACGTAACAGAATTGAATTGGATTTTAAAAATTTGGTTGAAATTCGCCGGGTTAAAATTAAAAAATTGGATTTAAGAAAATAATAAATTTTTATTTTATTTAAAAGAAATCCTAAATATTTTCGTTATTTGTTGACTTTTTTTTTTTTTCTTGAATTGGTTTTTGATGATGGAGTCGGCGGAAACAGGAGCATGCCTGTGGATGGTTACAAACGACTACATCTTTGGCATCCGCTTTGAGAAGTTAGAAAAATTGGGGAAGAATGAGGATAGGGATTGGAAATCCCATCTTGAGCAGGCTCCGTTTGATTTCTGTTTGAATCTTCCAGAGTCCTGCATGTTGGATCACTTTATTTTCGACTCGAAAATTTTCTTAGTCGGTAAGCAAACCGAGTCTGGAACCAAGATCTACCAAATCTCCTATGTCGGCGGCAACACGTTGGGCATATCTGAGGCAGTAGAGACGGGCGCAATCCCTCCGCTACCGACCGAAGACTTCCTTTTCCTTGCAAACATTAAAGATGACGTTTACTTGTTGGAGCTTGGTGCGGTACCACTGTTAGGAAGAAAGACGGGGTTATGGGTTTTATGTCCCAATCCCCGTCCCCCGAACTGGCATTCCGCGCCCGCTCCTCCAACCGAAGTCAACTCTGATAATTATAATTCTCCTCTTTGTTTTGTGCTAAATGATAAATTCTTTTTGCATCGCCTGTCCGCACCAGGAATTGCATATCTCTACGATCCCCAACCTAAAGCATGGATTAAACTGGAGCGCACATTTTCTCTTCCTGGTTATGATCTTTTCCTGCGTGTGCGGTCCCTTGGGGATGTAGGCGATGGCAGTGTGGTGCTGACATGGAAGCTGAAGGGTCTTCCCATACGTGGTGTGAAATATGACATACACGCTTTGCTGGTGGATAATAAAGATTATTGCATTCTTCGCCAGCAATGCCTTGATGAGTTGTGTGAGGCGATCCAACCATCCTTCTTTGATGATTTTTCCTCCAATCTCAACTTGGTTGACCTTGGCAACAACAAAGTATGTGTTACCATCTCTGGTCTCGCAGAAGGCATTCCATCCTTTTGCATTTTAGTAGTTGAATTAAGGTTGGTACAAGAGGAGGAGCAGCAAAGGTTCTTATCTGTGCGTGTACTCGTGAATCGAGTCTTAGATACGAGGCCTTATTTCTTAGATGACCGCGTTGTTCAAGTGCTCTACACCTCCTTTCTTTTCTCCCTCAGAAAGGGAATGCCTCGCAAACATCCATATTCCCAAGGTATAATGTTGCTTTTGTCAGCATGCTTCTTGTTATTCTGTAAGAGTTACCATTAAATTATATCCATCAAAAACATTGTTAGGGATTTGGTGAATAAATTTTCTTTATTTTTTAAAAGACTTGTTATTCTTAAGACTTGAGAACAAAATTACGTTACAGATTGCATCTCTCCAAGGAAAGAGCCCAAGCTAGCTGGTGGGACGAATCCAAGCAACCCAACAACAGCATTCGAACAAGAATGACTAACTTCAACCTGTTCATGTATGCTTTGTTTTATTGTTGTTCCCTCTGCTATGATTACTTGTTTTTCATTGGCGATCAGATTTTGAATACTGATGTGTTTATTCCGCTATTAAATAATGTTAGACATGTTAGTAGGATTTCAATGTTCATATAATCATTTTGTACTTTTTTAGGTTATAATCTTTTTCATTCACAAAATTGAGAAAATATCAAGTTTTAGTCAAAGATAATAGATGAATCAATAAGAGCATATGAGTCAAGAGGAATAAGTGATGTATCTATTTAACTTGTGGCTTATTCCTCTTTCTCTTTCTTTCACTCTTCTTTCTTTTTGATATTTTAATATTTTACTTTTCTGAATTTTATATTTTTACTTTTTTTTTTAAGTTAAGAATTTTCACATAAGGTGTTTGGAATTTGAGATAGATTTTACCTTTGTTGATGTCTTGATCTTTTCCTAATTTTATTGTGGCATTTATAAAATGATATATGATCGGCAAACATTCAAATTCGTTTCTGTATAATTTTTAAATTTCATAAATTATTGGTACCATGTTGATTATAATTTATATAAGCCTTTATTGATAGAGAAAAATATGTGATTCCAAATTTCCAACGCAGTTGACACTTTTGCTCTTTTTAAGCCTTTGATAGTCTTTTTCTTTGTAAAAATTTTGAGCTTTTTTTCCTTGGTTTTAGAATTTCTTTTGGTTAAAATGCTATTAGTTATTGAATCATTATTTCAAAGCTATGGTTAAAGGAAGATTGAAAGCCAAGGTTACAGTAGGGGCCTGTTGACACTTAAAGGGTGAATGCCAAGATATGGTAGGGTCTTGTGGGGAAGGAGATGTTGCTGTTGTCTAATTATCTTAGAATTCATTTAGTTTATTCAACAAATTATGCTCTTTCTCATTTGTTTTTTGGTGATTTGTTTCTCTGGCTTATTTAATTATATATGTCATGAGATTTATTGTTTGTGTTATTTCTAAATCTAGATGAATGAATGATAGTTAACGGAGATCACAGCAAAATTTGAATTTGACAGAGGAGGTTATTTTTGGTCTGCAGATTAAGTGTTATATGAAGCAGTTGTTGTCGATTCTCGGACATTGTCATGCTAGGGGTGTGATGTACTGGGATATCAAGGGATCAAATCTTCTGGTGAATAATGAAGGGATACCGAAGGCGTGGTTGAATATAATAGTACATTGAAATTTTCTTAGTGCGGTATTGGTTGGATTTGATGATTTTTATGAAGAATAGTTCTGGTAGTAGTAGCTTCTGCTTGTCAAATCTATGGATATAAGACTTTTAAAAGAAAATTAGATATAGAGATGTCGACTATTTTACATAACATCCTTTTCAGCAATAATTTTTATATTATCAATGGTTGGAATTGTTCTGTTAACCTGCAACATTTTCCAGGTTAGATAGACGGTGGTTGCGATAATGTCAAAATGGTACATAAGGTAAAGATCTGCTACCCTTCCCCCTCCCAGAACCAAAAAGGGTCGTGCAATATTTGCTAGCTGGAGTCCATTATATTTTCCCAGGTTTTGGTTTGGGTTTAGTAATCTCAGGAATAATTCGAGTGCATGATGATATGCTTATGGTTGAATTTCATCTGTGTTTGTGAATTACAGTTCCTTAGTTATTGCTGCAGATTATATATATGCTACCTAGGACATTTGTTAGTTAAGCATTAAAAAGAGATGTCCTACGTTGCATGAGATTTCAATCCTTAAGTAGAGTTTCACATTTCTTAGGAAAATTCTTTTTGTTTGTTATGTTAAAATAGTTGGAACTTGGAATTAATTAAGTGCATACTTGCCCTATCTGGCTATAAATCTCGGATTTTTGACGAAAATGTGCAGAAATATATTTATGTACATTAAAATTTTTATATTTTGAATGGTTTTGTCTCTCCTATTCAATAAAAAAACACAATAAAATATTCATGATACGAGATATCTATGTGTTACGGGTCTTTCTATGATGATTTCACTTGCTATTGTTCTAACTTCTAAAGGCTTTATTATTTCACTTATGAAAGCATTAGTGGTATGTTATTCGTGATCCTAATCAGCAGTAGCTTAAATTCCAGCAGCTCCCCAACATCCTATATTGTTGATGGCTCAATATTATTATTCATTACGGTCAGTGGTTTTAGCCAGGACTAATTAACCTAATAGGCTTTAGCCAGGACTAATTAACCTTGAAAATGAGGTCGACTATTCATTTACTATTATAAAATAACTAAATAAATAAATAAAGAAGAGGTAATAAAATAAAGTATAAATAGAAAAATACTACTATCAGTATTTACCAATACTATTATATTACTATATAGATAATATATTAATATTATATTAGTAGTATACTGTCACGGCCTTGGACACACTCCAACGCTACCGTACTGGCACTCGGACTTACTCAACCTCTTGAGCTAAGACCAAGTCAGCCTAACCCTCAATACTTAGCAAGAAGGCTAAGAATACAAGAGAACACAAGAGAAAGGAAGCTTTGGTGGAAGAACACTTTATTGCTTAAGTGTGGTTACAAATGATTCACACACCTTACACTAACTCTTATTTCCTATTTATAGCCATCCACCTCCTCAATGGATGGTTAAGATCAAATCTAATCAACGGTCCAGATTAATCCTCCAGAACCTTCTTTACAAATATCTATCCTACCACAACTTTCCAATTGTTTCTAGATTATTCCATACCACTCTTTATACTTCTATATACATCTACACTCTTCTAGAATACTCTATGATCTTCTAGAGTCTTCTAGAACCTTCTAGGATATTCCAGGAACTTCTAGGACATTCTAGAACGTTCCAGAACCATCTAGAGCATTCTCAAATACTCTAGAAAACTCTACAAACATTGTTAAATTTAACCTTCTAAAATTTACTGTGACATTCTCTCCCACCTAATGCGCAGACGTCCTCGTCGCGTTCTGTTCATGATAGCGCTCTAGGTGTTCTTGGAATTGCCACAGATCTTCGCGAGTTTCCCAGCTAGCTTCGGTTATCGGGAGTCCTTTCCACTTGATCAAGTATTGGATACTTGGTGGCACCCCTCTTCGTCGCACGATGCGATTAGCTAGGATCTCTTCAATTTCTTTATCAAATGATCTAATTACCACGGGTGGAGCACGACTCGAGTTACCTCTACTCGGTTCATCTTGGTCTTCATGATATGGTTTAAGCATACTCACATGGAAGACCGGGTGAATCTTCATAGAGGGAGGGAGTTGTACTTTATAAGCAACCTCCCCAACACGTCCAATGATCTCAAATGGTCCTTCGTATTTGCGGATTAAACCCTTATGAACCTTGCGAAAGGCTTTGAATTGTTGTGGCAGAAGTTTAATCATTACCTCCCACTTGATAGCTTGCATGCCTCCTCTTCTTATCTGCCCATTTCTTCATCCTCTTTGCAGCTTTGTCGAGGTAAGAACGAGTAACATCTGCTTGTTCTTCCCATGACTTAATCATATGATAGGCTCCAGGGCTCTTCCCTGAGTAAGAGGAAGAAAGAGAGTGAGGCGTAAGCGGCTGTTGTCCAGTCACAATCTCGAACGGACTCTTTCCTGTAGACTCACTCCTTTGCAAATTGTATGAGAACTGAGCAATGTCGAGGAGTTTTGTCCAATCTTTCTGATTAGCGCTTACAAAATGCCTCAAGTAACACTCGAGTAAGGCATTCACTCTCTCAGTCTGCCCATCGGTTTGAGGATGGAAGCTTGTTGAAAAATGAAGCTCTGACCCAAGGAGTTTGAACAACTCTGTCCATAGTCGTCCTGTGAAGCGTGGATCTCGATCACTAATGATGCTTTTAGGCAATCCCCAATATTTCACCACATTCTTGAAGAATAGTCGTGCTGCCTCTTCTGCAGTGCAATCAGTAGGGGCGGGTATAAAGGTAGCATACTTCGAAAATCGATCTACTACCACAAGAATAGATCCAAACCCCTCGGACTTTGGTAAGGCAGAGATGAAATCTAGAGAGACACTTTCCCATGGTCGCTCCGAAGAAGGCAGATGTTCCAACAACCCACTTGGTGTCTTATTTTCAATCTTATCTTGTTGGCACACAAGACAAGTCTTCACATAGCTCTCCACTTCATCTCTCATTTGGGGCCAATAATAAGAAGATTCAATGAGTGCCAAGGTCCTTCGCTGACCTTGGTGACCAGCCCACTTGGTGTCGTGGCATTCTCTCACTAATTTTCTTCTTAGATTTTTCCATTTAGGGACGTATAGTCTTCTCCCTTTAGTGTAGAGAAGGTCGTTTTCTAGCCAAAATCTTTTGGTCTTACCTTCTCTAGCCAACTCCACCAACTTCTTGGCTAATGGATCGTGATGCAACCCTTCCTTGATGGTATGCACAATATCTCCTTCAACCATAGAAATGGCCGCCAACTCAGCCTTGCGACTCAACGCATCTGCTACCACATTAGTCTTGCCTGACTTGTATTCGAATTCGAAATCAAACTCAGCCAAGAAGTCTTGCCACCTAGCTTGTTTGGGGCTTAACTTCTTTTGAGTTTGGAAGTAGCTTGTAGCCACATTGTCTGTCTTGACGATGAAGTGTGAACCAAGCAAGTAGTGACGCCAAGTTCTCAGACAATGCACCACCGCAGTCATCTCCTTCTCTTGGACAGTGTATCGCCTCTCTGTATCATTCAACTTGCGACTCTCAAAGGCAATAGGATGTCCTTCTTGCATCAGAACTCCTCCAATAGCGTAGTCAGAAGCATCAGTGTGGACTTCAAATACCTTTGAGTAGTCGGGTAGTGCTAGTACTGGTCTTTCTGTGATAGCAGCCTTCAACTCATCAAAGGCCTTTTGACACTCCTTTGACCATTCCCAAGAGTGATTCTTCTTGAGAAGATCAGTTAATGGTGCAGCCTTAGTGGAGTATCCCTTGATAAACCTCCGATAGTAATTAGCCAACCCAAGGAATGACCTCAATTCAGATACCTTGTTTGGCGGCTCCCACTCTTTGATAGCCTTCACCTTTCCTTGATCCATGCAGAGAGTTCCACCCTTAATGATGTGTCCCAAGAAGTGGACTTCGTCCCTTGCAAAGGAACACTTTTCCTTCTTCACATATAGGTTATTCTCTCGCAAGATCTTGAACACGGTTTGTAAGTGTTCTACATGTTCCTCCAAAGTATTGCTATAGACAACAATGTCATCCAAGTAGACCACTACAAACCGATCAAGGTAAGGTCGAAAGATCTCATTCATCAAGGTACAGAAGGTCGCAGGAGCGTTGGTCAAGCCAAAAGGCATCACCAACCACTCATACGATCCATACCTCGTGACACACGTGGTCTTAGGCTCATCACCATCGGCAATTCTCACTTGGTGATATCCTGACCTCAAATCTAGCTTTGAGAACCACTTGGCTCTACCAAGTTGATCAAACAAATCGGCTATCAAAGGAATGGGGTATTTGTTCTTGATGGTTACCTTGTTAAGTGCTCGATAGTCGATGCATAGCCTCAATGAACCATCATGCTTCTTTTGGAATAAGACTGGTGCGCCATAAGGTGCCTTCGATGGACGGATGAACCCAGCATCTAGCAAATCCTTGAGTTGCTTCTTCAACTCCTCAAGTTCTGGCGGTGCCATCCTATAAGGTGTTGAGGCGGGCGGCTTTGCTCCTGACTCCAATTCAATCTTGTGGTCCACCTTCCTCCTAGGGGGTAGTTGTTTTGGCAACTCGGGAGGCATCACATCCTTATTTTCTTCAAGGACTTCCTTGATTTTGGGAGGGACGTCTTCTCTTTCAGATGTTGACTCCTCTTGTAATAGAGCCAAATATGTAATCTCTCCCTTCTTGAACCCTTTCTTGAGTTGCATAGCAGAGAGTATCGGTGGTCCTCCAACTTTAGAGACTGTAGGGATCATGCATGGAGACCCTTTCTCCATGACACATACTACGTCGTAGTATGGCATAGGTATTATATTTGCCTTCCTTTGCAAATCGAGCCCGATGACTATTTTAAAATCATCCATGGGTGCTACTGAGAAATCTACAAGGCCCTTCCAAGAACCAAGAGTCATCTCAACCCCTTTTGCTACTCCCTTAAGGGGTTCACCCTTGGTATTTACGGGTTTGAACCAACCATTCTTTTCGGTGATCTTCAACCCAAGCCTCCTTGCTTCATCAGGCGTGATGAAGTTGTGTGTAGCACCAATGTCGATCATAGCCATGACAGGTTTTTCATTGATAAAGGCTTTGACATACATCAAGCCTTTCTTTTCTACAGTGCTTGCCTCTTTGCTCTTCACAGCATTTATGTGTTGGATAGATCCAACACACTCAGTTACTTGAGTTTGAGCTTCTCGTTCCTCGGCGATAGATGCCAAAGTCCCTAGCTTGGGACAATCCTTCATTTGGTGTGGTCCCTTGCACACGAAGCATCCTCCTTTGGGCACGAAAGCCTTCTTCTTTTCTTCGTACTCTTTCTTTGAAGAGTATTTTCCTTCCTTCTTGGTTGAGAAACTCTTCCCCTTGTCTCCCCCACCTTTAGCAGAACTAGGCTTGGAGGAAGACTTGGGTTTAGAGTCTCCCCTATGATACTCAGTGAGTGATTCGGCCACCACGATGGCCTCATCGACATCCTTAACATTCCTTCTTTGTAGTTCTTGCTTTGCCCAAGGTTGGAGTCCATCAATGAAGAAGAACAATGCATCCTCTGATGCTAAGTTGGGGATTTGAAGCGTGAGAGTAGTAAAGTCCTTTACGTAGTCGCTAATCGTACTCTTGTGCTTCAACTCCCTCAACTTCTTCCTTGCTTCATAAACCACATTCTCAGGAAAGAATTGTCTTTTCAATTCCCTTTTGAAATCTTCCCATGTGACTATGTTGCAAGTACCCTTTTCCATATCTACGCACTTTCTCCTCCACCACAAAGTAGCATTATCAGAAAGGTAGAGAGCTGCAGTGCGTACCTTTATTGCTTCTTCGACCACCCCTTGGCCTTCGAAGTACCTCTCCATTTGCCATAGGAAGTTCTCCACCTCGCGAGCGTCCCTTACGCCCTTGAACTCCTTTGGCTTGGGGAGATCAATCTTTGTCGTCTCCCTTATAATGGTTGGTCGAGATTTCGCCTCCTCGAACCAAACTCGAACTTCCTCAAATAGCTTCAAGGAATTCTCAAGCTTCTCTTCGATTTGGAGCATGCTTTCTTTGAAAGCATCTAGTTCTCCTAACACGTGAGCCTCGAGGGTCTCCTTGTCATGTTCTATCCTTTGGAACCGCTCATCCATAGAGGATAGAACATTTTCCAACATAGAAACTCTTTCTTCTAAGAAGTTAGAGTCCTTACCTCTAGGCTCACTTGAAGAACGGCCCTTCTTGCCTCCCCATTGAGAAGGAATAGTATCCCTTCCCCTTTGAGACTCAACATGCTCCATGGTGATACTAGAAGCCATACCCACAAGCGACTTGTGCTCCCTCTCGAACCTTGCTCAGATACCAAATTGTCACGGCCTTGGACACACTCCAACGCTACCGTGCCGGCACTCGGACTTACTCAACCTCTTGAGCTAAGACCAAGTCAGCCTAACCCTCAATACTTAGCAAGAAGGCTAAGAATACAAGAGAACACAAGAGAAAGGAAGCTTTGGTGGAAGAACACTTTATTGCTTAAGTGTGGTTACAAATGATTCACACACCTTACACTAACTCTTATCTCCTATTTATAGCCATCCACCTCCTCAATGGATGGTTAAGATCAAATCTAATCAACGGTCCAGATTAATCCTCCAGAACTTTCTTTACAAATATCTATCCTACCACAACTTTTCAATTGTTTCTAGATTATTCCATACCACTCTTTATACTTCTATATACATCTACACTCTTCTAGAATACTCTATGATCTTCTAGAGTCTTCTAGAACCTTCTAGGATATTCCAGGAACTTCTAGGACATTCTAGAACGTTCCAGAACCATCTAGAGCATTCTCAAATACTCTAGAAAACTCTACAAACACTGTTAAATTTAACCTTCTAAAATTTACTGTGACAATACGAATAGAGAAAGTAAAGAAGTACTTTATTGTATAAGA
Organism: Arachis ipaensis; assembly: GCF_059453495.1. Lineage (NCBI taxonomy): Eukaryota > Viridiplantae > Streptophyta > Magnoliopsida > Fabales > Fabaceae > Arachis > Arachis ipaensis. Next base: position 131,408,124 of record NC_142443.1, on the reverse strand, counting down.
AAGAGAGAGAGAATATTTGTTGTTAATATTGCTGTGTGTATTGTCTGGTATCATATCCCCATTTATACATGTATAGGATTCATATTTTCAACCTTCATTAAATGTAAATTTTTTCTTGGTAACATGAATACTAAGTCACCTATGATATTAATGGGCATCTATATCCTGTGTTTATCACAACACTCCCCCTTGTATGACTATTTAGGATTATTGTCTCGTTAAAACCTTACTAAAAAAAATCCAATAGAAAAAAAACCTTAGTGAAGGAAAAAGAGTACAATATCCTTTGTGATGGGGACTGCCTCATTAAAAACTTTGTCAAGAAAAATCCAATGGGAAAAAAAACTTGACCAAGGGAAAAAGAGTACAATCTTCCCGTCTTATCAACATCATTTAATGTCTCGAAATCGACGCATCCCAATCTCATACACCAATCTTTCAAATGAGAATTTTGGGAGTGACTTTGTGAATAAATTTGCTAGATTGTCACTTGAGCGGATCTGTTTGATATCAATTGTCCCTTGATTTTGAAGATCATGAGTGAAGAAGAATTTGGGAGAAATATACTTTGTTCTATCACCTTTGATGTATCCGCCTTGAGCAATGCATGCTGTATTATTTTCAAACAAGATAGTTGGAGCTATCTTATGATCAATCAGTCCACATGATGACATAATATATTGGAAAACACTTGCGACTAGCTTCATGTATTGCTAGTATTTCAGCATGATTAGAGGAGGTTGTTATTATCGTCTATTTCGTGGACCTCTATGATATAGCTGTACCACCATATGTGAACAGGTATCCTGTTTGAGATCTTCCTTTGTGTGGATCAGACAAGTATCCAACATCTGCATAGCCAACTAATTGTGATTTGGATCAATAGGGATAAAACAATCCTATATCAACCGTTCCATGAAGATATCGAAAGATCTGTTTGATTCCACTCCAATATCTTCTGGTTGGAGAGAAACTATATCTTGCTTGTAAATTCACAGCAAATGATATATCAGGTCGTGTATTATTTGCAAGATACATTAGCGCTCCAATGGCACTAAGATATGGTACTTCAGGATCAAGGATATCTTCATTTTCTTCTTTAGGATGGAAGATGGAATTGATCATTTTCCACATCCAAAGATCTTACGATCATTGGGGTACTCAAGGGATGTGACTTATCCATATAAAATCTTTTCAAGATTTTCTCTGTGTATGTTGTTTGATGAATAAAGATCCCATTTTTTATATGTTCGATCTGCAGGCCGAGACAAAATTTAGTTCTTCCAAGATCTTTCATCTCAAACTCTTCTTTTAGAGTTTTTATAATTGTTGGAATCTCTTCAGGAGTCCCAATGATATTTAAATCATCAATGTACACAACAATTATAATAAATTCAGATGCAGATTTCTTTATGAAAACATATGGACAGATATCATCATTCTTGAATTCACTTTTGGCCAGATACTCAGTATGACGATTATACCACATTCGTCTAGATTGCTTCAGACCATATAAAGATCTTTGCAATTTGACTGAGTATAACCCTTGTGAATATTCATTGGATGATTTAGATATCTTTAGTCCTTCAGGGACTTTTCATATAGATATCCCGATCTAATGAGCCGTATAAGTAGGTTGTTACCACATTCATTAAATGCATATGCAGTTTATGATATGTAGATAAACTGACCAAATAACGCAATGTTATCGCATCCACTACAGGGGAATACGTTTCTTCATAATCGATACCGGGCCTTTGTAAAAAACCTTGTGCCACAAGTCGGGCTTTATAGCACACAATTTCATTTTTCTCATTTCGTTTTCTCACAAATACCTATCGGTATCCAACATGTTTTACATCTTCTGGTGTACGGACTACAAGCCCAAAGACTTCACGTTCTGCAAGTGAGTCTAATTCAGCCTTCATGGCTTCTCCCCATTTTGGCCAATCATTTCTTTGTCGACATTCTTCGACTGATCTTGGTTCAAGATCCTTACTTTCATGCATGATATTTAATGTCACATTATATGCAAATATTTCATTGACAATTGTCTTATTTCAGTCCCATTTTTCTCGGATAAAGACATAATTTATCGAAATCTCGTCATTTTCACAAATTTCAGGTATCTGAATGTCTTCTGGCGTTAAAACTATATCAGAATTTTGGACAACTGCAGGTGTCTTTACTATGTCTTTTTCAACAGGAATAGTATTCACCTCTTTTCGCTTTTGAGGATTTTTGTTTTTGGAACCGACAGGCCTGCCACGCTTCTGGCGTGAATTTGCTTCAGTGGCTACTTGTCCTACTGGGACATCAATTCGAATTGGGGTATTTTTCGCTGGTATATAAGATTTGGTTATCCTCTTTGTATCGGAAAATGCATCAGGCAATTCATTTGCTATTCTCTGCAAATGTATAATCTTTTAAACTTCTAGTTCACATTGCTCTGATCGAGGATCTAAATGCATCAACGATGATGCATTCCAATTAAGTTCCTTTTCAGGAAACTTATTCTCTCCCTCCTAATGTTGAAAATTTTGATTCATCAAAATGACAATCTGCAAATCGGGCTTTAAATACATCTCTAGTTTGTATCTCAAGATACCTCACTATAGAGGGAGAGTCATATCCAATATATTTTCCCAATTTTTTTTGGGGTTCCATTTTGGTGCGATTAGGTGGTGTAATGGGAACATATATCGCACACCCAAATATTCTTAAATGGGAAACATTTGGCTGCTGGCCAAAAGTTAATTGCATAAGAGAGAATTTATGGTAACTCGTTGGCCTCAAACAAATAAGTGTTGCGGCATGTAAAATAGCATGCCCCCAAACCGAGGTTGGGAGATTTGTTCTCATAAGTAAAGGTCTAGCAATTAATTGGAGGCGTTTAATAAGTGATTCTGCTAACCCATTTTGTGTGTGAACATAAGCTACTGGATGTTCAACACTTATTCCATTAGCCATACAATAAGTATCAAAAGCTTGGAAAGTAAATTCACCAGAATTATTAAGACGAATTGCTTTGATTGGATTTTCTGGGAATTGTGCTTTTAATCGAATAATTTGAGCCAGTAATCTCGCAGACGCCAGGTTGCAAGAAGATAATAAGCACACATGTGACAATCTCAAAGATACGTCTATTAGGACCATAAAATATCTAAAAGATCTACACGATGGATGAATAGGTCCACATATATCTCCTTGAATCCTTTCTAGTAATTCAAGGGACTCAAATCCAATCTTTACTGGTGATGGCCTTAAAATTAACTTTCCCTGAGAACATGCAGCACAACAAAATTCACTAGTTTTAAGAATCTTCTGGTTCTTTAGTAAATGTTCATGGGAGTTTTCAATAATTCTCTGCATCATGGTTGTTTCCGGATGACCCAATCGGTCATGCCAAGTTATGAATTCATTTGTGCTAGTAAACTTCTGGTTTACAATGGCATGTGATTCAATTGCACTAATCTTGGTATAATACAACCCAGATGAAAGTGAGGGTAACTTTTCTAATATAACCTTTTTATTTAAATCATGAGTTGTAATACATAAATACTCATGATTTTCCTCATTCATTGTTTCAATATGATATCCATTTCGGCGAATATCTTTGAAACTAAACAAGTTCCTCAAAGACTTGGTAGATAATAGTGCATTATTTATTATAAATTTTGTTCCTCCAGAAAATAAAATTATAGCTCTTCTGAAGCCTTCTATCACATTGCTTGAGCCAATAATAGTATTAACATATTCTTCTTTTGGCACAAGATTGGTAAAATATATATCACTGTTAAGAATAGTGTGCGAACTTGCACTATCCGCAAGACAAATATCTTCAGAATATGTCCTTGCCATTTTTCTTCAAAGACAAATGATAATAATAATAAAATGAGTGGAAGTACATGCACAGTAAAATTATTCACGTGAATACTTAACAAACACATACACATATCAAACTATTCCATCATTGATCAAATAGCCAATATTTTTTTCAGAATCCTTAAAGAAGTCAGATACATCATAATGAGTGGTGGAATTTTCAGCATCATTTGAAACAACATTTGATTCATTTCCTTTGTCATCCTTTTTCAAAGATGCCTGGTAAAGATCGACTAGGTGCCTTAGGGTACGACAGGTACATGACCAATGACCCTTTCCACCACAACGGAAACACTTATCTTCTGTTGATTTATTTTGCCCAATATTTCTTTCTTTATCCCACTTCTGGTGAGATCCTTTCTTGTGAACATAATTTCTTTTCCTTCCATAATTTTTCTTGTTATCAAAATCTTGTCATTTACCTCTTCTGGGGTTATAAGTTGCCGCATTTGCTTCAGGAAATGGGGCGGCCCCAGCTAGGCGCGCTTCATGATTTCTTAAGAGCAACTCATTGTTGCGTTCAGCAACAAGAAATCAAGAAATTAACTCAGAATATTTTTTAAATCCTTTTTTCTCGATTGCTACTGCAGGAGCACATTCGAGGCATGAAAGGTCGAGAAAGTTTTCTATAACATATCGGGTTTGAGGAAATATCACCGTCTTTTGATGATTATACCTTTCTTTAAGGCCTTTCCACAGATCTGCAGGATCTTTTAATGTGAGATATTCATTTTTTAATCATACGTCAAGATGACGATGAAGGAAAATCATAATTTTGGCTTTATCCTTCTGGGATGTATTATTTTCAGCCTTAATGGTATCTCCAAAATCCATTGAATCAAGATGGACTTTAGCATATAGTATCCATGATAAATAATTGTTTCCAGATATATCAAAAGCATTATATTCAAGATGAAAGAACTTCGATATAATAAAAATTTGTTACCTGAAGTCTTCCTAAAATATCGTTAGAGTTTCGTGTTGATAACGTGTTATAAAATAACTAAATAAATAAATAAGGAAGAGGTAATAAAATAAAGTATAAATAGAAAAATACTACTATCAGTATTTACCAATATTATTATACTACTATAAAGATAATATATTAATATTATATTCGTAGTATACGAAGAGAGAAAGTAAAGAAGTGTTTTATTGTATAAGAAAGAGAGAGAGAATATTTGTTGTTAATATTGCTCTGTGTATTATCTCGTATCATATCCCCTATTTATATATGTATAGGGTTCATATTTTCAACCTTCATTAAATGTAAATTCTTTCTTGGTAACATGAATACGAGTCACCCATGATATTAATGGGCATCCATATCCTTTGTGTTTATCACAACATTTACAAGGCATTTTTTGAGTTCGTCAAACAATTGATTGAAATTTTAAGACTTTTAATTTCTTTTAAAAAATTTAAATAATAGTAAATAGGGGTGTTCAAAACTAAATAAAATAGGCGATCGAAATAAGAAAATTAAATTATTACACGTGCAAAAATAACTATTTTTTAGGACAAGTTATCGAAATAAATTGTTTGAAAACCAATATTACCAAAATACAACATTTGAACAATGAAGACGCAACTATAGAAATCGTGAGAGGGGTATAGCGGACATCCTATAGCAGTTGCTGAACAAAAAAGAAACTGCGGTGCCTTTGTAGCGGTTTTTTCACAAATACAACAATGAGAAAATCGTGACATTCCGCTAACGGTTTACATGTGCCTCTATAATTAATACTACCATATATATAACATACACCAATAAAAAGAATTTATAATTTCATTATATTGCACAAGTTTTATTTTTTTTTAAATTTAATTAAATTTAAAAATATATTTTTTCTAGATCAACTTTAATATTTGTATACAACAACGTTATTATTTGAATAAGATAAATGAACATAAATTACAATAAAAAAAAACAAACAAATAAGGTATATATTTCTAAATTTCACAAAATTTCAAATACTAAAAAATTCAAATGCCTCAATTGAATTTTCATTAATTATAAAATTTTTCATTTGATTGAAATCAAAATATTAGTTGCATTTATAAAAAAGGTTTAGCCAGCATGTACTTCAATGTACAAAATTTAAGTTTCTAATATATTTTGTATTTATTAAAAAAAACTAAAACATGTTTATTATAATAATAATAATCTTATCATATACTCTTAAAATAAATATTTATAAATTCTTTATATAGGTAAGATAATTAAAAGAATATTCGAACAAAAACTCAAAAAGCTATTCTTTATATACTCTTAAAAAAATATTCCTTAAATTTTATAAATTCTTTCGGATAAAATAAATCATGCATTGAAGAGAAACTAAGTCTAAAACCATACGAAATAATTTGTATATATATTGATATATTATATTACTATATAAAAAATATTTTGAGTACTCTGATGTTTTAATCATTTTAGTAATTTTAACTATTGGTTTTAATTATATATTATATATATTATAATTGAGATTAATAATTAAAATTACTATAATACTTGAAATACTTTTTATGATATATAATAAAATGATTATCAAAAAGAAGAAAGAAACACAAAACTAAGAATATATTAAATTGGAACATGAATAATGTATAAAAAAAGGGATAAAATAAATAATATAAATTTATTATATAATAGTGATGATATTATAGAATAATGATAATAATATATTTTATATAGTATATAGGATAATATGATGATCAAATAAAAGATATAGATTGAATTGAAATGATATATGCGAAGAAATTGCTGTAGGAGTGCCGCGGTTTCTTCTTTGTTCAGCTCTTTCAGAAATTACTATAGGATATAGCGGTTTCTACTTGCACGTGTTTTAACGTAAATCGTTGTACCTTCTAACAGTTTACGTGCAATCTCTAATTCGCTATATCTCTCCCGTATTTCTATAGAATTATAAAAGTTGTATTTGCATCTTCATTATTCATATGTTGTATTATGATAATATTATTTTTCAAATAATTTATTTCGATAACTTGTCCTTTTTTTTATATTAATTGCGTGAATAATCATACAAAAGAACGGATGTGATTTGTACGTAAAAAATAAATTCTCTGGACCATGTAAAACCCTCCCCCTTAAGAGTCCAATAAAAATATCAAGACTGTTTGACCAAAGTAAAGAAAGCAAAAAAAAAGGGTGATAAAATTAGTAAAATGAGAGGTTATTACACTTAAATTTGTAAAAAAAAAAATAAATAAAATGATAAAATAAGTGATTAATTATCATTAAATTTATAATTTTTATCATATATAAATTTTATTATTTTAATTTAAGAGTGATTAATTTTTTATTTTATTACTTTATTAACTCTCATATTTTAAAAGATGTTTATCTAGTACACTTATATATTTAGGGCGCAACTAAATTTTTATTATCCAAATTATATTATTGAATAAAATTACTAAATATTAGTGAGTATTCACATAAAAATAACAGATAAAAATTACTAAATAATTAGACATATTTTATTAAATCACTTAACATAATAAGTGTAAATATCACACGTGTTATATTATGTGAAAACATTTTATGTCAATTACTCTCATAAATATTTCATGAAAGCAAGCATCGAAAAGCGCCCATGGCCTACTGTATAAGGTGTTTGACTTCTCTTTTTTTTTTTGGACTTGAAGGTGTTTGACTTCTAATCAGGCAATTGAGAGTTCGAGTCCCCATTGGACGTGTGATTTTTATTTGTTCTTTTTCTTGTTGGGCCAAAAAGTCTTTAATGAGCCTTACATCGATGAAAAAGATATTTGTATTAAGTCTACAAAGCTCATTTTTTTGCCTTGTTAATTAATTATAATAAAAGAGTAGATATAGTATATTTAGTATTCAACCCTAACGTTTTTCTTATCTCATGTAAAAGTAAGAATTAATCTCTACATACAAGTTTTTCATTATACAAGATATACAAGTCCTGAAAATTCCTAATTCCTAGAACGCGCCTCTTATGACACGTATGTTTCACGCGCCTCCTTAACAGATTTTCTAATCAATTAACGCGCGAATATATAACTTCTTTTTTTGAAAAGATTTCGTTTCCTTTTTTGAATTTCTTTTGCGTTTTCTTACCTTCTCTCTTCGATCTCTTTCGTGCGTTTCTCTCTCCCTTTTCCTTCGCTGTTTACATAAGTTTTCTCTCTGTTCTCTTTCTTCGTTTTTTTCGTTTCCATTGTTTCTAAAATCAAGTTCTGAAATCGTTTTGAAGATAATGGATGATTCAACTTCAGATTATCAACTGAACCAGAACGAAGTAGATTTTAAATTTAAATTCAATGAAGTTTCTGAGGTGTGATTTAATTCCAATTAATAATTGAATCTGAATTTGAATCCAATTAGTAGTTTATGATTATGTAACTGAATAATATGTGAACCTTGTCTGTGAAATTTGCTGTTCATTGTTTCTTGTTTGAATTGAATCTAATGTACTAATTCTGATGAATTTTCTGCATTTTATATCAGGGGTGTAAATCAAGAATATTTTGGTGTATTTCAGGAAAGTTTGGGTGTATTTACAGTTTATGACATTTCATCTCATTGAGGGTGAATTGTCTTATTGTTTTAATTGAATTGCTTTAGTTTTTGTTTATTGATAATTCATGAATTTGATTTTTATTATTTTTTATAATGGTTTTATAGTTGTATTTGCATTCTATAATTTATGCTTATTTTAATATGGTGTATTTTGGGTGTATTTTGCAGCAAATCTGTGGTGTTGATGAGCAGTTTGTATCCAAGCTTGGGATGACCTTTAACACCCTTGAAGATGCTGCAAAATTCTACAAAGATTATGCGAAGGCTGCAGGTTTTTCTACAAGAGTTCGGAGCACAAATAAAAAGAGAAACGAAATTAAGAATCAATTGATTACATGTAGCATAGAAGGAAAATGGAAATTGAAAATATCTCCGACTGAGAAGACAAATCCCTCAGCTGGATTTGAAGTAAGAAAATCGAAATATTTTTTATTGTTTTAAGTCCACATCAAGTGATTGAGGTGTGGTTCAATTTAGAAGAAAAAAATATAGTATTAGAGGAAATATTTTTCTATATTTGCAACAAATTTGGGTGTAACACGAAGATATTTGTATGTAAGACAAAGATATTTGGGTGTATTTATAAGAATTTTGGGTGTATTTTTATTATGATAAGTTCTGCATGACTTAAAACTCTTCCTCTTCCTCTTCCTCATCTTCTACTTCTTTTTTTTTTCATCATCATCATTATCTTTTTCTTCTTTTTTCTTTTATTCATCTTCTTTTTTTGTTTTACCTTCTTAAGTTTTTTCTTATTTTACTCTCTTAACAAGAATAAAAACAAAAAAATCAAACAAAGAAGAAGAAGAAACACATAATGCTGTAAAATTATTTGGAAGAGGATAAATTTACATTCATTTAGCTAAAAAAAAGAAAGAAATAAGAAAAAGAAGAAGAAGAAAAAAATGCAGCATTAGAAAAAATATTTTTCTTTCAAAAATGGTATTTGTACACTAAAATCAGCTACCAATGTATTTGTGTATAAATACATGTGTGCTTAATTTATTTTCAATGTATATTTGTATTCCAGTATACTTTGGTGGCTGATTTTAGTGTACACGTAGCATAACTCATTTCTGTATTTATAGCAAATTTGGGTGTAAAACGAAAATATTTGGGTGTATTTTTATTCTGATAAGTTCTGCATAATTCAGAACTCTTCATCTTCCTCCTCCTCTTCTTTTGCTGTTTCTTCTTCTTCATCTTCTTATTTTATATTCTCATAATTCTTTTTGGGAGGAGAATATCAAACAAAGAAGGAAAAAATATATTTTTAATAATTAAAATTTAATACATAATCGATTAAATCGTGTTATTTTTGTCAAAATTAGGCCAGACAAATTAATTTGACTGAAAAATGATAATTAAATTTTAAATCGATCTAAATTAATATTACTTTTTATAAAAAATGACTACAATACTCCTATTATAGAAAATGATTAAAATATTCTTATCATATATATTAGTTTTGAGAATCCTAAATTCTAACTCTTTTCTTCTCTGTGGTAATAGAGTTAAAATTTAAAATTTTTAAAATTTATATATATATATATATATATAGTTTTGGCTAAACTGATTTATCCGGTCTAATTTTAATAAAAATAATAAAGATTAATAAAAATAACAAAGATTAATTGATTATATATGTTAAATTTTAATTTTTAAAAAATATTTAAAAAAAACATTTTTGACATTTTTATTTATTATTATTATTATTATTATTATTATTATTATTATTATTATTATTATTATTATTCCTCGATTTCTCCCACGATCACCGGCTAGTACGGTTTCCATTTATTTATCTTCTTCTCTTTCTTCTCCTCTCATTCCAAAACGGTCAACCACGCCGGAGAATCGAGCTCGGCCACCGCTCTCCGATGAAGGATTCATAGGAACGATGGCGGAGCAGAGCAGCGCCGCCATGAACGACCGCGAACCAGAGCTCAAACAGAACGAACACCAAAACAGCAACAGCAACAACAAAATCGAAACCAACAACGCCGACGGCGGCAACAAGAAGAAGAGCAGCTCAGATCCAGACTTGTTCTGCTGCTTGTTGCAACCCGCAACCGCCGAAGGCGATCCCGAATACATCGGCATCCGCCGCCTCCTCCTTCACCGGAAGGCCGAGGCCGGACTTCTCAGCCGCAGAGTACGTTCCATTTTGAAAATTTGCGCTTCATCGATTCATAGTTTCAAATTTATCGCACAAATCTGAAAAATCACATTGTTACAGTGTTCGCTGCTTCTAAATTCTCTATGCGATTTCTTTGTTAATCTCATTCTATTCTGTTTTTCCATTTGGTTTCTTTGGAACTTCATGTTTGCTCAGATCAATCGTGCTAGATTTGAATTTTGGTTTAAAATCATATATATATGATTTTTCCTCTTGGAGTTGGTGCTGTTACTTTTGGAGTTTTGGAATGATTTTGCAGTTCGGTCATTGATTCGCGTGTTGTTACAGTGCTCTGTAAGCAATAGATTTGAGAGAAAATTGTAAAGCAAGGTAGAAGTACCGTGAAAAGTATGATAGAATCTGGTCATGTGTGGAAACTACCTTTTCGATGACTAAAGATAGAGGAAAAAGAAAACAACCTATTGGTGGAAAAAAAAAGAAAAAAAAGAGAGGAATAAAAAATGATTTACATATGATTCACAATAGGATGAATGTCACCTAATCGATTACAATTTGGTTGCTTTTCCACGAATTTTCTACTCAGTTTTGTTTGTAGGCTGTCTTTTATGCTCTTCTCAATTGTGTTGTTTTGGATGAAGTTCAGCACATTTTTGACGTTGGAATATTTGTGTTGAAGGATTGGAGATGCAATGGAAAAACTTATGTGGCATACAGGAATTATATATCTAGGCCCAAGAACTGGGAAAGTTCACGTGTCCCAAGTCTGCAGAGTACTCCAGGAAACAGGTTTTGGAATTTTTTACTTGAAGTTATGAGCATAGATGTTTGATGTTGAACTCCATGATTTTCAACTCATCAAAAGGGTGACAAAATTTGAAGACCTAAAGATAGGCATGGTTGTAAATGGAGTTTCAGTTCAAATGATCCGGATATATAGTTAGATACATTAATATCTCTCAGACATTATTCATATGTATTAAAATATCTCAGACTTTTTGGCTGAAAGAACCGGGAGCTCTTTTAATCTGGTGTATTTTTCTTCACCAATCCTTTTCTATTATTTTCTAGGTTAAAAATGATATCACATCTTATAATAAAATGTTGTTATAAGACCTTTCTCTTTCCCAATTCAATTGCCATCCTTCTGTTTTGATATTCATATGTACTTCTTTGTGGTTAATTCTTTACTTTTAGTCAAATATGACCAAATATTTTGCCAATGCAGCTTTCTCATATATTGTGCTAGCTTAAATTTGTTTCGGTACAATTCTGACATCAGGATAATTTACTGGTTGATGCATCAGTGGTCGATGGATGTCATCTCCAAATCCCTTCTCCCGCTGGTCTGAGGCAGACAGCTGGACTTCTAGTCGGGTATGTTTAGTTCCCTATAGATGTTGTGATAAACTTGCATTGAGTGTGCTGTCATTGAAGAAAGATTGTAGTTGCGAAGCACCCCTGAGGATGTAGGATACCTAGGTTTATTTTGTTATTTGTTCTTTTAGAAAGGGAATGTCAGAAGAAATCCTTAAGCAATTGAATTAGGTATATTAGGAAAAATTACTAGATAAGTTCTTGGTCTGGACCGTAAGGCTCTGTTTACTGAAACTTCTCAGGATGCATGCTTGTTTATCTAACTATCCTAGACTTCACAATAATTGGAGCTTCTCAAAGGTCTTATATTCTTTTCCTTTTATATATTCTTTTAAAATATCTTTTTTTAAAGGGAAAAAAAAAGAATCTAATATTTAGTTTGCTGTATCTTTAAGCAGCTTTTTTGTTTGGAAGAATCCTTTCCGTTTTAATTCTTAAAAGGCTATAGTATATAGCTTCAAACTTTCAAAATGTTCAACCAAACATGCTAGCGAAAGGATGAAAAGTAAATATTAAACTCACACAAATGATTTTATATCTAATATGTGCTAGTTTGGATTGGCTTTTTTGAGTGAAAAAAATACTTTTCTTAAAAAATAAAGTACTTTTATTCAATTTAAAACGTATTTGGATACGTCTTTTAGAAAAAGTACTTTTATTTAAAAAAGCAAATTATTTGCTTTTTCTAAAAGCTAACAATACTTTGCTTTTAAAAAAAGCAAAAGCAAAAGACGTTTTTCATACTTGAAAACTCTTTTTAAAAAGCCTATCCAAATGTAAAATAATTTTGTCTGTTAAAAAAGATCTTTTTTAAAAAGATGAAAAAAATAAGTACTTTTTTCAAATGCCAATACAAACTGACCCTCCTCTCATGCAAGAGTCCTCTGGATTTGAAGGATAGATAATATTTTGATCTATCCTATCTTGCATGGGAATATAACTTTTCATTAGAAGAATGAGGTTACAGAGATCCAATTGTGCCCCACTGAATTGGCGGGACTGATATCATATTGTGAACCATCTTTTCCACAAATTCTAATAATTAAGTGAAAGCACATGAATAGATTTTGTATGTAACATTAGCAAGTTCAATGCTTCTCTAGCCGAAATTACAATGGGCAAAAGTTGAAGTATCTCCCAACCGTCTTTTCTAGATTTTGGAAAACCTTACCGGACCTTGTGTTTCAGGTTTCAAATTATTAAAGGAAACTATGGTAATGCAATAGGATAGCGACATGTATATTAGATAGTTACAGTTAATGAATGTAAAAGAAACGTGGTTTTGCTTGAAACATGCAGTGTTCAGTTTTTTAAATTGGAGGAGGTTCGTTAAATTTTTCTATAAAACTTCAAATGGTGGTTTAATTTTCTTGATCTTTAACCTTTTGACATGTCATGACCAAATCATGTGTTCGTTTAATTCTAGGATGTGCAAACTCCAAATCCAGCATCCAATAATAGAGCAAGTTTTGGTTCAAGTGTAAGTGATTCTGATCGTCCACGGCATCGGGGGGTTGAGCCTGGCTATTCTTTTATTGGCATGCATTGCATCTTTGATCAGTGCAAAGCTGCTGGTAATATCTAGAGCTCTTGGTTTTCTTTCCATTATGCCACTGATTTATATCTAGTCCACTTGGTTTGGAAGGAATAATGCCTAAATCCTTTATGTGTAGTTACTGTGATAAAGTTTGGACACATGAGTTCTGATCTACTAGCTTATGGAGCATCAGATGGAACCTTGACTGTTTGCAGTGTTTCTGAGACACCTACGGTCATCAAACAGTTAAATGGGCACTCCAAAGATGTTACAGGTTGGATAGACTGGTATTTTTTTTTCAGTCTTTTATTTCATCTTGTATCACATGTATTATTATAAGTTCACTAAGGCAATATCATCAATGTATTATTTTTAATGTGGATTATGCTTGAAAAAATTGTGTTTTGCATATTTCGTATTGTAGAGGAAAGTTGTGACATTTCAGGAAAAATAGCTTTGCTATTGGTTAACCATTTTTCAACATGTGATTCAGCCAAAGTTTTATTACTTAGACGACAAGATCTAATATGCTATTATTGATTGCCTTGCCTTTTTTCTCTCCCTCTGTTTTCTATATTATAGAGGAGTTTTCATCCTCTTTAAGATCTGTAACTAAATTTATTTTCTATCAACTATGATTTTACAAAGAAAGAATTTTGACAAATATAAACCTGTGATTAATCATCAACTAGTTCACCTATAGACTATGATAGGCTATCCTACAATTTTAGGCCAAGTTCATACCTTAATGGTTACTTTGCTTTTATAATAGAGTTTGCTGCAATTTATATATATTAAGGATAAAAAAATACTATGTGCACACCAAAAACCAGCCACCAAATTAGTCACCATATATTTGTGTATAAATACATGTGTTGTTTAACTCATTTTCAATGTATAGTTTTATTTCAACATGTATTTTATATGGGTGGCTGATTTTGTAATTGATTTTTGATGTACATGTAGCATGATTATTAGAAGGTCAATGCCAAATAATTGTTATTTTTCACTGTTATGTTTACCTTATTTTAGTTTGTTCCTTTACAATCAATGCTTTCTCTTTTTGATGGTTTATTTACAGATTTTGATTTTACATCAAACAACCAGTATGTTGCGTCATCTTCATTGGATAAAACTGTGAGAGTATGGGAGATAGGAAAAGGCATTTGCATACGGGTGATATATGGAGTTTCTTCGCAATTATGCATCCGTTTTCACCCTGTGAGTACAAGATATTGCATATATATGAGTGTATCTTAACCTTGTTTCCGAGTTGATAGCTTGATAGCATTGCTATCTTTGATATTGATAGCTGGATAGCAAAATACTTATCCTAGATTTTAAAATGTTCGAATTCCTTAAGTTTTTCTTGGATTTTATAATTAGGTAAAAAACTAAGGGTGTGTTTGCGAGTTGCAAGAGAAAGGAAAGGGGGAAGTGATTAATATTTTTAAGCCCTTTTTTGTTTCACAAATATAAAATATGTAATGAATAGGGATTTGGAGGGCTTATTATATATGTTTACAATTTTATCCGTTATTAAATATTAGAAATAATAAAAGTAAATGGTAATAAATTCTAAAATAATAATATATTAAGGATAAAAAGGTAAATTAAATTTAATACCTCCAAAACCCTTGACCTCCAAAAACAAAACCCATGAACGAGATTTAACCTTCCAAAGCCTTTTCCTCCTCTCCAAAACCAAATTCATGATCACACCCACCCCAAGGGTCCACAGATATTATTCTATTTTATTTCTATCTTACTTTTAGATCGATTTTTTTTTATCTTTATAAGTTTCAGTTTTTTTAGCTGTTCCATTGAACATTGAATGAAAATTAATGTACTTTTCATTGTAAACGAAATATTATCTAACACCAAAGAAATCCTAAAATTCTATGCCAAGTATCTATGACTTTGTATGTGTTGTATTAGATCCTCAGTCTCTTCTGTCTTCCTTCTCCTCGTACCCTATACTAATGAAAGAGGTGATAAAATTGACTTGTAGACTAAAGACTAGATATTTCATGGGTGGTTTTGAATCCCTCACAGTTTGAGGAAGTCAAGCCCTTAAGCTTTGATTTACTTATGTCTGTGTGTTTCTTTTTTTTCTTTTTCTTTTGTTTTTCCCTTTTCCTGGTAGTTGCATAGATTGACTTTTAAAATTTTTATTTTGAAGAGAATGATAAGGCAATAGCCAGTTTGTTTCATTGAGTTTGGTAAAGAATTGGGACTACCTCCTAATATATGTTGGGTTATTTGTAAGTTTCTTTTTCTTGTTTTGTCGAAAAGTAGTTGCTGTTGGGGGGTTGGTGGCGTGAGTAGGATTTATTTATTTTTTCTTAAACTTTGTCCTCCATGACATCCATCGACCACAATGATATTTCCCTATGATCAATAGTGTCTACACTGTCTTTGACCATCACCAACGCTTCTCAACCTGGTTTGATAAAGTCTAAACCGGTTCAAAACCAATTCCATGAGTTTCAATCTGATTCTGAACCTGTTCAAATGTTTTTCAACTAGTCTGGTTAAAAATCTAAATCATATTAAATCAGATTGTTTCTTACAGTAACTCAAACCATGGTCACTCCTAGTGAATTTCAAAATATTTCAATTGGTTAATCTTAAAAACGATATGTTCTCAGCAACTTTCTGTATTTAATATGCTTGCATAATTTTTATTTTTATATGGGTAATAAATTTATTCTTTCCATATATCTTTGGTTGTGATGGAAGTCTGTTTCTCTCTATATGGTGCAGGTAAATAACAACTTCCTTTCAGTTGGCAATTCACACAGGGAAATCAATGTAAATATGCTGCCTGTTTCTCTTTTTACTCTTTCAAAACAAAAAGGAAGCATCATATATGACAGATCCTTTTCTGAAATGTCATGAATTGCATCATGTTCTTTCTTCACATAGTATAGTGAAGAATTTATAGTTTGGATCCAAGGTTATTCGTGGAAAGATTTGGAGAGACTGGGGTGGAATGGGGAGTAATGGCATAAGATAGAAAGGGAACAGAAATGAGTTACCCGATTTGTGTTTGGATAATTTGAGTTAAGCAATTGGAAGGGTAATGTGGCTTACAAATTGTCATATTGTTAAATTTCAGTATAGCCTATGTAAATGTTTTTGGTATAATCCTCATTATTATGAGGGAGAACCCATTCATAGTGTAAATGACTCTCAGCAGATCCCAATCACTCCAAAACTCCCAAATACAACTATGCTTTGTTCTATCAACAATGTCAATACCCTGCCATATAAGTCCCAGATAAGTAGAATTATTCCCTTTGTCACTTCCCCATGTAAGTGAGAAGAAATAATCTTTTCTTTTTTTCTTTTTTGTGGAATTGGAAAAGAAGCAAGGAGAGTCATTTATTCTCATGAACATGTAAATTCATGATACGGTCAATATTCTTGCCATCAGCTACTCGTGACTTGTGGATACTCTATTACCTTGAATAATTTCTCCTCTAAAATTCTGTGCTACTATATATTTTCACTTACCATATGTTAACTGTCATCGTAACTTAATTGTTTCAATTCACTTTTCTTAAACTTTATATTTTGTACTAGGTGTTCAATTTTAGCACTGGAAGGATAATTAATACATCAGTATTTGACAGTGAAGTTACCGCAATGGACATTAATCATACAGGAAACCTCATATTTTGTGGGGATGCACAGGTGTGCCTCTAATATACATGCATATGTATATCCTTCTTCAGTTTTATCTGATTTTCTTTACTTACTGGATTGTGTATGCAGGGATGTATATACTCAGTAAATATGAACTCCCACACAGGTGTGTTATCCCGCGCTCATCGTTACCGAAGTAGCAGCAGACACAAATCTCCTGTAACAACAGTGCAGTATCGGAGTTTTTCTTTACTGGCTGGAGGACCCGTATTGTTGACCTGTACTCAGGACGGAAACCTGTCTTTCTTCAGGTTTATAAAGAACTGCCGTTAATCCTCAGTGCATTTCCTTGTTTTTTAGTGAAACTCTTATTCTTTGTTTATTTATTTTTCTTTGGATCACTGAAGTTGTTATGTTGTAGTGTGGCTTTGGAGACACAAGGTTATTTAACTATACGATGCTCACTCAAGTTAGCCCCACGTACACACAAAATTCAAGCTTCTTTCTGCCCCCTTCTTTCCTTAGAAAAAGGAGAGTTCATAGGTATATCATTGTCACTGCTTTCTCTTTTTCTCCACGACCTCTTTGCATAGTTTAAATTTAAATTATGTTGCTCTTGTAAATTTGACCCAAAATCTGGCTTTGTTGGCACTTGCACCCATATCTCAATAATTAAGCTTTGTTGACACTGCTATAAAATATATAATGCTCTATTGAGACTTGATAGTTGATAGGCCTTAGAGACCAATTTTCTGCGAGCATGTTAGGGCCTAGTTGGTTTTTCTTTTTCACTTTTGATATTTTCTTTTAACAAAATTTTGAAAACGAAAGATACTAAAATGAAAACAAAAACCAAAAGGCCATAAGTTTTCCCGAGTGTCTTGTATTACATAGCAGTATTTAAGTTACTATCTTTTTAATATTATCCTGTTGTCATGTGAAGTTGCTGGAAGTGAAGACTCAAATGTCTACTTCTATGATTTAACGCGGCCAAAGCATACTTGTGTAAACAAGCTGCAGGTTAGTTTTCTATTTTAGTGGACTCTTCAACGTGATGAAAAATCAAGAAGCTCAATATAACTTGGAATTTATATTATATAGGGTCATCGGTTTCCTGTCCTCGGAATTGCTTGGAACCATGGAGAAAACTTTTTGGCTACATCTGATTTTTATGGCATAGTAATTGTTTGGAAGAGAGCAAAAACGCATGAAAACAATACATAGCAATAGAAGTTCAAAGAATATAGTTGAAGGCTTGTGAAGTTAGTTTTCTATACCTTGCTTTGCGTCTTCTTTTTTTTTTTTTTTTTCAATCCTTGGTATCTCGTGTTATTTACTCATTATTATTATTTTTAAAATTTTTGTATCAATGAAATTAACCAACTGATAGTACGTAGCTTATCAAGAAAAAGCATATCCCGAAAGTGTATTCCTTCTTTTTCTTTTTTTAGGAAGATAATGTATTAGTGAAACAAGATTTGGGATTTTGTATTGTAAACATTGCATCGACGTTGTGCCCCATGTAATTTAGACAATTTAAAGAATAAGATATTTGGAGCTAGAGATAAAGATGCAAATGTGAGTTATGATGAATTAATGTGATTAATACTATATACGAAAGTGGTGGTTAAGTAATTTGTAATGATATCAATTCGTTTTTGTAAATTCTTTGAGTAGCTTCTCTTGATATCATCTTATTATTAACAAAAATATTATTTGTATTTGTGTATAAATATATGTGTGGTTTAATTTATTTTAAATATATGTTTATATTTTAACATATATTTTATATTGATAGCTGATTTTGGTGTATACGTATAGGTAAAATGGAATGAGTTTTTGTTAAATGTTTTTGGTTTTTAAGCTGGATTAAAATTTAAAACTTTTATCTGGAGAAAAAATGTTACTCATCCTTTTAATTTCGGCCTTTATTTAGTCTTTTAATCTAATAATATTATTTAATTAATTTCATAATAGAGTTACTTTTTTAATTTTTAGGTAAACACTTTATTAAATAGATTTAATTTAACTCTTGTTAATTAAAAATTTCTCTAACCTTTTTTTAAAGTAAAGCAGTTAATTTTTTTTTCTCTTTCATTTTCTCTCTCTCAATGTACGTGTGCTTCATTCCTGAAAAAGAAAAGAAAATAATCAAAATATTAAGAACTCAATAAGTGGTGGCCATAAATTAATATATTCAAATTGATAAAACAAAAAGCTTAACAATATCTATTTTATTTACAGATATATTTTATTTACAGATATAGGTAATGAGTTCAGTTACACATTCAAGTGTTTTTGGTAATTAAATCTAATTAAATTGGTCAAAACTCAACAAAAACTATTTTCATTACACTAGCGTGTACACACGCGCGTTTTAATAACGTAACACATACCTTCCTTGCGCTCTTCCTTCTTTTTTTGCATTCTTCCTTCTTCTTTTTCGCGTTCCTTTTTCTTCTTCGTGTGTTTTCTCTCAATTGTCATTCTTTTATTGCTGCGTGTTTTCTTTTCCTCCTTTTAATTGAGATTCATTTGGATCCAAAAATGAATTCAATGTGTTTTTGTTGATGATGGAGTCTTTTTGATGGCTTGTTCAAAATTGAAATAATTTCGGTTCATTTGTGAATTAATTGAGATTCACTTGATGCTGCCGATAAATATTGACCAAATTTTTTATTCCTTAGTAATTTCGATTCATTTCTTAGTTTAATTGAGATTTATTTGGATCTAGAAATAAATTGTATATGTTTTTGTTGATGATTGAGTCTTTTTGACTGCTTGTTCAAAATTGAACTAATTTCGGTTCATTTATATGTTAATTGAGGTTTAGATGATACTGCTGATAAGTATTGACCAAATTTTTTATTTCTTAAGTAATTTCGGTTCATTTCTTAGTTTATTTGAGATTTATTTGTATTTAGAAATAAATGTATTTTTGTCGATGCTTGAGTCTTTTTGACTGCTTGTTCAAAACTGAATTAATTGAATGAAATGGAGTGGAATCTAATGCAATTGAATAAAGTGATAATGATTAATTTCATTTTTCTTTACTAAAAAATTTGGTCAATACTTATCAGCAGTATTAAGTGAATCTCAATTAGCACCAACCGAAATTAGTTCAGATTTGAACAAACAGTCAAAAAGACTCAATCATTAGTAAAAACACATTGAATTCATTTTTGGATCCAAATGATCTTCAATTAAACTAAGAAATGAACCGAAATTACTTAGAGAATAAAAAATTTGGTCAATACTTATCAGCAGTATCAAATGAACCTTAATTCACACACAAATGAACTGAAATAAACTAAAATTTGAACCGAAATTATTTAATGATGGCATAGAAAAAATCAAAACCAATAAAAATGTTTGCAAAATATTGGTGTTATGGGTGATGACGATAATGAAAGAGAAAGATAACGAAAAAAAAGGAAGAAGAAGACGCAATATCGAAAAAGTGTGCACAAATTTAAAAGAAGAAGAAAAAAATTTGTCGTTTATGTTAAAAATGAGAAGTTGTTTATGTTTAAAAATCAGTTACATAGTGTATAAATATAAAACAAGTTATAACAACTTAGTTAGATTTTGTTAATAAAATTACTTAAATATAATAATATATCAAACTTGAAACTACATAGTTGAGTTAATACTCAAATTGGCCCCTGAAATTTGACCCCCGACTCAATTTAGCCCTTTTGGTTTCAATTGACTCAAATTGTACCCTGAAATTTTGACCCGCGCCTCAAATTGGCTCTTCTGGCGTTTTCCGTCACCGGAAAGCTGAGCTGTCAATTTTCGTTGACACCTGGCACCCTTGCAGTTAGATGACATGGCAAAATGTTTGAAGGCATCAATTTAACCCCTAAAAATTTTAAATAAAACCTAGAAGTCCCAATTTCTCCAAATCGCAAGAGTGTCTCGAAGAGTTGAGAAGAATGTTGGGAAGCAGCAGCCAAGGCTCAGGTAGCTCTAGTAGAGCTCGTTCGCATGGTGGGTGGGTGAAGAATGCACACCGTGACAGAGGTGACAGAGGTGACAGAGGTGGAAAGGTTCCGCATTGGTGCGGTTGTGGGTTGCGTCCTATTCTTCGATGGTCTGGGACAGATTCCAATCCAAAAAGATCATTCTATGGATGTTCTAACTATAATGTAAGTTAGTTAAATTGTTGCAAGCTGATTGTGTGTCTTATTTCTCAAATGCTTGTTGGTTTTGTAGTTGTTCTTCCTCTCAATTTTTTTTTCTTTTGGATTTTTGGTGTTGTAGACTACTGGTAAGAGATGGTGTGGCTTTTTTAAATGGGCAGATGTTGAAGAAGAAGAAGGCATAGTTGGCAGAAATGAAAGTTCAGTTAGTGAAGACCATTGGAAAATATCTCTGGGATGGAAAATTAGTGCAGTTGAAGCTGAAATTAGAATATTAAAAATGTGGAATATTATGTTGTCTGTGTTTGTTATTATTTTTGGAATTGTGATTGTAGCTTATGGATTAGGTGGGATGAAATATATGTAACTATGATGTCAGTTATGTGAATGAAGCATTGTTATGTATTTAATGACAAAATAGAAATGGAATTTTATGTTCTCTTGGTAATGATATATCTTGTAAAAATTCTTTAAAAGTGAGATTATACAAAAGATGAGGTATAACTTATGACCAAATAAGTATCAGAAGAGCATAGTTTGTTCAAATTGGTCAAATTGTTTTGAATCTGTATATGAAGACAAATCAAGAGCTAGCTCTGATAATGATATATGTAGTATGCACTTCCATTAGTTACAAAAGAAAATCTAATAGAACCTTTTGTGGTTCTTGCACTTGACAGGGGATCCAGAAATAAGTAATTCATTAAGCAATTCAAAGTCATTAATCATTGTCAATATCACAGCATTAGCAATAGCAGTATCTGTATCATACTTCAAATACCTTAAATAACATAGTTTCAAATATCCTAAACCAAAACAGATTACTCTACATAACATAGTAATAAAATATCAAATGAGCATAGTTTGATCAAATGCTCTTTACAAAATATGTTCTACACAACTTCCAGTCAACATTGCAAATCGTTTTCTATTTTGTTGTTGGTGGTTTGAAGCCCGGGGTGGGGACGAATGTCATAAACTCTGCCAAGCGTGCAGCTGTCCCAGAACTTGCTCCTTGCATTGGGTCCACATTGAAAATTTTTTTCCTCTTCGATTGCAGCTTGTCAGGCCTTGTGACCTGTTGTGGAGGTGGAGGTGGGTCTGATGGAGGGACCTGTTAAAATTGTTAACAGAATTAGTGACCAATACAGCCCAATAAAAACCAGTCAATATATTATTAAAATAGTATCAATCAATTGGATCTACCCAACATTTACTCATGTATTATAAACCAATACAAACCAGTTAACAGTTAATCAAATATTAGAAACCAATCACTACCTGTTCTTGATTTTCTGGTTGTGAGTAAGTGGGTTGGGTGAGATCAATCTCTGAAGCATTTGCATCATCAACACCTTCCCTTGGTGCTAATGGAGCATTTTCATTAATCTCAGCAGCTTGAGTGTTACTAGTAGCAGCATTTGCTGAATCTCTAGTCTCTCCAGCCTTAGAACCTTTTTCTTTTGCAACTACAGCCGCTGCTGCACTAACAAGGGCACTAGCAAGGTCATCAGCTTTCCTATGAGAGCAACTTCTCTTTGTATGCCCTCTCGTACCACAGTAAGTACATGTGAATTCTTTGTATTTCCTCTTCAACTTGGTTTCAGTTTTTGACTTCTTAACACTAGATGGCTCTTCATCACCATCCTTCCGTCTTTTTTGGATTATCGGCCCTGGCTTTCGCTTCATTTTAGGTGGATGAGGCCTATTTTGTTCACTTCTCTCCCAAAGATCTTGTCCTGGTATTGGATTGAGAGAGTGCTTGTAAGTATCTCTATAGGCTTCCATGGTCAGCCAATGATGACAAAAATCCTCAGAATTTCGATTTATCTTGGAGATGGCTGCACATGCATGGACACATGGCATGCCTACGAAGACAGATGTGGTGAAACATTATCCAACAATCTATTTAAATAGAGACCAATCACCAGAGACAAATAAAATAGTAAAATAAATAACAACACTTAAATGAATACAAAGCAGTCACTATTTAATCTAAACTATGTTTAATAAAATGATACAAACATATAGAAATAAGAAATTATTGTAGACCTCAGTACCTGTTATTTGCCAAAACCTACAGGTGCATATGCTCTTTCCCAAGTCAACAGCCATGTTGGTAGGCCAATCGTGGATCTCAAATCTTTGATACTCTTCATCTCCACTCCAAATCGGTGTCCATTTTTGAGATTCTTTTCGGATTTTCTGCAATCTACTATGTTGGATTGGTGGGAGCTTACCAACATGGTGGGATAACTTAACCTTGTTTTTTGCAATGGACCGCATCGCAAACATCCGAACCTTCTCTAACAAGGTGATTATTGGCTTAGCTCTGTATATCTAATACGTCCTCATCCAGCCCAGTCAACTCATCAGTGTGATCATTGTCATAAACCAAACTGCCATTTGGTTTGGTGACAAAACTGCCTCCATGATGATACACAATCGTTATACCTTCATCCATCTATAAATAAGATTCAGGAGACACAATGGTTAAAAACAACACTAAATTCAATAAATTGAAAATAATAAAAAAAGATTATAGACAATTCAGTTGGGGCTTAGTTCTAATATGTTAAACAAGTTAATCAATTAAAAGTGTTTTGGCTACCATTAAAAAATATGAATATTTTATTAAAGACAGATATCTGGTTTAATTTCAATTTGTCTCGTACAATACTTAATCATTAAACATGAAAGAATAAAACAAGTAAAATCAACAATATTTAGATACAATTACAACTTTGCTGTTCAAAATGCATTAAACCCCGAACTTGGCCAAGTAATCACACGCGTTAAGAATTTCCATTACACATCATAGGCTCATCATTGAAACTATCTCATCTCCATTGTAATGGAGCAGTTACAAAACCAGGCACACCATAAAATTCATCCATAATTTGGAAAACACTAAAGTTCTGCATTTTCACTTTAATTTAGAGTTAAAAAACAATCTGTTCGGTAGGTCGGGTACCGGACGGTTCGGGTTAGGACCCTGAAGTCAACGCTTGGGATGGTGGAGAGGCTCGTCTGGCCGTGGTTTCCTGGTCCCGGGTGTGCGAGGTCCCAAGCACTTCGTATGTAGAGGGGGGGGTGCCACCTGCAAAGACACTCCGACGCTCTTGTCAGAATATGTGCAGGCGGAAAGGAGGTGGTGTAAGAATGTGATGTACCTTGGGGGAAGAGCCAGTCTCCCCCTTATATACATGTCAGTAGTGGGCCCCTCCAGCGGTCAGGCCCATACCCTCAAGGGCGCTGTCCCACGGCTGTGTGCAAGCCGTACGGGACGCGTGTCCGGGTCGGGTGGAGGGCGCGTTGTTGGGCTGGCGGGAACTCGGGTCGGGTTAACCCGCGTGAGTTTGGGCCAGGCCATAACAGTGCCCCCGACGCGTCAGCGATGGCCGTGAGGGCCATTGGTGGCGCGTGATGTCTACGTTCGTACGTTGTCGTTGGGTCGGCTGATCGTGGGAGAGACGCGTCTCTTGTGCGCGTGTCTCTTGATCTGCTGTGGCATCTGTTTGCCGTTTCATTCTCCGCGCTGGGCATTTAATGCTCATAATGATTTAAAAAAATCTGTGCGCAAAGACTATCTTGCCCCTGCTTCCTTTTGCGCTTTTGGAGGTGGTTTTTAAACAGTTTTCTCCCTATCCACCTCCCACTCTTACTATTTCCAACTCCTTCTCTCCCTAACATCCAAAGCTTCCAGTGCGAACTCCCTCCTGCTTCAACTTTCAGTCCAAGTTTCCTTCATCGTTCCAGGTAATTTTCTGGTTTCTTTCCTTTGGCATCTGTGTTATGTCCTGTTGTTGTGCGATTGTTGCTTGCGTTTGTTGCATGGCTAGTTTATTTTTGTTGAAAGGTTTTTCAATGTTGGGGTAGGTGAGTTAGGGAAGGGGTACCATTCCAGGATAGGTTTTTTGGGTGGTTTGTGTGGTAGGCGTAGTTTTTAGCCGTGTCTGGTCATGATTGAGTTGAAAAGGCGTAGTTTCTGAGTTTTTTCGGGCTCCCGACCTCATAAACTAACGGAGTGGTACCCCGCTGTAGGTATGCCTCGCGTTGTCTCCCGGTCTTCCGGATCTGGTGCGGCTTACGACCCGTATGCTTGGGTGACTGACGATATAAGGAGCTCACCCAACCAGATGGGTTTGGAGGAATTGACGGAGTTCCGGCAAGCCGGCTACTTGTGTGGGGGGACTGACGAAGAGGCCAACTACGAGGCCATTGTCCCTGCTCCCCATGAGCGTATTTATGAGCTCAATTTTCACTCCCCTCGTGTCCCTGATGGGATCTGGTTTTATAAGTCCATGTTCACGCAAGTTGGCGTTCGGATACCGTTCTCCGAATTTCAAATGGCGCTGCTGAACCGGATATCCGTCCCCCCGTCTCAGCTTCATCCGAATAGCTGGGCTTCGATCCGCTGCTTCGAAATGGTCTGCGAGTACTTGGAGCTGCCGATGTCGGTGGACGTTTTTCTTTTTTATTTCAACCTTACCAACCCCTCCAAACAGGGGAAGGTGAGGAAAGGGTTTCTTTCTTTCCGTGCTGCCCAGGGTAGGAAGATTTTTAGCCTTTTTGAGGACTCCTACCATGGTTTTAAGGATAAGTATTTCAAGGTTCGTCCCGTCAAGGGTCGTCACCCCTTCTGGTTGTCGTTAGAGGGGGAGCGCCTTATCCAGACTTACTGGAGTTTTGGCGCGGGGTCGAATCCTTTCGTCAAAGTGTCGTACAAAAGGTTGTCGGCTGTAGATAAGCAGATAGCTGACGTCCTTCTTGCTATCTTTGAAAAGAATCCCGTGAACCCACATCTTCTTATGGGTGAGCGGGAGGCCGCCAGGAGCTATATTCGTGAGTTGTCTTCTTTGTTTGCCTATGTTTCTTTGTCGTTGTTTTTCTCTTTCCGATCTAACGACTAATCGTGCCTGTTGCTTGTTGCAGTGGAAATGTCTGCCACCGTGACCGGTCTTGAGAATCTGATGAAGACCTTTTTTGAGGCAAGTGATGACGAGAATGCCGAAGAGAAGGACATCGGTAAGTCGGAGGGTCCTTCAGGGGAGAAGGAGAGCCAGACTTCCCCTACCTGGGATACCGAAGCGTCGGGAAAACAGGGCGCAGGGGGTCAGGCTTCCCCTACCCGCGAGGAAGGGCCCGCTGATGGGCATGTGACTCTCACCCCTCATCCGGATAGTGACGTGGAGCTTATCCATACTCCCAAGAAGCGAAAGATGTCTTCCAGCCCGGAAGGGGCCCTTACCATAATGGAGAGGAACTTTGATGCTACCAAATTCATTGACTCCCAACTGATACCCGGGACAGAAGAGCATTTTCATGAGACCGAACTGTCCGGGCAGGCGAGGTGGATGTATCGCACCTTGCTTCGTGGGGCCGTGATAGCTCGGAAGGCCGAATTCGAGTTATCCGGTATGGAGGCGCTCCGGAGGAAGCTTGAGTCCTCTGCTAAGGCGAACAATGACTTTAAGGCTCAAGTTGAACTCCTCCAGGGTCAGCTGTCCGAGATGGGGGGAAAGCTTAGTGCTGCTGAGGAGAAGTCGTCGTTTGTTGCGGAGAGGTTGAAGGCGTCCGATGAGACCGTGGCCCGGCTTCTTGAGCGCGAGATGACATTGGAGGGTCAACTGAACGCCGCTCAGGGTCGGGTTGTCGCCTTGGAAAAGGAGCGGGAGCAGGCCGTCTCGGAGGCGAAGGCCGCTAAAGCAGAGGCCGCTGAGCTTAAGAAGAAGCTTAAGGTGGCCAAGGAGCAAGGGAAGAATGCTATCTTGATGACCGAAGATGCCCTGAAGGCTCAGCTGAGGATCGCTGCTCCTGATTTCGAGACGTCGTCAATTGGCGTTTTCAAGACTATCCAGGACGGAAAAATTGTTGATATGCCGAGGAAGTGAAGTCTTGTAACTTAGGATATTTTGTCGTTTTGTTTGTTTTGAACAATTTACTTGTCCGTTCCATATTTTGACGCTTTATAAGTTATCGTCGTTTGATTGCTGTGATTTGTGCTTGTTTCGTTGTTTTGTCGTGTTGCCGTTATCGTGTTACCGTTTATTCTGAGCGGGCTTATTTCTTGTGCCCGTCTCGCCGTTTTCACATTTGGCAATAGTTCGGACTGATTTGGTCGCGTCGTCGTCGAATTGGTTGAGGCCTATGAGCCGTATGGCTCCCGGGGTGATCAATCCCGAGGTGCCGTTTTAGGTTTTGGTCATGTGAAACAGATGTGAAGTAAGAAAGTTTTAATAAGTAAAAAATTTGAACAAGTGAAAATTACTCGTCAGTTGGGCAAGTATTTGACAAAGTAAGTAAACAAGATGAATTAACATGTAGATAGGGCAAGTATCAACTATCTGGTTAGGCTCCCTGGTCGGCGGGCCGGTGGGTCAGGAGTAGAACCTCTTTAGGTTACCTGCGTTCCATGTTCTGGGTATTTCCTTGCCGTCGAGTTTTTCGAGTTTGTAAGCGCCTTTGCCGAGTACCTCCCTTACCCTGTAGGGACCTTCCCAATTTACCTCCAGCTTACCTTCTCCTGGGGTCGGGACGCCGATGTCGTTGCGTCGCAGGACGAGGTCCCTTTTCTCGAAGTCTCGTTTGAGGGTTTTTGCGTTGTAACGCAGGACTATTCTTTGTTTCAGCGCCGCTTCTGTTAGGTGGGCCATCTCCCTTGTTTCTTCAATCAGGTCTTTCTCGACCGCTTCGCTCATGCCCGCGAGTAGTAGTCGGGGACTTGGTTCGCCGATTTCGACTGGTATTACCGCATCGACCCCGTATGTTAGGCGAAAGGGAGTTTCCCCCGTGGCGCTTTGCTCGATTGTCCGGTAGGACCATAAGACGGAGGGGAGTTCGTCAGCCCAGTTTCCTTTCTTACTGTCTAGGCGCTTCTTTAGACCAAGAAGGACGACTTTGTTTGCGGCTTCTACCTGCCCGTTTGTTTGGGGGTGTTCTATTGAGGAGAACTTTTGCTTTATCCCCAGGCCAGAGAGGAATTCCATGAACTTCTTGTCGGTGAACTGGGTCCCATTGTTCGAGATAACGACCTCCGGGATACCGAAACGGGTTATCACCTGCCTCCACATGAACTTCCGGCAGTTGGAGGACGATATCGTGGCTAGTGGTTCAGCCTCCACCCATTTGGTATAGTAGTCAATGGCTACAATGAGGTATTTGACTTGTCCTGGGCCGACCGGGAAAGGTCCCAGGAGGTCGACTCCCCATTGTGCAAAAGGTCGTGTAGTCGTTAGCGAGCTTAGCTCGGAGGCCGGTGCCTTGTGGAAGTTGGCGTTTTGTTGACACTTCGTGCATTTTCTGACGAATTCCTTTGAGTCCTTCATCATTGTCGGCCAGTAGTATCCTGCTCGGATGAGCTTCCTTGCTAGGGCTTTGCCCCCGATGTGGTGTCCGCAACACCCCTCATGGACTTCTCTAAGCACGTAGTCCATTTGGTCGGGGTGCAAACACTTCAATAGGGGCTGGCTAAGTCCCTTTTTGAATAGTTGTCCCTGTATGATTGCATATCTGGCCGCCTCCCTTCTTAAAGCTTTGGCTGCTTTCTCATCTTCGGGCAACTTGCCGAGTTCCAGGAAGTTGGTGATGGGGTCCAGCCATGAGGGGCTTGACTCCGTCAAGTGGAGGGCGACCGTTGGTTCCTTCACCATGCCTTGGATGAGCGACCGGTTACCCGATCCTGGCTTTGTGCTCGCAAGCTTCGACAAGAGGTCTGCTCGTGTGTTCCTTTCTCTTGGAACGTGCTGGACGATGACCTCCTGGAACTGGCTTGTCATTTGCTTAACCTTTTCCAAGTATTTTTGGAGGAGGGGGTCCCGGGCTTGGTAGCTTCCGTTTATCTGTGAGGTGATGATTTGGGAGTCGCTGCATACTTCGACCCTCGTCGCCCCGACTTCCCGAGCCAGCATTAGTCCGCCTAGGAAAGCCTCATATTCTGCTTGGTTGTTCGACACTGGGAACTCGAACTTGGTCGATTGCTCATAGATGACCCCTGCTGGACTTTCCAAGATGACCCCTGCTCCTCCGGACGTTTGGTTGGAGGCTCCGTCCACATGAAGCCTCCACCGTGTGCCCGTTTCCTCGGGAGGGTCGCCCGTTACCTCCACCAAGAAGTCTGCCATTGCCTGGGCCTTGATTGCGTGTCGGGGTTCATATTGTAGGTCATATTGTGAGAGCTCGATGGCCCAGGTCATCATCCTACCAGCCAAATCAGGTTTTTGCAGTATTTGTCGAATCGCCTGATCTGTCCTCACAACTATACGGTGACTCTGGAAGTATTGTCTTAACCTTCGGGAGGACACTAGGAGTGCCAGCGCCAGTCTTTCCAGTTTGCTATACCTCAGCTCTGGTCCCTGGAGTGCCCTGCTCACGAAGTAGACGGGCTGTTGTGTCTTTGCTTCTTCTGTAACGAGGACCGCGGCAAGCGCTTCCTCGGTTACTGACAGGTAGAGGTAGAGCGGTTCTCCGGCTCTGGGTTTCCCGAGGACTGGTGGTGCCGCCAAGATTTCCTTGAAGTGGTTGAATGCCTCTTCGCACGCTGGGGTCCATTCGAACGTCATTCCCTTTCTCATTAAATTGAAGAAAGGTAGGGCCCTTGCTGCCGATGCGCCGAGGAAACGGGACAAAGCTGTCAACCTCCCAGCAAGTCTCTGGACGTCTTTGATACAACCCGGACTCTTCATTTGAAGGACCGCTTGGTATTTTTCGGGATTGGCTTCCACTCCTCTTTGAGTGATCATGAAGCCCAGGAACTTTCCGGCCTCCATGGCGAACGCGCATTTGAGCGGATTAAGCCTCATGTCGTGTTGTGGTAGTGACGAGAAAACGCCGTTAAGGTCGCTCAGGAGATCGTCAGGTCGTGTGGTCTTTGCGAGTATGTCATCCACATAGACTTCTACTGTTTTGCCCATGAGTTCGATGAATATCTTATTCATCAACTTTTGGTATGTGGCTCCGGCATTTTTTAGACCAAACGGCATTACCTTGTAACAATAGATGCCCCCTGGCATTATGAACGCCGTTTTTTCCTCGTCGGGTCGGTGCATCGGTATCTGATTGTACCCTGAGTAGGCGTCCATGAAGCTCAGATATCTGTACCCTGCCGCTGCGTCGACGAGTGCATCAATATTAGGTAGGGGGTAGCAGTCCTTGGGACAAGCCTTGTTGAGGTCAGAGTAGTCCACGCACATTCTCCACCTCCCATTGTGTTTTTTAACCAGAACCACATTCGACAACCAAGTCGAGTAGTCCAGTTCCCGGATGAATCCCGCTTCTAAGAGGCTGGCCGTTTGCTTGGCCACCTCATCCGCCCTTTCCTGCGACATTTTTCTCCTTCTCTGGGCCACTGGTTTGGCTCCTGCCTTTACGGCCAGGTGATGCGACATGAGCTGGGGATCTATCCCGGGCATGTCGGCAGGTGTCCAGGCAAAGAGGTCGGCATTGGTCCTGATCATTTCCATCAAAGGCTCCTTTATCTCGTGCGGGAGGTTTCTGTTTATGAATGTGAATTTATCGTCCTCCTCGCCGACTCTAAACTTTTCCAAGTCTCCTTCTGGCTCTGGTCTGGGTTTGTCGTCTACCCTGGCATCCAGGTCGGCCAGGAAGACCCCTGACGCTTCCTTGGATTTTTTCCTGAGAGAAAGGCTGGCGTGGTCGCAAGCGACCGCCGTTTCCAAGTCGCCCCTGAGGGATCCCACGGATCCGTCATCGGTGATGAATTTCATCACCAATAGTTTCGTACTGATAGCTGCCCCCAAGCCGTTAATGGTCTTTCTCCCCAGGATGATGTTATAAGCTGTCGAATCTCGTAATACCACAAAGTCTGCCATGACTGTTCTCCGTCTTTGCCCTTGTCCCACAGAGGTCGGGAGTGTGATAATTCTGTCCGGCTTGATGAAGTGGTCACCTAACCCTACCACACCGTGCTGGTGGGTCGTCAGGTCGGAATCTCTCAATCCCAAGGCATCGAAAACGTTTCGGAACATGATATTTGAGTCTGCCCCCGTGTCTACCAGGATTCGTTTGACGAGGCCAGTTCCGACCCTAGCCGTGATGACCATGGGCGGACTTTCCGGCGCCTCGTCGAACCACTGATCCTCTGGGCCGAAAGAGATAGTTGGGAGACCCTTAAGACTTCTAACGGGTGAGGTGGAGATCGCTAGGACCTTGGCATCTTTTTTCTGTGCCGATTTCGACTTCGGGGCGGTATTTCTGGCCGTTACCACGTTTACCACCGTGAGGCCGTGGTCGTCACCCTCTGGTTCTTGTCATCGCCTCGTTGGCCGGGATCTATCTTCGCTGTCGTGGTCTTGGTTGCGTCTCCTTGGTTCCCTTATAAGGTGGGAGAAATCGGCGAGTTTGCCGTCCCTGATAGCTTGCTCGAGGGCGTCCTTTAGGTCAAAGCAGTCTTGGGTCTTGTGCCCATAACCCTTGTGATACTCGCAGTAGAGGTTCTTGTTTCCTCCCGTCCTGTCCTTCAGTGGTCGGGGCTTCGCCAGTATCCCCTTTTCTGCTATCTGTTGGTAAACTTCTGTGATCGATGCCGTGAGGGGTGTGTAGTTGGTGAACTTCCCAACTCGGGGGAATGGTTTGGGTGGTTTACTCGGACCGCCGTCCCTGGCGTGTTCCTTTGGTCTTTCTCTGGCTTCGAAGTGCCGGGCTTGGTTATAGGCCGGCTGCCGTTTATTGGCAGCCACAACCCGGCTGACTTCCTCGTCATTAATGTATTCTTTGGCCACGCACTGGATCTCTTGCGTTGTCCAGACGGGCTTTGTGGTGAGGTGTTTCCTGAAGTCCTCATTCGAGAGCCCGTTCGTTAAGCACAAACTTGCCACTGAGTCCGTCAGACCGTCAATTTCCAAGCACTCGTCATTAAAACGGTCCAGGTACTTCCTGGTCGGCTCTCCGTGTCTCTGTGTCACCCCCAGCAAATTAATTGGGTGTTTGGCTTTGACAATCCTAGTTGTGAACTGAGCCAAGAAGGCGTGGCTGATGTCAGAAAATTGGGTCACCGAGCCTTGCGGGAGGTTGTTAAACCACCGTATTGCCGGGCCCGCTAAGGTGACCGGGAAAGCGCGACATCTGACCTCGTCTCCCACCCCTTCTAGGTTCATCCTGGCCTCAAAGGCCGTCAAGTGTTCCAGGGGGTCTTGCGTTCCGTCATACTTCATGTCTGACGGCTTGTCGAAGTGTTTCGGTAGTCGGACCTCGAGTACGGAGCGGTGGAAAGGAGTCGCTCCTATTATGACGGGTCCTCGGGCAGTTCTTCTCGACTCGTTGTTCTCGCGGTGAGCCTCCTCGTCGCCCCTGTTCGACGCGCGCCACCTTTCATGTCGGGCGTAGATAATGGGGTCGCGACTTCTTCTTCTGGGGCGTACCCGCCCCCAGTGCTCTCCGACTCGTATTGGGGGCTCGGCGTGCGCCTCGAGCGGCTCCTTGAACGGGAACGGGTGGGGCTTCGCTCTGGGGAGCGTTGGTCGCGCTCTCTTTCTGCCAACCTGCGCTCTAAGTCCTGTATTCTGTGGCGTAGTTCTTGCATTATCCTGGCGTGGTTATCACCTGTCCCCCCGAAGGGGCGTCTCTCGTGAGTCTGTGTTGCATCCCTCAGGGGCGACCGTTGCTGTTGCCGGGATTCCGTCGCGACGGCGCCTCCCCCGAGCACGGGAGGCGCTACCTCGGAACCTGTCCCAGTCTGGACCAGCACGAAATCCATGGACGAGTGATCCCCACAGACGGCGCCAATGTTCGGTAGGTCGGGTACCGGACGGTTCGGGTTAGGACCCTGAAGTCAACGCTTGGGATGGTGGAGAGGCTCGTCTGGCCGTGGTTTCCTGGTCCCGGGTGTGCGAGGTCCCGAGCACTTCGTATGTAGAGGGGGGGTGCCACCTGCAAAGACACTCCGACGCTCTTGTCAGAATATGTGCAGGCGGAAAGGAGGTGGTGTAAGAATGTGACGTACCTTGGGGGAAGAGCCAGTCTCCCCCTTATATACATGTCAGTAGTGGGCCCCTCCAGCGGTCAGGCCCATACCCTCAAGGGCGCTGTCCCACGGCTGTGTGCAAGCCGTACGGGACGCGTGTCCGGGTCGGGTGGAGGGCGCGTTGTTGGGCCGGCGGGAACTCGGGTCGGGTTAACCCGCGTGAGTTTGGGCCAGGCCGTAACACAATCCAAGGAATAAAAAAAAGAAATCAAATGAAATGGCAAAATTAAAATAAGAACATTGAATACAACAATCATACAAACCCACACAACAATAATCAGAACATTTCATTCCACAAAATTCAAGGTAAAACTAAAATAATAACAACACAACAAGAATAATATAGAGCTGTTTTACAAGGTTCACTGGAAGAATCGGTCAAACACCAGGTACCAAAAGAATTACTCATCCTAGTCAAAACAAAACTATGTACAAAGTACTAAAATCAAAATTCTCACAAAAAAAATGAATGGCCAAAATGAATAAGGACTAAGAGACCAGAGATCTTTAACCATAATAATAATAATAATAATAATAATAATAATAATAATAATAATAATAATAATAATAATTAGGGCTAGAAGTGAGCCGAGCTGAGTCGAGCTAGACCAAGCTCAAGCTCGGCTCACGAAAATTGAGTTTGGCTCACGGCTCGACTTATTAACAATCGAGCTTATTTCTTAAGCTCAAGCGCGGCTCACCAAAAGCTCACGAGCTAGCTCGAGCTCACGAGCCGGCTCAAATAAGAGAAACATAGATACATAATCTATAATTTTATATCAATAAATTATAACTTATATATTTTTAAAAATATTTGAAAAGATCAATTTTATATATTGTTTATCTATCAATAAATTATAAATTTTTTATTTATGTCCTATATTAAAATTATATGTAAAAATAAATATAAATATTAAATAAGTTATAATATATATATATATATATATATATATATATATATATATATATATATATATATATATATATATATATATATATAATCGAGCCAGCTCACGAGCTAATGAGCTGAGTTTATCCAAGCTCAAGCTCGACTCATTTAATTTATGAGCTCAATTTCAGGCTCAAGCTTGGCTCACCAGCTCACGAGCTTAGCTTATCGAGCTGTTAACGAGTCGAGCTCGAGCTGGCTCATGAGTTGGCTTGACTCACTTCCAGCCCTAATAATAATAAACAGAGAAATAATCAACAAAACATACTATTTTCATCTGTGTTTTAATTATTGTTAAAACCAATGAACATTATTTTCAATCTTTAAGTAGAAAAGCAAATAAGAGAAACTCATTGTCCTATCTAAAAAAATGACAAGAAAATAAAAGGGCAAATATTTTTCACAACTGATTGCCAAAATAGAACAAAGTAATTAAAATCTTCACACAATCAATTACATAACTAACAGTCACAAGTGTCTGAAATACCTAAACATGAAGGATTATGCTTTTTACAAGGATAATTAATGGCAGAGTAATTCAGACACCAGAAGCAAAAAAAAATCAATTTCATTTCCCATTTAACAGCTTAAGAGAAGGGTTCTTGATAAATAAAATAGACTACACTTTAATCATTAAGTCATTCATTCCCTCAAAGATTCCAACTAGTAATTACACCTTCAAAGTTCTTGTATTAAAATAAGATTTTTTTTATCAAAATTATATTTTTGTTATGATCATTACATAATGCAGTACTCCCTTTCCACTATATCAGTACTCTTGTAAATAATAGTACAAGAAGGAACAAGAAAACACATGAAAGCAAACTTGTCAGATGTGTTCATTAGTAGTGGAATATGAAGGAGTAAAATTGTTATTTTAAAGGAAGAATTCTTGATAAATAAAATAGACTCCTTTAATTAGTAAGTCATTCCTTCCCTCAAAGATTCCAACTAGTAATCACACCTTTAAAGTTCATGTATAAAAATAGGATTTTTTAATCAAAATTATATTCTTGTTATGATCATTACATAATGTAGTACTCTCTTTACACTATATCAGTACTCTTGTAAACAATAGTACAAGAAGAAACAAGGAAACACATGAAAGCAAACTTGTCAGGTGTGTTCATTAGTAATGGGATATGAAGGAGTAAATTTGTTATTTTAAAATAGAATATGAAGAATCAAGGACTGCCCAAACAGACAAAGAACTGAACGATTCAGTTGATCACAGTCACACACATGCAAAAAAATTAAACCCTAACAAACAAAAACTCTATTATCATCAACAACCATAATCAACCACATTCTCCCAAAGTTACAATGATGAAGTGGACTGAAAAAATTGAAATCAACCCACAACCAACATTTTGAGAAAAAACAGAGCATGAAAGTTGAGAGCAGCGTTTTTGTTACTAACCTGTTTTTCAAAAGATGACTTCCAGTTAATTAATCTTCACAAAGGAGAGCGAACCAAGTAAGAAAATTTTCAAACCTCCATTACTGAGACACCCATGGTGCTTCTCTGAAGGGAAGGGAACGTATACGACGAGAAGAGAAGGAAGAGAAATGGTCAATTGGGTTTCACTTCAAAAGTGGTTACTGTTTGGATTTCATTTAACCCTTTTTTTTCATGTCAACGACGTCGTTCTAAGCATTTCGGCGCCAATAGTAAAACGGCGTCGTTTTGATACTGCCAGGTGTCATTTAAAATTGCCAGGTCAGCTCTCCGGTGATGGAAAACGCCAAAAGGGCCAATTTGAGGCGTGGGTCAAAATTTCAGGGTACAATTTGAGTCAATTGAAACCAAAAGGGCTAAATTGAGTCGGAGGTCAAATTTTAGGGGCCAATTTGAGTATTAACTCCTACATAATTATAATCTTAAGCTAGGCTTAGATTTTTTAGGGTTTTGTTATACCAGTTTCTCTTTCGTAAAAGAATTTCCTTTGATATTTGATTACTAAACAACGAAAATTTGCTGCTTATTCACGCATTTTTTTATGCTTTTTTTTTCTTTTTTTAAATTTATGCACGCATATTCTTCTTTACCCCTAATGCTATGTCTTCTTTTTTTCTTTTTTTTTCATTATTTTTTAAATTTGTTACTGTCGTCGCCAATACCACCACCATCACCTTCTCCTCCTCCTCTTTCTCCTTTTCTTATTAGAATTTCTCTCCTCCATCATCATCATCGTTATTGTCATTGTCGTCTTCTTATAATGCGTATCATCGTTATTGTTATCGTCGTTATTGTTATCGTTATCATCAAATTTTTGCCATATTGATAACATTGTCTAATCTAAAATTGATTTGGATGTGTTTTTGTTCAAAATTGACTTGGTTTGTGTTTGTTTTGAAACGAATTTATTTGTGTATCATCATTAAGTAATTTCGGTTCATTCGAAATTTAACTTTCGGTTCATTTTTTATTGAATTTCTGATCATTCAATTTTGTTTGTGGGCTTGTTTTTGAACGCAATCATTAATTAATTTCAGTTCTTTCTGAATTTAAATAAGGTGCACTTGGTCTGCGCTTGTTTTGAAACGAGTTTGTTTGTGTATCATCATCATTAAATAATTTCGGTTAATTCAGAATTTAATTTTCGATTTTTTTAATGTAATTTTGATTCATTTCTGAGCAAATTAAGGTGCATTCAGTCTCGTTATTCTGTACAATTCAAAATTCTTCCTCCTCATCTTCTATTGTTTCTTCTTCTTTTTCATTTTTTTTCTTTTTCATCTTCTTCTTTTTTCATTTTGTTATAATTCTTTATAATGCTGCAAAATCACCAAAGAAAGGAGGAGGAAAAGAAAAAAAAATGCAGCAACAGCAACATTAGAATGACGATGGGGAGAAAACATGCGAAGAAGAAGGAATGCAAGGAAGAAGAAGACGACGATGATCACGTAAAGCTCCGCGCGTGAACGTAAATGACTTGGTTGGAAAAATGGCATGCGTGCGTATAATCACGCTCTTTTAATGAGTGATTTTTGTTGGTGGAATCTACTTAGTATAATCACGCTCTTTTAATGAGCGATTTTTGTTGGTGGAATCTACTTAGTTGAACTTGAATGACAATAATGCTTGAATTTGTAACAGATCTAAATATAAAATACGTTGCAAGTAAAAACTAAATTCTTTGTTTTTTAAGATAGTATTTATTTCTAGAAATTAGAACTTAAATTAGGAGATTAGATCAACTTAATATTATATTTGATAATCTCCCAAGACATAAATTTTAGTTCTTTCAATATCTCCAAAAAGGAAACTAAAATTTCTAGAAATAAAAATAAAAATTTTAACTATTTTTTTTAAAAATTAAAAATATTTTAATAAATATTCTTATTTTATATTTATATTTATTTTAAATCAAACAAAATACTATAATATAACTCAATCTTATACACTTTACACAAAATATAATACAAAAATTTAATTTAATATTAATCTCTCCATTTTTATCTTCTAATATCTGTCTTAGTCTCTCTTCTAAATACAGCCTAAAAATCCAAATCCAGTTCAGCCTCACGTTCGCACTGCGATTGCTGAATAGAGGTATAATTGCATGCCTACTCCCTAATATATCAACACACTAGCAACCATCCGTACTACACATCAAATCACCATGAGAGTTTTTGCTAGTATAAAAAATAAACTAAGCATTTTGTTCACTCTTAAAATCTTTGCTTAACCCCAAATACAAACTATGATGGCAATAAGCAGTACGCAGCAAAATTTATATCAGATGATAATAAAACAATCGCAAGGTGACGTATAAAGTTACATCATCACATCTCTACCAGGTAATGAAAAAAAAATTTAGGAAAAAAGGGAAAACAAAAATACTTTTTGCAAGTAAAATTTCTTAGCATGGTGATATCTATACATCAAACCACTTTCTAAGCTGTTTGGATGGTTTTTTGTCACCGTCGTTCGCTTCGGAACGTTTGTGTGAGAACTTCGATCTATATTGTTCTATAAGCATGTCAAGCTTGTCTACCACGTCTTTTCCAACTGATTGTTTATTCTTTTTTGGACGTTTCTTAGAAACCTTTTGGTCTCCTGGTTCGTTTTGCATCTTCCTTTTTCTTGATCCAACATCTACCTTGTTTCCTGATGTTGTTTTCTTGGTGTCAATGGAAGGGTTTTGACCTTCAAGTTGTGCACGACCGCGGCTCCGGCCATGTGTGTTTTTCTTTGGTTTCATGGCCAAGGCATCCAAATTCTCTTTCTCTGGTAGTTCTTCAGCCTTTCTACCTTTTTTGCCTTTCTGTTTCTTGAATTTGTGTCCTTCTGGGGTGTTTCCATTTGCCACTGTAACACCTGATTCACCATTTCTATCCGAATCATTCATTGGTTTGCCACTCTCCCGAGTTATCCGTTTCCTGTCCTTCACATGTGTGTCAACTTCGTTTTTGCTGGATACGCCATTTTCACTAGCTTCGATTTCATCACGAGAGGCTTGCTTTTGGAATTGTAGCCTTGTCTTCCGGAGTTTCAGTGTTTGAACATTATCAAGAGCGAACTCCACAATTGGCCGGTGTTCAGGACCAAAAGTTTCTGTAATCAATGAAACATCAGTTTAAAGAGAAGCGAGAGTAACGTTCCCCATATCTAACAATGAAATGAAGGATGTTACCAGGATTATTGTTTAGAACTCTCAGAGCCACAAGGGCATGTTGATGCTCTGAAAATTCAACAAACGCAACTCCACGTGAAAAATGTTCACGGACAACCTTTCCTCCTTTCTTAACATCTTTCAAGAACTTTATCTGCACAGTAAGTGTTCGTAAAATTGAATTCATAAAATTGTGTAGAACCTATTTGATGACTCCAAATCAAAACATATTTAACCAACCTGCCGAATCACAGGTTTTTGCTTGGTAGCTCTAGAGATGACTGCATCAATGCAAACTTTCTTTAGTTCTTTTTCAGACATTGGCTTCGGTACATTGTAGATGATAAGTCTTGTTCTTGAAACATGAAAATTTGGTGATTGAAGCTTTGTCTTCTTTTTCTTTTCTAACCTAAAAAATTTCAACAAATAATGTTAGATCACAAAAACCAAGAGAAATTATACTTAGAGAATATTTACCACTGGCAAATATGGAAGATGAAAGGACCCAAAATACGGAAATCAAGATAGTATATAAGATATGTTGTTATTTAATTTTCAAGAGACTGGATTTCTCTTGCCCACTTGTTTTGATGTCAAATAGATGAGCAAATATGAAAAGGGAAACAGTTTATAAAAGTTCAGATGAGAGCAAACGCTGCAAGGACCAACGAGGGATTGTTCCATTATCAGGTGAACATGAAAGAAAACCACTCTTGAACAAAGTAACATAAACATGAACATATTAAATAGGACATAAGTACCACATGCAATAGCCATAACCTTATTGCAAATGTGAGATAAAAGACAACCTCAATCACAGCACACAAAAATTAGAACCAAATGATAGATGTTAGTTAAAATTACAATGGCACTTGCACTTGAAACCAAAAACTACTCACTGTTGGCGTTTTAACATATCACTGGCCGAAACCCCTTCAGCTGCTGGAGTTCCCTCCAGAATGAGTCCTTCCTATCATATAATGTAGATTGTAGCAGCAAAAAATGTTAGTACAATTGCACATCAGTTGCTATAGTGCTGGTACACAGGAGAACACAAACCTTTGCCAGGTAAAGATTGCGATGATCATTAACCTCATTCTTTGCCTTCTCGAGTTCCTTGCTATGGGCTGATTTCTTATCCAGAGCCTTCAAAACTTTCAATGGTCTACCTTTCAGCAGAATACCTGAAGCAGCATTTGATGCTTTAATTGCATCATTAGCTGCTTCTGTGGTTTTAAACTTAAGAAAACCAGTTCCTCTTGGACGTCTGCACAGCAAAAACGGGATGATAAATAATGTTTGGAGTGATATAGAGATGCAAAAAAATAAATAAATAAATAAAGAACCAGAGCATACTTGGTGACTTGGTGTAAAACTGGAACAAAGTATTCTACTTCCCCAAATCCAGAGAATCGTTCCTTCACTTCCTCATTATCACAATCAAAAGGAAGATTATTTATGAAAACTGTTCGCTGCAAATCAACATCTTCTGTTTGCTTAGGATTTGATAAATTGCTTATGTTGGAAATTTCAGGATTAGAAACACCTGAAACTTTTTCTGACTCATTATTTCCTTTATTATCCACATCTTCGGCTGACTCTGACTCTGGCTCTTCATTTTCTTTGGGCAACATAGAATCATTCTGCGCTGATGCTCTTTTTGTGGAGGATGCAATCAAGTTGTTAAGAACCTTTCTAGTAATGTCTACTTCCATATCAAAATCAACTTCAGGAGGAACACCTTCCTTCTCCATGGGACTAGGGTTGTCTTCATCACTATCATCGTCATCACTAGAGTTATCATCACCAATGTTCTCAACATCGTCGTCAGTGGCACTACTATCTCCATCTTTTGTCTCTTGTTCTAAATAAGTATAAAAAGAAGTTTCTTACTCAAGCTATGAATTATCTCATTTGTATTCAACTATATGAAGAATGTTTTTCAAAGTGAATCACAAATTTACGTCACATACTAATCTTAGGAAGTAAAAACAGGAGACAATTAACCACAAATATAATTTCTGATCTTATAAACGATATTACTTTCCTTCACAATAATATCCAATTGTAATCTACCTCCAGGAAATAAGCAAGTTGGGGTAAAGAACACACCTTTCCACAGCATTATTTTATTTGACCTACTCACATCAAATACACATACACATACACATAATAATTGCTGGTGGGAGTATCACTTCAACCAATTATAAAGCTTACCTTTTTCAGTGGCATTTGAATCACTACTAAATATCTTTTTTGGAACAGCCCAATCAACAGCTATGAGCCGTTTTGCAAATTTCGATCCATTAAACTTTTGAATGGCCTGAATCAAAAGCAAAAGCTTCAGGTTATTTTAGAACACAAACGGTACTCAATGTAAAACTTTAGCAACAGATCATACATTTTCCGCATCTTGCTTGCAGGTGAATTTCACAAATCCAAAACCCTTGGATAGCCTAAAATAGGAAAGGGAAAGAAAACCAGCTTGAAAAGACATTATATATTTATGCAATATTAAAAACAGTTTAAGTCTGGCAAGTAAGAATATACCCTGTATCTGACTTGTGTGGAATAAAGACGTCCCACACATACCCTGCAGAGGAAAACACATCCCTTATTTCCTTTTCACCAGCCTGTATCATGTTTAATCAACTAGTCAAAAGTCAATATTGCCAGATAATAATGATTTTCATGTCTTCTAATTATAAGCACCAAACCTTGAAAGGAAGGTTTCTGACGATAAGCTTCCATTTCTGAGTCTTGGAACCCTGGCCCACATACAGAAGATAAGAATTAAGAAACCAGTAGTTATAGGGAATCCTATAGAGAAGTTAACTACATCTACATGGTCAACTGAAGATCAATACAAGAGAGCATGAAACAAAGCATCGATCTTCTGTCACTTAACAGATTATTTGATGATTCTGACAAGAAACACATTATATATTCTAGAAAACCAATACAACTAGTCACTAAGCCCAGCAGAAAGCTTTCTTCATGTATATAGTCTTTCAGCCCGAATGTTGGGCATGGTAGACAAAACCAACTCTAATTTCAACAGATTGTCGCATAGCAGACACATGGTATTGGATAAAATGAGAGAATGAAATACATCAGAGTAATTGTTCTACAAAAGTACAAATATAAACTGGATAAAGAACAAAAACCAAACTAAAAGAACTAAAACCTATCAAGGCTTTGAGGCATCACATATCACAAAGTCCCAGTATGTAATTATAATATGAACATAATGAATATGTTGTGAACAGAGCACAAAGAAACTTATAGTTGATGGTTTATTTCATAACAGAAATTTGAGGAGAATAGTATTTTCATCTTCAGAAGTCAGAAGATAAATAACACATTCAATATGATACCATGGAATCTAATTTTTATGACATTGGAAAAGGCTACATTTTATGAAAGCAAAACAATAAAGCCTGTCTAGCGGATAATAATCATTTTGACACATATAAAGCAGATACTTATCTGTAATAAAATGATATTATACTTTGTGGGTTATATGACACAAGCACTTTACCTCTCCACCCAGTTGCCGTGCCCAAACAGTTCCCCCTTTGATCTCCTTTTTATGTAATGCCATAACAGCAGCTCGAGCTGACTTTACACTTGTAAAGAGTACAGCTGAAGCATCCAAAGCACAGCCATCTTGCAGGAGACCTGGAAAAATTGTGTAATGACCACTAACATCCCAAGCAACAAACAATAACCTCAAATAATTGATAAAACATATTTAGATCCTAGCTGAAAAACCAACTCTTTGGGAATGGACAAACAAGCTTCGATGTCCTTGTCAGTACTTGTTAAAATCCATGATTAACCAGGTAAATAATAGAGTAAGATAGTGACTTGACAGATGAGAGGAAGGATATATAACATTTATGTGATGTGTCTTAGCTCTTAAATGAGGGGAATACTAGCATCTATTTATAACAATAGTAAAACCCTACCACTACTAATGGTATAACGATAAATTTTAATGCTAATCCTAAGAAGTCATATTTGATACTCTTTGATATGGTATGATCCTACCTGATTTCTAACAGTACTCAAATTAAATGTTTGCCTAGTGCAAAGGAGCTTAATAGTAGAATAATAAGATTTAAACTCCCTTAGAACTTAGAATGGTATAGACAGGAGCAAATCTTGCACATTAATCTGTTTCACACCTTAATAATGTGATGAATTTACATAAAATAGAAAAAAAAATGGTAAGTCCTGACTCAAAAATAACATGAACACAGCCCCGTAAAGTATCAATGTTACATTTTCTAATATAACTGGTTTACCACAGTTTAAATAAACCAAGTGCGGAGAAAACTCATCTGCACTATACATCCTATGGGCTAAAAAGCTCAAATGTGCAGTTACCTTGCAGTTCAATATCTTTCCTTGGAAGGGGGTACTTAATAGAACACACAGTGCCAATCTCTTTGGCTTGACGGTGAACATCTTCAGCCATATCGGAATTTATGAGACTACCAAATATAACAGTTCTGGCGACCCTGCCAAACACAATACAAGGACCAGCATTTTAGGAATATACATCCACAAATAAAAAAAGAAACAACCATAAGTCCAGATCAGATTATCTCATACCAACTAAATCGCAATTCTCAACCATGTAACATTCAGTTTGTAGGGATTATCATTCACCTCCAAACTGGAGTGCATAATTAGCTTATGCACAATACATAAAAGTAGAAGAGTAAGTACCTCTGCTTTTCTGAGCCACCTCCATCATCTGCTATA
Organism: Arachis ipaensis; assembly: GCF_059453495.1. NCBI lineage: Eukaryota > Viridiplantae > Streptophyta > Magnoliopsida > Fabales > Fabaceae > Arachis > Arachis ipaensis. Next base: position 131,364,501 of record NC_142443.1, on the reverse strand, counting down.
TCACTACAAAGAGTTGCTTTTCTCATTTCCATGGGCCTCTTTGAGCTTCTTTGTTTATTTGAAACTTGTACCTCTAAAAGACAATAAAAATAATACTAAATAAACAAGTAAATAAAATTGTAAGCAACTAAGAAAAACAATTTCATGTGTAGTAAAACCATAAACATATTCTCCACCTTCTGCCTTTGAAATTGAAACAGCTTTTTCTTCTCCAGAATCTTTGCTGTCTTTATCATCATTTTTTGACTTTGGGTCATCTTCTGTCTTACCAACTATTGGGTGACAGAATAGAGAGAGAAAATAAGCCAGAGAAATAAAAATATGATTACATTGTGTGCTCATATTTCAAAATGCATATCATTCAAAACTATCACAGAACAGTGAACCAGAATTAAAGTGTGGATCAACCTTGAATTGGTTTCGATTGTCGTTCTTCACGGGGAGGACGTGGCATTGCATGCTTCACTGCAATTTTCCGGCCACCAACAGATGAACCATTCTTTAGTTCAATAGCACGGTTAGCATCTTCCTCGACAGCACTACAGATGGCAACATTTAGTACTAAACTAGAGAAACCTTTGGTACTAGACTAGAGAAAACTAAGAAACAAATTCAATTTCTAATATGTATGACACACCGGAAAAAGGAGGAGTCTGCCTATGTACATAAAAACAGTGTCAACTGATAAGTTATAGTTATTGATTAATTTACCAATTAAAAGTTAATAACAGTATAACACCATGGTTATACAGCACAGGCACCATATAAACACATACAGCGTGTTTGTATATATCTGTGTCTCAAAAAATACTGCAATGAGATATTATGGAATCCTTATTTTCCAAATGCAAAAACTTTTAGTTGTATCTGTCTATTTGAGCTAAGGCTCTTCTTATCAGATTTCACACTTAACGAGCAGATGACGGTGACAATGAAGACGAAGCATTAAATAGTTAAAAGGCTAAAACACTTACAATTGAACATAACCAAAGCCACGATGTTGGGTTGACCCTGTGGATAATTGATCAAAAATAGCATCACAAGTCAGTGTTTTGTTAAATTAGAACAAGTGTACAACTCAGCTTGGGTCACATGCGGCAGAATTTCTTATTCTTGCTTGGTAATTCCATCCATTGAAACAGGTATTAAGCAGAAACTGACATATTTTATCCACCCAATTTTATAAACACAAAATTAAGTAAACTTCCCCACAAAAGTATAGAAACAGGCAGTTCTAAATCCTAATGTTATACACAGGTAAACAATAGAAGGTAGATGCACTGCTCCTTACCCTTCTGAGTGACCATGAAGCAACGCCTGACAGGTCCAATCTCACTGAATGCCTCCTCAAGCTGATATTTAAGAAAAATTTAGCAAAGTCACAAAGATATTTGTATTCACAAGTGGAATACATATGAACAAGACTAAATACCTGGGAGTTGGAAAAAGAGTATGGCAGGTTGGATACAAAAAGAGTTGAGGGACAATGCTCTTTGCCACTATGTTCCTTCAGTTTACTTTTCTTCCCCATCTCAGCAAACCTTCAACGAAGAAAATACAATCTCAACACAAAACTCTTCTATCTGAAAGAAGTAACCGATGCATTGAGGATTCATCAATAAACAGCTTGGCGACTTAGAAATTCAGACAAAAAACTACCCTCACTTGGGGTGCATTTGGTTCAGCTTTCTTTCACTGGAAAATTGAGTTTTCACATATTTGTATAAATTTTTATAAAATAAACAAAAACTCAATATATTTTCAACATTTTTGAAAAAGCTAAACAGAAGCAGCTTTTTAATTAAATTGGTTTTTCATCTTCTTTTTCCAACAAAATGGAACACCATCAAATTATAAAAGCACTCTTTGAATAATCAAAACCAAACACAGCCTTAAACGGCAAGGTACGTAGCACAGAGAGAGAGTTACAGGAAGACTCTTGAGTATGGAGGCAGTTACCAAAGAGTGAAAGGTGTGAGGAAAAGCGCAAAGGCGTTTGATGCTAATGTAAGAGCACCGGCCAGAGAGAGTGAGAGGCGGAATCAGAGAAGAGAGAAAGCGAAGAAAGTTTGACAGTTAGAAACGTTTTAGGGGTTATTCATCCAAACATGGTTTTAGGGGTTTTTTTTTTTTGGACGCGATTTTAGGGGTTCCTCTCGTATTTTTTTATGGTTTTTGGTTCTCTCTCTCTTCCGGCAAAATATTATCGTTTTTTTTTTCAGGTAAACATAAAAAAAAAATTATCTTTTACTTTCTTTTATCTGCACTTTTGTTGGGCCTAGCCCGAAAGAAATTATATGATTTCAAACATAAAAAATTACAGACACCCGTCCAAAACATATAAAAAATAAAAATGCAGACCAAAAAACCAAACTCAGTTCTTCTAGTGATTAATTCATTAGTTGATTTAGTGTTAATATTCGAATTCTGTCTTACAACTCATGAGTTAGTAACAAATTTTTAAATAGAGTTAAATTGGTCTCTAACTTATTGAATTAAAAAAATTATTAAAAAAAGACCAAAAAGAGATACAAATAAATAAAATAATTCAGACCAAAAACGTATATTATATTTTTACAGAGTTGTATTTTTTTATTAGTACTACTATTTTATATTGCATTTTTCTTCATTAATTTATAAATATTTTACGTTTAATAACTCTTTAAATTGGCATTATGTAATTAAATCTATTTTTTTTGTAAAATTTTAAGAATTGTTAATGATATAACTGAAACTAGAGTAACAAAATAATATAAATAGAAGACTTGAAAAATACACATTTTTTTAAAAAAAAATTACAAATGCACATGCATGAAAGTTAGATCTGTGGGAAAAGAAATCTACATACAATTAAAAGTGATTGATAAAATGAGAAGTAAAAAAAAGTATATTTTATATACTATAAGAAAAATATTGTTACGACGTATTATCTGAAATTAAAGTAAATTTTGGCTTTATACGTGAGTAGGGATGAAACTGGGTCGGGTTACTCGACGGGACTCACGGCTCGGCTTGTTTTATTAAACAGGTTAGGTTTGGACTTTTTGAAAAGTCTATTAGTTAAAAAAATCAAGTCACATGCTTTGAAAGAAGCCTACAAAACTTGTTGGATTGGCTCGTCAAAATATTTTTTTTTAAAAAAATTATTTTTAATTTTACTTATATTAAACACAAAACAAAACAAAAAAAATAATCAATAATCAAGACCAGTTAAGATTGTAGGTTTTTTGTTAAAAGAAAAATTTGTGGATTGTAAATATGGTTATTATGTGTAACTAATTATTAATATATAAATAAACTATGCTTTATAATTTATGAATTATAAATTTTAGAATGCATTTAATGTCAATTTAGTTTTTTTTTTAACTGTATTGTTCTGAGCTTTAATTCATGAAATAGGCTTTTCAAATAGGCTCGTGGGCTTGTCGGGCTTTAAACAGACTAGGCTCGAACTTGAAAAAAAGCCTATGAGAGACTTGAGCCATCTATTTATAACATGGGACAAGCTCATCGAAGCCAAAATTTGGCTCAACTCGACCCATTTCCACCCCCTATACGTGAGGTCAAAACGCCCTTTGGAGTAGGTTCCGACCTAGATGCCAATACAGTGGTTGGTCCGATGTCCTCACCTGGACAATGGGGGATACTTGCAAAGGATTCTAATATTTAAGTTAGCAAGAAATTGAGCAGGTTTAAGTGAGATTGGATTGCAAAAAGTACCTGTGAGATGAGATATTTATAGAGTAGAAGTATAGGACTTGGTCATTTTTTGGAGATGAATCATGGAGATCATAGGTGGTTACTCCCTTACAGTGTGGGAAATAACCCTCATATTCTAGGTGATTACCGAAATAGTAGAGAGAACGTTTAACTTGCTTCCCAAATCGGATTGGGTTCAGGTTTCAGAGACCTGCATCTAACCTAGTTCAACCTTGGTAAACTAGGCCTTCTGTAATGGTCTTGGAGTAATTGGGCCGATCTTGGCAGGCCCAATTTTGTGTGTAGCTTATATGTTAAAAATAAAGTGGGTTGGTCTTATAATGCGTAGGTCTAGGTATAAACAGTACCCCTACCTGAGTTTTGATCTCTGGTCGGAGCTCGAGTAACAAGTCGGTTAAATAGGGGAATGGATCCTCTCAATTTTATTTAACAATTGAGAGAGTAAAGTGTAATCTCTCACCATTAATTTTTATAAGTAGGACCAAGAGAAAACATGAGAGACAGAGCATTGAAGGGCTATAGATCATACTTTACTCAATTTTTTTAACAATTGAGAAGATCCATTCCCGTAAAATAGTAGATCATTTGATAAAGTCGCATCGTCAGAGTTGTAGTCAGACTAATACTCGATGTGATTTTGAAGAGACGTGTGTCACTTTAATATCTCTTGTGTCTTTTCAGTTTTTATCAATTATTGTGCCAGCTTACAAATATTTAAAATAACATTGAATTGACCTTAATGCCCCTACTCTTAGTAGCCTATAAATAGTATTTCTTTTTTATTTCATCTTTTTCTTGCTCGAATTCTCTCCCAACTTCACCCATTTTCTGCATATTCTACTTTTGTCCTTTTTTCACTGTGCATTTTCTTTGCCTGTTTCCTTTATACTTTTTTGTCTTCATATTTTAAGGTTGGTATTTTCTCTTTTATTTCCCCTACTTCTACATTTTTTGTGTTCCTATTTATTTATTCTGTACATTTTTTTAATTTGTTTCTATTCCTCGTTGTGTTAGCATAAACCCGAGAAATTTTTCAGCTTTCACTGCAAATGCATACTTGGTGGAATTTAATCTCATCTCGTGCTTCCTTATGGTGGGGAATACTTCCGTAAGGTTGGACGTTAAAAAGGAAGCTTTTGTTGTCTTCTCTAGCATGCCATCTACATATACTTCCATAAGGTTTCCCAAGAGAGGTTGAAAAACCTTATTCATTAAGCACTGAAAGGTGGCTCTTGTGTTTTTCAACCCGAAAGGCATAATCCCGTAGCCGTAGTTTGCCTTGGGAGTAATAAATGATGTATTCTCCTCACCAGGGCCATACACTAGAATTTGATTATATCCCGAGTAGGCTTCCATGAAGGTCAGATATTGATATCTAGCTGCCGAATCCACTAGAGCGTCGATACTCGGAAGTGGGTACAGATCCTTGGGGTAAGATTTGTTGAGATCCGTGTAATCTAAGCACATTCTCCACTTGCCATTTTGTTTTTTTACTAAAACGACATTAGCCAACCACAACGGGCACTCGACTTCTCTATTGAACCCAACTTCTAACAGTGCTTGCACTTGTTCTTCGATAACTCGTGCCCGCTCCTTACTTAGCTTCCTTCTTTTTTGTTGAATGGGCATGGATACTGGAAACACTATGAACTTGTGATTCATAAGTTTAGGTTTGATACCTGGCATGTCAAATGCCTTCCGTGCAAAAAGGGCAGTGTTGTCTCGCAGAAGTTGAATGAGTTCCTCTTTCAGTCCTTTCTATAATTTTGTTCGAACCTGGTTTGTCTTTTCTGGTAGGTCCTTGACCTGGACTTCTTCTAATTTTCTTTTTGGTTGTGGTCGGAGTTGTTCCTTTTCCTTAGGTCGCTTAAGCTCAAGGATAGTTACCTATCCTCTGACCTTTTGTCCCCTGAGATTCTGGATTTCATTGTAGCATCTTCGGCCTAATGCTTAATCATCTTTTACTGTAGCTATCCCATTTTTGGTTGAAAATTTTATGCATAAATGAGGGGTTGAAACTACGGCAAAAAGTTGATTCAGTGTGTTCCAATCTATTAGGGCTTTATATGTTGTGGACGCATTGATAATTATATATTCCTCCTTTAAGGTGTTACTTCTCGGTCCCTTCCTAAATGTGGTGTAGAGGCTGATGTACCCCATTGGTTGAATTGGGGTTTCTCCTAGTTCAAACATGGTGTCTGGATAGACTCTCAGGTCTTTGATTTTCAGTCTTAGCTTTTCGAAAGCAGGCTTGAATAAAATATCTGCCGAGCTTCCTTAGTTGATTAGGGTTCAATGTAGGTTGGTGTTTGCTAATACCATCGTGATTACAAATGGATCATCATGTCCTGTATAACTTCCTTTGCACCTTTCTTAGTGAAGATAATCTCGAGAAATGGCAAATTTCCGATTTTCTTTTCTAATCTAATATATCTCCTTTAAATGCCTTTTCCTGGAAGACTTGGAGGTTCCTCCTACTGCAAATCCCCTGGCTATGACATGGATATGTCTTTCCAGGGTCTTTTTCCTTTCCTCACTTTTGTTTGTCACGAAAGCTTCTTTCGTCTCCCGTGTCCTGCCTCCTCCTTTGTTCCAACCTAGAAGGAGCGATGTATTTATCCAACCGACCATGATGTGCCAACTTTTTTATTACATTTGTGAGATCATAACAATTGTTAGTGTGATGCCGGTAGATATAGTGATACTCGTAGTATTCCGCCTTGTTTCTCCCATTCTTACTTTTGATCGACTGAGGTGGTGGTAGTTTCTCCATATTATAGTTATCCTTCTAAATTTTCACCAATAAAACTCTAAGGGGGGTTAAGAGTGAAACCTTTTGCTACGAGAAGACTCCTCCTTTTGCTTCTTCTAGTCTTTGTCCATGTTGCCATCATGAGTTTCCTTATTATATCGACCTTGGTGTGGACTTTTGAGATGTGTGGTTTCTTCCATATTGATATACTTTTTGGCTCTGACTTGTACATCGGCCATGGAGGTTGGATGGCGTTTGGAGATGGATTGGGAGAATGGTCCATCCATCAATCCATTTATCAGCCCATGATGGCTTCTTCAGTGGATAAGAATTGGATTTCCAAGCAAGCCTTGTTGTACTTCTCCATGTAGGCTCGTAGTGATTCTCTGACCTCTTATTTTATTCTAAGTAAACTTGAAGCGTACTGGACTTTTTTCTTTCTGAATGGAAAAATAGGTCAAAAATCCATGAGCTAAATCATTGAAACACGTGATTGACCTGGGAGGTAACCCGTCAAACCATTTGAGGGCCGCTTTAGTGAGGGTAATCAGGAAAGCTTTACACCAAGTTGCATCAGATGCTCCTGCAAGGTACATCTAAATTTTGAAGTTGCTGAGATAGTTTTTTGGATTAATGGTTTCATCATATAGAGCCATCTTAGAATTTTTGAATTTTTTTTGGAACTTCTGCCCGCAAAATAACCTTTGAAAATGGGTCCTCTCCACTATAGTGGTAATCGGAGTCATCAAATGCTTCCCAACTACCTTTCTACTTTAGCTCCATTTCCATTCTTTTAATCTTCTTGCCAGCCTCTTTTTGCCACTGTATCTCCTTTCTGAGCTAGTACTCGACATTCTTTTGTCGAGCCAATTCAGATTTCAATTGCTTAGTTTTCCCAAATGGTTACGCACTAGCCCCAGAATCTCAATTGTGCTATGTCCATCCCCTTCATTTTGGGGATCATGAACGGTTAAGTTGAGCTTGTGCGAATTTTGAGGTTGTGGGTTATTTGGATGAGGTTGAGGAGAGGGTTGTATGTTAGCGTGATGGGAATAGGGAGGAGGTAAAGGTGGTATCGGTGGAGAACAATGATTCTGGCTACGACTTTTGGTATGAAAACCAGAGTCCGAGGTTGTTTCACCCTCTTGTCTATTGCTGTTAGCCATTAAGACGAATGGCACTTCAGATTCCTCAACAACGAGCGCCAATGTTCTCAGGTTTTACCTGAAACCAAGGTGAATTCGGGCTTTAGACGTGAAGTCCAAATGCCTTTTAGAGTGGGTTCTAACCTAGGCGCTAATACAGTGGTTGGTTCGATGTCCTCGTCTGGACGGTGGTAGGATGTACTTGCAAGGGATTCTGATACTTAAGTTAGTAAGAGTTTAAGAAAATTTAATTCTACGTATGGTCGTTAAATCTTGAAGCATGCCAAGATCAGTTAATAAATTATTCTCTTAATTAATGTTAATAATAAATACATAATTAGGATTTAAGATTATTTAAAACATAAAAGTAGCCCTTTAGATTTAAGATTATTTAATTATATAAGAAATTAAATTTTTAATTCAATTTAGAAAATTAAAATGTTCGTTGAGTTCATTTTAAGAGATTCAAATACTTCTTTAGTACTAATTTTAAAAAAATATTAAAGAAATTGATATATAAACTCTATTCCACAAACTATGGTGAATAATTAACTTTTAAGAGGGATTGGATTGGAATATGTTTCATTTGGAACAAAAATAAAAAAATCGACTACCAACACAAAGTAGAGGTTCCAACAGAATCAAAATCAGTGCAACTGGAGTATACTCATTATTATCTAATCAAGAAATACAGTTGAGAAAAATGGTGTGAGTTCTCCCATTCACCCACAAGAATTCAAGAAGTGTAAGCGAAAGGGTAAGAAAAAAAAATACAAATGTCTAAAGTTCTTGACGAGAAAAAATCATCAATAGTTGAAAAATATCTCTCATGGAGAATATTAAGAAAAATGAGCTACTTGAGAGGGAAAAGAAAAGAGAAACAGAGAGGGAATAAGAAAAAAGATTATGGTAATCAAGAAAGAAAAAGCTACAAATTCAAGCAACAATAAATAAAAATGAGTTGCAGACTTAGAGGTGCATCAAAGAGATGGAGATAAATGTAACGAAAAGAGAAATTGAGAGGATGGCAAGGGAAAAAAAAAAGAAAAATGGATATGCAAATACTTAATAGTGACACATCTACAGTAAGTGAAAAATGGTGAACTCTTCATAAAATTACATGTGAAAAAATTATTGCAAAATAGTTTACTTAATTGTTAATTGAATTCATAAAGCTAAGTAATAAGTTATGATTGTTTGTTCAATATTTATTATGTATTTCTATTTGTGATATACTATATTTTATTATTTTGTGATGTAATTTTTAAAATGAGTCAATATTATTATGAACTAGCATTTATGAAAATAATTGTTACAAAACTAACTATTTTCTAATTGTTATAAACTAACCGTTATAAATTAGTCATTCCAAACTAGTTGTTATGAACTAGTCGATACAAAAGTAGATGTTAGAAACTACCTAACTAGTGCAGAGTATAACACCCTACTATACTAAATCTTATGCTTAAGTCATAAGACTGAGATAGTAAGGTATTACGAACCTCTAAGCAGTAAAAATATACATATATTTTTGAAAGAAATAGTATACTAGGAGCCTTGAAACAAACAGGTGAACAAAAATCACAAAATGAAAAGCGCAACGCACAAGGAATAAAATTACTTGCGTAATAAGAAACCTAATCAGAAAAAAGATAAAGGTAAACCGAGATGTAAAGGAAAGCCAAGGAAACAGTATAACTAGCCCCTGACTCAGCCTGCGAAGCCAAGGCTGGCCGGAGGATATATATATACATATAATCATACATAAGTATCCCCAAAATACTAAAGTAAACTCCTATCTCTCCCTCAACCTCTAAAAGGAGCAGCATACATAAGTTACTTGGAGAGTAAGTGGTGCACGAAATTGTGATGTCCAAACTCAAACAATCCCCGGCAACGGCGCCAAAAAAAACTTGGTGCACGAAATTGTGTTGTCCAGGCTCGAACAATCCCTGGTAATGGCTCCAAAGCTTGGTGCTTTGATCCTAATTCGTTCTTTGTACTTGTGTGAGATTAACAATATATAATTGTATTGAATCCCCATTGTGGCTCTATGTGTGGACACAACTCCGTACAACTAACCAGCAAGTGCACTGGGTCGTCCAAGTAATACCTTACGTGAGTAAGGGTCGAATCCCACGGAGATTGTTGGTATGAAGCAAGCTATGGTCACCTTGTAAATCTCAGTCAGGCAGATATAAAGTGATGAAGATGTTTTCGAATTTAATATAATAAAATAGGGATAGAGATACTTATGTAAATCATGGGTAGAAATTTCAGATAAGCGAATGGAGATGCTTTCGTTCCTCTGAACCTCTGCTTTCCTGCTATCTTCATCCAATCAGTCTTACTCCTTTCCATGGCTGGCTTTATGTGATACATCACCACTGTCAATGGCTACTTTCGGTCATCTCACGGGAAAATGATCCAATGCCCTGTCACGGCACGGCTAATCGTCTGGAGGCATCACCCTTGTCAATGGCTTCATCTTATCCTCTCAGTGAATAATATGCTCACGCACCCTGTCACGGCACGGCTATTCATCTGTCGGTTCTCGATCATGCTGGAATAGGATTTACTATCCTTTTGCGTCTGTCACTAACGCCCTGCAATCGCGAGTTAGGAGCTCGTCACAGTCATTCAATCATTGAATCCTACTCAGAATACCACAGACAAGGTTTAGACCTTCCGGATTCTCTTGAATGCCGCCATCATTCTAGCTTACGCCACGAAGATTCTGGTTAGGAGATCTAAGAGATATTCATTCTAGCTTAATTCATGTAGAACAGAAGTGTTTGTCAGGCACGCGTTCATAAGGGAGAAGGATGATGAGCGTCACACATAATCATCACCTTCATCACGTTCTTGGGTGCGAATGGATATCTTAGAAGCGAAATAAGAAGAATTGAATAGAAAACAGTAGTACTTTGCATTAATCTTTGAGAAACAGCAGAGCTCCACACCTTAATCTATGGAGTGTAGAAACTCTACCGTATGAAAATACATAAGTGAAGGTCCAAGCATGGCCGAGATGGCCAGCCCCCTATGGTCTAAGAACAATGCGTTCCAAGATGATCCTAAGATCCTAAGATGATCAAAAGATCAAAAGATGATCAAAAGATGCCTAATACAATAGTAAAAAGGTCCTATTTATAATACACTAGCTACTAGGGTTTACATGAGTAAGTAATTGATGCATAAATCCACTTCCGGGGCCCACTTGGTGTGTGTTTGGGCTGAACCTGAGTGTTGCACGTGCAGAGGCCATTTGTGGAGTTGAACGCCAGTTTCTGTGCCAGTTTGGGCGTTCAACTCTGGTTTTGGATCCATTTCTGGCGCTGGACGCCAGATTTGGGCAGAAGGCTGGCGTTGAACGCCAGTTTACGTCGTTAATTCTTGTCCAAAGTATGGACTATTATATATTGCTGGAAAGCCCTGGATGTCTACTTTCCAACGCAATTGGAAGCGCGCCATTTCAAGTTCTGTAGCTCCAGAAAATCCACTTTGAGTGCAGGGAGGTCAGAATCCAACAGCATCAGCAGTCCTTCTTCAACCTCTGAATCTGATTTCTGCTCAAGTCCCTCAATTTCAGCCAGAAAATACCTGAAATCACAGAAAAACACACAAACTCATAGTAAAGTCCAGAAATGTGAATTTATCATAAAAACTAATGAAAACATCCCTAAAAGTAGCTAGATTCTACTAAAAACATACTAAAAGCAATGCCAAAAAGCGTATAAATTATCCGCTCATCACAACACCAAACTTAAATTGTTGCTTGTCCCCAAGCAACTGAAAATCAAATAGGATAAAAAGAAGAGAATATACTATAAATTCCAAACTATCAATGAAACATAGCTCCAATCATATGAGCGGGACTTATAGCTTTTTGCCTCTTGAATAGTTTTGGCATCTCACTTTATCCATTGAGGTTCAGAATGATTGGTATCTATAGGAACTTCAGATTTCGAATAGTGTTATTGACTCTCCTAGTTCAGTATGATGATTCTTGAACACAGCTTCTTTATGAGTCTTGGCCGTGGCCCTAAGCACTTTGTTTTCCAGTATTACCACCGGATACATAAATGCCACAGACACATAATTGGGTGAACCTTTTCAGATTGTGACTCAGCTTTGCTAAAGTCCCCAATTAGAGGTGTCCAGGGTTCTTAAGCACACTCTTCTTTTGCTTTGGACCTTGACTTTAACCGCTCAGTCTCAAGTTTTCACTTGACACCTACACGCCACAAGCACATGGTTAGGGACAGCTTGGTTTAGCCGCTTAGGCCAGGATTTTATTCCTTTAGGCCCTCCTATCCACTGATGCTCAAAGCCTTGGGATCCTTTTTATTTGCCCTTGCCTTTTGGTTTTAAGGGTTATTGGCTTTTTCTGCTTGCTTTTTCTTTTTCTTTCTATTTTTTTTCTATTTTTTTTTCTATATATATATATTTTTTTTTCTGCAAGCTTTGTTCTTTGCTGCTTTTTCTTGCTTCAAGAATCATTTTTATGATTTTTCAGATTATCAAATAACATGTCTCCTAGTCATCATTCTTTCAAGAGCCAACATATTTAACATTCTTAAACAACAACTTCAAAAGACATATGCACTGTTCAAGCATACATTCAGAAAACAAGAAGCATTGTCACCACATCAATATAATTAAGCTAAGTTCAAGGATAAATTCGAAACTCATGTACTTCTTGTTCTTTTGAAATAAAACACTTTTCATTTAAGAGAGGTGATGGAGTCATAGGACATTTATAACTTTAAGACAAAGTTACTAACTACTAATGATCATGTAATGAAGACACAAACATAGATAAGCATATAACATAGAAAACGAAAAACAGAAGAGATAAGAACAAGGAATGAATCCACCTTAGTGATGGTGGCGTTTCCTTCTTGAGGAACCAATGATGTCATTGAGCTCTCCTATGTCTCTTCCTTGTCTTTGTTGCTCCTCCCTCATTGCTTTTTGATCTTCTCTTATTTCATGAAGCATGATGGAGTGCTCTTGATGTTCCACCCTTAGTTGCTTCCAATAATTGTGTGGAAGAAAATGTATCCCCTGAGGTATCTCAGGGATCTCTTGATTTGCAGTCAAATGTTCTACCACTGAGCTATAGACCCTTGATGGAAGCTTTTGTCTTCCCTTTCCTCTTTCTAGAGGTTTTTCTGGCCTTAGGTGCCATCAATGGTTATGGAAAAAACAAAAAAGCTATGCTTTTACCACACCAAACTTAGAATGTTGCTCGCCCTCGAGCAAAAGAGGAAAGAATAGAAGAAGAAGAAGAAGATATGGAGGAGATGGTTGTGTTGTGTGAGAATGAGTGGGTGGGTGTAGGTGGGTTGTATGATGGTTTTAGAGGAGTAATGGATGGATGTGAGTGGTGAAGTGTTTTGGGGAAGAGTGTTTATGGGATTGTGTGAAAGGATGATTGAGAAGAGAGAAGAGAGTGAGTGGAGGTAGGTGGGGACCCTGTGGGGTCCACAGATCCTGAGGTGTCAAGGCATTTACATCCCTGCACCAATTTAGGCATGTAAAATGCCCTTGCACACAACACTGGGCGTTCAGCGCCAGGTTGGTGGCCATTTTGGGCGTTCAACGCCCATTTGTGTGCCATTTCTGGCGTTGAACGCCAGAACCATGCCTGTTCTGGCGTTCAGCGCCCAGAAGCTGCCCATTTTGGGCGTTCACCGCCAGAACCATGCTCTGTTCTGGCGCTGAATGCCAGACAGATGCTCCTCCAGGGTGTAATTTTTCTTCTGCTGTTTTTGATTCCGTTTTCAATTTTTATATTTATTTTGTGACTCCACATGATCATGAACCTAAGAAAACATAAAAATAAGAATTAGATAAACATTGGGTTGCCTCCCAACAAGCGCTTCTTTAATGTCAATAGCTTGACAGTGGGCTCTCATGGAGCCTCACAGATGTGCAGAGCTTTGTTGAGACTCTCCAACACCAAACTCAGAGTTTGGATATGGGAGTTCAACACCAAACTTAGAGTTTGGTTGTGGCCTCCCAACACCAAACTTAGAGTTTGACTGTGGGGGCTCTGGTTGACTCTGCTTGGAGAGAAGCTTTTTCTGCTTCCTCTCCATGGTTGCAGAGGGAGATCCTTGAGTTTTAAACACAAGGGAGTTCTCATTCCATTGAAGGACTATTTCACCTCTGTCAACATCAATCACAGCTCTTGCTGTGGCCAGGAAAGGTCTTCCTAGGATGATGGATTCATCCTCTTCCTTTCCAGTATCCAGGACTATGAAATCAGCAGGGATGTAAAGGCCCTCAACCTTTACTAACACGTCCTCTACTTGTCCATAAGCCTGTTTTCTTGAGCTGTCTGCCATCTCTAATGAGATTTTAGCAGCTTGCATCCCATAGATTCCCAGTTTCTCTATTACAGAGAGGGACATGAGGTTTATTCCTGAACCAAGGTCACACAGAGCTTTAAAGATCATAGTGCCTATGGTACAGGGTATTATGAACTTTCCAGGATCCTGTCTCTTCTGAGGTAATGTCAGTTGATCCAGATCACTCAGTTCATTGATGAACAAGGGAGGTTCAACTTCCCAAGTATCAATGCCAAATAATTTGGCATTCAGCTTCATGATTGCACCAAGAAACTTGGCAGTTTGCTCTTCAGTGACATCCTCATTCTCTTCAGAGGAGGAATACTCATCAGAGCTCATGAAGGGCATAAGGAGGCTCAATGGAATCTCTATGGTCTCTAGATGAGCCTCAGAGTCCTTTGGTTCCTCAGAGGGAAGCTCCTTATTGATCACTGGACGTCCTAGGAGGTCTTCCTCCTTGGGATTCACGTCCTCTCCTCTCCTCACAGGTTCGGCCATGGCGCTTATGTCAATGGCCTTGCACTCTCCTTTTGGGTTCTCTTCTGTATTGCTTGGGAGAGTACTAGGGGGGCTTTCAGTGATCCTTTTACTCAGCTGGCCCACTTGTGCTTCCAGATTTCTAATGGAAGACCTTGTTTCATTCATGAAACTTACAGTGGCCTTAGATAGATCAGAGACTAGAATTGCTAAATTAGAAGCATTTTGTTCAGAGTTCTCTGTCTGTTGCTGAGTTGATGATGGAAAAGGCTTGCTATTGCTAAACCTGTTTCTTCCACCATTATTAAAGCCTTGTTGGGGCTTTTGATCATTCCATGAGAAATTTGGATGATTTCTCCATGTTGAGTTATAGGTGTTTCCATAAGGTTCACCTAAGTAATTTACCTCTGCTATTGCAGGGTTCTCAGGATCATAAGCTTCTTCTTCAGAAGATGCCTCTTGAGTACTGTTGGATGCAGCTTGCATTCCATGCAGACTCTGAGAGATCATATTGACTTGCTGAGTCAATATTTTATTCTGAGCCAATATGGCATTCAGAGTATCAACCTCAAGAACTCCCTTCTTCATAGGTGTCCCATTGTTCACAGGATTCCTTTCAGAAGTGTACATGAACTGGTTATTAGCAACCATGTCAATGAGTTCTTGAGCTTCTGCAGGCGTTTTCTTTAGGTGAATGGATCCACCTGCAGAAGTGTCCAGTGACATCTTTGATAGCTCAGATAAACCATCATAGAATATATCCAGGATGGTCCATTCTGAAAGCATGTCAGAAGGACACTTTTTGGTCAACTGTTTGTATCTTTCCCAAGCTTCATAGAGGGATTCACCTTCTTTCTGTCTGAAGGTTTGAACATCAGCTCTAAGCTTGCTCAGCTTTTGAGGAGGAAAGTACTTGGCTAAGAAAGCCGTGACCAGCTTATCCCAAGAGTTCAGGCTGTCTTTGGGTTGAGAATCCAACCATAATCTAGCTCTGTCTCTTACAGCAAAAGGGAAAAGCATGAGCCTGTAGACTTCAGGATCTACTCCATTAGTCTTAACAGTATCACATATCTGCAAGAATTCAGTTAAGAACTGAAAAGGATCTTCAGATGGAAGTCCATGAAACTTGCAGTTCTGCTGCATTAGAGAAACTAACTGAGGTTTCAGCTCAAAGTTGTTTGCTCCAATGGCAGGAATGGAGATGCTTCTTCCATGTAAATTGGAATTAGGTGCAGTGAAGTCACCAAGCATTCTCCTTGCATTGTTGTTGGGTTCGGCTGCCATCTCCTTTACTTGTTCGAAATTTTCAATCAAGTTGTCTCTGGATTGTTGTAATTTAGCTTCTCTTAATTTTCTCTTCAGAGTCCTTTCAAGTTCTGGATCAGCTTCAACAAGAATGTCTTTTTCTCTGTCCCTTCTCATAAGAAAGAGGAGAGAAAAAGAAAAGAAGAGGAATCCTCTATGTCACAGTAAAGAGGATCCTTATTGTTAGTAGAAGAAAAGAAGAAGAAATTCGAACACAGATAGAAGAGGGGGGTTCGAATTTGGTGATGATGTGAAGAAGAGATGTTAGTTAATGAATGAATAAATAGAATAGGATGAGAGAGAGAGAGGGAATTTTCGAAAATTATTTTTGAAAAGGAGTTAGTGATTTTTGAAAATTGGTTTTTGAAAATGTGTTAGTGATTTTCGAAAATTAAGATTTAAAAATTAAAATAATTAATAAATTAAAAAGAAATTTTGAAAAAGAGGGGAGATATTTTCGAAAATTAGAGAGAGAGAGAGTTAGTTAGGTAGTTTTGAAAAAGTTAAGAAACAAACAAAAAGTTAGTTAGTTGGTTGAAACAAATTTTGAAAAGATAGGAAGTTAGGAGGTTAGGAAAGATATTTTGAAAAGATATTTTTGAAAAAGATAAGATGAGAAGATATTTTTGAAAAGATATGATAGAAATTAGTTTTTGAAAAAGATTTGATTTTTAAAATCTCAATTAATGACTTGATTCACAAGAAATCACAAGATATGATTCTAGAACTTAAAGTTTGAATCTTTCTTAACAAGCAAGTAACAAACTTCAAATTTTTGAATCAAAACATTAATTGATTATGTTATTTTCGAAAATTTGGTATAAAAATAAGAAAAAGATTTTTGAAAAATATTTTTTTGAAATTTTTGAAAATAACTAATAATTTTGAAAAAGATTTGATTTTTGAAAAAGATTTTGAAAAAGATAAGATTTTCAAATTGAAAATTTGATTTGACTCATGAGAAACAACTTGATTTTTTTAAAAAATTTTTGAAAAAGTCAACTCAATTTTCGAATTTGATGAGAGAAAAAGGGAAAGATATTTTTTTGATTTTTTTTTTTTGAATTTTTATGATGCAAGAGAAAAACACTTAAAAAAGATGCAATGCATGAAATTTTTAGATCAAAACAATGAATGCATGCAAGAATGCTATGAATGTCAAGATGAACACCAAGAACACTATGAATGTCAAGATGAACATCAAGAACAATTTTTTGAAAAATTTTTAATGCAAAGAAAACATGTAAGACACCAAACTTAGAAATCTTTCATGTTTAGACTCTAAGAAACGAAAAATGCACATGAAAAACAAGAAAAGACACAAAACATGAAAACATCAAGATCAAACAAGAAGACTTACCAAGAACAACTTGAAGATCATGAAGAACACTATGAATGCATGATATTTTCGAAAAAATGCAGGATGCATATGCAAGTGACACCAAACTTATGATATGACTCAAGACTCAAACAAGAAACAGAAAATATTTTTGATTTTTATGATTTTCTGATTTTTTTTGGATTTTTATCTTATATTTTTCGAAAATTATTTAAAAAAGAAAGAAAAATAAGGATTCCAAAATTTTTAATATGAATTCCAGGAATCTTGCCATGTTAGTCTAAAGCTTCAGTCCAGGAATTAGACATGGCTCACCAGCCAGCCAAGCTTTCAAAGAAAGCTCCAGTCCAAAACACTAGACATGGCCAATGGCCAGCCAAGCTTCAGCAGGTGATCATGGATCAGCAGCAGGTGGATGAGCAACAACTAAATTGCTCTTGATAACAAATTGCAAGCCTCAGTCCAAATGAATTTAGACATGGCTTTACAGCCAGCCAGGCTTCAACATGCTTCATGAAACACTAGAATTCATTCTTAAAAATTCTGAAGCCATAGAATAATTAATTTTTGAAAACATTTTTATTTTTTTCGAAAACAGATGAGAGATTTTTGAAATTATTTTTGAAAAAGAAAAGAAAACAAAAGGAAAATTACCTAATCTGAGCAACAAGATGAACCGTCAGTTGTCCAAACTCGAACAATCCCCGGCAACGGCGCCAAAAACTTGGTGCACGAAATTGTGTTGTCCAGGCTCGAACAATCCCTGGTAATGGCTCCAAAGCTTGGTGCTTTGATCCTAATTCGTTCTTTGTACTTGTGTGAGATTAACAATATATAATTGTATTGAATCCTCATTGTGGCTCTATGTGTGGACACAACTCCATACAACTAACCAGCAAGTGCACTGGGTCGTCCAAGTAATACCTTACGTGAGTAAGGGTCGAATCCCACGGAGATTGTTGGTATGAAGCAAGCTATGGTCACCTTGTAAATCTCAGTCAGGCAGATATAAAGTGATGAAGATGTTTTCGAATTTAATATAATAAAATAGGGATAGAGATACTTATGTAAATCATGGGTAGAAATTTCAGATAAGCGAATGGAGATGCTTTCGTTCCTCTGAACCTCTGCTTTCCTGCTATCTTCATCCAATCAGTCTTACTCCTTTCCATGGCTGGCTTTATGTGATACATCACCACTGTCAATGGCTACTTTCGGTCATCTCACGGGAAAATGATCCAATGCCCTGTCACGGCACGGCTAATCGTCTGGAGGCATCACCCTTGTCAATGGCTTCATCTTATCCTCTCAGTGAATAATATGCTCACGCACCCTGTCACGGCACGGCTATTCATCTGTCGGTTCTCGATCATGCTGGAATAGGATTTACTATCCTTTTGCGTCTGTCACTAACGCCCTGCAATCGCGAGTTAGGAGCTCGTCACAGTCATTCAATCATTGAATCCTACTCAGAATACCACAGACAAGGTTTAGACCTTCCGGATTCTCTTGAATGCCGCCATCATTCTAGCTTACGCCACGAAGATTCTGGTTAGGAGATCTAAGAGATATTCATTCTAGCTTAATTCATGTAGAACAGAAGTGTTTGTCAGGCACGCGTTCATAAGGGAGAAGGATGATGAGCGTCACACATAATCATCACCTTCATCACGTTCTTGGGTGCGAATGGATATCTTAGAAGCGAAATAAGAAGAATTGAATAGAAAACAGTAGTACTTTGCATTAATCTTTGAGGAACAGCAGAGCTCCACACCTTAATCTATGGAGTGTAGAAACTCTACCGTATGAAAATACATAAGTGAAGGTCCAGGCATGGCCGAGATGGCCAGCCCCCTATGGTCTAAGAACAATGCGTTCCAAGATGATCCTAAGATCCTAAGATGATCAAAAGATCAAAAGATGATCAAAAGATGCCTAATACAATAGTAAAAAGGTCCTATTTATAATACACTAGCTACTAGGGTTTACATGAGTAAGTAATTGATGCATAAATCCACTTCCGGGGCCCACTTGGTGTGTGTTTGGGCTGAGCCTGAGTGTTGCACGTGCAGAGGCCATTTGTGGAGTTGAACGCCAGTTTCTGTGCCAGTTTGGGCGTTCAACTCTGGTTTTGGATCCATTTCTGGCGCTGGACGCCAGATTTAGGCAGAAGGCTGGCGTTGAATGCCAGTTTACGTCATCAATTCTTGGCCAAAGTATGGACTATTATATATTGCCGGAAAGCCCTGGATGTCTACTTTCCAACGCAATTGGAAGCGCGCCATTTCGAGTTCTGTAGCTCCAGAAAATCCACTTTGAGTGCAGGGAGGTCAGAATCCAACAGCATCAGCAGTCCTTCTTCAACCTCTGAATCTGATTTCTGCTCAAGTCCCTCAATTTCAGCCAGAAAATACCTGAAATCACAGAAAAACACACAAACTCATAGTAAAGTCCAGAAATGTGAATTTATCATAAAAACTAATGAAAACATCCCTAAAAGTAGCTAGATTCTACTAAAAACATACTAAAAGCAATGCCAAAAAGCGTATAAATTATCCGCTCATCAGTAAGCTAAATACATATATACATATATACAAACAGAAAGCCAAAATACACCCAAGGACTACTTCGCTTCCCAGGATCCCGACGCCTAGCAAGGAGCCTCTCGACCTGCATCTGAAAAACAACAATACAATATGGAATGAGAACCGGAGGTTCTTAGCATGGTAAAAGTGCCATGCGTATAATAAATAAGATCCTGAGAATGCCATAGGCAATCCTAGAACTCCGTTATTCAGTTATCCAACTTAAGGACTAAACAGAAGCCATAAATAGGGCGTAGGTGTTCTAATTCTACCTAACTTACTCAAGTTCCATCCTAACCTAACACCAAACCGTTTCTCCATTTCCTCCATTCCTCCATCAATCATAACGCAACAGAAACAAGCAACCAAACAAGTTCACGCACAAGTAATGAGCAAATAGTACAAATAGCAAGTATAACAGATAGCAGGTAATATATATATCACTTAGACATACCCAAAAAAATGCATAGCAACCAATACAAACAAATGCAAATGATACATGCCTGTCCTATAGCTGATGGGGCCCATCTGTCGGTTATCCAGCCAACTCGACAAGTCCAAAAACCTTAGACTGTCCCCCATCGCGCATCCCCAAGAGTCTATGCATAGGGTTCATATTCATTCATCATATAATCACTCAATGGGAACTATCCATACCCGGAAATTTATACGTGCCCGGTCACCCTTACGACACAGGGTCAACAGAGTATCGAGAATCAACCTGGAACACGTGGTGGCAAGTCACTGTTCTTACCCAGGGAAACTCGTATCTCAGATACCATCATTAACATTTCATAATCATTCATTACTTACTCAACATATCATTGCACCTTAATACATAACTCATCATATCCCGGAGCAAGTGGGGCAAAACCACAATTCTTGCGTCTACCCGGGGAGCCTCTATACTAACCAACCTGGAGCAAGTGGGGCGAAACCACCCCTCTTGCGTTTACCCAGGAGGTACGTTCTCATATGCCCAGGAGGAATAAAGGAGGGGATCCTAACCTCCCACCATCTCGCTGGGGGCGATTTTACAATACCAGGAGGAACAGAGAAGGGGATCCTCACCTTCCACCATCTCCTGGGGTCGCACTTTCAAGAAAGAGTGCTCAGGTGCGATATTTATTCTTTTCATTAGCCAGTTTTATGATATTTATATATATATTTGTACCACCTGCCTTCTCACATCTAAATTACCACCTTATCGACTTTACTTCACCTCCAAGTTACCTTATTTTCCTAACTTCTTTTATCTACTGAACCTAGAACCATACTTTAAGCCTTAAAGGGAAGAAACTGGAGGTTTGGAAGTGGAAAATTGGTTTAAAAACAGCCAAAACCGGTCTTTGCAGCAGGCAGCATCCACGCGTACGCGTGAATATGCTCACATGCGTACGCATGCCTCTCGCGCATGCGTCGCCAAAATTCCACGCCACGCGTACGCGTGCACCACACGTACGCGTGGATGGCGTGTTTTTGAAAAAATAGGCAGAATGCCCAGAAGCATTCTGCAGCCAACTTTGCCACCCTGCAACCTAGCTTTATACACCAAACTTGTAACGTCCATAACTTCCTCTACAAAATTCCATTTTCCACAAAGTTGATATCAATCAAAATCTCTTTAAACCATATTTTATTTGCAACAAATTACAACTCAAACCAGAATTTGTAGAGTAAATTATGGACCTCCAAAGTTTACCCAAAATCATTTTTACTAAAACACTTTCAAAACCTCATTTCCACCACATTCACAATTCCTTACCTATAAAACATACAAATTGCTAACATATCCATTTCTATCTCCTCAACAACCATTTCAAGCTAATTTTAACCAATCCAAAGAGCCATAATCTTATCTTGCATTTAGCATAAATCATATGTAAATATATGAACAACCCTTCACAATTACCATTCCATTCATGCACTATCAACTTCTCACACACAATGTTCCATCAACATATCACCAATCCATTAATGCCATCATCAACCCTCACACATACATTAAACCACCAACTCATATAACAACTTTTCAATAACAACACCAACCATAATCATCAATCTATATCAACACCAACACAACCCATCACAAGCAAGTCCAAGGCATAAAATTAATAACCTCAAGGCCTCATATCTCCAATATATGTTCACCAACAATTATACTAACAACAATACAAGCTACTCATTAAATGCCATTAACAATTCAACTTATCTTATGGTTCCTCTAGTCTAAGTTTTCACAACACCGTAAATATTAAACGTGCGAAACTTTAACCATACCTTGGCCGATCACTTAATTCATCCAAGGCTACCTCACAACACAAAATTACAGCCCCTCCAAGCTCAATCAAACAGCCCCAAAGCAAGTCTTGGTCACCAACAAACCTCCAAGTAATTCCAATTCAATTCCAACGCATAAATACCCACTTAACCCACGCCTAATACATATATATATGCTCCAATTCAGTTTTCTATCACAAGTACAAGATTGAGCTAGGTTTTAGGTTGCTCTTACCATACCCATATGCTCAATAGCTTTAGCCCACAAGTTCCGGAAGCTAACTTGAACCTAGAACACAAAAATTGGACAAGATTCACCATAGGTTTTCAAGTTCACCAAAGAAAGAGGGATAGAGATTCTGAACCTAATAGGAGGCTTACCAGTAAAATTGTTCAGATAGAAAGGTAGAGCTCAATGCGCTGAGCGCGTGGCCGCGAACGGTGCGGCGATCGGAGCCCGGACGGAGGAGTTATGGTAGAGAGAAGGGAAGGTGAGGGTTTGGAAATCTCCTCATCCCCCCTTGCTGTTATGGCGTCGCAGAAGCTTATGAGGAAGAAAAGAGCTGCTGCTTCATTTAAGTATTTGGGTCCGGTTGGACCCACGGGCCCGGTTTGGGCTCTGGTTCAACTGGTTCGGTCCTTCTGGTCCGATTTTAGGCCAAATTTTTGAAATTGGTATCAAAATTTCCGTTTTGACGAGCTCTATCCCATTTTGATATTAGTTTTGTATTTTTAGCTTTTCTAATTAAAATTCAATTTATTAACTAATTATTTACCGTTTTTAGCGGGGTTTACACAGAGAGATTTATAAATATCAATTATCATTCATTATATTCTCATACTCCATTTTCAAGTTAGTTTCTCACCTATAAAACTATTGAAAAATTCATTTTAACAAATAGTTAGAAATTCTTATGAGAAAAAACAAGTACTTTAATGAGTTGCTTAAACTGTTACAAATTAGTCATTCTAAAACTAGTCGTCATGAACTAGTCACGGCAAAAAAAAAAAAAAAAAAAGATGTTAGGAGCTAACGAGTTGTTGTCGAGAGATTTATAAATACAAATTATTTCATTTATATTCTGAGACTCCCCTTCAAATTTAGTTTCTTACCTTGTAAAACTACTAAAAAAATTCATTTTAAACAATGGCTAAATTTTCTAATGAAAAAAAAAAGGTCTTTGATAAGTTGCTTAATGATAAGGAGAAGAAAAAAAAATAAAAGACACAATGAAAATAATAAGAAATATAAGGGTCTTTTTACTATATTTCTAAAAAATTTATTCTTAGCAACTCAAGTCATTGGAAGAGTTTTTCCTACCTAAGATTAAAAAAATATGTCCTTTGACAATCTAGATCAAAGTATAAAACTGAAAGAACTAGTATTAAGAGTTACCTTAGATTGGATCTTTCAATTTCTTCATATATGAGTGCGACCAATCATAGTTATTAGAATCGAACTGGTAATTAATCTGGTCATACGACTGGGTCACTGGATCATTGGGTCAACCGGTGACTCATTGATTCACCCGGTTGACCCGGTCATAATTAAATAAAAATATAAAATTATAAAAAAATTAAAACTAATAGTTAAAATTTAAAATACATGTTTTACAAATATATTAATAACATTAAGTATCAATTCTTAGATATAATTTATAATGCAAAAGAGATAATAAATTAGTCAGTAGTATAAAATACTTTCTCAATTTAAATGAACAAGAAAAGAGAAAAACACAATACAATCAATATATCAAATTTGGTATTTATGTGAATGCATGTTTAAAAAGATAAAAATAAAAATAAAAATATAATTTATTCAAAGATACTATATATTTATCTTTTGTCATATATAGTAATAAGATACTTGTTGGCATAGTGGCAAGGGAAGGGGCATTATATGCATGATGTCCCCTGTTTGAACCCTTGCATTCAATTTTTTAGTTTAATTTCTGCTACTCTTAGTGGACATGCAGAGCTCTTTCAGTAGTTCGGCGGCATGCGGGTCCACCATGCACCCGCGCGGGTCAACAGTGGTCTAAGTACGAATTAGTCGGTTTTTAACGGGTTCGATTACTGTTGACCGAGTCAAATGTAAGTCCGGTCTGAATTATTAACCAAATCGGCTAGACCACTGATTCACCGGTTTTTCGGTCAAACTAGTCGGTCCGGTCCAGTTCTGATAGCTGTGCTGCCAAGTTCCCAAAATTCTCTTTGAACTTCTATCCATGTGCTCTAGTGATGGGACCTTCCAAAAGCGCACAATCTCTATTTTTTCCCTTTGTCTTTGGATGTCTAAATTATCCTCCAAGCATGTATCATTCTCTCCTTTCTAAAAAAGATTTATCCTCAAATCTATATCCATATCAAAACGAGAAAGATAAAAATACATTGAAAGCAGCTAAAATATCATACTCACCTGGTTAATCAATCTTGTAGGCATTATCATTGATTTTCTCTAATACTTAGAATGAACTATCTTCTCTAGTATCAATTTTAGACTTTCTTTGAGTAGAAAATCTCTCCTTCCTTAAATAAACCCAAACCTAATCTCTTGGTTCAAAAACTATATGCTTTTGACCCTTATTTATCCTTTCAGTCATAGCATTGTTCTTCCTTTCAATCATGTCATGAGCCTTCTCATGTATTGGTTTAATCTTCTCAGCTTTGCTCTTTCCATCTAAACTAACAAGATCACTCAAAGGTAAAGTCATTAAATCCAAAATATTGAAAGCGTTAAAACTATATACAATTTCAAAAGGGGAATAACCAGTAGAGGAATGCATATAATGATTATAAGCAAACTCAATAAATGACAAGTAGTCCTCCCAAATCTTTAAATTCTTACCTACCACAACATGCAATAATGTTCTTAATGTCCTATTAACTAGTAGAATACAACAATTTAGTTTCCAACTTATCCCATAAAACCCTCTAAAATTGACTAAAAAACTTAGCATTATTGTCAGATATAATGGACCTAGGAACATCATGCAAATGAACAACTTTTTTAAAGAATAAATCAACAATGTGTGTGGCATCATCAGTTTTATGACATGCAATGAAATGTGCCATTTTGTTAAACCTATCCACAACAATGAAGATGATATATCTACCTTTCCTAGTCCTAAGTAATCTAAGCATAAAATCTATAAAATATTAATCCAAAGATGAGTAGGAATAGGCAAAGAGTATACAACTCATGTGGTAAGAATTTAGATTTGGCTTGTCTACGTGCAACACATCTAGAACAAATTTTTTCAACATTTTTATACATGTGGGACCAATAAAAATGCTCAAAAACATCTAAAGTCTTTTGAATTTCAAAGTGACCCGCTAGACCACCACTATGTGATTCATTCACACGCAATTTCCTGATAGAGCAAGTAGGCACACAAATCCTATGATCTCTAAAAAGAAAACCATCATGCTCATAGAACTTGTTATTTGCACCCTTCGCACACGCAATATATATAGAGACGGAATTAGAATCCGTTGCACATAAATTCTTCGTGTACTCAAAATCTAACAACTTAGAAATGAAGATAGTAATTAAGGAATACCTCATGGACAATGCATTAACAACCACATTCTCATTACCTTGCTTATTTGCAATCACATATGGAAAAGATTTAAGAAATTCTATCCACTTTATATGTCTTTTGTTCAACTTTCCTTAACCTTTCAAGTGCTTTAAAGATTCGTGGTCAGTATGCACTACAAACTCCTTAGGTAGTAAGCAATGTTGTCAAACTTTCAAAACTTTCACCGAGGTATATAGTATTATAAGTTGAATACTTAAGATAAGCTCCATTCAATTTCTCATTGAAATAAGTCATTGCTTATTTTTCATGCATCAAAATAGTACATATACCAATTCCAGAGGTATCACATACTATTTCAAAAGTATTGTAAAAATCGGTAAAACAAAAATAAGTGTAAAACACAACAAATCTTTTAGAATGTTAAAAATAGTTTTTTTGTTCTTTTTCCCATTTAGAACCTACACCTTTCAAAAATAGGTTCAGTAATAGTAGAAAATTTTTTCACAAGCTTCCTATAAAAACTTGCAAGACTATGAAAACTTCTAAAATTAAAGACACTATTAGGTGTGGGACATTCTTAATTGTCTTCATCCTTCTCTTCATCTATCTCAATTTCCTTAGAACTTATCACAAAATGCAAGAACACCACTCTACTCAAACAAAATGAGCACTTTTTTAGATCAACATACGATTTTTCCTTTCTCGGCTCGCTTTTCTTTCGCGCCTTCTGTTAGGTGGGCAGCGCTACCCCCCTTTGTTTGCGTTGTCCTGCTTTCGCGGTAGAAGCAGGAACCGCCTTCAATGACAAGCAAAGCATACTTTCTTCATATGTGATTTATCTCTTTTAGAATCTTCTCCTTGTTTCAAAGAGGGCCCTGATGCCCCTAAAGATTGAACTATACCGCTAGGGAGCGAAACCAGGATACTTCGATGATACTATTAGATAATAGAATAGTAGATAGGGGGACTGTATCGCGGAATCATCCAGTGGTGACCAACCAAAAGAGGTTGCGTTGATTATTCAATGATAAGATCATGGCACGAAAATACTTAAGGATTGGAGTAACTAGGCTGGGCGGCAGATACTTCAATGAAAGAGCTCCTTTGGAATTTTCCTTGAGAAAAGAGAATGAAATAGCATCCTTCCCTATCCCATCAGATATACCTCTAAAACAGCCTTAACATAAAAAAACATGATCATTAAGACATTTACTACAAATAAGTATATCATCAAAACAAATAAATACAAATTTTTATAAAAATTTCCTCAAAATATTATTCATTAATTTCCCAAATGGCATACCTAATCACTCATACAATCCATATTTAGTTTTAAAAACTATTTTTTACTTATCACAGGTTTCATTCGTATTTGTTAATAACCACACCTTAAATCTTTCTTTTGCATAAAATCACATTTTTTTTATCAATCTCTTTATTTTTCATTCTCACAAATTTTTCAATCCCTATAACTCTCTTTTTCACTCATACTATGACTCTTTTTCTCACTTTTTTTTCTCTCAGAATCCTCTCTTTACCCTCTTATGTTTTAAATTTCTCACATCCAAAAGATTCTTTTGTTAATTCACACATTATCAACTACTTCAAGTACACCTTTTTAGGAGATAATTGATACATGCTTCAAATATTCATGATATGAAGAGTTCAAGTATTATTTAGTAGTTATTAGTTTATATTTTTAAATAATAGAATGTTTAATTTAATTTTATGTATTTTTTTATTTTATTTATTTAGTTATTAGATTAGGTTTTATGTTAGTGGGTTTAGGATTTTCTTTATTTTGACCAAATAAGATGTTATAAATACTTCTTAAATTATTGTAGCTATCATATAGAGAGATTAGATGAGTGCTAAAGTACTTTTTGATTTCGTGGTGAAACCATGGTGTAAGCAAGTGTAGTTGAGTGAGTCTCTCTTTTGTTGCATTGGAAAATTAGATAGAAGGTTGAGTGATTCCCTTCTATTCAATTCCTAAATTATAGTATGGACAAGTTAGATTGAGTGAGTCTCCTTTTTTGTTGTATCAAAAAATTGGATAAAATGTAGAGTGATTCTCTTCGTATTCAATTTCAATCTTTATCTTTTTGTTTATCTTTGAATTTTTATCATTTGGTATCAGATTTTAGATATTAGATTAATCTTTATTAATATATGTGTGTTCTTCTTGTGTTCTTAAAAGAAGTTCTTGTGTCTTTTGTATCTTTCTTTATATTTTTGTCATCCTTATCTTCTCTATTTGTATTTCATTATTATTTCGTCATTGTTGTTGATTTCATTACTTAAAAAAAACATACAACGCAAAAAAAAATGAAAAACACACAAAAAAAAAGAAAAAATTATCTTATTTTAATCATTTTCATATACTATTTTTTCAACTACAAAATTCAAGGACGAATTTTTTTTGAAGAGGAGGAGAATGATACATGTTTTAAAAGATTAGTGATGTGAAGAGTTCAAGTATTATTTAGTAGTTATTAGTTTCTATTTTTAAATATTAATGTTCAATTTAATTTCATATATTTTGATTTTGTTTATTTAGTTATTAAATTAGGCTTTATATTGGATTTAGGATTTTCTTTATTTTAACCTAATGAGATGTTATAAATACCTCTTAAATTATTATAGTTGTCATATAGAGAGACCAGTGAATGCTAAAGTACTTTTTATTTTCGTGATGAAACTATTAGTGTGGATAAATGAGGTTGCGTGAGTCTCTTTTTAGCTACATAAGGGAATTGGGTAGAAGATTGATTAATTTTTTTCGGTTCAATTTCCAAATTATGATGAGGACAAATTAGGTTGGGTGAGTCTCTTTCTTGTTACATCAAGAAATTGGATAAAAAGTAGAGTGATTCTCTTTGTATTCAATTTCAACTTATCTTTTTGTTTCTATTTCAATTTTAATATATCTTTTTTATTCAATTTCAATCCTTGTCTTTTTGTTTATTTTTGAGTTTTTTATCAGTAATGGTGTAAGGGTGATTTTGCTGCCAAAGTAGGTAAATGAATATTTATTTGTAAAATTATCGTATTACCATGGACGCCCTAAGAGTAAATGATAAGCTTGTATAGGTACAACATCACATAGTACTTCATAACTGTGTCTCCCAATAAAAAAATTCTCACGAGTTCGCTTTATGACCTTCAATTCTCTAACATTACTCAACCACTCTAACTTATAAGAATTAGGGTCTTTGGTAGATTTTAACCATAAGTTTTCAACCATGGTAGTGCTAGCAACATTTGTGGGACTTTCAGCATCAATAATTATAAGTCTAATATTTTATCCCATTATAACTTTTGTGTGAAAAATATTCTCTCACTATTCTAAACGATCGTCCTTGACTTGAACATTTAAAATTCGTCTAGTAATAAGAGCCTCTCCACTAATAGCATATCCAATTACATTTTCATCATTTGTAGCATCTTTTAAATGTGACATGTCTTCACACCCATCTGAGCCTTCATCTTCTAATTGTGAGAACACATCATTTTTCTTTATGATCATCGTCCTTTTATTTGGACAATTTGAAGCATAATGGTCTAATGCTCTACACTTAAAGTATGTAATATGTCTATGCCTTGAAAAAGAATTAGATGTTGAATTGGATGAATTATTCTTCCTCTGTTGGTCTATGCTTCTTTCTTTTGAATCTAGAGTCTTGAAATTGTTCTTCTCCTCGAACTTAGCTCCCCTCAAATTCCTCTTGGAATTATAGTTGGGCAAAGCTTTCATCCCCTTCAATCTTTGTTGTCTTTTCACCTTTATAACTATGTTCACCAAATCTTCCACTTGCACATACTAGTGAAATTCAACAACATTTGCAATGTCTCAGTTCAATTCGCCCAAGAAATATGCCATAATAGTTTCAGAATCTTTCTCAATATTGGCCTTGATCAATAACATCTCCATATCCTTGTTATATTTTTCTACGGACTTAGATACCTGGTACAACTTTTAGAGCCACTGATGTAGCTCCCTGTAGTAGTAAGATAGTATGAACCATTGTCGCATAACCTTCTTTATCTTCTCCCAAGAGTTAATTAATGCTTTCGTAATCCTTCTTCTAGTTTTCTCTTACTCATCCCACCAAACATTAGCATAATTTGAAAATTCTACAGTTGCCAGCATCACCTTCTTTATCTTGGAATAATTGTGACAAGCAAAAATTAGCTCCACCTTTCTTTCCCATTCTAAGTAAGCCTCGTGATTAATTCTATCTTTGAAAGTCGGGATGCACATTTTGATAGCATTGATGTTACTATCAGCATCTTTCTGTTACCTATATCGTTTGGAGTTAGATGAATTATCCCCATCGGACTCCTCAATTGATTGTGAACACAATCTCAGGAACGAGTTTTTCTAGGAGAAGGTAATGAATCAATCATTGAATCCATGTCATCAGGTCATTGAATCCTTTGATGTTCTCTATGGAGGGGTTCAAACATAAGTTTTTTATTTATGACCACCCCCTCATCACTTGTAACATTCTTGTTTGTTTTTATGCCATTGAAGAACCTACAAGAAGAAAAGACCTCACAACACTCTTCTCACGTGTATCACTTGAATTAGGATACTCGTGTCTACACATAATTTGTGGTTTTTTTTCTCTTTTGAATTGATTACTCTTGCCTTTTTTTTCACTCTTAGATTGCTTTAAACAAATTGCATTTCAAAAATTAAGAATAAAGAGAAACCAAATTAAGATAATCTTAATGTAAAAACTTTCAACTTGATAAGGAAATCAGATAATGTGACAAGGACACAAAGCAAAGACAAACACTTTTCTAAGTTTAAGAGAAACTACAAAAAAATTCCAAACCCAATTGATACTCGAAAGTAGAACCTTTTTTTTTAATATTGGGCCTCCATTGGTGTAATTCACCAAAATGCTCAAAGATGCCTGTTTAATGCCATTATGGGAGTTTCTGACTGGCGCAGAAAAACGTCAACACTGTTTAGCACAATACGTCACTGCTGTTTTGCACAAAACGCCACTGACGTTTTGTGTGCATGCTTGACACGTGGCGCGAGCCTCTCTCACAAATATACAAAACACTATGAATGTGAAGAACAATGCTTTCACAATGAACAACTACTTTGCAATTTAGCACAACATAACACTTTTTTTATAGTTGATTTTATATTTTTTTATTCCTACAATCACAAAATGTCACTGACATTTTTACTTTTTCTTCAACATGTCAATGACATTTTGACCGAATTATATTTTAAAATATTTTTGCATATCAAAACGTCATTGTAATTTTTTAATTTTTTTAATTAAAAAATTAAAATACTTAAAACGTCATTGACGTTTTTTATTTTGAATTAAAAAAATTTATCAAATTAAAAAGGCACTGTCGTTTTGTGAACAAAAAAATTTAATTATTCTTTTAATCAAAACGTTGGCGTCGTTTTATATTTAAGTAATTAAAAAAATATTTTTGCACACAAAGCATAGGTAACATTTTGTGCCTTTTAAAATGTAAAAAATATCCTATAACAGTATAAAACACATGCACAAAAATATTGAGACACATTACGCAATTTGTTACAATATAAAAAAACAGCCTCCAGAATAATGTGAAACAAATCTAAAATTTTTTTTTAATTTCAGCATTCTTTTTTAATTATTCTTTTTTATTTTTTTCTTTTTTTTTGAATTTTTTGTTTTCATTTTTTTTAAATATGACGCTAAAGTAAAATTGCAGAAATAAAATATAAAACAAAGAAACTAGATGAAAATTATAGAATATGTAAATAAATAAGAATTTACTTATGACCTATAACTGATACCAAATGATAAGAAGAAGAACAAAGAATAAAAACACAATGGAAATAATAAGAAAGATAAGGGTCTTTTGTTAAACCTCTAAAAAATTTGTTCTTAATAACTTAGGTCATTGGAAGGATTTTTTCCACTAGACATTCAAAGAACGTGGTCTCTAAAACTGAAAGAACTAACACTAAGAGTTATCTTGAGCTACATTCTTCAGTTTCTTCATGTATGAGTACTGTAAAATTTCCAAAACTCTTATTAAACTTCTTTACACATGCTCTAGTAATGGGATCTTCCAGAAGTGTAAAATATCTATTTTGTACTATTTTCTTTGGATATCCAAATTATCCTCACAAGCATGTATCACATAATAAAACTTTGTATGAAAGAAAAATTTGATGAGATAATACAATCATGTTTGTATAATGATTCAGAATATGAAGATCTTTATATCACACTAAACCAAAATATTAAATGCTCTTTTTTTACTCATTGTAGATGGATCAATAGGGATCACAAACTAGGACATAATCATCTTTTTAAAGATTGCTTTGTAGAAGAGCCGATGTATTATGTTGAGATTTTTCAACAAAATTTTGAATGGGAAAATATGTATTTTTTTGGAATGTTGATACTCTCTCATTTGTCTATCTGTATTTTCAACAGAGGTCGGTGGTACTCGAAAAAAGGCTTATCACCGTTGCAAAAATGAAATGCTGAAATGCAGATGTTAGCATATGATGTAGTAGCTAATGTTGTTGAGGCTTATGTGAGTATAGGCGAAAGCATCACAATTGAATACTTGAAAAAAAGTGTTGAAGGTGTGATACTATTTAGCAGAAGATATTTCTCTTGAATGGACATTAGTCAATTCAATATCGAAACCACAAGGAGAGAAACATAAGCTATTTGCACAATATCAAGAAGGGCAATGCAAATATGTGAAGTGAGTATTCAGAGTGTTGTAGGCACACTTCACAATCATAGTGGTCTAACGCACTTTTAGGAGAGGAAGAACGCAAACATAATGAAAGCATGTATTATATTGCATAATATGATTGTTAAAAATAAAAGATGTGCTTATGCAAAAAATTTTGCTCAAAACTTAAAGTATGATAATATGAAAAATGGCTTATAACAACCATAGTTGGGAGAGAAAGATTTTGCATTATACCATTAATTTCTCTAAAAAAATGCTTAACTTCAAGATAGACAGAAGTATCAACAACTGAAAAAAGTCTCAATTAAACTCGTGTGACAATTTCACTATGTGCGTCGTCATCTATAAAGTTTAATTATATTTTTCTTTATATTAAGTAATGCTGCTAATTGGTTAAAACTCGAGTTATGTATTATTTGTTGTCGTTAATTATGAAGTTATTAAATTTTTTTCGTATATTATTAATTAGTAATAGTTAAGTGTTTTTTAATTTATAAATTTTAATAATATTATTGTGAAAAAAATTTAATTTAATCATTAAAACTAATTTATTTTTATTTTAATTAAATAAATAAGTTAGATCACAATAGGACTAGAGTTTGTCTTTCCTATCGAGAAGAAAGGGACACTCTTAATATTTTTTATTGCTTATGATACAAAAAATAATGTAAAATTATTTTATATGAGAAGTGGATCATAAATAAAAATTTGATGTAATTTTTTATTGGGATTATTCTAATATTCATATGTAACTAAGTTTATATTCTGTAAGATTTTGGTAACAATGTGGCTAATTTTTTTTGTTATAAAAGTAAAAGTAATAATATACTTTAATATTGTAATTTTTGCTGTTTTTTAAAATTGTAGATAGTACACAAATTGGAGGGTTCGATTTTTGTACCTCAAATTTTTTAATTTTTTTTAACATAAATTGAACGGTCCGATTTCTGTACCTCTAATAAGTCCGATTTTTATTTCTCTAACTAAACGGTTTCATATTTGAGAATAACATCCCAACAATTCATATATTAAAAAAACACCATTACCACTCCAATATTAAAAATAAAAAGTTCTATCAATGTAGGTAGATTAGATAAATAACATAGAAAATAAAAAATTAAATGTAATATGTGGTAGAAAAATATAATCATGATACGTATATAAAAAAAAATAACCATCTTATAAAATATATATTAAAATATAAGATATACATTAAAATGAGTTACTTTCTCTATTTTCATTTTATCATTTTTTTAAGGTTTAATTACTCTGTTGGTCTCTATAATTTTGCGAAATTTTTAATTAGGTTCCTATACTTTTTTTCTTTTTAATTAGGTCCTTACACCAATTTTTTTTCAATTAGGTATCTTTTGGCAGTAATTGACTTAATTGTATAGAGATCCAACTAAAAAAAAATTGGTGCAGAGACCCAAATAAAAAGAAAAAAAAGTGTAGAGACCCAATTAAAAAAAATTGATACAAGGACTCAATTAAAAAAAATATAAGAACCTAATTAAAAATTTTACAAAACTATAAAGACCAACAGAATAATTAAATCTTTTTTTTAATCTTAGTACACTAATTAATTTTTATTAAAAAATCAAATAATAAGAATAGAAATACAAAATTACCTTTGTATCACTATAAATATTTTTCTCTCTCCATTAATAACTACTTGTTACGGCCTGGCCCAAACCCTCCACGGGTCGGCCCGACCCGAGCGCCACCCGACCCAGACGGTCAAGGGTGAGGCACCCCGCAACCGACCCGGACACGCGTCCCAGGCAGCTCACTCACAGCTGTGGGAGAACGTCTCGGAAACAGTGGGCCTGTCCTTGAAGGGCCCACCTCTGACACAATATATAAGGGGAAGGTTTTACCATTCCCCCAAGGTACGTGACACATCACTCTCCCCCCTTTTTTCGCCTACACATTACTGACTAGAGCGTCGGAGTGTCCTTGCAGGTGACACCCCCCCCCCTTTTACAAGAAGAGCTCGGGACCCCGCCTACACCAGACCGGCAGTTCACGACGAGGCGAGACCCCATTACCAACCAGCATACCAACCCGATCCGTCCGGTACCCGACCTACCGAACATTAGCGCCGTCTGTGGGGAATCTCATCCATGGACTTCGTGCTAGTCCAAACCGGGACAGGCTGCGAACCCGAGCCCAGAGGGGACACCGCCGCGATGAAAATCCGGCAACATTCAAGGTCACCTCCGAGGAACGCAACACAGTCTCACGAGAGACGCCCCTTTGGGGAGACTGGCGACAACCACGCCAGAATAATGCAAGAGCTACGCCATAGAATGCAAGACTTGGAACGCCGGCTAGCAGATAGGGAACACGACCAACACACCCCAGAGCAGAGTCACTCCCGCTCTCACTCTAGGTGCCACTCCAGACACACGCCTAGCCCCCTGGCTGAGTCCGAAAGCGTTGGGGAGAGAGGGCGCGCGAGAAGACGTCATGACCCTGTCATTTACGCCAGACATGAGAGTCGGCGTACCACGAACCACGGGGCCGAGGACACCCGTCGGGAGAACGACGAGGGAAGAACGACGGGAACACGGGGACCCGTAATAATGGGAGCTACCCTATTCCATCGTTCCATACTCGAGGTCCGGCTGCCAAAACACTTTGACAAGCCAATGGATATGAGGTATGATGGAACGCAAGACCCGCTGAAACACCTCACGGCCTTTGAGGCCAGGATGAACCTAGAAGGAGTAGGAGACGAGGTAAGGTGTTGCGCCTTCCCAGTCACTTTGGCGGGACCCGCAATACGGTGGTTCAATAACCTCCCGCAGGGCTCAGTGACCGGTTTCGCGGACATCAGCCATGCCTTTTTAGCCCAATTCACGACCAGGATCGCCAAAGCAAAGCACCCAATCAATCTGCTGGGGTGACTCAGAGACCCGGCGAGACGACCAGGAATTACCTGGATCGGTTCAATGATGAATGCTTGGAGATTGACGGACTGACGGACTTAGTAGCAAGTTTGTGCCTGACGAACGGACTCCTGAACGAGGACTTCAGAAAGCATCTTACCACGAAACCAGTCTGGACAATGCAGGAGATCCAGTGTGTAGCGAGAGAGTACATCAATGACGAAGAAGTCAGCCGGGTCGTGGCTGCCAACAAACGGCAGCCCCCTCACAACCAAACCCGGCATCAGGAGAGTGGTGAAAGACCAAGGGAACACGCCAAAGACGGCGGTGCAAACAAGATGCCAAGGCCATTCCCCCGAGTCGGGAAGGTCACAAACTACACCCCCCTCACGGCACCGATCATGGAGGTCTACCAACAGATAGCCGAGAAGGGAATACTATCGAAGCCATGACCTCTGAAGGATCGAACAAGGGGAAACAAAAGCCTTTACTGTGAATATCACAAGGGATACGGGCACAAGACCCAAGACTGTTTCGACCTAAAGGATGCACTGGAGCAAGCAATAAGGGACGGGAAGCTTACCGAATTCTCCCACTTCATAAGAGAGCCGAGGAGACGGAATCGCGACAGAGAAGATGAGGACAGGTCCCGAGCGACAAAGCGACGTCAAGAACCGGAAGGAGACGACCACGGTCTCACGGTGGTGAACGTGGTAACGGCGAGGAATTCGGCCCCGAGGTCGAAATCGGCACAGAAGAAAGACGCCAAAGTCCTAGCCGTCTCCTCTTCATCTACAAGAAGTTCCCAGAGGCTCCCGCCCATCTCCTTTGGTCCCGAGGACCAATGGTTTGACGAGGTACCGGAGAGTCCCCCATGGTCATCACGGCCAGGGTCGGAACCGGCCTCGTTAAACGGATCCTCGTCGATACAGGGGCGGATTCGAACATCATGTTCCGCAACGTATTTGACGCCCTGGGGCTGCACGACTGACGAATGGATTTTTGACGGTTTAGAATTTCACAAATGAATTCTCGTTGCAAGTATAGTTTCTAAACCAATCACTAATCCTTTCATACAAAAAGTTGTTTGTCACTAGTACAAACCCCTAAAATTTATAAACCGAAGTATTGGACCTCGGGTCGTTCTCCCTAGAAATTACAATAAAGTGTCTTGTTATTGGTTATGAGTTATTTTGGGGTTTTGGATAAGAAGCATGAAAAGTAAATGGCAATGATAATAAACTAAAAACTATAAAAGGCTCTTGGAAAGGTGTGAGAACTAGAAGTCCTATCCTAGTTATCCTTCTCAATTGTGATGAGAATTGTTCATTGCTACCACTTAGTTAACCCTTACTAATTAAAGGAAAGTCAAGTGGATGAATTGACTTGAGCCACAAGTCCTAGCCAACTCCCAAGGAAAGACTAGCTTTAGTGCACTCCAAACCAATTAGCAATCTCTCCAATTATCAATCAACAAAGGAATTAGATAACTCAAGAGTCACTAATTACTCTACCTAGGCCAAGAGGAACAAAATCTACACTAAAACTAAAAGAGACATTTCAACAAACACATAATGTGCAAGAGGAGTAAATATTATTAAATGCAAGAATTAAAGGAATCTACAACTACAAAAACAAGAGATCAACAATAGAAAAGCAAAGAAGACACATTTATTACGAATTACCTTTATTGAATTGAGAAAGAGAAAAAGGAACAATACTAGATCTATAACAAAATACAAGAACAACATAAAGGAAATTGCAATAAAAGAATGGAAGAAGAATCAATGTAACTACAAGGAATTGAGATGTAGAAGTAGAAGAACATGAATCTAAATCTAGATCTAAGAACTAAACCTAATCCTAATCCTAATTCTAGAGAGAAGTGAGAGCTTCTCTCTCTAAAACTCTAAACTAAAAGTGATTAGTGGTTGGGAGTTTTTGATTAGTCAAAAAAAATGATCATCCTTCCCCTTAATCCTTCATCCTTTTATTCCTTTCCCTTAGCAATTTGGCGCCAAAAATGGGTTCAGAAACCCTCTCAAATCGCCAGGCACGTGTTGCATTAGTGAGGTCATGTGCCCTCATCGACGCGTGCGCGTACGGTATGCGTGCGCGTCCCTGGCTAATTCTGCGATGTGCGCGCGAGCGCCTTGTGCGCGTGCGCGTGCATGGCTGACTTTTCTTCTTTGACTTTTTATGCTTCTCTCCACTTGTATGCTTCCTTCCTTGCTTCCTTTGATCCATGCCTAGCCTATTTCAATCCTGGAATTACTAGCAAACACATCAAGGCATCTTATGGAATCAAAGAAGAACTAGAATTCATCAAAATAAGGCTTAAAAAGCATGTTTTTACATTTAAGCACAAATATGGGAGAGATAACAAAATCATGCTAATTCCTAGGCTAAATGTGACAAAAGGTTATCAAAATACTCTAAATTCAATGCAAAACAAACCGTCAAATTGGGGTTTGTCAACCTCCCCACACTTAAGCCTTAGCATGTCCTCATGCTAAAATAAGAAGAAACTAAGGGTTATGACATTTATTGAACGCAACTAAACTATATGAGTCCTATCTAAATGCAATTATCTAAAGCAATTGGAAATGTTTAGTTCAAACAAATCAATTCCCAAGAGAGCATGTGTAAGCACAAGAGCTAGGCAATAAGGACTAAGTTCAAACCACAATTGTATTGAATTGTCAAAAAGAGTTCAAACTTGCAAGAATATAGATAATATGGGTGAACACATGTGATTGAATTTTTGAACCCTCACCGGATGTGTATCCGCTCTATTCACTCAAGTGTTTAAGGGTTAATTCACTCAATTCTCTTCTAATCATGTTTTCCAAAATTTGATTTTCTTCTAACAATCAACACTTATTCAATGCATGCATACATTCATCATGAGGTCTTTCATTTAGGTTGTAATGGGGTTAGGGTCAAGGTAGGATCATTTATGGTCAAGTGGACTAGGATTTGAATCTTTGATTAGCATAGACTTTCCCACCTAACCTATTTAATGACCTATACAAATGCAAGCTATTCTAACTACCCATTCTTCACTTTTTCTTACATACTCATGCATTCTTATTTGATTCATAATACTTATGCATTGATCCCCTTTTTATTGACTTCACTTTGGGGCATTCTGTCCCTTCTTTATTGTATTATTTTTTTTTTCTTTTTCATCATCATCATTTTTTTCATTTTTCTTTTCTTTTCATCATTTTTTTTTCTTTTCTTTATATATATTTTTTTCTTTTTCTTCTTTCAAACTAAATACAAGAACATCAATGCATAAGGTCTCAACATTTAATCAATACATGAATATGTGCCCAATTCCTAAACATAAAAGTGTACTGCCCCTTTTTATCCCATCCAATGTTCCCAAGCCTCACCAACTTTGAATAATAAAACACTCTCACTAGCCTAGGTCAATCAAAGATCCAAATAAGGACTTTTCATTGGTTTTCCGCCTTAGGCTTGTAATGTGCTAAAATAAGAATAAGTTGGTTAAGCATAGGCTCAAAATTGGCTAACAATGGAGAGTAAAAGGTTGGCTATTTGGGTAAGTGGCTAATGAAAGAATGGCCTCAATCATATAAATGCACAAACACAAGAAATAAACGGATATATAGAATCAAGCAAATCAAGGATCACAATCATGGAAAGAGAACAATTTCACACAAGAATGGAAAATAAGTGGTTATAAAATGTAACCACATCAATAGGCTCAAGTCTCACAAGCTTGTGTTCTCAATTCAATACATGCTTCACAAGGTATGAAATTCAAGCAAGTTTCAAAAATTCTCTTTCAATCAATTGGGTTAATGCCCTATATTTAAACTTCTTGAAAAATCTCAATGTTTGACTAAGCATTGTTGTGATTGAAAAGTTCAAAAATTTTCTTAGTTCACCCTTTCCTTTTTCACTTAGAACCAATATATTATGCAAAAAGGGTGACTAAATATTTGCAATCCAAAGTATGATTTCTAATCACAACTACAAACTAAAAACAAAGATAAACAAAATGTATAAAGAAGAATCCAACTAAAAGTACGGAATCTATCATCCAAAATATCTAAAAATATCCAAAAGCATCAAAATATCTAAAATCCAAAATAAGCAATAAAAGTATCCAAAGCAAACTAGAAGTGCATCAAAATATATACAAAGATGTGCAAAATGAGATAACTAGGCCGAAAAGTTCACCGGTTCCCAAATAATGCTACCGGTGCCCTCCCTACACTTAAAACCAAGCATCGTCCGCGATGCTAAACCGGAGGATCAGTGGGAGGTACAATGATAGGCTCAGGCTCGGGCTGTGGCTCTGGGACCTCAGTAGTGTCAGGAGCAGCTGGAGGTGCATCCCGCTGAAGTGGCTCATCCGCATCCTCCTCCCGATGATCCTGCTCATCGGAGGTCGGAGATTCTGGGAGCGGAGGCAACTCAGCGCCAAGGGAGATGAGTGCCTGATCCATCCGATCCAGTCGGCGTCTGACATGGAGCCTCTCGCGCTCCAAGAACCGAAACAGACGCTGAACCAGTAGGTAAGTGGGCTCGGGTGCTGAAGGAGGTGGGGCTGCTGGCAAAGAAGATGGTATAGCTGCCTCGACTGCCGCTCTAGCTCGAGAACGGCGGCTGGTCGGGGGCCTCTCGTGCACCCACACACCCCAGGGAATAGTAACTTCCTTGTCGTCGTCATCTGGAGGTGGTGGTGTCACGTCATTGTCCTCCCACGGGACATCAGCTAGCTCAGCTAAGCTAGTAACCAGTGTCGGAAACGGTAACAAGCCGCGAATATGAGCTCTCCACATGCTATGCCTAATCAGTCGGGGAAAATATACTTCCTTCCCCTCCATGACACACCCAATCAAGACTAGCATATCCATCGGAATCTCTGAAAAGTGAGTGGTAGGGAAGACATAGTGGGCAAATATTTGTTGCCAAGTCCTAGCCTCCCTAGTCAGATGTGCAAATAGCATGCCCTTGGGCTTTGTGTTGCTCGAATCCATTACCCAAGAAGCATCTGGTGTAGCAATCACGCGCCGAAGTGCCTCATAGTTGAAAGTCATGGAGAGGAGAGCTACCTCTGCCTGCTGGTAGGCACAAGTCTCAGGAGTACCAACTCTGCAGAGCAGTGCATCCCTCAAGGCATCCTCAGTGATCATAATCTCTCTACCCCTCAAGAATACTGAATCCAAGCCCGGTCGAAAGAAATTGCAGTAAAATTCCTTGACCCACGAGATGTTAATCCGTCCCAAGTCCCTATCGACGAAATCCAAGCCCAGCTCAGAAATACGGGCGTTTATGGCACGCCTCACATCATTGGGAAGATTCAGCTTCTTCTCAATATTCAGATTCTTCTTTGCATAACGGGAAAGGCGTAGCTCGCAGAGAGATTTGGAAATTTGGTTGGATCAGTGGACGGGAGTAACTGATTTTCTTTCTCCTCCTCATTTAGCGGATTCCTCGCATAGTTAGCAGATGGTGGGGGTGTAGAGGTCTTGGAGCGCTTCCTTTTTTGGAAGCAGAGGCTATAGCTTTTCCTTTATCCGACATCCTGAAAAATATGATAGAATATATAAAACATTTAGCATGTAACAAAGAAGGCATGTTCAGGATACAATTATCAAAGAGCAATCATGATGTTGCACTGAATATGTAAAAGTGAACAAGTAAACATAAGTGAATGAACCAAGACTGTAATCTTCATTAAAGGCAACATCTCATATTCAAAAGGCAATAATATCATCATATTTTTGAAAGAATTGTTAAAGAGGGTTAAAGGTGAGTGGAAGTAAAACGGTTAAAGAAATTAGTAAGTTAGAAAAGTGGATTAGCGATATGATGATATATAGGCTCAATTGAACGAGAAGTTGCGGTTCATGTTCACAATGATTGTGCAAATCCGGGAAGTCAAAAAGGAAACGGAAATTTGCCCAAAACTGAAATAAAGATCAAGATGAAACTAATTTCCTTGAAAATCGGACAGCATTCCGGCTTAAAATTGGACGTTCCCGGATAGCAAAATAGCACAATTAGCACAAAAAATGACATCACTCACGCACAGCAGCAAACAGATATTATTTGGCAACACATATTGCATGGAATATCAACCCAAAACCAACATACCGTACCCAAGGAAGCAAGCAGCAGATATGCACATACGGAGCAATTATCAGGCCTAGAATCCTCTATCCAGCCCTAGCTACGTAATAGCAATTATATCTATCTAACCTAACATACAAAATTTGAATTTAGCTAACTAACATGCAATTCCAGGAACTAACATAAATGAACAAATAAAAAGGAAAAAAAAGAAATAACAGAAATGGAGCAGGAACCTGGGAGCCGGGAAAACTGAGAATGGAAAGGGGGACTACGATAGGGCAGGGGCAGCAGAGACAGAAACTGGCACCGCCGTGAACGGTGGCGGTGAAGACGGCTGGCGCGGTGGTTTGAGAAACTGAGGGGAGGAGGAACGGTGATGGTGAAAGGAAGAACTGACCGGAGCAGCGCGGTGGAACTTGCGCCGACGGCAGCGGCGGTCGCGGTGAGTGGCGCTGGGCGGCAAATGGGTAGAGACAGAGGGGAAGGGTGAGTGGAAGAGAGGGGGCGATGAAGGGAGAAGGGGGAGGCAATGATGGCGGCGGTGGTCGCGGTGAGTGGCGCTCGCCGGAGGTTGCTGGGAGTTGAGTGGTGGGAGAAGAGAAATGGAACGTTAGAGGGGAAGAAGTGTGGTGCGCGAATGCGTTAGGGTTCGCGTCTCTGGGTAAGTGAAAATTCGAATCCGCGCGTACGCGCGCCGTGCGCGTTCGCGTGAGTGGAAGAAATGAAAGAATGGCGCGGAAGCGCCAGACGCGCAGGCGCGTATGTGAAGGAATCGGGATGGGCGCGGGCGCGCAAGGTGCGCGTCGGCGCGGATGTGCTGGGCTGGAGGCTTAAAAGGGGCCCAGAGTTGGCACAACTCTCGGGTCCTTTGGCCCTGGGTGGTGCTAATACGCATCGACGCGCACGCGCACTGGGCGCGTTCGCGTGAGCTGCTTGATCTTATTGGATGGGTGCGGAGGCGTGAAGTACGCCAACGCGTGAACAGCGAGGGGTGCGGACGTGTACAGCGTGCGTCCGCGTGAGTTGAGTTGAGCTGGGGGCTTAAAGTTGGCCCAGATCCCGCGCAACTCTCTGGATATTGGCCCAGAAGTTCTAGCAGCGGGTCGACGCGTACGCGGCAGATGCGCGTATGCGTGCGTTTCCTTATAGCTGTATGGACGCGCACGCACGTAGTGCGCGTCAGCGTGGAAGGAATTTGGGCTTGGGGCATAACGCCGGCCTAAGAGAGGCCCAACTCTCTGGAAAATGGGTGATGAGGCGTCCGCTCAGGGGCGCGTGCGCGTATGGTGCGCGCACGCGTCCTTCCTACCCTTCTTCTCTCTCTCTTTTTTTTTTTTT
The DNA here is from genome assembly GCF_059453495.1 of Arachis ipaensis. Taxonomy (NCBI): domain Eukaryota; kingdom Viridiplantae; phylum Streptophyta; class Magnoliopsida; order Fabales; family Fabaceae; genus Arachis; species Arachis ipaensis. Next base: position 131,321,901 of record NC_142443.1, on the reverse strand, counting down.
TCAAGGAGAAAAATTATGCCCAGGAGCTCCCTAGACTACTTACAACTCTTTATTCAATCAACCATCATACAATTTGCAAGAATGTAATTTGATATTATTCATCTACTACGAAACACAACATACATGTGACTAGGCTAACAATTAAGTTGTACAAACAAATTATGTGAAACATCTACCTACAATGGTAACTCAAATCACTTATTAGGCAGATTTAAAAGAGAATGGAAAGAGTTTACCATGGTGGGGTGTCTCCCACCTAGCACTTTTAGTTTAAGTCCTTAAGTTGGACATTTTGAGAAGCCTATTGTCATGGTGGCTTGTGTTTGTACTCGTCCTTGAATCTCCAAGGATCTTTGCTTCTCAATTGGTTGACAGAATTTCCAACCATGTTCATCAAGCTTGGGCACAGTTCTACCCAAGATATGAGTCCCCATAGTTGGTCTTCACATAGCGAACCGGGATCCCATATCTTGTCTTGACACACATCCGTTAGTTGAGTTTCATGGTTTTGTCGGATGAGCGGTTGACATAAAGGTGATTGACACATAGAATTCTCTTTACTCCACCAATGCTCCCTCCTATATCCGTATAAAGTAATCCTTGTCCCAACATTATCCCTATACCTTGAGGCCTTGGCCTTGATAAGCTTAACACCTATTTTCCAACCACTACACAACTCGTTTTTACTTTTAATTCCACAAAGAGTTCTAAGTTGACCATCATTTTCAAGCAAACCATATTCAAGTGAGAGATTAAAGCTCAGGGATAGAGATTTTACCCACTTAAATGTTGTATTAGATGGTAATTTGGGGAGAGAGGCTTCCCCACACTTAGACCATGCAAGGTCCACTTTCTTGTGCTCCTCTTTAGTTGTTTCCACCTCTTCACAATTCTCTTCACTTTCAATCTCATCCTCTTTGTTACGTGGCTTGGTGTTATCTTCAAGAACTTCATCTTGTTTAATGAGAGGCGATTCAATTTTGGATAGAAATTCATTGATGAACGAGGTCATCTCTTGATCAACCTCTTCATATTCGTCAATTTCAATATACACCATGCCCTTCTCATCTTCCTTGGGAGGTTGTGCACACTCTTCTATAATTTCAACTCCATGTCCAACGGGTGAAGATTCCATTGTAGAGAGCAATTCATCTATGATTGAATCCATCTCTTGATAAGCCTCTTCCAAGTCTCCAACGATGATATGCCTTGGGGGTTGCACACCTTCTTCAACTTCAATATCAAGCTCCTTGGAAGAGTGCTCCATGAGACTACATTCCCTTGGACTTTCAACATCTCCTAAATCTTCAACCACTTCTTCCTTTTCTTCAATGATCATAGGCTTCTCCAATTGTTCCAACACAAAATTTGACTCCTCCTTTTCCTCCGAATTTTCCAATTTCTCCTTCATGCTTTGCTCTTCTTTTGACTTTTCATATGTGGTCACGGAAGTACCTTGAATATTCAAGCATTGGTGGGCTAAAGTGTGCACTACCTTAGTCAAGTTGGTCACGAACTCAAGTGTATCCCGTTTCATGGCCTCTTGTCCTTGAAGTAACAAAGTGAGAGAATCGTCTATTGGGGCTTGTGGTGGGTAGGAAGGTTCGTTGTTTTGGAGAGAGAGTTCATAATAGGAGGGTGGTTCTTTTTGGTAAGGTTGTGGAGATTGTGTGTATTGAGGTGGTTCTTGGTAGTGATCTTGATAGGGTGGAGGTTCTAAGGGCTCTTGCTCATAATGGTCATAAGAATATGGTAGGGGTGGTTGGTTATATGAGGGGTAGGGATCATAGGAAGGTGCTTGGTATGGGAAGGCTTGTGAGAATGGTTGAGGTTCATGTTGAGGGTGAGAGTCATAGGCATACGGTGGTGGTGCTTGGAAGTCACAAGGTGATTCACCATAGCCATTGGATTGGTATGCATCATAGAATGGCTCTTCTTCATAGTGCATTGGTGGGGGTTGTTGCCATGAGGATTGATCATATGCATATGGCTCCTCCCACCTTTGGTCATCCCATTCTTGATACAAATCTTCATTATAGTCCTCATTTCCTACAACATGTTGATAACCAAACTCATAGCTAAGGTGAGAATTCATGATAGCAAGAAGAAAATGAAAACAAAATCTAATAAGAAGCAAGAAAATTAAATCCTAAAACTAGCAAGAGCTAACAAAAGCAAATGTATTCACACTATTCACATATATACAATAACCAATAACATAACACCATTGCAATTCCCCGGCAACGGCGCCATTTTGACGAATGGATTTTTGACGGTTTAGAATTTCACAAATGAATTCTCGTTGCAAGTATAGTTTCTAAACCAATCACTAATCCTTTCATACAAAAAGTTGTTTGTCACTAGTACAAACCCCTAAAATTTATAAACCGAAGTATTGGACCTCGGGTCGTTCTCCCTAGGAATTACAATAAAGTGTCTTGTTATTGGTTATGAGTTATTTTGGGGTTTTGGATAAGAAGCATGAAAAGTAAATGGCAATGAAAATAAACTAAAAACTATAAAAGGCTCTTGGAAAGGTGTGAGAACTAGAAGTCTTATCCTAGTTATCCTTCTCAATTGTGATGAGAATTGTTCATTGCTACCACTTAGTTAACCCTTACTAATTAAAGGAAAGTCAAGTGGATGAATTGACTTGAGCCACAAGTCCTAGCCAACTCCCAAGGAAAGACTAGCTTTAGTGCACTCCAAACCAATTAGCAATCTCTCCAATTATCAATCAACAAAGGAATTAGATAACTCAAGAGTCACTAATTACTCTACCTAGGCCAAGAGGAACAAAATCTACACTAAAACTAAAAGAGACATTTCAACAAACACATAAAGTGCAAGAGGAGTAAACATTATTAAATGCAAGAATTAAAGGAATCTACAACTACAAAAACAAGAGATCAACAATAGAAAAGCAAAGAAGACACATTTATTACGAATTACCTTTATTGAATTGAGAAAGAGAAAAAGGAACAATACTAGATCTATAACAAAATACAAGAACAACATAAAGGAAATTGCAATAAAAGAATGAAAGAAGAATCAATGTAACTACAAGGAATTGAGATGTAGAAGTAGAAGAACATGAATCTAAATCTAGATCTAAGAACTAAACCTAATCCTAATCCTAATTCTAGAGAGAAGTGAGAGCTTCTCTCTCTAAAACTCTAAACTAAAAGTGATTAGTGGTTGGGAGTTTTTGATTAGTCAAAAAAAATGATCATCCTTCCCCTTAATCCTTCATCCTTTTATTCCTTTCCCTTAGCAATTTGGCGCCAAAAATGGGTTCAGAAACCCTCTCAAATCGCCAGGCACGTGTTGCATTAGTGAGGTCATGTGCCCTCATCGACGCGTGCGCGTACGGTACGCGTGCGCATCCCTGGCTAATTCTGCGATGTGCGCGCGAGCGCCTTGTGAGCGTGCGCGTGCATGGCTGACTTTGCTTCTTTGACTTTTTATGCTTCTCTCCACTTGTATGCTTCCTTCCTTGCATCCTTTGATCCATGCCTAGCCTATTTCAATCCTGGAATTACTAGCAAACACATCAAGGCATCTTATGGAATCAAAGAAGAACTAAAATTCATCAAAATAAGGCTTAAAAAGCATGTTTTTACACTTAAGCACAAATATGGGAGAGATAACAAAATCATGCTAATTCCTAGGCTAAATGTGACAAAAGGTTATCAAAATACTCTAAATTCAATGCAAAACAAACCGTCAAATTGGGGTTTGTCAACGACACCGACCTAGCGACCCACCAGCACGGTGTGGTAGGGTTGGGAGACCATTTCATCAAGCCGGACGGGATCATCTCCCTCCCGACCTCGGTTGGACAAGGACAGGGGCGAAGGACGGTAATGACAGAATTTATGGTCTTGCGAGATTCCACAGCTTACAACATCATTTTGAGGAGAAAAACCATCAACGACCTTGGCGCGGCGATCAGCACGAAACTGCTTGTAATGAAGTTTGTTACTGATGACGGATCTATAGGATCCATCAAAGGAGACCTGGAAACGGCAGTCGCCTGCGACCACGCCAGCCTCTCCTTGAGGAAAAAGTCTAAAGAAGCATCAGGGGTTTTTCTAGCCGACCTGGATGCCAGAATAGATGACAAACCCAGACCCAAGCCAGAGGGGGACCTGGAAAAATTTAAGGTCGGAGACACGGAGGAGAAGTTCACGTTCATAAACAGAAATCTCCCCCATGGATTGAAGGGACCTTTGATAGAGATGATCAGAGCCAATACCGACCTGTTCACTTGGACACCGGCCGACATGCCGGGGATAGATCCCCAACTCATGTCGCACTGTCTGGCCGTCAAGCCGGAAGCCCAACCAGTGGCCCAAAGGAGGAGGAAGATGTCGCAGGAAAGGGCAGAGGAGGTGGCCAGGCAGACGGCCAGCCTCCTCGAAGCGGGATTCATCCGAGAGTTGGACTACTCGACATGGCTATCGAACGTGGTCTTGGTGAAAAAGCACAATGAGAGGTGGAGAATGTGTGTGGACTACTCCGACCTCAACAAGGCATGCCCCAAGGACTGCTACCCCCTTCCCAACATCGACGCACTCGTCGACGCAGCGGCGGGGTACCGATATCTAAGCTTCATGGACGCTTACTCTGGGTACAATCAGATACCGATGCACCAGCCCGACGAAGACAAAACGGCATTCATAACGCCCGGAGGGATCTATTGCTACAAGGTGATGCCGTTTGGCTTGAAAAATGCTGGCGCCACGTACCAGAGGCTGATGAACAAGATATTCAGCGACCTCATAGGTAAGACAGTAGAAGTCTACGTGGACGACATCCTTGCGAAAACCACACAACCCGACGATCTCCTAAGTGACCTGGAGAGCGTGTTCGCGTCCCTCTGACAAAACGGCATGAGGCTCAACCCGCTCAAATGCGCCTTTGCCATGGAAGCCGGGAAGTTCCTAGGGTTCATGATAACCCAAAGAGGGGTAGAAGCCAACCCTGAGAAATGCCAAGCGATTCTCCAAATGAAGAGCCCAGGTTGTATCAAAGACGTACAGCGATTGGCAGGAAAGCTGACGGCGTTATCCCATTTTCTCGGCGCATCGGCAGCAAAAGCCCTGCCCTTTTTCAATCTGATGAAAAAGGGGATAGCGTTCGAATGGACTTCTGCGTGTGAGAAAGTGTTCAACCACTTCAAAGAGATCCTAGCATCACCTCCGGTGCTCGGAAAGCCAATGGCTGGAGAGCCACTCTACCTCTACCTGGCCGTAACGGAGGAAGCGCTTGCAGCAGTGCTGGTACGAGAGGAAGGGAAGGCTCAGCAACCAATCTACTTTGTAAGCAGGGCGTTACAAGGAGCAAAGCTGAGGTACAGCAAATTGGAGAAACTGGCGCTGGCACTCCTAACCTCCTCCGAAGGCTGAGGCAATACTTCCAAAGCCACCGTGTTGTTGTAAGAACGGACCAAGCAATTCGCCAAATACTCCAAAAGCCCGATTTGGCAGGAAGGATGATGACTTGGGCCATCGAGCTCTCCCAATATGATTTACACTACGATCCCTGACATGCAATCAAGGCCCAGGCAATGGCAGATTTCCTAGTGGAGGTAACAGGCAATCCCCCAGAGGAAACGGGCACACGGTGGAGGCTCCATGTGGACGGGGCCTCCAACCAGACGTTCGGGGGCGCCGGGGTCATCTTAGAGAGCCCAGCCGGGGTAGTATACGAGCAATCGACCAAGTTCGAATTCCCCGTATCCAACAACCAAGCGGAATATGAAGCCCTCTTGGAAGGACTGACCCTAGCCCGGGAAGTCGGAGCGACAAGGCTGAAAGTGTGCAGCGACTCACAAGTCGTCACCTCGCAAGTGAACGGAAGCTATCAAGCAAGAGACCCGTTGCTGCAAAGGTATTTGGAAAAGGTTAGAGAATTGACCAGGCAATTCCAGGAAGTCACGGGCCAACACGTTCCAAAGGAGAGGAACACACGGGCGGACCTCCTATCTAAACTAGCAAGCACAAAACCGGGAACGGGCAACCGGTCCCTCATCCAGGGCATGGTAAAGGAGCCAACGGTTGCCCTCCATTTGACGGAATCAAGCCCCTCCTGGTTGGACCCCATCACAAACTTCCTGGAACATGGCAAACTACCTGATGATGAGAAGACAACTAAAACGTTGAGAAGGGAGGCAGCCAAATATGCAATCATACAAGGACAACTGTTCAGAAAGGGGCTCAGTCAACCCCTACTGAAGTGCTTGCACCCCGACCAGACGGACTACGTACTCAGAGAAGTCCACGAGGGATGCTGCGGTCACCATATCGGGGGCAAAGCCCTAGCGAGGAAGCTCATCCGAGCCGGGTATTACTGGCCATCAATGATGAAAGACTCTAGGGAATTTGTCAGAAAATGCGTCAAGTGTCAAGAAAACGCCAACTTCCACAAAGCGCCGGCTTCCGAGCTGAGCCTACTGATGTCTACACGACCTTTCGCTCAATGGGGAGTCGACCTCTTAGGGCCCTTCCCGGTCGGCCCAGGACAAGTTAAATATCTCATAATGGCCATCGACTACTACACCAAATGGATAAAGGCTGAACCACTAGCCAGCATATCCTCATCCAATTGCAGGAAGTTCATGTGGAGACAGGTGATAACCCGTTTCGGCATCCCGGAGGTCGTCATTTCGGACAATGGGACGCAATTCACTGACAAGAAGTTCACGGAAACAAAGTTTTCCTCAGTTGAACATCCCCAGACAAATGGACAAGTGGAGTCCGCAAACAAAGTCATCCTACTAGGCCTCAAGAAGCGCTTAGACAACAAGAAAGGCGCATGGGCCGACGAGCTCGCTTCGGTCCTCTGGTCCTACCTGACAACCGAGCAAAGCTCCACGGGGGAAACCCCCTTTTGCCTAACATACGGGGTCGACGCGGTGATACCTGTGGAAATTGGCAAACCGAGTCCACGACTACTTCTCGCAGGAGTAAATGAAGCAGTGGAAAAGGACATAGTGGACGAGACCAGAGAGATGGCCCACCTGTCAGAAACAGCACTGAAGCAAAGAATAGCTCTGCGCTACAACACTAAAGTCCTCAGGAGGGAATTTGAGGAAAGAGACCTCGTCCTGCGACGCAACGACGTCGGTTTACCGAACCCAAGAGAAGGAAAGCTGGCGGCAAACTGGGAGGGTCCCTACAGAATCAAAGAAGTGCTCGGCAAAGGCGCCTACAAGCTGGAGAAACTCGACGGCAAAGAAATCCCAAGAACATGGAATGCAGGTAACCTAAGGAGATTCTATTTGTAACTTGGGCACACCGACCAAGCGGCCTAATGAGCCAATAGATGCTTACTCTATTCACGTGTTCATTCTTAGCTATTTATCTTTATCAAGTACCTGCCACGTTCACGAATTTGTTTGGCTAACGACTAATTTTTACTTGTCTAAATTCTTTTATCACATATTCCACATAATCACGTTCTTAAACGGCAATCCGGGGCTGATCACCCCGGGAGCCAGTCGGATCATAGCCATGACTAACGACTGCGATAACATGACCAAGATGGTCCCAACCGTTACCAACATAAACGGCAAAACGGACACAAACAATAAGTCCACACCAGAAAAACGGTAACAAAACATAAGGTGCTACTAAACAAACGGAATAAAAGCGATAATAAAAGGCCGACCAGGCGACCACTAAAAAGTAGCAAAGGTCTCAACAGTTATAACAAGTATCTTACAAAACCACACAAAAACACAAAGTTACAAGAGCTCATTTCCGAGGCATGTCAACAATCTTGCCGTCTTGGATCATCTTAAAGATCCCAATAGCCGACGTGTCGAAGTTAGGAGCCACGATCTTCACCTGGGCCTTCAAAGCCTCCTCAGTCATGAAGATCGCGTTCTTCCCTTGCTCCTTGGTCGCCTTGTGCTTCCTCTTAAGCTCTTCGACCTCGGCTTTAGCAGCTTTAGCCGACGAAATGGCCTGGTCGCACTCCTTCTCCAAGGCTGCCACCCGGCCTTGAGCGGCGCTCAGCTGGCTCTCTAGGGTCATCTCACGCTCGGCCAAACGGGACACGGCCTCATCTGAAGTCTTCAGTTTCTTCTCGGCAGACGCTGTTTTCTCCTCAGCAGTCTTAAGCTTCTTTCCCATCTCAGATAGCTGCCCTTGGAGGAGCTCGACTTGCACCTTGAAGTCATTGTTCGCCTTGCCAGAGGATTCAAGTTTTCTTCGAAGAGCCTGCATTCCCGACAACTCGAATTCGGCCTTCCGAGCTATCACGGCCCCACGGAGCAACGTCCGATACATCCACCTCGCCTGCCCCGCCAGGTCGGTTCCAAGGAAATGCTCCTCCGTACCAGGAATCAGCTGGGAGTCGATGAAATTCGCAGCATCAAAATTTCGTTCCATAACGGTGAGGGTTCCTTCCGGGCTGGCAGATGCCCTCCGCCTCTTAGGAGTATGAATAAGTTCCACATCATCATAGTCTTGGCGGGTAGAGGACGAGTGCCCAGCAACGGCCTCTTCGAGAATGGGGGAAGCCTGCGCCCCAGCCGGATCCTTTTCGGACATCGCGGTGTCCTGGGGAGAGGGCAGAGCCTGATCCTCCCTCTCCTCTGAAGGGCCCTTCGGCTTCCCGGCATCCTTTTCGTCAGCCTTCTCCTCATCGCTATCCTCCAAGAAGGTCTTGACCAAATTTTCGAGCCCGGTCACCGAAGCAGACATCTCCACTACAACAGAAAGACAAATACGTTAGTCGTGAAGTCGGGGAGAATAAATTAAACAACAAACAATGCAAAAACACAAGACAGAACAGCTCACAAATATAATTCCTGGCGGACTCCCGTTCGCCCATGAGGAGGTGGGGGTTCACGGGGTTCTTTCCAAAAAGAGCAAACAGCACATCGGCAATCCTCTTATTTACAGGGGACATTCCCTTGTAAGTCACCTTGATGAAAGAATTAGACCCCGCCCCGAAACTCCAATAAGTCGGGATGAGGCGTTCCCCCTCTAACGATAACCAAAAGGGATGACGACCTTTAACAGGACGGACTTTGAAGAATTTGTCCTTGAACCCATGATAAGAGTCCTCGAACAGGCCAAATATCCTCCGGCCTTGGGCAGACTGGAAAGACAGGAACCCTTTCCTCGCTTTCCCTTGTTTAGAGGGGTTGGTAAGGTTGAAGAAGAAGAGGAAGATATCCACTGACGCCGGCAGCTCGAGATATTCACAAACCATCTTGAAACAGCGGATAGAAGCCCAACTGTTTGGATGGAGTTCCGACGGTGACACGGATATCCGATTAAGAAGCGACATCTGAAAATCGGAAAATGGTAGGCGAACGCCGACCTGGGTGAACATGGCTTTGTAAAACCAAATCCAGTCGGCGACCCGGGGAGAACGAAAATTAATCTCATACAATCGCTCGTTAGGGGCAGGAACGAAGGTCTCGTAATTGGTCTCCTCATCTGTCCCCCCCGCACAGATACCCGGCTTGCCAGAACTCCGTCAACTCCTCCAGATCCATCTGGTTGGGCGAGTCCTTCACGTCTGAGGTCACCCAGGCGTAGGGGTCATAGTTTGCCAACTCCTCATCAATTACCATATATTTTCACATGTCAATATCGTACTCCAAAAACATGCTCATCAACAAGAGTTTCAACCTTTTCATCAAATAAACATATCAATCCATGTATCCATCTCAATCCAATTCATTCATCAAATATATCAACATGTCACAACCCACCAAGTTCATGCATAACAACACAATTTACATCATTCATCAACTACCTCATTATTTCAAAATCCTATCCTAAGGCCACTAGCCTACGTTTTCACACCACATTACATTTTAGATACAGAAAATCGAAACCATACCTTGGCCAATTCCTGTTCCACCCGGAACACCTCTAATATCAACCTTCCAAGGTTTCCAAACTCCACCAACAGATTTTTCCAACACAAAGGTCCTTTCCAAGCTTTCCAAAATCACCAATCAAGCTCCAATACACACATATATAATGCCTAAGCCATAATATCACATCAAAACACAATAACTCAATACCCAATACCTCAAATTCAACACTTTCACTAGGGTTTGGGATCTCTTACCTTGCCCAAGGATCAAGGAGGCAAGAACAAGCCTTCCCTTCAAGTTAATTTGATCCTACAACACAAGGAGCTCATAAATTTCAACATTTTTGTCCAATAAATTCAAAATCAAGGGCTGGGATTCGAAGAAGAAACTGTGGCTTACCTCAAGAATGTTTGTGTGGGTTTCGTAGAGTTCGACGCCGCAGTCGTGTGGCCGTAAACGGTGCGTCAATCGGAACTCTGGATCAAAAGTTGTGATCAATTAAAGTTGGAACAAGGGTTTATGTTTCCTCCCCCTTTCTAATTTCCAGTATGAGTGTGTTCTTGAGGGAGAGTGAGAGCTGAGCTCTCTCATTAAATGAGAGCTTGGCTGGGCCCTTGGGCCCAACTTGGGTCCGGTTGGCCCGGTTTGGCCCAATCTTGTGTCGATTTCTTTAAAATTAGTGTCGAAATTCTTGTCTTAAATTTCTCTATCACATTAAACCATAAAAACCTCATTTCTCATTTTCTAGAATATATTTTAATTCATGGGTTAGTTAGCCATTAATTAACCGGGTTTTACATTCTACCCACCTAATTGGGAATTTTGCCCACAAAATTCGATTTCAGTTACCTGAGAATAGGTGCGGGTAGTCTGCTCGCATCTCTGACTCAAGTTTCCAAGTGTGTTCCTCAACACCGGCTCGACTCCATGCAACTTTCACTAATGAAACCTCTTTTCCGCGCAACTTCTTAATACCCGTGTCATCAATCCTGACTGGAGTCACCGACAGAGTCAAATCCTCCTTTAATTGAACCGATTCAAGTTCTAATACATGGCTAGCATCAGGAGTATACTTCCGAAGCTGCGACATGTGAAATACGTCGTGCAGGTTCGAAAGGTGAGGCGGTAGAGCCATTCGATACGCCACTGGTTCAACCCCCTCAAGAATCTGAAACGGACCGATGTATCGGGAATTCAGTTTCTTTGTCTTAATCGCTCTACCTACTCCTGTTGTCGGAGTAACTTTAAGGAAAGTATGGTCCCCTTCCTCAAACTCTAAGGGCTTCCGCCTCTGTATAATTTGGAGAGAATACTAATGTTATAATTAAAAGTTAGAATCAAGATTCAATTGTTTAAAAAAAATTAATTTTGAGTTAATTTTATAACTATCAGTACATTTTTTTATGCTAATATCTAATTATATTTTTATAGACATAAAGAGAAAAATATTAACACCTAATTATTTCTATTTGTGCAACAGACTTAACACTTAATTAAATGTAAACATATACATGTTAAATTGTTTCAAATTTTAGGTAACGAATGTTAAAATTAATTATTAATAAAAATTAGACTTTTTCATATAAAAATAATAACTAAAAATCCTATTATTTGATTTTTTATCTATAGATACCTTGGTCTTTTTAGCCAGAGCTTTTTGTCAACCTACGACTTTTTTTTTGTAAAAGTAGTTTGATTTTATAAATCTTTTGTGCCATATATAATCTATACTGTCAGAACAAAGTAAACTGTAATTTTAAAAAATGTATATTTCTGTAATATTATTACGGATAAAAATATTAGTATAAACTAAAAGATAAGTCTAATAGTATTATTAGTGTGAAATTATAAAACTTAAAATAAATAAAGGTAGTAGAATGATTTTCAGAATTTGAAATTATTAAAAATTTGAAAAAAAAATTAAAATTTTTAGAATTTTTTAAATTTGAAATTATTGGTAATTAACGTTATAGAATAAAATTTTCAATAAGTAATTTTAATGAAGAAATTTAAACAAAAGTACTATTATAAGAGTTTTTTTTATTTTTATTTTGGTACGATTTGAATTTTATTGGTATATTTTTATTTTTTTAATTAATTTAATTTTATTTAAATAATTTAAAATTTTTTAATTTAAAATTTAAATAAATATAATTTAAATTAATCATATAAATACAATAATACGAATATTTTTTTATTAAAATTAAATTAAATTATTAATTTAAATTTTAAAATTTATTCTATAACGTTAATTACCAATAATTTTAAATTTAAAAAATTTTAAATTCTAATTTTTTTTCAAATTTTTAATATTTTTAAATTTTGAAATTTATTCTACTATCTTTGTTTATTTCAAATTTTATAATTTCACACTAATAATACTATTAAGTTTATCTTTTAGTTTATATTCTTATCATATAATTTTACATTCTCAAAAAAATTCATACTTATTTTAGTCTACAATCCTAACATTACTAAAAGGCCCAACATATTATTCGCCTTCATTAACTTATAATTTAACACTTCTAATTTATCCACTTCCCAACAACTTCTGTTCCTTCTGAATTTCTGTTTGCGAGTGTCAACACCGCTGTTAGGCGTCAAGCCTCCAAGAATCCACGCATCTTTTGTATCTGCTGAAAAATTTATTGTTCAGCATCATAGCATAACCCTTTGGAAAATTCTGTAATACTAACAGCAAAAACATCATGTCATGCTATCCCTACGTGGCATGCTGAAAGATAGATGCGTGTATGGTAAACGTGTGCCATAGGTATGGTATTTATGTTCACACATCATGTCATGATATCCCTACGTGGCATGCTGAAAAGTGATGCGTGTATGGTAAACCGTAAACATGTGCCACAGGTATGATATTTATGTTCACACTGTCAAAAAATGTCAAATATCTAAATTTTTCATTTTTTGTTAGTGGTGTATATGGGTCGGGTTATTTTGGGTTTGGTTTAATTCAGATTCGACTCAAAATATAAATTGGGCCTAATTTTTAGATTCTAACTCAATCCTAAATTCGATGAAATCTACTCAACTTTGAGTCGAATAAAAATCGGATAAAAATTAAATCTTTAGCATGTAAAAATCACCTAATCTTCAATCATTAATCCACAATTCACATAATAAAATTCAATTAAAAAAATATAACAAGAATCAACTCTTCTCTAAAATTAAAGTATAACCATAATCAATACTAATATTATCTAATAACACTAAATATTTAAATTAATACAAATAACACAATATTATACATTAGTCTAAAATCTTATACATTTTAAACATAAAATATTAACTTATAATCTTATAATAACTAATAACACAAAATATTAAAATTTACAATATTTAAATTCCATATAAAAATAGCCATAATCTATCATTCATCATTTTTAGATGACTAATAATATTTAAATTCCATTCTTGCAGATTACGTGAAATCCCATTTTGCATATTAGTATTAAAAGTGTACAGATAAAAAATATACAAATAACATTTAAGAGATTACAAATGTTTGTTACTTATCCGTTCAATCTAATTTTCAAGCTAAAATTATTAACAACAAATTTATAATTACACAATAAATTTCATAGATTATAAAGTGTTCTAAAATATTTGATATAATTATTCATATTTATTTTACTTTTATTTATAGTTCTACATTTTTTATAACCTTATAAATTAATATAATTATTACTTTTAAATCTAGACTATATTCTTCATGGAACAAAAAATTAATTAAAAAAATAAAAACCTAAAAACTCAAGATGGTTAACCACGACGTTGACAGAAGCCGACGACCAGGACGACAAGCCATTATAAATTAGTGAATTAAATAATTATAGCAAAATTCAGAATCCAAAATTGAATTACATACAGGCATACAACAGCCATTACAAGTTTATAACAATTATAACAAAATTCAGAATCCAAAATTAAATTACATAAGCAATAGAAGAACTGAATTAACCAAATAAAGAATTCTGCCATATAATTAACCAAATAAAAAAATTAACTGAATTTAAATTAGTAGAAGAACTCTACATCAATTCATATAATTAACCAAATAAAAAACTCTGCATCAATTTATATATTTAATTAATAAAATAAAAAAATAATTGAAACTCACCACGACATAGAGGCAGAACAGATGCAAAACAGATACAGAGAAGGCGTCTAGGTCACAATAGCAGAACAGATGCCCATCGACGTTGACAGAGAAGTTTTCGATGACCAGACGAATAGACGATGCCGACCAGGAAGCTTCGGAGTTCAGACGACCAACCGACAACGCCGCTGACAACAGCTTCGATCCACGACGATGATTTCTTTCCGCCCGTTGGAGATCCTTCTGCCCGGTGATACCAGCTCTGAGCCGGCGTCGATTGTGGTTGACTAGTAAGGACGGTAGCCTTCGATGGACTTCGATGAAGATTGGAACTTGGAGGCAAAAATTAGGGTTCAGGTGTGGCTGTGTGGTGGCTGGTGAGTGTAATGGGGTGAGATCTTTGCAAGAGCATAAGGGGTTGGGGTCACCAGGTACTGGGTTGAGTGGGTTCGTTAAGTTTATTTTTTATTTTTATTTTTTTTTGCGTCAAAATGACACCGTTCGGGCCAATAGCAAAAAACCGATCCTTTTAGAAACTCGACCGATTTGGTCAGTTCACCGATTAACCAACGATTCGATTAGGGGTGACAATGGGTAAGATAGGGTTTGGAGCCAACCCTAACCCTACCCGCGGGTTGAGAATTTTATATAAACTCAACCCTACCCTACCCGTAGGTTGAGAATATCTCAACCCTAACCCTACCTGTTCTTAACCTGTGGGTACCAAACCCTACTCGCGGGTTACAAAAAAAATGCAATATTATTATATAACTTGATAATAATTTAAAATAGAACTGTCTTTTATGGGAAAAAAAAGTATTAAATTATCAATTAATAATCTTCTTTTAGTGGCTAAGAATTTTTTGCATTTAGTGAGAGATCTTTAGTTCAACATCCACTTGAAACATATTTTTATATAAGTATATAACATATACATATATAGGATGCGGGTTGGTCGGGTAGGATTGAAGCTCAACTCGCACCCTACCCGACCCGCACGAAACTCTACTCGCACCCTACCCTACCCGCTGCGGATCGGGTTGGCAACCCTACCATGACCAGGTGGAGTCGGGTTGGGTACCCGCGGGTAGGGTACATATTGCCACCCCTAGGTTCGACCAGTTTTTTACCAATTTTTCGCAAGTCGGTTCTATGATCAACCGGACCGATCAGATGACCAGTTTTCGATTAATCCGATTGAACCAGTCAGTCCGGTCCAATTTTCAGAACCTTGATTCTCACATTCTCATATAAGAATGTCATTTTTATATGATACATTCCCTATATATATATATATATAACATTTTAAAAAAAATAAAGCAACAAAATAGAAAAAAGATGGAATTAGGAATGACCAATACATCTGTAAAATTAGGTAACCTTAGATATTACCCACGATAAAAGATTTAACAAGACCAAAAAGCATTTTTACGATATGAGACGAGATCTGCCTCTGCAAATAAAAGGGGACAAGAGTAGATGTACCTGTTCGATGGGGACCCATCAAATTTTTGCGAAGGGTGAAATTTCTAAGATATCTTCGTTTGTGTATACATTGTGTTTTAATATGATAAATTTAGCTTAATTGTATTGAATTATATTATAATTGTATTAATTTTTTTAAATGTTTTAAAGATTGATATCCACTTATAACTCTTTGGTTTGCTTAAGCAAGTATCAGGGTTCAAAATTCATCTTGTACATACAACAACTCATTGAATAATGACAAACTCTTAAATAAAGTTTCAATCTACGACGAATTAGTCATTAGTCTGTTGAATTGGAGAATACCATAAAAAATAATAAAAAATATGAATATCTACGGGTATCCACCTCTCCAATAAAAAAATAAATAAAAATCCATAACAAAAATGAGACAAGGACAAAAAATATTTTCCTAAATAGAGCTCAAGATGAAAATCTACCCATGATATCCATTTTCATCCCTAAATGAAATATAATTATAGAAGCAAAAAGATTGAATGATTTCAAGGAGCTTTTTTCGTTGGAGAAAAAATAATCTGGATCTTGAAGGACCAGGTTGTAAACTCAAATAATAAAAAATACATAGGTTAATTTACAAATAAAGTAGAGTAACAGTTGGGAGAAATTTGGAAAAAATTTAGAATTTCTTATTACAAGAAAACACCAAAATCCATTAACAGGTAGGGTCAAGTTGGGTTGCTTCGTTTGGAATCCATAGAAGGAGACAGCACTTTACGGGGAGATCGAGTGATTGAACGGCGCGAAAGCATAAATCGGAATCAATTTGATGTTCCCCGTAAAGAAGGCAATGTACTACATGGGACAACCAGGGATGCAGGTACGTTGTATCCATGACGTTGAGAATAATAAAAAATTAACGGTGCCCAAGAATTACAATGATAAATTTTACGATATCAAACAAAAATATATTTGTTTATTCTTGTGCACTGTTTATTATTCTATTTATCATTTTTAATACATATTTTATTATAATTTTTTATAACAATTTGTTCCTATTAAAAATGACAAATTAAATAAAAAATTAATTATAAATAATAATAAAAATATAACTAGTAAAAAGTTAGAACTTACAACAATAATAAAAATAAGATTACTAAAAATACTTAAAAAAATACTAAAATATATTATTTTATATGTTATTTTTAATTTAATAAATAAATATTAACTTTTATTATAAAAATAATACTTAAAAAGTTGTCAATTTTTATATGGTATTTTAATTTTATAAATAAATATTAATTTTTATTATAATAGTAAAAAATTATAACATACTACAATAGAGTACTATAAAAAATATTATATAAAAAATACTAAAAGAAGTATAAAAAAATTAAATATATTTAAAAAAATAACATTATAATTTAATATTATACTTTTTTAATAATTAACTAATTATCTATTTAAAAATAATTTTAACTAATATTAACCAAATAATATTCATTTTATCAAAATCAATTTTAGTATAAAATTGCTAAACATAGATCATATTGGCATAAACTCACTACCCAAAATCAATTCTACAAAAAAAACTTTCATTCAAATTCTTTGATAAACGTTAATCCAAACAAACACTAAATCACCTATGCAGGTGCTTTATTTACTAACAATATTAATAGCTTCTATTACAGCCTGAACCTCATTCTAATTTTTCTTCTCATACTCAATTACATCTCCAACCTTCTTGTTTGATTACACTAATTAATATTTGTTTACTTTAATAATGCTCTCTATTATTAATTTTTTGTAAAGCCATCTTTTTTAAATTTGGTGTAAATTCAAATTATAATAACTTAAAAAAAAGACTTACAAATATTTTATATATACCAAATTCCAAATTATTATAATTTTTAAAATTATTTGGAATTTATTAAAAAAATATATATAAAGTAGTGTTTGATATATCAATGTAGAAGATAAAGTTGTATAGGAGGATATAAGTTTTATTAAAATATAAAGTAGTGTTTGATTATTGAAATATGGAGTAATTTTTCGATGGACTGTGGAGAATAACTCAGACTGTTTATTGGGATATAAATTTGTATTATAGAATTTTTTAGGTGGGATGTAGGTGTAGCTTATGTTACAAAGTAAAAAATAAATAAATTCGTCTAAGAAAATCGATCATTAAATAATTGGTCTAATCAAACAAATTTAAATTGATCTGCAAATACATTAAACTTTGAATCAAAACTAATATTTTTAACGATTACTGTATAAATATCATCCCAATCCTTTGTTTGACGTTTTGTTTCATGATCTTTCAACGTTTTAAAAAATAAAAATATTTTCTCCGCAGAAAACATTCTCTGATTTCAATGATATATTATTTTAGAAAATTCTGTGATGTTGACCGCAAAAATAATCATGTCATGCTATCTCTGCGAACATATTGGAAGGTGGATGCTTATATGGCAAATGGCAAATGGCAAATGGCAAATATGTGCTGCAGACAGGACATTTATTCTCAAACTGTGACAGCTAACTAAATGTTTCATTTTTCGTTTTCTGTCCAATGAGGTTAATTACGAATATTCATATTGTTACGTAATCAATGGAACGTTGATTGGATAAACATATAAATAGGTTTTGTGAAAATAAAAATGATGTTAAATAATCTATTGTTAAATTTTGTGATTTTTTTTAAAATAAATTATAATTTCTAAAATTAATTTTTTAACTCTAAATATTAGGTATATTTTTTTTTGAATTTTTGGCAAATTTATTGCGTCTGTCAGTTAATCTCACTTCGAATTTTCGTAAATAATTGGCTGACTCAAATTTTTAAGCTTCGCAACGGATAATGATAATTATTATCATTAATTTTAAAGTATATAAGAGTACACGAAAATACACAAAAATAAGTCGTATTTTTTTTTGGAAGAAATAATGATTATTTTAATTTATAATAAAAAAATTCTTGTTAAATAATAAATATAGCTTATTCCCTGTATATTTCTGAAGACGATGACAATGGTTGCTATTGTCTGTGTATTCCTATGTACTCTTGGGCTATTTTTGTTTTTGAGAACAAGACACTGATAACAAGACACAAATAACAGAAACACAGAATTTTATATTTTTATATTTTATTTGGTGATAAACTAGAACAAATTATAAAAATCTAATTTATTCTCATTTTTTTCATTCAAAAAATTTGAGAAAAAATATAATAATAAAAATATAATTATAAAAAATTAAGAAAGATAAAATAAAAAATAAGTCGTGTCTCTTATTATCTTTTTTATTAGGATAGATACAAAATACACTAATTTAATATCTTTTGATATAATGTTTCTGTCTATATCTCAAACATAATTTTATATTTCTGTATCCTATGTGTTAATGTCATGTCTCACTAAACAAACATAACTTTGGAGATAATGATAATAGTTTAGAAAGGGAAAATTTGGATGAAGTTCGTTAGGAGTGCGACAAACTCCTCCTAAAAAACGCATTCTAGAAATCAAAATTAAAATAATTTGTTTCAAAAAATAATGTTTTTTTATTTATTTCAGAAAATCCTCTCTTTTTAATATTCTTTATATTTTAGGTAAAATTTCATTGTTGCAGATTAGGTGAATTCTCATTTTACAGCTTACACATAATTAGTATTAATAAATGTACAAAACAAGAAAATAAAAAATAGCATTTGAGCGATTATAAATATATGTTATCCGTTCAATCTAATTTTTAAGCTAAAATTGTTAAAAATAAATTTATAATTACATAATAAATTTTGTAAATTATAAATTATTCTAAAATATTTGATATGATTATTTATATTTATTTTAATTTTATTTATAAGAAAAAATTTAAGGGATTAGCAACTTTGTTAAATTCTGGTCGGCATGTAATCAGTAAAGAAAAGTGAGTCATTGGATGAAATTTCACACCTATTTCACACCATTAAAACCATTATTGATAGCTATAAATCACAAAATTGCTGCCCCTAGCATTTTTCTATTTATAATTCTATATTTTTTATAAATTTATAAAATTATTATTTTTAATATATATTTTTCCACAAATTTTGATACAAATAGTATTTAGTCCCCTCCACTACCCACCGAGTGGCGAGTGCCCGGCCAAAAGGCCTTTCAAGTTTCAACTCAATAGTCACACAATTGTACTCTCTCTCTTTCTCACACCCACATTTCGTCGTAATTCCCCGATGCTCTTTCTTCCTCACTCACAGTGATTCAGGTGTATGTCACCTTCATACTCTTCTTTCCAATGATCAGAAAATTTTCCCTCTTTTTTTCGTTGAAGAAAAGCTCAAATAGTTTCTTAATTTTGATCATTTCCCCCTATGTTTGATCATTCAGGGTTTTTTATTTTGATCAATGGGTTCGACGGTGGATACACTCCCAGCTAAACGTCCCGCTCCAACTGGTATTCTTCATTTCCTTGTCAACCGTTTTTCTTTTTTCGTGTAATCTGCCTTGAATGTTGATTGCCAGGTATAGTCAAATGTATGTTTTGTTGTGTTTTCAGTTGCATTTTGTTTTTGATGTTCCTCTTTAGTTAACCGTTTTCTGTGGAATATTAAATTCCTCTGTTGAATTCGTGAGTATAGAACTTTTTTTTTGTTTTCTGTCAATTTATT
Organism: Arachis ipaensis; assembly: GCF_059453495.1. NCBI lineage: Eukaryota > Viridiplantae > Streptophyta > Magnoliopsida > Fabales > Fabaceae > Arachis > Arachis ipaensis. The sequence goes on along the minus strand of NC_142443.1, from coordinate 131,301,825 downwards.
TTGGATTTTTCCAATTTTTATGGATATATATTGTGAATTGTGAATTTGCTGTTGGTATATAGGGTTCTATAAGTCAGTTTATGCTTAATAGTTGCCTCGGTAGTGGTGAAAAGTGGAAACCTTCAAAGATAAGTACTTCTGATTCTGAGAATGAATTGAGGGCTACGTGTGTAGAAACTAGAAGTGAGGGTCAATAGTAGTTTTGGCTTCTTCACTGTCGTTGGTTGAGATTTCTCTGGTATGATGATGGGTGGATGCTTGTGCTTTGGATTGGGCTTTAAGTGGACAAGCTAGTCCACATTTTCTTTGTTGTTTGAAAAATGTAAACTGGTGAGTTTTCTAACATTAACACTTATAAATTTTTCGGTTTGGTTAGGTGCCGAATGGAATTTAATCAACAATGATCATTGGAGTTTAAGTCTTTTATCTCATGTGGGTTGCATTTGGAAGGGAGACTGGACTGAGAGACAAAGATTGAGAGACAGAGACTAAACTAAGTTTTTGTATTGTGTTTGGTGTAAAATGTACTGAATTGAGTTATGTTTTAGTATTATGTTTAGTTTAAGATAAATTTGGAGATTAAATGATAGATTTGGAATTTGAAAAGTTAAATGAGGGTATTTTTGAAAAGAAATGTTATTAAAGTTTTAGTATTCATCCCCAAAAGTTTCTGTCTCCTGTGTCTCCACTTTCTGGAGGTACTGAAGGGACTGAAATTTTGTGTCCTGGGACTGAAATTTTAGTTCTAGTTTCTTGCCACCAAACACAATACTGAGTCCCCGAGTCTCAGTCTCCGCCTCGATACCCTGATGTATATGCCCGTTTTGTCAGTTGGCATTGCATCATATTCAGTATATATCGCTTGGAAGAAAAAAATATTTATGTAGTTTACCCTTAGTATAGTTTTTCTAATCTCTCCCGTTAGTGATTTCATAATTTTCTGTGTTTATATGTATACTGCAAGCTGGTCAATTTTTATTTATTTATTTGAGAAAAAGAATAATGCATTAATGGGTGTTACTAGTGCATGAATTTTGACTTGATATATTCATTTTTGGAAACCAGAATATTCTTCTGAGGGACACAAAAGACTGAAATTGTCATCTGATGGCTCCCCATACTCAAATGTTGTGGATTACAGTGACCCATTTGCAATATCTGCTGTTCTGAACCGGCTTGACAGTGGGGAATTTGGAAGTGTCACGAAGGACATAGAGGCCCTCAGAGTGCAGAAAATGCAAATGTTGGGACCATACTTTGCAAAATATCCTTCCCTGATCAATCAATTATTGAAAGTGGCAACTAACCATACTGAAGAAACTGTCAAATTGGAATTTGAACCAGTTACTAGTGCACATCAGGGTGTGATAAAGTTGGAGGGTGGGCAAATTAAGAAGAATGTTCCTGCAGCCCCAACATCTATCGTAATTATTGATTCAGATGATGAGGATGATAATGATAAAAATTCTGATCCTCGATTTCATCAAGTAGTGTTACCTGCACCAGTAAGACCATCTCCTGCGCTGCAGATGAATGTAAGTGTTTCCTTTGCTTTTGTAATTCTTTGTATATTGCTACATTGAGAATTGAGATAATATGTATTGGCATGCTGGAGCTTTTAGTAGAAATGTGTTTGTACCCTGTTTACTTCAGTGCTGAGTTGATTGAAGTGGGTTTTCATTAGTTGTGCAACTGATAAAGTTGAAAAATGAAATACAAAAACAATGGGATATCTAGATTTGTAATTTTAAATTAGTAGTAGCTTGTACCATCCTATTTGTACCTGTGTTCTCCTTACTCCTACTAAGCACAACTTTAATGTTGAAATATGAATAGTTTGTTATGATATTTCCATTTATATTTCAGAATAGTTCAAACTCATTCATTTGGATTAATGGGTTAGGACTATGATAGCTTCCTTTATAAGATTCTGTGTATGCAGATTTACTTTGTAGCTGCTGTTATTTAGCAGATGCTGTTTTTCTAATATGCAAGTTATTTCAGTGACATCCATTGCCATTTTATGTGCAATAATGCTTGATAACAGGGTCATGCTTCCATTGAATTCGATGAGAAAAGTAAAGTTCCAAAAATTGAGAAAAGTCTGGATGGTCAAGATACGAGTCCCAGAGACAAAGGTATCTATGTTGGTATACAGGAGGAAGAAGATGAGGTTGAAGAGAAAGATGATGGCTTAGGTGATATTTGGAGGGAAATGTCAATGGCTATAGAATGTTCCAAGGTATGAATTATTGATTTTTTTTCTTCTTATCTTTTGTTTTTCAGAAATTGAAACTGTATTTGTCCAGTTAGTTTATGTTTAACTATTTGGGTACAATTTCCATGTTATCTCGCTTGTGGTGCTTTCCTACTACCTGTCTTAAGCTGGAGATATGGGGAATAAATTGATATTAAAAAATTATGGTCTAATTCTTTCTGAGTAAGGAAGTTGTTTCTTAGCACTTAGCATCATGACTTGTTAATGCACATACTGTAAGAAATTTTCTGAATGTTGTTATTAGCTAATAGAAATTATTTGGTTTTATTGTAGAGACAAGAAATGGATAGTGAATGTGATTTCTGTGTATTGAAACCTTATAATTAATGGAACATAACATTAATACTCTGGCACTTGATGCTCGGTGTTATACATGCTCTATTCATCATACACATATGCAAGTCTGCTATGGCATGTATATTTAGAGTATGCTGTTATTTTTACTCCAGAAATTTTTTTGTCTACATGGTAAAAGGTTGTTTGTGTTACGAAACCAAGATTGTTTCATGCACAGTTGTTAAGATGCAATCTTGCAAGATTGTTATTATTCTGGGATTGCCAAGGAAGATCATAAAATCATTGGAAACAAAGAAGCAACCTCGTTTCTCTATGTTTTTCATAAGAGAAGGGGCCACTTGGCCTCTTTCTCTCATCTTCCCCTAGTCCTTGTGCAACCACGTTCAACGTCAGCTGCTTCAAACTTGTGTTCTGTTCTGTGTTCTTTCATCACCTTAACGTCGATGAAGTCAAAGGATATGGTGACATCAATGATGTAGATGGAGACTGTGGAAGATGATAAATTTGATTATCATGGCCTTGATTTTCTATGTATTCATCATTCTAGTAATTTGGATCTCCTTCATTTGTTTTAATTATGTTTTAAGCTTATGTGTTGCAATGATGTAGGCGAGTTTTAAGTCGTGTATTTCCACTTGAACTTTTTATCATTTGAATGTAATTTTCAATTTAAAGTAGGATCTTTGATCTGTGTTACAATTACACAGTTTATGTGTTTCTTCCCTGGTTAATTTGTGGTCCTGCTTGCTATTTATTAGAGAATGATGCTACTCTATCATGTACATCAGATTACTTTTTGGTTCTAAATTATACTTATTATGGATGTCTTTTGGAGTTTCTTCAATACTAATTTTTTCTTGTAATATAGCAGCGTCTCTATCTTGCTATTTCACTAACTTGTTAATTGTATTTCTATTAGGATGCTTCTATGGATGTGCTCGATGAAGAAGAGGAAAAGGAGGAAGACTGTGATCATTCTTTTGTTTTAAAAGACGATCTTGGTTATGTTTGTCGTGTATGTGGGGTTATCGAAAGAAGAATTGAGACCATATTTGAGTTTCAGTACAAGGTTTGTCTATTTCTCTACCTGATTTATTTAATTATTTTTATACATATGGTCATAGACACTTGGTAAATTTATGAAATTGAGAATTTAGGCGTGGGACTTGAACTTAGATGCATAGATTGAATACTTGAGCAGTGCATGGCAACATGAAAAGTGAGACACCTAGGAACTCATTTTGTTATAGGGATTCTAGACAAAATATGCTGAATTTGGTGACTTTTTATGTTTGATTCTGATAGGGAACCAATATTAGGAGTATCCATGTATCTCAACTGCTAAGATAATATAGCAGCAGAGGGTAATTATTTTGTTTTAGGCAAGAATCAGGATTTGGTAAACTGAGAAGGACTGAACACTACATTTGCTCAGAGCAGTGTTATTTCATACTGTTTTGTTTTCTCTGGCTAACTATTGCCTTGATATTTAGCTCAGTAAATCAAACCATAGTGCAGTGGTTGTCGTGTGCTCTTTCTCTTCCCTATTTCTTTACTCTGTTGCTAGCTATTAGATTCACCTTAGTTTTGTTAGGCACCCTTTACCAAACCAACATCATTTAATAGGAGGTAGTCAACTTGTATCATGTGGCTTGCTCAACTGATTTGTAAAACATTACCTCATTCATAATACTAATGATATATGATGAGTTATACTTGGGGACAAGAAGAGTTAATTTGATTATTTTATGTTTGTTTTGATTTGATTGCAGGTTAAAAGGAGTACAAGGACTTATGCATCTGATTCATGGAGTTCCAAAGAGAAAGCTGCGATGCATGGGATCCACGTAGCTGAAGATGATCTTGTAGTGACTGATATTTCTGCACACCCGAGACATATGAAGCAAATGAAGCCACATCAAGTCGAGGGATTCAATTTTCTCGTGAGGAACCTCGCGGGTGATAATCCTGGGGGTTGCATCTTGGCTCATGCTCCTGGATCAGGGAAGACTTTCATGATAATTAGTTTCATGCAAAGTTTTCTGGGCAAATATCCCAATGGTAGACCGCTAGTGGTGCTTCCCAAGGGAATACTATCAATTTGGAAAAAAGAATTCCAGAGATGGCAAGTTGAGGATATACCACTTCTGGATTTTTACAGTGTGAAGGCTGACAATAGATCTCAGCAACTGGAAGTTTTGAAAAAATGGAAGGACCAGAAGAGTATCCTTTTCTTAGGATACAAACAGTTCTCCACAGTTGTATGCGATGATTCCACCAGCAGAGCATCAGTAGACTGCCAGGAGATATTGCTTAAGGTTCCTTCTATTCTCATTTTAGATGAAGGGCACACTCCAAGGAATGAGAATACTGATATCATGCAGTCCCTTTCCAAAGTTCGAACACCTCGAAAAGTTGTACTGTCAGGAACTTTATATCAGAATCATGTGCAGGAGGTGTTTAACATCTTAGATCTGGTGCGGCCGCCAAAATTTTTGAAGATGGAAACTTCTAAGCCTATTGTCAAGCGCATTTATAGCAGAGTGCATGTACCTGGTGTTCGAAACTTCTGTGATTTAGTCGAACATACTTTGCAGAAGGATACTGATTTCAGAAGAAAGGTGGCCGTCATTCAAGATTTGCGTGAGATGACAAGCAAGGTGCTTCACTACTATAAAGGAGATTTTCTGGACGAGCTTCCTGGTATGGTTGATTTCACAGTGGTGCTCAACCTTACCTCTAGACAGAAGCATGAAGTTGAGAAATTGAAGAGGCTTTCCAGGAAGTTCAAAATATCTTCTGTTGGCAGTGCTACCTATCTTCATCCTAAGTTGAAACCTGTTGCTGAAAAATGTGGTGAGAACTCCATATCTGATAACATCATCGATGAGTTGATTGATAAATTAGATGTGAAAGATGGGGTGAAGTCAAAATTCTTTCGCAACATGCTCAACTTGTGCGAGTCTGCTGGGGAGAAGCTTCTGGTTTTCAGTCAATATCTCCTACCTCTGAAATATTTGGAAAGGTTAGCAGTAAAATGGAATGGATGGAGCCTTGGCAAAGAAATTTTTGTCATCTCAGGAGAATCAAGCCCTGAACAACGTGAGTGGTCAATGGAAAAGTTCAACAGCTCGTCTGATGCCAAAGTCTTCTTTGGCTCAATCAAGGCATGTGGGGAGGGCATATCACTGGTTGGGGCATCCCGCGTAATCATTATGGATGTTCATCTCAATCCATCAGTTACTCGCCAAGCTATTGGCCGTGCATTCCGACCAGGTCAGACAAAGAAAGTCTTTGTATATCGGTTGTTGGCAGCAGATTCTCCAGAAGAGGAAGATCACGCTACTTGTTTCAAGAAGGAGTTGATTTCAAAGATGTGGTTTGAATGGAATGAGTATTGTGGTGATAGCGCTTTCGAAGTGGAGAGCGTCCCTGTGAAAGAATGTGGTGATTTCTTCCTCGAAAGTAATTCATTAGCTGAAGATGTTAAAGCTCTATATAGAAGGTTAGTACTCAATCTTGCTTGATTATTGCATCATATATTTATGCAGTTTCTTTTTCTCTAACTTCATGTTGTTTATGTGTATCAGGTAGGTTTTAAGGCAGGTTTATGTGTAAGAAGTCTTCTTCTCTGCTCCACTGTTGGTGCACATTCTTGTTTACATCAGTTCATCATATAGGACACAGGTTTTTTCTCTAATATTTGTCTTGTTTGTGTATGGCAGGTAGATTCTTGCATGCAGATAGGTTTTGAACAGGGAGAATCCTTCATGTTCTCTCTGGTTCTGGGAGTAGGTTTATGACGGTCTTGATCAGAAAAAATGGTAAAATCACCGAATGAAATAGTTTTTACTCTTTAGCTACAATTATGTGATTTTGAACCCCACTTTGAGCTGGGAGTTCCGTGCTCTTGATTTAATATCTGAGCTTGTTAATATGAGTTTTTTTTAGCATCTGTTGATTATTTGTTTTTGTTTTGAGATTGTACATGTCTATTTTTGTTTTGTTATGATTATATGCTTTTTCTCAAGTTCTTGATGATCTCTGTGTCTTAAACCAGTTAAAATAAAAGAAAAATCAGGTGAGATGCTGTAGTTTTAAAATTAGCATAATAAGACTTATGTGTTATAATTTTGTCACTTGGTCCTTGTTCAATTTGTCAACCAAGCATGTATTGTAAGTTCTGGTTATACACCAAAAAGCACAAATCGATGATCCCTAACGAGATTAAGGACAAGATTGAGGATGGAAAGAGGATGTAATAAGAATGGCGCTTCTTATCTTAAACTATTATAATATGAATTAAAGTCGGTTACGGTTTTGCAAATTTAAAGTAAGTTGTATTGTTTTAAAGAATAAAACAGTTGCCTCGTAATTTATTCTTAATTTAGGTGTACATTATGATCGATGGGAATGAAAACAAGTTGCAATTGCAAATTTCTTTTTGAAATGTATGGGGATGGACACTCTACACCTACTCACATTTTTCTTTTTCCATCGTTCATCACTTATTTTATTTTTTTGTTATTTCTTTTCATGACTTACGAAAATAACCAAAATTTTTACGCAAACAAGATAAACCTATTTGCACAAATATAAAATAAGAAAAATTGAAACATGAAAAATAAGAACAAAAAAGAACGAAAGAGGAAAAGGGACAAAAAAGTAAAAAAAAAAAGAAAGAAAAATAATGAGAAAAATGAACTCAGTGCATGCAAAAATAAGGAGGGCAGAAAGCTATTAGAATGAGCGTTTGGGGGGAGTTATTTGATACTAGAATGAAAATGAAGATTTGTTAAGTTTCTACATGAATAGAGATTTGCTTTTATTCTTTGGACACTTGTTATAATTTTATGACATAAAATACAAAATAATCTTTTATTTTATTTATATAAAAATTTAAAATTAGAATTATAGTTATTATTGGTTTTGTTATTGTGAGATCTAGATAATATTATTATTATAAAAGTGTGATAAATAATACATGAATAATTTTATAAAAAATACTATTTGTCCTTTAAAATTTAGTCTTTAGTCAATTTTTTAATTTAAATAATATTATATAATTATTTTTTAAATTAAAACACATTTCTATTTTCCAGGTAAACACATTATTAATTAAATTTAGTTTAGGTCTTATCAACTAAAATTTTTCTAACTTTCTCTCAATAAAATATAAATTACTTTTTATTTTATTTTTTTATTTTTTCTCTCTCCTACAGTAACGCATTATCAGTTTATCACCGTTGACCGTTAGGCATCCAAGGTTCTTTTTCTCCTCAAGTCTCAAATATTGTTTCAAGTACATTCATTCACTTTGATTTTTTTTCTTTATTATTGTTGTTGTTGTTGTTGTTGTTGTTGTTGTTGTTGTTGTTGTTAGAATATAATTAGGATCAATTAGAATCAATTAGCATTATTTAGTATATCTGAATATTTATTATAAGAGATTACGTCTTTTTTCTTTCTTGGATTAATCTCTCTCTCAGTCCAGAAATTGCTAAGAGCGTGATATGGATCACTTCTGCTTCAGATTTGTGGAACGGTCTGAAAATTCGCTACTTGCATGGAGATGTGTTCAGAGTTGGTGAGTTGAAGGAGGAGTTCTATGCTATTTGTCAAGGTGATTCCACTGTCACTACTTATTTCACTAAATTGAAATCTATTTGGGAGGAATTAGAAAATTTTCGTACAATTCCTAACTGTTTGGCTTGTGTTAATAGTTGCAATTGTGGACTGAAAATTGTTAGAGATTATGCATCTGAGGAGTGTGTTGTTAAATTTTTGAGAGGCTTAAACGAGCAATATTCCACTGTCAAGTCTCAGATCATGCTTTTAAAGCCTTTGCCTGATGTCAATACTGTCCTGGCCATGCTAACACAGCAAGAACGCCAGCTCCATTCGAATTTCATGGATACTAAAATAGTTGCAAACTCCATGGAAGTGCAACACTCTTCGAGCAACAACCTTACCTCAAGAGGCAGAGGACGAGGCAGAAATTCAGGACGAGGTACACAAGCTTCTAAAGGCTATGGCAGAGGGTATACTTCCAAGCTGTGCACTTATTGCAACCGAATTGGTCATTTGGTTGATAATTGTTATAAGAAGAATGATTTTCCTGCACACTTGAAGCAGAAATCTGCAAATCATATCAGCACTGAAAGGGCAATTGAGGATTCCAGTGCTGAGCTAATTGATTCTGGTCAAGATGATAAGAGTAATGAGACAGTGCTTGTCTTGACTCCTGATCAGAAGGAAACGTTAATAGCTCTGCTCCAGCAACTACTCATGACAGCTCCAACTAGTGTGAACCACATTACTTCTTCAGCCACCCTCACTCAACCAAAAGGTAAACATATTTTGAGTGCATGTTTTCATAAAACCTCTTGGATAATTGACAGTGGTGCCATTGATCATGCTTGCTATATCCAAGAATTTTTGAAAACCTTCTTTCATATAAAACTAGTTTAAATCAATCTACCTTATGGTTCCAAAACTACAACAAATATTTGTGGTACAGTGCAATTTTCAGACACTTTGATCCTTGCCAATGTTTTATTCACCCCTCACTTTAAATATAATTTAATTTCTGTTTCAAAGCTCACTAAAACATTGCATTGTGAAGTCAGATTCACTGATTATTCTTGTGAGATACAGGAACTTCCCTCCTTGAAGATGATTGGGCAAGCTGAAGTGGTTGGAGATCTCTATGTGATGAATGCAGAACCAGTAACATTACCTTCACCAAAATTCTATACAGCAAGATATAGGAGCTCTTTGGCATGCTAGATTAGGCCATTTACCATATAGCAGAATGATAACCATGAAAAATAGTTTTTCCTTCATTAAATGCATTTCTCAGTCACATGTTTGTGACTCATGTCATTATGCCAAACAAAAAAGGTTGCCCTTCTCTATAAGCAATACACATTCTGTTAATGATTTTGATTTGTTACATATTGATATTTGGGGGCCAATTTCTGTTCTGTCCATTTCAGGTCATAAGTATTTTTTAACTGTTGTTAAAGACAGAACCAGATTCACATGGCTTTATTGCATGAAGTTAAAATCAGAAGCGAGAAAATTAGTTCAAGATTTTGTTCAACTTGTACAAACACAATTTAACAAAATTGTCAAGCAAATTAGAACTGATAATGGTTTGGAATTCAAAATGGAATCATTTTATAGTTCAAAAGGCATTGAGCATCAAACCTCTTGTGTTGAAACTCCACAACAAAATGGTGTTGTGGAGCGCAAACATCAACACATCCTCACTGTTGCTAGAGCGCTTTTGTTTCATTCATTTGTCCCAAAATGTTTTTGGCACTATGCTGTACAACATTCAATTCATTTGATAAATCGATTGCCTAATGCCTTCTTAAAAAATATGACTCCTTATGAAGCTCTATTTCATTCTAAACCAGATTTAAGTGAACTTAAGGTGTTTGGTTGCCTTGTATTTGCTTCCACTCTCACTGTTGGAAGACGAAAGTTGGATCCAAGGTCCAGAAAATGCGTTTTTCTAGGCTAAAAACTAGCACTAGAGGTTCAATTTTGCTTGACATAGAAACTAAAGAAATCTTTATGTCTCGGAACACTGAATTTTTTGAACAACATTTTCCTTTCAAAACTGTTTCAAGTAATTCACACTCCACTGCACAACAATCATTCACACCTGCAAATTCGGATCCCTTCTTGGATTTGTATCCTATTTCTGCATTTCATCCTAACATTCATGACACTCCATCTTTAGCAACTAATCACGCAGCACCTGACATTATTCCTCATACTGCATCATCTACTGCATCTTTGCATGACACTCATACCTCCAATACAACTCCTAATCAAGTTACTCAATCTGCCACCATTAATTCACCACCTTCCATTCCTGTTTTAAGACGGTCTGAAAGGGAACGCAGACAACCATCTTATCTTCAGGACTATCACTGCTTCAACTATCATTTACATAGAGATCCCATCCAAACTGTCCAATTATCTTCAAATTGTAAGTATCCCTTGTCTCACCATTTGTCATATGCATCTTTCTCTCCAAAGCACCTGGCCTTCACTCTTGCCATCATTAACAACCCTGACCCTAAACACTACTCTGAGGCTGTCATGCATAATTGTTGGAGAAAAGCTATTGATGCAGAACTTGCTGCTCTTGAGCAAAACAAAACCTGGACCGTTACCTCCTTACCACCTGGCAAGAATGCAGTTGGTTGTAAGTGGATCTTTTGCACTAAATTCAACCCGGACGGAACTGTTGAATGGCACAAGGCTCGACTAGTTGCTCAAGGTTTTACCCAAATTCCAGGGTTGATTATATTGACACTTTTAGCCCAGTGGTCAAAATGAGCACTGTTCGAGTCTTTCTGGCCATTGCTGCAGCAAAGGACTAGCATATTCATCAACTTGATGTTAACAACGCCTTTCTTCATGGCGACCTTCATGAAGATGTATACATGAAGCTTCTGAAAGGGTTGAAATGTTCTGATCCCAAGCTGGTTTGCAAGCTAGACAGGTCTCTTTACGGTTTAAAGCAAGCGAGTCGTCAATGGAATCTCAAGCTCTCTGCTGCGTTAACTGAATTGGGGTTCAATCAATCTGAAAGTGATCACTCTTTGTTCACTAAATCTAATACACATGGGTTCACAGCAATTTTGGTGTATGTAGATGATCTTGTTCTAGCTGGTGATAATTTGAATGAAATTCAACATGTCAAGCACTTTCTGGATAGCAAGATCCAAATTAAAGATCTTGGCATTCTTAAGTTTTTTATTGGAATGGAGGTAGCTCGGAGCAAAGTTGGAATTTCTCTTTACCAAAGAAAATATGCTTTGGATTTGATCAATGATTGTGGCTTGCTTGGAGCCAAGCACGATTCTCGTAGTACCTATAAATACCCTTTTATATTGTATCATTTCAGACAACTTAAACAAACAACTTGAATATACTCAATAATACACAAATTCTTTCTCCAATTTAGTCTCTTGTTTCTAACATGATATCAGAGCCATAGTATCCTCCTTGAAGAAGATATGTTATTTTTCTTTTGGTGAAATCACCGTATTTTTTACACTTTTCTTCTATTCTATTTTTCTTGTCTTTTGTCACTTCTTTGATGCTTTTTCACCTCACCGACTAGCCTATTCTCTCCTTCTTGTGTCCTTTCGAGTCGAATGATCAAACGCCAATGTCATCTGTTATTTTCCTATTCTCATGAAGAAATCATATAGTTTTTTCTCTCTTTCGGCAGTTCTGTCTGTATTCTCTCGTGGCAGTTCTGTCTGCGTTCTCTCGTGGTAGTTCCGTTTATGTTCTCTCGTGGCAGTTTCGTCTATGTTTTCTCGTGGCAGTTCCGTCTGCGTTTCTTTCCGGCAGTTTCATCTGCACTTCCTTAAGACAAGCGGCAGTTCCGTCTGCGCTTCCTTCAGACTAGCGGCAATTCCGTCTCGCTTCCTTCAGACAAGCGGCAGTTTCGTCTGCGCTTCCTTCAGACAAGCGGCAATTTCGTCTGCGCTTCCTTCCGTCAGTTCCGTCTGCGCTTCCTTTAGACAAGCGGTAGTTCCGTCTATGCTTCCTTCCGGTAGTTCCGTCTGCACCCGTTTTAGAGAGTTTATGCATTTTTTTTCTTTTTTCTCTTTATTTCGTTGTTTTAAATAAATTTCAAACTCAAGTTGTCACTTGAGTTTGAGGGAGGATGTTAGAATATAATTAGGATTAATTAGGATCAATTAGCATTATTTAGTATATCTGAATATTTATTATAGGAGATTACGTCTTTATTATTACGATTCTCTTAGTACCTATAAATACCCTTTTATATTGTATTATTTCAGACAACTTGAACAAACAACTTGAATATACTCAATAATACACAAATTCTTTCTCCAATTTAGTCTCTTGTTTCTAACAATTATTATTTTCATTTATTAATTTATATTAATAGATTAAATTCAATGAATCCATAGAAATAACAACCTGATTTTATGCACAGTTAAGGTGAAAGAGAATATATATAACACATCTAAAATTATTTAAATATACATGAAAATATTTTTTTTCACACATCTAAAATCATATAAATAAAATTTAAAAATAAATTTGAATTTTTTTCATACATTACTCAATAAAAACACGTCTAACATATTTTATTTTATTATTAGTTGAATTCTTTATTACTTATTAGAACACTAACATTTATTCATTATAATTTTTTTTATTTTTTGATTGTTTGGTATTTTAACTAATTTTACAAACTAATTAATTGCGTACAAATATAACACATCTAGAATAATATAGTCGCACACAAAATACTTTTTGAACACATCCAAAAATCAACTAAATAAAATTTATGATTTAAGAATGAAATGTCATATCTCATTTTATTATTAGTTGACATTTTTCATTGTTTAGTTGAACATGAACATTTATTCATTTCAATTTATTTAAATTTTTGATTGTTTGGTATTTTAATATCTTATTTATTAACACATTTAAAATTAAATAAACAATATAAACACATCTAAAATTAGATATTTACACATTCAACTTGCATTAACATTACAAACTCCGAATCAAATAGAGGCGTGAAAAAAATAATCAGCACTAGCACATCCATGAACTTAAAGAAAGAAAACCATAAACACATAAAAAATTAAATGAACAATATAAATACATCCAAAATTAAATAAAAAACAAAATCATAAACACATCTAAAATTAAATGATCAACATAAACACATTTAAAATTAGGTATTTGTACATTGAAAATACATTAACATTACAAACTAAATCCTCTTTGTTACTTGCACCAACCTTCATCAAAGTTTCAATCTCTATGCCCTCAGCTTGTTCAAGTTCATGCCTTTAAATCCTGTTCAGAATTTTTCTAAAAAAAAAAAAAGAGAGAGAGAGATCTAAACATTCTAAGAATACTCACATTCCATTCAAATTCACATGTGAACTTAAAAGGTGAATGAGATTTGGATATTTTTCATCTTTGGTATATATATAAAAGAGTGAGTCTTTTAATACAGAACAAAAAGGATATCTCGGGATCTCTTCAAACAATTGAATTTCATTAGTTTTCACAAAGAAAAAAAATTTTATATAAAATACTAGAGAAGGAAGGCGGCGCAGATGACGAAGCGGCGATGAGGAGGAAGGTGGCGTAGAGGACGAAGTGGCAACGAGGAGGAGCACGGCGACAAGGATGGGCGCGGTGCGGAAGAGGAAGCACGTCGAGGATGAAGGCAGCGCGGATGGCGAAGTGACAATGAAGAGGGAGGTCGTGTGGAGGAGGATGCGGCAATGAGGAGGAAGGCGGCGTGGAGGAGGAAGCTGCAACAGGGAGGAGCGCGACGACGAATGAGAAGTGTATGTGAGGTGCAGTTCTGGATATTACGGGTTTAGCTTGTTGAAATCTGATTTTTTTTTTAGGGTTTTATTTGAGATGTGTTAGGAATTAAAAGGTTTAAAATTGATACGAAAATTTTAAAATTGAAATTTTGAATTTTAGTTTTACTTAAATTAATTTTTGGATGTGTATTTAAATTTTAAAAAATATTAAATCCATTTGGATGTGTTTGTTTTAATTTTTTTTAAATTAATGTAATAAAAGACTAAATAAAAAAATACTTTAAAGAATATCTAGTTGAACTGTAATCTTATATATTTGAAAAAAATTGACCTTGAAATGATATACATGAATTTTTATATTGTATTTTAACTTTATGTTAAGTTTTTTAATAAATAAATTATGATATTTATCTTTTACATTATATTATATTGGATTATGTTCTATTATTTTTATTTTTTTGAAATTTAATTTTTTAAATTAATATCAACATATACCCACAAGGATTCACTTCTGTGAAAACCAGTAAATTGAAATTTGTGACGAAAATGAAAAAAGGATAATAGACAATTTTTCTTAATGAGAATAGAGTGAAGCATGAGCATGCATTTTTACAAAACTTTTTTGCCATTCTTATTAATAATATGAATGACATTTTTATAAAAAGGTAATCCTATGGTGCTTAAAGTGAATATCTTCAACACATACTGAACTGTCGTGACAAAACCCAGTAGCGGACATGTGTACATGAGTTTTCGTGACTTTTGGCTCCATGTGACTGCAACTTAATCAGAGTCGAAACCTACTGTTTTAGAGTAGTTGTTTGGCAGTGGGATAATGAATCCATTTTATTTAGATGATAAAGGATGGTGGTGATTGCTATCCTGAACTATTATAATATGAATTAAAATTGGTTACGGTTTTGCATCTAATCTTCATTCATGATCCCACTACTTATCATACTGACACAGCTTTCATGTGACTTTGATACTTACCCGTAAATAAAGGACAAATATACATCCTATACTCTCGACAATGCAAGATCAACAGGTGTAGGTGTTTTTTCCCGCATACTATCATTAAATTTATTTCCACTTCTCTAATTAACAAATCATAATGACCAACATGAAATTTATGTATCTTCGAATACTGACAATTACTACTTTTCATTCGTGATCTCGCTACTGATCTTACTAATACAACTCTTATGCGGCTTTGATACTCACACGTAAACAAAGGACATACATACATTCTATTCTCCCGACAATGCAAGATCAACAGGTGTGGGTGGTTTTCATCACAAACTACTATTAAATTTATTTTCACCCCTATAATTAACAAACCATAATGATCAACTTTAAATCCATTAATGTTCATTGGTTGTTAAGAACTACTCTTCATTCACGACCTACTATTGATCATACTGATACGGCTCTTATGCTGCTCTGATACTCACACTTAAACAAATGACACTTATATATTCCAATCTCCCGACAACGCAACATCAACTGGTGTAGGTGATTTTTACTGCAAACTATAATTAAATTTATTTTCACCCTTCTAATTAACAAATCATAATGACCAACTTTAAATCCATTTATCTTCTTCGGTTACTGACAACTACCCTTCATTCATGACTTTTACTATTAATCACCCTAACATAGCTCTCATGTGGTTCTGATACCCACACGCAAACAAAAAACACATATATATTCCATACTACCAACCATGCAACGTGAACAGGTTTGGTGGTTTTCAACGCAAACTATTATTAAATTTATTTCCGCCTCTCTAAATAACAAATCATAATGACCAACCTTAAAACCATTTATTTTTTTCGGTTAGTGACAACTACTCTTCATTCATGACCCTACTACTGATCACACTGATACAGCTCTCATACGGCTCTGATACCCATACGTAAACAAAGGACACACATACATTCTGTACTACCAATCATGCAACATGAACATGTTTGGTGATTTTCAACGCAAATTATTATTAAATATGTTTTCACCCTATAATTAACAAATCATAATGACCAACTTTAAATATATTTATCTTCTTTGGTTGTTGACAACTATTCTTCATTCGTAGCCCCACTACTGATTATACAGATACAATTTCCATGCGGCTCTAACATTCACATGTAAACAAATGACATGCATATGTTCCATACTTGTTAAAATGAAATATAAATAGGTGTGGATGGTTTTCACCGCAAACTATTATTAAATTTATTTTTTCCTCTAATTAACAAATCATAATTGCGAGAAGGAGGGATAAATACACAGTTTGCCAGTGCGGAAAACAACTACAACCAGTGTGCATGCCCTACACATATTTCCATGAAACACTTCTCGCAACTGACGGAAAACTTGGTTATAGGAGAAGCAGGGTCCCAGCTGACCCAGTGATGCATCGTGAAGCTTACGTGATGCTAGTGCCAAGTGCTCTTCCCTGGCCCTTACGACGCGTGTCGCTGCCGTAACTTCTCACTTCCTGCATGATGCCAACGTCAGTTTTTTGTTTCTTGTGAGAAACCTTGGTCTACCATCTTGTGTTCATCACCAGTTAGGGCCACCGAGTTGAATATCACCAAAATCGAGCCAATATATAAAATAATTTCTCGTATGACCACCGCAAAAAAATTCATTTATAACGGTTTATCTTTTTTGTATTAATTTAAACAATTTAAAATGAGTTTTATTTTTTAAATAGTTTATTTAATTTTCTTTTGTTATGAGTGATTTCTCAGATTTTTTCTTGAAGACTCTTTACTCTTTAGATTCTGCCGCTTAACATCTCTAGTTTCTTTTTCTCTAACTTCATGTTGTTTATGTGTATCAAGTGTGTTTTAAGTCAGGTTTTTATGTAAAAGGTCTTCTTTCTCTGCTCTTTTGATAGTGCACATTCTTGTTTACATCGGTTCATTATATAGGACACTGAGGTTTCTTCTCTAACTTTGGCTTGTTTGTCTATGACATGTAGATTCTTGCATGCAAATAGGTTTTGAATAGGAGAATCCTTTTTGTTCTCTCTCATTTTGTGAGTAGATTTATGACAGTCTTATATAAAAAAATTGTGAAATTACTGAATGAAAATTTTTTTACTCATTAACTACAGTTACATGTGATTTTAAACCCCACTTTGAGCTGGGAATTCCATATTATTGATTTAATATCTGAGCTTGTTAATATGAGTTTTTCTAGAATATGTTGATTATTTGTTTTTGTTTTGATGAGCGGATATTTTATACCCTTTTTGGCACTATTTTTATATAGTTTTTAGTATGTTTTAGTTAGTTTTTATTATATTTTTATTAGTTTTTATTCAAAAATCACATTTCTGGACTTTACTATGAGTTTTTGTGTTTTCTGTGATTTCAGGTAATTTTTGGCTGAAATTGAGGGACCTGAGCAAAAATCTGATTCAGAGGCTGAAAAAGGACTGCAGATGCTGTTGGATTCTGACCCTGCTGCATTCGAAATGGATTTTATCAAGCTACAGAAGCCCAATTGGCGTGCTCTTAATTGCGTTAGAAAGTAGACATTCTGGGCTTTCCAGCAATATATAATAGTTCATACTTTGTCCGAGATTTGATGGCCCAAACTGGCATTTAATGTCAGCCTAAAAATTCTGGCGTAAAACGCCCAAACTGGCACCAGAATTGGAGTTAAACGCCCAAACTGGCACCAAAGCTGGCGTTTAACTCCAGAAACAGCCTATGCACGAAAAATATCCAAAGCTCAGCCCAAGCACACACCAAGTGGGCCCCAAAAGTGAATTTCTGCACTATCTGCACTTAGTTACTCATTTTCTGTAAACCTAGGTTACTAGTCTAGTATAAAAACTACTTTTAGAGATTCATTTGACACCTTATGACATTTTTTTACACTTCATATTGTATTTCTGACGGCATGAGTCTCTAAACCTCATAGGTGGGGGTGAGGAGCTCTGCTGTGTTTCAATGGATTAATGCGATTATTACTGTTTTCTATTCAATCACGCTTGATTCTATTCTAAGATATTCACTCGTACTTCAATCGGAGAAGATGATGATCCGTTACACTCATCATCATTCTCACATCTATGAATGCGTGCCTGACAACCACTCCTGTTCTATCTGAGCTCAACGTAGTCATTGGGCGACAGCTTGAGTGCGTATCTCTTGGGTCTCTAATCCACGGACCGAGTCCTTGGGATCAGAATCTTCGTGGTAAAGGCTAGAACCAGTTGGCAGCATTCCTGGGATCCGGAAGGTCTAAACCTTATTTGTGGTATTCTAAGTAGGATATGGGAAGGAATGACTGTGACGAGCTTCAAACTTGCGAATATTGGGCGCAGTGACAGTGTGCAAAAGGACAATGGTCCTATTCCGATGCTAGCGGGAACCGACAGATGATTAGCCGCGTGCGGTGAAAGCGCATATGGATTTGTTTTCATCCGAGAGGATCATACAGACTGCCATTGAAGGAAGCCATGCGTGTTTGGAGAAGAAGACAGTAGAAAAGCAGAGATTCAGACGACAGAGCATCTCCGGAACCTCAACCTGTTCCTCATTACTGAATCACAAGTACCTTTTAATTCATGTTATTTACTTTTCATAACAAAATCATTTTTATCATTAATTTCCTAACTAAGATTTACAAAATAACCATAGCTTGCTTCAAGCCGGCAATCTCCGTGGGATCGACCCTTACTCACGTAAGGTATTACTTGGACGACCCAGTGCACTTGCTGGTTAGTTGCACGAGTTGTGAAAAGTGTGATTTACAATTTCGTGCACCAAGTTTTTGGAGCCGTTGCCGGGGATTGTTCGAGTTTAGACAACTGACAGTTTATTTTGTTGCTTAGATTAGGAAAAATTTGTCTTTTTTGTTTAGAGTCACTAAAATTGAGTTTATTATTATTATTTTTGGTTAAAAATTTTAAAATCCTTATTTTATTTTTTTTAAATTATTTTCAAAAATTTCTAAAACTAATAACCTCTTAATTTAGTCTTCTGTTTAAGTTTAGTTTCATGTTTTAAGTTTGGTATCAATTGCATGATTTTATTTTTCTTTCAATTTTTTGAATTACATGTTCTTAGTTCTTTCTTGATCTTCAAGTTGTTCTTGTTTATTTTCCTTGTTTGATCTTTAGTTTTTCTTGTTTTGTGTTTTTCCTTGTGCATTTTCGAATTATTAGTGTCCAAAATATAAAAATTTTTAAGTTTGGTGTCCTTTGTGTTTTTAATTCCTTAAAAATTTTCAAAAATTTGTTCTTGGTGTTCATCTTGATCTTCAAGTTGTTCTTGGTGTTCATCTTGACCTTCAAGTTGTTCTTGGTTGTTTTCGTTGTTTTGATCTAAAAATTTTAAGTTTGGTGTTATTTTATTGTTTTTCTCTTTCCTCATTAATTTCAAAAAAATCTTTTCTCTCATTTTAATTGATTTTTTTTCGAAATTACACTTAAAAATTCAGATTTTTATTTTAAAATTTTTTATTTTATCTTATCTTAGTTTTAAATTTCAAAATTCAAATCTTTTTCAAAATCTTTTTCTTTTTTTATTTATCATTTTCGAATTACTTGTTCTATTTTATTATTTTGATTGAAAAATTTTAAGTTTGGTGTTTCCTTGTTAAGAAAGTTTCAATTTTTAAAATTTTAAAGTCATATCTTTTTCAAATCTTTTTAATTAATTAATTATCTTAGTTTTCAATTATCTTTTAATTTTTGAACGTATATTCGACTTTCCATTTATTTTATTTTATTTTTTTTTAATTTCGGTATTCAAAAAAAATATAAAAAAATTAATATATTTTTAATACACATCATCTCCCTTTCTCCATCATGGACCTAAGTGGAAATGAACAGTCCAGAAGTACTCTGGGGTCATATGCTAACCCCACTACTGCTTCATATGGGAGTAGTATCTGTATACCTCCTGTTCATACCCCGGGTCAAGCTGTCTGACCCGGAATGGTTAGCGGCAAAGCGACCGACCTTCTCAGGTCAGATCATCCGACCTCTTCTCAAAGAGCTCGGCCAAATTACCAGGAGAGCCCAATAAAGGGCCCAAATAGAGGAACACAACCCAAATCCAAAGACAGTCCAAGCCTACAGGGATAAGGGCGGTTCTGTTGAAGATAAGCTGACCTCACCTAAAGATAAGATAAGATAAGATAAGATAACTAACTTATCTTATCTAAAAAGGTCACTCCACACTACTATAAATACACTGGAGCACCCAGGTATAACTCATACTCTGATTCTACTAAAAACCTGCTTAATACCCTTGCTAACTTAAGCATCGGAGTCCCTTGCAGGTACCCCCCACCCTCCGGTGACCAAGGATTAGTAGTGCAGCCAGTCCAACAAGTCGGACACGACGGCTCCGGCCGCCACCCACCGGCTGGACCCATCATCTCCGACCAACCACAGAAGATCTCGTCCGAGATCGACCTACAGTTTCAGGTAACCCTCGGAACATTGGTGCCATTTCCGGGGAACCTGGAAGTCATCCCATCACCATGGCGGACGACCATGACAACGACCACGATTCAGATCTAGAGGATAGAACACCGCACAAAAATGCGGACACTACGCCGAAAGATACCCCGGAATCTAACGGAGACAAAAACTCATCAAATCCAGGAGTAATAGAAGCGCTTCAAGATCGTTTAAAGCAACTTGAAAAAGAAAGCCAGCATCAACGAGAAGTTGGCAAGGATCTACAAAGAGAGGTAAGGCGACGTCGAGAATTAGAAGATAAACTCCTACAACTCGAAGCCGATCTCAAAGCAAAAGCTACCCGGACCACCCCTGAGGACAATTCACGCAAAGATCAAGATCCATTCACTAGGAAAATCATGAAAACTAAAATTCCTAAGGACTTCAAACTCCCAGATATGACTTTGTATGATGGCACTACAGATCCCACCCATCACCTCAGCAACTTCAGAAGCAGAATGTACCTCACCGATGCCTCAGACGCCGTTCGCTGCAAAGCTTTTCCAACGACTCTCACGAAGACAGCAATCAGATGGTTCGACAATCTACCTCCTAAGTCCATCTCAAGCTTTGACGACCTAGCCAAAAAATTCCTGGCCCGATTCTCCATCCAAAAAGACAAGGCTAAGCACGCCCCCAGTCTACTAGGAATCAAGCAAGGAGATCGGGAAAGTCTTCGCAACTACATGGAAAGATTCAACAAAACATGCCTGGATATACAAAGCTTGCCAACAGAGGCCGCCATCATGGGCCTCATCAATGGCCTACGAGAGGGACCTTTTAGCCAATCTATATCAAAGAAATACCCCACATCTCTAGATGAAGTGCAAGAGCGAGCGGAGAAATACATCAACATGGAAGAAAACTCTCGGTTAGGGGAAACCTAAAAATTCGGATTCCCCTACCGAGACAAACATAAAGAGTCCAAAAAGAAGGAAGATCGACAAGGGGAAAAAATTAAAAAATTATCACAATTATACCCTCCTCCGGGTGTCTCTTGTGGATGTGTACAAAGAAGTCTGCCACACAGAAAAAATTCCCCCAGCTCGACCACTCAAAGGCAAAAGAGGAGGAGGAAATAGAAACGAGTATTGTGAATACCATCATGTCCGTGGACATTCCACCAACGAATGCTTCGATCTAAAAAACGTCATAGAAAAGTTAGTGAGAGAAGGAAAACTAGATCGGTATTTGGCCACCCGAGACGATGAGCAAAGAAAAAGGAGAAGGGACGAGGAGGTCGGACGAACTGAGCGATCACCTCGTACGCCAGAAAGACATGTTCATATGATACACGGAGGATTTGCAGGAGGAGAAATCTCCAAATCATCCCGCAAAAGATATCTTAAAGAAGTATATCATGTCGAAGGAAAGGAGGAAGCGCCTGACATCCCTGCAATTACGTTCACCAAAGAAGACGCATCCGGTATCATCCCAGGACACGACGATCCCATGGTCATCACCATCATACTGGCAAACGCCAATCTCCACCGCACACTAATAGACCAAGGGAGCTCCGCCGACATCTTATTCAAAACTGCCTTCGACAAGCTCGGTTTAGAAGAAAAAGAGCTTAGAGCATACCTAAACAGCCTGTTCGGACTGGGAGATACCCCAGTACAACCACTGGGATATGTCACTACATACAACCTTCGGAAAAGGGAACCAATCCAGAACACTCAAGATAGACTACATCGTGATCGACGTGAGTTCAGCCTACAATGCCTTAATAGGTCGGACAACACTAAATCAACTCGGCGCAATAGTCTCAACTTCGCATCTATGCATGAAATTCCCAACTACAGAAGGGATAGCTACAATAAAAGCAGATCAAAAGATGGCACGCCGTTGTTATAACGAAAGTCTAAACCTCAGAAGCAGAGGAGAAGAGTTCCATACAATTGAGCTTGGTGGAGCTCAGAGGCAAGAAGAACTCTGTCCACAGCCCAAAGGTGAAGTAGAGAAAGTTCATATCGGAGACACCTCGGACAAAACAACTAATATTGGCACGATCCTAAAAGGAGACGCAAAAGAATTACTAGTACAGTTCTTACGAGATAATGTCGATCTTTTCGCATGGAAAGCCGCAGACATGCCAGGCATAGACCCCAAGCTAATGTGTCACAAGTTGGCGGTCTATCCAGGATCTCGGCCGGTACAGCAGAGACGAAGAAAACTTGGGCCAGAACAATCCCAAGCTGTGGAAGAACAGGTACAGGCACTACTAGAGGCAGGATTCATAAGAGAAGTCAAGTACCCACTATGGCTAGCTAACGTCATCTTGGTGAAAAAATCAAATGGGAAGTGGCGAATGTGCACCGACTACACCAATCTCAACAAAGCCTGCTCGAAAGATCCTTATCCACTCCCAAGTATCGACGCTCTGGTAGATGCCTCATCTGGATATAAATACCTCTCGTTTATGGATGCATATTCCGGATACAATCAAATCTCCATGTATCCACTAGATCAAGAAAAGACCTCGTTTTTAACATCGAAAGCAAATTACTGCTACATTGTGATGCCTTTTGGTCTCAAGAATGTGGGAGCTACTTATCAAAGGCTAATGAATAAAGTCTTTTCAGATCATATCGGAAAAATTATGGAAGTCTACGTGGACAACATGTTAATAAAGACACAAAGTGAAGAGACATTATTGTCCGACCTGGCCTAAGTGTTCGACACTATAAGGAAGCATGACATGCGACTCAATCCTGCAAAATGCACCTTTGCAGTAGAAGCAGGCAAATTCTTAGGTTTTATGCTCACACAAAGAGGAATTGAGGCAAATCCGGATAAATGCCAGGCCATACTCAATATGAAGAGCCCAACTTGTGTTAAAGAGGTGCAACAACTCAACGGGAGATTGACAACCTTATCCAGATTTTTAGCAGGATCAGCGATAAGATCTCTCCCCTTCTATGCTACTTTAAGGAAAGGAAAGAAGTTCGAATGGACAATGGAGTGCGAGCAAGCTTTCCAGGATTTCAAAAGTTTCCTGGGACGACCACCTATCCTAACTCGACCACAAGAGAAAGAGCCACTCATATTATATCTCGCGGTAGAAAGTCGGGCAGTAGCCTCAGCACTGGTTCGAGAGGACGACAAAGGGCAAAAACCTGTATACTTTATTAGTAAAGCGCTGCAGGGATTTGAGCTGAACTACCAAAAAATAGAAAATTTGCCTACGCTCTCATACTGACATCTCGACGACTTCGCCTGTACTTCCAGGCTCACACCATTAAGGTTCGGACCAACCAACCCATAAAAGGGATATTGCAGAAAACAGATCTAGCAGGAAGAATTTTACAATGAGCAGTCGAGTTATCCGAGTTCGACCTCCAATATGAAGCTCGGACAACCATCAAATCACAGTACTTAGCCTACTCCATTGCAGAATTCACAGACACCCTGGAAACCCCCACAGAATGGAATCTCTACGTGGACGGTTCCTCGAATAAGACTAGAAGCGGTGCGGGTATGATAATAGAAAGCAACCAAGGAACCCAAGTGGAGCTTTCCCTCAAATTTGGGTTCTCGACCTCAAACAACCAGGCGGAATATGAAGCGTTACTAGCTGGTTTGAAGCTGGCTAAGGAGGTGGAAGCTCAAAAACTCAACATCTTCAGTGATTCACAAGTAGTCACCTCACAAATAACAGGGAGCTACCAAGCCAAAGACCCCACCATGAGAAATTATTTGGATAAGACCAGGAAACAGCTCGGACAACTCAAGGAATATAAGATCCACCACATACCCCGCGAACAAAATGTCCGAGCTGACGCACTCTCAAAGCTAGCCAGCACCAAACCAGGGGGCAACAATAGAATCCTCATCCAGGAAATGCTACAGAACCCGTCAGTCTCGGAAGAGGAAAAAGTCCTAGCCATAACAGGTCAGGATCAAGGATGGATGACCCCCATAATTAATTACATCAAAACAGAAACACTCCCCACAGATGAAAAGGAGGCAAAGAGATTAAAACGGGAGGCACAGTACTACACTATCATAAACAACACCCTATACAAAAGAGGGATTTCAATACCATTATTAAAATGTGTGCCGACCTCCAACACAAGGAAGTTTTAGAGGAAATACACAGTGGCATTTGTGGCAATCATCTCGGAGCACAAGCTCTCACCAAAAAAGTACTTCGGGTGGGGATTTATTGGCCAACTCTATAAAAGGAAGCTACAGAGTTTGTAAAGACATGTCCACCATGCCAGAAACATGCCAACTTTCACATCGCCCTGCCGAAAGAACTCATCAGCTTAACCTCACCTTGGCCATTTGCAAAATGGGGTCTCGATCTTCTTGGACCCTTTCCCCATGGATCGAGACAAGTTAAATTCCTCATAGTAGGGGTAGACTATTTCACAAAGTGGATCGAGGCAGAACCCCTAGTCAACGCCACTGCTCAAAGAAGCTAGAAATTCCTATATAGAAACATTGTCACAAGGTTTGGGGTTCCGTACTCCATCACCACAGACAATGGCACCCAATTCACAGATGCAGGCTTCAGAAAATTAGTAGCCGACTTGAACATAAAGCACCAATTCACCTCCGTCGAACATCCCCAAGCCAATGGATAAGCTGAAGCTGCCAACAAAGTCATATTGGCTGGGCTAAAACGGAGATTACAAGACGCAAAGGGAGCTTGGGCCGAATAACTTCCACAAGTCCTATGGGCATATCGAACAATGCCACATTCCACCACAAAGGTGTCACCCTTCCGATTAGCATACGGAATAGAGGCAATGATCCCGGTAGAGCTCGAGGAAGGGTCGCTTAAAGTAGTCCATTATAATGAAGAAGCCAACTCCCAACTTCGAAGGGAAGAGCTCGACCTACTTCCGGAAATCCAAGAAAGAGCTCGGATTAGGGAAGAAGCACTAAAATGTCAATTGGCTTCCAGATATAATCAAAAGGTAGTGCCAAGAGGTTTCACTGAGAATGATCTCATTCTAATCCGTAATGATATTGGAACAACTCGACCCGGAGAAGGAAAGCTGACAGCAAACTGGAAAGGACCCTACCGAGTCATAGAAGTACTTGGAAAGGGCTACTACAGACTATCCGAACTCGACGTACGAGAGCTTACCAGATCATGGCACGCCTGCAACCTAAGAAGGTACTATAACTAGAGAAGGTAAAAGATCTCATCATAGGATGCACTCTTTTTCCTGAAAAGGTTTTTTAATGAGGCATCAAGTTGGGATCCAGAAATTATCCGACTCAAAAGGATAAAAACTCTATATGTACATATTTTCTTTTTCATTTTAAATAAAATATATTAGATGTTCTACAAGTGTTCAAGACGCATTAATCTAAAACATTCATCGTCCGATTATAAAGCGACAGATTGGCGGAAAGTGAAACAAATTCACTGCACAATCACGATAAAGACCAACAGAGATGAAAACCAAGTTCATCTAAAAGGTCGACTAAACGAGGATATAATCCACCTTCTACAAATCGGCAAAGATGAAAAACAGAATAATGCAAGAAGTTATCGAAAGTGATCCGGAGAAAGGACCTGACGAGGTCCTAATGGATTGCTAAATAATAACTTAAAAGACTTGCCGACGTTAACAAAGTCGGACCAAGTCAAACCAAGTTACAAGTAAACTCTGGAAAGAGGTCTGCCAACCCTATAAAAGAGGATTACTTTAACTTAGAAGGGCTCGACATGACAAAGTCGGCCCAAAAACATAAAGTTATAGAAGTAATCCCTGAAAGAGACCTGAACAAGGTCCAAGAAAGAGGATTACAAAAGTAACTTAGAAGGGCCCGACGTGATGAAGTCGGCCCAAAAACATAAAGTTATAGAAGTAATCCCTGAAAGAGACTTGAACAAAGTCCAAGAAAGAGGATTACAAAAATGACTTAGAAGGGCCCGACATGATGAAGTCAGCCCAAAACATAAAGTTATAGAAGTAATCCCTGAAAGAGACCTGAACAATGTCCAAAAAAGAGGATTACAAAAATAACTTAGAAGGGCCCGGCATGATGAAGTCGGCCCAAAAACATAAAGTTATAGAAGTAATCCCTGAAAGAGACTTGAACAAAGTCCAAGAAAGAGGATTACAAAAATAACTTAGAAGGGCTCGACATGATGAAGACGGCCCAAAACATAAAGTTACGGAAGTAATCCCTGAAAGAGACTTAAATAAAAGTCCAAGAAAGAGGATTACGAAATAACTTAATACAAAGTCAGACCCGACATGTCGAAATCGACCCACATAAAAGTGCGAAAGCTACAAAAAGTGATATTTGGCAGAGACCTCACAAAAGGCCCGAACAACAAAGGATTTTGGCCTCAAAGGAATCAAAGCCATAAGCACAAAGAAGGTCGAACAACAACGTTCTCAAAACACAGAAAGATGCCAAGCCAAATACAAACAAGCAGGATATAAAAATACGAAGTTATAACAAGCTTCAGAGGCCACCAAAGTCTACCTCAAAAGCTTGGAAACTACCTTTGTTTTTCAAAATAAAAGTTTCTAAACAAGCAACTAAAAAGTGTTAACAGTCAGCAAAATAAAATTTACAAAATAAAGAGTTTAAAAGCCCACAAGCCGGGCTGTCTACACAATCAAGAGAAAAAACAACTAAACATCAGAAGCCTTCTCAGTAGTATGGGGTGAAGGAGGGCGAGTCTGAATAGGCACAACATCCACGGTCCCATCATCTCGATTCAGGATTTGACAGTCCAGATCGGATACGGGATGATCGACCTCAATTGGAGGAACTGTAGGAGTTGACACTTTGGCAGCAGGCGCAGGAGGAGGCTCGACATCATCATCATCTTGGTCGTCAGGGACAATCTTACCATCCCTCACAACATTGTCCAGGCTGAAGAGAGCAAGGTCGACTTCAGGAACGAAAACCCGAACCTGCTCCTTCAGGTTCTCATAAGCAGCATTTACGCTGCCTACAAGGTGACCCTAGAGTTCAGAATAGTCAACCCGGGCCGACGCTAGCTCCTCCCTAAGATGCATCACTTCCCGATAAGTGGTGACGTAGCTGTCTTTATGCCTCAATGCCGTATCCTCGGCCAATTTCAAAGAAGCCGCCAAAGCAAGGGAGCTAGCCTTCTCATTCTTCAGCTCTTTCTCCAGTTTGGGAACTTTCACCTCAAGTTCCTCCTTCAAGCTCTTCATCCGATCAAACTCATGTTTAGCTTCCTCCATGAAGGCTTTGGTGGCATGGAGAGGAAGATTTTGAGCAGTTCGGTACAAGGCAGCTCCCATATGTGCCATTTTTACACTACTCCGAGTTATAACGTCCAAATGGCGAAGGAGCGATACATCATCCATAGAGAGGGCACCGTAGGGACCGATCTGCTGATCTACGAACTCGACCGCATCGAAATCAGGGGCATCAAGGTTGAAAGGCTCAATTGTCTTATGCTTCTTGGAGGGAGGAGCACCAGAAGTGGCAACAGAGGCTTGGGGAGGATCAACCAAATGAACCCGGGGAGTCGGGATTACTTTCCTCATCCCAGATGAGCTCGGCAGGGTCAGCTTCGACTGAGCTTGGGATGATCCCTCCCCGGCCGCCCTAGCCGAGACGTTCTGGGCTACGGTAGCTTTCCTCGCCCGCTTGAAGGCCTTCATGGATTCATTATTCTTAATCATCTCTGCAAGCAAACACAACAGTAAGGAATCAAGTCACAAATCAGAAAAGAATTTGCACAGAAACAAAATAAATAGAGGAAAATCAAAAATATAAACTACCCAACTCAGTTTGGAGGAGAGAGGGATTGGTTAAAAATTTCTTTGTGTCGAGATGGGGAGGCTGACCCCAGTGCTCTTCCAAGACAGTCACAAAAGCTTGCTCACCCTCATCCAACATTTCTCATGTATATCTAGATACTCTCACATCCTTTTGCCATTCCAAAGGAAAGGCGGGCTCGTCATTTTCATCCAGAAAAAAGGGCCGAGCTCCTTCAACAGCTCGGACTTTAAAAAAGTAATTTTTAAAATCACGAAAGGATTCATCAAACATGGAAAAGACCTTCTTTCCCTGGGAAGCTCGGAAAGAAACCCAAGCTGCTTTCTTCTTTACTACCCCAGGCTTCATCAAAACAAAGAGATAGAAGAATAGAGATTGCGAAGCAGGAATACCGAATCCATCACACAACAATTGAAAATTTTTATGAAACCCTAGGAATTGGGGTGAAGTTGGGAAGGAGCAACATTATAGGACCATAACAGGTTGGTTTCAAAATCAGTAAAAGGAAGGGTGATACTCATCTGACCAAAAAAGAAATCGTAAGCATAGAAAAAAGGGTGATCTCCAGCAACCCGAGTAGAGAAACAAACTCTCTCTTCAGAAGTGGGAGGTACAAGTTCGTAATTCTTTTCCTCACCAATGCTACTACAAACCCTATGAAACTGCCTAAGCTACTGACAAAACTCGGAATCAACCAAAGAAACACACAAAAGAACCATTGAATCCACCCAATCAGCCATGCCCTCAGGAACCTGGGAAGACGTTTCAACAATGTTCTTGCGAGAAGATATGAGGTAGACTAGTCCTACAGCAAGAAGAAAAGAAAACAGATTACTAACCCAAAAAACATCTCGGATAAAAAATAGAACATCTCAGACAGGCATGACACAGAGCAATGCAAGCAACAAAAGAAAACCCCAGGACCCACGCTAAAGATCCAGGGGCATCCTTTGGGGGCAAGATAGGGAGCAAGGACTCAAGAAATCCTACAAGTTACATTTCTACACGACCTAACAGGAAGACAACACTCCGAGCGGAAAACCATGAAGAAAAGCCATCAAAATAATTACCTCCCAAATTCACGGTTTCGGACGAAACTACCAAGTAACAAAAGTGTCAAGAGGAAGTCAAGAGGGAGTCATAAAAAACGCCACCTTTTCCAGAGAAAAAGCACCCCAAACAAAGATGATTTACGAAGATAAAAAAGGTACCAACTTTCTACGAGGGTTCATCAGCAAAATCATCAAACATAGCGAAAGTCATCAAAAGGAGCAATCTTTTGGGCGAAGCAAAACAGGTTCATAGAAGCCAGAAAAAACATACAGCATAGCGACGAGCAAGCACAATGAAGCATAAATATTTAAGCTTTCAAACATGCATTTAAGAAAAACCAAAACTTCACTAGGAACTAAAGGCAAAGAAGGAAAAAAGCGGCAAAAAAAAAAGAAAAATCAAACCTGGAGGAATAGGAGAAAACCCTGAAGAGAAGTTGAGAGCAAAAGCAGTAGGGAGAAGCACCCCCCTCGAACAGAAAGCCTCACGGAAGTAAGAAACAGAAGGCAAAATCCAGAGTCACCCACAAAAGAAGCAATAACCTAACAATATCGCAGGGAGAAACTATAAACTCCAGGCAAAAAACAAAAAGAGAGAAAGAACAGGGAGGTTACGAAGAAGAAAAACCGTTTCCTAAGTGTAAAATTCAAAAATAAAAAGTTAAGGAAAACGGGGCAATTAAAAACCAATTAATGAAGGTATTAAAAGCCCCGCATATTCCCAAAGCCAGGAGCGCTAATACAAAAGCTCACGCTTTTTAAAGAAGCAAAGGAAACGTTCCATATTCAAAGGAAGAAAAAGCTCTACAAAATCGACAAAATGCTCGAGTTCGACTTTCAAACAGAGAAGGATCGAAGTCCTAAAAAAAACTAAGACTCGACCTCAAAAAAGAAAGACCGAGCTCGAGCAGGGGCACTGTTCATACCCCGGGTCAAGCTGTCCGACCCGGAATGGTTAGTGGCAAAGCGACCGACCTTTTCAGGTCAGATCATCCAACCTCTTCTCAAAGAGCTCGGCCAAATTACCAGGAGAGCCGAATAAAGGGCCCAAATAGAGGAACACGACCCAAATCCAAAGACAGTCCAAGCCTACAGGGATAAGGGCGGTTCCGTTGAAGATAAGCTGACCTCACCTAAAGATAAGATAAGATAACTAACTTATCTTATCTAAAAAGGTCACTCCACACTACTATAAATACACTGGAGCACCCAGGTATAACTCATACTCTGATTCTACTAAAAACCTGCTTAATACCCTTGCTAACTTAAGTATCGGAGTCCCTTGCAGGTATCCCCCACCCTCCGGTGACCAAGGATTAGCAGTGCAGCCAGTCCAACAAGTCAGACACGACAACTCCAACTGCCACCCACCGGCTGGACCCATCATCTCCGACCAAGCACAGAAGATCTCGCCCGAGATCGACCTACAGTTTCAGGTAACCCTCGGAACACCTCCCATCAGAGCCAGCAGTTTTGAGCTAAACCCTCAGCTCATTATCATGGTGCAGCAAAATTGCCCGTACTCCGGTCTTCCACAGGAAGAACCTACTGAGTTTCTGGCACAGTTCTTACAAATTACTGACACAGTACGTGATAAGAAAGTAGATCAAGATGTCTACAGACTATTACTGTTTCCATTTGTTGTAAAAGATCAAGCTAAGAGGTGGTTAAATAACCAACCCACAGCAAGCATAAGAACATGGAAACAGTTATCAGACAAATTCCTGAATCAATATTTCCCTCCAAAAAGGATGACACAGCTAAGGCTGGACATCCAAGGCTTTAAACAAGAGGATAATGAATCTCTTTATAATGCCTGAGAGAGGTACAGAGGGATGCTAAGGAAATGCCCCTCTGAAATGTTTTCAGAGTGGGTGCAGTTAGACATCTTTTACTATTGGCTTACAGAAAAGGCCCAGCTGTCTCTAGACCACTCAGCTGGTGGATCTATACACATGAGAAAGACAATTGAAGAGGATCAAGAGCTCATTGAGACAGTTGCTAGAAATCAATATCTATACTTGAGTAGTGGGTCCTCCATGAAAGAAGAAGCTAAAACAGTATCCACTGAACTTAGTCCTCAAGAACAAGTTGCTGAACTCAATCAGCAATTGCTTATTATAACAAATCAGTTTGAAGAATTCAAAGAGATGCTCCAAGACACTAAAAATGCTAACAAGAATATGGAAGCACAATTGGATCAGACAAGACAGCAGCTATCTAAACAGATAGCAGAAGAATGCCAAGCTGTTCAATTAAGGAGTGGGAAGACATTGAATGTATCAACTCCAGGCAACAAAAAACCAAGAAAGGAACAATTGACAGAGGATAACCAAACCACTGCCTAAAATCCCTCTGAGGACAGTAAGAGCCCAGAGAAGAATGATTCTGGCGTTCAAACGCCAGAAAAGGGTAGAAAGCTGGCATTAAACGCCCATTGGATAGCCAAATCTGGTGTCCAAACGCCAGAAAAGGGTGGCAATATGGCGTTAAATGCCCATGCAGCACCCAATACTGGCGTTCAAACGCCAACAAGGGATTAGACACCTGCAAGTGCTGATAACAACCCCCTTAGGCAGGCTTCTCCAACCACTTCTGTAGGAAATAAACTTGCAGCAACTAAGGTTGAAGAATATAAATCCAAGATGCCTTATCCTCAGAAACTCCACCAAGCGAAACAGGATAAACAATTTGCCCGCTTTGCAGACTATCTCAGGACTCTTGAAATAAAGATTCCGTTTGCAGAGGCACTTGAGCAAATACCCTCTTATGCTAAGTTCATGAAAGAGATTTTAAGTCATAAGAAGGATTGGAGAAAAACTGAAAGTTTTTCTCACTAAAGAATGCAGTGCAGTCATTCTGAAAAGCTAACCAGAGAAGCTTAAAGATCTCGAAAGCTTTATGATACCATGCACATTAGAGGTTGCTTGCACCAAGACAGCTCTATGTGATCTTGGGGGCAAGTATCAACCTAATACCTGCATCCACTATCAAAAAGCTTGGTTTGACTGATGAAGTTAAACCAACCCGGATATGCCTCCAACTTGCTGATGGCTCCATTAAAATCCCATCAGGCATAATTGAGGACATGATTGTCAAGGTTGGGCCATTTGCCTTCCCTACTGACTTTGTAGTACTGGAAATGGAGGAGCACAAGAGTGCAACTCTCATTCTAGGAAGACCTTTTCTAGCAACTGGACGAACCATCATTGATGTCCAAAAAGGGGAGATAACCCTGAGAGTCAATGAGGATGAGTTTAAGTTGAATGCTGTCAAAGCTATGCAGCATCCAGACACACCAAAAGACTGCATGAGCACTGATATTATTTACTCCCTGGTGGAGGAGGTCAATATGACTGAGAGTCTCGAATCAAAGCTAGAGGACATTTTTAAAGATGTTCAGCCTGATCTGGAGGGACCAGAGAATATAGAAGAACCTCTGAAAACTCCTCTGGAAGAGGAGAAGCCTCCTAAACCCGAGCTCAAACCACTACCACCATCCCTGAAATATGCATTTCTGGGAGATGATGACACTTTTTCGGTGATCATAAGCTCAGCCTTAGAGCCACATGAAGAAAAAGCACTAATTCAGGTTCTAAGGACACACAAGACAGCTCTTGGGTGGTCCATAAGTGATCTTAAGGGCATTAGCCCAGCCAGATGCATGCACAAGATCCTTTTGGAGGATGATGCTAAGCCAGTGGTTCAACCACAGAGGCGGCTGAATCCAGCCATGAAGGAGGTGGTGCAGAAAGAGGTCACTAAGTTACTAGAGGCTGGGATTATTTATCCTATTTCTGATAGCCCCTGGGTAAGCCCTGTCCAAGTTGTCCCCAAGAAGGGAGGCATGACAGTGGTTCAGAATGAAAAGAATGAACTGGTTCCTACGAGAACAGTTACAGGGTGGCGTATGTGTATTGATTACAGAAGACTCAATACAGCCACCAGGAAGGATCATTTTCCTTTACCATTCATAGACCAGATGCTAGAGAGACTAGCAGGTCATGAATACTACTGCTTTTTGGATGGCTATTCAGGTTACAACCAAATTGCAGTAGATCCTCAAGACCAAGAGAAAACGGCATTCACATGTCCATCTGGGGCATTTGCCTACAGAAGAATGCCATTTGGTATGTGCAATGCACCTGCAACCTTTTAGAGGTGCATGCTCTCTATCTTCTCTGATATGGTAGAGAAATTTCTGGAAGTCTTCATGGACGACTTCTCAGTATTTGGAGACTCATTTAGCTCCTGTCTTGACCATCTAGCACTTGTTCTGAAAAGGTGCCAAGAGACTAACCTGGTTTTAAACTGGGAGAAATGTCACTTTATGGTGACTGAAGGAATTATCCTTGGGAACAAAATTTCGAACAAGGGAATAGAGGTGGATCAAGTTAAGGTAGAGGTAATTGAAAAATTACCACCACCTGCCAATGTTAAGGCAATCAGAAGCTTTCTGGGGTATGTAGGATTCTATAGGAGGTTTATAAAGGATTTTTCAAAAATCACAAAATCTCTGAGCAATCTGCTTGCTGCTGACACGCCATTTGTCTTTGACACAGAGTGTCTATAGGCCTTTGAGACTCTGAAAGCTAAGCTGGTCACAGCACCAGTCATTTCTGCACCAGACTGGACATTACCATTCGAACTAATGTGTGATGCCAGTGACCATGTCATTGGTGCAGTGTTGGGACAGAGGCATAACAAGCTTCTGCATGTCGTTTATTATGCTAGCCTTGTTTTAAATGACGCACAGAAGAACTACACAACCACAGAAAGGGAGTTTCTTACATTGGTTTATGCCATTGACAAGTTCAGATCTTATTTAGTAGGATCAAAAGTGATTGTGTACACTGACCATGCTGCTCTAAAATATCTCCCCACAAAGCAGGATTCAAAACCCAGGCTCATAAGATGGGTGTTGCTTCTGCAAGAGTTTGATATAGAAATAAGAGACAAAGGGGACAGAGAACCAGGTATCTAATCACCTGTCCCGGATAGAACCAGTAGCAGGAGTGTCCCTCCCTCCTACTGAGATCTTTGAAACCTTTCCGGATGAGCAACTCTTTGCCATTGAGGAAGTACCATGGTTTGCAGACATTGCAAATTATAAAGCTGTGAGATTCATACCCAAAGAGTACAATAAGCAACAAACAAAAAAATTAATTACTGATGCAAAGTACTACTTGTAGGATGAACCATATCTCTTTAAGAGGTGTGCAGACGGAATGATTCGTAGATGTGTGCCTAGAGAAGAGGCACAGAAGATCCTATGGCATTGCCATGGATCACAGTATGGAGGATATTTCAGAGGTGAGCGGACAGCCACCAAGGTTCTCCAATGTGGTTTCTACTAGCCTACTCTCTACAGAGACTCTCGAGAGTTTGTACGTAACTGTGACAGTTGCCAGAGAGCTGGTAATCTGCCTCACAGTTATGCCATGCCTCAGCAAGGGATCTTAGAGATTGAGTTATTTGATGTATGGGGTATTGACTTCATGGGGCCTTTCCCACCATCATACTCAAACACTTATATTCTGGTGGCAGTAGACTATGTATCTAAATGGGTAGAGGCAATTGCAACACCCACTAATGATACTAAGACAGTGATGAAGTTCCTCCAGAAGCATATCTTCAGCAGGTTTGGTGTCCCTAGGATACTGATCAGTGATGGAGGCACTCATTTCTGCAATAAACAGCTTGACTCTGCTCTGGTCAGATATGGAATTAACCATAAAGTGGCCACTCCATATCATCCACAGACAAATGGGCAGACTGAAGTATCGAATAGAGAACTAAAACGAATCCTGGAACGGACTGTAAGTACTCGTAGAAAGGATTGGGCAAGAGGTCTGGATGATGCTCTATGGGCATACAGAACAGCATTCAAAACTCCTATAGGGACCTCTCCATACCAGCTTGTGTATGGAAAAGCCTGTCATTTGCCAGTAGAGCTGGAACACAAGGCCTACTGGGCAACCAGGTTCTTGAACCTTGATGCTAAGGTAGCTGGAGAGAAAAGATTACTCCAGTTGAATGAGCTAGAGGAGTTCAGACTCAGTGCTTTCGAAAATGCTAAAATCTACAAGGAGAAAGCAAAAAGATGGCATGACAAAAGACTATCATCTAGAGTCTTTAAGCCAGGACAGAAGGTCCTGCTGTTTAACTCTAGGCTCAGATTGTTCTCTGGGAAATTGAAATCCCGGTGGAAGGGACCATATGTGATTACAAGTGTGTCACCATATGGATATGTAGAGCTTCAGGATATTGACTCTGACAAAAAGTTCATTGTTAATGGACAGAGAGTTAAACATTATCTTGAAGGCAATGTTGAGACTAAATTAAAAAGCTCAGTAAAAGTCCAGCTAAAGACATTAAAGAAGCGCTTATTGGGAGGCAACCCAATCTTATTTATCTATGTTAATCACATTTTCATTTCATTTTCCATTGTTATTTTATGTTTTCTTTAGGTTGATGATCATGTGGAGTCATAAAAATAGCTGCAGAATTAAAGCAGAATAAAAAACAGCATCAAAAACAGCATACTCTGGAGGACAGGCTTACTGGCGTTTAAATGCCAGTAAGGATAGCAGAATGGGCGTTTAACGCCCATGCTGGCAGCATTCTGGGCGTTCAGAAAAATGCCCAGTAAAGAAGGATTCCTGGCGTTTAATGCCAGTCAGGGTATCTGGCTGGGCGTTAAACGCCCAAAGAGGTAGCCAAGTGGGCGTTAAATGCCAGAATAGATAGCATTCTGGACGTTTAACGCCAGGATGACACAAGGGAGGTAA
Source organism: Arachis ipaensis (assembly GCF_059453495.1). NCBI lineage: Eukaryota > Viridiplantae > Streptophyta > Magnoliopsida > Fabales > Fabaceae > Arachis > Arachis ipaensis. The sequence goes on along the minus strand of NC_142443.1, from coordinate 131,265,814 downwards.
TTTTATTTCCAATTCGATTTTTTTTCAATTTTTCATGTTTTAAATCATAATTTTTTTTGCATCAAACATATTTTAAGACATTCATCTTTAAATTTCTATTTTCAAAAATTAATAATCTTTCCAACTCTTTTTAATTCTTTTCAATTTCTTCTAAAACGTTTTCAAAACTCACATATCTTTTCAAATTCTTTTCAACCTCTTTTTAATTTTTTATTGCATACAACAATAAGTTTTCAAAATTAATTGCATCATTCTTCTTCTACTCCCTTCTATCTTGTTTTGCTTGAGGACGAGCAAATCTTTTAAGTTTGGTGTGGAAAAGCTCAGCTTCTTGCTTTCCATAACCACTAATGGCACCTAAGGCCAAAGAAACCTCTAGGAAGAGGAGCAACAAAGGCAAGGAAGAGAGATAGAGGAGCTCAAGCACTCCATAAGATCTTCAAGAGGAAGAACTAGCCGCCATCACTAAGGTGGACCCGTTCTTTAATCTCCTTGTTCTTATTTTTCTGTCTTTCGGTTTTTATGATTTATGTTTTGTCTATGTTTGTGTCTCTATTACATGATCATTAGTATTCAGTGCCTATGTCTTAAAGTTATGGATGTCCCATGAATCCTTCACCTTTCTTAAATGAAAAATTTTTTTATTTGCAAAAGAACAAGAAGTACATAAATTTCAAATTTTAAATAGTTTAATTATTTTGATGTGGTGGCAATACTTTTTGTTTTCTGAATGAATGCTTGAACAGTGCATATTTTTTATTTTGTTGTTTATGAATGTTAAAATTGTTGGCTCTTGAAAGAATAATGAAAAAGGATAAATGTTATTGATGATCTGAAAAATCATAAAATTGATTCTTGAAGCAAGAAAAAGCAGTGAAAATCAAAGCTTGCGAAAAAAATGGCGAAAAAAATAAAGAAAAAGAAAGAAAAAGAAAAAAGCAATCAGAAAAAGCCAATAGCTCTTTAAACCAAAAGACAAGAGCAAAAAGCCAATAACCCTTTAAACTAAAAGGCAAGGGTAAAAAGGATCCAAGGCTTTGAGCATTAATGGATAGGAGGGCCCAAAGGAATAAAATCCTGGCCTAAGTGGCTAAACCAAGCTGTCCCTAACCATGTGCTTGTGGCGTGAAGGTGTCAAGTAAAAAGCTTGAGACTGAGCGGTTAAAGTCGTGGTCCAAAGCAAAAAGAGTGTGCTTAAGAGCTCTGAACACCTCTAACTGGGGACTCTAGTAAAGCTGAGTCACAATCTGAAAATGTGCACCCAGTTATGTGTCTGTGGCATTTTTGTATCTGGTGGTAATACTGGAAAACAAAATGCTTTGGGTCACGGCCAAGACTCATAAAATAACTATGTTCAAGAATCAACATACTGAACTAGGAGAATCAATAACACTATCTGAATTCAGAGTTCCTATAGATGCCAATCATTCTGAACTTCAAAGGATAAAGTGAGATGCCAAAACTGTTCAGAAGCAAAAAGCTACTAGCCCAGCTCATCTAATTAAAACTGATCTTCATAGATGTTTTCAAAATTTATTGTATATTCTCTTCTTTTTATCCTATTTTGTTTTTAGTTGCTTGGGGACAAGCAACAATTTAAGTTTGGTGTTGTGATGAGCGGATATTTTATACCCTTTTTGGCACTATTTTTATATAGTTTTTAGTATGTTTTAGTTAGTTTTTATTATATTTTTATTAGTTTTTATTAGTTTTTATTCAAAAATCACATTTTTTTGTGATTTCAGGTATTTTCTGGCTGAAATTGAGGGACCTGAGCAAAAATCTGATTCAGAGGCTGAAAAATGACTACAGATGCTGTTAGATTCTGACCCTGCTGCATTCGAAATGGATTTTCTCAAGCTATAGAATCCTAATTGGCGTGCTCTCAATTGCGTTAAAAAGTAGACATTCTTAGCTTTCCAGCAATATATAATAGTCCATACTTTGCTCGATATTTGATAGCCCAAACCGGCATTTAATGTCAGCCTAAAAATTCTGGCATAAAATGTCCAAACTGGCACCAGAATTGGAGTTAAACGCCCAAACTGGCACCAAAGCTGGCGTTTAACTCCAGAAACAGCCTATGCACGAAAAATATCCAAAGCTCAGCCCAAGCACACACCAAGTGGGCCCCAGAAGTGAATTTCTGCACTATCTGCACTTAGTTACTCATTTTCTGTAAACCTAGGTTACTAGTCTAGTATAAAAACTAATTTTAGAGATTCATTTGACATCTTATGACATTTTTTTACACTTCATATTGTATTTCTGACAGCATGAGTCTCTAAACCCCATAGGTAGTGGTGAGGAGCTCTGCTGTGTTTCAATGGATTAATGCGATTACTACTGATTTCTATTCAATCACGCTTGATTCTATTCTAAGATATTCACTCGTACTTCAATCGGAGAAGATGATGATCCGTGACACTTGTCATCATTCTCACATCTATGAATGCGTGCCTGACAACCACTCCCATTCTATCTGAGCTCAACGTAGACATTGGGCGACAGCTTGAGTGCGTATCTCTTGGGTCTCTGATCCACAGACCGAGTCCTTGGGATCAGAATCTTCGTGGTAAAGGCTAGAACCAGTTAGCAGCATTCCTGGGATCCGGAAGGTCTAAACCTTGTCTGTGGTATTCCGAGTAGGATCTAGGAAGGAATGACTGTGACGAGCTTCAAATTTACGAATGTTGGGCGCAGTGACAGTGTGCAAAAGGACAATGGTCCTATTCCGATGCTAGCGGGAACCGACAGATGATTAGCCATGCGGTGACAGCGCATATGGATTTGTTTTCATCCGAGAGGATCATACAGCCTGCCATTGAAGGAATCCATGCGTGTTTGGAGAAGAAGACAGTAGGAAAGTAGAGATTCAGACAACAGAGCATCTCCGGAACCTCAACCTGTTCCTCATTACTGAATCACAAGTACCTTTTAATTCATGTTATTTACTTTTCATAACAAAATCATTTTTATCATTAATCTCCTGACTAAGATTTACAAAATAACCATAGCTTGCTTCAAGTCGGCAATCTCCGTGTGATCGACCCTTACTCACGTAAGGTATTACTTGGACGACCCAGTGCACTTGATGGTTAGTTGTACGAGTTGTGAAAAGTGTGATTTACAATTTCGTGCACCATGTTTCAAGACTGTACATGCCTTTTTTTTTTGTTTTATTATGATTATTATATGCTTTTTCACAAGTTCTTGATGATTCGTGTGTTTTAAACCAGTTAAAATAATAAAAATCAAGTGAGATGCTGTAGTTTTAAAATCGGCATAACAAGGGTTACATATTATAATTTTGTCACTTAGTCCTTGTTGAGTTAAAAAATTAACTAAATTAATTAACGATGACAAACATTATTTTATTAGGCAAAGTAAATAATTAGTATTGATTATTTATGATTAAAATGTTGCAGGCTAAAATACATTGTTGCAGCAGCCCAATACAAAGCAAGCTGAATCTATTCTAGTAGGCCACAAATCAATAGAAGCCCAAAGATGATGAAAAGAATGCAAACAGGCTGAACTTGAATAGAACCAACCTAAGCCCGATTTGATTTCAGCAAGCTAATCCCTCCATCTTGCTTCCAAAGCAACGTTCACTTTTTCCTGTCTCAGTCAGAACTCAGAAAAAGAGAGAGAGAAAGCTTAGTCCCTAAGTTATTCACCAAAGAAGCAAGAAAGAGAAGCTTAAGCAAAAAGGTTGAAGTCTAATCATCCTCATCAAACCGTATCAAGAAGAGGTCAGAAGCTAAAAGTGATTTCATTTCCTTTTACATGCATCATATCTTCTTCTTCTCATCTTCAACGTTCTGCTAATCCATTCTGGGATACATGGGAAAGATGATTTCTGTTCTTCACTGCTGTGCATCTACGGTCATAAGTGTGTCTTGGGGACCAAGTTGTTTTTTAATGGCCAAGATCTGGGTTTACCATTAAAAATATTTGTTTCTGCTGTCCAGTGACTTTCGGTCAACAAGAGAAGGTCAGAACCAAAGTTACTAGTTTAAGGATTAATGGGAAAAACTGAGATGGTGGGTTGGTGAAGCACAAAGCTTGAGAGTTGACCTAGGAGAGAGCAACTCAACAACATGCAAGGAGATACAAAAGAAGTTGGCTCACCATTCAGAAAGCAAGGAAAGATAACCAGTGGTTTGAGGTTTGGTGTTTTGAGAAGAGTTCTCTGAAGAAGTTCATCAACTTGGACAATGCTTTTTTCAAAGAAGCATTCTGACAGAATGAGAAACTAAATCAGAGGGTAGCAAATCTGGTTTATCACATAGCAAAGAGGTTGTTGAAGAGTCAATCTCCTTCATGTTTTACTGATTGTAATTTACTTTTCAATGTTTATCTTTCTGTAATTTCTTAAGGTAAAAGGCTGAATGAGAGAGTCATTGTAAGAGCCTAAGAGTGAAAAAAGGCAGAGAGATACACATGAGTGAAAAGCCTAGAGTTATTTCAGTTTTCTTTAGGTTGATTAAGTGTCTTGTATCTTGTACCAGTGAGGTATCCCTTTCTTAGTTAGGTCAGCACTAAGAGTGAATAGTTAGGTATTAGCATAACCAAGTCAAGTTAGGTTAGAACTTGAGTGTGAAAGGATTATGTCAATCCTGTGGAATTGGTGTATTTAATACTTTAACTATAGTGGAAATTCCACCACAGTTGTGGTGGAGACTGGATGTAGGTTGTATTGCATAAGGCAACCGAACCAGGATACATGGTGGTGTCAGCTTCTTTCTTCTCTACTCTGTTCTATTTTCTAATATTCATGAGACAAAGCAAAATTGTCTCATAAATTTTTCGCTGCTAAGTTCAAAAAGATTCAGATTGAAAGTTTGTCTTAAAAGGGTTAATTCAGTAACATAAAAGAAGGTCATAGATTCAACCCCCCATCTCTAAGCCTTCTAGAACCTTCAATTGGTATAAGGAGCCTGGGTCTCAAGAATCAAGCTTCACCACTTGGAGCAAAGGTCCAATGGCGAACAACTTGGGCACAACTACGGTTGCCTACACTCTAACTGAAGGCCAGTCAAACAATAGGCCTCCTTTCTTCAACGGGAAGAACCATGCCTACTGAAAAGAGAGGATGAGGATCCTCATCCAATCCATTGACTACAACATATGGAAGATTATTGTGAGCGGTCCCAGGATTCCAACGAAAACAAGTACTGATGGAGTGGTGACTAGGGGTGGCAAACGGGCCTAAACCCGCCGAGCCGGCCCGCGTAACCCGCCAAAAAAGGCAGACTGGGCTGGAAAATTAGGACCGCCAAATAGCAAAAGCTCACCTGACCCGCACCGCTTAAACCGCGGGCTTTGGCGGGGCGGGGCGGGCTTCCCCGCCGGGCTTAGTATTTTTTTATCAAGGGATATTTTTACAATTTTTTTTGCCAAAACCCAACTTCCCCCAACCCAACTTACAAGAGAATGAAGATGAAAATTGAGTGTTTTGGATTATGTTTATTTTGTTTTAGAGACTATTTATAATTATGTTTTGGATGAAAACTTAGTTTATAATTATGTTTATTAGATATTTATAATTACAAAGACTTTAATGTTTGTGAATATAAAAATTATAATAGTTAAAAGAAAAAAATAGAAGAGATTTTTTTATGCTTTTATATATATTATTTAATAGTTAAAAGTAAAAAGAAAAGAAGATATTTGGCGAGCTTAGCCCGCCGACCTGCCAGCCCACCGTTAGGCGGGGCAGGCTGGGATTTTGGGACTGCCTCACTAGACGGGGCAAGGCGGGCCAGCCCGCTAAAGGGCGGGCTTCTAGCAGGGCGGGGCGGGCTTCCCCGCTTGCCACCCCTAGTGGTGACTCCAAAAGAAGAAGCTGAATGGAATGAGGACGATAAGAAGAAGATGGAGCTGAATGCTAAAGCCATCAACCTTATTCACTGTGCTATCAGCTTTGAAGAGTACAGAAAGGTGTCTAGATGCAAGACAGCCAAAGAAATCTGGAAAAAACTCCAGGTTACACACGAAGGCACTAAACAAGTCAAAGAAACGAGGATTGATATGCTGCGAAAAGAGTACGAGATGTTTAACATGAAGGATGGAGAAAGCATTGATGAAGTATTTGAGAGATTCCCAATCATAATCAACAACCTTGATGCTATGGGTACAAACTACTCAGAACAAACCCTAGTGAGAAAACTCCTTAGAAGCCTCACAAAGGAATGGGAAACCACTGCCACTGTTCTAGCCGAGAGCAATAACCTAAGCCCCATAACCTATGATGAGATGAGAGGAAAACTCCTTGTCTATGAAACCACACGTACAAACCTGGACTCAAAGAAAAAGGGAATAGCCCTCAAGTCAAAAATAGAATCAAAAGAGAGTGAGTCCAGTGATGGTATTTTAGATGATGAGCTTATGTTTTTTGTTAGGAGATTTAGAAGGATGATGAAGAACAAGGGCAAGTACAAGGGTTCAAGCTCAAAGGAACTCAAGATGGACTTGAGCAAGGTGACTTGTCATCATTGCAAGGAGGCTGTATATTTCAAGCTAAATTGTCCGAAACTCAAGAAGGAGGACAAAGGGAAGAAAGAAAAGAAGAGAGTGCTCATGGCAGCTTGGGAGGATCTTGAGAATGATTCCAATGAGGAAGAAGATTCTGAAGGTGTAGATAAAATCTGTTTCATGGCTGGTAATGATCATCTTGATGAGTTAAATTACTATGACTTGTCTATAGATGATTTACATGCTATAATTGATGATCTTACACTAAACACCTCAAAATTGTTGGATAAGTACAATAAATGCAGATCTGAAAAAAATGTGTTAAAAGCTGAAAATGATTTTTTAAAAGAAAAGGTGAAGGAAACTAAATGTGCTTTGAATATTATTGAAGAAAACAGATTTCTAAAATTTGAACTTGAAAAACTTAAAGGAAAGCACATTGTGGATCTTTCTCAAGAGCTAATTGCTGAAAATGAAAGATTAAATAAAATAATTCAAAGGTTGAATGGTGACTTAGCAAAATTTGCTCAAAGTTCTAGTAGCTTGGACAAATTACTTGCAAGTCAAAGACCATTGTTTGAAAAATCTGGTTTGGGTTATGTAACCAAGGAAAGTGGAGTTTTTGATGATTCCTTTATGAAATTCGTGGCTTCTTCATCAAAAACCAAATTCAACTCCAATAAAACTGGTCTTGGATATACTCCCACACATGAGGAGAAATTTGATGAATTTTATGCTAGTGAAAATGAGCTATCATCAAAAATCGAACCTACATCAAACCTGACAGGTCAGGTTTGGGATACATTTCGAATAATGAGGTTGCTTTTAAAAATCCACCATTTTACAACAAAACCTCATATTCGAAAAGTCTTAAAGTTTTCAAAAATTATGGTGGAAATACTTTTGCAAAGAGGAACAATTATAACAAAAATCAGTTTGTCAAAAGAAAAACACCTCTTCCAAAAACCAGAAAATTCCAGTCCTTTAATCATTTCCAGCACAATAGGTCACCTCAATTTCAGCAACATGCATTAGGAAATCATTGCATTAATTGTAAAAAATTTGGTCACTCTTATTCACAATGCTTCATTGAAAAAAGAATTGTAGGAAACCAAATTTACAATGTTGTGTGTGATTTCTATGCACTTGGGCAACCAAGATAACTTCAAAGGATCCAAATTAATTTGGATATCTAAGGTTACTTGAAGTTTTTCATGCAGATTTGCCTAGCATCTAAGAACAAAAAGGATATGTGGTACTTAGATAGTGGATGCTCAAGGCACATGAGTGGAAGGTCAACTTACTTCATCAAACTAAACAAGTACGATGGAGGTTTTGTGACCTTTAGAGATAATGGAAAAGGTAAAATAGTTGCTGTTGGAAAAGTAGGTAATAACCACTCTACTTTTATTGATGATGTCTTTTTGGTAAATGGCTTGAGACACAATCTTTTGAGTATAAGTCAACTATGTGATTTGGGTTACTTAGTGACTTTCAAAAGATTAGAATGTTGTGTTGTGAATGAAAAGACAAATGAAGTTTTGTTTGTTGCCAAGCGTTGTAACAATGTATATGGACTTACCCTTGATGAACTAAAGGATCAAAATATGGCTTGTTTTCATTCCAAAGAATCTGAAAAGTGGCTATGGCACAAGAGATTGGGCCATGCAAGTATGTTTCAAATAAACAAACTTGTAAAGAAAGAGTTAGTAAGAGGTCTTCCTTTGATAAGGTTTGACAAAGACATCACTTGTGATGCTTGCCAAATGGGAAAACAAACAAAAAGTTCATTTAAACCAAAGGAAGATATCTTTACTAAAAGGCCACTTGAATTGCTACATATTGATTTGTTTCGTCCAACAAGAACTCAAAGCCTAGGTGGTAAACATTATGGTTTAGTGATTGTGGATGACTATTCTAGGTTTGGTTGGGTTTTATTTCTTGCACACAAAAATGAAGCATTTTCGGCCTTTGAAATATTTTGCAAGAAAATTCAAAATGAAAAGGATTTAAAGATCTCTTCTATAAGAAGTGATCATGGAACCGAATTTGAAAACTATTTATTTGAATCCTTTTGTGAGGAATTTGAAATATCTCACAACTTCTCTTATCCAAGGACACCACAACAAAATGGTGTTGTGGAAAGAAGAAATATAAGTATTCAAGAAATGACAAGAGCTATGCTTTGTGAGAGCAATGTTCCAAAATTCCTTTGGGCTGAAGCGGTTAACACAGCTTGCCACATTTTAAATAGAACAATCATAAGGAAATTTTTGAAGAAAACCCCTTATGAACTTTGGAAAGGTTACCCACCAAACTTGGACTACTTGCACATCTTTGGATGCAAATGTTTTGTTCTTAATAACAAAGATAATTTGGGTGAATTTGATCCAAAGGCGTATGAGTGCTTATTTGTAGGATATTCCACAACTAGTAAAGCATATAGAGTTTATCATCAAGATGCTAGGATTATTGAAGAGTCCATACATGTTACGTTTTGTGATACTAACTTGGTGCAAAGTGTTTTGGAAGATTGTGATGCAGGGAATCAAGCTCAAAAAGACAATGAGACTGCACAAAATCATGAAAATGAAAATTCTGGACAAGCTGAACTAGAAACTGCAGTTGTTGAAAATTTAAGAGACAATTCCATTTTGTCTCATGAATTTGAAGGAGATCCTGAAACCAGCAGTAACCAAAATCCCTTGGTAACTGAATCTGCCTCCAAGTCCACCAAACCTCGTGAATGGAGATTCTTGAAGAATTACCCCAAGGAATTTGTCATTGGGGACGTCTCTCATGGGGTTAAAACTTGGTCTTCATCTAGAAAGGCAAATGAAGGAACAAACATTGCCCTTCTCTCACAAATGGAGCCTCAAAATGTCAAGGAAGCCCTTGATGACCCTTCTTGGGTAAAGGCAATGGAAGATGAGCTTCATGAGTTTAAGAAGAACCAAGTTTGAACATTGGTTCCAAGGCCGAATGGAAAGAAAGTGACCGGCACCAAGTGGATATTTCGGAACAAGCTAGGAGAGAATGGTAGCATTGCAAGAAACAAAGCAAGGCTAGTGGCACATGGATATGACCAAGAAGAAGGAATAGACTTTAATGAATCCTTTGCCCCTGTTGCCCGAATAGAAGGTATATGACTTCTCTTAGCTTATGCTGTATTTTGTGTTTTAAATTATATCAAATGGATGGAAAATGTGCATTTTTGAATGGTGTGATAGATAGAGAAGTGTATGTGGAGCAGCCACCTGGTTTTGAAAATAAAGAGCTTTCTAACCATATTTTCAAATTATCAAAAGCTCTCTATGGTTTGAGACAAGCTCCTAGAGCTTGGTATGAGAGACTTAGCTCTTTTCTTTTGAAAAATGGTTTTCAAAGAGGCACCATAGACACTACTCTATTTATCAAGAATTCTAATGATTCTTTCATTCTAGTCCAAATATATGTTGATGACATTATTTTTGGATCAGCCAATAAATCCCTTTGTACTGAATTTGGAAAACTCATGACAAGTGAATTTGACATGAGTATGATGGGTGAACTTAATTTTTTCCTTAGGCTACAAAATTAAACAAACTGAAAATGGTATTTTCATTCATCAAGAGAAGTATGCCAAGGAACTAGTTAAGAAATTTGGTATGGAGAATGCCAAACCCATGGGAACTCCCATGCACCCTAATTCAAAATTAGATAAGGGAGAAACTAAGAAAGATGTACATGAGACTAGGTATAGAGGAATGATTGGCTCTCTTTTGTACTTAACTTCCTCTAGACCCGATATTGTGCAAAGTGTTGGAATGTGTTCAAGATTCCAATCTAAACCAAAAGAGTCACATATTTCTGCAGTTAAGAGGATCATTAGATATATTCATGGCACATCCAATTTTGGTATTTGGTATCCTAAGATTGATGATTTTTCTGCAGTTGGTTATTGTGATGCAAATTTTACCGGTGATAAAGTTGATAGAAGGAGCACTTCAGGCTTATGTTGTTTCCTTGGAAAGTCCTTGAATGTTTGGTCAAGTAAGAAGCAGCCAACAATGGCTTTATCCACTGCTGAGGCTGAGTATATAGCTGCTTCTTCTTGTTGTTCTCAGCTTATGTGGTTAAAAACACAGCTTGCTGATTACAAGTTAAATGCTGAAAATATTCCCTTGTTGTGTGATAATATGAGTGCCATTAATATTTCTAAAAATCCAGTTTTGCACTCTAGGACTAAACATATTGAAGCGAAATTTTACTCAATAAGAGAACATGTTCAAAAAGGGGATATTAGCATTTAATTTGTTAAATTAGAAGAGAAATTGGCAGATATTTTCACTAAACCACTAGCTGAGGACAGATTTTGCATGCTTAGGACTAGTCTAGGAATTTTAAGCTATGATTCATTGTTTGAAAGTTGCTGATGTGTTTGTTGGAGTTTTCGTCTCATAAACAGGTATGAGACAATTCTGGGCAAGTGAAGAACGTTCTCTTCAATCAGTGTTCTTTGGGCTTGTTGCACGTGCAGATTTATCTGGGCCAGCCTAAAAAATCAGATCATGGGTGGTCCAATATGTTTCCTTAATTCAAACAACCTCTGGGCCCAATATGAATGCTACATTTTTTGTTTTTGTTGGGTTGTGTGTTTCAGATTATTTCTTTTTGTCTTTAGGTCCAAAAAGGGTTTCAAATTTTAAAATTAACTTCCTCTTTAATTTTAAATAAAATCAAATCTTTCTTCTTATGATGTCAAGTCTTTTCAAGTCAAATCAGAGGTGATGCAGTTGCATGGTTTAAGAAAATTTCTTTTGGGTACGGTTACCAATACTTTTTCTTCTCCCTCCATAACTCCTCCAACCCTTCAGTTTCTCCCCACTACCTTTACTGTATCTCTTCTTTCAAAAACCAAAAACCAACCAAATGAGCAAGAAACCATATCTCAAAGGCCTCTTCGAGAAAAGATATACAAGCTTCCTACAAAATAAAAACCTTCAACTCGCTCTCAGGACAAAACCTTCACTCCATCTCCTTCTCCTCCTACCTCACCTCCTAGGTCTGACCCCATGGCTCGCACTAAGAACCCATCAAGGTTTCCTCCTTCAGCCAAGCCGACGCCACCTCCGAAGGAACCTCAATTCAAACATGGTTCGTCGAAGCCAAGCTCTTCGAAGGGGAAGCGCCCAGCAGCCGAACCTACTTCTGAGCCTACTCAACCTAAGACAAGGTCTGTTCCCTTACGTTCTCAGAGAGGTAAACCTCGAATTCCCCTTAAATCAGTTAGAGAACCAGACATTGATCCCTTTGCACGTAAATTCCATTTCATGACATCTCACTCCAACTATAACCCTTATAGATTTAAGTCTGCCATGAATTAATGACTTTGTTGAAGGAGTAATTAAGTACCGTACCCTATGTCCCTCTTTTCTTGCTGATTTACTAACTTTGAAAAAGAAAGGTTTTCCTTTTGTTGAAAATTTAGAATTTCTAGACTGGAATCATCTTTTTAACATCAAAAAGCCTGTTTATCCTCTTTTGGTCAAAGAGTTTAATGCTAACATGACATATCATGAGGGCAGTGTTCATTCTTATGTTAAGAGCAGAGACATTATTTTAAAAGATGAAACAATCAGTGATTCATTGAAGTATACTGATGTTGGGCCTTGTGCTTATACTTTTGTTAAGTGGGATGAAGGAGTATGTATATCTTTCAATGATGCTTTGGCTCATATTTATGAACATGTTTCTCTAATTGATGGCATCACCCCTACTCATAAAGCCCTGGGTTATGAACGTGCTCAGTTGCACTGTATTGTAAATCACATCATACTTCCACAGAGCGGTTCATATCAAAGGGTATCTTACATTGACACTCTTGTTTTGTATGCCCTGCTTACTAAAATAGAAATTTCTTTTGCTTATTTGATGGTTAGATACATGTTTGACTCTGTTAGAAGTGAGAAAGACTAACCCCTTCCTTATGGCATGTTTCTAACTTGTATATTTGAGCATTTTGGTGTTGACTTGTCCAATGAGGATTATGAAAACAGACATTCATATCTAAAAAGGGATGGTTCAGTGAAACAGCAAAAAGGACCTACTCGTTCTAAGAGAGTGGTCTTAGATGATGAAGATGATGACTTTATTCCTGAGGAATCTCCTCCTCCTTCCACCGAGGGTACTTCCATCTCCACTGGACAAAAATCTACTCTGCTGAATATTGTCAAAGATGTAGTCTAGGAGTTTGTCTCCCAATCCAATCACATGATTGCCATAAGTAAGGAACAAAGGAAGCTAGCAAGCAAGCATGAGAATATCCTCCGAACATCAAGAGATAGAGAGGCTGTATTCATGACATTCATTGATAACCTTCAAAAGGATGAGGATCCTGCCATTGACGCTGATGAGGAAGCTGATTCGGAGGGAAATGGTTCAGATGCCTAGATTTGTCTCATGAAGCTGCTGCTATCCGCTGACTTTTGTCTCATGAAAACTGTTTCTTTTGTTACTTTTGAACTACCTTTTGTTATTTCGGATCATCGGATGACCGTAATCCTTTAACTACTACTTTACATTAATTTGATGTTTTAGACTGTGGATTAACACTTTCTTGCAGGTTTTATGGTGCAGTTTTTACTTGAGTTTGCTTATTTTACACCCTTGATGACAAAAGGGGGAGTAATAGCGCATGAGCAGCAGGATTGTGAATATTTGATAAATCATGAGCAGCAAGATTGTGAATATTTGATAAATTTTTTGGAATGTTGATTGCTGCTGCTACAATGTTGTTGGCATGAGAATTTGATTTGCAAATGTTTGCTACTGCTGTGATTGTTTTTGCATGAAAAATGGAACTTGCTTTTTATGACATGTTGCTGTTTTGCCCTTGTTAGACTTAATGTTCTGCTTTGATGCTGACATGATATGTTATACTGGGCTGGACTTGTGTTGCTAGCTATGCAATATCACTTAGTCAATTTGAAGTGAATGTAGCTCTTTTTTGCATTCCCTATAAGAATAATAACAGGAAAGAAGAAGAGAGCATAAATCTAGGGGGAGCTACTCTTGAAAAGGAAAGGGAGAGCAACATAAAAGCAAATGACAAAAATCAAAGGGAGTTCCTAAACCTTACTCAAATTCATTTCCTTTGATCATTGTATCAATTATGTTTTTCATCAAGGAGGAGATTGTTGAGTTAAGAAATTAACTAAATTAATTAATGATGACAAACATTATTTTATTGGGCAAAGTAAATAATTAGTATTGATTATTTATGATTAAAATGTTGCAGGCTAAAATACATTGTTGCAGCAGCCCAATACAAAGCAAGCTGAATCTATTCTACTGGGCCACAAATCAATAGAAGCCCAAAGATGATGAAAAGAATGAAAATGGGCTGAACTTGAATAGAACCAACCCAAGCCCGATTTGATTTCAGCAAGCTAATCCCTCCATCTTGCTTCCAAAGCAACGTTCACTTTTTCCTGTCTCAGTCAGAACTCAGAGCAAGAGAGAGAGAGAGAGAGAGAAAGCTTATTCCTTAAGTTGTTCACCAAAGAAGCAAGAAAGAGAAGCTTAAGCAAAAAGGTTGAAGTCTAATCACCCTCATCAAACTGTATCAAGAAGAGGTCAGAAGCTAAAGGTGATTTCATTTCCTTTTACATGCATCATATCTTCTTCTTCTCATCTTCAACGTTCTGCCAATCCATTCTGGGATACATGGAAAAGATGATTTCTGTTCTTCACTGCTGTGCATCTACGGTCATAAGTGTGTCTTGGGGACCAAGTTGTTTTTCAATGGCCAAGATCTGGGTTTACCATTGAAAATATTTGTTTCTGCTGTCTTGTGGCTTTCGGTCAACAATAGAAGGTCAGAACCAAAGTTACTAGTTTGAGGATTAATGGGAAAAAGTGAGATGGTGGGTTGGTGAAGCACAAAGCTCGAGAGTTGACCTAGGAGAGAGCAAATCAACAACATGCAAGGAGATAGAAAAGAAGTTGGCTCACCATTCAGAAAGCAAGGAGAGATAACCAGTGGTTTGAGGTTTGGTGTTCTGAGAAGAGTTCTCTGAAGAAGTTCATCAACTTGGACAGTACTTTCTTTCAAAGAAGCATTCCGCCAGAATATGAAACTAAATCAGAGGCTAGCAAATCTGGTTTATCACATAGCAAAGAGGCTGTTGAAGAGTCAATCTCCTTCATATTTTACTGATTGTAATTTACTTTTCAATGTTTATCTTTCTGTAATTTCTTGAGGTAAAATGCTGAATGAGAGAGTCATTGTAAGAGCCTAAGAGTGGAAAAAGGCAGAGAGATACACATGAGTGAAAAGCCTAGAGTTATTTCAGATTTTTTTAGGTTGATTAAGTGTCTTGTATCTTGTACCAGTAAGGTATCCCTTTCTTAGTTGGGTCAGCACTAAGAGTGAATAGTTAGGTATTAGCATAACTAAGTTAAGTTAGGTTAGAACTTGAGTGTGAAAGGATTATGTCAATCCTGTGGAATTGGTGTATGTAATACTTTAACTATAGTGGAAATTCTACCACAGTTGTGGTGGAGACTGGACGTAGGTTGTATTGCACAAAACAACCGAACCAGGATACATGGTGGTGTCAGCTTCTTTCTTCTCTACGCTGTTCTATTTTCTGATATTCATGAGACAAAATAAAATTGTCTCATAAATTTTTCGTTGTTAAGTTCAAACAGATTCAGATTGAAAGTTTGTCTTAAAAGGGTTAATTCAGTAAAATAAAAGAAGGTCATAGATTTAACCCCCATTCTCTAAGCCTTCTACAACCTTCAGTCCTTGTTTAATTTGTCAACCAAAGATGTATTGTGAGTTCTGGTTATGCACGAAAAAGTACAAACTGATGATCCCTAATGAGATTAAAGATGATATTGAGGATTGAAAAAGGATGTAAATAGCGGAATAATATGAATTAAAGACTGTCATGGTTTTGCAAATTTAAAGTAAGTTATATTGTTTCCAAAAATAAAATAGTTGTCTCGTGATTTATTCTCAATTTGGGTGTACATTATGATTCATTATATTGAAAACAAATTGTAATTGAAATTTTTTTTAGAATGTATGGAGATAGACACCCTACACACCTACTTACATATTGTTTCTTTTTTCACCATTCATCACTTATTTTCTTTTTCTGTTATTTCTTTTTATGACTTATAAAAATAACTAAAATTTTTACACACAAATAAATAGATTTGCACAAATACAAAATAAAAAATTGAGATTTGCTTTCATTCTTTGGACATTTGCTGAATTCTGATGACATAAAATATAAAATAATCCTTTATTTTATTTATATAAAAAATTAAAATTAGAATTCTAGTTACTATTGGTTTTATTAATGTGAAATCTAGATAATATTATTACAAAAGTGTGATAAATAATACATAACTAATATTATATGTTTGAAAAAATTTGACCTTGAAATGATATACATGAATATGTATGTTGTATTTTAATTTTATGTTGATTTTTTTAATAAATAAATTATGAATATTTATCTTTTACATTATATTATGTTGGATTATGTTTAGTGGTGGAGCATGAAAAAGTTTTTGAGGTAGCCAAAATTTAACATAAAAATTACATAATAGTATTTGTATTAAAATAAAATTTATAAATATAATTATTCTTTAAGTTTATTATTAATATGATAATAAATAAATAATTTTACAAATAAAAAATATAAAATAATTTATAATGGTACTCTTCGAATATTGAGTGGCTTAAAATCTTCAATAATTGAATGAAAATTAAACTTTCAGCAATTTCTTTTTCAATGTAAATAAGATTTCGTTCTTCAATAATTGAAGCTTTCAATAATTTTACAAAGATGATGCAAAAAAATATAATTGCTTGGATTTGGAACTTAGTTTCAAAAATAAAAAATTTTTAAGTTACAACTTACAAATTCTTCTATCAATCTATAAAAATGTAATGTTATCAATACTTATTGAATATTTTAATATTTTTTTATAACATAAAAAATTAAATTAAATAAACAGTAAAATCTAAAATAATATTAAATTAAATAAATAAAATACCTAATTTTAGCTTTTTTTATTTTTCACTTGGATGAAGTCAAAAATGTTCTTTTATAGTTATTGAATCTATTTAAAAGATTTGGTTCTATTTTTATTTGGTTATATAATGTTAAAAGTTATTAGTGTTTTTCTCTTTTTTGGTTAGCATATTTCGGTCCAAATTCAAAGGACAATATGTTTGGATTTGAAACTAAAAATAAAAGAGTAAATGCAAGTAATGAGTATTGAACACAATAATTCTAATGAAAAAGGGAAAGAATTATGCCACTTGAACTAAATTTCTCCTAATACACTACTATTACTAAGTTTTCTATAAAAAAATTGGAGGACCATATCACTATAGCCCCATTGCCTAGCGAAAACTCCACAACGGTTAATTACTAACAACTACTAGTCTTCATTTGTGGCCTCGCTACTGATTATACTGATACAACTCCTATGTGGTTCTGATATTCCCACGTAAACAAAGGACACACACATGTTCTCCTGACAATATAAGATCAACAGGTGTGGGTGGTTTTCATTGCAAACTATATATTATTAAATTTATTTCCACCTTCTAATTAACAAACAATAATGACCAATTTTAAATCTATTTATCTTCTTTGATTGTTAACAACTACTGTTCATTCACGGCCCACTATTGATCATACTGATACGGCTCCTATGCAGCTCTGATACTCACAAGTAAACAAAGGACACTTATACATTTCATTCTCCCGACAATACATATCAACTGGTGTAGGTGGTCTTCACAACAAACTTATTAAATTTTTTTCACCCCTCTATTTAACAAATCATATTACAAACTTTAAATCCATTTATCTTTTTTCGGTTACCGACAACTACTCTTCATTCATGACCCTACTACTAATCACACTGACGTAACTCTCATACGACTCTGATACCCACACGCAAACAAATGACACACATGCATTCCATACTACTGATCACGCAACAAGAATACGTTTGGTGGTTTTCAACGCAAATTATTATTAAATTTATTTCCACCCAATAATTAACAAATTATAATGATCAATTTTAAATACATGTATCTTCTTCAATTGATGACAATTACTCTTTATTCGTAGCCCCGCACTGATCATACAAATACAACTCCCATGCGGCTCGAACACTCACATGTAAACAAATGACATGCATACGTTCCATACTTCTGACAACACAATATCAATAGATGTGGATAGTTTTTACCATAAACTATTATTAAATTTATTTTCTCCCATCTAATTAAAAAATCATAATTGTGAGAAGGAGGGATATATACACGTTTTGACAGGATGAAAAACAGCTACAACCAGTGTGCATGGCCTACACGTGTTTTCATGAAACACTTCTCGTAGCTCATGGGAAGCTTGGTTGTAAGAGAAGAAGGGTCACAGTTGGCCCAGTGATCCGTGTCAAGCCTGCGTGATGCCAGCGATGCGTGGTAAAGCCTGCGTGATGCTAGCACCAGGTGCTCTTCCCTGGCCCTTATGACACGTATTGCTACTGCAGCTTCTCGCTACCTGCATAATGCCAACGTCAGTTTTTTATTTGTTGCGAGAAACCTTAGTCCACCACCATGCGTTCATCACCAGTTAAATCGACCGAATTGAATATCACCAAAATTGAACCAATATAGAAAATAATTTCTGGTTTGATCACCGCAAAAAAGTCATTTAAAACTATTTATTTTTTTGTTTTTAGTATAATTTAAATAATTTAAAAATGAGTTTTATTTTTTAAATGTTTCATTTAATTTTCTTTTGTTACAGGTGATTTTTCCGATTTTTTCATAAAGACTCTTTACTCTTTAGATTCTGCTGCTCAACATCCTCTGTTTCTTTTTCTCTAACTTCATGTTGTTTATGTGTATCAGGTAGGTTTTTAAGGCAGATTTTTATGTAAAAAATCTTCGTTCTCTGCTTCTCTGATAGTGCACATTCTTGTTTACGTCGATTATCATATAGGACACTGAGATTTCTTCTCTAACATTTGTCTTATTTGTATATGATAGGTAGATTCTTGCATGCAGATAGGTTTTCAACAGGGAGAATCCTTTTTGTTCTCCCTGGTTTGTGAGTAAGTTTATGACGGTCTTGGATCAGAAAAATGATTAATTACCTAATGAAATAGTTTTTACTCTTTAGTTATAATTACACGTGATTTTGAACCCCACTTTGAGCTACGAGTCCTGTACTCTTGATTTAATATCTGAGATTGTTAATATGAGTTTTTCCTAGCATCTGTTGATCATTTGTTTTTGTTTCCAGATTGTACATGCCTTTTTTGGTTTTTTTATGATTATATGCTTTTTTCTGAAGTTCTTGATGATCTGTGTGTCTTAAACTAGTTAAAATAAAAGAAAAATCAGCTGAAATGCTGTAGTTTTAAAATTGGCATAACAAAACTTATGTGTTATAATTTTGTCACTTGGTCCCTGTTGAATTTATCAACCAAGGATATATTGTAAGTTCTGGTTATGCACGAAAAAAGCACACACTGATGATCCCTAATGAGATTAAGGACAATATTTAGGATGGAAGAGGATGTAAACTACAGATAAAGGAAAGTGGCGATTTTTATCCTGAACTATTATAATATGAATTAAAGACGGTCGCGATTTTGCAAATTCAAAATAAGTTATATTGTTCCCAGAAATAAAACAATTGTTTCGTGATTTATTCTCAATTTGGGTGTACATTATGATTGATGAGATTGAAAACAAGTTACAATTGAAATTTTTTTAGAATGTATGGAGATGGACACCCTACACCTACTCACACATTATTTCTTTTTGCATCATTCATCACTTTTTTTTTTTTTTTTGTTATTTTTTTATGACTTATGAAAATAACCAAATTTTTTACACAAACAGAAAACAGACTTGCCCAAATATAAAATAAAAAATTGAAACATAAAAAGAATAAAAAAGAAAGGAGGAAAAGGAACAAAAAAATGATGAAAAAGAGAAAAAAAATAAAAAAGAAAGAAAAATAGTGAGGAAAATGAACTCAGTGCGCGCACAAGTAAGGATGGCAAAAAACTACTAGAATGAGTGTTTGAAAAATTATTTATTACTAGAATGAAAATGAAGACCTGTTAAGTTTTCACATGAATGAAGATCTACTTCCATTCTTCGGACACTTGCTAAATTCCTATGACATAAAATACAAAATAAACCTTTATTTTATTTATATAAAAATTTAAAATTAGAATTCTAGTTATTATTGGTTTTGTTAATGTGAGATCTAGATAATATTATTATAAAAGTGTGATAGCAATACATGAATAATCTTATATGTTTGAAAAAAATTGACCTTTAAATGATGTATATGAATTTTTATGTTGTATTTTAATTTTATATTGAGTTTTTTATTGAATAAATCATTATATTTATCTTTTACATTATATTATGTTGGATTATGTTGTATTTTGTTCTGAAAGTTAATTTTTTTAATTAATATCAACATATACCCACAAGGATTCACTTCTATCAACATATTTCTTCCTTCATCTTCTTCGCCCTTTCATCTTCTTCTCTCTTGCTTTTTCAGTTACAACACCAGTAAGCATGGGAGGGAGGAAAACTTCAGGGATGACGAAACCAAGGTAGCACAGACGACAACCAAGTATCACTACTAATCATATTGACATAGCTCTCATGTGGCTCGTATACTCACCCGTAAATACAAGACACACATACATTCTATACTTTCGACAATGTAAGATCAACAGAACTATTATTAAATTTATTTCTGTCCCTCTAAATTAACAAATTATAATGACCAACATTAAATCCATTGATCTTCTTTGATTACTGACAACTACTACTCTTCATTTGTGGCCTCGCTACTGATTATAATGCTCCTATGCGGCTCTGATACTCACACGTAAATGAAGGACATGCATACATTCTATTCTCTCGACAACGCAAGATCAACAGGTGTGGGTGGTTTTCATCACAAACTATTATTAAATTTAATTTCGCCATCTAATTAACAAACCATAATGACCAACTTTAAATTCATTTATCTTCTTTGGTTGTTAACAACTACTCTTTATTCAAGGTCCACTACCGATCATACTGATACTGCTCGTATGCAACTCTAATACTCATATGTAAACAAAGGACACTTACATATTCCATTCTCCTGACAACGCAACATCAACTGGTGTAGGTGGTTTTGACTGCAAATTCATTTATCGTCTCTGGTTATTGACAACTACTCTTCATTCATGACCCTACTATTGATCACACTAACACAACTCCTGTGTGCCTCTAATACCCATATGCAAACAAAGGACACACATACATTTCATACTACCGACCACGTAACATGAACAGATTTGGTGGTTTTCAACGCAAACTATTATTAAATTTATTTCCACCCCTCTAATTACTACATCATAATGACCAACTTTAAATGCATTTATCTTTTTCAGTTATTGACAACTACTCTTCATTCATGACCCTACTTCTGATCACACTGACGCAGCTTTCATACGACTCTGATACCCACACACAAACAAATGACACATATATCCGTACTACTGCCCACGCAACAAGAACAGGTTTGGTGGTTTTCAAGGCAAATTATTATTAAATTTATTTCCACCCTATAATTAATAAATCATCATGACCAACTTTAAATACATTTATCTTCTTCAATTGCTGGCAACTATTCTTCATTTGTGGCACCGCTACAGATCATATAGATACAACTCTCGTGGCTCTGACACTCACATGTAAATAAATGACATGCATACGTTTCATACTTCTGAAAACGCAATATCAACAGGTGTGGATGATTTTTACCGTAAACTATTATTAAATTTATTGTTCTTCCTCTTATTAACAAATCATAATTGCGAGAATGAGGGATATATACACAGTTTACCAGGATGGAAAACAGCTACAATCATTATGTATGGCCCACACGTGTTTTCATAAAGCACTTCTCGTAGCTCATGAGAAGCTTGGTTGTAGGAGAAGCAGGGTCCTAGCTGGCCAAGTGACGCGTGGCAAAACCTGCGTGATGCCAGCGGCGCGTGCCAAAGCCTGAGTGATGCTAGCGCCAGGTGCTTTTCCCTAGCCCTTACGAACTGTATCACTATCTTAGCTTCTCGTTGCCTGCATGATGCCAACGCCAGTTTTCGTTTTTTGTGAGAAACCTTGGTCCACCATCCCGCGTTCTTCATCAGTTAAGGCCACCGAGTTGAATATCACCAAAATCGGCCCAATATAAAATATTATTTTTGGTTTCATCATTGCAAAAAAGTCATTTAAAATTGTTTATTTTGTTTAGTATAATTTAAACAATTTAAAATGAGTTTTATTTTTTAAATATTTTATTTAATTTTCTTTGGTTACAGGTAATTTTTTTGATTTTTTCTTGAAGACTCTTTACTCTTTAGATTATGCCGCTCAATGTCCCGAGTTTCTTTTTCTCTAGCTTCATCTTGTTTATGTGTATCAGGTAGCTTTTAGAGTAGGTTTTTGTATAAGAAATCTTCTTTCTCTGCTCTTCTGATAGTGCACATTCTTATTTACAACGGTTCATCATATAGGACATTGCGGTTTCTTCTTTAACATTTATCTTGTTTGTGTATGTCATGTAGATTCTTGCATGCAGATAGATTTTGAATAGGGAGAATCTTTTTTGTTCTCCCTAGTTCTGTGAGTAGGTTTATGACGATCTTGGATTAAAAAAAGGGTAAAATTACCAAATGAAATAGTTTTTACTCTTTAGCTACAATCACATGTGATTTTGAACCTCACTTTAAGTGGAAAGTTTCGTACTCTTGATTTAACATGTGAGCTTGTTAATATGAGTTTTTCTAGCTTCTACTGATTATTTTTTTTTGTTTCAAGATTATACATGCCTCTTTTGGTTTTGTTATGATTATATGCTTTTTTTTTTCAAGTTCTTAATGATCTGTGTGTTTTAAATCAGTTAAAATAAAAGAAAAATCAGCTGAAATGCTGTAGTTTTAAAATCAGCATAATAAAACTTACGTGTTATAATTTTGTCACTTGGTCCTTGTTCAATTTGTCAACCAAAAATGTATTGTGATTTCTGGTTATGCACAAAAAAGCAGAAACCGATGATCTCTAATAATATTAAGAACGAGATTGAGGATAGAAAGAGGATGTAAACAATATATAAAGAATGGTAATAATTATTATCCTGAACTATTATAATATGAATTAAAGTCGATCACAGTTTTGCAAATTCAAAGCAAGTTTTATTGTTCCCAAAAATGAAATAATTGTCTCGTAATTTATTCTCAATTTGGGTGTAAATTATGATTGATGGAATTGAAAACAAACTGCAATTGAAAGTTCTTTTGGAATGTATGGAGATGGAAACCTATACCTACTCACATATTTTTTTTTCATCATTCATCACTTATTTCTTTTGTTATTTTTTTTATAACTTATGAAAATAACCAAAATTTTTACACAAACAGATAAACAGACTTGCACAAATATAAAATAAAAAAATTAAAATATAAAAAAATAAAAAATAACGAAGGAGGAAAAGGGATAAAAAAATGATGAAAAAGAGAAACAAAAAAAATAGTGAGAAAAATGAACTCGGTGTGCACATAAGTAAAGATGGCAAAAAATTACTAGAATAAGTATTTGGGAATTATTTGTTACTAGAATAAAAAAAAAGACCTTTTAAGTTTTCACATAAATGGAGATTTACTTCTATACCTCGGACATTTGCTAAATTCTTATAACATAAAATACAAAATAATCTTTTACTTTATTTATATAAAATTTAAAATTAGAATTTTAGTTATTATTGATTTTGTTAATGTGAGATCTAGATAATATTATTATAAAAAAGTGTGATAAACAATACATAAATAATCTGATATGTTTGAAAAATTTTGACCTTGAAATAATATACATGAATCTTTATGTTGTATTTTAACTTTATGTTGAGTTTTTTAATAAATAAATTATGAATATTTATCTTTTACGTTATACTATGTTGGATTATGTTGTATTTTTTTTAAAAGTTAATTTTTTAAATTAATATCTACATATACCTACAATGATTCACTTTTACAAAAACCAGTAAATTAAAACTTGTGACGAAAATAAAAAGGAGATAACAACCATTTTTTCTTAATGAAAATAGAGTGAACTATGGATATGCACTTTTACGAAACTTCATTGACATTCCTATGTATAATATGAATACGATGCTTCTATAAAAAAAAATAATTATATAGTGCTTAAAGTGAATATCTTCAACACATATTGAACTGTTGTGACAAAATGCAATGGTGGACGCGTGTCCTACCATATTAGTTTCTGAGACTTTTGGTTCTATGTGACTGCAAGCATAGTCAGAGTTGGAATCCACCATTTTAGAGTAATTTTTGATAGTGGGGATAATGAATTTATTTTAGATAGATGATAAAAAATGATGGCGATTCCTACCCTGAACTACTATAATATAAATTAAAGTTGGTCACGGTTTTGCAAATTTAAAGTGAGTTATATTGTTTCGAAAATAAAACAGTTGTCTCGTGATTTATTTTCAATTTAGGTATACATTATGACTAATGGAATTAAAAACAAGTTCCAATTGAAAAAATTCTTTTGGCATGTACGGAGATGGACACTCGCCTCTACTCACATTTTTTTCCATCGTTCATCATTTACTTTATTTTTTTTTCTTTTTATGACATGAAAATAATCAAAATTTTTACATAAACAGATAAAATAATTTGAACAAATAAAAAATAAAAAAATTAAAACATGAAAAAAATGAAGAACAAGAATAAAAAAGAATGAAGGAGAAAAGGGAATAAAAATTGGATGAAAAAGAGAAACAAAAGTAAAAAAGAAAGAAAAATAGTGAGGAAGTTTGTAGGATTTTTAATTTAAATAAATTAAATAAATATTTTATTTATTGAAATAAATAATTATAAAAATTATTACGAAAATATGTCTTGCAGTCTTATCTCATTTATACTGTATATCTCGTTTATACTGTAAACGAGATACGTTTATAATTATCTTATTGTAAATGAGATATGTATATTATAAATATAAAAATATAATTTTTAAAAATAATAAAAATATTAATAATTTAAATTAGACCAAATTTTTAAAAATAGAATGTTTCAAATAATAGGGAAGATTGACGGTTTTAAATAATAGAAAAGATATACGGTTTCTAAATAATAGAGGAAATAGGCGATTTTAACTAATTCTATGGTGCTTAAAGTGAATACCTTCAACACATACTAAGCTGTCGTGACAAAACCCAGTGGTGAATGCGCGTTCTACTACGAGGGACGGACCGATGTATAGAGTACGGGCACTTGTCCCCACTAAATTAAAAAATTATATAATATATATATTTGTCTCCATAAAAATTTACAAAATTTGTTTTTAGATTTATGTTAAAAATAATTTTTTTATTAAATTTAATATGTAACAATATTAATTTTATTAAATTTGATTTAATATTAAAATTGAAAATAAGTAAATAAATGAACTCAATAAAACAAATTAATGAACAATGATAATATAATTTTTAAAATTAATCAATTAGTTAACCACTAAATTAAATCTCAGTTTTATGAATATAAGTAAAATTATCAATATTTTTTTGTCTTAAAAAATTAATTAAAATAAAAAAGAATAGTATCTATCTATTAATTATATTCTTTGTTTTAAAATTATATAAGATTTTTTAATTTTATCTCTTAAATAATCTTACTTGTAACAATTATTTTGAATTAGAAAGTGTTTTATGTTATAAATATTATAACAAATAAATTTCCTAATTGAATGGAAGATAATTAATATTTGAAAATTATAATGAGTAATAGAACAATTGTTTAAAAGCATAGAAGTTAATTTTGATATATTAAAAATATGTATATTTTTTTATACAGTCATTTAATTATATTTATTTTTTTAGATAATTATTTATTATTTATATAATAAATATAAAAGATATTTTTTTTAATTACAATACATAATTAAATAGATACATAAAATTTTTAATATGACAGTATATTAAAATTAAATTAAAAAATATATAAACAAATTTAATTATTTTAAAGAGAAAGAGAGAAAAATAATTGTAAATTAAGTTTTTATTATTTGAGATAAACATACTTTTCATATATAGACTTGGTTTTTTTTGGTATTTATATATAATTTTAGTTTCAAATTATAAATACTAGTATATTAATAGGTGTTAACATACCAATTGATTCAGTTTTTTTATTATTGAATTGTGTAAAAATAAATAAAAGTAAAATTAGTTAGGATGACAAATTATCTATAATTTAATTAAAATATTTTAAATTTAATTTTTAGAAATAAAAATATTTATTATAAATTATATATAATAAATAGTATTTTAAGAATGAAAGTGTTCACTAATTTTTTTGTAATTTTCATATCTTTATTATATTTTTAATATAATTAACAATGTTCAACAAAATTTATTTAATTATACATATTTTTGTCCCCCCACTCTTAAAATTTGCTATGAGTTTTTGTGACTTTTGACGCGATGTGACTACAGCATAATCAGAGTCAGGATCCACAGTTTTAGAGTAGTTGTTTAGTAGTGGGGATACTATATCCGTTTTAGGTAGATGATAAAGGATGGTGGCGATTCCTAGGCTCACTTTTTGTATATTATAAACTAATGTGTGTTATTCAATGATATTTGATTGGTATTGTATATTACTCTGCTATGGGCCTGCTTCAATTTTTTGAAAGAAACAAAACGTCTTTAATGTTTTGTGGGAGGGTGAATTTTTTTTTTTAAATAAACAAAGCAAAACGGTGTCGACGGATTGAATAAATTTTTTTTTTGAAATTTTGCATGAAGAAAACATCAGCAACGTGCTATGTGAAATTTTTTTTATTTTATTATAGGCAAAACGTCAGCGACGTATTGTATATATATTTATTTATTTTTTAATTGTCACAAAGAAAAACGTCAGTGACATTTTGCTGGAAAATATATTTTTAAATTATTTTTTGGTCAAAACGTCGTTGACGTATTGCTAAAAAAGTAAAAACGTTAGTGACGTTTTGTGAAAACGTCAGTGACGTTTTGTGCTGGGGGAATAAAAAAATATAAAAGTAACTATAAAAGAAGTTCTGGATTGTGTTAAAACGTAAAAATGGAGTATGAGACTAAAGTTTAAGTGAAGTAATGAGAGCTTTGTTCTACAAAATGTTCTCAGTTTGAGAGGGTGAAAAAAATCGTGAGTGAGTGTGATGAGTGTATAAAATGGAGGGTTATATTAGTTTAAAAATATATTATAATGGTCAGATTTTATCTCATACACATGAAGGTGTGAGTTTTTTATGTGAGAATCCATTTGTTATTGTTGTTCCTCTTTCAATAACATATGAATGACTTAAGAGTATACTTTCTCAAAGTGTAGATCATCAAGTGCAAAAAAGAGTCATAAATATTCTGTATAGGCAGCCTATGCTAGTATTTGGTGGTTTCGGCCAATTTCAAATAATGCATGTGACAGATGAAGCTAGTATGCAAAGAATGTTTTTTACCTATCATCAAACTAGAGCACAGGCCTCACTTATCGAGTTGTATGTTGAGCTCGAAGAAATCATTGATGTTGACTTTCCAGAACCCAACACAGACTGGGTGGGTTATAATACTGAAAGCGATGAAGAGTTTGAAGGTAATTATGAAGTTGTTGGTCCAACTGAAGATGTAGAGGAAGATGAGATAATGGTTGAAAGAGATGTGGCTGATGTTGCAAATGCACTAACCGGACAACATCCCTATGGATAGCCATCTTTTATGCATGCTTTGAATCTTGATGCCATGCATGCACCAGAATTTTCTGAATATGTCAATACAGGTAATTTTGTTGTTGTTGTTATTCACTTTTTTAATATTAGTAATATTATTATTTGTTTTGCTTTTATGTTAGTATTATTTTTATTTTTTAAATTGTTATTACTATTTATTGTTGTCATCATTATTATTAATAATAGAATATTATTTAGATTTATTTTTGTTTTGTTATTGGTGTAGCCCCAGCAGTTGTAGCTGCCGGTGAATTTGTCGTTGGAATAGAGTTTAACTCTAGAGAGGCTGTTATTGCATCAGTTAAAGAGTATACCATTCGAAGAGGAGTTGATTATAGGGTATATGAATCAGAACCAACAACATTCTATGCTAAATGCGTACAGTACGGAACAAGTTGTCATTGGCTTATCAGAGTTAGTCTTATGAAAAGATAGTATTGTTGGGCGATAAGGAGGTACAATGGTAGTCACACGTGCACCAGAAGTACCATATCTCAAGATCATGCTAAACTGGACTCTGATACAATTGCAGAAGCGATAAAGCCATTAGTTGAAGCTGACCCGTCCATAAAGGTGAAATTTGTCATTGCTGAAGTGCAATTGAAGTTCAACTACACGATAAGTTATCGCAAAGCATGGTTGGCCAAGCAAAAGGCAGTGGAGAAAATATTTGGTGGGTGGGAATCTTCATATGAAGCTTTGCCCACATGGTTTGAAGCAATGGTTGCAAAAGAACCATCAGCAGCTGATGAGTATAAAACTGCATATGGCTACCGAGGGGGTGAGTTAGTTGAAGATCTCCGGATTCTGACACGAGTCTTCTGGGCTTTCTACCCATGCATTAAAGCATTCAGAAGTTGCAAGCCAGTAGTTCAGATTGACGGCACACATTTGTATGAAAAGTATAAAGGAGCTCTTTTAGTTGCAGTATCACAAGATGGCAATGGAAATATCGTGCCTCTTGCATTTGCCATAGTCGAAGGTGAGACTGCCAATGCTTGGTACTTTTTTCTTAGCCATTTGCGAACACATGTAGTTAATCGGGATGGTGTTTCCCTTATCTCTGATCGACACGAGTCAATCATCTCAGCTGTGGGTCGTAGTAATGGAGCATGGGAATATCCGAGAGCTATTCACATGTTTTGCATCCGACATATAGCATCCAACTTTTTGAGGAGTTTCAAGGCACCACTCCTGCAGAGGCTAATTGTCAACATTGGCTATTCTAGAACAATGCGTGAATTCGATATGCGTTACCAGAGATTATGTGAGCGGGGGGAGGCTTACAAGCAGTGGTTAGACCGGATACCTCGACAGCAATATGCCTTGGCATATGATGGTGGACATTGTTGGGGTCATATGAAAACTAACCTAGTGGAGTGCATTAATGGAGCACTGAAAGGGGCATGCAATCTTCCAGTCACAGCCTTTGTTAAGGCAACTTTTTACAGGCTAAATGCGTTGTTCACAAGGAAGAGATCTGAGGTTGAGGCTCGTATAAGTGCAGGACAACTATTCTCTGAATATGCAACTCAGAAAATTATGTCAAATCAGCGCTCAGCTGGTATCCACCGGCAGAGGCCCTATTGTCGCATTCGTATCCAGGCCCACACAAGGAGCAACGCCAGAGGACCATCCATGTCCTTGCAATCATATCTCGATGCCAGACATAATGATCGATACATGTGCTTGTGTCAAGCAGAACCCCAACTAAACTTATGAATTTGAGAAAAGTCACGAAGCAACGGTAAATACTTCCAGTGCACAGAGATTCCAGATTTGTCACTAAATAACATCGTATCGAATAGACACATTATGTGACATTTCACATAAATTTCCTTACTTACTTGATCAGTCAAATGTTGGCGCCGCTTTAGAGTGCGAAACCATGCCAGCTTGATTCCGCTTCCTTTGTGGTCGTTTGGCCCAGGAGCAACACCAAATTGGGCCAAGCACTCGTTTTCTAACCCACTTGTACTATGATCGGTTGATCCAGTCACCGGCAAACCATCTGTTTGGAGTCCAAGAATCATTGCGACGTCCTCCAAAGTGATCATGCACTCACCATATGGAAGATGAAACGTGTGCGTTTCCGGACGCCACCTTTCAGCTAGTGTGTCTACAGTCGACCTATGAAACACGATCCTCCCAATTTGAGAAACATAATAGAACCCGCTCCTTCTCATTTGTTCTTCCACTCTATTATCATATGAGTCTATTTGGTGTAAGTGTCTCATGTGTAAATTTCTTGAACCCTGAAAACAAAAATTAATCATTAATAGTAAATTACTATAACCAGTTCATGACTACTATTATATTCAACACTTACTAAATCACTACATATTCTAATAATTGATGATTACTAAATAAACTACTAATTATTAACTACTACAGTAAACATAAAAATTACTTACATATACAGGATGTCGAAGATATTTTACAATATGATCTTCAGCACGTATGATGTCACGTTTTTCCATCTTCCTCTTTTTTAAACACTGCACTAGAAAGAACATATTTGAATAATTAAAATATTTTTCAAACATATATTAATAATAATCAATTATTAATACATAAATAATTATGTTTTTCAAAACAGCTATTTTAAATTTTAAATAACACTAACCTAACCTAATGCTAACAGTAACTAAGTCACTAACAATAATTAATTTACTAAAACTAACCCTAACACTAACTAACCCCTATACTAACGCCGGTACTATTACTATTAACAATTAATTAACTTACTATTAATTAATAGTAAAATAATCTAAAAAAATTACAAAACCTTACCTTATTTTTAAAAAATTCTTGTTCATACTTTCAGTTCAAAAAAAAAAAGCAATAAGTAAACCATATAAATATTTACCTGAATGGTTTGGTTTAGTTGTGATTATTGGTCAGTATGGGTGTTGCCGTTTTACTTTGTGGGTTTCCTTATTTTTGGTGGGGTAAGATTGATAAGGATGGAAGAGAGCCGTTTTGTGGTGGAACTGAGAAGAGAAGACGAAGAAATGGGAAAGAGAAGGGGTTACTAAGGTTAAAAATCTTCACGCTGAAACGAGGAAGAACTTTTCATCCACGTGTTAACCATGCACACACAAAACGTCACCGACGTTTTGTTGAAGAAGAAAGTGACGTGGGTAAAAAAACGGCCGTGATGTTTTCCTGCAGCAGTCAGTGATCCCCACAACGACGTTAAACCCACTTTTTTTTAGCATTTCAGTGAATTATACCAACTTAGGCCCAATATTAAAAATAAAAAACTCGCGATTCCTATCCTAAATTATTATAATATGAATTAAAGTTAGTCACAGTTTTGTATCTAATCTTCATTCACGGTCTCACTACTAATTATACTAACACAATTTTCATGTAGCTCAAATATTCACCCGTAAATAAAAAAATACACATAGATTCTATACTCTCAACAATGCAAGATCAACAAATGTGGGTGATTTTTTTTGTGAACTATTATTAAATTATTTTCATTGCTCTAATTAACAATTTATAATGAACAACATTAAATCTAATTATTTCTTCGATTAGTGATAACTACTACTCTTTATTCGTGACCCGCTATTGATTATACTGATACAGTTTTTATACGGCTCTGATACTCACATGTAAACAAAGGACACACATACATTCTATTCTCCCGACAATGCAAGATCAACAGAAGTGGGTATTTTTCATTGCAAATTATTATTAAATTTATTTCAACCCATCTAATTAACAAACCATAATGACCAATTTTAAATTCATTTTTTTTTCTTTTGTTGTTAACAACTACTCTTCATACATGGTCCACTACTGATCATACCGATACAGCTCCTATGCAGTTCTGATACTCACATGTAAATAAAAGACACATATGTTTCATTCTCCCGACAACGCAACATCAATTGGTGTAGGTGACTTTCATTGTAAACTATTATTAAATTTATTTTCACCCCTCTAATTAATAAATCATAATGATCAACTTAAAATCTATTTATCTTCTTCGGTTACTAATAACTACTATTCATTCATGACTTTACTACTGATCACACTAACATAGCTCTCGTGTGGCTTTGATACCCACACGCAAACAAAGGATACATATATACATTCCATATTACCGACAACACAACATGAACAGATTTAGTGATTTTCAACGCAAATTATTATTAAATTTATTTTCACCCCTTTAATTAAAATGGCACATTTTAAATCTATTTATCTTCTTCGATTATTGACAACTACTCTTCATTTATAACCCTACTACTGATCAAACTGACAAAACTCTCATGCGACTCTGATACCCACACGCAAACAAAAGACACACATACATTCCAACTACCAACCACGTAACATGAACAGATTTGGTGGTTTTCAACGCAAACTATTATTAAATTTATTTCCACCCTATAATTAACAAATCTTAATGACCAACTTTAAATACATTTATCTTCTTCGACTGTTGACAACTACCCTTTAGTCGTGGTCCGCTACTGATTATATAGACACAACTCCCATACGGCTTTGACACTCACATATAAACAAATGACATGTATACGTTCCATATTTTTGATAACGCAATATCAACAGATGTAGATGGTTTTTACTGTAAACTATTATTAAATTTATTTTCTCCTCCTTTAATTAACAAATCATAATTGTGAGAAGGATGAATGTGTACACGGTTTGGCAGGGTGGAGAACAGCTACAACAAGTGTGCATAGTCCACATATGAAACACTTCTTACCGTTCACAGAAAGTTTGGTTGTAGGAGAAGCAAGTCCCAACTAGTCTAGTGACGCGTGGCGAAGCCTGCGTGATACCACCGATGCCTGGCAAAGCCGGCATGATGTTAACGGTAGGTGCTTTTCTCTAACTCTTACGACACGTGTCGTTGTCACAATTTGTCGCTGCTTGCATGATGCTAACGTCGATTTTTTGTTTTTTGCGAGAAATCTTAGTATACCACCCCACGTTTATCATCAGCTAAGATCACCAAGTTGAATATCACCAAAATCAAACTAATATAAATAATAATTTTTAGTTTGATCACTGCAAAAAAAATATTTATAACGGTATATTTTTTCTTATTTTTAGTGTAATTTAAACAATTTAAAATAAGTTTTATTTTTTAAATGTTTTATTTAATTTCTTTTGTTAGGAGTAATTTTTCGATTTTTCAGACTCTTTGCTCTTTAGATTGTGCTGCTCAACGTCCCCGGTTCGATTCTCCGTACTCACCTTATTTGTTTATATTAATTAATTTTAAGTTAAATAAACACTGAAAACACTGCGCTCTCTTGTGTTTTCCCTTTCTTTTTTCCTTTCTTTTTCTCTTTTGATTTTCAAGTTTCAACGATTCTGCGTGTACCCTCAAAACACGCACACTATTCGACTTCCTCTTGCTGCTTCTTATTCTTCTTCTCTTCCAATGGCTTCTGAGGCTATTAAGGTAACTTCCTCTCTTCTCTTCTCTTCTTCTCCTTCTTAATTTCTCGCTAGTGTCGTTTTAAGGACAACCCTGTGTCGTTTTTATGTGTTTTCAGGGAGCAAAAGTGCTCATGGTTGGTGCCGGTGGAATTGGCTGTGAGCTTCTGAAGACCCTTGCTCTCTCTGGTTTTCGTGACATTCACATAGTGAGTTCCTTCTTTTAGGGGTCTCAAAAGATTCTTAAAATTTTCAGAAAGGGTTTTTAGTTTTATGAATTTCGGGAATTAAGCTTTTTATACTTTATCTAACTAGGGTTTTTGTGCAGTTGGGGTTTCGCTTTCGTTTTATTTTTGTTGTTGGTAAAGTTTTGATTTTTATGTGTTCGATGAGGTGGGTGTTTGAAAAATCTCGGGCCTTGGTTTTTCTGTTGTTATTAGGGAAGTGTTTTTGAGAATGAGAAGTGGAGTGGTTGGTGGTTTTTAATTGTTAAAGGTTTGAACTTTTTGAGCTTCTAATTAGGGTATTTTATTTGTTACTGAAATATGTTTTTTATTATTTAAAATAATTTTTTATGGAGTTGTAGCATCTTTTCTTTCCTTTTTTGATCCTGGAGGTTTGAGTCACTGGGTAAGATTTAAGTGTTGCTTGCTATGATTTTCTTAGATGTGAGCGATTTTCCTTCTTTGGTATTAACTGTGGTGGAAGGTGGAAATAGGGTAGATAGTTGGCTTGTGTTGGAGGGAAGCTTTTTGGTGCTTATTCTGTCAATTCTCTGTTGTTCTTGTAGTAATCAAGTGCTGTGACAATTATAGCAGGGTGCTGATTGATGGAGTGGGGGTGGATCTTGCTGGGTTTTAGTTGATTCATGTATAAGAATAAGATCTTTGAAATTCATATTTCAATATTATGTTTTGGTGGCATAGATGCTGATAGTACTAGTGGTGCAAATTTTTATTACTGATAGTTTGTAACGAGGGAGATGGAAATAGCAGATTTGTTGAATTCTCGTAATGAGGGAGTTGCTTAGTATGGCATGTCATGTTTATATTTATATTTATATTTCTATTATAGTTTAGGCTCTTATCTGTGTGGATTGATGTCTCACTAAGAGTAGCCAAAGTTAGTTTTGGCATTCATTTTAGTATCATGTTGGCAGTGATCAGTTTGGTTGTTTGTGTTTGGGGACTGGAAGATGTACAGATTTAAGCTACAGACGTACCTAAATACATTTCACTTCCAAATGTGCAGATTGATATGGACACCATAGAAGTCAGTAACCTTAACAGACAATTTTTATTTCGACAATCTCACGTTGGGCAATCCAAGGCAAAAGTGAGACAATGCATTATGGCTATTAATGTTTACTGGTATTGGTTTCTGTCATTTATTCATCTGATTAAGTTCTCGACCAGGTTGCTAGGGATGCTGTTTTAAAATTTAGGCCCCACATAAACATTCAACCGTACCATGCAAATGTCAAAGATCCTGAATTCAATGTTGATTTCTTTAAGCAATTTAACGTTGTTCTGAATGGACTCGACAATCTTGATGCACGCCGACATGTGAATCGCTTGTGCTTGGCTGCTGATGTTCCTCTCGTTGAAAGTGGAACTACTGGGTTCCTTGGACAGGTAATAAGAGGTTGTGTTTCAGCTGTATAAAATTGTATTATGCAGGGCAATTTTTCCTATTTGATGCCTAGTTTTTTTTTATGCTTAGGAGTGTACTCTGATTATCTTGTTATAATTATTATTCTAGCTGTAAAATTCAGTTTTTTTCTACTACTGATAACTGATTTGTTTGTCTCTAATGCCATTTTTTTTTTTGGAGAAGCAAAATATATTTTCTATGGCATTTTAAGCTTCCAACTCGTTTATCTTTTAAATGCTTGATTTTTGTGATCATTGTCGATGTCAGCAAACACCCCTTCTTCATCCTGGTACTTTTATAGTCATCTGAAAATAAACTGTGATTTATATTATGTTAATTCATAATTGTTATGCTATTTGGTTTTAATTTGTTTTGTTATGACATTTGAGGTTTGAGATCTTGTATTGGCTGGCTGTTCTTCTTGTTTTGTTTTATCCTTTCAATAACACCTGCTATCTTCTGAAACAACAACAACAGCAGAGTCTTATTCCATTAGGTGCTCTGCTTTCTTCTGATCTACTTGTATAAATGCATGTGAACTGTGAAATTTGTTTGTTACTTATATCAAGCTATTTACTGATTTCACATGATGACAACTTAAATATAAATCTTCTTGATTAATCTTTTATAATATACTAAGTTGTAGATTTTCCACTATATTTGTGATATAGTTTTGATTTTAAAACAGGTCACTGTACATGTCAAGGGAAAAACAGAATGTTATGAGTGTCAGCCTAAACCAGCCCCCAAGACATATCCTGTTTGCACGATCACAAGTACCCCATCAAAGGTATGGGTGTGTTTAATTGCATTTGTCCACTTTGGAGGAATTAGCATTTAAAGGATTAGGTTTTAGGATGCTTTTCATGGTGAGTCGTATTGTAGAACAGGCCTTCTAACATGTGAATTAAGGTTCTTTATGTGTTGTGGTTTGATATTGATAATATTGTTGCTTTATATATGTTGATTTTATGTACTTCTTTTGTTATCATTTTCTTTTGCCTAGGTTAATAACAGTTTGTATCCAGGAAACATAAGATTTTGAAAACATGAAGCTAGAGGTCCTAAGGTCATCTATGGGAAGTTTACCATAATTTTAATAATCTTGAGATTGTTATTAAGTAGGTACTGTTTGCCATGATATCTGGAGCCTGTTACTGGTTATATCTTAAGAGTTATGAGATGATACTGATGCAAATCGTATACCTTTGGTTATGTTTTCATCTATTTTATTTTTTTAATATTCTTCCTGGCAGTTTGTTCACTGTATTGTGTGGGCAAAGGACCTACTTTTTGCAAAGTTATTTGGTGACAAGAATCAGGACAATGATTTAAATGTACGTTCAAGTGATGCTGCCAGCTCCTCAGAAAATGTAGAAGATGTCTTTGTACGGAGAAATGATGAAGATATTGAACAATATGGAAAGAAAATATTTGATCATGTATTTGGGTATAACATTGAGTTAGCTTTGTCGAATGAAGAGACATGGAAAAATCGTAATAGACCAAAACCTATATACAGCAAAGATATCTTGTCCGATGAACTGGCCCAACCAAATGGGAATGTAGACAAAAAATGTGCATTTGATGATGAATTTTCAGTTTCTGCCATGAAATCTTTGGGCATGAAGAACCCTCAGGATATATGGAGTCTTAAGGAAAATTCTAGGATATTTCTCGAAGCGCTGAGACTATTTTTCACACATAGGGGGAAGGTTTGATTTGATGCTTTTCTTAATTTAGTTAAGATATAATCCTCTATGCATCTCCATATGAATGTTTTTGCCTGGGCTGGTAATGTTTATTTATTCTTATTATTTATTTATTTATTTTAAATCAGGATGTTGGCAATCTGACTTTTGATAAAGATGATCAGTTAGCTGTAGAGTTTGTTACTGCAGCTGCAAACATACGGGCTGCTTCATTTGGCATCCCTCCGTACAGCCTTTTCGAAGCTAAAGGTATTGCTGGTAATATTGTGCATGCTGTTGCGACAACAAATGCTGTTATTGCTGGGTTGATTGTCATTGAGACAATCAAAGTGCTGCAGAACGACATTAAAAGTTACAGGTATAATGCGATTCCTGTTCCTTCATATTATTATTTTGGGTTCGTTGTACCTTCCTTTGGTATTTGCTGTATGAAAAGAATGAAGATCTTATTTTGGCTGTACATTAAGGTTAAGCAGTTTTAATCAATGATGAGGAAAATGCTACCTAGTACCTATTTACAACTTTTGGTGAAATGAAAACAAAATTTATACATTATAAAAAAAATGTGTTGCCTTTTTGGAAATAATAAAAAAAAGTCATGCTGGCTTTTAGACCGAGTTATATTTTGTTTTAACGGAGTAAAATGTGCAGTTTCCATTGTTAGACTGAATAAGATTTTTACTGAGATGTACTTAATCCTTAGAGTGGCATAGTAATGCTTTAATGCTTTATATGATGCCTCTTTTGCTGGAGCAGAATGCATAGGAAAAGCTTGCTCCGCACAAGCTTTCGGACAATTTGTTTACACAGCCCTCTTTATGGCAGTCCCTTTTGACACATGTACAGTGGAACTGCAGTGCTCTTTCATTTTTACCTGTGTTCTTTGTATCTCATGCTTTTTACATTCTATCTGTAGTTTCTGTTAGGAGGCTATCTTATATTATGTGTTCTTATTTACTTTCAATAATGAGTTCATTATTGTACCTTCATTGAAACTTACTAGTTAGCATTGCATTCGATAAATTTTTTGATGTTTTTGTTAATCTTATTTTGGACATCTTGTAGAATGACATATTGTCTGGAACATCCATCAAGGAAAATGCTGTTGATGCCTGTGGAGCCGTTTGAACCAAACAAGTCTTGTTATGTTTGTTCTGAGGTATGACTAATCTTCTCATGTCTCACCTCTTGACTAGTGTCAGTCATTCTTACAGAGATGCTTACGCACAAACATGTATGTGGCAAACAGACACCTTTATCGCTTGAAATAAACACAAAACGCGCAAAGTTGAAGGACTTTGTTGAAAAGATAGTCAAGGCAAAGCTTGGGATGAACCTTCCTCTTATTATGAACTCCTCAAATCTTCTTTATGAAGCTGGTGATGTTGAGGACGACATGGTTGCAATCTACTCTGCCAACCTTGAAAAGGTATGCACCCTTCTTGTCTTTGGTTTGAAATCAACATGAGAGATATCTTATTTAGCTTGTTTTCTTCTCTTCTCAGGTTTTAGCTGAGCTTCCGTCTCCAGTAACTGGCGGAACGATGCTTACAGTAGAGGATATGCAACAGGAATTTGTTTGCAATGTTAACATCAAGCACAGGTTTTTGCTAAACCCTGGATCTGTGTTCTGAGTTGGAATTATTGTGTATCTAATGCTTATAGTCCTTTTTCCCATTCCTCTTTCTTTCTCGTCTTCAATTACCAAACACAGTATTTTCTCGTTGGATACATGAGCCGACACTACTTCGTTGGACACAGCTTAATTGCCCTTTTGTCATTTATCTTTTGCTTTTGGTTCTAAAATTATTACTTTTTTGTGTTGGCCTTTTCATGTTTAGAGAGGAATTTGATGAAGAGAAAGAACCTGATTCGATGGTTCTCTCAGGATGGACTCAACATGTGTCAGCTCCGGAGAACAAAGACAAGCCTGCTGCTAACAACGGCGCAAGCACCTCAGGCGCATCTGTACCAGCTGTAGAATCAGATGAGATAAGCATAGTTAGTCCTACCAAGAAGAGAAAACTCACCAACGTTCCAAATGCTCCGGGTAACGAGGCAAGGAACCACCAGGATGAACTGCAAGTAATTGATGACGAAGATGATCTTGTCATGCTCGAGGGTAACATGGAAGGATTCAAAAAGAGAAAGTTGTCGTAGTCCATGTGTGATTTAATTTATGGAGTAGAAATCTTACATGCTAATTTTGTATTTTGATAGGGAGGTTTGGCAATTCTTTTGGCCATAGGTGTTTTTAGGGTTTTTCTGCTGCTCTTAGGCTTCTGATTTGGGTAGATACAATATCTTATGCTTTTTTTTCTCCTCTGTATTTTTGACAAATTCTAGCAGCAACTATGTATTATTCTTGCTGACGTCTGACACCAGAGGATCACTGACCTTACAGATTGACTTGCTTACATTTGAGATTAGTGAACAAAGTTTTGCAAACTGCAATCCCTATTCAGTTATCTGTACATCCTTTGTTCACTTTTGGGAAATATAACATGAATTTAATTTTCATTCACTTTCAGTGTAAAGTAGTTTTTCACTTATATTCAATTGCCTAATAATATATCAACAAAATTAACTATTTTTTATAGGGAGATTTTATGGTGCTTACCAAGAAAATCAACATAACATGCTGTTTTTATGTGTTTATTGTTGATTGGAGGTTATTTTTTTTTTAATGAAAAAAGAAAAGAAAGAGTAAATTAAAGTAATATAATAAAAATTTTATTATAATAGTTTATTATAATAATACAAATTTTGAAAATTTTTTTAAATAAATAAATTAAATATTTTATTTATCAAAATATATTATTATAAGAATATTTATTAATTAATGTAATATTATTTATTCTATTTATATTAAAAACAAAATGTATATACATATATTTTGTTTACATTATAAATAAAATAAATAAAATAATATAAACAAAATATTAAAAAAGTCTATTGATGTTTGAAATAATAATAAGTATAAAATTAATTAAAATAATAAATATTTAATATTTTTTATTATAAAATTGTTAAAACATAAACTTAGATGAGTTATATAAATCAATTTTATTTTTTAAAATAATCCAAAATAAACTATAAATACTGTCTTTTTAGTTATCCAATAGTCTATCATAAAAATTAAATAGATATATAAGTATCTCATTTATATTTTAAATAAAATTGACTAAAAAAAATTTAATACGTATCTCATTTACATCCTAAAAAAAATTAAATTAAATGTCACGACAAGAATTTTAGTCAGGTTAGGATTGCATCCATAACATCATCATGAATAAAAAAAGAATAAATTATTATTTATTAAAATTGTATTAATTTAATAAAATTAAAAATTATTCAATAAAATTATTTATTATATCATTTTAATAATTTTATCAAATTTAATTTTAATGAATATAAGATTAATTTATATATTTTATGAATTAAAATATCGATGTTTAAATCTTTTATATTAAAATTTATAATGATTAATCAAATTATTTAAGTTCAATTATTTTTTATGATAAAGAAAATGAAACGAGGACTCATATTACATTTGTACAGATAACAACGCTAAAAAATTTATACAAGATCAATAGTTTAGAGCCAAGTATTAATTTCTCGTAGAGCTATATTTTTTTTTTGTCGTACTTAAGATGTAAACGAGATACATATTAAATTTTTTTAGTCAATTTTATTTAAAGTGTAAATGAAATATTTATATATTTATTTAATTTTCATGATAGACTATTGTATAACTAAAAAGACCGTATTTATAGTTTATTTTAGATTATTTTAAAAAGTAAAATCGATTTACATAACTCATCTAAGTTTATGTTTTAACAATTTTATAATAAAAAATATTAAATATTTATTATTTTAATTAATTTTATACTTATTATTATTATTTCAGACATTAATAGACTTTTTAATATTTTGTTTATATTATTTTATTTATTTTATTTATAGTGTAAATAAAATATATGTATATACATCTTATTTTTAATATAAATGAAATAAATAATATTACATTAATTAATAAATATTCTTATAATAATATATTTTGATAAATAAAATATTTAATTTATTTATTTAAAAAATTTCTCAAAATTTGTATTATTATAATAAACTATTATAATAAAATTTTTATTATATTACTTTAATTTACTCTTTCTTTTTTTTTATTTAAAAAAAATAGCCTCTAATCAACAATTAACACATAAAGACAGCATGTTATGTTGATTTTCTTGATAAGCACCATAGAATCTCCCTTTTTATATCGATAATGTGAATGAATATGATTGCAAAATGTATAAAATATACTCACAATGCATAAATTAATATAGCAATCGTCTCAATTAAATGAATTTTGGTATTTAATTTAGATACAATATTCTCTTAACGATTAAATTAATAAAGTTGTCGCCTTTTAATTCTCAATAGTC
Organism: Arachis ipaensis; assembly: GCF_059453495.1. Lineage (NCBI taxonomy): Eukaryota > Viridiplantae > Streptophyta > Magnoliopsida > Fabales > Fabaceae > Arachis > Arachis ipaensis. The sequence continues at coordinate 131,225,198 of NC_142443.1, read as the reverse complement.
TCTTTTAAAGAAAGTCATGTTCCTTTTGTATGTACCCGTCACTTCAAGTGATCAGAATCCTCTTCATAACAACTCAGGAGAGTGTGTACTTGAAGCGGACTGTAAGCAATTGGGCTGTGAGGTTGGAGATGATAGTAAAGATATCTAAGATAGTTGGCGATGGTTAAGTTAACAAGGATTTAAATAGATATTTGTGTTTCATGAGGTATTTATACAGGAGGAAAATACACTTATAATAATGGGTGGTTACTGTCCATTTTATTTAGGAATTGTTAAGAAATTTATTTAAAATAGCGGACTAATTTATAGGGATGCACGTTAGTACACTTGAGATCTTTTTTATGTAAAATTCGGGTCAAACATGGATCATAATACCTATGCCTCGAGTAAGTTGGATAGGTTAACCCGTGTAACTTTTAGACTGATATCCTTAGATCTGGACATCTTGCGTTAGATCCATTAAAGATGGATATGATTATTTGGGTCATGGTGTATATATATATATATTGATACCCAAATTCTTTTACAACTAGAAAATAATATCTCAATTTTGCCACATCAAGTTTTTGGCCAAATTGTAAATTTTTGTAGATTTTTAAATTTGTTTTTCCTATTATCTCTCTTTATCGAATAGCTTTTACTAGCATTATCTTCTAATTAATAATGAATTTAATACCGTTATTAGATTATTTTTTTTAAAAAAAATTGTTCTATTATTTATTTGTCATTAATTTAATTTATTAGATATTATTCTATTGATATATATATTTTATATTACAAGTTATATGTGTATATGTGTGTGTTAGTCACCAAAAAAAATATGTGTTTTGTCATTAATTTAATTTATTAAATATTATTCTATTGATATATATTTTATATTACAAGTTCTATAGCGTGCGTGTGTGTGTGTGTGAATTTTAAGGATGAAATTATAAGTTGTGAAGTTAATTGATCTTCAACAATCTTTAAAAAAATTGTTACAAAAATACTTGGATTTATCTCAAATAAGAAAAAATTGACTCTTTGTTATGCCTTTTATTAAGAAATTCTACTTAAAAGAAATACTTCAATGTATATACACTATAGATTGACAAATTTAAATTTTATTATAGTTTAGAATTTATTTTGATACAATTCTTTGTTTTAAGAGTCAAGAATTTTATTTAAGCAAATATTTTAAAATATAAGGTATATATTGACTGAATTAGTTTTTATTATATTATTATCATTATATTATATTATAAATTTTATTATGGTACAATTCTTTGTTTTAAGAGCTATATGTATATTGTTTTATATATAACTAACTATAAAACCTAAAATTTTTCTATTATCATTTAGTTAAAAATTTTGACAAAAATTTCATAGCATTAGGTCTTTTGCAAAAGTCTAAATCTAGTTATCAAGAAAGACTAATGTTTGAATGAAACTTTAACGCTAAATATTCTGTTTACATTGTTTAGTTTTAGGTACACACTTTAATAACTCTTTATGCTTTCGTCAATCAAATAGTTGAATTAAGTTATATTATTTTGATGATTAAGTCTATCAAATTTTAGAAAATTATGACCTCAATAGACTTTTATAATGTATTTTTAGTGTACTTAATTAGTATTTTATGTTTTAATTAAATAATAATAGATAAAAACTTTTACATTTAATTTTTTAAAAATATTTTACTAAAAGATGATTGATTGATTATCATTTTTTGCCAAATTATTAAAATTGTTAAGGTAACATCATTAACAAAAAAAAAACGACTTCTCATTGTTGAGAACTAAGAAGGTTAGTATCAACTTTATATATTATAAATAGATAGATTAGCCAATTTGAATTGATCGAGTGATTAACCCGCTCTACTAGTTAAACAAGTGCCGAAGATTCGGCTGCCTCCTTATATTTGTAGTAATTTGTTGGCCAATAATAAACTTTTATAAAACTCTAATTCGCCGTGGATTAGTTTACTGGGTTGAAAAATATAGTGCGAAATAAAAAAATATATATTTAATTATTTATATCATGAACTTAGACATGTCTTATTTTATTATTTAATAACATTGATAGTTACAGGTTGTGTACACAGTTGAGTCAATTCACTAGCTGCAAGTGTCCAATTTTCTTTGAACATGACTCAAAATCACCCTCTAACACTTAAATAGCAAAATACTGGAATTCAGTTATATAAGACCATATGATTATTGGTACTAACTGCAATATTTACACGCTAGTACTTTTAACCAAACTACCCCAACTGCCATATAATGTTTGCCACTAAGAGGAACCGATAATGCCATTCTTGTATATATTTTCTTTCCATTGAATTTTTACATGAATATAGTACAAAGCATCACAATTTATGCAGGTATGTAATTTTCTTTTGGCCACAAACCCACCTTAATTTTCTTATAACACCTTTTGGCTTGATCCTAGATGAAGATCATTTCATTCATAAAAATATGAGTCCGGGTTTCACCTGCCATTAAGGCTAAACCTAGCAAACTGCAAAGTTCCAGAATGGTCATCAATCGCCCGGGTTTCGGCCGGGGGGTTATTTCCTTCTGGAACAGGGACAGCCTCATCTAAGGCATTAGAAGACGCAGGAGCGGCCGGAGGCAGAACAGCCGAGGCTGAGGCTGAGGCTGAGGCTGAGGCTGGGACAGCCGGAGTCTCATCCTCTGCCTTTCCTTCTTGTGTGAAGGCCTCTTGAAGCTGCAAAGCATACTCTAAATTCCAAAGCACATCTCCCATTGAAGGCCTATCAACACCATGATCCGCCAAGCACTTCTCGGCCGCCTCGGCGTACTTCTTCAACGATTCGGGGTTAATGGTGCCGACAAGATTAGGATCAATGATCTTATCAAGCAATCCCTTTCTCTTCCATTGCATAGCCCAATCAGCCAAGTTGACTTGTTCGCGGGGTAACTGAGGATTAATAGCAGGCCTTGCACATAAGGCCTCAAGAAGCACCACTCCAAATGAATAGACATCGGATTTTTCTGTCAATTGTTGTCTCCTGAAGTATTCAGGATCCAAATACCCAAAACTACCCTTAACCGCCGTACTGACATGACCCTGCCCCATAGGTGCATCCTTTGATAAACCAAAATCAGAAACCTTGGCCGTGAAATTCTCGTCAAGCAATATGTTAGTTGTCTTAACATCGCGATGGATGATACCTTGTGCCGTGCCGGTGTGAAGATAATGAAGACCGCGAGCAGCTCCGATACAGATTTCCAATCTTTGCTTCCAAGAAAGCGGTGGTCCGACCATGTTCTTGCCATAAAGATGGTCCCTGAAGTGTCCATTAGGCATGTACTCATAAACCAAAATCATTTCATCGTTTTCGTCGCAGTATCCAATAAGAGACACCAAATGCCTGTGCCTAAGCTTAGACAACATTTGAATCTCGGTCTGGAATTCGTTAATCCCCTGTTCCGATTGCGGATTTCCTCTCTTCACCGCAACTTGAGTCGCATCATCAATGACGCCGGAATACACATTGCCGAATCCACCAACACCGATAATGTTTGCTTTATCGAAGTTATTAGTTGCTTCTTGCAGCTCCGCCAAAGAGAAGAACCGGCCTAAACCCATAGTGGCAGAGAAATTGCTCTTTCCTGACGCATTCTTGCTCATAAAGGTACTGTCTCCGGCGTGCACCGGAAGCAACCACGACGAAAAACTGTTTCGTTTCTGCCAATCTTGAGGCCTCTTGTGCCACTTGATCACCATGGCGCCAAGTCCAACAAACGCTCCAAACATCATCGCGAATCCAACCCCGGCCACTGCGCCGCGGTAAGAGCCACCACCGCCATTGCTCCCATCAAGGCCGAATTGGCCATCCAAACTGTCCAAAGAGTTACTTATCTTCAAGATCTCTATCCCATTCACGATAGCGTTCCCGCTTCCTCCTCGCGCCAGCGACGCTCCCACCTGAATCTTTAGTCCTTCCTGAGACATCAACGTCGCATTCACAACAAAATCTCTGTAATAAGGAGTCGCCAAGGCTTGCGTAATGCTGGACAAATCAAGCGTCGGAATCGCGGTTTTCTCGTTGATGTAGACGTTGAAGTAAAGCTCGTTCAAACCTTTGCTTACAATGTCGCAGAAATGCAACCTTACAAGGTAGCTAAAAGAAGTATCCACATCAAACTTCCAAGTTATATTGAAATTCGGCTGATCCACTGCAGAGTCGTTAGTCATCTCCGTCGCCGAGGCGTAAACCGTCGGCGGAGCAATAAGAGGAGAGATATTTGGATTATTCGTAGGGTACTTGATAATGTTTGTAGGTACAACGACACTCATGGCTGCGTTCTTCACCGTTATATAAGGCTCGTCGTTCTCCCAATTCCGTCCTAAAGTGTCGTTTGTCGCGGTTACAAGAGGTCCGCCGTTGTTGATCCTGTAAACCGGCTGGAAAGCGTGGTTAGTCAGGCCGGAGTAATCGCCGACCGGGAAAAGGTTCGAGCCGGAGTCGAATAGAAGGTTGTCCGGGACGGATACGATTTCTATGGCATTGATAAATGCAGCTGAGTTCTTCAACGGAGTAAAAGAGAGCGTGAAGATGGGTTCGTTTGCATTAATGAGGTACTCCTTGAGAATTGGCTTGTCATTGTTGTTAACATTGAAGCTATGGAGAAGAACGTATTTATAGGCGTTGACGGAGAAAGTGGCTTTTTGGAGATCAAAGATATTGTTCTTGATTGGGTAGAAATAAAGGCGAACCCAATGGTAACCCGGTTGGATTAAATGGAAGGAGTACTTGGCTTCTTGCATGAAGATTCTTGCACTCGAGTACAATGGATTTGGGAGATCAGGGTTATTATTGCCATTTTCTATTGATACCTTGTTTTGATCATTGGCTTGCAAGTAAGTGTTGGCTTGTGGGTCTGATTTGAATGTTCTTCCGTCTGGGAGGGTGGTTCCGGTTTCCGAGCCACAATCGATCAGGTAGTTGTCTCGGGGGACGAACGCGGCCGAGGTCGTCCGCGGCGTTATGGTGGAGGCTAAGGCCAAGAGAATGGTAACCACCAGAGGGATAGCCATCAAATGGCATGCACAAGCTAAGGATGATAGAAATTTATCTTGGCACTAATGATGCTTTTTAATTTTTTTGTTTTTGTTTTTTTTTTTCTTGTTGTTTCTTTTCCTACCTTCCTATAACACTCCCCTGGAAATTTAGAATTAGAGAAAGGTAAGAAAAAAAAAGAAAAAAAAAAGAGAAAGGGTGGTTTGATCCCTATTCCCTACAAGGTGGTTTTCCTAAAATCTAAAAAGTTCGTTCATTCTTTTTGGAAGAGGGTGAAGAAAATAAAGGAAGAGAAGATAACAAAGTTGACACAAAACTTTGCAGTTTCTATAATTAGGCAAACAATTATTGTGCTTTATTAGGGAATTCTGGTGTGTGACATGCTTTTCTCTTCGTTTATTTATCTTTATCTGCTATCTTTATCCTTTATTTAGCATTAGCAAAGAGAATTTATAACAAGCTTAGTTGAAAATAATTGATTTTGAACAAGTCAAAAGATGCCTTTTAATTTGTTCTGTATCCTTGAATTGATCACCTTAAACAAACATTTAGTTTCTGTTAGTTTGAGTATCATCCCAGTAATTCTTTAACAACAATAATTAAAAGCCTTTTATCTGTTGGTGGGTTACAACTTACAAGTAAATCAACATTATGTTAAATTAAAGCATCATTGTGACATTATTCCGTTTCATACACGAGCCACATAATTTCTGGTCTATATTTATTTAGCTGTTGTGTAACGTGAGGGATGTCACGGCCTTGGACGCACTTCAACGCTACCGTGCCGGCACTCGAACTTACTCAACCTCTTAAGTTAAGACCAAGTCAGCCTAACCCTCAATATTTAGCAAGAAAGCTAAGAATACAAGAGAATACAAGAGAAATAAAGCTTTGGTGGAAGAACACTTTATTGCTCAAGTGTGGTTACAAATGATTCACACACACCCAAACTCTAACTCTCACCCCTATTTATAGATATCCACCTCCTCAATGGATGGTTAGGATTAAATCTAATTAACGGTTTAGATTAATCATCCAGAACCTTCTTTACAAATATCTATCCTACCACAACTCTCTAAATGTTTTTAGATTATTCCATACCACTCTTTATACTTCTATATACATTTACACTCTTCTAGAATACTCTATGACCTTCCAGAGTCTTCTAGAACCTTCTAGGGTATTCCGGGACCTTCTAGGACATTCTAGAACGTTTCGGAACCATCTAGAGTATTCTCAAACACTCCAGAAAACTATACAAACACTGTTAAATCTAACCTTCTAAAATTTAATGCGCAGACGTTCTCGTCACGTTCTGTTCATGATAGCGCTCTAGGTGTTCTTGGAATTACCACAGATCTCAGCGAGTTTCCCAGCTAGCTTCGGTTATCGGGAGCCCTTTCCACTTGATCAAGTATTGGATACTTGGTGGCACCCCTCTTCGTCGCACGATGCGATTAGCTAAGATCTCTTCGATTTCTTTATCAAATGATCTAATTACCACAGGCGGAGCGCGACTTGAGTCACCTCTACTCGGTTCGTCTTGGTCTCCATGATATGGTTTAAGCATACTCACATGGAAGACCGGGTGGATCTCCATAGAGGGAGGGAGTTGTACTTTGTAAGCAACCTCCCCAACACGTCCAATGATCTCAAATGGCCCTTCGTATTTGCGGATTAAGCCCTTATGAACCTTGCGAAAGGCTTTGAATTGTTGTGGAAGAAGTTTGATCATTACCTTGTCTCCCACTTGATAGCTTGCATGCCTCCTCTTCTTATCTGCCCATTTCTTCATCCTCTTGGCAGCTTTGTCGAGGTAATAACGAGTGACATCTGCTTGTTCTTCCCATGACTTAATCATATGATAAGCTTCAGGGCTCTTCCCTGAGTAAGAGGAAGAAAGAGAGTGAGGTGTAAGCGGCTGTTGTCCAGTCACAATCTCGAATGGGCTCTTCCCTGTAGACTCACTCCTTTGCAGATTGTATGAGAATTGAGCAATGTCTAGGAGTTTTGTCCAATCCTTCTGATTAGCGCTTACAAAATGCCTCATGTAACACTCAAGTAAGGCATTCACTCTCTCAGTCTGCCCATCGATTTGAGGATGGAAGCTTGTTGAGAAATGAAGCTCCGACCCAAGGAGTTTGAACAGCTCTGTCCATAGTCGTCCTGTGAAGCGTGGATTTCGATCACTAATGATACTCTTAGGCAATCCCCAGTACTTCACCACATTCTTAAAGAATAGTCGTGCTGCTTCCTCTGCAGTGCAGTCAGTAGGGGTAGGTATAAAGGTAGCATACTTCGAAAATCGATCCACTACCACGAGAATAGATCCAAACCCCTCGAACTTTGGTAAGGCAGAGATGAAATCTAGAGAGACACTTTCCCACGGTCGCTCTGATGGAGGCAGAGGTTTCAACAACCCGCTTGGTGTCTTGTTTTCAATCTTATCTTGTTGGCACACAAGACAAGTCTTCACATAGCTCTCCACTTCATCTCTCATTTGAGGCCAATAATAAGAAGATTCAATGAGTGCCAAGGTCCTTCGCTGACCTTGGTGACCAGCCCACTTGGTGTCGTGGCATTCCCTCACTAATTTTCTTCTTAGATTTTCCCATTTAGGGACGTATAGTCTTCTCCCTTTAGTGTAGAGAAGGTCGTTTTCTAACCAAAATCTTTTGGTCTTACATTCTCTAGCCAACTCCACCAACTTCTTGGCTAATGGATCGTGATGCAACCCTTCCTTGATGATATGCATAATATCTCCTTCAACCATAGAAATGGCCACTAACTCAGCCTTGCGACTCAGCGCATCTGCTACCACATTAGTCTTGCCTGACTTGTATTCGAATTCGAAATCAAACTCAGCCAAGAAGTCTTGCCATCTAGCTTGTTTGGGGCTTAACTTCTTTTGAGTTTGGAAGTAGCTTGTAGCCACATTGTCTGTCTTGACGATGAAGTGTGAACCAAGCAAGTAGTGACGCCAAGTTCTCAGACAATGCACCACCGCGGTCATCTCCTTCTCTTGGACAGTGTATCGTCTCTCTGTATCATTCAACTTGCGACTCTCAAAGGCAATAGGATGTCCTTCTTGCATCAGAACTCCTCCAATAGCGTAGTCAGAAGCATCAGTGTGGACTTCAAACACCTTTGAGTAGTCGGGTAGTGCTAGTACTGGTCCTTCTGTGATAGCAGCCTTCAACTCATCAAAAGCCTTTTGACACTCCTTTGACCATTCCCAAGAGTGGTTCTTCTTGAGAAGATTAGTTAATGGTGCAGCCTTGGCGGAGTATCCCTTGATAAACCTCCGATAGTAATTAGCCAACCCAAGGAATGACCTCAATTCAGATACCTTGTTTGGAGGTTCCCACTCTTTGATAGCCTTCACTTTTCCTTGATCCATGCAGAGAGTTCCATCTTTAATGATGTATCCCAAGAAGTGGACTTCGTCCCTTACAAAGGAACACTTTTCCTTCTTCACATATAGGTTATTCTCTCGCAAGATCTTGAACACGGTTCGTAAGTGTTTTACATGTTCCTCCAAAGCATTGCTATAGACAACAATGTCATCCAAGTAGACCACTACAAACCGATCAAGGTAAGGTAAAAAAATCTCGTTCATCAAGGTACAGAAGGTCGCAGGAGCATTGGTCAAGCCAAAAGGCATCACCAACCACTCATACGATCCATACCTCATGACACACGTGGTCTTAGGTTCATCACCATCGGTAATTCTCACTTGATGATATCCTGACCTCAAATCTAGCTTTGAGAACCACTTAGCTCTACCAAGTTGATCAAACAAATCGGCTATCAAAGGAATGGGGTATTTGTTCTTGATGGTTACCTTGTTAAGTGCTCGATAGTCGATGCATAGTCTCAATGAACCATCATGCTTCTTTTGAAACAAGACTGGTGCGCCATAAGGTGCCTTCGATGGACGGATGAACCCAGCATCTAGCAAATCCTTGAGTTGCTTCTTCAACTCATCCAGTTCTGGCAGTGCCATCCTATAAGATGTTGAGGCGGGCGACTTTGCTCCTAACTCCAATTCAATCTTGTGGTCCATCTTCCTCCTAGGTGGTAGTTGTTTTGGCAACTCGGGAGGCATCACATCCTTATTTTCTTCAAGGACTTCCTTGATTTTGGGAGGAACGTCTTCTCTTTCGGATGTTGACTCCTCTTGTAATAGAGCCAAATATGTAGTCTCTCCCTTCTTGAACCCTTTCTTGAGTTGCATGGCAGACAGTATCGGTGGTCCGCCAACTTTAGAGATAGTAGGGACCATGCATGGAGACCCTTTCTCCATGACGCATACTACGTCGTAGTATGGCATAGGTATTATATTTGCTTTTCTTTGAAAATCGAGTCCGATGACTATTTTAAAATCGTCCATGGGTGCTACTGAGAAATCCACAAGGCCCTTCCAAGAATCAAGAGTCATCTCAACCCCTTTTGCTACTCCCTTAAGGGGTTCACCCTTGGTATTCACGGGTTTGAACCAGCCATTCTTTTCGGTGATCCTCAACCCAAGCCTCTTTGCTTCATCAGGCGTGATGAAGTTGTGTGTAGCACCAGTGTCGATCATAGCCATGACGGGTTTTTCATTGATAAAGGCTTTGACATACATCAAGCCTTTCTTTTCTGTAGTGCTTGCCTCTTTGCCCTTCACAGCATTCATGTGTTGGATAGATCCAACACACTCAGTTACTTGAGTTTGAGCTTCTCGTTCCTCGGCGATAGATGCCAAAGTCCCTAACTTGGAACAATCCTTCATTTGGTGTGGTCCCTTGCACACGAAGCATCCTCCTTTGGGCACGAAAGCCTTCTTCTTTTCTTCATACTCTTTCTTTGAAGAGTATTTTCCTTCCTTCTTGGTTGAGAAACTCCTCCCCTTGTCTCCCCCACCTTTAGCAGAACTAGGCTTGGAGGATGATTTGGATTTAGAGTCTCCCCTATGATACTCAGTGAGTGATTCGGCCACCACAATGGCCTCGTCGACATCCTTAACATTCCTTCTTTGTAGTTCTTGCTTTGCCCAAGGTTGAAGTCCATCAATGAAGAAGAACAATGCATCCTCTGATGCTAAGTTGGGGATTTGAAGCGTGAGAGTAGTGAACTCCTTTACGTAGTCGCTAATCGTACTCTTGTACTTCAACTCCCTCAACTTCTTCCTTGCTTCATAAACCAAATTCTCAGGGAAGAATTGTCTTTTCAACTCCCTTTTGAAATCTTCCCATGTGGCTATGTTGCAAGTACCATTTTCCATATCTACGCACTTTCTCCTCTACCACAAAGTAGCATTATCAGAAAGGTAGAGAGCTGCAGTGCATACCTTTATTGCTTCTTCGACCACCCCTTGGCCTTCGAAGTACCTTTCCATTTGCCATAGGAAGTTCTCCACCTCGCGAGTGTCCCTTACGCCCTTGAACTCCTTTGGCTTGGGGAGATCAATCTTTGTCGTCTCCCTTATAATGGTTGGTCGAGATTTTGCCTCCTCGAACCAAACTCGAACTTCCTCAAATAGCTTTAAGGAATTCTCAATCTTCTCTTCGATTTGGAGCATGCTTTCTTTGAAAGCATCTAGTTCTCCTAACACGTGAGCTTCGAGGGTCTCCTTATCATGTTCTATCCTTTGGAAACGCTCATCCATAGAGGATAGAACATTCTCCAACACAGAAACCCTTTCTTCTAAAAAGTTAGAGTCCTTACCTCTAGGCTCACTTGAAGAACGGACCTTCTTGCCTCCCCATTGAGAAGGAATAGTATTCCTTCCCCTTTGAGACTCAACATGCTCCATGGTGATACTAGAAGCCATACCCACAAGCGACTTGTGCTCCCTCTCGAACCTTGCTCGGATACCAAATTGTCACGGCCTTGGACACACTCCAACGCTACCGTGCCGGCACTCGGACTTACTCAACCTCTTGAGCTAAGACCAAGTCAGCCTAACCCTCAATACTTAGCAAGAAAGCTAAGAATACAAGAGAACACAAGAGAAAGGAAGCTTTGGTGGAAGAACACTTTATTGCTCAAGTGTGGTTACAAATGATTCACACACACCCAAACTCTAACTCTCACCCCTATTTATAGCCATACACCTCCTCAATGGATGGTTAGGATTAAATCTAATCAACGGTCCAGATTAATCATTCAGAACCTTCTTTACAAATATCTATCCTACCATAACTCTCTAAATGTTTCTAGATTATTCCATACCACTCTTTATACTTCTATATACATCTACACTCTTCTAGAATACTCTATGACCTTCCAGAGTCTTCTAGAACCTTCTAGGGTATTCCGGGACCTTCTAGGACATTCTAGAACGTTCCGGAACCATCTAGAGTATTCTCAAATACTCCAAAAAACTATACAAACACTGTTAAATCTAACCTTCTAAAATTTACCGTGACAGGGAGCCCAAAACCTAACAGGGAGAGGAGTGGAAGAGTAAGAGAGTATGTACGTAGAATATAAAAAAAAATTCAATTGTAATAAATTATATCATTATTCATTGGGTAAACATTAAAAATGGATGATAGTTACCTTATATAATAAAACATCTATAATTATATATATAACAACTATAATTATATATTTATTACATCTAAAATTACATAATTATTCTAACAATAATATTTTATGTTGAGTTCAAAAAATATATAACAAATTGATGATGACAAACATATTGAATTTAGATTGATAACACAAGTGGGTTTGATGATGTTGTTTAAGTGTGTAGGCTTAAAATTATTGTTTTTGCAACCCAAACTTATGAAACCCAATAATCCAAAGCAGCTGAATAGAAACTGAATCACTAACTCAGCCCATTATCTTCCAAGCAAAAGGAAAGTAACCCTAAACTTCAAATAAATTTACTTCGGATAAAAATAAGAAGAGAAATAGAGCTTCACTTTTCTGTTCAAATACTAAAGTAGAAAAAAGGAAAAGCTAATCAAGAAAGTTAATGTCAAATCAAGCTAAGCAGAGTTCAGAGAAGTTAAAAATAATTTATTTTCTTTAAGAGACAAGTCAATTACTTCACATTTTCTCCTACTCTTTGCACCACCATTTCGGGTAAAATAAAAAAAGTGGTGGTAAATTTTTTTTGACGTGAATTCTTGGAGGTAAAGCACAAATTTAAGGGTTTGGATTTTGCTAAGCTCTTTGAAAAAGATAAATCATGTTGCTACTGTGTCTGCTAAGGGGCTTTGCCCTGATTACAAATTTCTAATTTTTGGGGTTGATTGAAAAAAGAGAAAGAAAGATTTCAGCTAGCCCAAGAATCAAGAGGTTGATTTTTTGAAGTAAACTCTAGCCGTGGCTCAAGCAATGTACAAAAAGGAAATTGGTTTTCATTTTGAACTAAGGAGAGAGAACCCGAATGAGAGAGAAGAGAAAAACCTCACAACAGAGTTTAAAGTCTTAGAAGTATTGCACCTACACTAAAAGGAGCACTCCGCCAAGATGAAGGACAATGTCTTGAGTTTAGAAGTTGGGTTCAGCACATAAAGTAAAGGCTATGAATTATCATCTCCTTCTTGATTTACTGTTTGTATTTCTGTTTCAATGTTATATCTTTCTTTGTATTTATTCAGAGGTAAAAGATAAGAAAGAAAGGCATTGAGAAAAAGCCAATGAGAGAAAAGGTTGAAAAAAAAATATTTGGAGAGAAAAGCCAAGAGTGATTTCAGATTTCTTTTGGTTATATTTCTATTTTGTGTCATGTACTTGAGAGGTATCCCTTACTAAGTTGGGTAAGCACTTAGTATGTTGAGTCTAGGTAGTTACATAGCCAAGTCAAGTTTATATTGAAGATTGCGTGTCCCATATAGGATTATGTTGAGTTCTAGAGAATTGGTATATGTAATGCTTGAAAAGATAGTGAAAATTCCACCAACATTGTAGTGGAGACTGGATGTAGGTTACATAGCACTAAGCAACTGAACTAGGATACATGGTTGTGTCATCTTCTTCTTCTCTATTTTGATTATGTTTTTCACAATTTATGAGACAAGACGAAATTGTCTCCTGTATAACCAAATACGTAAACCAAATAGAAGCTAAGTTAAAAGTTTTAGTTTGAGGCTTTATTAATCAAGTTTTTAAAGAAGGACATAGATTCAACCCCCCTTCTCTAGGCCATTAAGAACCTTCAATTGGTACCAACAACTAGGTCTAAAGAATCAAACTTCATAGCTTAGAGGAAAGGTCCAATGGCGAGCAACATGGGTGCAAATACTGTGGCCTATACTCTAATAGAGGGTCAGTCAAACAACAAGCCTCCCTTCTTCAATGGAAAAAACTATGCTTAATGGAAAGAAAGGATGCAGATATTTATTCAATCAATTGATTACAATATATGGAAGATAGTTATGAATAGTCCTAAAATTCATACGAAGACAAGTGTTGATGGAGTGATGACTCCAAAGGAAGAAGCCGAATAGAGTGATGATGACAAAAAGAAGCTAAGGTGGAGCTAACTGCAAAAGCTATAAACTTGATGCATTGTGCTATCAACTTCGAATAGTACTGAAAGGTGTCTAGATGCAAGACTGCAAAAAAAATCTAGGAGAAATTCCAAGTCACACACGAAGACACCAAATAAGTCAAAGAAACAAGGATTGATATGCTGCAAAAAAAATATGAAATATTTACCATGAAAGATGGAGAAAGCATTGATGAGATGTTTAAGAGATTCTCAATCATCATAAACAGCCTAGATGCTATTGACATGACCCACACTAAACAAACTTTGGTGAGAAAGGTCCTTAGAAGCCTTACAAAAGAGTGAAAAACTAAAGCTACTGTCCTAGCCGAACGCAATAATCTGAGTCCATTAACTTATGATAAGTTAAGAGAGAAACTTCTAGCATATAAAAACACACACCAGCCAAGACACTAAGAAAAAAGAAGTGGCTCTAAAATCAAAAGTTGAGTATTTGGAGAGTCAAGTGACAGTTTTTAGGATAACAAATTTTTTTTTTTGCTAGGAGACTAAGGAGGCTGATAGGAACAAAGGCAGAAACAAGGGCTCAAGATCAAAGGAGTACAAGAAGGATTTGAGCAAAGTAATCTGTCACAATTGCAAGGAGGTAGGACACTTCAAGTTCAACTGTCCAAAGCTCAAAAAAAAGGACAAGGCAAAGAAAGACAAAAAGAAAGTGCTCATGACTTCTTGGGAGGATCTAGAGAATGATTAGGATGAGAAAGATAACTCCAACTATGAAGCTCAAGTTTGTTTAATGGCTGGTGAAGATCAACTAGAAAAGATAAATTACTATGACGTATCTCTTGAAGATTTATATGTTATTGTTGATGATCTCACTAACCATTTTAAAAAATTGCTGAATAAATATAAAAAATGCAAATTTGAAAATGAAGTTTTGAAAGTTGAAATAAATTTTTGAAAGAAAAAATGGAGACCGAATGTGCTATTAATCTTGTTGAAGAAAATAGATTTTTGAAATCTAAAACTGAAAAGTTCAAAGGAAAGCACATTGTTGATCCTTCTCAAGAACTTGTTGCTGAAAATGAAAGATTGGATGAAATGATTAAAATATTAAATAATGATTTAGCCAAATTTGCATGTAGTTCAAGCAACTTAGACAAATTACTTGCTAATTGAAGACCATTATTTGAAAAATCATATTTGGGTTATGTAACAAAAAATGAAGTAGTTTTTGAAAAACCATTCCTAAACTTATGGCATCATCTTCAAAAACAAAATTCTCGTCTGATAAATCTAATCTTGGATATTTCTCTAACAATGATTCTGTCTTTGAAAAGCCATATTTTAATAAAAATGCTTCTTCATCAAAAACCGAACCTGCTTCAAACAATTTCTGATTTGGATTACTTTATTAGCAATGAGGTTGCCTTTAAAAAATCGTACTTTGACAAAAAGGTCTTATATTAAAAAAACCCATTTACTTCAAAAAATTCTAGTTTAGGCTATATTGAAAAAAAAGGTATCAATGCTAAAAATAGATTTGTCAAAGAAAATGCACCCTTTTCAAAAATAAAAAATTCAAATCTTTTAATTATTATTAGCATCATAACTTCAATCGTTTTTAACAACATGCACAAAAAAATTACTGCTTTAATTGCAATAAACCTGGCCACTCTCTTCTCAATGCTTTACTGACAAAAGGAGAATGGGAGACAAAATATACAAGGTTATTTGTGATTTCAATGTACTTTGGTAACTAAGGTGGATTAAGTTCAAAGGATCCAAATTAGTTTAGATACCTAAGGTTACTTAAGAATGTGTGCAGATTTGCCTAGCATCCAAAAGGAAGAAAGACATGTGGTACTTGGATAGCGGATGCTCTAGGCATATGACGAAAAAGTTAACATTCTTTATCAAACCCAACAAGTATGATGGATGATTTGTGTCTTTTGGTGATGGTACAATTATTGCAATTGAAAAAATAGGTAAAGATCTCTCTACTTTCATTGATGATGTTTTTTGGTTGATGGTTTGAAGCACAATCTTTTGAATGTTAGCCAATTATGTGATTTGGGTTACTTAGTAATTTTCAAAAGATTAGAATGCCTTGTTGTGAGTGAAAAGACTGATGAAGTGTTATTTGTTGCAAACCGTTGTGATAATGTGTATGGCCTCACTACTTAATGAACTTAAGAATCAAAATGTAGCTTATTTTCATTCTAAAGAATATGAAAATAGCTATGGCACAAAAGATTGGACCATATAACCTGTTTCAAATAAACAAACTTGTTAAAAAGGATTTAGTGAAAGGTCTTTCTAAGATTAAGTTTGACAAAAATATCATATGTGATGCTTGTCAAATGAAAAAACAAACAAATAATTCTTTTAAATTAAAGGAAGATATTTCTACTAAAAGGCCACTTGAAGTGTTACATATTGATCTCTTTGGTCTAACTAGAACTCAAAGTTTGGGTGGTAATCATTATGGTTTGGTGATTGCGGATAATTATACAAGATTTGGTTAGGTTTTATTTCTTATACATAAAAATAATGCATTTTCAGTCTTTAAGGTTTTTAGCAAAAGAATTCAAAATGAAAAGGATTTAAAGATAGTTTCTATTAGAAGTGATCATGGTAAAGAGTTTGAAAATCAATTTCTTTAAATTTTTTTGTGATGAACTTGGAATTTCACATAATTTTTCTTACCAAAAACACCACAATAAAATGGTGTTGTGAAAAGAAGGAATATAAGTATTCAAGAAATGGTTAGAGCCATGTTATATGAAAGTGAAGTTCCTAAGTTCCTTTGGGCTGAAGCCGTGAACACGACTTGCTATATTTTGAATATAACCAACCATAAGAAAATTTTTGAAGAAAATCCTTTATGAGCTTTGGAAAGGAAACAACAAAATTTAGATTACTTTCATATCTTTGGATGCAAATATTTTGTTTTAAACACCAAAAGAAATTTAGAAAAGTTTAATCTAAAAATATATGAATATATATTTGTAGGTTACTCCGCAACTAGCAAAGCATATAGAGTTTACCATCAAGATGCTAGAATAATTGAGGAGTCCATACATATTATATTTTTTATTCTAACCTTGTTCAAAGTGTTTTGGAAGAGTGTGATGTAGGAAATCAAGTGGAGAGCAACAAAAATGAAGCCCAAAATCAAGAAAAAGATAATTGTGAGCAACCTGAGCCTGATTTAGCTGCAACAGGCAATTCTGCAGGAGACAATTTTATTTTATCTCCTGTATACTACAATAAAAATACCCATTCAGGTACACTTGAAAAGTGTAGCCAAAAGTAAAAAAAAAAATGATGCCCTTTAATTCATTCACACTCATTAGTTTTATAGTTACCCTTTAATTTTAACGAAATTTCTGCACAATTATTATTTTCTCTTGATACGTAATTAAATAATAATACATAACAATTCTTTTTATAAGGAATGGCCGTTTAATTGTAACAATAATGAGAAGCTACATAAGAATTTATACAGCTATTTTTATCCATATGTAATGTAATTGACTCAAAACTCGGCTAATAAAACTCCTATTTCCAGTGTGCTTTATCAAATAACAGTATTATACATTCTAGGACCAAGTTTTTCCTTTTTTCCATTTGCTGTTATTTTATTGACACATTTTAATTGGCTATTATCAATAAAATTCAAAGCATCTATGAAAAAAAACCAAAAAAAGCATTTGAAAAGCATCAGAGAGGAATATAGCTTGAAGCTAGAAATTGAAAGCAACCACTATGTTCAAGGAATGCATATGAACCAAGACATAAATCAAAATATTTTAGTGTGAAACCTGTTCTTTTCACTAATTTTTCAAGATGCTAAACTAATTAAAAACCTAAAATTCGAAACCAAAACCTCCAAACATTCACAGAACCAATTGAAAATTGATACATACCTTCTCTATCTTAATTAGCCGTTGCAGTTTATCATCACTATCAAAACCATACCCACTTTCGAACTGAAAAATGAGAGCGAGTTAGAGAATGATCGAGAAAGGGAGGATACAGAACAGAGAAGGTTTACCTGGTGACAGAGGATACGACGATGGTGATGAGCGGCGACGGTGAAGAAGAGATGAGCGGCGACGCAACGGCTTGGCGACAGAGCACGACGGCAGCGAGACATCCCTTCGAGCTCCTCGGCGGCAGCACAGCAGCCCGACGGTGGCAGAACGGCGATGGCA